>NC_137175.1:72817500-74290000 GCF_951804945.1 Podarcis cretensis
AAACCTTCCATATACAGGGCTGCCTAAAGTTTGTATAGTTACTTATCTGATTGGCTCGTGGGTTGGATAACTCCATAACTCTCCAACATTTCTCTGAAGAAAAGCAGGACATTCTGGGATCAAACCAGAAACTGGGACCATTTCTGTAAATCCGGGACTGTCCCTGGAAAAAAGGGTCTGAGATAGGAAAACTACTAGGGCACTGACAATGGACTAGTCTCATTGACTTGAATGGCCTTTTTTCAGGACAAATAATTTGGATTCTCTGACTTGTTATCTGGCCGTTCAGCACTTTGCCATCAGGTCATTGCATTTTGGGCACAATATGTTTTCATGCATGATATATTTTCATGCAAGCCTGGATCTGTTTTGTGTGAGGCATAAACCTTGAGCCCGGGGGTCAAATGCATCTCTGTCTGGGCCTTGGGACTCTCCTTAGGCCACAGTCCTCCCCAGACTCACTTCACATCCTGCCTCAGTGCCAGATTTACGTATAAAATAAACAAGCTATAGCTTAGCGCCCCACTCTCTTGGCACCCCCCAAAAAAAATTAAAGGGGAAAAAACCCTGGATGTACATTTCCAAAATAGAAGATAAAAAACAAATAAAATAAAACCTACATGCAGCAGCAGTGTTTTGTGTTCACTATTAATATACTTCTTAATTGTATTTCACTATTAATATACTTCTTCTTAATTGTATTTCAGTTCAACAATTACTTTGATAAAATACACATTTTGTTATGTGCAAATGGCTTTAAATACCTATTAGGTCCATAAATCACCGTGTTGCTTATATTCAACACCAAAAACAGTGACAATTTGTTGTTGACAAATGACAGCTGGACGTATAAAGGGCCCCATTACCTTCAATAGCTTAGGGCCTCAGAAAACCTAAATCTGCTCCTGTCCTGCCTGAGTGTTTTTACCTGTCTGGAGTGTGACCTTGATCTTTTTTATTGATTCCTGCTTACCTGAATGGAGAATAGAGGATAGAGGTCAATTTTATATCTGTTGCTCCACCCACTTTTACCGCTGGCCCTGCCTACCACTGGCATGTGGCTCCTGTCCTTCCCCTGGTGTAGACAGTCCTCAACCAGCAGCGGAGCAAGTCAATTGGGCGCCTGGGGTGGCATGCATGCCCTGCACCCAGGAGTGGGGCCAGCCACCCATGGGGCGGGGCAAGCTGGGGCAGGACGCTCTGTGGGGCCTCCGAGGAGTTTGCCTGCCTCCTCCCACTCAGCCGCCCTACAGCTGAGGAGGAGGTGGCGGGCGGACCGTTTGGGGCGCCCAAGCCACCGTGTCACTCCCAGGAGAGACGTGTGGCTCGGGCATGCTTCAGGCCCCGTGGTGAGTTCCGCCCAGCATTTTGTCACCCCCCCTCAGTGGTGACACCCGGGACGGACTGCCCCCATCAGCCCCCCTTCCTCTGCCCCTGTCATGAACACTATTTGGTTGTACCACATTGATCTGCCTAACTGTTTACAGTGGTACCTCCGTTCCGGAGGCCCGTTCGCAACATGAAAAGAGCGCAACCCGCAGCGGTGCGCACACACGGTTTGCAATTCGCCGCTTCTGCGCATGCATGTGATGTTCTTTTGTGCTCCTGCGCATGCGCAAGTGGCGAAACCCGGAAGTAACCCTTTCCAGTACTTCCAGGTTGACGTGGGACATAACCTGAAAGAACGTAACATGAAGCGGACGTAACATGAGGTATGACTGTATATGCCACCCTATCCTATAGGCACCAGTCTGTTTGCAGCATTTGAAAGTGCTTCAAGGCATGCACCTGCCCGTAAAATATATGGCTGGAATGAGTAGAACCACACACAATATTTCCCGCCTACTCCTAAAATGTAGGACATTTGGCTTGCAAGCGGGGCATTAGCTTTAGTCACAAGTGTGACCACGGGGTCACACTTAGTAGATATAGATGCCCCATCCCCTTGTGTGGTTCTCCAGACTGCAGACAGTCATTCAAATAAGTGAGATGAATACTGGCAAGGCTCCATGTAACTGGGAACCCTGTTTTCCTGAGATTCCTGGATGTGTGGAGCCATGCCGGCACATGCCTGCTTGTAGTCATGGCCATCAGGGATGGGCAATGGGGTAATTTCAGTTTCTTTGAATTTCTCATCTCCCCCCCCCCCGCCATCATAATTTCAGTGCTCCACATTTTTGCATCAATGTCCTCATGAAGATTCATCAGCTAATTTCTAATAATATTCCCATGTTTGTATGCAATTTTGTCCAACTTTTGCAAATCAATTTCCCCTAACACAAATATACTTACCTAGTCAGATGGGTGGCATATATAAATATAAATATAAATATAAATATAAATATAAATAAATATAAATAATATAAATAATATAAATAATATAAATATAAATAATATAAATATAAATATAAATATAAATATAAATATAAATATAAATATAAATATAAATATAAATATAAATATTGTTATCAGGCACCTTTGTGGGATGGCAGGTCTAGGAAAGGTTGTGACTGCAGGCAGGCAGGCAAAACTTATATTGTAGGTATCAGAATACCATTGGGGGAGTCCCAGAATAAATATATTGCAGTATGCATTTACAGCCATATATATCAGTCTCACGTCTCTCCCCCCCCTCCATTTTTTAAAAAATCACTTTACATTTCTTACCAGGCAATCTTTGCTGTGTTCCATCTGAGTTAAGATTGCGAGAAACTACTGTAGTGAAAAACAAATTGCTGGCTACGTATCGTGGAGGAAGTTTGTCTGATATATCTATCATCTAGCATGGAGACTAGTTTGATTTACTTTACACCAGAGCAAAAGAAGCTCTGATTCAAAAGAGGAGATAGCACTATTCTGTGACTCTTAAGTCGCGAGCAAGATTTGACCATTTTAATTTTGGTAAAAAGGTTAGCCCCACCCAAAGGGTACAAAGTAAGAAGCAACACAATCCTTTGTCTGAATAGCTCTTGTTGGTGTCAATATTTATTCTATTCTATTCTATTCTATTCTATTCTATTCTATTCTATTCTATTCTATTCTATTCTATTCTATTCTTCTATACTGGAAAGTGCAAGTGTCCTCCTTTATGACACAAAGGCAGCAACAGCCGGCGTACAGGTGAAACTTTCACACTCTTTTCACACTGCATTATGAAGTTTGCACAAAGTGGGAGCAGATATTCGCTACTGGTAGTGCAATTTATTTGTTAATTGACTGAGGCTGCCATATTGGATGATAAGTAAACCCCATTGACCTCAGATGGGGTTGCTTCTGAGTAGAGATGCATAGGATTGTGCTTAATGTCTACTGGTGGGCATGTAAGCTAAATGGAGCCTCCATATTTAAAGACAGTACAGTGGTACATCAGGTTAAGTCCGGAGGTTCGTACTTAACCTGAAACTGTTCTTAACCTGAAGCACCACTTTAGCTAATGGGGCCTCCTGCTGTTGCTGCGCCGCCGGAGCACAATTTCTGTTATCCTGAAGCAAAGTTCTTAACCTGAAGCACTATTTCTGGGTTAGCGGAGTCTGCAACCTGAAGCGTATGTAACCTGAAGCGTATGTAACCCGAGGTACCACTGTATATCTTGGAAAGTCTCCAGCATCTGGCAAACAATAGAGGAGGACTGCTACACTGCTAGTTTATTTAACAAAATTTACATGCTACTTAATTATAAATAAAGCCCCTCAGTGGTTTATAAGTAAAACTTCAGAGCAGTTTACAACTTAGTTAAATTCTGGGTCACCACTGGAGAAAGCAGAATGTCGGAACAATTGTATATATGGTCTGATTCAGCAGGATTCCACTTACATTGCAATTATGCACTGCTTTGAGTTCTTCATATGATGCCATGAGATAGCATCAGCCCCACCTTTCTTGGCCAGGAATGATGGGAGTTGTAGTCTTAGTAATACTTGGAGGGTAATAAGTTCTTCCTCTCTGCACTACAGATTTCTCTGAGTTATTCAGCCACCTTGCAGCCCATCTCACTGAATTGCTTTGGGATTGCAGTTTCTTTTGCGTATTCTCAACAACGCAGGCGTACATGCACATGCTGGGGATTATTTGAGAAGATACTGTAGCAGGAGCCCCCCCCCCCTTCATTACATCGTAAATGCACAAGCACCACACGCACACCTCCCACCTCCCCGAGCATGGAGATGTCCCTTCTATAGGTGCATCCCCTAAAAAGAAAGCCTTCCGTAAATAAGGAAGCGCTAGCTTGACAGCTCCGCACGGACCCCAAATCAATGCAAATAGAAACTTCCCTAAATTATATTTGACTCTAAGGATAGGCTGTATTGGTTTGGACACCTCTGTTTCTAGCAGCTGTGCTAAATTCCCCCAAACAGGATTCTCTCCCCCCCCCCTGTCTATTATTCCAAACAAGATGCGATGGATGAGTTTGGTTACATTTCATTTTGTGATGGCAGAGAAGGAAATTGCTTGAAAATCATCTGCACTTCAACGTCTGGGTGATATTTGTGCAAGATGAAAACTTGTTCAATGGTGGTTTTTATATTGCAACCTGGATTACGCGGGTTGATATTCACAGTCCTATAGTGGCATTGTTTGCAGACTCGAGCAAGGAGTATTGATGTGAATGCCATCTCTTAAATGACTTCTCTTTGGCTGTATTTGTTGTCCCACATTATCCTTTGGCACTCCAATATAAGACTGATAAAACAGAGTCTCACTAAAGGCCACTTTGTAAATTACTTTTTCCAACATGGAGATTAATCTCTGTGGAGGGAGAAGCAGGGGTCTCTTGCAACACACGCAAGCAGAGCAATCCTTTGCTTGTCTCCTCAGAAGTAAGTCTCATTTAGTTCAAGAGGACTTACTCCTGGGTAAGTGTGTAGAGAATTGCAGCTTAAAGATGGAATACTGGTTGCTGGCAACTACATTTTGAATACAGGAAGAACTTGAGGGCCAGCAATATTGGCTGTTCTGATTATCCTATGAGCCAAGACATCAGTATGCTGATGACACCCAACTATCTGTTGATGGATGGCCATCCTAACTCGGCCCCAGACACACTGATCAGATGTTTGGAAGCTGTGGCTGGATGGTTACGTGGGAGCCGGTTGAAGTTAAATCCTTCGAAGACAGAGGTGCTTTGGCTGGGTCGGGACGATATGGGATTGGGGGGACAACTCCCATCTCTTGCGGGGGTGCAATTAGTGCCAGCACCCTCCGCTAAGAGTTTGGGTGCAATCTTCGACAGCTCCCTTTCCACGGAGGCGCAGTTTGCAGCTATAACAAAGGCGGCATTTTTCCATCTCCGCCAAGCTAAGCAGTTGGCTCCTTACCTCTCTCGCCCTGACCTAGCCACTGTGATCCATGCGACGGTCACCTCCAGACTGGATTATTGTAACTCGCTCTACGTGGGGCTGCCCTTGAGACTGACCCAGAAACTCCAGCGGGTGCATAATGCTGCGGTGAGACTCCTTACGGGGTCCTCGCTGCGAGATCACATTCACCCGGTGCTATACCAGCTGTACTGGCTCCCGGAGGAGTATAGGATCAGGTTTAAGGTGCTGGTTTTAACCTTCAAAGCCCTATACGGCCTAGGACCCTTGTACCTACGGGACCCCCTCTCCTGGTATGTCCCACAGAGGAACTTACGGTCTTCAAACAAAAACATCTTGAAGGTCCCAGGCCACAGAGAGGTTAGGCTGGCCTCAACCAGAGCCAGGGCTTTTTCGGCTGTAGCTCCAATCTGGTGGAACACTCTGTCACAAGAGACTAGGGCCCTGCGGGACTTGACATCTTGCTGCAGGGCCTGCAAGACAGAGCTGTTCCACCAGGCCTTTGGCCAGGGCGCAGCCTGACTCCCTCCTTTGGCAATCCTCACAGAACTTCTAGCCCAATGGTTGCCATTAATTTGATTGGAATTAATTTTATAATGAAATGATTTTAGAATGTTTTATCATTTTACTGTTGTTAGCCGCTCTGAGCCCGGCTTCGGCTGGGGAGGGGGGATATAAATAAATTGTTGTTGTTGTTGTTGTTGTTGTTGTTGTTGTTGTTGTTGTTGTTATTTTAGGTGCTTAAAAACAAAACAAAAAACCCTTGTCTCCAACATGGTCAACTTTGTACAAGTTTAGGCCTAAGTTCACCACTAGTGTACATTCTTTAAAAGGTTCCAGGTTCAATTCCCAGCATCTCCAGCTTGAGCTGTGAGTGTGCTGGAAACTAAGAGAGCTTCTGGCAGTCAGTGCATGCATCACTGAGCTAAATGAACCAATGTTTTGACCCCTCATAATAAGGCTGCCTCCAAGGTTTCTCTCCTTTGTGTAGCACTGCCTTTAGAGGGTGGCACAGCTGAACATTTGCTGGGGCTACCAGACCGGCACGCAGACCACCACAACTTCGAATGGAGCACCGAAGGCAATGTGAGGCAGCTCCTGAATGAAGTGCCTTGAGGATCAATGACATAGCTGGGTTGGGGGGCAGCAGAGGGGCTGTTGTCCCAGGCCCAGGCACATACTTTTTTGGGGTGGGGTGGAGTGGGGTGCCAAAATTTAAAAGAAAAATAATCTGCTTTCACATGTGTTTTTTTAAAGAAAACAATCAAGTGGTGTAAAAAAATCATGAAATACATAATAATAAAAATGAAATAGAAAATGAGAAAATAAAATAAATAAGAAGAATAAATGAACACTAATAATAAAATAAATGGCCACCGCCGCTTCCCTCTCCCTGCTGGGAAGACCCTACCCCACCACCATTGCCACCGCTGCCCGGCCAATACTTGCCTTGCCCCGGACACTGGCAACGTACGCTACGCCACTGTTGAGGATGTGTTGTGTCCTGGAGCCAGCTGATCAGCTGTAGGTGCCTCAGCTGATTGCTTCTGTTAACCACTGCATCTCGGCTCTCACACAGGACTGAGCAGGGGAAGCAGAGGAGGGCGGATCTCTGAGAGAGCCTGTGAAGCTATCCAGCATCCTTAGAAACAGTTGCAGTGTTTTTCCTCTTTGGGTTAGTGAGCCTGGCTTTCTGGGTAAAGAGGTGTGCGTCTGTCAGCATTTCCTATGCTGATAGCTCAATCAGCCTTGCAACACCCCACCCCACCTGCCAATGTTTCAGGTGGGCTGTTTACAAAACAACATTTAAGTTTCGACACGTGCACACCTGTTTGATTTAACATTAATTGGGCAGATGTTGATGATGTCTTTGAAAAAAAGGGGGGGAGCATCATTGATATTTAAAACTTTGAGAAAGGAAAGGAAGAGGGATTATGATGTCCCAACTGTCGGGAGCACAAGAAGATGGAGCGTTCCGGATGCAACAAACAGCTGGAAGTCAGGAGACCAGAGTTGCATTAAGGTAAGCAATACAAATGCCACGTGCATGATTGAACAGGTTAGTTTGACCAAGATTTCCCAGATGTAGCATCTGAATTCAAGTGAGTCGATACGTGTCCTTGAGACATCTTGGATGGATTTCTGGACAATCTTGAAGATGCTCCATTCATTATAATTTTCTTACAGAGAGAATCTCTAAGAAGGAAAACCTGTGTACATGGAGTGTAGCAAAAGTGGTTCTTGCTTTTTCACTTATGCCCAGCTGCTGCATTCATGACATATAAGAAATACTCATGCGATGCTTTGCGCATTTTGGTAAACACAGGTTTTCCTAACTGGAGATGAATCTCAGCTAGAAAACTGTAATCTGTGAAGTAGTATTTAGTATCTATCATCTATCTATCATCTGTCTATCTATCTATCATCTATCTATCTATCTATCTATCATCTATCTATCTATCTATCTATCTATCTATCTATCTATCATCTATCTATCTATCTATCTATCATCTATCATCTATCTATCATCTATCGATCTATCATCTATCTATCTATCATCTATCTATCTATCTATCTATCTATCTATCTATCTATCATCTATCTATCATCTATCTATCATCATCTATCTATCTATCTATCTATCTATCTATCTATCTATCTATCTATATCTATCTATCCATCATCATCTATCTATCTATCTATCATCTATCTGCAGTGGTACCTCGGGTTCCATACGCTTCATGTTACATTTGCTTCAGGTTACAGACTCCGCTAACCCAGAAATATTACCTTGGGTTAAGAACTTTGCTTCAGGATGAGAACAGAAATCATGCTCCAGCGGCGTGGCAGCAGCAGGAGGCCCCATTAGCTAAAGTGGTGCTTCGGGTTAAGAACAGTTTCAGGTTAAGAACAGAGCTGCGGAACGAATTAAGTACTTAACCCGAGGTACCACTCTCTCTCTCTCTCTCTCTCTCTATCTATCTATCTATCTATCTATCATTTATCATCTATCTATCATCTATCTATCATCTATCTATCTATCTATCTATCTATCTATCTATCTATCTATCTATCATCTATCTATCTATCTATATCTATCATCTATCATCTATCTATCTATCTATCTATCTATCTATCATCTATCATCTATCTATCTAATCTATCTAACTCTATCTATCTCTGTCTATCTATCTATCTATCTATCTATCTTCTATCTATCTATCTATCTATCTATCTATCATCTATCTATCTATCTATCTATCTATCTATCATCTATCATCTATCTATCTAATCTATCTAACTCTATCTATCTCTATCTATCTATCTATCTATCTATCTATCTATCAATCAATCATTTATCTATCTATCTATCTATCTATCTATCTATCTATCATCTATCTATCTATCTATCTATCTGTCTATCTATCATCTATCTATCTCTATCATCTATCTATCATCTATCTATCATCTATCTATCTATCTATCTATCTATCTATCTATCTATCTATCTATCATCTATCTATCTATCTATCATCTATCTATCATCTATCTATCTATCTATCATCTATCTATCTATCTATCTATCTATCTATATCTCTATCATCTATCTATCATCTATCTATCTATCTATCTATCTATCTATCTATCTATCATCTATCTATCTATCTTTCTATCTTTCTATCTATCTATCTATCTATCTATCTATCTATCTATCTATCATCTATCTATCTAATCTATCTAACTCTCTCTCTCTCTCTCTCTATCTATCTATCTATCTATCTATCATCTATCTATCTATCATCTATCTATCTATCTATCTATCTATCTATCTATCTATCTATCATCTATCATCTATCTATCTATCTATCTTTCTTTCTATATCTATCTATCTATCTATCTATCTATCTATCTATCTATCTATCTATATCTATCTATCTATCTATCATCTATCTGTCTATCATTTATCTATCATCTATCGTCTGTCTATCATCTATCTATCATCTATCATCTTCTATTTATGTATTTTGCATAGCCAAATTTGGGCACATAAAATAAATCAACACCGCACACCTTTCTGTGCTCTGCTGCTCACTGCCTGCCTTACCCAGTGCTTGATCGCACTACTAAAATGGAATGTCCACCTGTAAAATGGAACCATTTAAAATGCAATCCTGTAAGAGGACATAAACCCTATGGCAGTGTAATTTTCTACCATATATGTGAGCAACTAAATGCATATTTATATTGCCCCCACGTCCCTGAGGAAGACTCTAGAGCCAGCGTATTGGTGGAATGGTTATATTTATTGAAATATAATAAGATTTGCAAATAAAGAGCCAATAATGAAGTGTGGGCTTGTGGGCTTACTTGTCATGCTGAGGGCAGCATCTCCTGGGCATGTCAGCCACTGCCACTCAGTGGCTTCCCAGCCAAGGACTGGGTGAACTTCTCATGCCCTTGCTAGGTGAGCCTTGGAGTATGATGGTTGATGGTATCAAAGCTCTGCAGCAAAACGAGTGAAGTGGACACTGAAGAATATCTCAAGCCTGGCGAACCATATCATACCTGCAAAGAGCAGCCACTGGTCGAAGGGGAAGACCTCAGCCGTGATCCAGGCACCCTCAGGGACCCTTGTCCTTCTTCTGATTGGTTTTGGATCAATACAGCTTAATCTGAAGCTCTATTTGAAACTCCATGTCTCAGGCAACGATGTTGACAAAAGGGTATGCCACAATACATCTGCTTCATCATGAATTTGACACAAGACTTTTTATCGTTTTCTTGAACCATACTGAAACCCACTGGATCAATGGCGAAACATAAACAAGAAGGAGGCAGAGAATATTCTGCTTGTTCTGCCGCTGCACTTGGCTTCGTTAATGCCGGTGGAAACAGGGCAGTGAGCGGAAGGCTGCAACCAATATCATTTGTGATAGGGAATCTGTCTCTTGGCAAGAAAACTTTGCTGCAGGAGATCAGAGTCTACTTCGAATCAGATTGCCCCTCTGAAAAAGCAAATGCAAAAAGATCTTTGGTCCCAATCCCAGTCCCTCCTCATTTGTTTGTTTCAAAATGAAAAAGACATTGGAAATGCCAAACATGGAATTCCGCATATGTCTAGAGAAACTTCCAAATATTTTTGGGAAAGGGAATAGCTTTGGAAGAGCAAGTAATCACAGAATCTGCAACTTTCCAAGGAGACATTTTTCCTTTGGACATTACAGTTCTATATTGCCAGTTGGACCCAGAAATAATTGCATGGGCTTGTGATATCAATAGTCATTCATCTGGTGTTAGCATTCTCCATCATATTTTTCAGCTGTGAAGTTCAATGCTTATTCCACAGTCTCGCTAATCTTTTTGGAACACTCAGAAGAGGAAATTTGCTGGACGCATACTGTGAACATTCAACAATTTGGCAGAATGAGATCTGGGTTCTACCTCTTGCCTTTGACGTCCAGCAAAATCAGGGTCTATATACTCAAATAATTAAGTCCCAATTAATTCAGATCTCATTCCTAAAATCATAATCTGTTTGCAAATCCTGAGTTTGTTCCTTACTGAAATGTCCTCTCACATCTAAACTATCCAACAGTTTACATGTAGCCAACTTTAGAAAGCCACAACTGCTTTTGGAACCAGCTGACTTCTTGTAAAAAGTTTTGATCTTAATTGGCAGCTGAGGCCCTGCAAGCCTTATAGATACCAGTTTGCAACACATACTATGGAACATTACAGTGTGCAGTTCAGGACTTCTGTAAACTAGAAGGCAAAATGCTTTGTAAGTACTAATAACTGAGCTGTGTTGCAAGAGTTTTCTTTTGATCTAACCAACACAGATCACTCGGACAGCTTGAATTGTCAATAACACTGTTTAAGGAATGAAGGTGAAACTGAGAGCCCCTCCAGATGGCCTGTTTATGGAACATTCCTGATTTGCTTGCACAAAGCTAATGCAGAGGTTAGATCATATCTGGTCTTTATCGAGCCTTCATCTGGATTTGCTCATGGGGATGTTACACTGCAATGAGCATTTGTCCGGCATTCATCCTGATTTCTTTCTTTTTTCTTTTTGCTGGATGTTTATATACCTTCCTATTAGTCATCCATCCACCCCCTTTTCAGTGCAGTCCCCCATCACTTACCACAAAGGGCAAGATTCTCTTTTAAAGTAGATTTGTTGTACTACGGCAACAAAGCCCTTTAATACATTTTAACTGCAGAGGCCTAAAGTTCTAGCATATATTTCCTCCCCTATCCTATGATAAAAATATACTAATTTATTATTTATACCCCGCCCATCTGGCTGAGTTTCCCCAGCCACTCTGGGCGGCTCCCAATCGAGTGTTAAAAACAATACAGCATTAAATATTAAAAACTTCCCTAAACAGGGCTGCCTTCAGATGTCTTTTAAAAATCCTTGACATCTTATGGGAGGGCGTTCCACAGGGCGGGTACCACTACTGAGAAGGCCCTCTGTCTGGTTCCCTGTCTTGCAATGAGGGAACCGCCAGAAGGCCCTCGGCACTGGATCTCAGTGTCCGAGCTGAATGATGGGGGTGGAGACGCTTCTTCCGGTATACAGGACCGAGGCCGTTTAGGGCTTTAAAGGTCAGCACCAACACTTTGAATTGTGCTTGGAAACGTACTGGGAGCCAATGCAGATCTCTCAGGACCGGTGTTATGTGATCCTAGTGGCCACTCCCAGTCACCAGTCTAGCTGCCATATTCTGGATTAATTGCAGTTTCCGGGTCACCTTCAAAGGTAGCCCCACGTAGAGCGCATTGCAGTAGTCCAAGTGGAAGATAACTAGAGCATGCACCACTCTGGCGAGACAGTCCGCAGGCAGGTAGGGGCTCAGCCTGTGTACCAGATGGAGCTGGTAGACAGCCGCCCTGGACACAGAATTAACCTGCGCCTCCATGGACAGCTGTGAGTCCAAAATGACTCCCAGGCTGCGCATCTGGTCCTTCAGGGGCACAGTTACCCCATTCAGGGGCACAGTTCAGGACCCCACCCGCCTCCCCCCTGTCCCCACAAAACAGTACTTCTGTCTTGTCAGGATTCAACCTCAATCTGATAGCCACCATCCATCCTCCAATAATCCTTCCAAGCAGCTGAGGGTGGTATACATGGTTCTCTTAACTCTCCCATTTCACCACCACAACAACGTTGCGAGGTGGTTAGTGAGCTCTTATGGTTGAATAGGGATTTGGATGTGGGCCTCCTCGACCCTAGTCTGACACTCTATCCCCTAGGCCAAACTGACTGGAGTGCTGATGTGTGTCGAGATCTTTCCCCCGGATGGCCAACTTACCTAGTGGTTATAGGCATGTTGTAATGAATATGGCACCATCTGTGCTATGCATTCAAAGCATTATCATGCCACTTGGAACAGTCATGACTTCCTCCAGAGCATGCTGGGAATTGCAGCTTGTTTGCTTGCTGCTAAGAGTAGTTGGGAGACTCCTACTCCCTACAGGCAACTACAATCCCCAGGGTGGAATCACAGACAAACTCTCTTCCCAAGTAACTCTGGGAAACTGGAGCTCTTTGAGAGAAATAGGGGTCTTCCAGCAACCCTTAGTAGGTGTAACAAACAACGGCTCGCATAATTTATTTTGGCGGGAGCAAACCACGGTTGTTTGAAGTGGTTTGATACTGCTTTGCATGCCTAGTGCAGATGGCATCTGCACCTTGGTAAATAAACTGTTGCACTTGTTTCATAAGGCATCACTGTGCTACACAGACTATCAAACATGAAGGTGCAACACCTCAGACCCACTGCTTACTAATCTGGCTTGTTTCCTTTCAGTAAGAGGAAGAGTGAGCATGCAAATGGATTCGTTGGAGAAGAGCCTCATATTTTTCTATTCCAAGATGATTTCTGAGATGTTGTGTATGTATGTGTGTGTGTGTTGTTTTTTCCCTGGGAGGGTGTTGTTGTTAAAGATAGCAAACTTAGCATGTTGAGTGAAGGGTGTAAACAATATATTGGGGACTGTTAACGGGATGCAGTCATAACAAGCCATCCAAATTTCCATAAATAACACATCACCCATTTAACTACTAATTTATTATTCCAATTCTGATCTCCAAATTACTCAAAACGAGCTGCTTAAAACACACCCGTAAGATCTACTAATCTCAAGCAGCCTTCAAAGCCCTGCATCCAAATCAAATATATCAGCCTATTGTGGAGCAATCAGTTTGCTATTATAACAAAAAATTAGGGCAGGAAAAATAAACCTTTTGCAGTGAAATCAGCCGTATGAAGCGAAATTCCTTTTGAAAGTCCCCTGGAAAAATCACAGCCTGTACACCGAATTAGGCGAGTAAAACAGCAGGCAGTCATTAATGACTAGGGCCACTGTTTTGATTATGCCCTCGTAACATGTTAGAATTTGCAAGATGTATGGGTTGAAAGAAATTATAGATCCTGGAGAGAAAAGATACCTAAGCTTTCCTACCTAAAGGCTTAATGTAGGGGGGCTGCCAGATTTTGAATACAAGTGATTACGTGACAGACTCACTTAAAACCTTCCTGCATGCTTTAGCATCAGGTTCTTTTCTGGAAACAAAAAAACCCTTTGCAGGCTAATTATTTTGTATTCTTGGGTTAATTTCTCTCTCTCTCTCTCTCTTTTGAAAAAAAGAACACCGCCCTCTCAAACACTATATTTTTGGACTCTGAGTTGTCAAGTGGCTGGACAAAGCAGTGTTAAAAATTCAACGACTCTAATTACTAGCTGAGCAGTATAAAAACCTCTGAATAAATGTCAGTCGAGGAGATAAGCTCTTATCTTAATCTAATGGCTCCACAGACTTAATTTGTCAGGCCGGCCTGGTTGATGAAAAACAGGTTTCTATTCTCCAGTGTTCACAGCAACATCTTTCCAAATCTTTGAAGTTGGATAGCAATACCGGCAGCAGCGGAGCCGTCTGGCAAAAATCTGGTGACCAAGCCAATTTAATTCCTATTGTCCTATTACACTAATTAATGTTGCTCTGCCTACACTGGTGCAAGGGAGACAAAAATGAAGCCAATTTATTTTTAGATTTGTTACATTCTGGGCTAATTGCTCTCACCCCATATTTCCTCCCCTCTGCAACGTGTTAATCATTTTGGGTCCCTTCTGGCATCCGAGAGGGGCAGGGTTTTAAAATTAAGGCCTCTTTAAGGAAGCACTCGGAGGGTTCAGGGCAATAAATTCCAGTTTCTTGAGAAAGTAAGGAAGTCTGACTTGGGTGGGTGGGTTCCTTCTGAACACAAGGGATGTATGGGATACCCAGCGATGACTGTATCCTTTGAAACCTCTTTCTTAAAGGAGGTTTTAACATATTTAGAGCTGAGGACAAACCAGTGTCAACAACAATTCATGCCAGGCAATTAACAAATGAAAAGAGCTGGCTTTTCAGTTAATGTTTTGTGTTGTGCCTTTGCTGTGCTGTTTTCACCAAATCAGCTGTGGTCCAGGGTAACTTCAAAGGATTGGTGTGAACATTACAGCACTCTGTATAAAACTGGAAAAAGACGACTTGCTTTTAAAAAAACCAAAAAACCACCAGGGCCTTTTTCTTATGCTTTTGGGATTTCAAAAAGTGTGGTGTAGGATGGGGAGAGGAGATTATGCTAGTTCCATGGAAGAGGGAAACAGGGCTGCATTTTTTTTTGGGGGGGGGGAATAATTTATTATCTCCTCTTTTATGTCGGTGTAGCTGCGGAACTTTTAGTGGAATGATAACTGGCATAAAACCAGAGTAATGGAGTGGAGAATCAGACACATATTTTTTGTAATTAATGATGTGACCTCAAAACTGCAAAGCTACACTGGTCACATGTGTGAGAGCCTAGGCAGCTGCCTATTCTTGAGAAAGAATAAGGCAGTTTGAAAGAACCAGCGAGACCACTGCGCTTCCTATTATTATGAATAATTGTCCTTGTTATGCTTTTAAAAAATGTTTTTTTATGATTGTCTTATTTGTTCCATTTTCTCACACCCTTCCTCTACAGAGCTCGACTTATCGTTCGGGGGAAATGAGGAAAGTGAGGTTATCCTGTGGGTTTCATGCTGAGCGGAGATTTTATGACACTTATCTGCAGAAGGCTTCACAATATTTTGCATTTTCCTTTGTCCTCATAACAATCACCTATATAAATAAAAAAGGCAGTTCCCAGGTCCTGCCTCTGTGCTGCCTTCTAGCGCAGAAGTGAGAACATACTTCTCTCACCACCCCCTGGGCCAAATCTGTATCTGCCCAACCCCTCCTGGGCCAGATTTGACAGGTGTCGGGTACCACCCACCTGTCAATCACCTGCTGCTACAATGACATCAGGTGACAAGCCTCTTTGAAGGCTGGCTCTGGGATCACAAAGGGGTTTGCATTGAAATCACTGCTAAAGATGGTTCCCTCCCCTCCATTTTAGCAGGGATTGCAATGCAAATTCCTTCCTGATCCTGGAGCAAGGCATTCTCCCACTGCCCATCAGCTGATCAGAACCAGTTGTTTCTCTCTGTTTCATCAGGGTTTTTTTGTTATGTACTCAGTTGAATAGGATCCAAAAGGCAGCAGTCTGATTGGTCCTAGAACAATAGGGTCCAGAATGCAGCAGTCTGACTGGTCCACAGGAGCCACCCAATTCAGCTCCAGGTGGAAGTGAATCCGCAACCTGATTGGCCTACAGGTGAATCCCAGAATTAGCCAATCATGTGGGGCCCATTGTGTAAATAGTGTATATAAAGCAGACATTCTGGGGGAACTTCCATTCCTCCTCACCACTATGAGCTGAATAAAGAGCATGAAATCCACTCTCGACTCCGAGTATATTTCAGGTTTAATGCAAATCCTTCCTTGAACTTGGGGCAAGGCACACTCCCACAGCCCATCAGTTGATCAGGGCCAAGTTGATGGATGATGGAAGCTCCTATCTTGTCATGTGAACGAGCTGTAATCAGATCCTGGTATTCTTGAGCCAACCTTGGGTCCTTCTGCAATTGAGTAGCTTTGCCCAAGGGCTTCGTCAAATCTGGAACAGCCTGGGGTTGCAATTGGAGGGGGGGGGGAAGAGAGAGAGAGAGAGAGAGAGGCAGCTTTGAGCCACCATTTTCAATTCCCCAGTGTCCTGGCAGCTTGTAGCCAGCCATTTCTGCTACTAAGGAAAGGCAGAGGAGCATGCACTAATGTAGAAGAGTTCTCCTTTCCCTTCCTCCCCCACAACAAACACTGTGTGAGGTGAGTGAGACTGAGAGACTTCAGAGAAGTGTGACTAGCCCAAGGTCACCCAGCAACTGCATGTGGAGGAGCGGAGACGCGAACCCGGTTCACCAGATTACGAGTCCACCCCTCTTAACAACTACATCACGCTGGCTCATAGAAGTAGGTTCATGGAAGGGACTTTGCCAGGGCTTCCAATGGGGAAACAGCTGAGGAGGCAATGCCTGTCAGTTAGCCAACAAACCACGGTATGTACAACAGTGTTTGGGGCAGGGGTCCCATCACTATGTCCCTGTTCCCAATCTGCCTGCTTTCTCCCAGACAAGTCAAAAGAGCTTCCAACAATATTTGCAGGGCAAATATTGAAATATACGACACTAGTGATTAGTGAAACAAATGGCTGGATCCAAGAGGATGGGATTTATTGGCAGATATAGGTAACACAGGTGTAGGGAAGCCTTTCTTAGACTGCAAGCTGCATTCCCTCAGGCAACTCTTCGGGGGCTGCAGCTCCATGCTGTGTAGAACCAGAGCCAAACTAGGCCAAGTCAGATGTCAAAGTAGGCAGAGCAACAGATGTGACTCTGACCTTTCTGCAGTGAGCCAAATTCCAGGAAGCACATTCCAGTTCACTACATTCCAGCCACACCCAAGTCCGAGGTTTCTACACTAATTCCCGCTCTGCATCTATCCATCCTCCAGCCAGGTGACCAAGGGAACAGCCGAAGCAGCTGGGAAGAGAGAAGAGGTGTTCAGGGATTTTATAAGTTGTGTATCCTTGTTTCTCACTTTGATCCTTTTATGTGAGTTGTATGTTTTGTAGTATTTTAGGCATTGGGACTCGCCCTTATTTTGACTGATTATAGTTTAGTAATTCTTTATTGTAACAGATAAGTGTAAACTGTTTAATTATTGTTTGTTGTCATTTAATTCCACTGTTTACTACAGTGGTACCTCAGGTTAAGAACTTAATTCGTTCTGGAGGTCCGTTCTTAACCTGAACTGTTCTTAACCTGGTAACTTTAGCTAATGGGGCCTCCTGCTGCTGCCGGCCTGCCACCCCGTGATTTCTGTTCTCATCCTGAAGAAGTAGAAGAAGGGGGGAGGAGGAGGAGGAGTTTGGATTTGATATCCCGCCTTTTATTCCCTTTATGGAGTCTCAAAGCGGCTAACAATCTCCTTTCCCTTCCTCCCCCACAAGAAACACTCTGTGAGGTGAGTGGGGCTGAGAGACTTCAAGAAGTGTGACTAGCCCAAGGTCACCCAGCAGCTGCATGTGGAGGAGTGGAGACGCGAACCCGGTTCACCAGATTACGAGTCTATCGCTCCTAACCACTACACCACACTGGCAAAGTTCTTAACCCGAGGTACTATTTCTGGGTTAGTGGAGTCTGTAACCTAAAGCGTCTGTAACCTGAGGTACCACTGTATTAGATTCTAATGGAGAGACAATGGAGGGCAGCCAAAAATGGTGCGACCTTTGGAGAGTCCTGAGGGCTAGGCAGAAAAGCTTGAGGGCCATATTTAGCCCCTGGACCAGAGGTTCCCCACCCTTGTTATAGGGTACCGGTTGTGTCTCAACAAAGTGAAGGCTATTGTCAGTGCTTTGAACATTCCCTTCTGATCACCCAGTCCTGTTTGCTTGGAACTCAGGATTCTGTTGAAACTAATATCTATCTATCTATCTATCTATCTATCTATCTAAATACACACCTGAGTTTTATAAACCTGTTTTTCATTATGATGCTATCTTCGGAGTCTCAGTAACTGAGGCTGCAATCCTAAGCAAATTTACCAGGGAGTAACATCCACTGACCACAGAAAGATTTACTTCCAGGTAAATACACGTAGGCTTGTGCAATGAATTGCACCATGAAAAGCTCATAATGGCACACCTTGGCCTTTTGTAACTGCTGTTTTTAACCTTGGGACAGAAAAAAGTACTGATTACTGCTCGCCAGTAATTTCATCAGCAGCTTAAAAGGACTAAGGTGGAAAGTAATTCAGAATCCACGCCCTGGGCATTTTTCGACCAAATATTTCACTAAATGATTTATGTTGATTTAAATTAGGGCCATCAATTGGGATGGGATTTTCCAAGAAGACTCCTAGCTACACATTCTCCCTATTACCTGTCAGGTTTCTAAATCCTAGGACGTTTGGCATGCCATTGAAAAGAAAATGAACACATTAAAGTAAAAATTTCAAAGGCGCATTTGAATCCCTTCTCCTCCATGAAATCCCAAATATTGATCCAATCAAATAAATCTCATTTCCATGATCCCGTTCTGAGAGGGAATCTTCAAGCTGCTTATTATTTCTGTGGTTTGTCATATGATTCTGCCTGAACAAAAAGAGCAATGCAATCCAGGGAGTTTAAAAAATAAGGCTGTCAAAAGTAGAAATTCACAGATAATTTTCACTGACCAGACAACACTGATAGACATTGGTTTGGTTTAGATGTAGCACTAAATCAAGGCAGGGAAACCTGTGGCCATCTAGCTGTTGCTACAACTCCCATCATCTCTGACCATTGACTTAGAACATCTAAGGCTCCCCATCCTTTTGCTAATCCATGATTTGATGTTATAAAAACGAAGCTGGTCTAGGAAGCTCTCCCCTCTGCTCCTCTGAAGTGGCTGTGATGAGGTCAGAAACCTTCACTTCCATCTTGTTAATTTTCCAATACAAAATAAAACAGCAGAACGATAGGCTGATGCAGTCAAGAAGAAGAGTTTGGATTTGATATCCTGCTTTATCACTATCTGAAGGAGTCTCAAAGCGGCTAACATTCTCCTTTCCCTTCCACCCCCACAACAAACACCCTGTGAGGTGAGTGGGGCTGAGAGACTTCAGAGAAGTGTGACTGGCCCAAGGTCACCCAGCAGCTGCATGTGGAGGAGCCGGGAAGCAAACCCGGTTCACCAGATTACGAGTCCACCACTCTTAACCACTACACCACACTGGCTCTCCAGCCACTATAAGGGGCTGGTTTGCACTAACCATAGATTACGGTAGATTGACATCAGGATTGGATGACGCAACAAAGGACAATTAAACAGAAACAGTGAAAGGGTTGTGGCTGTGCTGGGAGAGAAGCAAGGGAGAGGACCGCGTGAGCCTGGGGGTCGGGGTGAACAGAGATGAGCCTGATTCTCATAATGCTGAACTGCATTGGAGCCAGACCTTCTGGCAAATCATTTTCAAACAGTGTCAAGCTTTCTCTTAATTCGTATGGTCAGCGTCTTCCTGTGTGCACACGGTGTATTTGTGCACACATGCAACTACATCTTAGTGCACTAATGCACTGATGTATATTGCTTGCGTTAGCTTTAAATGTTCTTTACCATAAAACTTAATGGTTTTGATGCTGCATACCTAAAAGGAAGCGTTTGTCATTCCCGCTATAAATGTTTGTGCTCAACCGTCTTAATTCACTGTGTCAGATAAGAGGAAATCATGTTAGCATATATTTATGATTTATCGCTGCTATCTAAGCACCAGAGAGGTTGAGAGTGTAGTTCTTCTTTTTAATCTAACAGGAATAGTCAGGTAAAAGCTACACTGATCAGGCTCTTTGCTTGGGAGGAATAAGAAGCATTGTGCAGGTGATTCCCTGACCTCTAACGTTAGTGTAGGCGTATTCCAGCTGATCCACCTCTGCAGAGGGCATTTTCAGGCTTTGCTTTCTTTCTGTCCTTGCATGCCAGTAGAAGCCTTGATTACACAAGGCAGAAAAAGGCCAAGAATTAAAGATATGTCCAAGATAATCAAGGATGGACTAAATATTCCAAGCGATGCAAGCATTCCATGGATTTTTAAAAATAAAAGTTGGCTACATGACTTGGATGTTTTCTAATTCTTTTATAACCATGCACCAGAATATATATATGTATATATTGGACCAGCCCGGTGTTATTCATTTTACAATGCCAGTATACAACGCTTGTTGTTCTGTATATAAAACTGAGCCCTGCTGATGTTAGATACCAGACCCTCCAAGTGTCCCTATTTTCCACGGACAGTCCTGGATTTACAGAAACCATCCTGGTATCTGATTTGATCCCAGAATGTCCCACTTTTTCTTAGGATGCCCCTATTTTCATTGGAGAAATGTTGGAAGGGACATCTCTGTTTTCATCGGAGAAATGTTGGAGGGTATGAGATACCATTGCATAATAAAAATTTTCTTTAAGGTTAACGCTTGTGGTTTATTGAAGTATATTTAACCAATTCCTGAGCATCTAATGATATCTCGTGACCCAGATCTCTATTTCAATGAAGCTGATATTTCTCTCTCTCTCTCTCACACACACACACGATTCTATATTACTAATCAGTAATATAGAGTTAACTCAGTACTGTTTTGTGATCTTTCGGCTGACACTGAAGATTCAGATTATGATATTATTATTATTATTATTATTATTATTATTATTATTATTATTATTTCTCGAACAGGTTGAAGTCCAGCAATTAATAGCAGTATGATACTGAATCCTTTGCACTTGTTATACGTAACTTAAGCTTGTTTGCTATGTGGGGAGTCGTGATCCATCTGAAGTCAAGTGCTTCAGGCTGCAATCCTATATATACTTATCTGCACTCCATGGGGTTTACTTCTGGGCTGACAAGCCTAGGATTGCACTGTCAAAGTTTCATTGATTTCATCTGGTGAGTTAAGCTTATGCTCAGATCTCCCCCACTGAAATCATTATAATAACGATTACTGCAGAAGTAATATAATTAATAACAGGAGTTAATAATAGCAATATGTAATTACTGTTGGAGTGATATACCCAAATATTCAATATTTGTTCTCTATAACTTAGCTTTATAGTCTAAACAAGGAAGTGGTACAGGGGAGGGCAGAATAAAAGTAAGAAAAATAGGTTAAGCTTCACAGAGTATAGAAGAAATAAGGTGTGGTACTCAGCTAAGTGTTGCCCGAGTAAGCCCAATGAAATTAATTGACCTATCTTAGCCATGTCCATTAATTTCAATGGATCTACTCTGAGTAAAAGTTAGATAACCCATTGTCATCAAAATTCCCTTGTGGGCATATTACCTAAAATGATGTAAATAAAGTGATACCTTGGTTTATGAACAGCTTAGTTTATGAACAAATTGGATTAAGAACGCTGCAAACCCAGAGGTAGGTGTTTTGGTTTGTGAACCTTGCCTTGGAAGCAGAACATGTTCCGCTTCCTGTTGAGTGTGTTCCTTTTGTAAACTGAGTCCCCCACTGCTATGGGAAAGCACACCTTGGTTTAGGAACGTTTTGGTTTAAGAACGAACTTCCGGAATGGATTAAGTTCATAAACCAAGGTACCACTGTATGTAAATTGCTAACACACTACAATAGAACCTCTACTTACGACCGCCTCTACTTGGGCCCGATCCAAGTTGCAGCCGTGGATAGCCCGGAAGTAAATACCAGGTTTGCCACGATTCGTGCACATGCAGAAGTGGCTTCTGCCATCTGCACATGTGCAGAAGTGCGCTGCTGCCCAATGCACCTGTGCACAACGGTGCTTCTACCAGCAACCTGGATCAACTTACGGACAGCCCTCTGGAACTGATTATGTCCGTAAGTAGAGGTTCCACTGTAGCATCATTTAATCAAGGGTATCCAACATGGTGTAGTCAGGTAAGCCCTGATATGCGATTGTTCTGCAAGTTGTTGACATATTTACATTATTATCAGATAATATGTCTACAAGTGAAATTTTGGTGGCAGTTTGGCAAAATAAGGTTTCAACCGGGGTTTACCAAACTTTTGCGGGGCCCATGGGCCCATTTGCAAACCAGAGACACCAGAGGCAGTGTCATGGGCACTGCCCAGAGACAACCAAGCACATACCACAATCTCTAGGTAGGTTGAGAGCAGCTGTGTGCGGTGAAATTCTCTGTAGGGGAACAGTTAGGGCCCTTGAGAGGGTGAATTGAGGAAGAGAGGACATTGCGCTTGTGAGCATCATGCACTGAGGGCCTTCTCGGTAGTGGTGCCCACCCTGTGAAACACCCTCCCATCGGATGTCAAGGAAATAAACAACTATCTGACTTTCAGAAGACATCTAAAGGCAGCCCTGTTTTGGGACGTTTTTAATGTTTGATGTTTTATTGTGCTTTTAATTCTGTTGTGAGCTGCCCAGAGTGGCTGGGGAAACCCAGCCAGATGGGAGGGGTATAAATAATAATTTATGATTATGATTATGATCCCGGGCTTTGGAAAGGAGGCATCAGGGGAGCATTTAGGGGACTATCCTAGTCCCCCTAGTTCACTGACAGCATGCCAGTGGTTGGGAGAGAATTCTGTCTGAAATCTGGAAAAGCCAATCAATGTAGACAATACTTAGAGAGATGCTCTGACTCAGTATAGGTCAGCCACCCATGTTCATATCTATTCTGGACTCCTTTGGTAGTCAGCATCTATTGGCTACTACAGAAGCCTTGTGCGAGGTTAGGGGTCACTGAAGACACTGAAGGAAGGCATCTACGGTCGCCATGTTGTCTTCAAGAATAAATGATACAATAAAAGCTGAGGCAGCAGAAGCTTTAAGTGGCCCTTAGACTCAACAACCAGGGCAGGCAGAAGGCATATACCGTACTGTATTGGCGAACTGACCCACCAAATGCCTGTTGGTTGACAAGATAGGATGCTGGAACTAGGCCCGATCCTTGAGCAATACTCCTTGGGTGATAAAGAGTGTGTGTTCAGGATCCTTTGACACAGCTCAGTCACACCTAACACACTCCTGAACACACACTCGTGCTTTGTACATCCAGCACACGTTAGTAGAGACTGTGGGGATTTTGGGTACAACAAAGAGCGCCACAGAAGCTTGAAGTGTTGGCGTGCCTTGAAACAACATCGCAAGAGAATGCTTGGATAAGGGGAAGGAGACAACCGCTCTTTGCTGACTCTTGGGATTCCAGTAGAATGACTTGGTAGGGGGTTCCTAGATTTGCTTGAACTGGCTCTGTGTGCCTTCTTGCCGGGATCAAAGAAACTGCGAAAACTTGCGGTCTTTTCAATGTTTTAAACTCTCTTTCTCTCCCCCTCTCTTTCTTTCTTGCATTGGGGAGAGCGAGCGAGTGGCTTTGTGTGCCGGCTGTTTAAAAACATACTTCAAAAGAAACTTGAATCAGTACATGCCTGTGCTATATACAAATTAAAATAATTGATTTTTGGCAGCCCTTTTGAGAGAGATATATAAATTAAGAGGGATCACATTTCCAATCCATTGCTCCGGATTGCATGTTGATTTCGAACCGCCGCTCCCTCACAAAGCTGGAAGTTTGCCACCAAACCAAAGGGAGCTGCTAGCTTTCATTTAATTCGACCTCCTCCTGTCATGGCAGCTCCTCCCTGAACTATCACAGTTCCAACCTGTTGGGCCTTGGCTTGGGTCCAACGCTGCACCCTTCCCTCCCTCCCCCCCCTTCCCGTCTGCTTTGAGAAACTTGCACAGAGCCACCAAATGAATCTGACCATATCCCAGAGAGGAGCATCGCTTTGTGGGACTCCCGTTCCCTCTTATTTTCTCTCCCCTCACAGGTGGAGCATGTCACCCAACAAAGCAGAGAAGCTCTCTGGCCTGCACAGTGCCCATTCCGTCACGGATGGCACCGGGTCCCACACTATCTGTGCTGACCTAAAAATAGCTCTCAATTAACATTGCATTTCAAGAATTGGAAAATTTCCCAGAAGTCCATTCTCTCTCTCTCTCTCCCTCTCCCTTTCTCTCCCCCCCCCTTCTGTTTCATTACATTTTGCAGTAATAATACACAAGCCTGTAGAAAACATGACGGGTAATGAAAAATGTAATTAATATAAGCAGTGTAAAGCATGTTTTTTTTTCCCCCTCCCTCTG
Source organism: Podarcis cretensis (assembly GCF_951804945.1). Taxonomy (NCBI): domain Eukaryota; kingdom Metazoa; phylum Chordata; class Lepidosauria; order Squamata; family Lacertidae; genus Podarcis; species Podarcis cretensis. The sequence continues at coordinate 72,841,911 of NC_137175.1, forward strand.
TTGTCCTTGCAGAAAATTGCTGCTTTAAACCGAGCAGGATGTGGAAATGCATAAAGCAAACACTGATATGCTCTGGTTTGTAAATATCTTATGCAAAACCGTGAAGGCAACTGCTGTTTATTTTTTGACTCTCTGTCACAAATTCTTTTCGGAAAGTTGTTTCTGGGTTGTTGCCTTTTTGTTCCGCATCTCCCTCCTCCCTCCCGGTCCAAACATTGTCACCTTGGTAATTATTATGCCCTTTTCGTACTATGGTTTTCACAATCGGGGGTGCAGTATTCAAGTCTTCTACCTTGTCCTCTTCCCACAACCGCCTTAACTTCTTAGCCAGAAAAGATATTTAGGCTGCAATCCTACACCTCTTTGCCTGGGATTAAGCCATGTTGAATGCAGTCAGGCTTACTTCTGAGTAGACATGCCTGGAAGCACTCTGTTAGTCACACCCTTTAGAAGATTTGCTGGTACTATTTTTTTTAATTGTATTTTTATTGCTTATAATCCTTGGCCATGATTAAAATAACCATGGAACTAGGGACTTCTTTCTTTCTTTCTTTCTTTCTTTCTTTCTTTCTTTCTTTCTTTCTTTCCTTCCTTCCTTCCTTCCTTCCTTCCTTCCTTCTAGGAATGACGTCTCCCAGACTCCTAAATAACATACAGCAAAAGGGGAAAAGTTCCAAGAGCGGTTTACTGTATGGGCAGCAGCTGTGTTTCTGTGTGCTGCTGCTGTTGTTCAAAGTAAAACCAAAAAGGTTTAACACTAGTTAAACATTTGGGCTAGCACAAATCTCTTGTACGAGCTTAAGCAGCTCTTTGAATCCTGCCTCTTATACTGAAATTGTCAAAAACAACCCTGTGGGTTAGGCCATTGCTATGAGGGGGTGAAAAAACTCCACTCAGTATTTCAGAGTTGGATCATAGTGAACGTCAGCCTTTTACTGACAGCCAGTGTGGTGTAATGGTTAAGAGCGGTAGTCTCATAATCTGGGGAACCGGGTTCGTGTCTCCGCTCCTCCACATGCAGCTGCTGGGTGACCTTGGGCTAGTCACACTTCTCTGAAGTCTCTCAGCCCCACTCACCTCACAGAGTGTTTGTTGTGGGGGAGGAAGCGAAAGGAGAATGTTAGTTGCTTTGAGACTCCTTAAAGGGAGTGAAAGGCGGGATATCAAATCCAAACTCCTCCTCCTCCTCCTCCTCTTCTTTTTCTTCTTCTTCTTCTTCTTCTTCTTCTTCATCATCATCATCATCTTTTGGGAACATTTATGGAATAAATAGCTACGAGGAGGATCATTCTGGTTGCACATCATAGCGGGCTCAAGTAGAACCACCCCAAAATGGGCAAACATCTGATGCTGCCATAAGGTGAATCAAATTGCTGACCCATCTGGTTTGGCATTGCCCACACTGAATGTTGCTGGCTCTTCAGGGTTTCAGATAGGGTCTTTCACAGCCCTACCTGGAGATGTCAGGGATTGCACCAAGATAAAAGGTAAAGTTAAAGGACTCCTGGACATTTAAGTCCAGTCAAGGGGTTGCAACACTCATTTCACTTTCAGGCCGAGGGAGGTGGCGTTTGTCCACAGACAGCTTTCTGGGTCATGTGGCCAGCATGACTGAACTGCCTCTGGTGCAGCGGGACACCATGATGGAAACCAGAGCGAACAGAAATGCTGTTTACCTTCCCACCACAGTGGTACCTATTTATCTACTTGCACTGGTTTGCTTTCGAACTGCTAGGTTGGCAGGAGCAGGGACAGAGCAAAGGGAGCTCACCCCATTGCACGGATTCAAACTGCCAACCTTCTGATCGGCAAGACCAAGAGGCTCAGCGCTTTAGACCACTCCAGGGACCATTTGTAAGCAAAGCATATGCTTTGCCCTTGAGTTGTGGCTCTTCCCTAGACCAGGTGGGACGAAATCATCTCTGGAAGGCCTGACCGTTTACCCAAGACACCTTCCAAACGTTGTGGAGCATTCTTGGCACAGTCTTCCTTTGAGAAGGGTGGCATGCTGAGCATGCCCAACGTGAAACAGAACAGGAGCTTTGCATGGGGACATTGCTTTGTGCCATGCTTTGCTTTCTTCTCAAACCACAGGAGAGTTATCAGAGTTGAAATGATGCTGCGGGAGCCTTGTTAAGGCCCTATGGCAAGCTTTGCACATGGAGTCAAAATGGAGCCAAAGTTGACGTGGTAAATGCCAGCATCCCTTAGACCGTTCCTCTTGGGTCTAGTCCTTGCGGCATGAAGAGATCAGTCTGAAGGTCACCGCATCTCCCCACCGTAACGATGAAGCATTTCAAGCCCATCTTCTACGGCCAGCCGAGAAATTGCTCGTGGTTTATTATTTTCCCCTTCTCCACCCTTTCTCTCCCTCCCCCTTCCTTTCCCTGCAGCTGAGATACTACATTCGTTATTGTTTATTTTCTGCCTTGTTCCTGCTTCTAAAGGTTTCCCTTCTGCCCTCAGTTTTCCGTGAACTTTTCCCATACCACATGGGGCAGCTTGATGCCCTCTGATCCAGTGGGTTCCCTTGCGGAGGCCGGTTTCCCCAGCTGAAGCAGCCGAGCCTCTCTCCTGTGGCATTCTGCACAGCCATTTGGAGTCCCAGATGTAGGAAATGAAATAATCCACGCTCATACAGTCATGAAAGTGCCCATCTGGCACACAGGAACATCACGCAGTGGAGTCACACAAGCGTGAGCTCACTTTTGTTATGGCATTTCATAAACAGAGATGCAGTGAGCAGGCAAGGAAGGTCTTTGGGATAATAACAATCATATTCATCACCACAGTGAGTTTAGAAATGTGGGGTGGGGTGGGGGCAGGAGCATGTGGGAGAGGAGGGAGAGGGACCAAGAATGATAAAATACTAATGATTGCTCCAAGGATCCTCAGGAGAATGTTCCATCTCGCTTTTGGCATTGCTTCTTATTTATATAGTTCAGACTTCAGCTAGCAAGACAGAATATACTAGGTCTCTCAATAAATGAAGCTTCACCATTTCCCTCCTAAAAGGAATTAAGCCTTAAAAGGCCACCTCATAACATTTTGTTCCTAAAATGAAACCAAACTAAAACTGGAGTGTGCTGCGGTTGTTGGGAAGTCCAGCAATGCCCCTCTTCTCTAATCCTACAGGTTCTGATGACTCCAGTGGTGGTCTTGTTTATCTGCCATGAAGGCCACTGTTGTTGGTCTCTATGTGCCTCAAGAGTGCACCCCCAAGGGTGAATTCAAACCGCTGCGTTAGCAGCACCAAAGTGACGTCTCTGGGGTACAAGCTTGGCCGTGCGTATGGAGGTCCTGGAATGCCCAGATGACAAGACCCTCCTCTCGGCCTCGCATATGTAGTTCAAAGGAAAGCAGAGCAATACGTCTAGCACCAGCTTGGCTGAAAGAGTTGCCAGAAGGAGATGTATTCACTGGTGGAGGAAGAGGAGCGTGGAGGAAGCGCACCACCCCTGGCAGCATGATCCCGGCAGGGTGCCATTGTGGCTGCCCCCCGCCCCACCTGCTCTCCACCCCCTGTTGGGCATGAAGCTCTGCCACTGGGTGTGTTACACCACCCAGCAGTCTTGTATGTCTCCTTCTGGCGACTGCTCACTAATTGGTGGTGGTAAAGGCCATAGGCCATAGGCCATAGGTGCTAGAGCACAATCTTTTGCCTGTCAAAAGTTCCAGGTTCAATTCCTGGCATCTCTAGGTAGGGCTGAGAAAGACTTCTGCCTCAATTTCTGCACAACTGCTTCTCGGTCGGAGCAGAAAATAGTGAGCTGCAATGGTTCCATGCCCTCCAGCATTTGTCCGATGAAAACAGGGACGTCCCATTCCATAATCAGCATTTCACTATTTATACCCCACACATCTGACTGGGTTGCCCCAGCTACTCTGGGCAGCTTCCAACATGTTTATATAAAACATAGTAAAATATTAAACAAAAAACCCCTTCAGACAGCTCGGGGATCGAATAACTCCATGCCCTCCAACATTTCTCCAATGAAAATAGGGACATCCTAAGGAAAAGTAGCACATTCCAGGATCAAACCAGAAACCGGGATGGCTTCTTTAAATCAGGAAAATAGGGACACTTGGAAGGTTGGCGGTTCAATAGTCTGCTTGTTATATTCCTTATATATATATAAGGTTGTTTCCCGTGTTCCTATAATTACCGTATTTGACATGCTCCAGGATAGAGATTTGGCTTTAAGGTGGCTGCTTATGCATTGCCAAAAGTGAGGATGAAAAGGGACACCGTTTCCCTAAAAATTGCATATACTAATTTATATTTATAGATGCAAATATAGAAATATTTGCCTTGATTTAAATAGAAATGCAGGTGACTTGAATGCCTGCTCAGTTTGCTGTCTGGTTGAGCAACATGAAGGCCGCAACTCTCCCTCCTTACAGGTTCTTTATTCTTAAAACTGGAATTGGGCAGAATAGCCTTTCAAACAGACGATACCGTCAGATAGAGGACTGTCCTTTATAAAGTAGGACACTTGGCCAAGGTCATGGGACTGAAACGGTATTATTGGCGCTGAGTCTTGGCAAGCGCTTCTTCAAATGGAACGCTTCTCTCCCGGAAATCAAATCTGGTTTATGAATGCACTTACTTTCAAAAGTCCAGGCCAAAGTAAATATACTGACAGATAAAGGAGGAGATAATAGAAAGGAATCTGTCTCCATCCGCCTGACTCTCTGCCTTACACACACACACACACACACACACAGCTGACATTCCACCAGTGGAGTCATAATTACAGAACAAGGTTGATGTGTAAATTAATCCTGTTGGGGCTGGGTATGCATGTTGTATTAGTCCTCTTGTTAATCCAGGACTTTAATATGATTTCCTCAAAGACACAAAGACTTCATTGGGGTATTCTGCCCTGTCAGAATGAGATTCTTGTTGAGTGGGAAGTCAGGGAACACCCTGAGACAGTACAAGTAAATAAAGCGAGCCTAGATGTATTATTTTAGCTTTGTGAAGCAATTATAAGAATTTTCCTTAGCATTTTACTGGAGATTGTTGCGTATAGCAGCAATATGCTTTAGAGGTCAAAAAGATTTGATGTCGTTTTTCAGCCACAAGCACCAAAGGAACTCTTTATTATTATTATTATTGGGTTTTATAAACAAGAATGATACAATTCTCACTACAGCCAACCAAAGACAACCAGCCACACCCTAAGCCACACTCTTCGGAATGGACCTTGTTCCTCATCCTGAAAATCTTGCTCGTTTTGCCTCAGTCTCCATTTCAAGAGATACGACTGTAGATATACCAGAGGAATTGGCACCCGATGGCTCAGCACTGAGCTACACGTTTGTTTGTTTGCTTATAAATCATTTAGATCTGTTAATCGCCCCATCAGCTACAACAAGACGTTTAAAATAATTCTTTTGAAAAGACATAACATGCAATTCGGCACTCACTGGTTTGGCAGCTGAGGAGGTGTCAGGATGATGCAGAGGGATGGCTGCCTCTGCCGAAACACACACTGGTGAAAATGCACCTGTCCGCTGTATGGAGGCTGTGCCAAATGAGCTACAGTGGTACCTCGGGTTACATACACTTCAGGTTACAGATTCCACTAACCGAGAAATAGTACCTCGGGTTAAGAACTTTACTTCAGGATGAGAACAGAAATCGTGCTCCGGCAGTGCGGCAGCAGCAGGAGGCCCCATTAGCTAAAGTGGTGCTTCAGGTTAAGAACAGTTTCAGGTTAAGAACGGACCTCCAGAACGAATTAAGTATGTAACCAGAAGTACCACTGTACTCCCATACCCTCCAAGTGTCCCTATTTTCCAGGGACAGTCCCAGATTTACAGAAGCCATCCTGGTTTCTGACTTGATTCCTGAATGTCCTTCTTTTCCTTAGGATGTCCCTAATTTCATCGGACAAATGTTGGCGGGTATAGAGTTATCTGACCCCTGAGCCGTCAGAAGACAGCCCTGTATAGGGAAGTTTTTAAATGTTTAATTAGAGTTGCCATATTTCAAAAAGTGAGCACAAAGTTGTTGTGCTTTATTTGGCAAAATCTCAATAAGAGAGAGAAGTTTTTACCTATTTTTTTAAAATAGGGGAAACATCAAAAAAGCAACACTTTTGATATGGGCTGCCATATGCCTGGGTTCCCCCAGATATTTTAGCCACTTTCAGAAAATTCCACCCTGACGCCGTTTTCGGTGGACAAAGCCCGGCTATGTCCAGGAAAGTCCGGATGTATGGCAGCCCTAGTTTAATGTTTTATTATGTTTTTTTAATATATGTTGGAAGCCACCCAGAGTGGCTGGGGCAACACTGTTAGATGGTGGGGTATAAATAGTAAAATAATTGTTGTTGTTGTTTAGTCGTTTATTCGTGTCCGACTCTTCGTGACCCCATGGACCAGAGCACACCAGGCACTTCTGTCTTCCACTGCCTCCCGCAGTTTGGTCAAACTCATGCTGGTAGCTTCGAGAACACTATCCAACCATCTCGTCCTCTGTCGTCTCCTTCTCCTTGTGCCTCCATCTTTCCCAACATCAGGGTCTTTTCCAGGGAGTCTTCTCTTCTCATGAGGTAGCCAAAGTATTGGAGCCTCAGCTTCAGGATCTGTCCTTCCAGTGAGCACTCAGGGCTGATTTCCTTAAGAATGGAGAGGGTTGATCTTCTTGCAGTCCATGGGACTCTCAAGAGTCTCCTCCAGCACCATAATTCAAAAGCATCAATTCTTCAAAGATCAGCCTTCTTTATGGTCCAGCTCTCACTTCCATGCATCACTACTGGGAAAAGCATAATAATAAGTAAAATAATAAGTAAAATTATTTTACCATAAGTAAAATAATAATAATAATAATAATAATAATAATAATAATAGAATAGGACTTCCCTATTTTCACTGGAGAAATGTTGGAGGGTATGTGGTCCACTGAGGAAGTTCTGCCCACCGATCTCCAAAATGGGGTGGAGTTGTTGTGGGTAGGTGGAGGAGCACCTCTATGCTAACTCCACCCTACCCTTTTTCAACAGAGCTGACCAACAGCATGCAAGAAATCTATTCCAGGAAGGGTCCTGGCACAAGTAATTCTCCTCCCCTGCCCAAATATTTGCCATTAGGGTTCCCGATCAACCCTTTCTACTGAATGCATTTAGGAGGCCCTTCAAGCTCGCCTCATGTGAGGTTCGGCCAGTGCATGTGGCTGCTCCCCCTATGCACATGTTTTTCGAACGCACGAATAAGACTTTAGACTCTTGCTGAAGTTGCCTTTGAAGGACTTTACGACGCCACTTGTTTCTTACCTTGACAACGTGCAATAACTACACAAGGTGTCGTAGAATTCTGAAACTCTGCTGGGTTTCCACAGGATGCATATTAAATGTTGGCAAATGGATCAGAACAGATAGGCAAGGTAGACTAAGGTATGTTTTGGGATGCTCCGATCCATAAGTCATGCCTCCACTTTGAGCCGACATTCGGGAAAGAATTGCAGATTACTTAAAAAAGAAAAATGGTAAAGGCATGACAAGATTATTTCACCCCATAAATGGCGAGTGTTTACAAATGCGCTAGGTGACAGCTGGTATTATTTACCATGTCAGGTGAAAGGCTCATAAATGAGAGGTCGGCTTGACATGGTGAGTGCTACCTGTCACCAGGTGAGGGCGCATATATAAGTCGTATTAACTGCACAACGCTGACAACATCAAGCCCGTTTAGAAAGTAACGTGGGAAGCGACTGTCACGCAAGTGAGTAAAAAGCGCTTTTGTTCTTGCCATGCACTGAGCGATTCTCCTACATGTACTGGGGAAGTTGACAATTTCTCCACTTTCCCTGTTATTGGGCAGCTGATCCTTTTGTCACGGGGCAAAAGGACAGAATACTGTTTTCTGAGGCGGGTGGAAAGGAGGGGGAACTTGGCGCAAGGAGCTAGATAAGTTCACTCTACTTTGTGAATACTCTTGAGACAATGACACTCCAGCAGGGAATCTTAATATGGATTGTATTCGTGACACAATATTCGTAGTAACCCTGATATCCTCTCTTAGGATGTAGGAGGATGTGGTAGTAATGGCCTAGAGGACGGGGCCTTGCCACAAAATGGTGTACCTCTAGTTTCGGTGACTCTTTCTCAAAGCTGGGATGTAGTGCTGGAGAGTAAGGCCTGGGCTCTCCAGAGCTTGTTGAATCCTGACTCCCATCAGCCCCAGCCAGCATGGCCCATGGTCAGGAATGATGGGAACTGGTGTTACCGTGGTGCTATAATATGAAAACACACAAGATAGGATTGGCACTGTGGAATTGTGGCACTTATCAACAGTGGCCACAAATCTCACAAATTCAAACTAGCCTAGGGTAATCTCTCATCTGTATCATCCTCTCTGAGCACAATTCAAAGTGTTGGTGCTGACCTTTAAAGCCCTAAATGACCTTGGTCCAGTATACCTGAAGGAGCATCTCCACCCCCATCATTCTGCCCGGACACTGAGGTCCAGCGCCAAGGGCCTTCTGGCGGTTCTCTCACTGCAAGAAGCCAAGTTATAGGGAACCAGGCAGAGGGCCTTCTCAGTAGTGGCAGCCTCCCTTCAGATATCGAGGAAATAAACAACTACAGTGGTACCTCGGGTCACCAGTTCAAATCTTGCCTCTGCCAAGAACTACAGACGCTTCAGGTGTCCCTATTTTCCAGGGACAGTCCTGGATTTACAGAAACTGTCCCGGTTTCTTTTTCAATTCTGGAATGTCCCACTTTTCCTTAGGACGTCCGTATTTTCATTGGAGAAATGTTGGAGGGTATGAATAGGATGTCCCTTTTCTCACTGGATAAATTTTGGAGGGGATGTCCCTATTTTCACATTGGCAGGTATGGAACTATTTGGGCAGCCTTAGGCTAGTTCTCTGCCTCAGCTGTTCATCTATAAGATGGGTATAATACCAACCTACCTTGTTGGAAGGATTTTTGAGATAATGCGACGTGCTTTGAGCACCTAAAGTAATAGGCGGCTTTGATACATGTACAGTTTTTGTGTGTCATGTGGGTGAGATTAGATTTTTCCCATTGGCGAACAAATTTGCAGTTTGGGGTGTATGCGTCAGGAAATGAGATTTACCTGCAACAGAAGTAGCAAACTGTAGGGGAATGGTTGCAACAACCACCTCACAGTTTATGTGAAAACAACCCTCTCATTCAGAAAGGCCCTTTACCCCACTGGTTGATCCAGCCGTGTGGCTAATATGCTTGATTCATCATCTGGCTCCACGACAGGAAGGTTTCTATCTGGGAAGAACTTATTATAATAAGTAACTTTATAAGCAGGAGTAAGCCATCCCAGCAGACTGTAAGGGAACTTGCAGAGTTCCCAAATTAATCTTCTCTCTAACCCTGAAAAGCCACAAAGCTAATTGGAGAATTGAAAGCTTTCAAAACATGTTAGGGAGCTTGATGGGTACACGTGGAAATAAACACAAACATTTAGATAAAGCCACCATTTTAATTGTATTAATTCTGCCAATTAATGATAATGGAAGAGCCGTCCAATTAGCTAAATAGCTAATAGTTTTATCAAGCAGAGGCTGGCAATTTAAAGCAAACAAATTCTTTCTAATTTTATCCCCTTGCTCACCAAGATATTTAAAGGATAATGGGGGAATCCAATAAAGGATATTGCTCAAAGAGAGCTACATTTAAATTGCCTAATGGCTTTAAGAGTTTTACCTCAATTAACGAATACTAAACCTGAGCACTTAGTAGATTCCTGTAAAAGAGACATCATTTGGCCAATTGAAGAGAGTTTAAGGAAAATTATAAATTAACGTACTCTCTGCATAAACAGTGGCTACATTATGGCTAATGCTTCTTGCCTTCCCAGCCCCACAGTGACTACCCAAACAACAAGAGGGAAAACACAAACCAGAAGCAAGGAAACTCTTTTCTGCAAAAATAAATGTACAAAAAAACAAGCAAACTTGTGATTATTCGTGAACAAATGTGGTTGACCTATCCGGCATACTTTGGGCCACAACTTATGAGCTCTGAAATGTCTTGTTGAAGGGCAAAAAATCAAAACAAAAAACAACAACAAAACACGTTGGGCATTCAATGGACAGAAGAAAGCCCACATAATAATGCGGAGTATAAAATAAATATCATTAAAGATATGTATGTGAAGAAGCATTCTGGAACATGTCCAGATTGATCCAGATGGATAATTGAAGCTATTGCCTTCCTATGTCTTAAGGGCTAACTATACGCTCCACGCAAATGTAAACTTTAGAGCTCCACCACTGTTTTAATTTTATTTTTCGTAAAGAGAAGTAGCTTCAGGAATAGATGGCTGAGGGTCGATGGAACACATGGCGCTTCCATGCGGAAGTTTATTGTGGACTTGGTCTTGCTCACGCATGCAAGTTTTTCACACTGTCCACACAAGATCTTCTTTCTCTCTCTCTCTCTCATTAAATTTTCTGTTTTACAATTTAAAGTACTCATTTTTCCATCCTTAAGATATCAATGATTTCCTTTCTACCCTTTCCATGGTTCATTTTGCATATCATAAATCCCTGCATATTTTACGAAAAATATACCATTCAGTATGCCATTATTACATCCATCAAAACTTATTTACACTGTTGAATTTATCTTAATGTTGCCAGCGTTTTTCAGCTGTACAGTTATTTCCCATATATTCAATAAACGTTTTCCAATCTTCTCTAAACGTACGTTCTTCTTGTGCTCTTGTTCTATATGTTGAGTCTGCAAGCTGCGCATATTATGTCAACTTAAGTTGCCATTCTTCTCTGGTTGGGACCAACCACACAAGATCTTCCTCATCAAAGTGCCACCCGATATTCCCCCCACCACATTTAATCCAGATCTACCACTTCTGCTTAAAAATAAATAAATACCAGATGGAACATGATGATGTTGTTGTTGTTTAGTCGTTTAGTCGTGTCCGACTCTTTGTGACCCCATGGACCAGAGCACGCCAGGCACTCCTGTCTTCCACTGCCTCCAGCAGTTTGGTCAAACTCATGCTGGTAGCTTCGAGAACACTATCCAACCATCTCGTCCTCTGTCATCCCCTTCTCCTTTTGCCCTCAATCTTTCCCAACATCAGGGTCTTTCCCAGGGAGTCTTCTCTTCTCATGAGGTGGCCAAAGTATTGGAGCCTCAGCTTCAGGATCTGTCCTTCCAGTGAGCACTCAGGGCTGATTTCCTTAAGAATGGAGAGGTTTGATCTTCTTGCAGTCCATGGGACTCTCAAGAGTCTCCTCCAGTGCCATAATTCAAAAGCATCAATTCTTTGGCGATCAGCCTTCTTTATGTTCCAGCTCTCACTTCCATACATCACTACTGGGAAAACCATAGCTTTAACTGTAGCAGTAGATTAAATGGGAAAATATCATAGGGTAGTCATTTGATGAGGACGATGCTGTGTTGACCCTGCAGAAAAAGTCCATGCATGACAGCACAATAAATTGCTTTGTGTGGAGGAACTTCTGCTCACCTCCCACACAGTTTTAGCAAGGTGTTGATGCATGCTTAGGAACATACATGGTGGGAGCAACCCAGGTCTGCGTAACTGGTGACCCAGCCACATCCTATGGCTTACCAGCTGCTTTTCTCCCCTGCCTCATCCTCGTTTCTGCGGTTAGCAAACCCAGCGGATTCATGGCCACACCTGGGTTGACACGTGAGCCTCAGGCTGTTGACGGTGGGGAAAACACAGCCCTCTGCCCTAGACAGCATCTTGGGATTGGTCACCAGCACTTAGCAAAGCTGGAGTGAACCAATGTGTATTTGGATAGCCAACAGGGAATTGCAGGTGGGCAGAATGCTGCTGCAACAGGCATTGTACAGACATCTCATTGGCCGCTGTGAGAAGACAATCCTGGACTAGAGATGCAATTGTTTGGACTAGATGATGATGATGATGATGATGATGATAATAATAATAATAATAATAATAATAATAATAATAAAATTTATTTATATCCCGCCCTCCCCAGCCAAGACCGGGCTCAGGGCGGCTAACAACCAATAATAAAAGCAAGTTGATTAAAATACAATTTAAAAAACAAGATTAAAATACAACATTAAAACATTAGGATGCAGCCTCTTCACAGAAGGAGAAAGGAAAAAGAAAGAGGGGGAGGGAATCAAACTGGTGCTAAGCCAAAGGCCAGGTGGAACAACTCTGTCTTACAGGCCCTGTGGAAAGAAATCAGATCCTGCAGGGCCCTGGTCTCATGAGACAGAGCGTTCCACCAGGCCGGAGCCAGTGTTGAGAAGGCCCTGGCTCTGGTTGAGGCTAATCTAATTTCCTTAGGGCCTGGGACCTCTAGGGTGTTGCTATTTATGGACCTTAAGGTCCTCCATGGGGCATACCAGGAGATGAGTCATGTTCTCATGTTCAAATGTTGCCGCTTTAAAATATAAGTAGCTGGCCTTGGCTCAATGAATGTAAAGGTTTATTGTACCTTGCCACCCTTCATTATTCTAGCCTGCCCCGACAGAGAACCATCCCGTCCTCTAAACCCAGCATGCCAAAGTGGCTGACCCAGGTGATATTTTAAAATAATATTCGTTTCCATCACCGACATCTTTCACAATAGGAGATTTCTAGGGATCTAAGCTTTGCTAAGTAAGGGATTGTTAGTATGAGAACCATCTGCCCACCTAATAGCTGATATATTTAAAATTTCATCCCATTTACTGACGGAGCTAACATCCTCCTCTGTTCATTCTCTATTCGTGGCCTTTGTTTAGCAGCCATTAACAGTGATGTATCTAAGATTAACTTCTAATGTCGTCGTTTTTAACTGAGCCCCTGTTCTAAGCTTCACTTTAGTTGCTTTCAGTTGCTCTGCTGGCACAAAGCACCACTATATCTGGCAAATCTGGTCCCCGGAGGATATTTTTGGCATATGGGCATTCATAGATGCTGCAGAATCATTATTTTCATTTCCACTGGGAATCCCAGTGGAATCCCTAACACTCTATTGGCATAGAGCACTCCTTGCAATCAAGACACGCCTGATTAAAATAGGCATTAAATATAATTAAAATATACCTTGAAATCAGCTTACGTGCCAGATAGTTTTATAGGACAGTGTTGCTTTTCAGATACATTGACATTTGTTCGAATTTAAAATGTCGATCTCTATACTGACGAGAGCAAAATGTGGGTTGGATCTCTGAAAAAAATCTGTATTTGATTCACAGAATTCTTTTTTTTTTTTTTTTTGTTTTGTTTTTACAATGTTGGTTTTTTCCATTTGATTTTTAGAGGTATAGATTTGGGTTGAGGTCCAAAGCCCTTATGCAGCATCTGTTGCTAGCTGGGGCAGAATCGAGTTGAAATGGAGCCAGCAATGGGAGGAAGCATTTCAAGCTCACAGCCAAGGCAAATTTGACCATATCAATCATACATCAGCACCTGGAGTACAGATTACAGGTAAGTCAATCCACTGTAAAATGTAAATAATCAAAAGGTAGTGAAAAGTGCAAGGGCTGCGGGAGGGGGGAAAACAGTATAGAAAGATTCCCATATAAATATAGGCTAGAAAGAATAGAAATCAGCTTCTAAAAGAGATGTAAGCCTGCAGCTCTGTATGCACTTACTGAGAAGAAAGTCTCATCAAACTCACTTCTGAGAAGACATATATAGGATTGTGCTGTATGTGGCAAATTAGATGTGATGGCAGCAGACCCACTTTGCATGTCCCAGTTGTGTATAACATGGTGACCCTAATATTTTAGAGCAAATTGTGCACAATGGTGGGAAGAGCAAAATCCTCATGCTTCTTATAGCTTCCCTCCCCATAGGATCAGTGCTCCCCCCCCCTAAAAATGTTTGGGGTACTGTCATTTTGACTCAAGAAAATCACCATTCTATAGTTCAAATTGGGGAAAAGAAATACAGTAAATGGACAAAAGTACAAAGAACATGCATTACCTCATATTACACAACTGACAGTGCACAGTAACTTCCATGTTGGCATGAGGTTGTGTGCACTAACATCTTCCCAATTCCTCTGCTTGCTGTTGGTGTCTACTGGAGGTGGTAACAAGGAGACTGACCAATCACCAAGCTAGATTCCAATTCCTACTTCACACATTAAACACTCGCTTCTGTCTGAGACTCAGGAAACACCAAACATAGGAAATGAGGCTGCCATCGGGGATGGTAACAGAACTGACAATTCATTGTGCTATTCACTGTGCTAGAGAAGAAACTAATTTTTATTTTTATTAAGTTTCTTCTCCTGTTAGATTCACAAATTGTTTAGGGGTATGCATACCCAGTCCCAGATTTATGCATAAGCTAAACAAGCTATAGCTTAGGGCCCCACTCTCTTGGGCCCCCCCAAAAAAATTAAAGGGAAAAAAACCTGGATGTACATTTCCAAAATATAAGATAAATAAATACAAATAAAATAAAAATAAAATATAAGATAAATAAATACAAATAAAATACAGTTAGAGCTTAATATAGTTAGAGCTTAATAATTATTTCACTATTAATATACTTCTTAATTGTATTTCAGTTCAACAATTACTTTGATTAAATACATATTTTGTTATGTGCAAATGGCTTTAGATACCTATTAGGTCCATAAATTACCATATAGCATATATTCAACACAAAGAACAGCGACAATTTGTTGTTGACAAAGGACAGCTGGACATATAAAGGGCCCCATTACCGTCCGTAGCTTAGGGCCTCATCAGACCTAAATCTGACCCTGTGCGTACCCCTGCATACCACCAGGAAAAAAAGCACTGCATAGGACTATGGCACACGGACGGTAGAGTTTAGTAGGCAGACATGCACTTGAGAGAGTGGTAAGGTAACTGGTAGCCCAGGAGAGGGCCAGCTCCCTGGCCTTTCTCCTGCAACTCTTTCTTTGCTTATGCCATTGGTGATTAATTGGTCCATTGCATTGTCTCACTGAGTGTCACTCGCTGAACAATAGGCTAGCCCAGGATTCTTTTGCTCTGTCACCCATAGAAGCACCACACTGCAAATGACTCACTTCACATGTTTCCTCACCCCATTCCATCTCGCTAGCTGTCTGCCCACTATTCCATGTTGAGTTCATGACCAAATTGGCTGGAGCCAGGTCAAGAATGTTGGGGATATTGCTTCCCGATACAGCTGTGCCAACTTGAATAATATATTGTGGGGGCCCAGGTAAGCCCAGCTCTGCATAATTGATCACAGGACACTGTGCCCACATACCATTTGAATGGCAATGCCCGTTAACTTTGGGGACCCCCAGCCCCCTCAAATATTTTATTGTGGGGGCCGAAGCCACCACGCCCCCTAGAAGTTGGATCCTATGTGTCAATGTCACTAAGTATAGCCTTCTGTGGTTCCATGGCTAGCAGTAATTTTCCTCTGCTGGGAATAAATTATGTAGCTTTTTACTCCCATTTTAATCAGTGGCAAGTCTGTTTAAATCAGTGAAATTAAATTGGTATAAATTGCTGGATCTGACCCAAAGCTCAGACAATCTGAGTGGATGTTTTTCATCAACTTCAATGGGCTTCCATGAGGCATTGACTGAGGTCAAGAGAAGGGCTTTGACGGCATTTGTAGGTGTGTAGAATGATTTCTGGAGAAATAGGGGGAAGAGCTTCTCGCGGGTGTGAGAAAAGAAGACTCCACATCTCTGGAAGGTTTGAGGTCATTGTGTTTGGCACACTCTCAGACAGCAAGAACCTCCCTGTATTGAGAAACCATAAGAAAGGCATCTGATATTTGTTAATGGGGGTAATAATAATAATAATAATAATAATAATAATTTATTTATGAGTTTCCCCAGCCACTCTGGGCGGCTCCCAATCGAGTGTTAAAAACAATACAGCATTGTTGGTTGTTGGTTTGTTGCTGCAGATTAGCACACGGAATTGGATGATATGACAGCAGGTTCTCTGCTCATTTGAGCAAATGGACCACTCCTTTCTAGCCAAGGCCTGCCCAAGGTTGCTAACACAGTGGGAGCAGCTAGCTGGGTAGGGTGCTGTCGTGGAGCTCCTGGCAGTGGCACCACTACTGCTTACTGGTATGGTGTTGGGAACAGAGTAGCGGTGAGGTTGGGGCAGTATGGGCGCACTGACAGGAGTTGACCTTGCCACCGGGAGTCCAGCTTCATAGCACCGGGCCATTTCTCCTGTTACCACTGAGGTTCTAGACAGGGCTGCTCACAGTTGTAACCACTCATAAATTAAAGAAATAAAAGAGGAAGGAGTCAAGGAGAATTCTGAAAGCGAGTGAAGGCAGCCGTAAAATCTTGCACTGCCATCAGTTTGGTGTTGACCTGACCCACCGAGTGGCTGTGCACCCAAGTGGTGGCTGTGGGGATCTTGCGAGGGGAACTGCTCACACGGCAGAGAAACATGGGAAGCTGCCTTATTCTTGAGGGTTTCAGACAGAGATCTCTCCCAGGACAGAGAGAGTCAGGGATTGAACCTGTGACCTTCTGTGGACAAGACCGCTGAGCAACGGCCCTTGATATCCCACTGTGTATGCAGGACCCGATCCCTATATTGTTTGCCTAACTTTGATGTGCCTGATGAACACAGGCATGCTTGAACGAGAAAAGGGAATTTCCTGCGCAGAACAAATGGCTTCCTTCCAATCTGGCAGCTACCATTTACTACTGAAAGATATACCTTTTCTTCGGTGCCTTTTTGATGACACAAATCTGTGCTGGCCTCCTTAATCTTCTAATATTCGGGATTTTGGACTCATAATGAGTAGAGCCAGGAAACCAAACCAGGGGAAGACCACCTTCCAGCGAAATAGATTCAGTGTTTGAACTCTGGCAGGTGTAGTGAGAAAACAGGCAGCGTACCTGTTTTCTCGAGTGCTGTAAAGGAGTCCACCTGGCTGGGAAGATGCTTCTGCCAGATTCCAAGGGTAGAGGGACTGCCTATAATGGGCTTACTATTAATCACTTCTGATGTTTTACCTCATTAACCCATGGCCCTAATTCCTCTCCTACTGTCTTCATTGCTTCCATGAATGTTTCCTGACACCCTCAAAGCACATGCACAATTGCTTCATTTTCCCCAGCCTTTTATCGCCATCATCTTTATTAGCTTGCCAAGCCACATCTGAGATGCGAGGTATAAAAGGTAGCCTGTTCTTAGCTCCAGAGTGTTGACTCAGCCTGCTTCCCTGATGCAAATGAAAAGACAGCCAGCCAGGTATGCCCTTTAGGTCTTGATGCTCACAGCAATTCGGAACCTGCCCATTAATCCAAACCTTAGCCATAACAGTCTGGGATTCTGGTATTTAAAAAGAAAAGGCAACAAATTCCGTAATGGAAAGCAAGCATGTAGCTCCTTGTCTAAGGATCTTATGGAGCACTGCTGTGGATTTCACCCAAGTCTCTACCCTGGTTTTAGCATTGCTCCTAATTATATCTATGTCAAAGCTTCCTACAGAAAGCTCAGGTCAGCATATTAACTTGAGGGTTATGATAAGTCCGAGATGGGGAACCTGCAGCTTTCCAGATATTTTCAATCTCCAGTTCCCATGAACCCTAGGCATCGTGGGTGAGGGATGATGAAAGTTGTAGTCCAACAATATCTGGATTCCTCAGCCCTGAATTAAGTTGAGAGGTAAGGTGGTCAAGCTCAGCCAGCAAGCTTTGTTGCTCAGCAGGGATTTTGACCCCGCTCTCTCTGCCCAGTATAAATCCAGCGCTTTTATGGCACTGTGTTGACTCTCCACTTGAGACTTTGATTGGAGTAGACCTCTGTGCAATAGTGATTAGTTCATTACTATGATGCTTCTTGGTTGGGTTATGAGCACCTCTAAGATGGAGGACTTCTGGTGATTCCCCATGTTCCTGAGGCTTGGTTGGCCCTCACCAGGGACCAAGCCTTTAGCGTGGCAGGCCCTGCCCTCTGGACCGCCCTACTACTAGAACAGAAACCATCCCTCCTGTTGGATGCTTTCTGATTTATTTTTTTGGTAGGCCTTTACAGCATGATTTTAACCAATCAGTATTTATTGACATTGTAAATGAAGTTTTTATAGATACATTGGTTGATATTTTTTTCTTACATGTTGTATTTTGCCTTGCTGTATTTTTTAAATGAAAGTGTGGCTTATAAACCTGTAAATAAAATAAATCCATAATTAAATCAATAAGAGGTCTGATAAGAGGTCTCTTTCTAAAGAGAAGATAGAGCCTCCTTTTCCCCTGCTAGACTCCTCCCCCCTCCAAAAAACCTTTTTACTGTAGTTAGTGAGGTTAGTCAGGTTACTGTAGTTACTACTGTAGTTACTGTAGTTACTACTGTAGTTACTCAGCTAATGGCATTCCCTCAGTTTTTCTCCCTCGTCTCTTCTGGTTTCTTGGCCTAATACTAAACATGCTTACCAGTATGCTAACATCAACTCAACTGGTCTATGTCTTCACCAAAACGTGAAGATATCATGTCATGGCTGACATGGAATGGACAATGTGGAAATAGTTATGTACTTAGAATGATTTAAGCTGTATGTAAAAGAGTATAAAAGGCTGTGTGAAATCTGCTATCTGTACAATACCCATCACTTACGGGACTGTGCTTTACTGCAGTGAGGTTGATAAAGAGAATTGTCTTGCTGGAATCCTTTGTTGCATTTCTTATTAAATTCCCTCCCTGGAATGAACCTGAGGGGTGGTTTTAGCCACTCCCTTGACACCAGGAAATATATCCCAATAAACTCAGTAGGCTTAATTTCAAATGAACTTGTTAAAAATTGAGATGTCAAGGCAGTTTGATGTGAGAGAGTTCCATACCTGGGCTGCGCCCTTGGAAATTAAACCACAAACCTGTGAGCACAGTTCCATCTTGTTTGTAGAATTTCTGCCTTTAATTGTGAAATCCTACAAAATTTAATTGTGAAATACGACAAGGTAAGAAACGGAATTATTACATGGATAGCAACACTCCTACTACACTCTGTTTTGGTGGGGAGGCTTCTTTGTTTCTTCTTTAAATGAAAAGCCGCGCTGATGATAATTATGACAATTGCTCAGGGTGTAAATCATTGCATAATTTTAATTCATACCAAAATGAGAACTGGCAGTGACACTACCTGCATGACACACCCAGAACATTATTACTCAATTGCACATATCCTATTGTGACTAATTGCATAATAATTAGTCTTTCTTAATATTCAGGCACACATTAACATTCTGTCTGGAATGCTTGCTCCCCCCCCCCGCAAAATAAAAAACAATGTACAGCTCATCAAGTATGTAGTGAACTGCTGCCAAGCTGGCCTTCAGGTTTAATATATTTTAAGTAAAACATTATTGCATACCCTACATATATCTGAGTAGATTTCTGGCATACCCCTCCTTCCTGCTTGATGTGTGCAAAGCTCGTTTATTTGATTCCTGCCCATTAATTAAACCTGATCCGGAAAGAAAATTGAATATATGTGCACTCTCCAGATCAGAACTGGTAAACTGTAGGCTTTGGATTCTTCCAACAGTGGAATGGAGAGGAGGCCATTTTGCCAATTCCCCTTGCAGCTGCTGTGTTTCCCATTATCTTCTCCAGAGGATTGGGTAACCCTTTGGAACAGTGTAGAAAGTGGAATGGGCAAAAATGGCCACCCTCCCCATCAGTTGAGGTTGGTCCATTAGGGCAAAGGGGGTACTGTCCAACCAACCTTAGTCTGCCCTCAAACAGCCCCCCCACGCTTTCCTAATTAACTAGTCCAGCAGGAACCACTAGCCATGACAGCTTCTGCCTCCTTAATCACAGTGTTGTGCTTGCAGAGCTAACCATGGAAGAGGATGGAAAGGGCAGACTTTGGTATTTCAAAGTTCAGTGAACCCCAGATTTGGCACCCCTCCCGGCCTCTTGCCTTCCATTCTGCTCAGTTCAGTAGTAAATCATAGTTGTGGCGCCCTGTGGTACCCCCAGGCTTGGCACCCAGGGTGGTGGAACCAGTCACGCTGCCCTAAATCCACTTCTGAGGACAGGGATAAAGCTAGAATGAGTTGCCCATGCCTGTCATTGGCTCTGGATCTGCCAACAGTTGGCCTCCCTAACTTCTGCCTTACCAATGCCAGTGTGCTCCAGTCACCACAGCCATGGGCGGAAGGCTCCCCTGCATCAAATAGCCTTCTGCTGGGTTATTGCTGGATAAAACCCTTTGGCTTCCACATCCAATTTAGAGAAGGTGTGATGCAAAACTTTGCATTCTGAATCTGTACCAGTATCTGGTTTATTATTTATACCTCACCCATCTGGCTGGGTTTCCCCAGCCACTCTGGCCGGCTCCCAACAGAATATTAAAAACACGATCAATCATCAAACATTAAAAAACTTCCCTAAACAGGGCTGCCTTCAGATGTCTTCTGAAAGTCAGATACTTGTTTATTTCTTTGACACCTGATGGGAGGGCGTTCCACAGGGCGGATGCCACTACTGAGAAGGCCCTCTGCCTGGTTTCCTGTAACCTCATTTCTCGCAGAAGGTCCTTGGCGCTGGACCTCAGTGTCCGGGCTGAACGATGGGGATGGAGACGCTCCTTCAGGTATACTGGGCCAAGGCCGTTTAGGCTTTAAAGGTCAGCACCAACAGTATAGTGGCAATGTTATTGTGAGAGGCTATCATACATGAATGCTGGAGGTGGGGAGGACTATGGCAGAGACTACAGGGAACAGAGGTTGAATAGCCAAGAACGGATTTTGGAAAATAGAGGATAGTCTCATTGTATGGACATCTCATGTGAAAATAGTTCCGACTGCCTCTCCAATGCTATTTTTGGCTGCTGAGAGACCAGAATGGGCATAGATTTATCTTATCATCATCTTATTAATTTGATTATTTATGCCCCCACCCATCTGGCTGGGTTTCTCCAGCCACTCTAGGTGGCTTCCAGCTGATCACTGCACTAGGCCCAATGCACAACTCTGCCCCCAGGATACCCAGTTTTGGGGCCTTCCATTGGCTGGTCCTGGCAGCATCCAGTTGACAGCAGTCTTGCCAGTGTTTATGATTGGCAGGTAGAAGGAGGGGTGCTGTCAGTGGAAGCCAGTGAGAGACTGGGCAGAGGGACACCTCTCCTCAAGTAACCCACCCTCCCCACTTGGTGAAAGGTAGATTTGAATTGCTTTGCTCATCTCATTGACGTCCATGTCTTTAATGCTCCAGTTTAATCCATCTGTTGTTAAAGCTATACGTGATGTAGGCTACAAATTTCAAAAGATTCCCAGCATTGTAGTGGAACTACTCTAAAGTAAGTGATACAAGGATTTCGGTTATATAGGCAGATTTGTGGGGGATGATAGTTCCAAATTTGTGACATTTTGGGAAAGATTGGCGTGGCACTTTTAAATAGCACTGGTTGTTTTATCCAGTTGCCCCAGAAAGGAGAAGGTGGGAAAGTAAGAGTAGCAGAGTAAACTTGGAGTCATTTATGTGTTTGGTTTTATCTTTCAAGTCCAAACGGACCAAAATCCTTGAAATCTATTTTGATCTTAAATTAAAGAAAAACAAACAGGGAGAAAAAAGAAAGAATTGCACCTGGCCCGACAAAAGTGACTTGTTTGCTTGACATGATTTCAAGTGGCTGGGATATTAAAACTCAGAAAAAAATGGGGTTTGTAATGGAAATGCTGACAGACTATTAACTATAGCATCGCTGCTCTAATAAATGGAATGGGCTGTCGTAATCTCTAGTTCATAAATATGCAAATACAAGACAGAGGATTTGCTCCAAAGGATGTCTCTATAATTTTAACTGACCTTTTCTGCTACTAAACGAGCCTGTTGCTTCTGGTTTCACACATTAAATACAAAGCACTGACTATTTTGCTTCCGGGATCTCAGCCTGTTTCTCCTGGAAAGAGCGTCAGAATTTCCACCTTGTTCAGTGGATGCAAAGGCTGGGCCCCAAATGTCAACACAAGGTTGAAAGTCCTGATCACTGAGCAAAAAACAACACACCCCTCCTTGGCTGTGAGCATTTTTGGTTTTGTACACATTCATATTCATGCCTAAATTGTTTGCTGAATTAATTATCCCCCCCCCTTTTTGAGGGGGGAATTGAAGTGCCTCTTTTCCATTCATGTGTCAAAGACCCTTCCGAACTGCCAAAATCCAGTCAGTCACTCGATGATAAACAGCCCATCAACACAATGATATCGAATTTGAACGTTTTCCAGTTTCCTGCTTTGGGCCAAATGGAGGTAAAACCAATGACTTAATATTTAATAACCTAAATGTAATTTGTTTTGTGTCTTCTACTACATGGGAAAGAATTGGACGGCGAGCAGTTTTGCAGATTTCAACCCCTCCCCCCTCCCCTTAATTATTTTAAGCTATTCATCCTGGTATCTGGCCCACTGATGCTCAGCCAAATTGCCAGCAGGGGAGAGATCTGTCCAATCCTGAAGCTAAATGAGTCACTGAGAGTCAATCTGTTTAGTTTCTCTTGCTGCTGGGGGCTCCTCTGTCCTGGCCTCCATGCTGCTCCAGTCAGTCAGGGTTGGGCCTCTTTCTCCATATCTCTGCTCTGCTCATCACAGCTGTTCATGGGTTCTGACTAGCTGGACACACGATCCCAGACGCTTTGATCTCCATGCTACACAGTTCTCGCTCGGATGGAAAATGAAGACATCCTGGCCCTCCGTAGGTTGCTGTTGAAGTAGTTTATCAGGCATCTAGATGGGAAACGCAACAGACAAAACGTTCAGTTTGGCGTACAAAAACCTTCCCCCCATTGTGTTCCCAGATCCCAAGGACAGAAGCAGAACCTTTTTCCACACAGGACAGCAGCCCAAGATAACTGCAGCAGCAGAGAGCTTTCCTCTTTCCCTTATAAGCCCAGACTTGTCAGAAGTATAATGCACACATAATGAAAACACGGTGTATATAATCTCTAAAGTGGAATGCGAAGGTCCTTGCTTGCCTTGCTAAGAAGCTAAAACTCCACGATTTCCTCCCTTCTTCAGAGTCGCAATTCAATTACGCAAAACTATGCACCAGTCTTTAAGAACTCCGTGTATGATTAAGATAACTGGTATTTTCATGGTAAATGATTAAATTAGCTGACACTGTTTTATGCTGAACTTTGCCATCGAGGCTGACATTTTTATGCACAGTACGCTGTAGACGGCTGGTAATCTAAACTGCTCTGCGCCTCTCATCTTTCAAAGCATTTCAACAGCTATAGAGCCATTCGGTTTCGGTTTATTTGCAAGAAGTTTGTGTCCCTACATTCTGGCATGAGAAAAAAAACCTCTTCAGGAATTAATCGTGCCAAAGGAGGCCAAGTGTGATGAAAGGAACTGTGGGGTCGTGCATTCAGCCTCACCCCCTAAGTTGCATGGCTCCTCTGGCAGCTGTTGTCACTATCAATGTGTTGAGGTAAAACTTCTGAAGTGGGAGCCCACTCTACCTGCAGGGGCTCCCCGCAAAATTTAGAACTGTGATAGCTTGGATTCTAAATTGTGTAGGAAACTTCCATTCCCAGACCTAGGCCCCCATTTCAGAAGTTATGAGCCAACACTGTGGGATGGGAGTAGCTACATGACTTTGGGTCGGTGGCTGGCTGGGGTTACATGCATGCGGGTGGCGCTGTGGTCTGAACCACTGAGCCTCTTGGGCTTGCCAATCAGAAGGTTGGTGGTTCGAATCTACACGATGGAGTGAGCTCCCGTTGCTTTGTCCCAGCTCCTGCCAACCTAGCAGTTCAAAAGCTTGCCAGTGCAAGTAGAAAAAATAGGTAGCGCTGTGGCGGAAAGGTAAATGGTGATTCCATGAGTTCTGGAACTCGTCATGGTGTCACGCTGCAGCAGAAGCGGTTTAGTCATGCTGACCACATGACCTGGAAAAGCTGTCTGTGGACAAACACCGGCTCCCTTGGCCTGAAAGCGAGATGATGCATCCCATAGTCGCCTTTGACTGGACTTAACTGCCCAGGGGTCCTTTACCTTTACCTTTTACCTTACATGCATAACTCTACAGCTCTTTCCACAAAGCGTGTTCTCCATAGCAGAGAGCACGTGTTGTGGTTGGGGGATACAAGCCACCCTGTTTGTTGCTGGGCAGATTTGGATAAAACCCAGACAGCAAGTGGTTAAAATTGGGTCGCTGGGGAGTTTTGATTGTTGCCAATTTGGAGGTGGTGTCAGAGCTTTTAAATACAGGACGCCCAATGTTGGGCATCCTCTTGGCTGTTTTGCACCGGATCACCTGCCCACCCTCCTTTTAATAGGTTTTTTTGTTGTTCACTTGACCTTGCTATGCCTGTCATGGGGTCGTCTGCCTTGGTGCAGGGGCCTGGTAGGAATTTTGCCATCTGGCTGATTGGCTGGTGCCATTTGGTTTTTGCCTACTGCGTAGCAAATCGTCACAACTTGTAAGGTTGGCGATTAGGCATTGGTTAAAATTGGTTGGTGGAGGGGTAAGTGCCTACCCCTCCAATGGTGGTGTGGAAGGGGAATTCCGTTAAAGGAATCCAGGGGCTTGCCATTCTTTTTGTCCTTGTCCCTGGCATCGGACTCGGGCCGTGCAAGCCCCACAGGAACATGAGGGTGAGAAGTGAGGGACTGATGCCCAGCTTCATTTCTCACCCAATACTTGTTTCTCACGTTGGAATACGGAAGTCAGTTCTGTCCCTGGGGCAAGGACAGATAGTCATAACCAATGCCTAAGCAACCACTCACATTTTTTGTATTTGAATAAAGTTGTGGCCAAAATTATGCCAAAAACCTAAACAAAAATTGTTGTGTGATGTGTGAATTTTTGGGGGGTGGAATTGGGAGCCTCAACACACAATGCTTGCCTTCCTAACACAAATAATGCTTGAATTGTTTTCAGCATATTCCTGCAACTGGCATGCACTTGTGTTTTTTTTTAATATTTTCACTCGTCCTTGAATGCCACTAGGCGATACAACTCAATTTGGCTCCTGTTGACCTAGTGTACCGCCTAAAATTAATCTTGCACTTTGCTAATATAAAGACGACGTCATCTTTCTTGACACCTGAGATGTGTGTTTTCAGGGCCCACCCTGTCCCTGTGACTGTAATCTGTTTTAACTGTTTTTAATTATGATTTTTAAATTGTTGTAACCCATGCTGGGACCTGCTGGTGAGGGCGAGTAATAAATTTATTATTAATAGTAATGTTTTCATGTTCAAATGAAACACCTGAAGAAGGTTTCAGAGTCTTATTGATCACCCATCTGTGGTTTCAGGAAGGAATATGTATTTATCTCTGCTGTTTATTGTATTTTTAAGTTGAAATTTTTATATTAACCCCTTGGACTGCCTGTAGGCTATGAATGCATTAAATTGAATTTTTTTTTTTTTTTTAATTGACTGATAGATTTTCCTGTGGGACAAATTAGCTGGGAGCTGCTGCTGGTGGGGAGACCCTGTATTTGTTTTATGTTCAATCAGATTGCTTTGCATTTTTTTTTTTTAAAAAAAACATTCTTCTGCTGAATATAACTAGATCAACAACATATGGCTTGGCTGTCTTGCTTGAGCGATTTGGAACTATGTTGTCTATAGAGATCAATCTCTAGAACACCCATTGTCTGCCAGAAGCAAGCAGTGATTTGGGTTTCATGGAATCATCCACTGACAGATCTTGTCTTTGGCTAAGGGATTTTAGTTCATTCTCCAGCCTGTGCCATTATAATGCAATTGCAATGTATCATACAAAGTAAAGATTTTGCTTATGAGCTGATGCGGTGAGCACAGGCCATCACAGCACCCTTAAGCAAGAAAATGCTGGGATCATGTGACCTGGATCTTGCATAACAGGTCAAAATGCTACAGAGGCCAAGAGACCTCTGCCCTGTCATTTGGTGCGAGAATCAGGCCATTCATAAATGTTTAGCAAAGTTTATTGGAGGCTTTGCTGCATGTCAGGATTTCCTAACCAGACTCTTTGCTAATCATAAACAACTGACTAGGACTAAGAACTCATTTTCTGTTTCCACACCTTGGATATTATCTTGGTCCCAACAGAATTAAATCTCCATTCTTGCAAAATACCTTGCATAGGTGAGGGAGAGGAGACCACACAGACCAAACAATGTCTGGAACAGTTCACAGCATCTAGGCAATACAGTGGTACCTTGGGTTACATACGCTTCAGGTTACATACGCTTCAGGTTACATACGCTTCAGGTTACAGACTCCTCTAACCCAGAAATAGTAGCTCGGGTTAAGAACTTTGCTTCAGGATGAGAACAGAAATTGTGCTCCAGCAGCACGAGACCCCATTAGCTAAAGTGGTGCTTCAGGTTAAGAACAGTTTCAGGTTAAGAACGGACCTCCGGAACGAATTAAGTACTTAACCCGAGGTACCACTATAAAAGCGCTTCTTTGAATGGACAACGTGTGTGTGTGTGTAAATCTCTCTCTCTCTCCTCTCCCCCCAAGAAACTAATGACTTTTAGATTAAAAGCATTAGGCAAATGTTTGATAACAGCAAAACTATCTGACTATCAGTGAAATGGTAGCTTTCTGACAGAATATTTGAGGCATTTGCTAATTCCGATACAAGTGCATGAGATCTACCTGTCCCAAACAAAAGTGCAGATGGGAACAGAGCTATCTGCTAGATCTTGTACTTCTTGGAATCTTGTGAACACAGTTCTAGGTTCAGTGGTTGGCCACTGTGAGAACCAGATGCTGGACTAGATAGGGCTTTGGCCTCATCCAGCAGCTTCGTGTGTTCTTATGTTCTTAATCACATAGAAGAATCGGGGAGAAACAAATGCCTAGAACCAGCTACCCCCAGTGTATGACCATTGTCAGTCAATTGCCATGGCCCACATTGTAGTGAGGGCTAATCCCTGGGTCCTATTTGCCCTCTTTTTCCTTCCTCCTTCCTGATGCTGCTTGCTCACTTGGCTTCTCTAAGGGCTCACCCACACCTACCTTTGATCTGCATACCTGGGCGCAAGTCCAGTCTTTCCAGGTTCATGTCTGAGAGTTTAATTTTTCGTCCCACTGCTTTCCCCGCAAAAACCCACTCTTTACTGTTGCAGCAGAGCAAATGGCAATTTGCGGAATTGCTGTTTCCTCCGACTCAGCGATAGAGAGCAAGTTTTCCTGGGGAAAGCGGCAGGGAGGAAAAAGAGGCTCAGATGTGGATTGGGAAACTGCAAACCAGTGCCCAGAAAGTCCAGGCCACAAGGTAAGTGATGAGGCCTGAGGGAGTGTTAGGCTTCAGAGAATCAGCTTCCTTTGCCCCTTGGCAGTAGATAAACAGAACAAAGGAAAATGAGTCTTCTTACCAGTTAGAAACTTTAATGATCACATTGAAGAGAATAAAGAACCCATATCCTAGGAATAGCAGTGCTGCCAATGAAGAATTCCACCCCCTTATGTACCTACCCACGTCACTCCTACGTCTTGTAATCTGAGCCTGTCCCCTCTCTCCTTTGTGTGCTTTCTTTTCTGTCATTTTCTGAGCTCTTCTCGACCTTGGGGAGGGCGCTGGAGGAAAGTTGTCCAAAGACTGTGAATCTCTCTTCCAGTGTTTCTCCTCCTAGCTGTACTCCCCATCCAGTACTTCCCAGCTTCTGCCTTCTGAACTATGCCCTCTGCAAACCACTGTTCCAAATCTATACTGTCCTCCTGCTCCTGGAAAGATTAAGGATCAGGAGAAAGGGGAGGCTCCCACCATTCTTCCTCAGCACGGTCCCTGACAGGGAGCGAGGGAGCAGGCAAACCAGCAAGAGAAGCAAGTAGAAAATGCAGTAAAGCTTTGTGTCTTATTTTATTTTATTTTATTTTATTTTATTTTATTTTATTTTTTATTTTATTTTATTTTATTTTATTTTATTTTATTTTATTTTATTTTATTTTATTTTATTTTATTTATAAGAGTGCTCACATACTGCCCCCTCACAAAATCTCAGAGTGATGCACAGGATTATGAAAAAAATTGCAAATCTAAATGCAGCATGGAACCATAATTGACATGACTGGCCATACAGTAAAAATTTAAACAACTGTTTAGGCACATCAGCATTGAAAAGGTCTTCCAGAGACACCTGATAGTCAGAAGTGAGTATCCCTGCCAAATCTCTGCTGGAAGGCTGTTCTGCGGCATGGCATTGGCAACACCCTTCCCACCAAGTGTTCCAGAAAAGAAAGGACATCCCTCTTTTTTTTGATGTGAGATCATGGCAGACATTTGGAGTGCTGCACTCTTACACCGCGATCTCATCCCTGAAAGAGCCACGTCCTGGTTTTTTATCTGAAAAAGTTGGATGGTATGCAGCACCAAATGCCTAAGTTCTGGTTGAGGCCATTTGGGTCTCTGTATATTCTGTGTCTCGCTCTCTGGAAGATAGTTCCAACGGGGCTCAGAGAAAGAAGCAATTGAGAAGGTTGTGGTGACAACAAGGGGAAGGAGGTAGACCACTCAAGGAAGGGATCCTAGTTGAGGGCATCTAGTCAAAATCCAGCTTCCCCACCCAAAAAACCCAAGAGGAAACCCTGACCCCAGCACTGCATAACACAATGATTTGTGGAGCTGTACTGGTGCCACAGCCAAAACGCCTCGTTCAAAGCATTTATTTTGGAGGTATGGAAAGTTTTAAGATAAGGGTGCCCTGCGCTCCAAAGCATTCTTCAGTGAATTAAATCCAAGCAGATCAGCAACATAGCAAATTAATAAGCTAATGTTTATCTATTGACCTACATAAAATATAGATAAATCATTAACATTGTCTTCCAGCGCAAACATATATGCATTTAATTTGGGGCCTAATGGGGTATGAGAAGGAGACATACGCTGCTGCTTTAATCATGCTTTTAGCTTTATTGTAGAGCACAAAAGCTGTTTTTCCATATTAGAAAAAGAAAATCATAGGAATAATCTGCTTCCTAATCCAATATGTGACAGCAATCATTCATTATAGAAGGAGGAGAGCAAAAACGGCAGTAACAAATGCTGACATATTTTTGAGGTAAAAAGAAAAGTGGGAAAACATCCAGCCCACAGGAAACACTTCCCAGCATAACGTGACAGTTTTATGGTATTATTAATTTGTAGGACTTGGACTTGCTTCACAATCTTTTATCGGCCCCCGTCCAATAGAGAGTCAATACATTTAAGCCCAACGAAATCAGTGAGAATAAGTGACTTGAGCCTGTGAGGCGTTTGGTTGGGAAGGAGCCAGTGAGGCAGAGACACACCCTAATATCTCATTGTCAGATTCTCCTCTAAGAGAAATTATTAGGATCAGGTCGCCATGCATTAAAAATTCTTCCATTGAATTGAATACCAGAAGAAATTAACATTTATCTGTTGACCTACAGAAATGGAAATTCACTCATTATTGTTGTCTTTCAGTGCAAACATGTAATGCATTTCATTTTAGACCTAATGGTCTAAGGAAAAGTGCCACCACTACCACAAAACCCCAGGGTGGAACAGCTTCCACCATATTGAGATGAATGAAAATTCTGTGGCTACATCCAAACCATCTCTTTAAAGCACAATTATATAATAATAATAATAATAATAATAATAATAATAATAATAATAATAATAGATTGATTTATACCCTGCCCATCTGGCTGGGTTTGCCCAGCCACTCTGGGCAGTTCCCAACAGAATGAAAGGTACAATAAAACATCAAACATTAAAAACTTCTCTAAACAGTTTTGCCTTTCAGATGTCTTCAAAAGTCAGATAGTTGTTTATTTCCTTGACATCTGATGGGAGGGTGTTCCACAGAGTGGGCACCTTAACCTACGGCAGCCGGTAGTCCCAGGTGTTCTCCCATCCAAGTACTAACTAGGTCTGACCCTGCTTAGCTTCCAAAATCAGATGAGATTGGGCGCGTTCAGGGTAGTATGGCCGTAACCCCTGCTCCCCTCACTGAACTACAATTCCCAGAGTCCCCTGGGAAGAGGGCTTGATTGATAAACCATTCTGGAAGCTGTAGTTCTCTGAGGGGGAATTGGAGTCTCTTAACAACGTTCACCCCCTGCGTTGACCCCATCCTGCCCTCAGCCAGCACCTGCCTGCCTGTCTTGCTATTTACAATCAGTCCAGAGGGTGGAAATGCTATTTACAATCAATCCAGAGGGTCAACTTCCTGCTCCTTAATCTCAGGGCTTCTCAGAGGCGGATTTAGGATAGCGTGACCAGTTCTGCTGCACAGAGTTTTAAAACACAGACATGGAAATTGTGGATAAGCCATCAGCATTGCCCTTGCAGATCTCAGCAGGGAAGAGGATGGGGACAAAACTAGTTGCTTCTGCCCAGACCCTCCACGTGTCCCTATTTTCCAAGGATAGTCCTGGATTTACAGAAGCCGTCCCAGTTTCTGATTTGAACGTCCTGTTTTTCCTTAGGACACCCCTATTTTCATTGGAGAAATGTTGGAGGGTATGGAATAGCCCCAGGGCTTTTTTCCAGCCAGAACTAACTGGAACTCAGTTCTGGCAGCTCTCAGGTGGGCACTATTGCCACTCTAAGAGAATGAGGGAGGGGTTCGTCATGAGTTCTAGAGTCCATGAGTTCTAGGGCCCTGCTCCCCCATTTGCCAATCCTGGGTGCAGGCTAGGATCTGGCTCCTGGTAGGCAGCACAGGCTTAGGTCCATGCCATCTATCTGGAGAGGAGGTTGAACCTGAGATCCCAACATCGGGGCCTTAGAAGGGCCTCTGCCGTTCTGCAATGCCGCCACACCGAAAGGGTGAGCAGACTTCTAGAAAAATAGCACTGGACATCCCTATTTTCATTGGAGAACTGTTGGATGGCATGGAAAGGTGTCCCTATTTTCACCTGAGAAGTATTGGAGGGTTAGTCTGCCTGTCATTGGCTCTGGCTTCGCCTGCTGTTGGGCCTTGCCTCCTTCCCTAGTACAGTGGTACCTCAGGTTACATACGCTTCAGGTTACATACGCTTTAGGTTGCATATAGTGCTTCAGGTTGCATATAGTGCTTCAGGTTAAGAACTTTGCTTCAGGATAAGGACAGAAATCGGGCTCCGGCAGCGCGGCGGCAGCAGGAGGCCCCATTAGCTAAAGTGGTGCTTCAGGTTAAGAACAGTTTCAGGTTAAGAACGGACCTCCGGAACAAATTAAGTACTTAACCCGAGGTACCACTGTAAGTCCCAATGGCTGCCAGCCACCACTGGAGTTAACCAACGATCCAGGCCATATTCAGTTACCAGGCTCTTGTTTCCAGTGGAATTGCTAATCATTTACTCTGAGCATGAGTGCGGAATGTGAAATATCTCCGGCTTTAATATATTTTACAAGACAGTCTTAAGATATTTAATTCACTACCGGATAGTGATTGGCAGTCCAATACGCCTCTGCATGCTTTCACTTTCCTGACTTGACTCCTGTAAGCGGCTCTCCCAAAACGAATAGGCTGCAATTATGGAGATTCGGAAATCTGCAAAGCTAGTATATTTGCATCTTCTTTGTTAATCATGGCCTAGTGTGATGGATGTGGTGTGTGTGCAAATAAAATAACATTATTCTTCTTTCAGCTGGAAGTTAAATTTATTAGCAATTAGAACTGGGGTGGAAAAAAGAATGAGACCCACTTCCAATTCCACCCTCAAAAATTACACTTAAGAGTTTTATAGCACAACACACTTTTAGAAAAAAATAAAATAAAGTTTCTAGTGCTGAGATTATTTCTCCCCTAATTAAATCAGGGCTCTTCAGCCAACTATGAGAACCAAATTAAAATGTTGGAGCCCATTCTGTGTCAACTGTTTACAATGCCTGTGCTTCTCTCTGCCTCCCCAGTTTGGGAGTCCTGGTTTGAGGCAAGCCTTGGCCATGTTTCCGCATATGAGAGGGTTAGATCAAAGCATCTCCTGTTATGGTCATGCTTCTAATGCGTGGCAAAGCCTTTCAGGTGTGTTGTTCGCAGGACTCCCCTGGCACACCTAGACTGGCATTCCAGCAAAACTGGCATTCCAGCAAAACAATGAGTCGATTCCATTTAGGAACGTGCCTTGGACTGCGGGTATTCCTGATTATACCATGCAAAGAGAAAAAACTGATACTTGGCATACAAATCAGCATCATGTGAATGGAAGCTTTCATAATAAGAAAAGGACAGAAAATAAAAGAAGTAAGTTTGTATCCATTAAAGCAAGGCTTGAAGTCAATAATATTATTAAAACACCACTGATCATAATGGGTGATATCCAACTAAGTCATATTCAGAGTAAACCCAGAAGTCAATAATATTATTAAAACACCACCGATGATAATGGGTGATATCCAACTAAGTCATATTCAGAGTAAACCCAATGAAATCAATAGACCTAAGTTACTTAAGCTTGATGATTTTGATGAGTCTACTTTCAGTGTGACTAACATTGGAATACGTGGAGTGGGGGCTGCTTTGGGAGCAAATGTCTGTCCAATGTGGCTTACGATCAGAACATCAAAGGATAAAACGAACAGTGAGGCAACATCCTAAAAACACTAAAGATTAAAATAACAATGATACAAAATCTTAAGACTGGAAAGCAACAACTCAGCAACACTTTATTTACAGAGCCAGGAAGAACATAAGTCAACCAGACCTCCAGCAACAGTAGCTAATAAAGACCTGGAAGGCCAATTGAAATAGGCAGGCCTGTATCATAGCCATTCTGGGGCTGGGGCAACCCAGTCAGATGGGCGGGGTATAAGTAATAAATCATCACCATCATCATCAAGGCTTTTTTTCAGCTGGAACTTGCTGGAACTCAGTTCCAGCAATTCTCAGGTGGCCGCCATTGCCTTTCCAAGAGAGAGGTGCTCATGGTGAGTTCTGTCACCCCTTTTTCTAGGAAAAAATAGCACTTATTATTATTATTATTATTATTTGATGCAGCCCCAATGGAATGGAATACCATAGCTGTGGAGCCACCACAGAGCAAGACTTCTCCTTCAGGGCAACCCACCTTACTGACCTGGGAAATGCACACACCATAAGAACTTCTTAAAGTACAGGCAGGATGGCATGGGTGAAGACAATCCAATCAATTGCTTGAGATGGAACTGTTTAGGGTTTTAAAGGTCATGACTAGCACTTTAAATTGGACCTGGAAACATGCTGATAGAGTAGAGATGTTAAAAATATTGACCATTTCACCCCCCAGTAAGACTCTGGTAGCTGCGTTCAGGAGAAGGAGCATCTATGAATTTAAAGACAGCCTTGGAATTGTCTCATCTAGATATGACCAGGACACACATCACTGTGGCAAGGCCCACCTTCTCTATATAGAGTGCAGCCAAAGCTTATAAAAAGCTGTGAATGCCTATCCTAGTAGCATCACATCAGAGGCAAACACTGAGCCTTTAGAATATTTACTTTCTAGGTTCCTTCAGCCTTAATGAGGGAAAATCCATTGTTTGCTTCACGCAGGACAAAGCAGCTTTATTTCAGATGACTGACCTTTCTCATTGCTGCTCACCATCTCCCTGTATTAATCATTTACACAGCATTTAGAGAGCATCGTTCAAGTGACCGAATGCCTTTGGATGCACCACCCTGGTTCAGAGGCAGATCTACAATGAAACTATCAAAGCTTAAGCCCCAGAAGAAACTTTAGTCCACATTGCTTTTAAAAAAGGGGTATAGTAGATGTGATGTGGGTTGCATGACTCAAATTGATTGATTTTTTATTGTATGCATTTCAATAGTCCCAAAGTTTGAGAGTCATTAGATGTTGTAAAGGTATGGTGATCTGTCGTGGAACAACCACATTGAAGAAGATAACAGGTTACCCTGATCCCATTGCTGGTTGTGAAGGGCCCCCCATGACTGTTTAAGCTTCAGGGGGGCCCTTGAAGCTACAGGGCGCCCCAAAATGTAGGTCCGCCACTGCCCTAGTTAGCCTTGCAATGGTAGTCCAATACCTAAATGTTGCACATGTGGGGAGAGCAGGTGAAAAAACTGTGGCTTGTCTATGTCTACCCACCAAGCTGGGTAGAAATGTGAATTGGGGGACCCCAGGCTCACCCTCATAACTGGCAGGGAGCGGGGTGGGGGTTGGTTTTGCCACCTGTGGTAAATTGTTTCACCTTGCCTCATAGAGTGCTGGCCTCAGAGTAAATTGAAACTGAAATACTTTATTGTCACTTTTACAATTTGTATACAGTGAGATTACACGAGCACCCCCCACTCAGCTCTCTTAGTCTTAATTCCCCTCGTTTACTGACGCACACCCACCAAACCTGAAAGTCAGTTGCCCTGTTGTTATCTTTTCATTCAGCAGCCTAACAGCCCACGGATAGAAGCTGTTCTTTACCCTGTTGGTGCGACTAATCATGCTTCTATATCTTCTGCCTGAGGGCAAGAGATCAAGAAAGTGCTGGCCAGGGTGTGAATCACCCCTGAGAATTTTCCTCACTCTCCTGAGGCAATGTTCTTCCGCTATTTCATCCAGCGGATTCCCGGGACAGCCCATAATATCTTGTGCTGTATTCAACACCCTCTGTAGACACTTCCTATCAGATGATGTCAAACCAGCATACCACACCGTGATGCAGTATGAAAGGACACTTTGTATTGTTGACTGGTAGAAGGAGATCATCAGATGTTGATTGACATCGTTCTTCTGCAATACTCTGAGGAGATGGAGTCTCTGTTGGGCTTTCTTAACCACCTGGGTTGTATTTATTTTCCAAGTAAGGCCTTCACTGAGATAAACTCCTAGGAATTTAAAGGAAGAGACTCTGTCTTCTCCACACAGCCCTCCCCGATGTACAGCGGGGCTGGTTCTCCTCTCTTCCTCCAAAAGTCCAACACCATCTCCTTTGTCTTGCTGATATTAAGGTGCAAGTTGTTCCCTAGGCACGATGTAGATATTTTTTGGACCTCCCCTCTATACGCTGATTCGTCTCCACCTGTTATTAAACCCATTATGGTGGTGTCATCTGCAAACTTAATAATTGCAGTAGACGGGTCAGATGATACACAATCGTATGTATACAATGAATACAGGTAGGGACTTAGCACACAACCCTGTGGTGTGCCAGTGCTGATTTTTAAGGAATAAGATGTTACATGTCCAATCCTCACTGTTTGTGTCCGATCTATCAGAAAGTCTTTAATCCAGTCAAAGATGGTAGGAGAAAGGTTCATGTCACTCAGTTTTTTAATGAGGATGTCCGGAAGGATGGTATTAAAAGCTGAGCTATAATCAATAAACAACATCTTGACATAGTTCTCCGGTTTCTCTAGATGACTTGCTGCAAGATGAAAGGCGGTAGCTATTGCATCATCTGTAGACCTATTTCTTCTATAGGCAAACTGATGATGATCAAAGTCCGGTGGAAAGCAGGTTCGAGGGTGTTGAAGGACCAGTCTTTCAAAGCATTTTATCACTACAGATGTTAATGCAATCCCTCATGCAGTGTGATATGTCCCTTCAGTGCCAATATCTCAGAACAAAAATGGGTATGTACATCCATGACACAATGATACATTTCACGTTCAAATCCCAAGCTCCCCTCATTTTCAGAGGGCTAGAGCGATTAAGGTTTCTCAAACATGGTATCCTTATGGCTTTAGGCATACCAACACATGCACACATCTAGTGGGCTGTTAATATTGTCTCTTATGGAGTCATGAAAGGTGTATCTTCACAAGAAGATTCCTCCCCAGCCCAGTCAAACAATCCAGCAGGTTTTGGATCAGGCATTAAAAATCCAATGCAAAACACAGCCCTTTCCCGGTTAACTGGTTTGCTACTGTATCTAGCACAGAGGATAAAGAGAACTGTGTCTTATGGGAATTGGCTTCCCTAAAGATAAGTCAACCATTCTGCCCCCTCCAAAACATCCTCCCCGCTCCACAGTGGCACAGCTTTCTCAGTTAGGCTCCTTCATCATATCCTAGGCACCAGAGGCCCATCTGTGCAAATGTCAGTGTGGTTGCTCAATTGCAGGCAGCCAGCTTATCTGGAGTAAACAGTCACGCTGAAGATTTTAATCTTGATCACCAGGTTCAAATGATTATTGCAAGACTTCTGCAATTCAGAGAGTGGCGTTGGCAGTGGACAGCAGAACAAAAGAATATGTTATCACAAACTGACCGAAGCATATCGTAAAGTGCAGGGATTGGTAACTAGAGTGGAGCCTCTATAATCTGACCTTGACGGCACGGTACACCATCCTATGCAGATATAAGCCAGTACGATTCAATTTAACTAGTGCTCTTTTTTACCCCAAAATTCATTGGCTGGCTCACACATGCATATTCTTTGTTGTGATGACAGCAACACAAAACAACAGCTTTTGTTTGCCAAATGGCCATGACAAACCAACTGCAAACAAACTGCTGCCAATAATAATAATAAACAAACAAACAAACAAACAAACAAACAAACAAACAAACAAATAAATAAAAATTTTATTATTTGTACCTCGCCTATCTGGCTGGGTTTTCCCAGCTTTTGCATTCCTGAAAGGTAATTTGATCCAGCGGACAATTTGTCAATTGTAATTTCATCCCACCCATTCACTATCCACACTGCACTGGAAGACCCCTCCACTCTGTGGAATAAATTCTTATGGGGTTCTAGGGTCTGTAGGGGGACAAAAAAACAACAACAAAAAACCAGTCCGTCTCCTTTTCCATGCTTCTGCTGGGTCAAAATCCTTTCTGGGGCCAGAAGTACCCCAACTAGATTCCAATCATAACACATAACCGTGGACTAAAATGCATGCTTTCCAGTGGAATCCCTTCACACGTTCACATCAAGCGGGCAAAACATTTATGGGTGAAACAGGCCTAGGTATCTAAACAATTGTGTCTTTCAATAGGGAGAAATGTAAGGTTCTACACATAGGCAGGAATAGCCAGCTGCACAAATATAAGACAGGAGATGCCTGGATTGAAAAGGGTGTGGGGTATTTAGTAAACCTCAAAATTAATATGAGTCAATGGTGTGATGCAACAATAAAAAAGTAAAGTGTCCAGATCAAGGGAAGTACAGTGGTACCTCAAGTTACAAACACCTTGAGTTACAAACACTTCGGGTTACAGACTCTGCTAACCTGGAAGTAGTACCTCGGGTTAAAACTGTACCTCAGGATGAGAACAGAAATCGCATGCCGGTGGCGCGGCGGCAGCGGGAGGCCCCATTAGCTAAAGTGGTACCTCAGGTTAAGAACAGTTTCAGGTTAAGAACGGACCTCTGGACCTCCGGAACAAATTAAGTTCATAATCAGAGGTACCACTCTAATAGTACCGCTCTATTCTGCCTTGGTCAGATCACACCTGGAGTACTGTGTCCAGTTCTGGGCACCACAATTTAAGAAGGATGTTGACAAGCTGGAATGTGTGCAGAGGAGGGCAACCAAGATGATCAAGGGTCTGGAAACCAAGCCTTATGAGGAACGGTTGAGGGAGTTGGGTATGTTTAACCTGGAAAAGAGGAGACTGCGAGGAGATACGATCGCCATCTTCAAATATCTAAAGGGCTGTCACTTGAAAAGGGGAGCAAGCTCCGGAGGGTAGGACCTAGATCAATGGCTTCATGTTACAAGAAGGGAGATTCCGACTAAAGATCAGGAAGGATGCTCAGACAGTAGAGCTGGAATGGACTCCATTGGAAGGTAGTGGGCTCTCTTTCAAAGGAAGCTTTAAAGCAGAGGTTGGATGGCCCTCTGTCATGGATGCTTTAATTGAGATTCCTGCATTGCAGGGGGTTAGACTAGATGACCCTCAGCATCTCTATGATTCAGGTGCGTGAGATTGTACTGAATGATCACTTTTAAAGCAAATAATCAGGCTATCAAAATCACCGAAGAAGAAGAAGAAAGAAGAAAAGATAGCCGACATTTCTGCTCATTAACCAGTTGATGAGTTGGACTCATTTGGCATTCATTCATTCATTGTCAGCACATTGTCCCCCACGTCTTGTCACCACAATCAACTTCACACCAATATCACCTTGAGCTCTGTTGATTCCTTGTGTCACTTGGGAGCAAGAGGGGCCTGCTACGTCAGTGGCCCATGTCACTTCATGTGTGTCACTTATAGGTGCTGCCAGAGTTCAAGCCACTTTGGTACTGCAAGGTTAGTATTTCATGTACCATAATAATCAGATGTCAAAACAAGTAAGATCCTCACATCCTCATCTGGAGATAAACACAGCTTCCATTTGTTAGGACAGCATCTAATTTTTAAAGAAACATTTAGAGGCAATTCCTCCTAATATGTTTATGAAGATAAAACAAAATGGCAGCGGCAATGGAGAGAAATAAGGCACTTTTGTGGTGGCCAAATGAAATCTTTCCCTATGGCGGCTGTCAGTCATGTTGAGAGCCATTGCAGGAGCTCACAATATGGGACTGGCTATTTTTTCTATTGCATTCTAGAGTTTTCTTCTTGCCATTGTAGTCACATGGAGAAGACTGGACTTTTCCCATTGACTTCTTCCATATTGCTTCAGTGTTGAAGGCTATTTTGAATGCTACACATAGTGCTATGGTCTTGTGTTCTCGAAAAGTTAGTTATGGACATGTTGGCCTACCTATGGGGGAAGTTGTCCATGGCTTTTGGATAAATGGCAACCACTCAGCAGTAGTTTTCCTCTGTACTAGAAGGACAAAAGTGTATTTCTTGATAATTAAAATCCTCACTGCTTAGGCCTTTATTTTGCAATGATCATTAAACTGTTGCTTTGAATCTCTTTTCAACTTCATTTGTTGTCCTGAACTTATCTGGAGAACAATCTGTCCAATTTCAGGCCTTGGCATTCTATTATTGTGGTACTAATGATTACTGATGATCTTTTTCAGTACATGGTAGGGGCATTACCAGCAATTACAATGTCCCTGCAGACCACAGAACATGCTGTGCTCCCAAGGTCTCTGAGATATGAAGACCTCCTGGAGCTGTTAACTGTTGAAGACTGTGACCCACGAAGCCAAACGGTTGGCTCTTCATTGACCTTTTCTATTGCTTTTTCTTTCCACCTGGCAGAAATGAGATAGGGGTGGAGGACATGGATGAAATTCTACCCAAATAACATAAAGGTAAGATGAGCAAGAAGATTTGTGAAGAACTCACAAGCCCTGTGATGGCTAAGACAGTAATCCTAGGCAGCAAGTGGTTCTGACAAGTATCTCATAACTTTGTACATCTTTCAGTTATTTATAGTGTGGAGAAAACTTTCCCTTTAGCATGGGCACCACCACAAAGGTAACAGCAACCTTGCAAGTACAAGTATGTGCAATAGAGACCCACACTGTGATAGGATTAAGAACAATCCGAGGCAACCCTGGAATCATATTGCCCCAGTTTAATGGCTTTCTGCCTGTTGCAGAGATAGGCCATCTTTATGCAGCTTTCATAGCCCCCATTCACCACAATTAAAGTGTTCTTTCTCATTCCGATGTAGGATTCTGCTATTTATTAAATCCATCTTCTAACGTGTGCAAATAAAAGAGTCTCTATTTCACCCCCAGAGGAGAATAAGAGGCAGCCAGCAGAGGCAAGAGGCACGGCCGGGTTTCATGCAGGAACTAAGAATATGAAAAAAGAGGAAACAAATACATTAGGAAAATTGCTGCCAGAGTTGGTTATTCAGGTTAGATTGTCCAGGGAGAAAGCTAATGTGTTCCCTAGCCATTACGGAGGGATTTTCGTGACAGTAGTGCCATTCATGAAACACTTTTGTGGTGCAAATAGCAAAGATCTTATGGTGTTCTCATTTAATTTAATGGGAATGCTGTGGGGCCCTCATATTTCATGCCTTGAGATCACAGAGCTGTGCTGTATACATCTTATTAGTTAGCATATACAAATGCTGTTTGTATAAACTAACACCCACACTTAATTACAGACTCTGTTAGTTGAACTTTTGTGTTATTCCATCCCCTGCACCCGCCTGTCCACAGTATTTTATTTTCCCCTGGGAAAAATAACAGCCCAAAGATCTGATGCTTCTGCATTAACTAAAGTTCAAACCTCATTTATTTATTCATTGTTTCCTTGCATTTCCTAAACGTTTGAGGTGGTTCCTATAATGATGCTCTGAACCACTGAACGTACATATCTCAAGAAGAAGGTCTCCTTGATTTGGCAAGCTCAAAAAGCAACATTTGACCAGATGTTTAAGGTGGAGAGTGCCATATGCTATTATTAAAGGTCTAAGGACCTGTTTTGACTGTGAAGCCCTCTCTTCAGTAGTGTGTGGGGGGGGCGCAAAATGATTATATGTGGTGAGGGCAGGGAAGCAGCCATCTCAGGCAAAAGATTTTATGTTCTACAAAAAGGCAGCCAATTGTTAATTCATTGTTGCTTTTTTGCTCCCAGGGAGGCGAAAGATGGTTTTTTTCTGCTTTAGATACTGAAGTAACTTGACTGGCTATGTGTGCAATACATCTTGACTTAGGGCAGGCATGGGGAACCTTTGGACCCCAGATATTGCTGAACTACAACTCCCATCACCCCTGAGAATTGGCAGTGCTTGCTGAATCTGATGGAAATTGTAGCTCACAACATGTGGAGGGCCAAAAGTTTCTCACACTGACTTTGGGGGAGAGCTGTAGCTCTATTTCGTATGACTTGACAGGAGGAGGAGGTATCATTTGCTGCTCTGCCTCAGGCAGCAAAATGTCTTGGGCCGAGCCTCGAAAGGGGCAAGATTAGCATCAAGGTTCAAAATATCTATACACTGATCCTGGGATACAGTGTTATTTTTCTAGGAAAAGAGATGCCGGAACTCACAATGAACACCTTCCTTGTTCTTTGACCATAATGGCAATGGCGCCCACCTGAGAGGTGCTGGATCTGAATTCTGGTGAGTTCCGGCTGAAAAAAGCCCTGCTTTTTAAAGACCTAGTTGCCCAAAATCAAACAATATTGAGAGCATTTGTTGTGGTTACTTTTTCATACATCATAATAACCAGAGAGACATATAGGGGGTCTTGAAGAATATGGACTGAAACATGGAACGGTTATTTCCCCCCCTTGCCCTTGATCTCTACTCACGGAATTTTCTGGATGTCTTTGAGCTATGAATTTCCTTAGTCTGCTTTCAGCAGTTCAGAAATTTAGTTACAGGACGCAACCCAAACGCTCTTCCAAATGTCGTTTCTAAATGGTCTCTGTGAATAACTGCAAGATTAAACTTTTATGTGACAATATGAGAGACTCCTACATGGAGTTGTATAAGCTGCAGGGAAATCATGGGAAGACTAAATCCGCTAATGACCCAGATATTATACTTTAATTTATTGATAACTAAATAATCAGAGGCTCTTTACAGGCTTCTCAAAACCTAACAATTGTGTATTGTGCATTTGACTTCTGCACGCATGCCGACACAAACAAATAAAAGCAATCATAACAGCTGAAATGTAGTTAGGAGCACAATTGAGAACATCTGTATTGTAAGCAGAAATAAATTAGAAATACTGGAGTGTTTTGTAGCTGTGAAACTGAAGAATAAAAAAATAACCCACAGCACCTGGATTAAGCAGTTATAAATAATGGATAAAGGGGAAAAAATCACATTACCCCCTGTAAATTCCCTCCCCCCGCCATGAAATATATTTTATGAATGTAGAATTACAGTAATAAATGCGGCATTTGTTTCCAACTGCCCCCCCTCACCATAGAAGTTCATGACTACAATATAGTTTGAAAGTAATGACCAATAGGTATAATATTTGCTGGAGAATGGTTCTACCATAAAAGAAATCTTTGTTTCAACCTTAACTTTTAAAAAAAGAAAGCACATGTTGAAACACCTCATTTTGCCTCAGTGCTTTTGTGAAGGCTACAATGCAAACACCACACACGTCCAGTTGCTAAGGGGGTGGTTTGGATGCCAAGCGTGGCAGAAAGGGACTACTGAACTATCCTACAAAACAGTAGACTGAGATTGGGACTGGGGCCCTACTGTTAGGGAAAGGGAGGCAGCTACCTCAGGCAGCTGATTTTGAGTGTCATGAAAGTTAGGTTCTTTGCATGTATGTGTGGAATAACACATGCAACCTAATCCTAAGCACTGTTATTCAGAATTTAGGCTCAGTTTGTCTTTATCATGCAGTGTGGTAGCTCTTCGCCCTTGCCTGTTCCATCACTAAAGTACATCAATGAAGCTCTGTTACTGTGGTTAAGATGGCGGATAGTGGGGGTTGAGGAGGTGAGTCTGTGAGGGCCTGTGAGGAAGAATGGGGCAGCGCAACCCTGTGGCAAGCTGGGCTTAGGTGGGCATGGCTCAAGAAGCAGCACAGGTGAGTAAGTATCAGGGACTGGTCAGCGGAGGAATGGTGGAGACTGCCTCCCCATCCTGACCCTTCCAGGGAGGAGGAAGAGGAAGACAATAGAGATTTACAACAGTGGTTTGAGGAGAGGAGGAGGCAGAACCAGAGCAGCTGTTGGCTGACATAGTGTCTTTAGAAAGCATTCCAGACCCACCATCTCCCAGAACCCGGCAAGCCTTAAAAGTAGGAGAGCAAAGAGCTCAAAGACAGAGGGCACATAGCAGCACACATAGAAGTGAGGAATGAGGAGGGGGGAGAGACGGGGTGTGTGTGTGGAGACTCACTCGGGACAACGCCATGATCCAAGAGGCTGGGTTCTATAGCCTCTCTCTGTTAATACTGAAATAAAAAAAGGATGGTAAGAAACTGTCCCTTGTCTTTATACTTCCTGGGCAACCAGCCGGGAGCCTCTGACAGCATCCTGATGGAGGCCGAGGGCTCTGGTGAGGCCCCAAGACGGGAGGAGAATGGGTCAGGTTGGAGAGCTGGATGCTGCTGTTCAGCGGCAGCCAGCACCACATCCCCAGGCACAGCAGCTCTTCCCTTCCTCCCCTTCTTCTTCCCTTCTCTCAGACTAACAGATGGAGAGGGGCAGCATGAAAGTCACCAAAGGCACAACAGCCTTTCTCTTCTCTCTCCCATTCTGTGTCTGCATCACCGTCAGGCTGGGATGCCATACCCTCCAACATTTCTACGGTGAAAATAGGGATGTATAATAATAATAATAATAATAATAATAATAATAATAATAATTTACTATTAATACCCCACCCATCTGACTTGGTTGCCCCAGCTACTCTGGGCCACTTCCAACATATGTAAAAACATAATAAAACATTACATATTAAATAAACTCTCCTATACAGATGGTTCAGGAGTGTGATAACTCCATACCCTCCTACATTTCTCCGATGAAAATAGGGACATCCTAAGGGAAAACGGGACATTCCTGGATCAAATCAGAAACTGGGATGGCTTCTGCAAATCCGGGACAGTCCCTGGAAAATAGGGGCACTTGGAGGGTCTGGGATGCTGTTTGTTGCCTTCCATACCTGCTGCCTGAGCATGTGCCCCTGTTTGCCCCCGCAATCTGGGCTTGAACGCAGCTCCTTCAACAAATGTGTTCCTGTGCTGTTGGTTTGTTGAGATTCACAGAAGCATCCTTTGATTTCACTTGACTCAGAATTCACCAACATATATGGAACCACTACTGTGTTGAGAAAGAACAAATAAAGCAGTGCTTGTGGGAAGTTAAGGAGGAAGCGAGGCCTTAGTATCCAGCAGCTGCCCAGCAGCTTCTAAATGAAAAAGGACAAGAACTTCCCTTCAGCTGGTAGATATAAAATGTCAGAAACACAAAAGAAATATTATGAAGTCAGGTATAAGTCTGGAGTGTTTTCCCCTCATGATTAATGATTGGTCTGGAACGGGATAGGAAAAGGTAAAACAAAGTTCCTCTTGAAGTAGTTTAAAAATGCCACAGCTGAAGTGGTGGCGGTGGGTGGAAATATTGTAACATCAATTTGAA
Organism: Podarcis cretensis; assembly: GCF_951804945.1. Taxonomy (NCBI): domain Eukaryota; kingdom Metazoa; phylum Chordata; class Lepidosauria; order Squamata; family Lacertidae; genus Podarcis; species Podarcis cretensis. Next base: position 72,885,687 of record NC_137175.1, read on the forward strand.
AATAATAAAAAAATCCCCTTCCACTAAGATGTAAAGGTCAGGAAAGATTTGGGTGTTTTTAAATGCTGCCGTGGAGAAATTTTTATAAAGGTTAAGATGTCATGTAGTTTCAGAGTTATAGGCATTGGAGGGGGGCTCTTGAGTGCCAGCTGTGCCTCAGGCCACGGCGTGACTATGAGACACAATGACAGTGGACAGCAGGAGGCTGGCAGATCACGGGCGATCGCTGGGGAAAATTGTATCTTGCTTAGCGAATAATGCAAAGCTGTATGAATATTTCAGAAGCAAAAAACAATGAAATTGGGTGGGTGGGTGGGGGAACCCTCAGCTTAAAAATGTCCCTTCAATAACATTGCAAGGGTCTAATTTAATGCCCCCAAAGCAAAGGAAATTTCCAGAGTTCACGCTGCCTCTCTGTCCGTTACTCAATTTCCCTCTCATTTGCAGTACAAGTACATATGGTTTGCAGGGGCCTCGAGAGCTAAATTCAACCTGCTTGAGACATTGGAGTTCAACCAGGTAGGAAACTCGATCCTGCTGCTTACGTGTCCCTTTAAGCACAAAGTGCATAAAACTCCACGTACGTTGCTGGAAAGGTGCGAAAACAGACAGGTGGCACCATGGCGAGGATGCTTATTTCCTCCATAATTTCTTTGGATGGAGTTCTTTGTCGCAATCTGTCTACTGAACTAGATGGGTCGATCACTATTAGACTTGGTTAATAAGGCTGCTTCCCGGGTCAAAGTTCTTGTCCATCAAGCTCAGTACAGTGGTACCTCAGGTTACATACACTTCAGGTTACATACGCTTCAGGTTACAGACTTCGCTAACCCAGAAATAGTGCTTCAGGTTAAGAACTTTGCTTCAGAATAAGAACAGAAATCAGGCTCTGGTGGCACGGCAGCAGGAGGAGGCCCCATTAGCTAAAGTGGTGCTTCAGGTTAAGAACAGTTTCAGGTTAAGAACGGACCTCCGGAATGAATTAAGTACTTAACCCGAGGTACCACTGTAATGTTTTTCACATCACCGGCTGCCGCCACCCATTTTTATGTGCAGAGGCCAGGACATTATGAGTTAGTGAAGTGAAGAAGGAGCTGGGAAATTCACAGGATGGTGGAATCTACTTGTATTGGTTAGTCCTTAGAGGAAGATCAGATGGTGTTGAGCTGCTCATTTTGCCAGGAAGAAGAGTTTGGATTTGATGTCTCGCTTTATCACTACCTGAAGGAGTCTCAAAGCGGTTCACAATCTCCTTTCCCTTCCTCCCCCACAACAAACACTCTGTGAGGTGAGTGGGGCTGAGAGACTTCAGAGAAGTGTGACTAGCCCAAGGTCACCCAGCAACTGCATGTGGAGGAGCGGAGACGCGAACCCGGTTCACCAGATTACGAGTCCATTGCTCTTAACCACTACACCACACTGGCCATGCAATCTCCATAAGGTCTAGTTTTGGCCTTACCAATAGTAAGGAAAGTTGTATTGCTCTCCTGCAGGATAATTTAACCCCATATTTCTAACCAGGCTCCAGCACAAGCACACACATGTGTGTAGAACCTGACAGTTTGAGTGACACGGTTTAATGATATTGAATCACACTCAGTAGAGGGGCAGTTATTTTAAGCTGAAACTGGCTGGAATTCTCCATAACAGCTGCAGAATATATTTTAATTAAATAATGCCAGTTGCACTTTAACTAAGCCAGCACATCTTCCTTCTGTTCTGATATTGCTTTTAAAAAAAATGTAGATAAGCATCTTAGCCTGAAAACCTATGCATGATTATGCAGAACTAAGTTACACTATGTTTAATGGAATTACTTCCAGGTAGATATGCATAGGACCGCCACCTTAAACTATGAACTTAAAACCTGTATTAGAAGTAAAACAAAAGCCTTTTATTAGACATACTTTTATTTCAGTGTTGCTCTTCCATTCATGCCAATCTGTCCAAAGTAACCAAAAAGTAAGTAGCTTGCGAGAAGGTAGCTGTACCTTTTGAGAAAATGTGCCCTGAAGAAGCTGGAGAACAAATAGGAATGGTTGCAAATTTAGTTAAGTTCACGTTTTTAAACGAACTGCCCTGATTCACAGTTCCAGGAGTGATATGAGGACCAGATTGCAGTAATTAATATACTTCTACATCAGAAATATAGTACAATATGGGACTTGGCTCTTTTTAATATGTGCTTAATGTATAATACACTTAATTATTGCATTTAATTAGTTGGACTTCTTTTGCACAAGCAACTCAGACATAAGTGGGCACTCGATGCAAGAGGCCATCTGGTGCAAGCAAGGCTCAGTTGGGGCAGAACTGCCAAAATCAGTGCATAAATCCATTAAAAACTGATTCCTCTTTCATCACTAGTTAAGATTATCTGCAAAAAGATTGTTTTATTTCTCTGAAATAAATCAGTATCTCTGAATATGTAACACTATTATTATATGAGGCAGGATTATGAGAGCATTGAATATCTGAGAGGATAAGGGATATCTGGTTAGACTATTTTGTTTGTTTTTATCCACAATGACTTCATTCCAATGTTTAATTGACAGCCGGGAAAGAAGGATGCCTTTGTTGAAGATTCAATACCTCCCATCCTTTAATTAAGTTGCAAGAATTAACAATACAACTTTGCTGAGCAGTAGTTCAGCAACTTTTAACTAATGAGTTTCAACCAATGGATTTTTCTTTTGCCCATTTGGAACCCACCTGTTACTCCCAACCTGCTAAGCACATATTTGAACTCTCTTTAGTTCTTTCTGTTGCCCTCTTTTCAGCACTCACTGTGAGCCACTCCCCGAGGTTCCCCTGGTTCAATGGAGAGCCTTGGCTTAAGGATGCTTGAGGAATTTGATTTGTGTGAATTGCAACCTGAATGGATCTGATCTTGAACCTCCTGGACTAAGGTGCAGATCAGAACTTGGTTATCCTTTGGGTGCCACACCACTCCCAAACCTACACTAGTGTTCTTGGCTAAAAAAAGAAAGTAACAAAATGCATTACAGAAGGCATATTTTATCTTTAAAAATGCATATGTTGAGAATTTGATTTGTGATTAAAAATGTAATAAGATATACAGTCGTACCTTGGATCCCGAACGCCTTGCGAGTCAAAAGTTTTGGCTCCTGAATGCCGCAAACCTGGAAGTGAGTGTTCCGGTTTGCGAACTCTCTTTGGAACCTGAACATCTGACATGGCTTCCATGGCTTCCGATTGGCTGCAGGAGCTTTCTGCAGCCAATCGGAAGCCGTGCCTTGGTTTCTGAATGTTTTGGAAGTCAAACGGACTTCCGGAACAGAGTCCTTTCAACTTCCGGGGTACCACTGTAGATTTAAATACATTTTTGGGTGAGGAGTAAAAAAAATTAAAATACTCACAGATTAAAGGGGAATTGGAACAAAACAAAGACATGCACACATTGCCTCACTCCCGCAATTGAGTGGGGTTTGTGTGCATGGCCACTGCAGAATTTTGAGGAGGCCCAGACCTCTTAGTTGGCATGCCTGGACACACATAAAACTGATGTGACTGGAAATAGATGGATCCAACTGTCCTTAGCCTTGACCAACCATTTGAGAATTACTGAACTACAGAAATTCCTCAAGTGAAGATAGAATAGAAGATGTTTTCACTTCTTTGCCACTGAAGTCAAGGGAATCAGATTTTGGGACTGAAACAAAAGGCTGACCAAAAGACAGTGGAAAAAACCATTGTCACGACATTTGTGTGTTTTAGATATGCCTAGTTAATGGCATATGATTTCAGATGTATCAAAACACTATGAACATACAGTGAATCCTCCGGATATGAACTTAATTCATTCTGGGGGTCTGTTCGTACCCCGAAAATTACGTAAATACGTGCAGCACAATTGAGCGCTTCTGCGCATGAGCAAGGCACACAGAGCACTTCTGCGCATGTGAGCGCGGCGAAACCCGGAAGTATACACTTCTGGGTTTGCCGCAGCCAGAACCCGAAGATTACGTATCCTGTGGGATACGTAAACACGTACGACTGTAATATCATATACTTTTATTAGATCAAGTAAAAATATTCTTAGGTGGTAATTTTCTGTTTTGAAGTGATAAGATGCATGAGCTATTTTATATAACACATTACAACTGTGCTGGCCTCCCCAAACAAAACAATTTTGAAAGTCTTTCCATATGGTATAAAGAATTTTATATACACATAACATTTCCTGCATTTTCATCTCATCCTGCATATTTGACAAAAAGAAAAAGCTCTTAATAATTTTCCCAGCCAGCATGCAATTTTTACAATCAGTCTCCATGATATCATATTTGCAGTGTGAGGTATGGTACAGTCTGTCATCAGAGTTGCTCTCAGTACTTCCTTGATGCCAGACTAATCAAGATAAATACATCATGTAGCAATAGAGGTGTAATTGCTTCAAAAGCCACGTTTGTTTTAAATGCTTCATGCTTCTTGTTAACACCTGCTCAGCTAATGTCCAGAGCTTATATTTTACAGTTTACTTTTAAGTCTTCCCACGTGTTCCTTCGTTTTTGGTGACTGACAAGGATGTATTGAAGGCTTGATTTGTTGCCTATATACATAGAGAATGCTAAATAAAGCTTTTCTCTGTATCTCCGAGTTCTGATGCAAAAACAAAGCAAGATCAAATTTAGTGGAAGCCCAATGAAAACTAGATATTGACTCAGAAAGGATCTCCCAGCACCTTTTGATAAGTTACTGTAAAAAAAGTAAAAAAGGTAAATGACCCCTGGATGGTTAAGTCCAGTCAAAGGTGACTATGGGGTTGTGGCGCTCATCTCGCTTTCAAGCCGGGCGAGCCAGTGTTTATCCAAAGACAGCTTTCCGGGTCATGTGGCCAGCATGACTAAACCACTTCTGGTGCAATGGAACACCATGATGGAAACTAGAGCGCACGGAAACGCCGTTTACCTTCCCACCACAGCGGTACCTATTTATCTACTTGTACTGGCATGCTTTCGAACTGCATGGTTGGCGGGAGCTGGGACAGAGCAATGCAAATCACCCTGTTGTGTGGATTTGAACCACTGACCTTCTGATCAGCAAGCCCAAGAGGCTCAGTGATTTAAACCACAGCGTCACCCGCTCCATGTACGTTACTGTACACCTGTGCTAGATATGCCAAACTCTGCAGAGACACTTCAAATACAAGCCTTCACTCGTTCATTTTCTTGTGTGCCGATTTGTTGCCCTGCAAAATATTTCTGTTGAGATTACCAATAATGGTTGTAGTAAAGGTAAAGGTAAAGGGACCCCTGACCATTAGGTCCAGTCGTGACCGACTCTGGGGTTGCGGCACTCATCTCGCTTTATTGGCCGAGGGAGCCAGTGTACAGCTTCCAGGTCATGTGGCCAGCATGACTAAGCCGCTTTTGGCAAACCAGAGCAGCGCACGGAAACGCCGTTTACCTTCCCGCCGGAGCGGTACCTATTTATCTACTTGCACTTTGATGTGCTTCCAATCTGCTAGGTTGGCAGGAGCACAGATCGAGCAACGGGAGCTCACCCCGTGGCGGGGATTCGAACCGCCAATCTTCTGATCAGCAAGCCCTAGGCTCTGTGGTTTAACCCACAGCACCACCAGCATCCCCCAATAGTTGTAGTAGTTGTGGTTAATTAAAAGAAAATACCAGTTCACTATCACCAGCAGCTTGTTTAATATGGGGCAAAACGCGTGTGGCTATCTTTGGCCACAGTTTGGTAGACAGGAGTTTAAAAAACATAGCAATGTGTTAAATCATGGGTAGGAAAACTAAGGCCCAGGGGCCGGATCCAGCCCAATCGCCTTCTAAATCCGGCTCGCGGACAGTCCGGGAATCAGTGTGTTTTCACATGAGTAGAATGTGTCCTTTTATTTAAAATGCATCTTTATTTAAAATGCATAATCACTACAGTGGTACCTCGGCTTACAGAAGCTTCAGGTTACAAATGCTTCAGGTTACAGACTCTGCTAACCCAGAAATAGTACCTCGGGTTAAGAACTTCGCTTCAGGATGAGAACAGAAATCGTGTGGTGGTGGCGCAGTGGCAGCGGGAGGCCCCATTGACTAAAGTGGTACCTCAGGTTAAGAACAATTTCAAGTTAAGAACAGACCTCCGGAACAAATTAAGTACTTAACCCGACGTACCACTGTAGTTATGTACTTAGCATGATGTAAGCTGTATGTAAAAGGGTATAAAAGGCTGTGTGAAACCTGCTATCAGTACAATAGCCATCACTTACAGACCTCCGAAACGAACTTAATTCAGATGTGTATTTAGTCCCCAAGCACCTTTGGCTGGAAAAAACTCCAGTCCAGATCCAAATACAGAATGCTTCTCATTGGTCTATTGGTCTATACGTTCCTTAGATATTTGAGATATTGAGAAATTAGCCCCAAACCAATACAGGTAAGAAGCTCACAGATAAATGTTTTGAAGGATTCAAGGCTTCTCCTGTGCGTTGCCCGAGTCATTGTCTGCAGGAACTCCCAGCTCTTAGTAAATAAGATTCATGCTCTTATTTTTTACACAGCAAGATGTAACAGTGACAGAACCAATAAACTGCAGAATCAGGCGAAGAGGCACTTGTTGCTTGTTTAGACATATGACCTGACAAAAAGTAAGGCGCAAACAAACACAATTCGCAGCAGAAAACCCCAAGGAGGACAAAAAAGAATCGTGCCCAAATAAAAATGTGACACACTTCTATTGGATATATATTCAGCTTCTGTTGTTTTGGTTGGAAAACAGCTGCAGGTGTCCTCCAATTATCTCACCATTTTCGCAAATATCAACTGTCATATTTAATTTGTTCCGTTCATTGTGCAGCTTCCTCACGCTGCACAATTCTTTCACTATGCATTTACAGCCAGAGTTCCTACCACTCAACCTAACTTTCAGGCTAGTCAATTAATGCATTATTTACAAGTTCAACGCTATTAAAAACAGATTCTTAATTTACTAATGATTTAGGAGCCCCCAGGCAATTTTCCAATTGGTATTTTATAGAGAAGTGGGGGGAAGGACCCCCCCCCCAAACAACTAGAAAAGGGGAAAGAAATATGCCAGTGATACTTTGGCCTAATTGTTTCATGACGGTTTCTTCTGTGATTTTCTGCTGCCTTTAATTATCCCCCCCTTCCTTCCTTCCATTTTGTAGTTCATAGTTAATGCAGATGCTCATCCAGCACTGAAAAATGGAAAGTCCTAATTGAATATACATATTTTTAAAGCAAAGTCAGATGCTCTAGAATGACTCAGTGTAACACTAAACAATGGTATGGTGTTAGGAAGATGAGCCACTGTGAATCTCAGGTTCACACATTCCTCCCTCCTCTGTTGGAAGAATTTTGAAGTTGCCACAGATGTTAGATTAACCACAATTTATTGTTATGCCTAAATCCTAAACTGTGGTAAATCTTAACGATGGTTGCGTGTTTAGACCTTTTAACCACCTCCTTAAATAAATTCAGACAAGACTCAAATTTTGGTTTGGTTTTTGGCAGAATTTAAGCCACAGCTTAGGTCAGCATAGGGTGAACACCTGGAACAGCGGAAAGCCGGAGTCAAGCTAGTCCATCACCCAGATGCCCCCTGGACTCAGGCACAGGCACAACCCCTCTCAGGGTTGACCGAACAATTAAGTCCCTGGATTCCTTTAACGGAACACCCTTCACATAGGGATGGTGAGAGCGCTCTGCCATCCCTATTACCTGAACCAGAGCCTATCTGCAACCTTACAAGTTGTGACGACTTGCTATGCGGCAGGCAAAACCCAAATGGCAACAGCCAATCAGCCAAGTGGGGGAAATTTCTGCCGTGCCCCTGTCCCAATGACAGACGACACACGACGGCATAGCAAGGTCAAGTGCAAGCCCTAAATATAGGGAGAGGTGGGTGGGTGTTCTGATGCCCTGGCCCAAAGAGGAAGCTCAGGGTCACGTGCATGGGCATATATAGGTCCCTCGATCCATTTGGCTAGCATCCCATTGGCCTGATTAAACCCAGCAACAAGGGACCTTCCAACAGGGTGTTGTGGCTATCCAATCATACCCACCCACAACACAGGGTTTGGTTGCCAGGTTGCACCGCAACACATGCCCTCTTTGAGGGAGGACACAATTTAGTGTAAAGAAACCAGCTTCGTGAACAATTGTTTAAAACTGGTTTGTCTTTACTAATGATAGTAAAGTCTGGGTAACCAAAGTTTACCTAGATTTGGATGTCCATAGCAATTTAATCTAAGATGAAAGCAAAAGCTTCCAAATTTATGGCAGCACTGAAGGAGGAGTGGGGAGGGGCTCACTGGGGGTTCATCCTATTACACTGGTACCTTGGTTCTTCAACTTAATCCATTCCAGGAGTCTGCTTGACTCCCGAAACCATTCAAAAACCAAGGTGTAGCTTCTGATTGGCTGCAGAAGCTTCCTGCACTCAATCGGAAGCCATGTCGGATGTTTGGCTTCTGAAAAACGTTTGCAAACCGGAACACTTACTTCCGGGTTTGCGGCGTTCAGGAGCCGATTTGTTCGACAACTAAACTATTCAAGAAACAAGGTACCACTGTAATGCTAAACATGATTTAGCATTATATGTGTGAACACAGCCAATATGCAGTAATACAAAACAGTCCAATTTACATTGTTGTTATTCAGATGTATAATATTATTTAGGGCTTGACAACGCTTGGGGTGTCCTGGTTTTTACTTTTTGAAAGATGGCAACCCTGGAATTATTTAACCATTTTACAGTACAGAGCCAGCAGTGCAACAGATTAAAAAGGTTAGAAGTTAAGGAGAATTAAATATCATTAGCATTTTTGTGCTTTTGTGCAGAGCAAAAACAGCATTTCAAATACATATCTAAATTTCCAAAGGTTCGTTCCCAGAGTTCCCCGCTTCTTATTCTGTGCTTGACTTCCCCCTGTTCTTCATTTGCTCAGACACTTTATTAAAGCCTGACCCTAGTACTTCTCCAGATCCCGAGCTCCCAAATTACAGCCACCTACAACAGAGAGTGGCCGGCATTAAAATGCTGACATTAAGTGTCTGAAGATAATTCATGTTAGTGACACTTATTTACAGGGCATACCTGCAATTTCACAGTAACGCAAATTAGTTTCAAACAGTAAATGTCAACATTTTAATGGTGACCATCACAGCTTCGAGATAATCGTGTCAGTGTGGGGCATGTTGATTTGAGATAAAGTGAAACTAACATGGATACATTTCACTCCTGAGGCGTAAGGAAAAGTTGCAAGGAGAATACTTTAAAGAAACCGAGGGACGGTGCCCATGAGCTTTAACTCCTCATGCCTTGTAGTAGCTTTGACTATAAGTTATGCCTGCGTTATATAGATGGAAATCAGAAGGATACAAGAGGGAAACTTGCCATAGCTGTACCACAGATAAACAATACCTCTAGCTCTCGCTTAATGTAAGTTGTGTCCAGTTCCATGAACTGCCATGCACCAAGGTGGAAAACACTTCTCTACTCTGTAATAAATTATACTTGTTTCATGTATGATGGTTTTATTAAATGGCGTCTGTGTCTCTGTAATTTGAATGTGCTGCATCCAGTGTACAGGGCTGGCTCAAGACTTTTTGCTGCCTGAGGCAAAGGACAAGAAGATATCCTTCCCCAAGACACATACGAGAAGCCAACAGGACTGGTAGTTGAATCTTACTCCAGAACTGGTGAAAGGACAGTATCCTCTACTGTGCTTGAGGGCAGCAGGCTAGCATAGGGGGCACATGGCCACTCCCTGCACCTCAATATCTGCCGCCTGAAGCAGCTGCATCACTCTGCCTCATCGCAGGGCCGGCCCTGCCTCTGTGCATGTGTCTGTTTTCATTCATACATACAACAGAGCATTGGCTGGTACATGCACATTTGGCAAGGTATGTGCAATTGCTGGGAATTGGTTGCTGAATAAAGTCACACATCTGGTGGCTGACAGAATCAGGTATATTCCATTGCATGAAAATGCCATTTCAGAATGACCTGGCCTGTTTTCCCCATGATCTGTTTTGATAGCCAAAACTAATATATACTAATAATACACTAAATCATCTGTTAGACTTTCATAGTGACCTAAAGTAAAAACAAAACCAAAAAAACAAAACCAAGCAAGTTCTGGATTTCACAGAGCCAACGAAACTAGGACAAAACGCAACACACAGAAATACAAATGTGTTTGTAATTGGACTAGGCAGAACCATAAGGTTAGTTTTTTTATAAGGAAAAGCTGTAAGACAAAGGGAAATCTTGAACAAGGGAAATCTAGTTTAATAAGAATCATTTTCACTGCTGCTAATTAAACTGGGTTTTGCATTTCCTGTGTGTGAAAACTGAACAAAAAGGCTGTATTTGGTTTAACAAATTTCCTCCCATTCTCCACATCCTATTTAAACATCCATACACAAGATTTTACAGACTAAAAGGCATTCTTGGTGTCACTACTGAAATAGCCCCTAGAGAGAAGCAGCCTTATCACTGAAATGCTGAAGTCCTGTTTAATTTTGGTGCTTTGGCAATATCAGTTTTTCCGTCTCTGAGGATTTCAGTCCCATTGGAAGCATATTGCCCCTCTAATGGAAGATAAAGGGTTCAATTTTCATACTCAGCTGCTTTGACTTGGCGAAACCACCCGGTGATTACGTCTTCTGAATGCACTCCCCACGTGATGACAGCCGATATCTACCAAATCAGGGAGGCTATTAATTCTCTAGGCTTTCCACCTGGCACAGTAAATGTCAGCCATCTCCAAAAGGATATGCATTCATAAGGCATACTCACCACATGAAAATGACATGAGAAAATGGCTTGTTAATGATGTCGTCACATCTAAAGTGGGAATCAGGCCCAAATAGAGGGATAAAACTCTTCGGTTAATATTCAACTAAATCATACTCGGCGCAGGCCATTAAAATCCACGGATGCAATAAACTTAACAAGTCCATTAATTTCAACGGGTGTATTCCAGGTATGACTTAGCTGGATATCATCCACAAATAGGAAGGCTAACAATATTAATGATTAGGCAGGGGCAAGACATTTTGCTGCCTGAGAGAGGGCAGCAAATAGTATTCCTCCCATCTCGCTAAGTCAAGGTGCACATGAAAGTAATTTTGGCACCATAGGCAAGTAAATAAAATAAGAACCTCACAAGTGTTTCTTCCATGTCCCTGGTGGTAAACACTGTTGCTTAAATGGATAAATGAATGTAAATGGCATTTCCATGAGCTCTGGCACTCGTCACAGTGTCCCATTGCACCAGAAGCGGTTTAGTCATGCTGACCACATGACCCGGAAAGCTGTCTGTGAACAAACGCCACCTCCCTTGGCCTGAAAAGCGAGATGAGTGCCGTAACCCATAGCTGCCTTCGACCAGACTTAACCGTCCAGGGGTCCTTTACCTTCTACCTTTACCATAATAATAAATAAATAACAGTTTTTGCTATCCTTTCATGACATCCTGCATTTGCTGTCAGAGGCAGCTGCCACACTCTGCCTAATGGAAGAACCGGCCCTGTAATTAGGCTTACAAGCAGCAGTACTCACTGTGCTTTAGAAATATAGGCCCCTGTTCTGTTCAAGCTGGAGAGCATATAACGGAAAAGTTTAGACACTGCAAACTAATTTCGTGTCAATTCAACTTTGCAATTTCTGCTCTTGTCATATCTGTGTTTTGCATGCCATGGAATGGTGCTTCACTGTGCAACTGAATTAGTTTCACAGTGACTCAAAGGCATTAAAGGATGACTTTGAAATTCTAAGTCCTGACTGGGAGGGATTTTTAATTCCTTCCTTATAATGAAACCATTAACAACAATAACCAAAACTCCTTAACAGTTACACAACCCTGAAATATTATTCTCTCGACTTTCTGGGTGGACCCAATTTGAGATCTCGGGTGGGGAGTTGAGTGCTTGGTTTGCATAACAAGCAACAAACATTTGAGACAAGCACAGGCGTGCAACCTTAATGGTGCTTTGAAACATGAGGGTGAAGAGACCTGTGATTTAATCTAATGGCTGCATCTCTGCAGGGACGTTCTAAATGCCACCGAGTCTGAAAAAGCACAAGAGCCAGCTCTGCTAGTTTGCGTGAGGGAAGCGGCGGGAGGAAATTCAGACTCTTGTTTTCACTCACTTGGTCAGAAGTATCTCTGTGAGCGCTCCAAAGCAGACAGATGCGATGTGGAAAACAAGACTGGGAGGAGGATCCTTAAAGGCAATCATCATTTGATAGACCAGAAGTGGAATACTGATCATCACAGCCAGGACTGTGCAGAAGACAAGCCACTTGTGCCATCGCAACAGCATGGCTCTCCAAGGCGATTTTTTCTCGAGCTGGTACTGCAGAGTGGGAGGTGGGCAGGGGAAACACATGGAAAAAGACAAGAGGGGGGAAGAAAATGAGTAAAGGCAGTGAAATGATGAACATTAACTGCTAATAGTTTAGAAAAGGGGGGAAAAACCTAAGGAATGATTCACGTTGGACCATAAATATACGAAGAGCTGCTGAAAACTTGTTTGGTTTTCACAAAGGGGCTTAAACCAATATCCCCTTATTTGTTAGTCTCGAGCGAGGCGTTTATGGCAGGAGGACGCATTAAACCTTAACCTATGCCAGCGTGCAAGATATTTGGGAGTTTTTAAGGATTAAGACAAGAGGCAATGCATACCATTTATGCAGAATGGCCTTGAACTACCTGCAACAGATTGAGATACAGTTATTGCATATTAGCGCTCTGAATCTTCATTCTGTCAGGAGCTAACGGGGAAGGCGCGTCATCCGAGATAAAGACTTAGAGGGCCCAATTCAGAGGCTGCTCTCAGGCCTTCATAAACCTGTCTTTGCCTTGAATAATTTCCATTTTATATCTGTATAAAATGGCTCGAATCTACACCCAGATTTCTGCTGAAATAAATTGGCATTATTTCACCACTGTAAATTCACAGAATGTTGCAAGACATACTACTATGAGGAGGCAATCATCATTCTTCAGGGCTCAGGAAGTGCTAAACTGGCCCAACAGTCTGGAAGGGAACCAGGAAGCAGCTCATAGGCAGCTGCCCTAGAGTAGGAGCAAAACAGGAACTCACAATGGGCTCTACTCTTTTGCTGTCAGCAGTGCTGAACAATAGATAACCAAAAGGCAGTTCTATGTTATCCTGAGCCCCATATGGAAAACAATTGCCTCCTAAATGGCAAGCTGGCTGCTAAATAGCTGCTTATATTGGGGTGGGAACCTTCTTTTTTGAGCACTTCTTTCCTCTTGGAATAGGTGGAGCTGGGCTGGACCTAGTCACATCAAAGAAGCATTTCTGTTAAGCGCATTGTAAACTCATACAGGGAAATCCGGTTGGGAAAGGTGGGACTCCACAGCGCCATCTGGTGTCACAGTATTATACTGCATACACAGCACATGCAAAACGCTTTTTCTTTACCCATCTAGATGAGTCCCTGGAGTCAGTGGTGGATATTGCCAATGTATGGAGGGGCAGGGGCATCTCTCTGTCTTTGTCCCTGTTTCTCCTCCTCGCCAACCTGCATGGGATTACAGCATGTCCCACAAGTTGCCAACCCCTAGCAGGAAGTGGGTGGAGACTTACTTCCTCTTGGAAAGTGGCACCTGAGTGGAGGAACCTAAGCCGAGTCAGGGACATAACAGTGAAGTACTGCATAAGGTTAGAGGGAGCATCATGCTAGAGGTAATCAGGTGTGTTCAGTAGGATGGTACACAGCACTTCATAACACTACTTTTGAAGCTCCAGCTTCTGCCTGGAGACCTTAATAAGCACATTTGTGCTTCGGTGTTTACCTTGCCATTTGAAGATATCCTGGTACAGCAGGCAGTTCCTCCAAGGAACCTTCCACTGTGAAGTCCCAGGTAGCCCTGTATCCACTTACAGCTTCACAGGTCCCTTCTAATGTAGAATTAGAAAGCTCCAACAATAAATTAGGGCTCTTTGCAGATGATCTAAAGGTCACCAGACCCCAGACCTAATGGTCACCAGACCCCATAAGCACAGCAACCTCCCTAATCAGAGAACTCAACACATTTGCAATGGTGTTGGGCCTACAGGTAAATATTGCAAAGTCAGAAGCTATGTGCTTCAACACCCCTCCTCACACCCAAAAATAACTCACTAATGTCACCAAAATAAAACTTTGCCACACCAAGTTCAGATACCTAGGGGTACAAATAACCAGAAACCTCAATAAATTGTACCTCCACAACTACAAGCCCCTGTGGCAACAAATTAACAAAGATCTAAAGAGATGGAACAACATGAATTTCACTCTCTCAGACAAAACAGCCATGATCAAAATCACCCTCCCAAAATTAACCTACCTATTCCAAACCCTCCCAATCTGGATTCCCCCAACCCAACTCCGCATAATCTTCTCACATAAAAAACCAAGAATAAGCCCCAAATACTTGCACCTCCCCACCTCAGAAGGAGGATGGGGAATCCCCAACATAGAAGCATATTAATTGACAACCAAATACACCATATAATCCTATATACTAAAGATGAGACAACACAATGGATACACGTAGAGAGGGACACAATTGAAAATACCTGCACCACAGCATACCCACCTCCCCAAACAAACTAAGGAAAATTACAACAACACTTAACAGATACACACAGACCATGCTCAAAGCATGGAAAACAGAAATAGGCAAACTATCCCCAACCCCATCCCCACTAATTTCCCTGGAGCACCATTATTCCACCAGGTAGCACAAAACCTCCAGATAAAAACCTGGCAAACCAAAGGCTTATATCACCTAATAGACTTCTATAAAAATAACAAACCTTTGTCAACACAAGAAATACAGGACAAACTAGAAGATACCCAAATGCCCTGGTTAGCACAACACCAATTACATGCCCTCTTAAACAACCCAGCAGTAAAAACAGCAGCAACTAGGCCCCTGACAACCTTCAAAAACCTTCTCCTAACAACAAAGGGACATGGTAAAGGGATGGTATCAGCAATATACAAAATACTACTCCAAAATCCCACGAAACCCCTAGACGCAATAAAAAAAATAAATGGGAGGATGACATGGGCTATGAGATTAACTCCACTCAATGGACTAGAATGTGGTCTAACTCCCCCTTTAAATCCATATCAATGAAAAGAAAAGAACTCACTCTGAAACTCACCTACAGGTGGTACCTAACACCAAGAAAACTAGCGCTAATACGACCAGGAATCTCACCAAAATGCTGGAGAGGGTGCACCTCCACAGGCACATACCTCCACGTGTGGTGGGAGTGCCCCAGAATCCAACTATTCTGGACACCAGCCATACAAGAAATATGTAAAATACTAAGCAAGTATTAGAAATCACCCCAGAATTGGCCCTACTAAACATCTTCCAAGACAATAATGCCCATCTGCACCAAAGAACTCATAACCAACCTACTTTCAGCAGCCAGAAACATCATAACCAGACACTGGAGAGACCTGTCAGGAGTAAGCATGGACCAATGGTACCAAATACTATGGGAAACAGCCTTACTAGAAAAATTAACCAATAAACTGAAACTGACATGGGGACAAATAGAAGAAGACGCCTTCACCCCGGTATGGCTCCCCTTTATCATGTACACAGCCCAACAAGACAATGACAATAATCCACCAACAGCATACAAATCAATATGGCTAACCTGATCCAAAACACCCACCCACCCCACTCACACATGAAAACAAAGATCACCACAGCCAGCCACAAATGAACAGCCACACCCTAGGCCAACCCCAACCTCTCTCACCACCAAAGGAACACAAGTGAACAGCAGAGAACCCGCACAAGCGACGCTAACACAAAACCTCACATATATTAAGTAAAATAGAAACATCACCACCCAACCCCGAGTCCACTCACCTTACCCCCTCCACCTCTTTCCCCCTTTCTTCCTAATGCCTCAACAAATGAAACTGATCTGTAAAAAATGTTACTTGAAGAAAAAGAGAGACATTGCACATACTTTTGTAAACCAAGAAAATCTTTAATAAAAATACATTTATTTATTTTTTAAAAAAAGAAAGCTCCAACAATATGGAATTTTCTCCTAATGTTGCTTAAATTTCTACTCATCACCTTGCTAGTCATGAAACATAGTTCTGGACAATAAAAGCCAGCCAAGTGCCATTAAAATGTGTACAGTCACTCATTCTTTGGCAAATCTTCAGAGGAAGGGAGCATCAAAGTTATTGAGCCAGCTTTCACTGACATGTTTTCCAATGGGCTGATATGTTCAAGAAGTACCACCTTGGTGTGAAAGACTGATGTGATCAAATGGTACCTTATTGTGCATGGAGTCTGAGGGAGGAAAAGTACCAGAAGAAAGTCTGAAGTTCTTAGAAAAATTTATGACTGTGGATGCCCGTAGGAGGTACAGTTCAGGAAGGTCAAGTACATTGTCGTGCCCACTTGCCTTGTCATTTCCTTTGAAACTTTAAAAAGCAAAGGGCTAACCACAAATGAGAGGATCTTTGTGATCCAGGCATGCTATGTATCCTTTGTCTCTACTGATTGTTCCGAAGTTTCAAACGGATATTTCAAAAGCACATTTCAGTCTTGAGTCCATTTAACATTTAAACAGGTAGACCTTGCCTTGAATGAGTACCACCAAACTCTGTCCCTTGTTTTGTTTTTTTGTTGCTATGTGATTGTAAAAAATAGCAATGCATTGAGAAATGTCACCAAATAAGAGCCTTCTGGAAAACAGAGAACATTTAGCTCTTGCAAGCTTACTATTCTATGCTGTTGTTGCAAAGCATGCCCCAAATTACAGGAGTTCATATCTGCGCTCCTGATAGGTTATGTGACTCACACACTGCGATTACAGAAAAATACCTGTGGGGTGAAATATCCATAACCCATGGTTAAGATTAAACACGGGTTGCAGGTAATCAGTGTTTAAAGTACATTTAACTTGAGTGCAGTACGGTTGGTACAGACAGCCCATGAAAATAAATACTAATATCTATTGTACGAAGTGAAAAAACTAGCTTACAACTTCAATCAGGTGGAACAAAAGCGCCGTGCTATGCCCCACACACAGAGTTTGTTAAGCCCAACAAATCAAATGCTCACAAAACAAGGGAGTCTTTCACTGCAGAAGCACCATGACTTACGCTTCATTTTTAAAAAATAAAAAATAAAATATGCAGCCTGGTGACTTAAGGAGAAGTGTAACTGATGCCTTCAGCTGAAGAAGCGTCACAGCAATTGTTCCACAGCACCTCACATCTACAGAGAAATCCGTTGGCTACCTTTGCAACACTTCAGAAAGCTCCCCTGGTCTCCAGATTCAGCCTTTAAATGCTGCAAGTTGGTATGCACTTATTTTGGAGTAAATCTCAGCAAACGCAACGTGAGTTACTTCTGAAGAAAGGTATGTAATATGGGACTATTGGCCTTTCAACACAGTGGGTGATGCATTCGGTGAGATGCGATGAGCAGGTAGCACTTGACTGATGCTGAGTGGCAGCTAAAGGGGTGCACAGTCTCCCTTCTTTAAACACATAGAAAACATAAGGAGCTGCCTTATAGAGCCTTGCCTCAATGGTCCTTCAGTCTCAAAACTGTCTACATTGGCCGATAATAGTTTTCCATGATTTTTTCACTTAACCTGAAAGATGCCAGAGATGGAACCTGGGACCTTTGGCATGCAACCCTTCTCCAACACAGATTTGATCCTCTCTTATACATTTTGGAGAGTTTGCTGGGTGTCAGATACCACCAAGAAACCATCTTAAATATATTCTCCTTAGTCAAATAGCAAGCCAAAAAAATATTGTTCTCTTCCATGACTTTTCCCACGCCAAGAATTATGTATAAATCTGATGCTCAGTGTATCATCTAATTCAGCCTAATAGCAAAACCCTATGTGTTTTCGCTCAGAAGCAAGTCATGCTAAGTTCCAGTGGGGTTTATTCTATAGTCGGCGTGTTTAGGATTACAGCCTAAATCAAAATTAACCAAGAGGAGAAACATAAAGGTCAGGACTCTATAAACTTGTAGCCGGGCTCTGTAACCTGGCACCTAGACACACACATTTTTGCTTTGTAACATTTTGTATGTGTTTTTAAGAGCAGCGCCTGAAGCCCAGCTCTCCTGAGCAACCCTACAGTTATATGTCCGTCTCTAAGTGCTTTGTTTGATGGAGGAAAAACAACTTTGGCAGGTTTCAAAGGGTTTACGGAAAACAACATGGGACTGGAGAACCACCAGATGAAATATCACTAGTAGGATTTCCACTAGGTATAAAGTGACGTTGTGCCTGCGGAGAATGCAATCCCCATTAAAATGTCCTTTGAAGACATTGTCAGCAAATTTGTACTGTACCGCCACGGTCTTTCAGTACATCCTAATTTGGACACTTCTAAATGTGACTTCTCATTTCACTTCCGCCTGCACTTTTCTGCTTGGTGCTGTTCTGCGCATGGGTGCCATTAAGATCTGCGAACAGTCAGATATCGCTGTTCAAGTGAATTGGCTTGGATTATACGAAGCTTTCCATTCAGGTTTTTATTTTTATTTTTTATTTTATGCCTCATGGACTGTTTTGCTGCACTGGAAGAGTCGCGACCCTCTCTCTTTCGACATTTGGACACAATTTATGCTGTCTATTTTACCCTTGGCGAGACTCGCGGCTGGTCTGCAAGATACCCCCATATCGTTTTTATGATAAATGAATGCCTTCGTTAAAGTATCTTGGTCCCGCTACAGTAAACGATACACTGGCTCTGAGGACAGAAGAGCTTCTATTAGATGCTGCTTTTACCCAGCCTTTTCTGCTTTAACCAACCTCCCCACCCTCTCCATTACTTTCTTTGTTCTACTTTTGATATTCCTTTCCCCCTTTTTCTATCTCGGCTTATATTGTGATCTTATCAACTGTCAGTTGATGTGGGGCTCATGTTTCTAGGGATTCTCATTTCCCGTTTGGCTTGTTCTCCAGATAATTTGTCGTAATCTTTCGGTATACTTGGAAAGGTACTGAAGTGCTGTCCTCCTGTCCCAAAGGCAGTGTTCCACAAAACAATAAAATAAGAGTTAGGCCACTTTGATTTTTTATAGAAATTCTACCCGCTCCTTCATCTTCTGCCTGTGCATTCAGGAATCTCTGCAATCAGCGTCGCACAAAGCTGGTTGAAGTTTTCAGGGGTTCCCTGAGTCTGCAGAGAGGGGGAGAGTGCTGAATATCAACAGAAAACGAGTCTGACATGATGGGGCTCACAGACACCAAGAAATGTCAATTGACCAGGGATACACGAGTCAGTTTACCATGGGCCCAAATCCATTTCACATGGCGTTATTCATAAATCTGTCCAGTCCTGTCTCCATGCTGTTCTGTGATTTTTAAATTTAAAAACCTGCATGAAAATTTATTATTCAAGAATGTGTTTGAATATATATTTACTGTAGACATTTCTAATAATAATAATAATAATAATAATAATAATAATAATAATAATAAAGTATTGACTACTGGGAAGGGGATTTGTAGCGGAGGCCAAGAACATGTGTAATTTTAGACTTGTTCACACTTGGCACAGGTACAAGCTTTGTCTACACAGGTGTGAGTGCTTGTGTGAAAGAGCATACAATTTTGTTTGTTTGTACAGCTCGGCTGTTGTGCACCCTGGGACACAAACTGTATACTCATTGAATATAGTGTGTGAACACCTGCAATAAGGCAAGGCGCATATGTGATAAAATGGAGAGGAGTTGAAGCTCAACTTGCACAGGGAGGGATAGATTTCCTGTAATAGAGAGGAACACACACACACGCACACATATTTGTTGAATGTGATCCATATTTATGTTTATGTTATACATGTAATAAAATCCAATATAAAGGTGGCACAAACAAGCTCTGACAACAAAGAAAGCATTTTGTGTTGTCAGTTACTTCATTTTCCATAGTATATAGAGGTAGGGTTTCTAGGTAATACACTTTTATTTTATTTTATTAAAGGATTTAAATATCAAAGCGTGCCCATGTATGATCCCAGCTGCATGAAATGCTCTTTTGGGGCTGTTCATATAAGACATCTTCAGTCCTTAAACTGATATTCAACCAAGTGTTGAAAAGGCTAATATGGGAACCAACCCTAGAAGCAGGGCCAGCTCTTTATTTTGCCCATAAATGGAACAACATGCACACTTTGTTACAGACAGCGATCTTGGGATCATACGCAACAGTGTGCACCAGACCCTTGATGCTTGCAAGCTCTGACCCGAGTGGATGTTTCTCTTGTCTTTGTAACTCTGCAAGAATGTCTGAGCCTGATTAGCAATTATGCATGATAGCCTATCAAGTAATTAAATTATATACACATTTCTTCTGGTATGGAAGAATGCTCATGTTTCACAGGATGTCTGCAAGAAAAGAAGTCTGTTTATGTTGTGCAGTTTCTCCCCCTACACAATTCCTGCTGGTGAAGTGATCACGGAGAAAACCTCCTTTGACTCCTTATAATTCCAGCAGACTCCATTCCTAGAGAATTCGTGGTTCTCTTTGCCTTCAGACAGAAGATTGCTCTGATATTTTTTATTTTAAATTGTGATAAGGCCGGTATGACTCAACTGATCCGTGAGGACGTTCATTCATATTTCAGCTTGAGGAAAAGAAAAACAAACCAACCACCTCTCTCTTGGTCATGTTGGGAATGTTACTCTTTTTGCAATGAACTCACTAGCACCCACTTATTTCGTCTCGCACGATAGCTAGGTGTCGTTTTTGTGCAGTATACTTTTGGCCAAGATGGCTGATGAAATGCTCGCCTTGCGATTCAGTTTTGTTCCAAATCTTACAAGTTATGGAGCGGTCAAGGCAGAACCCTAAAATCCATAGGAAGGTATGGCAAGCAGATATTTCTGAATTACAAATCCCATCATCCTTTGCGATTGGTCATGCTGGCTGGAGCTGATGGGAGTAGAAGAGTCCAACAACATTGACAGGGTTGCAAGTTTCCCATTTCTGTCCTAAAGAAAGAATAGGCAGAAGGGACAAGGAAAGCAAAAGCGAAGGGCATGAGAAGGCCATAGACCAAAGGAAGGAGGCTGGGGGGGGGGGGATAACTGAGGATTAGGAATTCGGCGAGGGAGTGAAATGAGAAATGAAGCTTGGGGGAAGTCTGAGAGGAGAAAGAAAACAGAACAGAGAGAATATAGCTACATTTGCAGCTTCTGGGGACTGAGGAGAAAATTTGAATCAGTTTGCATTTAAAAGCAATATTACTCAACTCATACTTTCCAAGCAAGACAGGAACCGAAATATAGCAATCCCTTGAAATTCACACTTTTGTGAATTTTGCAACGCCACTCCGCAGCCAAGTAACGTGCGCAAAAAGGAATATACTAGGTTGAATATATAAATGCATATATTAGAGGGGGAAACCATCCAAAATACTAGGGTTGCCATATTTCAAGCAGTGAAAATCCAGAGCTTTTTTGAGGGGTGGGGGGCAAAGTTGTTGAGCTTTCTTTGGCAAGATCGCAAAAAAATAATAATAATGTCGTTTTTGAGCTATTTTAAGGGATTTTCGCCCAGACATATGGCAACAGTACAGAATGTATTCTATTAAGGAAAGTTGCCTTGCACAAATGTTTATAGCAGACAGCCTTTCAAATCAATGCTAAAATTCTGGTAAATTTCTGTGAGGAAAACTTACACCCCCCTCGCAACTGATGTGGAAACATGGAGAACTGAAGTTAATATTTGGAAAAATGAGAAACTGAGAGAACCTGGAATTGACATATTCTCCCTTCCTGCAGAGGTAAAGGATCATATATTGACTTGAGATAACTCCCCATATATTTGGCTGCCGGCCTATATATTTGGCTGCTGCACAGAATCAGAATCAGAAGAAGTTTTGTTTGCATCAACCACTAGCTATAGCAATAAAATAAAATACAATGTACTGAAGCTAGAGGTAAAAACTTAACCAGACAAAATACACTCTGGAGGTTTACATCAATAATCAAATAATAGATCTTATTCTAATTGCCCCTGCTAAAAATTGTGCAGTTCTTGCTGTCACCTGATTATCTTGATCTGCTAGAAGAAAGGCACAGTAGCAATGGTTGAGTGACCTGGTATGGACAGAAGTAGAGGGATAATAACCTCCTGCACAGCTGAGCTATGCTGCTCAGACTAGAATCTGGAATAGACTGGAGTGAATGGGGGGGGGGGGGGAGGAAGGATGGGGAAAAACATCTTTCTGTAGCTGAAATAATACAAAGGAAAATCATATATTACATGGGGAATTTCGAAAGCTGCACCTAAATAATTTATTTTTCTACACTGCTGCTAAAGTACAGGGGCAAGATGAAGGTGGGATTGCAGCAGTTGACCTCATTCCTGACTTCAAGGTCTAGATAGACCTTCCATAACTCCAACTCCCTATTTGCCCGGGACATTCATGGAATTACAGAAACCATTCCGGTTTCTGACAGGATCCCAGAATGTCTTGGGGATGAGTTGGAGTTCGCACCTTGCGGGAGCCAGCTGACTCAAGCCGCAGTGACACACCAAAAGACATGCACCGTAATTTTGGTCAGAGTAATCTTGGAGGGCGTGCCTGACATCGTGTATAAGTGTATGAGCAGGGCTCATTCTGAGAACTCGGGAAAAAGCAGGAACTCCCATTAGTGCCCAAGCTGTGACCTCGCCTGAATGGAGAGAGCCTGGCCACAATTTCCCATGCTCTGGTCACCTCCCATTTAGACCCTTGCAATGCATCTGCGGTTGCTTTGAAAAACATTCCAGAAAATGCAGTTGATCCAATAGCAGATGAAGATGATGGACTTTTTGGAGCTAGCTGACCTGACTGGAAGAATCCATGGCCAGAAAGGAGAGGAATATCAAGAAGATTGGAGGGAATTTAAGGACTATTTGAATAAATATTGTAATATTAAAAACTAGAAGTTACTTGAAAGTACCAAACAGGCCTAGGATTAAATTAGGATTTATTTAAATAAATGGGATTTAGAACACTAAGAAAAGTGAAGAAATTTGATTATAACTGGAATATTGTTGTTTAATAATGATATTGGAAAACTGTTACATTCAGATACAAGGAAATTCAGAAGGGAGGGATTAGAGGAGGTCAAGTAACATGTGTATAAGCTTGGATTTTTAAATAATTAAGTTTGTTTGTGTTGTTTATCTGTTTGCTGTTATTTCTTATAGATGCATTTCCCCCCCTCTTTTTTGTTTTTGTTGTGGTTTGTTTTTTGGTCGTGCAACGTTTGTTGCAGTATGTGTTATAATTGCATAAAGGTAAAGGTAAAGGTACCCCTGCCCATTCGGGCCAGTCTTGCCAGACTCTAGGGTTGTGCACTTATCTCACTCTATAGGCCGGGAGCCAGCGCTGTCCGCGGACACTTCCAGGTCACGTGGCCAGCGTGACAAGCTGCATCTGGCGAGCCAGCACAGCACACGGAACGCCGTATTACCGTCCTGCTGGTAAGCAGTCCCTATTTATCTACTTGCACCCGGAGGTGCTTTCGAACTGCTAGGTTGGCAGGCGCTGGGACCGAACGACGGGAGCGCACCCCGCCGCGGGGATTCGAACCGCCGACCATGCGATAGGCAAGTCCTAGGCATTGAGGTTTTACCCACAGCGCCACCCACGTCCCTTATAATTGCATAAAACCTAATAAAAATTATGGAAAAAAAGAAAAAATGCAGTTGATCCAGAACAGAGCTATAAGATTGTTAACTGGGGCTGGGTGATTTCAGCACCTTCCATCTAGGTTTCGTCAGCTGCTCTTTTTTTGTTTTCACTCAGGCCTTTTAAACAATTTAGGTAATCCAGGGCTGCGCCCTCACTGCGTTTCCAGTGCTAGGTTTCTAATCCATGTTCAAATGACGGTAGGCAAAACGCGTATATATCCTTTACTTTGTTAAAAAATACTATAGTTTGATGTGTTATTTCTCACACTGACTGGAATCCTTAAGCCATTACTAACTTGTCTCTAGCCAAGGTGTGGACACCTTTGCATGAGTTAAAGACACCTCTGCCCCTCAACATCCCTTGGTACGTACACAAACAGAAATGAACCTGACACTAATGAAGCTGTGCTGATGTGAGCAGCTGTGGAGGGAGAGCTCTGCAATGCACAAAACCCCCCACTTCATTATGCTCTAAGGTGGCAATGTAAATATGCCCCGGGCCTCTGTTTTTAATGTTGAGGGTGCGCTGAGTTCTGTTTTGTTATTTAGGTAGTCCCCCAGCCACCATTTTAAAATGGTTTTATGCTTTATGTTGCTTTACATTTTATATTTACACACACACCTATTTTCTGGGGGGTATGCGGGGGTACACATACCCCTAAACATTTTGTGAATCTAAGTTTGGCCTCATTGCTCAAGAGGTAAAAATCTGGACACGCAAAGTTGTTGAGCCCGAACCAGAGCCGCCCGCACAAAAAATAAATAAAATTTGAACACCAAATCCAGGGCATTTGCTTTAAAGGGACCCCCAAAAGAGGACATGTCCGGAAATTCCCTGCCGTATGGCAACCCTGTATAAGTTGCCCAGAAAACA
Organism: Podarcis cretensis; assembly: GCF_951804945.1. Lineage (NCBI taxonomy): Eukaryota > Metazoa > Chordata > Lepidosauria > Squamata > Lacertidae > Podarcis > Podarcis cretensis. The sequence continues at coordinate 72,910,287 of NC_137175.1, forward strand.
CTTATGTCTTGGTGGCAGCATAAAATCAACACAAATGGTGTGCAGAAAGACACTTACACACCTATATTCATGTGCATAGAGGCTCTGCGCAGTCACTCCAAATGAACACACACTTATTTCCCAAGTGCCTTCATTGAATGTCCAAAAGCAACTATTAAATTCCGATACCAATGATCAACCTACCCAGGAGTAGCAGTACTCACAATCTGCAGTAGTTATGGTCATCTGTACACAGCTCAGCCTATCTGCAATAAGGATGGATTGGCGGGGGGAGAGGGTGTGTGTTCTGCACACAGCTTCACAATGATTAAACCACTTCAAATATTATAGTGTTCTGTTCCTGAAGGATAGGGTCACCACATATTCTTTCTTGATAGCGTTCCTCCCCATCTTAGAAATGCACAAGGACAAATCAGATCCTTACTACTACTATTGTTGTTGTTCTTTCTGGGAAATACGTCTTAATTGACGCATAAATATCTCCGTTCGGCTTTCAGGAGGAGCTTCACTCCACCAGCTCACATCTCTGCTGTGACGGTATTTGAGGGTGCTCCATCATGTCGCAGGCACCTCCAGCGATATTTTAATTGCCTACGAACAAATCTGCACATTCCCCAAAGCCCAAGAGAGCGATCTGGGCCAGCCCTAAATATATATTAGTGTGGGTGTTGGAAGAGGAGTGTCATATCAAATTGAAGTCTGAGAATGTCTCCAGGAAATCAAAAATCTTTATATTCGCAGTTATAAAGGGATCAGGCTGATGCACCTTCGTCGCCTGCGCAGGTGTTGCAGGGCATGAATTAAATGACGCTGCCTTGCCCTTCGCTGAACTGCTCCCTTCTCGGCTGCACACCTGGACGCACAGCTGCTGAACTCCGTGGGCCTCCCGAGCAAACTCCCAGCCAAATGCCTTTTGGAAAGAACAGAGCCGACTGCCCCATCTCAGGGCCACGGCTTGAATGCATTCGCTCAGAATTCGTCTGTAAATGTACATTGTTAATTTAGAGCCTGCTCTTCATTAATTAGAGGCTTAGTGGCAAGTGCCATTGAGCTATCTGCTATGTTTAAGGTTACCTCAAGCCCTTGTAAATGACTCACTGATAACAAGATGAATCCATCTTCATTACTTGGCCACTCCTGTCTCGGTATGCTCTGCTTCCTGTAAAAGGGCGATGTCACTTGGAACCGTAGAATTAAACTTTTATCCAAACCAGATTCTGCACTTTCACCTCTCTCTCTTTTTCTTTTTCTTTTATTCAAGTCGTTCCAATTTATTTCGCCTAAACGACATCTGATTACCTAACATGGAGAAGAGCAGCAGACGCAACCTGAAACAGCCAGCACATCCCTCGTTCGGCTTTTCTGTGGGGGAGCGTTTCACCCCATGGTGTGTAAATAAAATAAAATATCTTCCCCCATTTTTCTTCTCATAAAGTTATGCCTTTGGATAGGATGAGGGGAGGTGTTTCCCTGAGGAATACAGGAAATTAATTTTAAATCTGAAGAATAAATATCTTTTTGTTCGGGTTTACTTTTGCTCGCTCTTTCAAATATATTATATGCACCGCAGCAGACTGTATGTGTCAAATCCACCTGAACTGTTTGTGCAAGCTTGTACTTTTGCCCAGATTTCCACTTCTTCACACCGGAAGCCACAAACCTTGCCTAAAGTTCACTATATACCTACTCTGTTTGTGGCTTTCAGCTAAGGCAAGGTAGCTTGGAAGCAATCATTGACTTCCTAAATGCATGGTTCCCCCCCCCCCCAAGCTGAAAGCACAATAACTTAAAGACACAAACTAACCTTTCTTGGCAGATGGTCTCTGTACGGAGCCACTGCTAGAGAGAGCTAATGTTACCCGGCATGGTCGTTTAACACATTAGGGTGCTTACCGGTATCACCTGCTGCTCTCATGAACCATGGTTCGATGTAAAGCACCACTGGCTGGGAAAGGTAATTGTAACCCTAATGAGAAAGAGCTCTCCTGAAGTTTTGATGCTCTGTGTTGATGTAGGAAGGAGGAAAGAGGGGGGGAAAGGTAGAGATGCTTACAGGAAGCTCTCCCAAAACTGAGGCATCAAGCCTTTAACTATGTGACACTGCTATGTTAGTCATCCTTGTCAGCCAGTTCAGTAAATATAAGCAAGTAAATCCCTTGTCAGTTGAGTGACATTGCGAAGAAGTGATCAACTTCCACATATTCATCAAATAATTGCACCTTACAATTAGCATGTTACCCTCTGTCAGGGCTGCCAACTTGAATTAAATATTGTAAGCCCCATCCCACATAATCAATCACATGACACAGTGCGAACACACCATTTGAATGGGAATACCCACCAATTTTTTTGGGGGGGGGCTGCCCTCTCAAATAATTTATTGTGCCCCTAAAAGTTGGCTCCTATGCCCTCTGTGATGGACTCTGGCTTTCTGCACTTGCATTCAAGGATTCTAGTCCTCAGGATAGTATAGAGCAGCGGTTCTCAACCTGTGGGTCCCCACATGTTATTGGACTACAACTCCCATCATCCCTGAGCTCTGGCCTTGCTAGCAAGGGGTGATGGGAGTTGTAGTTCAACAACATCTGGGGACCCACAGGTTGAGAATGGCTGGTATAGAGGATTTCTAAAATGTGAGGCCAATTGTTTGACGAAGAATCAGCAGCAATAAAACAACTCCAAAACCTATCTAGTTGGACTGGACGTTTTTGTTTCTCTCTTTGGCTAGTTGTAGACTTTGTATCCCAGATTGAAGTCGCCACCCTATTCAAAGGTTTCTACAAGTCCTTGCCCTTCTTTACTCTAAACCACTGGCAATGTCTTCCATGGAAAATCTGTGAGTAGGGTTGCCAGACCTTCAGGGTTGCCCTGGAACCTCCATGTTTGCCTTCTTACCTCCAGGAGGCAGGTGAAGGGCTGGCTCTTCCTTCCTTCCTTCCTTCCTTCCTTCCTTCCTTCCTTCCTTCCTTCCTTTCTTTCTTTCTTTCTTTCTTTCTTTCTTTCCACAGTGTCTACTATCAAGGAGTATGTTAGTAATACAATCCGGTGTTCTTTGATGCTTGAGCTCTGCTCAACTTGCAACTTGAGAAACCACTATGCTGTATTGAGCAACCACTTTTGTAATCAAATTCGAGTAATGAAAATTTGTAAAAGAGAGAGAGAGAGAGAGAGAGAGAGAGAAAGAAGTAATCATCTTCGTGTATCACCCCTTTATTAACCGGAGCCTTCATTAAAGGATAACGGAGAAGAGGATTGCTTAGGATGCTGTATTTGAACACATCACCTGTGGCATCCTTCCCCCCCCCCTCCATCATTTCCCCGATCCCTAGCTTTTGTAACAATTTAGACGTGGCATTATCTACATTATACATGATTGAAACAGACAATCTCAAGATGAACTTTTCTTAAATTTACCGGAAGGATGAGCTGAACTCTTTAGGTAAGTGCTCTTTAAAGTTAATGTGCTACTGTACAAAGAAAGCTCCCCCCCTTCAAAAGATAAAGCTTATATATTGTGGTGGCGGTGTCACCAAGTACAATGCTGCCACTGAAATGGAGGTCAAATCTGAAGGTTTTTATTATTTGCCAGCAAAAAGCAATGAAAAGTTGTTTAATTTTTTTTGTTACTATTATTCAAATGGAAACTGTTTTCCAGCTTCTGAGTCTTAGATCCCTGGTTAGGGTGGGGTGGGGGGCAAGAGTAGCACTCAACTGTTCAGGTTTTATTATCCAATGTTGCCAAGGAAGAAAGAAAGAAAGGAAAGAAACCCAAGAAAAAAACTTGGATCCAAGTCAGGTCAAGGCGACTTTTTTTCTTGCAAAGGTTAAAAGCTATTCCAAAGGGTTACAGCATCCATAAAGGCAAATGAAATTATATATAAAGACGGATGGAAGAAAAGCAATAATTGAGATAAACCGTGACTGGTTCGGAAAGCTTTAGACTGAGAAAACGCTGATATTAAAGCCGGGAAATGGAAAGTCTTTCAAATCAGCTGTCACATCAAAGAGTGCAGAATTTCATTACATTTGCAACAATTATGTTTACTTTTTAATGTTTACTGGGCCTTCTGATTCAGTCCTCTTATTGTTCAGTTAAGCATTTCTGTAATAACTTTGGGGAGGGGGAGTATTGTGATGCTGAATCTTCAACCCACAGCTATCAACCAGTGACCCAGCCCGCTCCCTGCATCCGTAATATCACAAGCCTTTGTCATGGAAAGAGTTATTGAGGTCTCAATCAATTGTATTGTAAAGTCACAAAAACCCATAGCACGATTTGGGTAATGACCGTGCAGGAACAACTGTGGGTCTAGATATATATTTCCCGGTTTAACCCCACCCTGCATCTCTTCTGCTTTGTTGTTTGCCATTAATGGAACGAACAGCCATTGTACCGGAGCAAGTATTGCAATGCGGAGCCTCTAGTCTATGGCCAATTAAGCCGGCCACGAGTACGAGATAACTGGGCCAGGAGCCTATTGTGGCCTGCAGAGTCAAGGGATGAAAGCAACACAAGTGAGGAGTTGATTGCAGGTTTCTGATTAGCCCACAGCTCCTTAAGCACCGCCAGATGTGCAGGATTGCACCCAGCACGCTGACACTCGGTTCCAAGATCTGCTTTTGTTCCTGCCAAGATGCAGCTGCCACCGAAGCCCATGCTCAAGGTACAAAGACTTCGGCTTGCTTTCAAGTCAGTGGCAAAAAGGGATCCGCATTCTACAGCTGCCTTCTCTGTTTCTCCTTTGCAAACTTAGCTTTGTTTAGGTCCAGGAGTCTGCAAGTAATTCACTTATCAAACCGTACGCAGCTGGCTAGTCTGTATGTCAGTACTTTGGAATGATCGGTCTATTTCCAGGCCACGTCTCTTATGAATGTGCTCATTCATAAGTCTGTCCCGTCCCGTTTTTGCTTTCCTCTGTGAACATTTGCATTCCAGTGTGGGTTTTCGAACACATTTCTCACAAGACAGTCGTTTCAAAATGAATTTTGTCTCAAAAGATTCGTTTCTAAAACAACTCATCTACGCCGTGCCTTTCCAAAACGCATTTCGATATGTTTTTGAGCTGAAAATTGCATTACCAAATTCGCAGAAATGGTTACTCCGAAGGACAATTGCATTCTAATTGGGGCATCAGAATTCACTTATATCAGAATTCACAAAGTGCAAGTTCCCCAGCCAGCCCTATCAGGACCAAATAGACCACACTTCCTTGTCTAAGAGTCAGAGAAAGGTCTGGTGAAGTTAATGTAGCAATGGGAGACAAAAAATCAAGCTCATATTTATGAGGCACTGTCCCTCAGCCCCTCTCACAGCTGTTGTAAGGATAAGAGAGGGGCGACCATGTATGCCACTTTGGCTTCTGGGAGGAAGAAGAAGAGTTTGGATTTGATATCTCATTTTATCACTACCTGAAGGAGTCTCAAAGTGGCCAACAATCTCCTTTCCCTTCCTCCCCCACAACAAACACTTTGTGAGGTGAGCGGGGCTGAGAGACTTCAGAGAAGTGTGACTAGCCCAAGGTCACCCAGCAGCTGCATGTGGAGGAGTGGGGACGAGAACCCAGTTCCCCAGATTACGAGTCTACCACTCTTAACCACTACACCACAGTGGCTCTCTTTTCTAGGGAAAAAAAGGAACCAAAAAAGGAAGGTAAAGGTATAGTTTTATCTTTGCCGGAGGCAGAACATAGCCATCATGGCTGGCAGTCACTGACAGCCTTATTGTCCATGAATTGACCTAACCCCCTTTAAAGCCATCCATGTTAGTGGTAATCTTGTGGCAATGAATTCCATAGGTTAACTATGTGTTACATGAAGAGTCACTGCCCAGACACTGAGGTCCTCCTCAGAGGGCCTTCTGGCAGTTCCCTCACTGCGAGAAGTGAGGTTACAGGAAACCAGGCAGAGGGCCTTCTTGGTAGTGGCGCCTGTCCTGTGGAACGCCCTCCCATCAGATGTCAAGGAAAGAAACAACTACCTGACTTTTAGAAGACATCTGAAGGCAGCCCTGTTCAAGTAAGTTTTCAATGTTTGATGATTTATCGTGTTTTTAATATTCTGTTGGGAGTTGCCCAGAGTGGTTGGGGAACCCAGTCAGATGGGCAGGGTAAATGATGATGATGATGATGTCCGGAATCTTCCAACATTTAGCTTCCATGAGAACCAGAAGTTCTACTAGTATGAGGGAGTGAGAAAAAAACCCTATAAAATTTCTCCACACTACCCTTAAATTATTATCATGTCTTCCCTTATCTCTCCCCCTAAACTTAAAAGCCCCAAATGTTGTAACTTTTAGTCAGGAAAGAGGGGTTCCCCCACCAGCCCCGGGTTCATTTTGGTTAACCTTTTCTGAACCTTTTTCAACTACTGACCACCGTCAGGGTTTCCCCAAGTTTGGGAAACCCTGACTGTCGTCAATAATTGGGTCTCTAGCTGTTTTTGGACTACAACTCCCATCATCCCTAGCTAGCAGGAGCAGTAGTCAGGGATGATGGGAATTGTAGTTCAAAAACAGCAGGAGACTCAAGTTTGGGAAACCGTGACCACAACTGGGTGGTCGCCAACTAAGTTCTACTCTGTTATGTTCTCAGTGCCTTCGCTAATGACCCCTAACATGGAATCCACCTTCCCCACAGTAGCCACATACTGGCTTGACATTTTCACTGAGCTATCCACTATGACCCCAAGATCTCATTCCTGGTCAGTGACTGCCAGTTCAGAACTCTTAAGCAGTAGGATCTTTTGCCCCAGTGTCCATCACTTTACACTTGCCTACACTGAATCACATTTGTCATTTGGGGGTCCGTGAGTACAGGGCAAGAGCATGCTCTTTTCAGTGCCGCCACCATCATGAGAGGCTGGGCAGGCACCCTGCACACCAACTAGTAAGAAGAATGGGGCAAGTTCTGATAGGGGTGGCGTAATATTGTTTGGAAGGCACAAAGGACAGATTGTACAGGGTTTTCTAAAATCTGGTGCTGGACCTGAACATTATAACCACCACAATATGGAAATATAAGTTTGCCTCAAACTAGGTTTTACTCAGAGTAGACCCAGTAAAATTAGGGGGCCCAAACTAGTCATGTCCATCAATTTCCGTGGGTCTACTCTAAGTTTTGCTAATAGTGTATTCAAACAGTAATGACTGTGATGCATAATTTGTTGTCCTTCAAGCTGTTCCAGGACTTTTTCATTTTATTGTAACTTTTTGTTGTAGTTTATGGATATTAACAGATAATTAGCATATAATCTTGATAATCCACATTTATGTGCTCTGTTCCCAAAATGTTTAAAGGGAATTGCCCTCAGGATGTAGATGATTTCATTCTGAAACTGCATCGGGAGTTGCTGATTCCATGCTGTGCCTTACTTAGTAAGAGTTGTAGGGTGAAAGTCAAAGATGATGTTTTATTGGATGGCTGTACAAAAACACAGCTCTAAGGTGGTTATTGACTTGGCTAACTGGGCATCTGTTCCATTGTTAGAAGAATATATATTTTTTTAATCTATGGATGATCAACAAGAAATCAAAAGGACTCAGTAGAGCCATGAAATAGGTGGTTATTTAGTACAGGTAAAGGGAAAGGACCCCTGGATGGCTAAGTCCAGTTGAATTTGACTATGAGGTATGGCGTTCCTCTCTGCTTTCAGGCCAAGGGAGCCAGCATTTGTCCACAGACAGCTTTCTGGGTCACGTGGCCAGCAGGACTAAACTGCTCCTGGTGCAACGGGACACCATGGTGAGAGCCAGAGCGCACGGAAACACCGTGGGAACTTCTAGGATGGCAGGAGCTGGGACAGAGCCATGGGACATCACCACCATCACATGGATTCGTACTGCCAATCTTACGATCGGCAAGCCCAAGAGGCTCAGTGGTTTAGACCACAGCGCCACCCGCATCCCACTTTATTTAGTATATTGCCCTCCTGCCCAGACTGGGTAACCTATGGCCCTCCAGATGTTTCTCTTTTTTTAAAAAAATAATATTTATTGCTTTTAAACCTTACAAACAAGAAGAAAAAGAAAAAGAGAAGAAAGATGAAAAAACAAAAGAAAGAAAAAACAATACAATACAATATATAAACAATACACCACACAACATTAACGCATTAAACTAAACTAAACAGAACAAAAACAATTTGAAAACATACATCATACCATTTCAATGCCTTATCTTTCATTCCCTTGTTTCATTGACTTCCTCTCACCTCCCTTTTTGTATTCCACTTCTATTAATTGTTTCAGCAATTTCTTTCCATCTTTCACTATTTTCTGTCATGTAAATATCTTAACTTATTTTAACCTTATTTTCCATTAATACTATAATACTTATTTATACTTAACTCCTTATAACACTTCTACTAAAGCCATATAATTTCATTCCAACATTTTTCTAAAACTCATTAATTTTACCATATTTCTATAAATAAACTTTAAACTTTTTCCAATCTTCTTCCACCGTCTCTTCTCCCTGGTCTCGGATTCCGCCAGTCACTTCCGTCAATTCCATATAGTCCATCAACCTGGTGATCTTCTGTCCGAGGCTCTTAACTCTTTTCCAGGTCCCTTCTGCAAGTCTTCTTCGTATACTTTGTCTTCTGCTGATCTTGTTCTTAATTTCCTTCCTTTGATGCTGAAGAGTAGGTCTCGGGGGAGCTCCAACCTAGCAATATTTTTATTCCTTCTCGACATGTCATCCACATCTCCGTGGTTAAAACTAAAATCCAAAAGATATTTCAGGACGTGTTTCAAAATCCCTCCAAATCTGAAGGTCCCCACAACTCCAATTTCCTCCTGACCCAAGTCCAGATCCCAAAGGTCGGTAAATCCCTGCATGAGATGATCTATCCAACTTTCCTTTTCCAGTCCAAGCAGGGTTCCAATCTGACTTTCTCTGAATTCAATCATAGAGGGCAACAACTTGTAGTCATCAAATTGCCTCTGTAAGGCTGGGGCTCTCTCCCTCTCCAATTGTATTACTTTAGGTTCAACAACCACAACTTTCTCCCTCGCTTTCTCCACCATTTGGCATGTCAAAGTAGATTCCTGTATCGGTTCCTGAATAGTTTCTGTATAGATGTTCACTTTTTGTCCCAAATTAGTCGCTTTTTGTCCCAAAATATCAATTTTAATATTCATCACATCCGTCTTCTTGTGGAGCTGTTCCAATGACTCACTTATCTTGCATAGTGCAATCACTAAGGCTTCTTCTGTCGACATTCTCAAGCAATCCAAGGTCAATCTCACGGTTTTCTCTTGCAGCTGGAGATTCCACCAGCCCAACTCTTGTAACAATTTCAAAGGCTCCCTCTAGAGGAAACAATTTCTGTTTGTATCAATCCTTTTAGGCACAGTTCAAGCAGTAAGATTAGTTTCAATTTTCAACTACTTTTACTCCTTTTTAATGCAGAAGGAGACAATGGAAACAATGTATTTCTCTTATTTAACTAACTGTCACAGTCAATGAACTTTCCCAAAAACATCAGTCTTACTAGCAGACCGTTTCCAGGTTCAGATCGGTGGTGATCCAACTTTCTTCACTCTCTCCTGCAGGCTTACACGATCCAAAATTCCCCCCCCCTCTTCTCCTGCCTCCAAGGGGGGTTTAATGATTTTAGCCGATGAAAGTTTATTCCTTTACATAGGACTTTCCAAGACTTTAGCTTGCAAATTCTTTGCTTCAATCTATTTACAAAAGGGGAAGGCGGACTTCCTGTTTGAAACCTCCCCGTTTCGGTGCCAAATTAAGATGTTTAAAAATCCAATTTTCCGTTCTACTCACGGGTAGTTGTTTAGAGTCAAATTGTCCACAGGAAAAAGTCAGCGCTCTCCGGCAACAGCAATACGGCTTCACTCCGTGAAAGAAGCAGTCAATTCGAAGCACCGTGCCACTCACCCCACATCGCTCTGGATCCCCGAAACCGGGTCTCCCCGGGAATAGGGGAGGCGCAAAAGGTGCCAGCCGAATCCCACGTTCACAGGCTTCTCCCGCCTGCGATTTTTAGTGGGTCTCCGCCTTCGCCGTGGCGGCCAGACCCTGAATTCCACGGAGCAAATTCCTCCCGATCAGAGGAATTCCGCCAGTGCCGGAGGCGCTAACCCGGAAGTCCCGGCCCTCTAGATGTTTCTCCCCTCATCTATTGATCCTTATGTGGGCAACAACTAGATTCTGGTCTTGCCTATGAAGTTTCCCAGGTTCTTTCCAAACCATGCTCTTTTCAGCTTCATCACTTTCACCCCCGTCTCTCTGTCTCTGCCTGCCTTCAGATTTTTGCCTGGAGCCCCTATTAGACCTGCAGAGCATCTCTCAAAATTGCAGTCCCAGGCCAGCCATTCTGCATTCCTGGATCCTTATGCAGCTGCCCAACCTTGCAATGGGAGTTGGCTGCCTCTCCCAGTTTGAGATCTCAGTTGCCTCCCCAAATTTGGGCAACTGGCAGGTGCTGGAATGGCACAGGTTCTTGGAGGTGTACTCTGATGTGGATAAACCCAGCTGCTTCTTTCTTTCTTTCTTTCTTTCTTTCTTTCTTTCTTTCTTTCTTTCTTTCTTTCTCTCTCTCTCTCTCTCTCTCTCTCTCTCTCTCTCTCTCACACACCCCTGAAAGATCTTGAAAGAGGAAACTCATTGCTTATGCTGCAATTTTGATAACCTAACTGGCAGAACAGTTATTCAAATTTTTAAGCTTTTAAATGCGGGAAGATCAACCTGGCCATCCACATAAATAATTTTGACATGATAAGTATGCGAATGCGATGATAACTGATAAGTGAAGCAATTACCTTGCTTTTTTGGATTATATTAAATGAAGATTCTGATAGATTAATGAAAAGAGACAAAGCAGACAAAAAAGGCGGCTGTAGAGCTTTTGGGCACCGTGTTATCTCTATTATACCATATTGAAATAGAGAAGCTATCACCAATCATGCTTCCTATGTAAGTTTTAGCTTCTAACAGTGAACAATGAATAAATTGTCACAAGACAGTAACTGATAAATTGGGATTGGCAGAGGTTTTTCTTTATTCTTTTTTTTTAAAAAAGAAGTGTAAATAAAATTATTGGCTGCCCTATGACAGTACCTTTTGTGTGTACAGTTTGGGGGGAGATTTTGTTGAGTGTTGCAATTTGCAAGGTCTGCATCCATTTATGCTCCTCAATTGTTCTTTGTTGGACTATCCATTTTAAGTAGTCAATTCCTTTTAAAGAGTTTACCCCAGCACTACCATTGTCTTCTCAGGCAACCTGAATTTCACTTGGATTTTTTGGGTGGTGTTATTAAACTTGATTTCTGGCCTGAGGAACCTCTAGCTCTCCAGTTCTTCTTCTTCTTCTTCTTCTTCTTCTTCTTCTTCTTCTTCTTCTTTTGGGGGGAAACAATTCCCTCCATACCTGAACAATCTGGTTGGGACATATGTGTTCTGAACACCTTGTTTTTATGGTTGTAAATCGTTTCAGATTATTTTTAAATGCTGTTTTTTAATTCTGTAACCCGTCCTGGGACCTGAAGCTGAAGGGCAGATAAAAATAATAAAACGAAAAATGAAAATTAAGATTGGAAGATCTGCCCCCTGCCCTAAGTCCAACACACCACCCACCAGCAACAGGTTAAGTCATCAAAGTCACCAGGAAGTCAAGTGGCAGAATACTCCACCTTGGAAATTATCTGGAATTATCTACCTGTACATCTTCAGATGTTGCTATTTGGAGATGGGGATGTCTTTGGGCAACATGGTCTCAGCAGGCCTCTGTCTCTGAATGGACACCCTTCTTCTCACTACTGTTGTCTCTCTTGGCTCGCTCACTCTGAGAGGGCAGCTGAACAGTTGGCAGTAGCACAGAGGATGGCCAGCCAGGCCAGAATGCTTCAGGGAATGGCAGTAGTCTCCTTCTTGGGATGTGGACCTCTGCAGTTGCCCAGTGATGCCAAACTCCGGCACCACCCTTTCCTTCAGAAAAAATGCATTAGCATGGTCTGTATTGTTGGCACTCACTTTAGATTATTAAGGCAAGGTTTAATGAGCTGGCCTCTACAACCTATTTGCACAGTGGAGGTTTTTTTTCCTTTCCCTGCACAGGAAAAGAAAACTTTGTTATGTCATCACAGGTCCTGAAGATGAATGAGCAGCAAGCATGATATTTGATTCCCACACAGACACTTCTTTCGATGCTGCTAATTCTCTGAATAAAAAGTGATCTTGTTCTCCCCTCATCTCATTTAGAAGCCTGCTCATCTAACTAGAAAGAGGGAGAGGGAGAGAAAGATTCCTTAGCACTCCAGAAGCCTGAGAACTTTTCTTCTTTGCTCAAGTCTGGCAACTTGTTGAGCGGGTCAGCAATTTTTCTGTGGGTGTCACAGTTTCCCAAAATGTCAGAAGTAACTGCTCAGCTTATGGGCTAATTTCAGCAGCTTCTCAATTCACTTTGAGTTGATGGATGATTTCAATAGCATGGTGTTAGCTAAGTACTTTGTGGAGTTCAGAACTAATTCTAAGAAAACATTTTAAGATAGATTTCCATATCATTGCCAGTTCCCTAGCTTCACTCCCAGACATGAGGTTGCCTATGAGCTTATAACTTGTGCATGTGGTTATCGTTTTTTGTTGAATCATAACCCAAACTGCAGTAAACAAGGGCAATTGAAAAAGGCAAGCAAAAATATGATTCCTGGTCTTCAAAATTATTAGAGAGAAGGGGGTAAAAATTAAAGGGGAGATAGGTGTAAACCTTTAAAAATAGAATTCATATAAATTACATTGCAGGGCTGGTGTCCTCCAGATGCAATGGACTACAACTCCCATCAGCCTCAGTAAGAATGTTCATTGGTCAGGGATGATAGGAGTTGTAGTCCACAGCATTTGGAAGGTACCACATTGGCTGCTCCTGTTATATTGGCAATATAACTGAATAGCAGTGTGCAAGGAAACGTGTTTTTATGACCTAGCAAAGGAAAAGGAAAGCCCCCATCGTAAAAAAAATCAAAGCTTGTTTCTATGCTACTTTGAGCATCTTCTCAATTCTCAGTGAATAGTGAATTTCTCCATTGACTCTATTTTTATGTAGCTGTTTGGTTCTTCTTTCATTACGGTGAAAACACAGTGGAAGGCAAGATTAAATCCTGGACACTTAGCCCCTATAAACTGGCTGACTTTGTCAAAGCTCTGCAAACCATACATAAAAAGGTAAAGGTAAAGGTACCCCTGCCCGTACGGGCCAGTCTTGACAGACTCTGGGGTTGTGCGCCCATCTCACTTAAGAGGCCAGGGGCCAGCGCTGTCCGGAGACACTTCCGGGTCACGTGGCCAGCGTGACATCGCTGCTCTGGTGAGCCAGAGCCGCACACGGAAACGCCGTTTACCTTCCCGCCGGTAAGCGGTCCCTATTTATCTACTTGCACCCGGAGGTGCTTTCGAACTGCTAGGTTGGCAGGCGCTGGGACCGAGCAGCGGGAGCGCACCCCGCCGCAGGGATTCGAACCGCCGACCTTTCGATCGGCAAGTCCTAGGCGCTGAGGCTTTAACCTTTAGCGCACATAGCCTCCTCCAAACTCTTCAGAGGAAGACACCAGTAAAGCCGATAATATTGGGTGATACCCAGTGCTGCTCATACTCAGAGTAGACTCGTTTGGATATCACCCACCAACTCAAAAAAGCGAATAAGGATTAGTTACAAAATGACAGTAATGCTATTCAGTCTTGATCCAGCAAAGGTGATTTGTTTGTGTGCATATCTTATGCAAAATTATGTTATGCAAGGTCATCAGTAATCAGAGTTGTGTGTAAACGGCCTCTTGGAATTCTCCACCTGATTTTTGGGCAGAGGAATTACAAGTGGCAGCAGCAGCAATTGTGTTGGCAGTCTGGCCACAGTTTTGTCCAGGTTGGCCACTGCTCAAGGGTCCCAGTGTCTGAAAAGACCCCCTCAGTGCTCCAACCCAATGGTACCACTTTACCACCCTTCTCGCTGGGCCCCTGGGGTCTCTTTTTAACATGGGGTGGGGTGTGTGGAACCACTTTTGAATGGGAGTTGGGAGTGGCCAACAACTATTTTAATTTACCCACAATGCAATGCCAGGGCCCATAGATCTAGTCAATCTTGTTCAAAAGTGGCACTGCTCCCCCATCCATTGCTAAAGTCCCAGCTAGGAGAGCAATAAGTGTTTGCTGCTGCTGCTGTCATCATGGTGGCAACAGAAAAAAGCATGACCATAGGGGGGAAAGGAGAGAGTGTTTGGTGTGCTTATTGTTGGAGGTGGGGGCAATCAGGAAAGAAGCTCTTTTCCCTAAGGCCATCTGCAGCACCACGTGTGTGTATGTTGGTTTTTATTGGAAACACAGCTGGGAAGGGATAAATCTCCTTGCACCCTGTGCTTCTGCTGAAAACCACCCCTCGCAAGACTGGAATTAAATAAATTCATCCCCTGACACAGTGGAAATCTAGGCAATCATAATAATACAGTGGTACCTCTGGTTACAGATGCTTCAGGTTACAGGCACTTCAGGTTACAGACTCTGCTAACCCAGAAATAGTACCTCGGGTTAAGAACTTTGCTTCAGGATGAGAACAGAAATCATGCAGTGGCGGCAGCGGGAGGCCCCATTAGCTAAAGTGGTACCTCAGGTTAAGAACAGTTTCAGGTTAAGGACGGACCTCCATAGAATCATAGAATCATAGAGTTGGAAGAGACCACAAGGGCCATCGAGTCCAACCCCCTGCCAAGCAGGAAACACCATCAGAGCACTCCTGACATATGGTTGTCAAGCCTCTGCTTAAAGACTCCTTGGCAGCAAATTCCACTGTCGAACAGCTCTTACTGTCAGGAAGTTCTTCCTAATGTTTAGGTGGAATCTTCTTTCTTGTAGCTTGGAACCATTGCTCCGTGTCCGCTTCTCTGGAGCAGCAGAAAACAACCTTTCTCCCTCCTCTATGTGACATCCTTTTATATATTTGAACATGGCTATCATATCACCCCTTAACCTCCTCTTCTCCAGGCTAAACATGCCCAGCTCCCTTAGCCGTTCCTCATAAGGCATCGTTTCCAGGCCTTTGACCATTTTGGTTGCCCTCCTCTGGACACGTTCCAGTTTGTCAGTGTCCTTCTTGAACTGTGGTGCCCAGAACTGGACACAGTACTCCAGGTGAGGTCTGACCAGAGCAGAATACAGTGGCACTATTACTTCCCTTGATCTAGATGCTATACTCCTATTGATGCAGCCCAGAATTGCATTGGCTTTTTTAGCTGCCGCGTCACACTGTTGGCTCATGTCAAGTTTGCGGTCAACCAAGACTCCTAGATCCTTTTCACATGTACTGCTCTCAAGCCAGGTGTCACCCATCTTGTATTTGTGCCTCTCATTTTTTTTCCCAGAACGAATTAAGTTCTTAACCCGAGGTACCACTGTATGTTGTTTCAGGGTTATGTTCCGGTATGGAAAATAGCAATGGACCCAGACAAAACCACATCTTAAGTAAAGGAAATGCCTGATAGTTTTTTCCTTTATGTGCAAAATCACTTTTTTTCTTCTTCCTTGTTTTAGTTTCTTCAGGTTATAATTGGCAGCATGGTAGGACAAATGTCACTCAAGGGCAATTAATCCAACAGCAAGGTGATTTACCTATTAGAAATACTCAACCATACGGCAAAATACAGAGAAGCCAAGTCCGTCTCTGCCCAGCCCAACACTGAGCTCACCCAGGACCAATTCTGTTCTGTAGTTATTCTGTAAACGTGTTAGGTGTGTGGCAGTAAGTATGAATTACTAGTTGATTAAAAACATGTGTGCTGAATCTCTCTCTCTCAAATGGGCCTAGTATATTAGTAGAGACTTGTGTATTTTCTGGATGTGATAATCACTGATTCTAAAGGCTACCGTCTATTTTGATTGAGTAAGTTTGCTTTGAAAATGCTGTGAAAATAAAATAAAAATCTATGCAAAAGTTGGTTACTCTTGCTTCCTCTCAGCAACCATTACTTGGGTTTTTGATCTGTTGCACCTCACCAGTTTGGACCCTATGAATTCTAGGCACTGATAGAAAACTCAGGCTGCATGAGTAGCGGTATTAGGGCACTTGGCTGGCAAAGTAGCAATACAATTAAAGCATCAAATTGCACGGAACATGTAAAGTCTACCACAGCAAGCAAGTCTCTAGAAACACAGTGACTCCAAGCCAACCAGAGGCAACCAAAGAAATGTGCAGGTAATACCATTAAACTGCTGGAGGTTGGTTAAATTGCTCTAGCAGTGCTTCCTTCTCTATCCACTGATAGAGAACATGGGCAACTAACAAGCATTGGATAGGATAAGAACATTAGTTGTCCTACATTAGGGTTTCCCAAACTTGGGTCTCCAGCTATTGTTGGTCTACAACTCCCATCATCCCTATGTACCAGGACCAATTGACAGGGGTGATGGGAGTTGTAGTCTAAAAACAGCTGGAGACCCAAGTTTGGGAAACCTTGTCCTAATCTATCTATCTCTATCCATCTATCATCTGTCTATCTGTCTATCGTCTATCTATATCTATCATCTATCTATCATCTATCTATCTATCTATCTATCTATCTATCTATCTATCTATCATCTATCTATCATCTATCTATCTATCATCTATCTATCATCTATCTATCTATCTATATCATCTATCTATCATCTATCTATCATCTATCATCTATCTATCTATCTATCTATCTATCTATCTATCTATCTATCATCTATCTATCTATCTATATCTATCATCTCTCTCTATCATCTCTCTCTCTCTCTCTCTCTCTCTCTCTCTCTCTCTCTCTCATCTATCTATCTATCTATCTAATCTCAGTTCACTCTATGATCTCTCTGAGCAGTTTATGCACAGCCCCCAGGCTCCTATACTTTCCCTATCTCTCCTCCATAACGGCTTTGACGATGATATCAGAACTGGCACTTTCATTTTTAATCAATCATAGTTTTAACATTACATCCAATTAATAAACTGTGAGTAATCTGCATCACGGTTTATTGACGCAAACAGTCTGAATGATTTGAAGTTGGTTTGCCCATAGTTAGGCTCATCACAGCTCGTTTAGGTTTGGACATCCTGCTAAACTATGTTTCGCTAAAAAGTGAAAGTTTCTGATCTCCTTGCAGCCATGGTAGAGAAGGAAAGCGAAGAGGAAAGAGAATGAGTCCAAGGTTTGTTCATGGAATGATAAGCCATAGCACACATTGAATGAGGCCTAGTACTCCATTGCATGTGCCAATTTTTAAAATTTTTACAAAACAAAACAAAACTAATGATTTTATTCCCTAGTAAGAAAAGTAATTCTGTTGCTTAGCAAGCATCAGATAGCCTGAGTTGTGTAAATGCCCTCCATACAGACAGGATTGTACTCTATGATTTGATCCTGGTCTGCAAAAAGAAAAGAAAAAAAAGGGGGGGTAAATAACTAGGTCCAGTCAATGGCAATTATGGGGTTGCAGCGCTCATCTCGCTTCAGGTCGACGGAGCCGGCGTTTGTCCACAGACAGTTTTCCAGCTCATGTTGCCAGCATGACTAAACCGCTTCTGCTGCAATGGGACACCATGACGGAAACCAGAGTGCCCAGAAATGTCGTTTACCTTCCCACCACAATGGTACCTATTTATTTACTTGCTCTGGTGTGCTTTCGAACTGCTAGGTTGGCAGAAGCTGGGAAAGAGCAATGGGAGCTCACTCCGTCGCAGGGATTCGAGCTTCCAATCGGCAAGCCCAAGAGGCTCAGTGGTTTAGACCACAGCACCACCCGCTCCCTCCATGCACTCTATGATTTGATCCTGGTCTGCAATAGTGGTCTAGAGAACAGGCTCAAACCATAGTTTGCCAGTTCAGATGTGATGGAAACAATGGTTTGAACTTAGGAGGAAGTGACTTATTAGAACTGAGCAGGCGATGAGAGAAGGGAGGCAAAGAAGGGGGTGGGAGATGTGAACCTAGAGCACATTTTCAGTTTGCCAGACCTTGGATGTGGTGTGGAGGTCAGGAATGGTACATCTTTTAGACTTTTAGAAGACATCTGAAGGCAGCCCTGTTTAGCTTTTAATGTTTGATGCATTACTGTATTTTAAAATTTTGTTGGAAGCTGCCCAGAGTGGGTGGGGTATAAATAATAAATTATTATTATTATTATTATTATTATTATTATTATTATTATTATTCAAACTGCCAATTAATGCTGCTCTTCAAATTAATTTCCTTTCAAAGGAATAAAGGACACAAGAAGTTCTTGGGATTTTTAATTTTTTAAAAAACCAAATGCCCAGACAGGCATTTAATGGAAACTTGCAGCAGAAGACTCCTTTGTGGAGCAGCTGAACATACATATTACAGGGATTCTTGCGGCAGAGCAACTGGCAGTCAATGCAATACTTCCTTGTTGTTTCTGCCCTGCTCGAAAAACTGATACCCTTGTCTGTGCAATGATATTAATCAGATATGAATAGCGAAGGCATTTCATTTGCTATTGATCTACTCCTAATCAGAAATCAAAGTGAACCTTATCCCGTGACAAAGTGTAATTATCTATTTTGTTAATTACTATAATTATCTTCCCCACATTTATTTTGACAGCAGTGTCAGCGGCAGAAAACTATTTCCTCAAATTGCTTCATGCCAATTATGAATTACAAATTCATACAATTTTGACAAATGATTTTCGTACTCCATCTTTGCACAGGCTTGGGGGGGGGACACCCTCTCTGAAACAGTCATCAAAATGTTTTTGTCCCTGGAAAATATGTGTTAGGAAAGGTCCTATTAAAATGGTTACATTTACTGTGTATTAACAGGCCGGGTCGGGACGGAACGGGGGAATCCACATAAACTAAATATAAATTATCTCATGCTGAATATAAGCAAGTGGGAAGGATAAGGGAGGGGAGGTGTTTAGGTAAGCTTTTAATATTTGATGATTTATTGTATTTTAATATTGACATCTTTCTGCAGGGCCTGCAAGACCTTTGGCCAAGGCACAGTCTGGCAGTTGGTAATCCTCATAGAACTCTAGCCCAATGGTTGCTATTAATTCGATTTTGAATTGATTTTAGAATGAATTGATTTTAGAATGCTGTGTTACTTTTATTGTTGTTAGCCGCTCTGAGCCCGGCTTCGGCTGGGGAGGGCGGGATATAAATAAATTATTATTATTATTATTATTATTATTATTATTATTATTATTATTATTATTTTGCTGGACGCTGCCTAGAGTGGCTGGGGAAACCCAGCCAGATGGGTGGGGTATAAATAATCATCATCATCATCATCATCATCATCATCATCATCATCATCCACTGGTTATTTCCATCCTGCATATCTTTTCATGCTGTACTTCTAAGCATCTTGTAAGATGGCAGCATTGTTTTGCAGGAGATAAAACAGAAGTACTTTGGGGATGTCCTGGTCTTTACCTTTTGAAATATGGCAACCCTAGCACAAAGTTTGACTAAATCTGAATTAGGGATGGGGAGAAACTTAGTTTAGTTCACATTTAAAGGCAAACGTATCTAATTTACACTTTCTGAAACAGGATGACAGTGAAACATAGCTATCCTTTGAAATTCACACTTTCTCAAATTTTGCAAGCAGCAGCAACAACAATGGTTTTATTATTTATACCCCACCCACTCTGGTTTTATTATTTATTATTTATACCCCGCCAACACATATAAAACACCAAATAAATTTATTTATTATTTATACCCCACCAACACATATAAAACACCAAAAACATTTGTGTACAATGTGTACAAAAATGAACAAACTAGAGTAAAATGTGCAATAAAATGCATGTAGCAAAAATGACACACCAAAATGCATTATATAAGGCAACATTGCTTTGCAAAAAGATATGCACCAGGCACATTAGTTATATTAGGCAAAACTGCATACGATTTTGGGAGAAGTTCACTCTAAAATCCTGATGAATTTTCATGAGGACTTAATAATAATAACTGCAGACAAATGTGGCGAGCTGAACTTAATATTGGAAAAATGAGAAACAAAGAGAAAGTAAAATGAACCAATTCACCGACCCCTAGACTGAATCCAGCTTGTTTACTTTGAAGTAAGTGCTATTGGATTTCTCCTCCGCCCAAGGAAGCATCTTGGGATTGCAGCCTTACAGCTCCAGCAAGTTTATAGTGTGTTGGTACATTGTGTATCTCCTGCCAACCTAGCAGTTCGAAAGCATGTCAAAGTGCAAGTAAATAAATAGGTACCACTCTGGCGGGAAGGTAAACGGTGTTTCCGTGCGTTGCTCTGGTTCGCCAGAAGCGGCTTAGTCATGCTGGCCACATGACCCGGAAGCTGTACCCCGGCTCCCTTGGACAGTAATGAGCAAGATGAGTGCCGCAACCCCAGAGTCACCCATGACTGGACCTAATGGTCAGGGGTCCCTTTACCTTTACATTGTGTATCTTTCTGTATATTTTGAAACAGTTAGACACTTCTTCCTCTAATCCAACAATGAAACAGCAGCTTCCTCTGCTTCAGAAGGTCTCAGAATCACGCTCCTACTCATGTCAGTCTCTTGCCTCAATATTCATATCACCAAGAAGAGACAACTTGTGTGAAACTGCTTCATGTAGACAAATAGGCCCATGGAGAAGATGTGCAGGGTTATGAGTTTCATCTGCTGTTTTATATCTGTGGGGTTTTTTTGTGGCCTCGTTTTGCATCCTGCTCCTTATTGCTTTTCATGAAGAGCATGAAAAGGCAGGGATGGGTGGTGGTGGGAGAAGCAACAAAGTGAAATGTTAATCCTCAACTAGCAACTGTGTACATGCCACCTAAGCACATCCGGTATCAATCTTTAGCTCTCCTATTTCACTGGAATCACTCAATAACTAATGCTCCAATTCAAATGGAAACTCAATCTTCAGAACATGGAAGGAAGCAAAGATCACAGCTGTCCATCTTCCGTGTCGGGTGAAACAGAGAAAGCATCATGTACTGTCGGCATGAACATGTGACACGGTGACTTCACATTTTCACTGGACAAACTGGGGAAAAACTGGTGCCAGGATTAGTAGATTACATGTTTGTTTTTATCATAAAGATAGCGTTCTTGTTTTGACGTTCATTTAAACTTTAATTGAATTGTCACAGTCGGCAAATTTTTTGCATTTCATTTCCCTCTGATCTTACTGCTTTTATATAACCTTTATCTACTAAACAGCCTTTTATATTATCTGAATCAGGGACTTTTGAGATATCAGATATCACCCCATTCTCCAGTTCTTTTATGTACTAAGCTTGGATCCTAGAACAATAGGCAAGTAGGATCCTAGAATGCAACAACTGAATGGCCTGCAGGAAAAGACCAATCAGAATCCAGGAGGGAAGCAGAATCAGCCAATCAGACGGGATTCATTGTGTAAATAATGTATATAAAAGCCTGAGGTTTTTTTTTTTTTGGGGGGGGCAATTCAATCACTGTTTTACAAGCTGCAATAAAGAGCATGAACTCACTACAGGACTCCGAGTATATTTCAAGTTCTCTTCTCTAAACAGCTCTAAAGTAAAGGTAAAGAGACCCCTGACCATTAGGTCCAGTCGTGGATGACTCTGGGGTTGCGCACTCATCTCGCTTTACTGGCCAAGGGAGCCGGCGTTCAGCTTCCGGGTCATGTGGCCAGCATGACCAAGCCACTTCTGGTGAACCAGAGCAGCACATGGAAATGCTGTTTACCTTCCCGCCGTTGCGGTACCTATTTATCTACTTGCACTTTGAGGTGCTTTCGAACTGCTAGGTTGACAGGAGCATGGACCGAGCAACAGGAGCTCACCCTGTCGTGGGGATTTGAACCGCCAACCTTCTGATTGGCAAGTCCTAGGCTCTGTGGTTTAACCCACAGTGCCACCCGTGTCCCAGCTAAACAGCTCTACATACACGTTTATGAATGTGCACACGCCTCCTGACAATTTAGGATAACACTATGCATCTGATGAAGAGGACACTAGTCCACAAAAATCTTATGGCATTATACTTTTTCCCAGTCTCACAGGTCTCACGAGGCTCTGTTACTTTCAATTCAGTCTCTCTGGACTTGTCTCTAGTATATTAGTGGAGATGTCCGGGAGAATGCACCAGCAATGACCAAAATCTCCAGGGTATATTATCAACATTTTAGAAATCTAGGTTCTGCAAATCCTTGGTGCACCTGCTGTATCTCCTCAGTGTCTCCTCCTTCACCACCAAAATGGAGCAAGAATGATGACGCTGGACCCAATCTTTGTATCAAATTTGCTGTCACAAGGTATGGTGATGACCTTATGCTTAGGCAGTGCTAAAGGGGGATAGGCAACTTTCTTGGAAGAAAAGTTGACCAATGGCTAGTAACTACGATGGCTAGATGCAACCTGCAGGTTAAAGAGAAGGATGGGAGTGAATTATAGTTGCTGGAGAGCAACAGTAGGAGAGTGCTGTTGCCTTGATATCCTGCTTATGCACTTCCCATAGGAATCTGGGAATGAGGGGCAGAAAATGATAATGGATGTGATAAGCCTCTGTTCTGATCCAGTGTAGTGCCTCATGTGTTGGAGATCAAGGTTGAAACCCCAACTCAGCAATGAACCCCGCTGGGTGACCTTGGGTCCGTCACTCACTCTCAGCCTGACCTACCTCACAGGACTGTTGTGAGAGTAAAATGGGGAGCAGGTGAACTACATACGCCATCTTGAGCTCCCTTTTAGGAAAGGTGGGATATAAACGTGAATTATTTTTTAAAAAACTATGTTATTAAGCATATGAATCCGTGCTGTTGTTTTAGCTCTTGTGGCACAAGAGAAGTCTCCATAGTTTAATTATCCACTGTGTGAAGAATGAATTTTTTGTAACTGTCCTGAATCATTCAGCTTCATTGGACAATCCCTGGCTGCCATATTATGAGCAAGGTAGAAAATCTTTTCCCTATCCACCACGCATAATTTTATAGACCTCCGTCATGTTTTTCTGCCAACCCCCATTTACTCAACTTTTTTTCTAAACTAAAAAGCCTCTGCTGCAACCTTTCCTCATAGGAGAGTTGTCTACATCCAAGTATGTCCAACTTAATGAAGCATTGGATTGATCTGTCAGCGACAAAGTGGCGAAGGCTGCTTCATTCCTGGTGAGTTTTTATACAATAGATGCATGTATTTCAAATGCTTTCTCCTGCCTCTTCTGAGGCTTTAGGCTAGTTTTAGAAAGAAAAAAAAAACACCAAGAGAGGACTCTGAATATATTACTAACATATAATGAAAGCAGTCATTTAAAAAACTCTATAAATTAATGGGACTGCAACACCATCAAAATTAACAGTAAGCAACAGCCACTTTCATATCAATGGCTTGCTTAAAAACTGGACTTTAAAGAACCATGATAATGATGATGATTGCCCTTTGCCTTCATATCTCAGGTGTCAGATGCCAGGGAAAAGAGGTGCATTTTCAGTTTTTGTTGAAAGATGTATAGTGAAGAAACTCCCCCTCCATTTTATCCTCACAGCAGCCCAATTTAGGTTTGATTTAGAGATCATGACTGGGCTCAATGTTACCCAGTGAGCTTTATGGCAGAGAAGAGATTTGAACCCGAGTCTCCCTGGTCCTAGTCCAACACTCTAACCACTAAACCACCCTAGCAATCCATAAGCAACTCTCCAGATCTGTTTTGTGGGAAAGACTTCAGGGCTGCCAAGTGCTCTTCACACTAAGTATGGTTTGCCACGATGAGATGTAATACTTGCCCATGGTTAACACAAACCAGGGCTCACAAATTCACTTCAGGTCCTTAACAATGGTTTAGCTAGTCAGATGTATTGGTTGCCTGAACCATGGTTAAGGGGAAATCACCTTTAAAGGCTGGTTTGCATGGCACACAAAACCAAGCTTCAGCTTAATGAATAAATACAAATGTGTTGACTCCTGGGGAGGAGCTTGCAGTTTCTTTACTCCTGCCTTACCCTTCTGATGGCTGTGCTATGCTAAGCTAAACCAAAATTTGGTTTAATATGCCATTTTACCAGGGACTTGTGGTTAAGCCCTCTCCTCACTATAGCTTGTGGATAGTGAGGAGGAGGCTTGGCTAAGAGTAGGAATGAGGGAGAAATTCAGTTCAGTTCGCAATCGCAGACAAACTTACCTAATCAACACTTTCCCAAAGCAATACGCAAACCGCAACACAACCATCCTTCAACAGCCGCACTTCTCTGAATCTTGCAATGTAAGCTTCCAGCCAAATAATGTGTATAATAATGTCTACACTCAGGTAAATTGTGCACAAAAACTTGCATATTAGTGAAAATAGCGTTATATTATGGGGAAATGCTTTGCAAAAATGTGTACGTGAGGGGAAATTCACGCAACAATGTTGATGAATTTTCATGGGGACTTTTAAAGAAAATCACAAACTGAGGAGAAAATGTGGAGAAGCAAACTTAATTTGGGAAAATGGGAAATGGTAAGAAACCAAAATGGACAGACTTCCCCATCCTGTTCAGATGGCACACTGAGCCAAAACCTTGGTTTAGCTTTGCTTGATGCAGCAGCAAAAGCGACTCTTGTGTGCTCTTGCTAAGCCGAGGTTTGGTGTGTTGTGGTTTGTGAACCAGCTTAATGAAACAATTCTGGGATTTTCTCTCTCTCTCTCTCTCTCTCTCTCTCTCTCTCTCTCTCTCTCTCTGTGTGTGTGTGTGTGTGTGTGTGTGTGTAACACCTTCCTTCACCTGACTTTCTTAATCACCCCACTTCCTTGTGGTTTCTTTATTGGTCTCAATAAATAAAACGACATTCTCCTGATATGCGTGAAAGAGCTTTTTATTCTCTTTACCTCTCTGCAATTTGTACTTTTGCAGTTTGCCATCACCACAGGGCCCATTTTCAAACTATCATTTTTAAAGGTCACTTGTTTTGTTCCAAATGCAGTTGAGCCTGACCATGATTTAACGACACCTGAACAAGCAGCATTAAAATTACCCTCTGTGTGTGATCATAAATAATTATCAAGCAGGGGAGGGAAACAAAAAAACATGCAGAGAGAGAGAGAGAGAGAGAGAGAGAGAGAGAAGAAAGCAAACAACATTTCTTTGCAAGAAACCAACACGAAGGATATTAGTTAAAATGTTAAAGTATATAAACCAATTATGCAAAATCCTTTCATATTGCCTTGCTTCATTTCAAACATGGCACAGGCTATTTTGTCTGTGAACTCGAGTGGAACAAAAAGCTACAGAATGCAATTTGTGTCAGGAGCTGGACTACAGAAGGACAACTAATTCTAATTAGTACAAATTCCCCACAGGCCAGAAGGAGGCCCTAGTGCAGGAACCAACTGCCTAATGCACTTTCTATCTTGCAACAGGTGGGTAGAGGTCTCCCAAAGGTTGCCATGGTGATAGCTAATGGTAGACCTTTCGCTGGACACCAGTAATTAATTGAGTGCATGGCCAGCCTTTGAATGTGATATCTTTTAATATACTTCTGAAGTAAAAAAAGATTGGCTATTCTAATTGGTTAAAATTAAAACAGCAGAAGGGTTTGCCAAGAACTACAGTAATGTAATGCAAGTCTCCCCTCAAACCCTCAAACTCAAATTCTTTGCATATCTACAATAAGAGTGGTATTCTTGACAGAGGGTAAGAGAATCACCCGGGATAAAAGTGTCCTCCATCGGATAACACCAATATTTTATAGAGCAGGTTTTGGATGCAAACACATTTATGCAACTTATTAATATTCATCATGGGATATATGCTAGAAATATGGCTTTTAAAAATAGTTATAAGTTGTGAGGAAAACATATATTTGGATTTGTAAATGAGAGCGGTGGGGAGAATGATGTACAGGAGGAGGGTTGGATGGATAAAGTCTACATTGGAGCAAAGCCCACATTTTTAACTATTTGTTTTAAGCAAAGGTAAATGGTCTCTAATTCCTCAACATTCATCTTGAAGTCTTGCGCCTTAAATTGCTGAGCCTCGATTCTCCAGTGTCTGTTCCCATTTATGGAAACAATTCTGGTTATTGATTTTTTAAAAAATATTATTGTGAAAGCCTATTTTTCAAAAACAGGGGTGAACAGAGCAGCTCTGCAATTAAAGTGCTGGACACTGCTGCTAAGACTCCAGAAAGGCCTCTGTATCCAATGTGTGTTCAGTGAGAGAGGAGGGAGAAAGCCCACAACTAGAAAAAACAACTAGACACGCCTCAGCATCCCTGAAAAATTCCACCAATGGCAACGAACCTGGGAATGTGCCAATAGGATGACCACCTGCCACACCCACAGAGGAAGCCGATTAAATTACAATGGGGACAGAGTCCAAGAATAATCAACACAGAAACACATACAAAAACCATGCAGGCCCACTCCATCATCCCGGGGGCACAACCAGCCCAGTCCTTGTTACTGCCAGACACCACTTAGGGTATTGTTTTATGAGCATGGCACACAGGAAGAAGACACACAGCACGGCACTAGAGATGAGGAGAAATTGGATTTTGGTTGCAACGACCAAATTCCCACCTCTCAAATCAACATGCCCACCAAAAAACCATACCTATCCTTTGAAATTTGCACATCTCTGAATTTTGCTATGTGGTTCTCCCACCAAACCATATGTATAACTGTGCATACACTGGAGAGAATATGCGCAGAGATGCATATATTTGTGAAAATAACATGTATAGAAATGCATTTTATCAGGGAAGCTTGCTTGACAAAAATGAGCATCCAAGTTACAACCACATACAAAGACGAGGAGAAATTCGAACTAGAATGCTGATGAAATTTCACGACAATGTTTTTTTTAAAAAAACGCCCGTTGCTGCAGAAATGTGGAGAATGGATTTAAGATTGGAAGGATAAGAAACTGAAAGAGAGAGAAATAACAGATTTGTCCATCCTCTCAAGAGTAGCCACACAGCTCTCTGGGCAAGACTCCTACAACAAACACAAGGGTCCACCCACAGAAAAAAAGATGGCTCTTGCCAAATATTCAAGAGGAGGTAAAGAAGAACAGGCACACGAAATCCTAAAGGCCAATGTGACTCCAGTACAGGATTGTGCCTTAAGGCGATGGTGATTTTCCTCCCCTCTGCTCAAGGAAAGTGCTCTTTTAAAAGGTTTTCAAATAACACAGGAGTAAAATTATACTCTTATAGGGATTAGGATTAATTTGATAGGAGTTGCTTTTCTGAAGGTTTATTGCCAGGGAACGGTTTTGCTGTTCACACGGCTGGAACACAAATTAGTTACCAAAGGTGACTTATTAGAGGCTTCAGATAGTGGGGGGATGAATACTTGAGCCTGAGTGTTTACTTCTCTGGCTTCATAACAGTGACATTTATGGAGAACAGAAAATAAAATTGAGATAACACACACTGCTACTTAAACTGGTCCTGAAAATTGTAATGTATTGCAAAATAAATAAATAAATAAATAAATAAATAAATAAATGTTAAAGTTCTTACAGTTTGGTTTACATATACATACCAGTTCACACACAAGGACCCTGCTGGCACTGGCCATATGGCAGCCATTTTGCTTCCTCTTGTTTGTCCTCTCTTTTGAGATGAGCAAAGAGCACAGAAAACATTGGGCCTAGAAAGTTTACACCCAATATCTTCAGTTTAAAGCCCACCTCCGACAACTTTATTTATTGTTGTACATTTCTTTCTAAAAACATAACCCAAATTCCCTAGTTAATTTATACCAAAAGCAGAAATGAGAATACTTTTTAAAATTAAAAGTATCATACCATGCCCATCTTAAACTAATCATATTATTTCTTTCACCCTTATTATATGTACAGAACATTTTAACTGAAATCACCCCAGAGGGGTGGGCCAGTTTACTCCCTTGTCACAAGGATGATTTTATTAATCAAATGCCTTCAATGCTACCTCATAGCATTTTCCACTACTATTGTTTGGTCTGTACCAGAGGCTTCTTTTAATAACACATTTGCATAAACTGATCTGAAAGATCTCCATGTGATGACATTACTCTAGGGCTGGCCTGTTATCTCAAAAAAGCCTGAGGTGCTGGTCCGAAAGAGATCAAACTCAAGAATTAACTAGTCTTTATAAAACAGAAATAGCTCTACAAGCAGTAAAACAAATGATTATCATTCCTTTTTGGCGGTAGACTATGCCAAGGCAGAGAAAAACAGAGCTTTCAAACACTGACAATCTGGTATATTGAAGTATGACCATTCTTTTTTATTTTCCACGTTTTTGGTCCAAAGACAGTTCTGAGTAATTGATTCCCATAATGAGCTATGGTTCGTTAGTCAATTTAATTTATAATTGAATTGGATGGATGTAACTCTGTGTAAAATTGTCTCTGAAGAATCTGTTTTGTTCGTCTGTTCAACTTCTGACAGGGATGGAAGAAAATCTAAATTATTCCCTTTTGCAAGGAGGGAAAACTCAGAAAAGTCTCAGTTTCCCTTGTGAAATTAAAGGGGGGATATTTTTAACTGTTGCCATGTGAAATGACTGTGGCTTCACTAAAAAAATGTGTGCCTTTCAGTTTATGTGTTCATGTCTGAAATAATAGGTTAGCAGATAGCAACGTACAATAAAATATTGAAGAATTTTCCCATTTCCCCCAACTGGACATTTTTTCTTCTTATAATGCATATAAGAAGCTTGTTCACATGTTACACTGAATACATGGACAAACTGTCTCTACACATGTATATATGTACAACTGTTTGTGTGTCTATAATTGTTGATTTGTACAGTTCAGCTACTGCACATGCAGGTAAACAGACTGCATGCTTTTTGAATTTTACATGGGAATAACTGTACGAGTGTTAATTGTGTACACAGGTACGCAAATTGCACACTCACTGAATGTAACTTGGGAACACCCATAAGCTCTGTTCAGGGTTTCCAACCCATTGTGTGATCAGGGAGAAAAGGTCAAGCATGCTAACTCCACCCCATATCACTGCCCATATCATCCTCCACAACTGGGAGGGCTAACTTCTGAAGTGGGGAGATATTTCTATCTGTGGGCTCCCTTCTACAGATGTTTGCCTCCAACTTGTGGAGGATGAAGAAGATGACTGGGCAGATGGAGCTGGTCTACTCCTCCTTACTCACATTCTTCAAACAGCCCTTTGCCATACAATGCCTAAGACAGGGGCCACTAACTACTCGTGCCTTCCATTGTATCACTATAATGAAATGGTAAGAGAAATGTCAGCATGGTGTGCCAAGTGAAGAGTTCGCTATCTTTAGTTTAAGGCAGCACTGATGGTCACCTGATGGGGCAAGGACCGTAGCTCGGGGTAGAGCACATGCTTTGCATACAGAATGCTCCAGGTTTGATCCCTTGGATCTCCAGTTAGAAAGATGAGGTAGCATGTGGTGTGGAACATCTCTGTCCAAGGTCCTGAAGAACTGCTTCCAGGAAGAGTTCATCTTCTTCTCCTCCTCCTCCTCCTCCTCCTCCTCCTCCTTCTTCTTCTTCTTCTTCTTCTTCTTCTTCTTCTTCTTCTTCTTCTTCTTCTGTGATCCCTCGTAGCCAAATAATATTGTCTTCTGTGAATATGGTCTTGACAGTGTGTCTGTAAGTGACTGTGGGGGCCAATTCTGGATCTGAAAATCCTTCCACAGTGGGGACATAGGTTGACTAAGAGATCTACATTGGCTCCCAGTACGTTTCCAAGCACAATTCAAAGTGTTGGTGCTGACCTTTAAAGCCCTAAACAGCCTCGGTCTTGTATACCTGAAGGAGTGTCTCCATCCCCATTGTTCAGCCCAGACACTAAGATCCAGCGCTGAGGGCCTTCTGGCAGTTCCCTCATTGCGAGAAGTGAGGTTACAGGGAACCAGACAGAGGGCCTTCTCGGTAGTGGCACCTGCCCTGTGGTATGCCCTCGCTTCAGATGTGAAGGAAATAAGCAGCTATCCTATTTTTAAAAGACATCTGAAGGCAGCCCTGTTTAAGGAAGTTTTTAATATTTAATGCTGTATTGTTTTTAATACTTGATTGGAAGCCACCCAGAGTGGCTGGGGAAACTCAGCCAGATGGGTGGGATATAAATTATTATTATTATTATTATTATTATTATTATTATTATTATTATTGATGGGTACTGTTAATAGTTTGACTTGGTGTAAAGGAACCTCCTATGCTGTTCCTCAAGCTAGGTTGCTCAATGGAATTTGAAAGGTTATCACAGGTATTTCTCAGTGAGCATCGACAGCTCCTCCTCCTGAGCTAGGATATGCTACACATGCTCAGATGGGGGCTAGAGAAGCAGTTCCACATTATAAATTAACCAGTAAAAGAAAAAGCAAGAGTTTTGCAAATATCTTAGGGTGGAATAGTGTTGTGGGACTCCAAGAGGATGCTTTTTGTTTTTGTGGGAAAGTGATGTTGCCTTACTGACCAACACAATCTGATTGCGAAGGTAGATATTTGTAGACAGACAGATGTCACCCAAAATGCCACTCAACTCCAGTGCTGTTGCAAAGGAAAATCCACATAAGGACTGACTCTCAAACTCTCTACTACATGGAGAGGTGGGGAACCGTGCTCACAGGAAACAGTCCTCTTCAATGAAACATTGTGGCCACTCCATCATGATGTTTCTATGTGCTGTGGGTTGATTTAGAATCATGACCACCCCGTCCTAAAAAGTAGATTTATAACCCTTACGCGGTGTCTGAGATAAGACTGAAAACAGAATAGC
Organism: Podarcis cretensis; assembly: GCF_951804945.1. Taxonomy (NCBI): domain Eukaryota; kingdom Metazoa; phylum Chordata; class Lepidosauria; order Squamata; family Lacertidae; genus Podarcis; species Podarcis cretensis. The sequence continues at coordinate 72,940,983 of NC_137175.1, forward strand.
AGAAATATTGAAGCATTGGATCATAATTGGCAAATAAAAAGAACACAAAGTCCTTTACATTTCTTTGACTCTCTTGTTGTCCGAGGCCATATATCAAATTATTTCAAGGGCAGATTCAGGGTGGGATATCACCGAGAGACACCAAAAGAGGATGTACACTTTTCTTGAAGCAGCCTCTGTTTGTGCTTCCTGTGTAATTTCTGAAAAGGGAACTGGTGTGTAACTTCTCAATGGGAGAGAAGCTTAAGCTCTGGGTGCCTTGTGGGGAAGAGGCATGAATTACCCCCCTCAAACATTAATCAGGAATTGCAAATTGTGGATGTATGCCTCTTTCCCACACTTCTGTTGCAGCTATTTATGGTACTTGCAATATATAAAACTACTCTCAAGTCAGTGACTTTTCTTTTTGTCGAAGAATGGGGAAAGTTTCAGGATGGCAATATTGATGGCTATCTGCCAACCAATGTCAGTGTCATTGTTTCCTTAAAGAGAGATGAGAACTAGGTTAATAACATGCAAATAAACATGCAAATTACACTTGACCCTTTGCCTTACAACATGATCATACTATGTGTGTTAGTACTATAAGGCTGTTCTGGCCACAAATGTTCTGGCCATAATATGCCACAGAAAGAAGAAAAGAAGACCGTGTTTGTGTGTGTGTGTGTGTGTGTGTATATATATATATATATATATATATATATATATATATATATATATATGATTTATTGATTTTTCAAAAATAACAAAAATTAAAATACAATACAATACAAAAAAACCACACAAATCAAAACAAATTGACTTCCCTCTAGTTCCTTCCTTGGTTCCATTATTTATCAATATACTGCATGTCCATTGTTCAGTTTGAAACCTTATTTAAATTACTTATTATCCATTCATAAAATTACAAGTAGTTTTAAAACCCTGCTAATGTATTAACCTGTGTACAAGGCTTCTGTATATATGCAAAAGACTGGTCAAAATAGACTGGGGTCATTCAAAGGATCTAGAGTGTAATGATGAATTCAGTTTGCAAGTGTGATCTGATCACAGTTCTCAAAGAGAGCCCGCTCAGTCTAGGGAAGGGGAAGAAATTTGTTCAATTTGCATTTTATTTGAACCTGCCGAAGTCACACTTCCCGAGCCAACATGTAAACTAAAACAGAGCCGTCCTTTGAAATTCAACACTTCCCTGAATTTTGCAGAGCGCAGATTGCCAACAAAAAGGAAAGAACATAAGATACAAAAATGCAATAATTGCTGTGTGCAAAAATGCGTACGAGAAGAAATGCAGGCCAAAAGGCATCCTAATTTTTGTACAGATTTCTCTTTTCAAAAGAATGTTGCAAATTGGTCTGGAGATTGGAAATATGAGAAATGGAGAGAGAAACCAACGTTAACAGTCATTCATTCCTAGCTCAGCTCCGAACGTGGAAACAGGTTTGAGAGGTTTTCACAAGCCAGATGTGCACACCTTGCGGCCCTTGATTCATGCACATACCGTTCCCCTTTCTGCTACAAAGTATTCAAAAGTATTCTGCTGAAAGGCGGGACATGTATGGAATGCAGACGACCATTCTGGCAATGTGATCTGCTAGAAGAAGAAGAGTTTGGATTTGATATCCTGCTTTATCACTACCTGAAGGAGTCTCAAAGCAGCTAACATTCTCCTTTCCCTTCCTCCCCCACAACAAACACTCTGTGAGGTGAGTGGGGCTGAAAGACTTCAGAGAAGTGTGACTGGCCCAAGGTCACCCAGCAGCTACATGTGGAGGAGCGGGGAAGCGAACCCGGTTCACCAGATTATGAGTCTACCGCTCTTAACCACTACACCACACTGGCTTTTTAGGTCCTCGTCAGCTTATTTTTGTAGCTGGAGACAGGTAGAGAGGGCATGTTGGATCTTGGTAGGCTGCCATATGCAATGTCAGGGCTGGACCCATCTTGCTGACTCCCCCATAGGGCAAGCCTGCCCTAGCAGCTTATAACCTGCACTTGCCCAGCTTCATCCCACTACAGTCATATCTCGGGTTGAATGTGCTTCGAGATGAGCACGTTCGAGTTGCACTCCGTGGCAACCCGGAAGTAACGGAGCACGTTACTTCCAGCTTTTGCCACTTGTGCATATGCTCAAAATGACGTCACACGCATGCGCAGAAGCGCCAAAACGTGACCTGCGCATGCACAGACATGGGTTACATTTGCTTCTAGATGCGAACGGGGCTCCAGAACTGATCCCATTCGCATCTAGAGGTATCACTGTACTTGATACATTCTGAATCCTAATACTAAAAATGTAAGGTATGAGATAACATCCGACAAAAGCAAGACATTTGTATGACAGAAAGACAGCATGCCACAAGTTAGACATCAACCAAGTCTGGCTTGGAAATTGTCCATTTTGTCCCGTTAGAATGCTTCGATCTTGCATGGGCTTAAACAGCCCTGAGCAGTTGATGTGCGAGACCAAGACACGAGAGCATCTAGCGGAGAGCATAATGAGATGTTTGATAACATCTACCCAGATGGCAGAAGCATTTGGGCCGTATAACATGCTACAGGGGAAGGCAGAATTCTTTGCGCATTCGCCCATCAGCCAGTTTGATCTTTGTCAGCGGAAGCCGTTGCTGACCTTTAATAGGGTGCTGAGTCTGTGTTGCATTTCCCACATTTTTTAAATTAAAAAAACACACTTAAAAATAACTAGTTAATATGGGTAATGTTTGCATTTTATATAAAGAAAGGTATTCGTAAAGCCAGTGTGCGCCAGTTTCTATGTACTGAAAATTCTAGTGCTACAAAATATTCACAGTATTAATGTGGTGCTAATCTCTCTCTCTCTCTCTCTCTCTCTCTCACACACACACACACACACACACGTGCCAAAAAAAGAAACTCAAAGAAATTTGGCTAGGGAAAGAAAAACAGAGCTTCATTGCAATGGGATAGGGGGATGATAATCAGCTACTCTCAGTTCCAAAAGGCATGTATATTTATCTTACAGCCACAGGACTGCTTTTGCTGTAAGCCGGGTGTAGAGAATTTGTACTGGAGAGAATTTCACATGGATCTGTAGAGGCAATCATGACACACTGCTCTTCAAACTCAAATGGCCTCCAGTTAAGGGGTTGCTTAACAATCTCATTTGTCTACATTTGCATCAAGTCCTCAGTAAATTCAGATGGCAACAGGCTTCCAGGCTCCTTATGTTATTTGGATAATAGGGTTTTTCCTTTTCGTGTAACTGTAATAGCGGAACTGTAATGTCAAATCTTTGTCATATTTCGAGAAATGCATATAAGATTTCTTTTCGGAGGCAGCGATATCGTCTCCCTGCTGAATGCACTCATTGCTACAATGAAGAAAGCTACAGAGCTGACTTCTGTTTTTGGATACACCATTAAACCAGCAATGTTATACTAGCACAGGGGCTGTATCATTTGGCCTGTTGTTGTTGCTTCCAATATTTAGTTTAACGTGGGCTGTTTGTTTCTAAATGAAAGAAGTATAGCATTTAACAGCAGAGGGAGACTGGAGCTGTTGCAAATCTTTTGATCTGCAGTGATTACACTGTTGAAAAATTCTTTCATATACCTCATTTTCAAAATAGGGAAGGTGTATGAAACAGCAGAAGTTGTTTCCCTCTTTTTTTAAAAAAATACATGACATCAATCATTTCTACATAATGCACAAAACAAACTCTTCAGCTCAGATAAGATGTGTCACTTTAAACTTATGTTTGGAGGCACTTGTATCAGTGTGATCAATCACTTAATAGCCTGTGCAAGTTACATTTTTACTTTAGTCTTTAAACTCTCTTCACTCCACTTCTAAAACTATTGTTTTAATCTAAAGTAAGGACCATAGATCAATATTGTCATTTGCAGGGTATTACCAGACTTATATTGCCAAAAGTCAGAAGGCTTCTTCAAAATTATTATTATTAAAACAACTATTGTAATGTAACGTTCAAATGTAGATCAATATTTTAATTCATTCCCAAACAAATACAGCAAAAAGTCAGGATAATTCTTTAAAATTATTATTATTATTATTATTATTATTATTATTATTATTATTAAAACAATTTTGCTTTTAATCTAAGGTTGGGATGTAGATCAATTAATTCATATCCAAACAAATCTGGTAAAAGTCAAAAGAATTTGTTGTTGTTGTTAATTATTAAAATAGATATGCCAGCCTGCTGCTCTGATAGGGGAAGAGGTCAGCTGAGAAGTAAATGATCTTGCATTGCATGGCTGGGTACAAAAGATGCACTGAAAATGAAAGAGAAGGAATGGGGCAATGGTAGACAATGAGCAGCCCAGGACTTCTCAAGGAAGATTTGTCCCTCTTCAATGAAATGCAAACTTTTCATGCAAAACAACCCATCATTTGATTTATCATTAGCAGATGGTATGGGAGCAGGGGGTGGAGAGAAACCAACACAATCATAAACTGGAGATGGCATTTTATTACTGAACATCCAGAATAAATGACCAGATAAAGGGCCTATTCATCTACTGGCTAAGTCACTTTCTGAATGTCTATGCACTCACATCTCCTGTGGATGACTCCAGGATTTTGGAGTCAAGATCTACCTACCTCCTGCACAGAGCCCGAAAGACACCATCACACCTGGGACTGACCTCTTGCCTTCACCCAGCTCAGGCTGTTCTTCAGCAATAGCCATTAAAGTGGCAATTCCAACCATGTCAACTCTGAAGTAAGTCCTATTGAATTTAGTGGGACATTCTCCCAGGTATGTGGGCTTAGGACTGCAGCATTAGTTAGGTGGATGACTACAAAAAGGACTGCCCTTTGGAGGGCTTTTTGGACTGGTTGTTTATGGGATGTTTTGGCTTGTTTATTAAAAATATATTTTGATGTTTACAGTGCTATTTTTTATTATTTCGTTTGGCCTCTTTTATCTTTTATTTCCCTTAGATTGTGACTCCCTCGGGAACAGAACTATAAACATATTATTATTATTTTGGTGGGGGAACTGTTGAAAGCTACTCTATGCCCACTGGAGAGAGTAGGATATCAATCAATGTAATAAATGAATAAAGCACACAACAGCAGAAAAGGTAACTTTGGTGGTATCCCTATATCACAGGAAGATAATTGTGTGGACTGCTCAGGTGGGGCTTTTCCAGTGTCTCTTATTATTCTAGTGATGCCAGGTAGAGATGTGGTAGAAATTCAGCTCAGTTCACATTTGAAGGCAAATCTACCTAATCCACACTTTCCAAAACAATACATGAGCCAACACATAATTCACCCTTCAAAAATGGCACTTATCTGAATGTCACAATGCAGTTCTCTAGCCAAGTAATGGGCACAAAAATGCAAATACTTAGGGTGAAATGTGGACAATTGAACTTAGGTTTGGGAAAAATGAGAAACTCAGAGAAACCCAAAGTGACTGATTTGCATGATTTGCAGGTGGCAGAAGTCTTGGCCCTATATACCTGAAGGAGCATCTCCATCATTCAGCCCAGACACTGAGGTCCAGCTCTGAAGGTCTTCTGGCAGTTCCCTCACTGTGAGACGTGAAGCTACAGGGAACCAGACAGAACGATAATGGTGTTTGCATTATCTGCAGTTGAGGACCATCCCTGTCACAAGGGGATGAATGAAGATAGCAGCCAGTGCCTCAATGGTGCTACATTGGCTGTAGCAGTGGAAGGATTCGGCTATATATCTGGCAACAAGATGACTTAGGCGGCCCTCTCACTTATTAGGGATAAAATGCCACAATACCTGCAGGGCCACAAGCCACCTCATCTGTCTCTTTAGTTAAAAAGGTAAAGGTACCCCTGCCCGTACGGGCCAGTCTTGACAGACTCTGGGGTTGTGCGCCCATCTCACTTAAGAGACCAGGGGCCAGCGCTGTCCGGAGACACTTCCGGGTCACGTGGCCAGCGTGACAAAGCTGCATCTGGCGAGCCAGAGCCGCACACGGAAACGCCGTTTACCTTCCCGCTGGTAAGCGGTCCCTATTTATCTACTTGCACCTGGAGGTGCTTTCGAACTGCTAGGTTGGCAGGCGCTGGGACCGAGCAGCGGGAGCGCACCCCGCCGCAGGGATTCGAACCGCCGACCTTTCAATCGGCAAGTCCTAGGCGCTGAGGCTTTAACCCACAGCGCCACCTGCGTCCCTTTAGTTACCTTGGCTCAAAAGACAGGGCTGCCAGTTCCTCAAAGTTCAAAACCCCTTCCTTTGCTCTTCTGCCAACAAACTAGCACTTGTGTCTTGAAGTGTGCAGTAGCTTCAGTTCGGAGTTGACTTTATTGCTTTGGTTCACCTGGGATTTACACACCTCATAGATCTGGTTATAGTTTAATGTTTCAATAACCCACAGACGGAGGGAGAAGTTAGATAAATATCCAATTTATCCCATCACAGGCCATAACTACTGGATCTCATACGGTTTTCACCTTAGACCATAAATAAGGTTCACCTGAAATGCGCCCCCAGTTTATAAACCACAACCCAAATTTTCGGTTTGCATTATCTTTGCCGTTGAAAGTAAACATTTGAAACAGTAATGCCTAAAAAAAGAGAGAGGCTGCTTTAAGAGTATCCCTTTCTCTCCCTTGGGAATAAGGGAGAGAAGATTTTGGCTACATTAACTACAAAGTGCCACCCACGAACTGAGAGCTTAGTGCAAAATGAATGGAAGGTCAAACTTTAGTAGTGCCATTAATCTGTATTGCCACATACCCAGATTTGGGCGGGGAGGGATATGAGAAATGTAAACACAATTTCCAGGCTGCATTAGATAGCAGAAGATATGCATAGTCTAAGGAGATAACCTTTCATGAACATTGGGAAGTTTGACTTTATGTCACAAATGTGTTTTTGTTTGTTTGTGTGTGTACTCTTTATTATGGAGTGCTTTTTCTCTAGCATTTTCTCAATTTTTATTTTGGGTGATGTAGGAAATGTGACTTCTGATAAAAATAGGAGCAATGAGGGGGAGAAATATCCCAAAGGATAATGCTATTTTTCATCTTTAATGTGCTTCTGACCTTACTTCCTTCTCTACTTATCCTTTCTCCAGTTATTGGGGGATCATTATTCTTTTTGTAGGTGCCCCCTTGGCCTCCATTTTCTTGAGTTTTTGTTTGCTTGCATTTTCTCATGCAATAATTCATCTCTACTTCCTTTCCATCTTCCGAGTCCTGTTTTCACTTTCTTCCTTAGTCTTTCTCTTATCCCTCCACCCGCTTCGCCATTCATGTCTTGCTCCCTTTTGCTTTCATGTCCTTTTAAACCACTTTCTCTTCCACCAGTTAACATCTCCCTTCTTGCTTCCTTCTTTCTGCTCCTATCTCTTTTTTCCTTTTCTTACCTCTATAGGCCAATCATTTATGAGATGGGGGGAAAACTCACCACAATGCTGACAGCTTGTTATGAGGCACAGACAGATCATTTTCTTTCTGCTCTCTGTCAATTTTGCATGATTTCATTCATTAGTCCATTACATCTCATTTCTGAATTAACCATGAACATTTGTATTTATATATGTAAAGGTAAAGGTAAAGGTACCCCTGCCCGTACGGGCCAGTCTTGACAGACTCTGGGGTTGTGCGCCCATCTCACTTAAGAGGCCAGGGGCCAGCGCTGTCCGGAGACACTTCCGGGTCACGTGGCCAGCGTGACATCGCTGCTCTGGCGAGCCAGAGCCGCACACGGAAACGCCGTTTACCTTCCCGCTGGTAAGCGGTCCCTATTTATCTACTTGCACCCGGAGGTGCTTTCGAACTGCTAGGTTGGCAGGCGCTGGGACCGAGCAGCGGGAGCGCACCCCGCCGCAGGGATTCGAACCGCCGACCTTTCGATCGGCAAGCCCTAGGCACTGAGGCTTTAACCCACAGCGCCACCTGCGTCCCAATTTATATATGTATGTTACCACAAAACACATTTATAGATGTATTTTATCCCAAATACACATTTTAAAAAATGCATTATGGTATTTTCTCTGAGCCAAGAAGAGTACTACAAAATTCAGAGTAAGTTAACACCTGAAGGTTAATAACTTTCTGATCTATACAAGTCCAGGAGATGCAAATCAGGTTAGTTTTCTTTAGAATTTACAGCTATCGAAATCCTTAGATATCCATACCTGTTACTACTTCCCAACCAACATCTCACTGGCCACAGAAGGGTCATTGCATATCAAGTGATCCAACTTTTTTATTTCACGTCATCCAACTTTCTCAATATTTTGTACACTTGTTGAATGATCAAAACTAAGTTTAAATCTAAAATTTTAATTATTTATCTCATCCTGTTTGTGAGTTATGAGGGTTTGAAATTTTAAAAAATCGACAATTTTGGCCTTGCCAGACTGCACAGAAACGTCAAAAGCTCAGTCCAGAATTGAGATACGTCTAAACTAAAACACTAATCTAAAAAACTAAAAAACTAAACTAAAAACACTAAACTCTTCTGAACTTCATGGGCTTTAATATGATATACCACATGATGGACTTACTTTAAATTTTAAATTTAAGTTACAAAATTGATTTATTTTTTTAAAAAAGTGATTAAAACAATTAACATGATTACATTTTTCCAAAAAAATGTATTGAGATCCTGTGATGAAATTTTGCAGGTAGCTCTTAGAAATATTAAACAATCAACAATTTTTTGGAAAAATGTAATTAATGGTTTTAATCACTTTTTATATATTTCTAAGAGCTACCTGCAAAATTTATTCTTGGGATCTCAATGGGATCACATTTAAAAAATATATTTTGGGTTCTATTTTGGATAAATGGGTATTCTTAGAGTAAAATATAACAGAATAAACAAGACTTGCATCAGTTACTTTAGACAATATCAATTATTTCAGGCATTTCTTTAGAAAGTTATTCATTTGAAAGGTATCTGAAAAGCTAGTCAGGCTTTCCTTTTAAAAAAGTGTTCCGAAGCCAAGATAGCCTGATATTGCATGATAGCATTAACGCTTTGAAAGAATTATTGTTAGTTCTTCATTTTTAAAAGTTGGGTCACTTGATATAGAAAGGCCCAGAAACAGATTTAAAAACAAAAGCACTCCCCAGATTGTCAATAAGGAAACCTTAGGGCACCATATAGCTTCTGAGAGCACAGAATAGTTAAAGGATCTGTTGAGCATTAAGAGTCAGCTACACTGTTTGTATATATTGACTCACTTCTCTGGATCTCTTAGCCATGTTCAAATATATAAAAGGATGTCACATAGAGGAGGGAGAAAGGTTGTTTTCTGCTGCTCCAGAGAAGCGGACACGGAGCAATGGCTCCAAACTACAAGAAAGAAGATTCCACCTAAACATTAGGAAGAACTTCCTGACAGTAAGAGCTGTTCGACAGTGGAATTTGCTGCCAAGGAGTGTGGTGGGGTCTCCTTCTTTGGAGGTCTTTAAGCAGAGGCTTGACAACCATATGTCAGGAGTGCTCTGATGGTGTTTCCTGCTTGGCAGGGGGTTGGACTCGATGGCCCTTGTGGTCTCTTCCAACTCTATGATTCTATGATTCTTAATGTTAGTACCTGGCATCGAACAGGCTCTTACTTCTAGCTTCATTATTGCAAAATAGGTTATTATTTATTATTATTATTTATTGAATTTACATACCGCCCTGTACCCGGAGCTCTCAGGGCGGTTCACAGAACAAAATCAAAATATAAAACAAAAAATATATCATCAAAATACAAAGTGTGGTTGGAAAGTTTGGTGAATGGTCACAGAAATAGGACAGTGAGAAATATTCGAACATACAATCGGCATCAGAAACCCACAAAATGCTCACAATTGTGTGCAGAGATAAAGCTGTAACTCGAAAGACAGTGTATGAGTGGTTCAAACGTTTCTGTTAATAATAATAATAATAATAATAATAATAATAATAATAATAATAATTTTATAATCTGCCCATCTGGCTGGACTTCCCCAGCCACTCTGGGTAGCTTCCAACAAAATATTAAAATACAGTAATGCATCAAACATTAAAAGCTTCCCTAAACAGCAAACCATCGAAGATTACTCTAGGTCTAGCCGACTGTCAAAGAGCAGAATGGCGGCAAACGTTGACAGAGTTCGTGAGTTTATTGACGCTAGATCGGCGTTTGTCCATCTCAATGATGGCGGAAGAATTGCATATTCTGTGTGAAATCATTACTGAGGTTACTGAGTTGTCCCACCCTCCATATTCTCCCTCTCAGGCCCCACCGGATTTCTTTCTTTTTCCAAAACTGAAATCTGCAATGAAAGGGCAGAGATTTCCCAACATTTCACACATCCAAGCTGCTGTGACGAGGGAACAGAAAGCAGTACAAAAAGAGGACTTCTCCAGAAGTTTCCAACACTTCTACGAATTTGTCAATGGTGCATTGTATCAGAGGCGGCCTGCTTTGAAGGCCTGTAAGGTATGTATGTTCGAATATTTCTCGCTGTCCAGTTTCTGTGACCATTCACCGAACTTTCCAGTCACACCTTGTAAAAACAACAGCCCAATAACCCCTCATAGCTACAACGACCCATGCTTGATATTCAGACTGGGGCACATGTAGGAGGCCCCATTGCTAATGAAGAAAAACAAAGAACCATGAAACGAAAGCTATCCTGGGCCAGATATCCCAAGCACACTTACCAGAAGGAAGCTTCCATTGAACCAGGTTGAATGCTACAAAAAATGGCTGTCAGAATTTGGTTATAAATCTAGGGGAGACAGCTCATAGGACCTCACAATGATGCACAGGTGTTATGGCACATGGAATGGATTTGACGGTGGATGAATGATGATAGGAAAATGAGTCTCTTCACTCCAGCGCAAAACAGTGCATACATCAGACAGGACTGATTCCAAGCTTAACCTGGAGATACCAAAGATTGGATTTGGGAACTTCTGCATGCAGAGCATGTGCTCTCCCTCTCAGCTATGACCCTTTGCCACCACCTATTCTAAAAAGGGTAGGCGAAATAGCCTTTATGCAGCCCCGTATGTTTTCTCTGCCACAGTATGAGAACAAACAGGCGCGTAGCATGTATGACATGGCGTGATCAAATGCTAGAAATATCAAATAATTTTGCGCTCTTTTCCATGATTAGTGACATTATGCTGTTATGCAAATAATCTGTTATTTATAGAGAGATGCATTATGCAGTTATGCAAATTGCCTATAAATAATTAATATTTCTCATCATTATTTGTGGGGAAATATCCCCCTAAAGCATGTAATATCAGGTATTTAATATATTGTGCCCCCTTCCCTGCATTCTTCTGCATATCACGGTGTTGCGGCCAATGGTTTCCAAGTTACAGTCCGACACCTACACCTCTGTCTGTAATACACTCTGAGTACTATGAATTAGTATTGTGATTTGGTCTTATCTGTGGCTACAGGTGTTGCTACAGAACATGAATGGTGTATAGTCATAACCCTTATTCCATACAAGTCCAGGAAGCAAATATATGCCTTGATGGCGACGTTTGAAAAACCACATATTCTTGACTGAGATTTGGAATCCATCCTTGAAAAAAAATGTGTTCAGTCTTGTTAAAATTCAACTGGCTTCCTTTAAAATTCTGCAGTTGTTTCACCATGTTCCCTTAGCATTTCATCTCATCCTCCTGATGCAAATTTTGGGTGGCATCATTAACCAAGGGTAGCATCCTTGCCATTATCTATTGCAGGCAATGAGCTACTAGAGGCCTCTAGAAGTTGTTGGATTCCAGCTCCAAGCAGTAAAGCCCATGATCAAGGATTATGGAAGTTTTAGACAAATGACATCTGAGGTCCACAAGCTCCCCATGACCCCTGAACTAGCGGGTTGGTTAAAAGAAGTGGATTTGATACTTTTTCTTCATGTGATCCCATTAATGTTTTAATGAGACCTGGCCAGTATATGAAGACAGACCATATTCATAGAATCATAGAGTTGGAAGAGACCACAAGGGCCATCGAGTCCAACCCCCTGCCAAGCAGGAAACAGGTCTCTTATCATGGTGGCACTGTTTTCTTCCTTGTTATGAAGAACAAGAAAATACAATTGGATTTTTTTTTAAAAAAAGATATTTTAATTCAGTGGCAACAAAAGAAAAACAATCCTTTATAAGAGAAAATACCCAAGTTCACTGCATTGGCTAACTTTAATCAGGTAGCTAACTTTTTTACATAAAAAAGATTGACCCGTATATGTTTATACAGTGGTACCTCGGGTTAAGAAATTAATTTGTTCAGGAGGCCCGTTCTTAACCTGAAACTGTTCTTAACATGAAGCAACACTTTAGCTAATGGGGCCTCCCGCTGCTGCGCCGCCGCCACCACACAATTTCTGTTCTTATCCTGAAGCAAAGTTCTTAACCCAAGGTACTATTTCTGGGTTAGCGGAGTCTGTAACCTGAAGTGTCTATAACCTGAAGCGTCTATAATCCGAGGTACCACTGTATATCCTAAGCATACATAACTAGGTAAAAGGGTAAAGGTAAAGGATCCCGGATGGTTAAGTCCAGTCAAACTTGACTATGCCGTGTGGCGCTCATCTTGTTTCAGGCCAAGTGTTTGTCCACAGACAGCTTTCCGGGTCATGTGGCCAGCATGACTAAACCCACTTCTGGCGCAAATGGGACACCATGACGAGTGCCAGAGCACATGGAAATGTCGTTTACCTTCCCGCCACAGTGGTACCTATTTATCTACTTGCACTGGTGTGCTTTTGAACTGCTAGGTTGGCAGGAGCTGGGACAGAGTGATGGGAGCTCACCCCATCACATGGATTCAAACTGCCAACCCTCTAACTGGCAAGCCCAAGAGGCTTAGTGGTTTAGACTACAGCACCACATAACTAGGGCAATGGTGGCCAGTAAGTGGCACAGAGGTAGAGGGCAGCCGGATAGCACTATGGAAATGTGCAGCTGCTGACCGGCAGCTCCCAGCGCAGGCTGATGACATCATTAGTTTGTGCCCATGGTGTTATTAGTCAGCAGCCCAGCTCCTGCATTGTGTTGACCCATTTGCCAGCTTCCTGCACTCCTGTTTATTTTTTTTAAATTTTTTATTAAATTTTGACATAAATATATTTCACAAACGTACAAAAGACAAAATGAAAAAGAAAAAAACAGAAAAAGAGAAAAAAAACAAACAAACAAAACATGAAATACATACAACTTTGATGACATTGATCGACTTCCCTTTATCTCGATTTCGGAAATTATTATCTTGTTTATCTATCTGCTGTGTCTATTCCTTAATAAAACTTTTTACGTAGTAAGCGTTATCTCATGCCTACTGTGATTTCTATAAGTACATATGTGTTTCTGATCAACATTTTAATTTTCCCCTTGTCTCTATTTCCATATATATCCTAAATTTATCCCATTCATTGTTAAATTTTGCACTTCTTTGATTTCTTATTTTCTGTGTCAATTTAGCCAGCTCCAAATAATCGGATAATTTAAGTTGCCACTCCTTTAGTGTTGGGATTTTTGGTGTTTTCCAGTACTGTGCTATGAGGGTTCTGGCGGCCACCGTTGCATATTGAAAAATATGCACTCCTGTTATGTAACAACCACTAATAAAGATGTGTAGCTCCTCTAGATGGAAACCATTCACTTTCACTTCTGTTTCTTTCACTGCCATATTCATGTGCTTAAAAGTATGGACTATAGTTCTTGTCTCCCCCTTGATCACCACACAAAATTTCTCCTAGCAAACCACCTGCCAGCCACCATTGGGTTGTTTGAACTTGTCTACTATGGCATGCCAGGCTGCCGGATGACCTCCCTGAACAAATGTACCAATCCCTGTTCATTCTTCTCTATTTTTCTTCCCTTAGTACCAAAGTTCTTCAGAATAAAGAACTCTCTAGCTTCATTTTTATTTTTACAAAATGTACCCTAGCCTAATTTCAGATCCTGATTTCCCAGTACAAACTTAAGCAACAAATATATAATTATTCTCATAAATAACTCAGGACTATACAGTATATTTCAAACAAGTTTCCCCACAAGGCACAAGTGCCCTATATTAAATTCTTTTAAAGTGTAAGTTGATTAAGGTAAAAATTAGTTGTTATTACCTTATGGACATTTTAGAATTTTGCAGCATTTCAAAGCCAGTTCTATCAGGAGTAGATTTGTTGCCGCCCACAGGTATAATCATCAGGAAAATTAATAATCATGTTCAGAGTGGTTATAAATCATTGTGGTTTAGGCAATTAATATGGGGAGGAAAAGATGAAAGATCTATAAGTGTTATTCTTGTGTAAAGTATACATTGTGAACCCTCAGCTCCGACACAGACTAATTGCAAATTCCAGCTTTCTGATGTTGAATGCGTTACAGTACAGGACCATCAAAGAGAAGGAAGGGATTCGGAATAAATAATATTGATACATGCCAGTAGCTAGTAGCAGTGTATGGAATATTCACAGATTGGCTTGCCTGCTAGATATATTGGTTTGAGATTCAATTTTTGGTGTACATTAGGAGTATATTTTAAAATGTAATGTTTGAGGAGTCCTTAAGTGATGCTATGAAAGCCAGGACACACCACTTGTTAATGTAGGAGATAAAGAAATGGTCAGTCAGTACATAATCAAAGATGTGCTCCAACTGATCAAAGTTTTTCATTCAAACTATAGCATACCCTTCAGCATTTCTCTGATGAAAATAGAGACTCTTGAGAGTCCCATGGACAGCAAGAAGATCAAACCTATCCATTCTGAAGGAAACCAGCCCTGAGTGCTCACTGGAAGGACAGATCATGAAGCTGAGGCTCCAATACTTTGGCCACCTCATGAGAAGAGAAGACTCCCTGGAAAATGATGTTGGGAAAGATGGAGGGCACAAGGAGAAGGGGACGACAGAGGACAAGATGGTTGGATAGTGTTCTCGAAGCTACCAGCATGAGTTTGACCAAACTGCGGGAGGCAGTGGAAGACAGGAGTGCCTGGCGTGCTCTAGTCCATGGAGTCACGAAGAGTTGGACACGACTAAACAACTAAACAACAACAACAAGGGAAAGCGGGACATTCTGGGATCAAATAAGAAACTGGGATGGCTTCTGTAAATCTGGGACTGTCCCTGGAAAATAGGGGCACTTGAAAGGTATGCCATAGCTGTGCGTAGACCTGTTATGTCTTAGGGCCTAGCAGTTATACCATATGGGGGAGATATATAGCCACCGATCACACATGCCTCTCTAATAACATTTAGTTACCGGTAAACAAGGCATTTACAGCACCATCAAAACTCCCATGGACTCCAGTTGAGCCTAGTCCCAAGAAACTGTGTACAGAATTGCAACCTTAGTTAAACAAGGTAAGAAGAAGAATCACATAGGTTTCTTATCTGCTTCATTACATAGCTGTCTGCTGAAAGAGGACTTGCACCTGCGTGTGAGACTGAGATAATATATTTATGGAATTTATTTGTTCCAAGGTAAGCTATGGCAGTTGCATTCTAAGTGGATAGTACCAAAGAAGCATATACATTTTCACACAGAGACACACACTATGGAGCTCAGGTGTTACTTATGGGTTTCCCATAGCTGTCTATGGGATGCTAGACTACAAATCCCTTGCTCCAGCAGGACCGCTCTTCTGTTCCTCAGATACTCCCCACATCTAGAAACATTTTCTTCTTGTTTTTTGCAGGTATCGTTTAAATTCTAACCCAAGTTATTTCATGCCCTCTTTTTTGCTTTAGCAGTTTAGATACTTAGAGAGCTAAACAATCAAATAGATAGCTGTACTTCAGCTTTGGGGCAAATCCCAGCCTTCATGAACAGGCTGCTATATAGAAATTATAGTAATATAACAACAACAACAACAATTTATTATTTATACCCCGCCCATCTGGCTGGGTTTCCCCAGCCACTCTGGGCAGCTTCCAACTGAATATTAAAAACAATACAGCATTAGACATTAAAAACTTCCCTAAAGTTCCCTAGTAGCTGATACACACTGTTGAAACGAATATAAAGTACTTAATACATTCAAATAATGGCACGCCCCATGTACTTTGGCTTCCAACTATTGTTTCAGTCTATCAGGTGAACTGCATTTCAGGCTTCGGAAATGATTTATACGGCGTGCTAAACTTTCAGATGTATTACGTCCAAGCAGAATTATGAAGCCAAACACAGAAATCAAACGCAAATTTAATTCCATGCTGAATCACCAGGTCAAAGTGTGTCGGGGGCAGGGGGGAGACACTAGCCAATTAGGTCAAAATAGTCACTAAAACCAGGAATAACTTTTCTACAATGATAATATGAACCATTTTAGATTAACGTAGCAAGAAGCAAAATAAAACAAACGGTGCTTGTTTTACATTTGGATGTTGACAAATGAGAAGAACACATTAAAAAGGCGAGACATTTCAGCCACTCAGGCCTGATAACTTTTAGTGATTCTAACTAAACATGTACTGGTAACTCTCATCCTATGCTTATTTAACATATACGCTTGTAGCTTTATGCATGCCACCGAAAAATGATTTTTAAAATTTAAAAATGATGCAAAAATGGCAGGCACAGGGGGATAAAAAGAGAGAAAATGGGACAAAAATGACCACCTCTGGATCTGAACCATAGCCAAGCACTTCTTCTGGCTACTGGTAAACCCATGACATGGTGCACACCCATCATTTGAATGGCAATGTCCATCAACTTTTTGGGGCCCCCAGCTCCCACCAAATATTTCATTTGAGCCCTTGGCCCCTAAGAGTTGGTTGTTATGGTGCTCTCTTCTAACATGAATGGGGAGACATTAGTGTGGGGTGCATAAGAGGCCATCTGGAAGACATGTGCAATTTGTGTCAAGAGAGCAGATAGCATGCGAGGGTTTTGTGTTCTTCTGGACAGTCTGCCCCCCAAAAATGAGAATGGAATTATGATTGAGTGTCATTGAAACTAACTTAGAATGGACTTAGGCTGAGTTATCCATGCCTTGTACACACCATAGCTATGTCTGCATTATCAGTCTTGCTTTCTCTATCAAGAGAGCTTTGATTAAAAAAAATCTAACCATGGGATGGTTGAGTGCAACCTCTTGAATCTAATCTGTATATCTATCTCCATAGTTCTCCCAAGATATGGAGAATAAAGCTAATTTGGATAATGGGTTAGGACAGTATCAAAAGGAGATGAAAAATCAGTTCCCACCCCCAGCCTTTCTGATTCACTAAACAAACAGTAAAATAGGCCGGTCTTGATTTCCTTCCCTTTTCTCTTTCTTTCTTTTAAAGATTCACCTGATCCATCTGGGTGGTTAAATTAAATGATCTTTTCCACAAAGGTCAAAAGTTAAGTGTCTTGGTTTCACGAGCCTTTGCCTGTAATGGGATGATAATCCAATTCTTTGACATGAAGAACGAATTCTCATCCTGTAGTTATTAAATATGCAGGAAGCATGCGTCTGAAGATAAATATATAGAAGTAATGAGAAGTAGAGCTGGGATAGAACACCAAGATAATGCTGGAAACACCCGTGGAACAGGAAGGCAGAGCAAAAGGGGGCGGGGAGGAGGAATGGCAAAGGAATACATTACAAATTCAGATGCTCTTAATGTCGAGACTCTCGTACCCCACAATAAACCATAAGATGTGATGGTTCTAGTTCGGAGGAGAGATCTCGTACCAGCCTCATTTCCACCTCTGTTATATTCAGCTGATCACATGTTTTATGTGAAATAATGCACTCGTCAACATGAACTGAGCCAAAGAGTAAATCCTGATAAGACCAATGTGGCTAATGTACCACTCGGCCTGAGCAGGGCCTGCAAACAAAGCTACAAAAGTTACCACCTCACAAACATTTTTTTTACTAGTCCTGCTGCTCACACATGTATAGGCTAATCATTTGTGATACACTGTGGGCCTGAAAAGCAAAAAAAGAGAGAACTAAATGCATACCATCCAACATTTATACGATGAAAATAGGGACATCCTATTCCATAACAACCTTGCCAACAAAGGTCCGTATAGTTAAAGCTATGGCTTTCCCAGTAGTGATGTATGGAAGTGAGAGCTGGACCATAAAGAAGGCTGATCGCCGAAGAATTGATGCTTTTGAATTATGGTGCTGGAGGAGACTCTTGAGAGTCCCATGGACTGCAAGAAGATCAAACCGATCCATTCTTAAGGAAATCAGCCCTGAGTGCTCACTGGAAGGACAGATCGTGAAGCTGAGGCTCCAGTATTTTGGCCACCTCATGAAAAGAGAAGACTCCCTGGAAAAGTCCCTGATGTTGGGAAAGATGGAGGGCACAAGGAGAAGGGGACGACAGAGGATGAGATGATTGGATAGTGTTCTCAAAGCTACCAGCATGAGTTTGACCAAACTGCGGGAGGCAGTGGAAGACAGAAGTGCCTGGCCTGCTCTGGTCCATGGTGTCACGAAGAGTCAGACACGACTAAACGACTAAACAACAACAACATTCCATAATAATGACAACAACAATGTTATTATTTATACCCCTCCCAACAGACAGGGTTGCCCCAGCCACTCTGGGCAGCTTCCAAGGTATATAGAAACATAACAAAACATTACACATTAAAAAAAACTTCACAATACAGGGCTGCCTTCAGTTGTATGGTTACTTATCCTCTTGGTTTGGGGGTCACATAACTCTATACCCTCCAACATTTCTCTGAGGAAAAATGGGATTGTCCTAAGGAAAAGCGGGACATTCTGGGATCAAATCAGAAACTTGGGCAGCTTCTGTAAATGTGGGACCGCCCCTGGAAAACAGGGACACTTGGAGAGTCTGCAAACGCTCTTCCAGTTTTTGCTTCCCTGACTCAGCCCACAGACGCATCTTTAGCTTGTTGCAAATTTCCAGGCATACATTTATAGCACATTACTTCTCCAAAGAATCGTGAGAGCCCTAAGGGTGCTGGGAATTGCAGCACACCCTTTTAACATTCTGTTGGATTATTGGATAAACGTCACCTTTGCTAACAAGCGTTTTCTGTTTATAGTTGTGGAAATGATCATCATATGCATATATTCTCACAGGCCCAAGGAATTGTGGCTCTCATTCACAGCATTAGCAAAAGTGTTCTGGAACCGTACTGCCCCTGACTGTGGAATGTTTTTGCCTGATTCTGCAGACACTCAGAACATGAAGCCTGCTGCCTCCTAACAGATGTCTGCATTGCAATTCAGAGCAAGCCAAGACACATGTAGGATGGAATGTGGGTGGGTGGGAATTTCACATTTGATCGGGGAAGGAGATTTGCAGCAGAAGTCGGGCATTTATCTGTGTTTGTGATAAGCCATACAACAGTACGGGAAAACACTGGCCTTCGTACACTTTCACAATCTGCGCTTTATGAATTGGGTGTTTCAGGGAAGGAACGTACCAGAATGCTTTAGAACTAGGACACCTGTCATGAGGACCCATATCTGAGACAATACCCATAAACCGATGGGCACCTTTTCTCCTCCCCAGAAACATATCTGAAAAGCAGGTAAAGATTGCACCAGGCTTGGAACATCTACACATTTGTGCATTGACAGTTTTGTAGGAGCATCACAACCCTCGCTCGACACTATCTGTTTTTAATGAAGGACCAAGCCTTCCACCTCTTTGGGGCCGATTCAGGTCAACTGAAGTGAGTTCACTAGTCTTAATCACAGTGGGAACATTTCGAAATAAGGTGGCAATGGGAGGGAGAATTGAAGGCGGTCAAACTGCCTCACCCAGCACCCTGAAGGGCTTGTGTGAGCAGGGCAGAAGGAATAGTTTACAGGACTGGCCTAATTTTCTCCAGGACTGGTTAGGGAGGTGGCTGTGAATGCTATTGATCTTTCATGCCTTCACCTACACCCCCCGCCCCACTGAAACACCTGCTGTCTCCCCTAGAATCCCTGTTTCTAAACCTCATTGGTGGGCAAGAAATGTAGAAGTTTGTTTGGTGGTGGGGAAGAAGCTTCTCACCTCAGATCTCCCTCTCCAAGGTCAGTCTGCTTTCTCGCCTTGGAGATGACAATCAGGGGCTTCCTACGCCATTGAGTGTCCCTTAAATGCACCACAGCATTGCAAGGCCTGGTTATTGTATTTGAACCATTCCTCTTTCGTTTGTCCTCATTTCCCTGTCTAGCTATGTTTTAAAGAAATATATTACCCAAGCCATTGTGTGTTGCAAAGCCAATACTGTATTTACGCAAATCTAATGCGCCATTGAATCTAATGCACACCTCAATTTTCAAAACCTTGAAACCAAAGTATTTGTTGGCGCCATCAAATCTAATGTGCACCCTAATTTTCACAACGCAATTTGGCCCAAAAAGGTGTGTGTTACATTCGAGTAAATATGGTAGTATTGGCCAAAAATAGCAGCAAGTTTGTTATTATATTTTTTAAATGGTTCTCCCCTCATATTTTCTATTATTATTACTACTACTACTACTATACTGCCCTTCATCTGAGGCTCACAGGGCGGTTTACAATATAAAAACACAAAAATACATGTCAGTGTAGCTAACAAAAACAATACCTTCCTCCAGTATAATATTGCTATAATGTCTAGGATTTTTCTGTGGAATTTTTGTTCCCCAACCCACAGCTGCTTCCCCACTTTCTGTCAGATGTTAACTCTGGCCATATAGGGTTTATCCCACCCCCGCCCCCATTTTGAGATTGGCCCACAGGCTCACATAATCCTTTAATTCAGATTCATGTTTGGATGTTTTTCTCTTCCATTAACGAGAAAGCATATTTAGATAATTTCAGCTGAAGTCACTTCTTTGTGCATCCATCTTCCTCATCAATATATTCCCAGTGTATTCTCTGTCGCATGGCGTTTTAATTAGTTTTACGAGATGTTGTGCATTCAGCAAAAACAAAAAAGAAAAAAGGAGAGAAAAAAGCCCAAAATATGACAAATGTGATTAAATGTTTCACTTTTGAGAACATCAGCTTAGGTAAGCTTTTACACAATAACGCATTAATAACCCTTTGCATGTGATATAAAACAATTTTCTGTGATTGATTAAGAGAGTTGTGATGTTAACAGCAATAACAATAGATGAATACTTTACTCATTGTGGAGGCAGATAGAGCATGTGAGAAGCACATAAAATTAGAGTAGCATCAGCAAAGAAGGCAAAGTGGAACTGAAACATTTTTGCACTTATTTGAGTCTATTATTTGAGTGCAAGGTTTATCAGTTCGGTAATAGTTTATCAATATTTCATTTAATATTTTAGTTAAGCAAAAAATGATGGAAGGTAAGGATGGACTGGTCTTTATTCAGATAATAAATGTGTAATCTTAATGCTCCCAGGAGCTTTCCCAGGAGCCATGGATGGTACAACCTTCTATCTATTGAGATCCTTCACTGCCCAGCAGTGGACAGCTTCACTGTTGTGGCTTCCACATTGCTCTGTGGGTGGTAAGAGCAAAAAGGGCATGTTCTATGGGCACAGCCCTGGAATGGGATGGCCTATGCCATCTCTGGAACTGGCAGTAATTTTCTCTACTGTTTAAATCAATGGGAGGAGAAATGGGAAAAAGGGTGGAACACTCAAAAGCCATTGCCACCATTCTCTGATGTCAACAGAATCTTCCCCAGCCTCCATATGATTGTTCTGTCTGCCATTTTAATGAAGTGAAGAGGAGCAGAAGGAAGGACCGCCAGGCTGGGCTACAATTTAGCCCCACATGTGGGAACCAGCTGAACTGGCACTGATTAGCCAGCTGCACCTGCCCCAGGAGAAGGACCGCCCAAAGCCTACTGGCCTAGCCAATCACAGGTAGGTGGTCAGCCAAACCCCTGGCTGCTTGCCAGATCACTGCAGAGGTTGTGGTCTGGCCACAAAACCACCCACCATTCACGGTGAGCAGACTTCACAGAGGGTATTACAGATCTTTTGGGTGTTCCATCGCACAGAAGAAATATGGGTGTTTTTGACAGAGAGCTGTGGGGCAGTCAATCCCAGGCTGTTCCATCAGGTTCCTAGCAGCCTGCATTTCTGGCCTGGCCATGTCACTGAAATTCAGGATTACCTAGTACTGAAATCCAACATTTCAAATCCAACTGAAATCCTACTTTGGAATACCAATTTATGCAGCTCCTAAAGCAATCCCTTCCCTCTCCGTTCTTCTATGGTTTGGATCCTAATCTGAGACTTCCCTTTCCATCCTTTCCTCCCTGGTTCCTGCAAGAAAAATGTAGTTTTTCCAGGGTGCCTGAGCCCTTTATATGGATGTCAAACACCCTGAAAATTACATATCCCAGGTATCTTTGTGCATGAAATGCTGCTGACAAGATCAAACCAGGTAATGACGTCCCCAACGTGCCACCTGTTTTTGGTAGTTTGAGGCTGCTGGGCTATGTGTCAGCATGGCCCCTTAATCAATGGATAGGATTTGCGACTGACTGAAAAGGGCTAGGTAGAAGTGGGTTTAGACTGAACTAACATATGGTGATGGAGGCATGATAGCAACATATCCTAAGGCAGCTTTCCGAGCCTGGTGCCTTTAATATGTCACCTCATGAATGCCAAACATTGCCCTGAAACCTTCACAGTATAGCCTCCAACATTCTTTGGATGAAAATAGGGACGTCCCATACCATAACAATACAGTGGTATCTCAGGTTACAGATGCTTCAGGTTACAGACGCTTCAGGTTACAGACTCCGCTAACCCAGAAATAGTACCTCGGGTTAAGAACTTTGCTTCAGGATGAGAACAGAAAGTGTGCAGCGGTGGCACAGCGGCAGTGGAAGGCCCCATTAGCTAAAGTGGTACCTCAGGTTAAGAACAGTTTCAGGTTAAGAACGGACCTCCAGAACGAATTAAGTTCTTAACCTGATGTGCCACTGTAATTTGACTATTTATACCCCACATATCTTACTGGGTTGCCCCAGCCACTCTGGGCAGCTTCCAATATATATAAAAACATAATAAAACATTAAGCATTTAAAAAACTTCCCTATACTGGATTGCTCAGCGAATAACTCCATACCCTCCAACATTTCTCCAATGAAAATAGGGATGTCTTAAGGAAAAGCAGGACAGAAACCAGGACGGCTTATCTAAATCAGGGATGTTCCTGGAAAATAGGGACACTTGGAGAGTCTGTTACAGCAGAAGCAATGAACAACCTTTTTGATTTCTTTCCTGTTTGCTTTCTTTGTCAGCAAAGAGCTAAATCTTAGGTCACAATCATTTCTATTTACATGTTCCCATTCTCTGCCTACCATTTTTGTTCTGACCTCCAGTCACGGGGTTTTACTACACACATTCTTTAAGAATAAAGACAATTAAAACAACAAACCCAAACGCCTGAACGAAACGTATTAAGTGTTTTGGTTGTGCCGAGCTAAAGGCTTTGTTTGGGATTATGCGGTGCCCTTTTTGATAACTCCATACCCTCCAACATTTCTCCAATGAAAATAGGGATGTCTTAAGGAAAAGCAGGACAGAAACCAGGACGGCTTATCTAAATCAGGGATGTTCCTGGAAAATAGGGACACTTGGAGAGTCTGTTACAGCAGAAGCAATGAACAACCTTTTTGATTTCTTTCCTGTTTGCTTTCTTTGTCAGCAAAGAGCTAAATCTTAGGTCACAATCATTTCTATTTACATGTTCCCATTCTCTGCCTACCATTTTTGTTCTGACCTCCAGTCACGGGGTTTTACTACACACATTCTTTAAGAATAAAGACAATTAAAACAACAAACCCAAACGCCTGAACGAAACGTATTAAGTGTTTTGGTTGTGCCGAGCTAAAGGCTTTGTTTGGGATTATGCGGTGCCCTTCTTGATTCATCTCCAGCCGCATCACGCCAGAAACTAACAAAATAATACTTGAAATAGTTAGATCAAATATACAAGTAAAAATGGGGAAAGAGCGAAGGGTAATGCAGAAATGCAAGATCCATTAAACTATGCAAGTATGCATGAACTGTAAAAAGTGGATCCCGTACATATCGGCTATAGCCTTTAGCTGTTAGCAGGTGTGAGTCAGTCAGTTGTACAATTCATTTGTCTACCTAATTGCACTGAAGATAGGCTTTTAGTTTGCCTATAACATTGCTAATGAGTAGGTTTTCAGTTCGATCTAACTAATTAATTCTTGTTAACTTCCTTTGCCTTGCTGTTCTTTTAATTTAACCAGAGACAGCCCCATAGTTGCTACTTGCGTTGAGGCTCCACCAGATTACTCTATTCATTAAGGGCTGTAATTGTTGGCCATACCCATTCCAAATGGTCATTACAACCTCTGGCTTGCATATTGAATAACAGCAATTTCCTGACTCCAACAGACTCTTACGTGAGGGAGGGGAAAATGCTAATAAAGAAAGAATAAATGATTCCCTGCTTCATTCAGTGGTGTGTAGATTTCTTTTACAGAAGAAATTGCACCGAGGTGGTAAAACGGGTTTCTCGCAGGCCCCCTGCCACCACCCCGAGTGAAAACAATAAGAACCAAGTCAAGCATTCCCTGCTACTGTGATTACAGCATCCGTAAAAGTGATTATATGGCTGCTGTAATCAACTTCAATGAAAGCTGCCTGTTAGAGCTTCAATAATTACTCATTTCTGTTAACAGCTTGCTTTCAGTTTAGTACTTTGAGGCCTAGAAAGAAAATAAAAAACCAGGGTGTTTTAATAAAAAGAACCTGTGAGTGCAGTACTTTGTGGGGTAAAAGCTTGTGTGTGGGCAAAAAAGGGGAGAGGGAGGAAAGAAAAGAAAAGTTCGTGTGCAACTTTTTTGTCCTCTGAATAACAAGCCCCCCCCCCCCCCATTTAAGCTTTAGGTTCTATTTAACCAGCAATAAGCACAAGTTCATACAGGGTTCACTCATGTACCAAGTGTTTACTGAAGGAGACACAATAGTTTAAATAAAGTGGTGGTTTTAAATATTTTACCCATTGCTTTAAACAAATTGCCAGCCCTTAAGGTCTGTGCTCATTTGAAAACCACCATGGTTGCCTCTGCTTGTGATGGATCTCCTTTCCCTGAGCTTCTCTCTCTCTCTCTCTCTCTCTCTCTCTCTCTCTCTCTCTCTCTCTCTCTCTCCTGCTTAGCTTAAGTCAAACACAGCTCAGATCATTTTAGTAGTTCTCAATGGACTGTAGAGCCAAGGTGGCCTTTTGGATAGTATACCAAGCCTGAGGGACGCAGGTGGCGCTGTGGGTTAAAGCCTCAGCGCCTAGGACTTGCCGATCGAAAGGTCGGCGGTTCGAATCCCTGCGGCGGGGTGCGCTCCCGCTGCTCGGTCCCAGCGCCTGCCAACCTAGCAGTTCAAAAGCACCTCCGGGTGCAAATAGATAAATAGGGACCGCTTACCAGCGGGAAGGTAAACGGCGTTTCCGTGTGCGGCTCTGGCTCGCCAGATGCAGCTTTGTCACGCTGGCCACGTGACCCGGAAGTGTCTCCCTCCATCGGAAGGAGGTCAGGCAAACAGCGTACTCTCCCATTGAAATGTCTGCCGCCACCTAAACTCCTGCATAGGTTTATTGGACTCATCCTCTCATGTACATTTCCGAGCACAATTCAGTGTCGGTGCTGACCTTTAAAGCTCCAAATGGCTTCAGTCCTGTATACCTGAAGGAGTGTCCTCCACCCCCATCATTCTGCCCTGACACCGAGGGCCTTCTGGTGGTTCCCACACTGCAAGAAGTGAAGCTACTGGGAACCAGGTGGAGGGCCTTCTCAGTAGTGGCGCCCACCCTGTGGAAGGCCCTCCCGTCAGATGTCAAGGAGACTAGTCTTCTAGGGCAGTGTTTCCCAACCTTGGGCCTCCAGCTGTTTTTGGACTACAACTCCCATCATCCCTAGCTAGCAAGACCAGTGGTCAGGGATGATGGGAATTGTAGTTCAAAAACAGCTGGAGGCCCAAGGTTGGGAAACACTGTTCTAGGGGACATCTGAAGCCAGCCCTGTATAGGGAAGCTTTTAAAGGTTTAATGTTTTACTATATTTTTATATATGCTGGAGGCCGCCCAGAGTGGTTGGGGCAACCCAGTCAGATGGGTGGGGTACAAATTATTATTATTATTATTAGCATATTTAATCTTAACAATTCACTGGGGAAATCCAGGGCAGCAAACTTAAACTGTAGGGGAAGCGATGAGTTCAGCATCACTGAATTCACTCTCCGACCCTGCTGTGCCTACTGGTTCATTGCTGACCTAGGTGGTGATGATACAGGTACAACTGCACCTATTGGCAAAATTGAAACTGTTTCTTCTAGTTGACTCACACAGGCCTTGCTGGTGCTCAGGCCTTCTTTAAGAACAAAGGCAATTAAAACAACAAACCTGAAAGCCTGAATGAAACGGACCTAGTGTTTTGGTTGTGCCGAGCTAAAGGCTGCGTGATTTGAACACAAAAGAAAGATCAGCTGAAAGGACATTACATTTTCTCTCTCCTCACTCCAGGCGACGTTTTGATGTTTCCTTTCTTCTTCTTTGGTCCTTTGCAATGACAACTCCAAGATGAAAAGTTGCCCTACCTAGTGGCATTGCGTGGGGAGGGCCAGAGGGGCGATGGCCCTGGGCACATTTTTTGGGGGGAGTACATGTTGCTCTTCACCACCCTGCAAGCTCCATACCGCTGTGCCCCTGCCTGCCTGCAGCCCTTGGTGGGTGCAACAAACATGCACCCAAGGAGTGTGATCACATTGCCCTGCCAGCTCTGTGCCCATTGGTGATGCTGCGGGGCTGTGTGAGCAGGACACAATAGGCATGCACGCTTCCTGTTCAGGTACCAACCATGCACGCTACGCTGCTGGCCTTTGTCAGGAGTTCAGCCTACACTCGAGTAGGACCCTGGCAGAGACTCATGCCTGACTGGCATGTTCCCTCCCTCCTGGTCATTCATTCAGGAGCTTCAAAAGCTTTCTTCAGCCCAAACATCACAGCGACCGATGCCAACAGACACCGGCACACTTAGGGATCCGCAGAGTCTTCGCAGTTGCGTGACAGACCTCAGCAACTCAGCATTTTGGCTAATCTACTTTATTTACATATAAACACACATGGAGCACTGCAACATGGCTCCCTCCCTCTCTCTAGCATCAGACAGCAAAGAGAAAAAGAACAAAGGACAATAGTCCCATTTCACGGAACACAGTACACAAACATCCTGTCTCCGTCACTTTCCACCCTGTGGAGTCAAAACACACACCGTCATGTGATAGACAACATTTCTATAACTGCAATCATGGAGCAGGAATTCTAACATCCTCCCCCAATTCATGATCTGGGTTGCAGTCATCAGTGTACCTGCAGCAACCTCAAAGGAAACATTTTCATCATCACAAAGGGGAATTCCCACATGAAGCAGAACCTTTCTAGAAGATCTTAATAAGCAGGCTGGCTTCCATTCCCACAATGGAGCTAGATAGAACCTATTTGGGGTTCTGTGACCCCAGTATCCATAAAACCACCATGGTATTAATCTTTGGCCATTCAACTATGAAAGAACTTGCTAAGTAGCAGCACAAGGCTAACCATGTCTAGTCAAAAGAAACTCCTTTTGAATTCTGCAAGGTAAGTGGGGTTAGGGCTGCACTCCAAGACACTTTGGAGGCTTAGTACTGATCGCCAAGCCCATTGTAAGAAAAACTCATCTATAAAAGCCAGGACCGGTAGGGTTTATCAGCTCAATTCAGCAAAAGGCACCCACGTATGGAAGCACACTTCTGTAAGCATAGCCAGGACCAGCTATCTCCATTCACATCTTGCTGCTTAAATGGGACACACCAAATGGACCAGATGCTTCTTTTGATGCAGATGGGGAGGCTCAGCTCACCAGTTAGTTTTGGGAAGGAGGGGTGGCAGAATTAACGATGCCAGCTGGAAACCCAATCTGGGGCTTCTTGGGTGAAGGGAGGAGCTTTGGATCTAGTGGATCTCAGACTACCTCCACCTTGCCCATTTCAGGGACTACAGCCAGCAGTTGATTCACCCTGCAGAGGCATATCTGGGTCTCTAGAGCAGAGATGTCCCCCTGCTGGTGGATCTCCTCTTTGCTGGTAGAAGGGTACTTCTACCCCAGTTTAAGCCCCTCCAAGCAACAGATCTGTGGATGGGTTCAGTTCATTCAACTGAATGGGGCTTATTTCCAAGTACAGGGGTCCAGGCTGCACAACTATTTAAATGTAAGTATACCCGGCTCAAGCAGTTTTC
Source organism: Podarcis cretensis (assembly GCF_951804945.1). Classification (NCBI taxonomy): domain Eukaryota; kingdom Metazoa; phylum Chordata; class Lepidosauria; order Squamata; family Lacertidae; genus Podarcis; species Podarcis cretensis. Next base: position 72,969,136 of record NC_137175.1, read on the forward strand.
TGTATGCAGGTTGTCTACCTACAGTAGCATCTGAGCATACTGTTTTCCTCCTCTGCCTTCACTACACACATACTATTTTAAGAGAAAACAAACATTAAAAATCAACCTTAAGTGGAGATCTAGTTTGGTTGAGAAACGTAAGTAGAATTGTGAAGAGGAGCTGTAGGAAGACAAAGAACGGAGAGATTCCTTAGGGCTTTTCTTCTCTTCTCTTGACTGACTAAAGTGCAACATGTTAGAGTGTCTCTCATGTATCAAAAGCGACATTTGAGTGCTTTTCTTATTCAAAATAGTACCAGCTTCCTCAGCATCAAATGCAGTGCAGTCCTTTCAAATGAAGGCATCAAGGTAGACAGGTAAGTTGGGGTGTTCTGACACATATTCTCCTTAAGATGTGAAGAGTGTCTTTAAACCTTCTTGCTTGAGGAGGTGATTAGGGGAGACTATTTGGAATTATGTGTAAGTGGTATGCAAAAAGCTATGCTACTCTCTAGTCCAGCTTCCAGCTACAGGATTGCATTACTGACAGTGATATCTTGCAACGTGTGATGATACTTGAGCGTATTTCTTTTTTATAAACCATCCAAGGAAAAGATTAAAATGTAGCACTTAATTTTGTTGTAAGTTATCAGCGGTTTCCATTGGCAAAATTGGGTGATTATGACAAAATTAACACAAATATTTATATTGCACCAATAGACTATATATATTTTTTGTTATCACAGAGGATTGATCAGTAAGTATAGAACATATTTACCTGCATAACCTCTGGTGCAGCTGGTATGTCTAACAATTCGTTAAAAAATTGGAGTTCTCAAATAATTCTTGTCATATGTAGATTTTTAATTCCTCTGCTTAGAATTATATGTATAAGAATTACTCCATTTTGCAGACAGGGAAACTAAAGCCTTGGGATTGAGACAGATTTGTAAAGCTATATATAAAATGGCTTGAGGTGTGTGTGTGACATTTTAGATCCCCCATCTTTAAACCCCAAAGATGTCTCTCTATGACTTTCAAATACCCACCTTTCCAACAGAAAGTACTGGCTTGCAAAAAAGCTTTGATTTTCAAAAGACCTTTGGGTGGGAAATGTGGAAATAAAATAAATAAACCACAAATAAAAAACTAGGTGTAGTGAGTTGCTTTTTACAGCAAGTACTTGTATTTTCACTACTTCAGTCTTACATCACTGAAATATCACCCACAAACAGGTTGTCACCTTTTTATTCTGGCAGTGTTCCTAGGCTTTTAGTAGCTACATGACAATTAAGAATTTAGCAGGATGCAACTTTTACTGGTATGGAAATCCAGCGAGAGGCAAACATCTAACAGGTGCAGATGTCCTATCATTCAGTTGCTAATGTACAGAAGCCCTGTAAAGATAAAGGTAGCAAACCTATTAGGAAAAATAAATCAGAACTATGATTTCATTTTATGAATTGGTGATGGCACTGCTTGAGTACATAACAGAACCCTGTATGTGTCTAACTAACAAGCAAGCAAATAAACAATCCTTCCAAAAAGCAGAGTGTATTTCTTAGAAATCTCAGTCAATTTTTTTTAATATAAAGCATCCACTACTTCATAGTATACAATAGAAAACAGTACTTATTCATAAGTGCAAGAGTCCGGCCATGGGGTACACAATCTGGAAGACTTGAGTAATCCCTTTGTGAATTTTCCTAGTCAAACTCGCAAATCTATCATTGGATTCAGCTGGGGTAGAGTAACAGCCTCCGCTTTTCAGATATTTTTGGGGAACTCTGCTCTCATGTGAAAACACTCAGATAACAGTTGGTATACACCCCCTTCCCCAATTCGCATAATGCACAATTCTATCTTGGCACAGACGTCATGAAGATTTAAAGATCAGCAGTAAGCAAGTTGTATACGCATATTAGATGAAAAGTAAGCAGTATAACAAAAAAAAGTTTCAAGAAATGTTTAGTATAAAACAGAGAATGGTTAAAAATGCTTCTGTATGTATTGTTTGCTCTTGAAGTAGCTATTCATTTACCAGTAATATCCAGAAGGCCAAGGTCACATAAAATTTTGTACTTTTTGTGTAGGTCAGTAATCTATATGCACACTAACCTCTGCGAGAAAGGTTCCTGCATGCAAAATATATTTAAAACCTTCTTTTTAAAATAGTTGCTCTGCATTTGGTATCTTGTTTCCATATGCCAAAATGAATTTAAGACCAGTTTAAATGGACCTTTTCACCCACTCCCCAATCTAATAGCATTATGATAGAAAAAAAGGTATTTTAGCCATGAATTACCATGTGCACCTAATTATGATGAATCGTAGTAATCTAACAGCACATGACAATAATTTATGAATTGGCAAATATCCCTTAAAACGTGGAATCAAGATAATTTTATCCCATATTTACCTCTGCCAACTCAAATGATAGTGTGTGTGTGGGGGGGGGGGAATATTAGGGGGTGTGGCATTCGTACAGAGCCCCTGGTCGTTTCATGGACTATTGGCCTGTACACCACTGTTTTATTCTTCCATTGCCACCAACCAGGTTTCCTCTGGTGAAATATTGAGGCTCAGTCAGGTTGTGAAGTCAACAACGAAGATTAAACTTTATTGAAGAACAAACAAGTTTTAAATATGTTTAGAACAGTTTCTCAAATGCACGCTCTTAATTACACGAGGCACTGTCACACTCTTCTCTCTCAGTTCTATCCGTGTCTCTCAGTCTAACTGTCACAACCGCTATATTCGTCTTTTACTTGCTCTGTCTGACCCTGACTCTCCTATCTCCCAATAGTAAAACCCCTGGGCTGAGCCTCCAAACCAGGGTGGCTTCGCCTCTGAGCTTTCTCATTGGTCAATCTACAGTAACCATTTCCATCCCTCTGTACAAACAGAATCACAAGGAATGGGCAAATGCCACAGGGGGCAATCCAAGCCCTTGGTAGTCAACAGCAGTATTGAATGGAGCAGAATTGTCATCACTGCATCCAAACCTTCAGCCCTTTTCTGTGTTGTAACTTAAATGAATTTGACATTCACCGAATAGCAGAAAATATAGCAGATGCTATTGATACCACCTCCTTCATGGATCACTGCCTTGCCATGGCGAAGGAGCTTGAATAACCCAGAGAAGCTATGAGCTATGCCGTGCAGGGCCACCCAAGACAGACAGGTCATAGTGGAGAGTTTTGACCAAACGTGATCCACCTGGAGCAGGAACCGGCAAGCCACTCCAGTATCCCTGCCAAGAAAACTCCATGGACAAAGACAACAGGCATATAAAAGTTATGACGCTGGAAGATGAGCCCCTCAGGTTGGAAGGCGTCCAACATGCTACTGAGGAAGAGCGGAGGACAAGTACAAGTAGATTCAGAGCTGATGAAGCGGCTGGGCCAGAGCCGAAAGGACGCTCAGTTGCGGATATGCCTGGAAGTGAAAGGAAAGTCCAATGCTGTAAAGAACCTGGAATGTAAGAACCATGAATCTTGGTAAGTTGGATGTGGTCAAAAATGGTGCTAGAGGAGACTCTTGAGAGTCCCATGGACTGCAAGAAGATCAAACGTATCCATTCTTAAGGAAATCAGCCCTGAGTGCTCACTGGAAGGACAGATCGTGAAGCTGAGGCTCCAATACTTTGGCCACCTCATGAGAAGAGAAGACTCCCTGGAAAAGACCCTGATGTTGGGAAAGATAGAGGGCACAAGGAGAAGGGGACGACAGAGGACGAGATGGCTGGACAGTGTTCTCGAAGCTACAAACACGAGTCTGACCAAACTGCAGGAGGCAGTGGAAGACAGGAGTGCCTGGCGTGCTCTGGTCCATGGGGTCATGAAGAGTCGGACACGACTAAACGACTAAACAACATTGATACCACACTCACAAGCATTCACATATATATCAGATTTTCATAGATTTTTGGACATGAAAGAATTTTGATAACATCATTATATAGTTTATTTATTGGTGGAGTTAGTTGTATTCATGTTTCCTGTGGCTGTTCTATTCATATTTAAGAGATACAAGATGGTCTAGTTTTCCAACCTTTAGATCTTTTATGCAAACAGAAACAGGAAAAAGTTAGCTCAATATCAAAATAAAAAAGCACAAATTAATAAATTGATAACTATATTGCAATTCAACTCAGTCGAAAGCTTTTAGCTTTACAGAATTAACCCCTCCCCCAAAATCATTCACTTTTTATGACCAGATATTTTGATCTCTGTGGATTTAGGTCTCAGTTATCACAACCAATAACTATATTTTTTGTTAGCTATCTTCAAATCTCAGTCAACCTCTCATACGATCCTTCTCTCCTGTATTGAAAAAACATTGCCCTAAATTAAACCATCTTTGTAAAAAAATAGTGATGCCATTTGTACTCTGTCAATGCAGGAATTTTTTTTAAATCGCTGAACTTCATTCACATGAAAAAGGCTTTCTTATTTCAGCAGGCATCTTAAGGCAGTTTTATGATGAATTATTGCTTTTTATTATTTGTATGGCTTATTTTTATTTTTTTGTATTTTTATGTCAAATACTTGGAAAAGTTAATGATTAAGTGGTATATAAATGCCACAAATAAATAAATGCCAAATAAGAAATCATCCACCCAGCTCCAGATATTTCGTTAATAATAATTAGAGGGGGGGAGGGAGATAGTTATGGTGGATTAATTGGAAAATGCATAAAGTAAGTAATTGGTATCTGCAAGGGTACACATATTTGTTCAGAATGATTGAGAAAAATGGAGCTGACTGTCCCCCCCCCCAAGTGTCCATATCTAGACTATCCTGGAACATTAAGGCCAACATCTTCATTATATTGAGTAAATTACACTTACAAATGCTTGTTGTTGACTGAATCTTGCCCAGAATGTTTCATATTATTTTTGAAAAGTCATTTCTTACCTCCTGACATTAAGCTTCTATTAAAAAAACATGCAACAGTAACAGAATCTTCTAAAATTTTGAATTTCTGAATTACAAATGTCATAACCCAGGAACAGATACAAGCATGGTTAATTTCCACTGAAGTCATTACGATATGTGATTTTTGTTAAGCTCCGAGGCTCAAAAGATTTCAACAGGACTTAAAATACCCTATTATTTTCTCTCTGAATTATGCTTATGATCACAATGACTATTTCTTCAGAAATTTCACTTAGCTTTCAAGGATGTTACTACTGTAACAGCAAATGAATGTGCCGAAATAAAAGCCAACAGATTTTTTAAAAAAGAATGCTATGAATCGATAAGAATTTTCCATCAGTAATTACATCTGGGGTTGGGGAAGCGATGCTTGCCCCCCTTTTAATCACATCAAAGCCACCACCAATTGTTTTTCCAAATTTTGCTGCTAAAGAGTATATATTCATACCATCACACTTTCATAATAACTGATAATATTGATGGAGGTGGGGAAGGACACACAGGAATTTGCAAATTTGTAAGTCATGAGCCTCAGTTTCTTTGAGCTTAGTGCTGAGCTCTCATTTTTCTACCTGTAATTCCCCCCTCCCCCACTGCTGTTTTATTTATTTTAACTAATAGGGTTGTTTAACAAACTATTGCTTGTTGTTAAGTCAGGTTGCCTGATTTGCACTTTATGCCAAGCCAAGATTAGATGAAACTGAAAGTAAACTTGACACTTGGATCAGGATTATCCAAACCATGGTTTAGTGTTGCATGTGAACCAGCCCATTGTCCAGAGAACCATGAAGGCCACAACATGTGCCCTGTCCCGTTTTGAACTTGCGTTTCCTGAACAACAGGGATGCGGCAGAGGAAACCACTTTTGAAATTAAAACAAGTTTGCAAAGTAGTTTATGGCCTGGGAGGGGGTCTGCTATAAAATGAGGGGTAAAATCTAAATCCCACTCGATGCAAGCAAAGCCTAGAAGCACCTAAAGTAACTCTCTGGATTATGGCCAGAAAATGACATAAAAGCTTGATTGTAAAAGAACATTTTTTAAAAAAGCTCTACTTTGGATTTCACCACTTTGAGGTTGCTGGATTGCTAGCGCTGTAACATTCTACTCTTTCGAAATGTTATATATTGTGTTGTAATTAGTGTTCCTTTTGTATGGAGGTTGGGGCACGGCCAACACCTCATCAGGTTCATCCAACCCAAGGGTGAGGAAGTTTATTTAATCTTTGGCAAACAAAGAGCCCATCTTTACCTCTTGTAAACTCTCATGCCTTCCCCCCCCCCATTTATTACAAACACTTATCTGATCCAACCTGCTGCCTTGGTCAGAAAAAAAAGGATCAAAATAATAAAGACTCTCCTCCCTGAAAGAGAGGGGAGTGGTTGTGGACGGGAGCCCGAGCACCGCTCCTAGCAGGGGGCGTTGCCCCCTGCCTCCAGCTCACCTGGCTGGCACTCACGCCCCCCCCGGTGGCTGTCCAACCAGGTGCCATGGGGGGGCGTGTCGGGCAGCCTTTATGCTGCAGTGCCAGCCTCCCCCCCGGCCTCATTTCTCTTTGTCGTCCTGGGCCGGTTGCCCGGGGGGCCTGGTAGGAGTTTTTCCATTTGGCATTAGGCTTTTTGGTTTTTTCGCCTACCTCGTAGCAATCGTCACAACTTTTTGGTGGTATTGGTGGGTAGGTTAGGCATTGGAATAATGTGTTGTGGTGTGTCGAAGTGCTAGGTGTGGCCATCGCCTATGCCTTCAATTTCTAGGGGTATTCCGTTAATGGAATCTGGCGGTCGTGTATTCCGTCCGAAGCCTGCTTGGCGGGAGGCCATGGCACGACCCTCGGTGACATCAGGGGTGAGCCTATAGTTGGATTAGCATCAACAGGTGATGAACCCCTGGTGAATAAACCCACTTGTTTCGCAATCCAATGCCTAAGCCAATACCTTTTCATTGCTGTAATCAATAAAGTTGTGGCCTTTTCTAGCCCATTAACCTTATATCACGTGTCCCTGTGTCTTCATTTTACTTCGCGGGGGTCGGGTCCTCGAACCACAACTGAAGATTCCTTTTGCCCCGGATGCATCTGCTATACTACTTAAAAATCACAAATGAAGCCTCACATACTTCTCTGATCCCAGCTTGTGCCCAGGGTGATTGCAATCTCTACAGCATGCAAGCATCAAAAATGACTGAGGCTGCTCCTCATATAATAGATTACTTTCAAATGAGACTCTCTAATCCCACCGTACATACAGAAAAGATTAAAGAAACTGACTTTTGGGGGATGGCGGTGGGTGGGTGGGTGGGTGGGCAGGAGTGCAGAAATATATATGCCTGGGTGAGGGAATTTGGAAAATTCTTCAAGAAAAAATAAAATGAAATCCATTTGTGTTGTCAAGATAATGTGCATATGTATGGTAAACTGCTTTATACAGAGTCTGGCCCTTGCTCCATCTAGCTCAGTATTGTCTACTCTGCAGCAGCCCTCCAGGGCTTCTAGCAGGTGCTTGACCACTGGCCTTTCCCTTCTGGATTATCTTCTGCTAGTCACAGCAAGTCGGGCCACATGTACAGGTCTGTTTCTGCAGGCCTCGAGCCGAGTCGACAGAGAACAGCGACTTATTTGTGAGCATTGCAAACATCAGCAAAATCACACTTCCCGTCTCCAGAGTGTAACAACGGCATCCAACCAGAGGTAGCAGCAGCACTTTTCAAAAGTAAAAAAGAGGTACCTGAAGCATGAAAGGACCTCATACATGAAATGGAATTCTAATTAGCTAAGATCCCAAAGTTGAATAAAATATTGGGGAGGGCAGGTAAGCCCCACCTTGCATAATCAATCACATGACATGGTGTAAACACACTGTTTGAATGGTAGGTAATGGTAAAGAGACCCCTGACCATTAGGTCCATTCGTGGCCGACTCTGGGGTTGCGGCGCTCATCTCGCTTTATTGGCTGAGGGAGCCGGCGTACAGCTTCCGGGTCATGTGGCTTGCATGACTAAGCCCCTTCGGGCGAAACCAGAGCAGCGCACAGAAACGCCGTTTACCTTCCCGCTGGAGCAGTACCTATTTATCTACTTGCACTTTGACGTGCTTTCGAACTGCTAGGTTGGCAGAAGAAGGGACCGAGCAATGGGAGCTCACCTCGTCGCAGGGATTCAAACTGCCAACCTTCTGATCGGCAAGCCCTAGGCTCTGTGGTTTAACCCACAGCGCCACCTGCATCCCTGTTTGAATAGTAATGCCCATTAAAAAAAAAAAAATTATAGGGGGAAGACACAAGATTTACCCACCCGGGAAGAATGGCAGATGAAGGTGATGGACTATATGGAACTGGTGGAAATGACTGGCAGAATCCAAGACCAAGGAGATGAGTTGGTGGAAGAAGATTGGAAGAAATTTAAAGTTTATCTACAGAAACATTGTAAAATTAAGGAATGCTAGAAGGATGTTGGAATGAAGTAATGTGGTTTTAGCAGAAATGATATAAAGGATTAAGTAAAAATGGATTGTTAATTGGTGAAAGAACAGAACGTTAAATTATAGTATATTATGATAAATCATTAGGATAGAAATAAAGATGGAAAGGATTTGCTGAAATATCTGATTGAATTAGAATACAAAAAAGGGAGGTGTGAGGAGGTCAAGGAAATAAGCAAAGGAAAGAAAGTTATGTAAAGGATTGATTTTTTTTTTTAATTATCTGCATTTTTTTGGGGTTTTCCCCCCTTTGTTTTTCTCTGTTTAAATATGTTCTTTATTTTTTCTTTTTGTAACCTTTAAAATCTCAATAAAAATCTATTAAAAAAATTATAGGGGGGACTGGCCTCCTCAAATATTTTATGGGGCGGGCAGAGGGACCTTGGCCCCACAAAGTTGGCTCTGATGTGGAGACTCATGCCCATAGGTGGATAGGTCCCCTTCGTACCTGTAGCCAATGAGGCCACAGCTAGAAGATGTGTTGTTGTTTGAAGACCTGGCTACCAGACATGACCCCACTCTAGCCCTCACATTTTCTGGAAACGGCTGACAGGCAGGGGTTGTTCAAATGCCTTTTAAAATGTGTAAGGTAAAGGTAAAGGTACCCCTGCCCGTACGGGCCAGTCGTGTCCGACTCTAGGGTTGTGCGCCCCTCACTTAAGAGGCCGGGGGCCAGCGCTGTCCGGAGATACTTCCGGGTCACGTGGCCAGCGTGACGAAGCTGCTCTGGCGAGCCGGCACCAGCGCAGCACACGGAAATGCCGTTTACCTTCCCGCTGGTAAGCGGTCCCTATTTATCTACTTGCTCTTAAGAGTGCTTTCGAACTGCTAGGTGGGCAGGAGCTGGGTCTGAATGACGGGAGCTCACCCCGCCGCGGGGATTCGAACCGCCGACCATGCGATCGGCAAGCCCTAGGCGCTGAGGTTTTACCCACAGCGCCACCCGCGTCCCTTAAAATGTGTAGGCTGCAACAAAGCCAGCTGTGTCTCCTTGCTACATGTATCTACATAGTACAGGCATAGGCAAACTCGGCCCTCCAGATGTTTTGAGACTACAATTCCCATCATCCCTGACCACTGGTCCTGTTAGCTAGGGATGATGGGAGTTGCAGTCCCAAAACATCTGGAGGGCCGATTTTGTGACATAGTACATGCATTATAATTATTATTACTATTATAATTCCCCCCCCCCCAAATGTTGCCTTCTATTACATTAAAGCAGAAGTAGCCAACATGGTACCCTCCAGATGTGCTTGGAGTACAACTCACATGGCTGGTGGGAGATGTATTCCAACATCTAGAGGCCTCACCCTGCATCAGAGCATATATTGTGGGGCAACTGCTTTTGGGTTATGCACAAAGAGGCTCTTATGATTTGCATGCATATTATATGCGCTCATGAGACCATTACCGTACCTTCCATTTTTGTATTATGCAGATTAATGGAAAAAGGATTCCATAGTTTTGAAAGAGGACCCATGAACTATATTCGGTTTGCAGAGGCAAGCCTGTTCTCTTAGGGACGATGTGATTTACGCTATTGTAAAACAAGAGTAACTGACAACAGACAGGAAGCCTGTTCCCAAATAGAAAGCTCTTTCATGCTGAATTATAACATATATTTTTTAAAAAAATCCAGCATTAATTTAGAATGGGAAGTGGAGAAAACAGCCAGCTACCCCCTCAGCTGGCTCATGTACTGTAATTTCATCTTTTTCTCTTAATTTCCTTACAGCAATGATTCAGTTAGAACAAACAGTGGAAGCGAAATGTAACAGAATTATATGGCTTGAAGTGTTTATAATTTTCTCACTCCTCTATTAGCAGGCTAACTCAAATAAGATGAGGCAAAGCCTGCTCTGAATGGCATAACAAATACAATGAATAACTCAAGACATTTCCTCAGTACATTTATTTGTTTTTTTAAAAAAAGTGTTGTTTCCCCACCCCCCAACATGTAACTGAGTGACCTGGTTTGTGTCCCTTTACAATGACTCTGAAGGAGTTAAGGAAGAGGTTATTTACACAACACCGCCCTGTTAATCAGAAAGTGAAGTGTATTCTTTCCTTCAGCAAGGAAGCAAAAGGTGCTTTGAACTAATGGCTTTGATGTGGTTCATCTAACGAAGTCAATAATCTGGACAGGGGAAGCATCAGGAGCCAACTCTACCGCCTTCAGTTGCCATTGCGACCAAAATAAAGAAGAGATGTTTTTCGTCTTTAGGAGCATGGCTGTGTTTCCTTTATCAGATTTAAGTAGTTACTTAGCTCACAAATCTGGAACAAATATGGTGTCGAACACACCGGTGCTTGTCTTTCTAAGGACATATTTCATGAGCTATATAGATCTGAAACATCGGGAAAGCACAGTTCTCAACATACACACTGAGCGAAGCGAATGGATGGTGCCAATTTTGGTCTCAGTCCCGGTTAATCACCACGAAAGAACAACCAAACTGCAAAGAGTCCACAACACCTTAAAAAAAATCTGGGGATGTGATGAGTTTGGAGGATGCACCCCCCAACCTAAGAGGCACCCCTGAAAAGTATCATGGAAACAATGTCCACCACGATGGCTTCTTCTCTCCTTACCCCACTCCAAACCCTGGAGTAAACTGGTGGCAGAAATTCTTTTTTTAGGAAAGGAAGTTTGCAAAGGCACTTGTCATAAATACCGGTACTTCAGTCTTCTCTAACTGCAGGAAATGGGGTTTTAAGATGTAACTGGCCCCTGTTCATCTTCAGAGCTTCTATGTTTCCCTGCACTGGGGAAGCAACTCTGTAATGCTATTACTATATAATTTGAACATATGTATTTTGGGGGCCTCAGAGACAAATGATTCATTTCATGAAAAGCTTATTAAACTTACACAGCCTTTTAAAAACACACCAAAAAAACCCATAAAGCTCTCCTACTGATAAAAGTGTAATGGCTGCCAATTAACCACCGGGCTAAGTTCAAGGTGCTGGTATTGGTGGAAGAATCTTGGGACCTGTTATATATCCAACTGATCACTAAAGCTATGCCAAAAAGAGAGAGGACTCCTTGTAGATACTGTCTCATCAGAAGGTCTGCTCCGTACAATATAGGAATTGGTCTCTTAGTGTGGCAGCACCTCCCTCCCGTTACATATCAGACAAGCACTTTCTCTATCTTTTTGGTGCCTATCGGAGACCTTACGTTTCCATCAGGCCTCTCATTGTTTAATGAGAAATTACTCATAAATGAAATGAATGGATAAAAAAGAGAGCTGGCATTGCTGTACCAGAAATAACCAACATGAACAGTACCCCACCTCCAAAGTTGCCGAACATCTCCCTCTATCGTGGGAGAATATTTGTCCTGGCTCTATGTAAAAAAAAATTACACTGATTTCATTTTGCTGGAAATCACTGGGGCACAGCAATGAGTTAACAGCCAACGATCAGCCAGCAAATTCATGATGAAGACTTCTTAAGCAGAAATATGTTCAGTCACAATAAAGAGTATGCCTCTGAGCATATGCAAACTGCTTTCTCCTCGCCACTGAGCAACTGCAGCCTCATCCCCTTCTCAGAATTAGAGTGGAGAAATGGGATTTACAGCAGATCTCCATAAGAAGAATTAAAGCTGCAACACCTCTCCCTTTTTTTGAGACTATCTACTTCTATATGGGACGCAGGTGGCGCTGTGGGTTAAAGCCTCAGCGCCTAGGACTTGCCGATCGAAAGGTCGGCGGTTCGAATCCCTGCGGCGGGGTGCGCTCCCGCTGCTCGGTCCCAGCGCCTGCCAACCTAGCAGTTCGAAAGCACCTCCGGGTGCAAGTAGATAAATAGGGACCGCTTACCAGCGGGAAGGTAAACGGCGTTTCCGTGTGCGGCTCTGGCTCACCAGAGCAGCGATGTCACGCTGGCCACGTGACCCGGAAGTGTCTCCGGACAGCGCTGGCCCCCGGCCTCTTAAGTGAGATGGGCGCACAACCCCAGAGTCTGTCAAGACTGGCCCGTACGGGCAGGGGTACCTTTACCTTTACCTTTACCTTACTTCTATATACCTTCATTGCCAGCAATCCATAACTAATTGGTTTCCCTCCACACACAAGACAATCCATTCCTCATTCCTTCCCAGCCGGCAATTCACAAAAGCATTTTACACCCACAGCCCGAGCTCTTACCACACATGTGCTCGTTCTTCTGGCTTTTATTTATTAATTAAATTTATAAAATGCCTTTCCTCCCAATGGAAGGCAGAGATAAAGCCATGAGCAAATCTTAAAAAAACAATTCTAGTACAGATGCAGACTTATCTGTTCTCTAGGGTTGAATCCTGACATATAGGAAGAAAATGAGTATCCCAGAGCATGTGTGGAGTGCTGTTCCTTTACCATTGGACAACTTCTTGCCTTCCTCCACAAATAGAATTCAGGGACAAGGCTACCCCTGAGCAATTTGCCTAGTCAGGACAACTCTTCTCTTCCAAGAAATCCATTGCTAGTTCTCTCTTTAGCCTTCTCTCATTCCAATTTCCAAATATTTATCGCTTTATTTTATTTTATTAAAACCCTTCCAGTGCAACAGCACTTTACATTCACGGTGATGCGTTCCCCTGCCATAAATTAAGGAAGGTGACGAGAGCCAGAAAATACCTCCGTCGCCCAAACTCCTTTTGCTGTTTTCTCCCACTCTTTTCCCTCCCTATAATTCCTTTGCAACCCTTGGGAAAGCAGCGAGGGATAGCCAATAATAAAAACATCCAATTTGCATTTAACAGTGAGGGATTTGTGGTGGGTTGGTGGAGGAGTTCGGTAGAATAAAAACCGGCATGTGCATTTAAAAAAAACAATCCACTTTATTGTGCTTACCTATTTTCTCAGTTAGAGTGGCATGGTCAACAATCTTGGTGGCACCAAGATTGGCATGGAAATACAGAGCTTAAATATACCAATCTGAGAAACAATTTGCTTGTTATGTGCTTTCTGGGCTTTAGTTTCAGCAGCCATAATTTATCTGCCATGGAAACAAATGCCTCATAATGCAGAAAGAGTTACACATTTTAACCCCCTCTCCTCCACACTTGAGTATGGATATCTGCCTCAACATTTCATCTGGTACAAGGCCTCAGTGTAATGGCGGACAACAGAGACCAACTCGGTACTGCCTTTCAGGGTCTTCAAGCATTTCCAGATGCTTCATCCTTTGTTGGGTGATGAGCCAACAGAAGCCTTGGATGAATTCATTTAATTCTCAAATGTCCCTGTTCCATAAAACCGTGCACAACCACCAGCAGCAGCCTTGTGTCTTGGGCCCTCCTAGCCACTGCAAACCTGTGGCTCCTTCGAAACCAATCAGGCTCACAGCTCTCTGTAATATACCACTTCACTTCACCTTCCTTTAAAGAAACAGAAGGCTTGATGGCCTCATTTTCACTGAGCTTCATCTGCAAGTGTCCTTCTCTTAGAGGGCTTGTGTCACTCATTTCAAAGTCCAAGGGTTGAGTGGTATAATGAGGAAGGGCTCGGAGACACTTTCGGCGGTCATCCTGTACGCTCCGAGGTCAAGTGTTTTCTTACACTCCTAGCCATTTACCAAAAGTAAGTTGGAGCCGTGAGAGAGACAGCTGGGAATCTAACGGCCTCGTGAGTCCTGGTGGATAAATCTTGCCTTTGATCATATGCACTGACCTTGGTTGCAACAATAGTCAAGAACTCCCTAGCACCGGACCGAGCTGAGAATCTGTTGCTCCGAGCTTCCTGTTTTCATTCAGATGTGTACAAATTACCTCAACATGCCCTCCTCCCTCCCCACCTCTCCCGAAAACACTAAGGTCTGAAAGAAACTCTTGTTATATTGTTGCCACTTAGGTTACACTGAGCCTGCATTATCTACTCACAGCTTTAATGACTTCCTGCTGAGAGAGGCTCTGTAGAAGTCTTGGCAGCAGGACTAAGAATAGCATTAAATGCAAGGTTATCTAGGCATTACACTCACTGTAACATGCAATTAACTCTCCTCTTCCATTTTCATTACACAATTATTCATTAATGTCAATTTAATTTTATGCATTGTTCTACATGACCGAAGGCTGATTACAGGCCTTTTCACTGCAATATCCCAAGTTAACTGGTGCCAGCCTCACTCAGGGCAGCCTAATTGCAATTTAGCCTAGACAATTCCTCCCATTTTTGCCCTCCAGTAATGGAACAACAGATCTCGGCCAGGTAAAGATTTTAAGGTGGAAGGGGGGAAAAACACAAGGCTGAGCGATGCACAAAAAACAACTGGACTCTTTTTTCTTCTTTTTTTGAGACAGAGAAAATACACGAGTTTAGAGCAACTTTCTCTTGACTGTGGTTTTTGTGTGACTGCTGGTAAGGCTCCTAGGAACAAAAACAGCCTCATAATTTAAATTGGTCTTTGCTCCCCATAGAGATTTCTTCAGTTATGCAATACAAAACATAAACACTCAGTATTATAAAGGGAAACTTCCTATGATATTTAATTCATCAGTCTGGTAATGTTTCACAATTGTTGCATTTTCTTTTTTAAGTTCAATTGTTTTATGGTTCAAGCAGGCTGTTTGTTGTTGTTGTTGTTGTTGTTGTTGTTGTTGTTGTTGTTGTCCTACTTAGCTTTGAAATAGCAATACTGTGACTTTTCTCTATGAAAATGTATTCTTAAGGATATTTCTCCCCCAGTGACCACCCTTCCACAGTAAGAGAACACACAATCTCATTTCTAGCATATATTAAGCCACAAGCTACCTTAAAATGCAAGTTCAGGCAGACAATCCACAGATAATTTGGTTCCCCATAAATTATCTCATCCCAGTGCTTAGAATCTACATCAGTGGATTACCTCTTAATTTTTCCAGTAACAGCGGAAGATGATAGTCTAAAATTAAGACATTTGAAGCTTTGAGTTTCAATAGTAGAAGGTGAGCCTCTCAAACAATGAAACTGTATTTTTAAAAACTGGAACATAAGATCAGATATAGTGGTACCTCGGGTCAAGAAGTGGTGTTGTTGTTTAGTCGTTTAGTCGTGTCCGACTCTTCGTGACCCCATGGACCAGAGAACGCCAGGCACTCCTGTCCTCCACTGCCCCCCGCAGCTTGGTCAGACTCATGCTGGTAACCTCGAAAACACTATCCAACCATCTCGTCCTCTGTCGCCCCCTTCTCCTTGTGCCCTCCATCTTTCCCAACATCAGGGTCTTCTCCAGGGAGTCTTCTCTTCTCATGAGGTGGCCAAAGAAGTGGTACCTCGGGTTAATTCGTTCCGGAGGTCCGTTCTTAACCTGAAACTGTTCTTAAGATGAGGTACCACTTTAGCTAATGGGGCCTCCCGCTGCCGCCAGAGCACAATTTCTGTTTTCATCCTGAAGCAAAGTTCTTAACCCGAGGTACTATTTCTGGGTTAGCAGAGTCTGTAACCTGAAGCGTCTGTAACTTGAAGTATCTGTACCCCGAGGTACCACTGTACTTTCTTTAAGCATCTCCTTCCATGCTCTCTCTGCTTCATGTAGGGATGGATGGCTTAGCCTTCCAATCCATGACAATTTCACAGATATTCATTCCTAAATGCATTCTGCCCCATTTTCTAAAGCAGAAAACTGTATCACAAAATTCAGACAAATGCAAAATGCAAAGGATAAATATTTCTTCACATATTGACACCTTCAGTTTGCATGAAGTCCAGATCTTACAGCATGGTCATTTCAAGAGGGGCTTGTACCCCATAGCAGTGCAGCCCTGGAGTCCAAGGCATCTCTCTCAGCCAGCCTTCAGCCAGCCTGCCCAAGATGGATCTCCGTCTTTGTCCCCCCCCCCTTCTACCCAGCATACCTTGCTCAAGACTCTTTCCTGCCACCTCACACCCAGTTACCCTGCCCAGGTCTAAGATACCTCTTAGAAGGCCCATCAACACCTTTTGCCATGCTATCCCCTCTATCCCAGGTGAGGCCCTGGTTTGGAAAGAAAGCTTAGCCTCCATTGGCCAGCTGCCAGCCTCCAGTGGCATGTAATCTTCCCTTCAATACTCCAAACAATTGAAATCCCACCATTAACCAATTTCTAGCCCCCCCCAAAAAAAAAACCTATAACAATATGTTCAGTGAGTTATAGGCAATGCCTCTTCCCTTACATTGCCTGAAAGTTGAGAAAGCTGCTTCAGCACGTCAGCTTTTAAATCCTGCGGGTTTGTTTTGGGTACACATATTAATTAAAAAATAAAAATTAATTTCATACTGGAACTTGGTCTGGAGCTTTAGTTGGTTTTGCCACGTGGCATTATTTATTGCTCCAAAAATGTCAAAAACAGCATCTTCTTCGCTATTTGAAAATACGTTCATTGTGTAATTTCAGATTACATAACTAACGCATTTCTAAACTAGCAAGGAAGATTTGTTATTTTGCTTTTCAGTAAGAATCAAAACATGCACATGATGATATGATAACAGATTCTACAAATTAGGCCTCCACCCACAACAATTGGTGGGATTTTAACAACTATAATAGATTTATATTAAAGGATGTTTACATGAAAATTATGTGAGGAGGCAAAGAAAGAGATCTGTATAATGGCATGAGCTCGTATTCTTCCCTGTTATATCTCCATCTTTTTTAATGCACCTACGTAAGTAGGTAAACCAATAGGTTATCATTGGCTATCATGATTTTCTTACAATGTGTGAGGCTATGAAATATGTTTTAAAACTCCCTCAATAGGTTTTAACATAATTGGATCAATGTGTGCACTTAAAACTTCCCTTTCCATAACTAGGCCCATAACTGGTGTTCAGGGAAATTTAAAACTATATATATTTTAAAAGTAGATTGAAACACACACACACACACACACACACACACACCACTATAAGGACCAAGTGTCAAAGAATGGAGAAGTAAAGAGCAAGTTTTGTTTCATGTTGGCTGAACACTGTGCTTACCAGAAGGTCTTAGGCAAGCCATTCCCTCTGAGCCTCAGCCCTGCTCCTATTTGCATCATTTACCTTACAGCACTTGTGGACAACTTGCAGTACTCTGCCTAATTTCATGTGACCCTTGGCTTTATGGACGGTAGGGGAGAGAGAAAGAGATCCTTGTTCTGCTATTCTATTTGATCCTTCTTCCACCACACATCCTTTTCTTCCTACTGTTTTTAGTCTGTGGGTCAACTTTTGATGACATAAACAAATCAGAAGCTGAACTGAGGTCAGGGACTGATACCCAAACAGACCCTCCAAGTGTCCCTATTTTCCAGGGACATCCCTGATTTAGTGAAGCCGTCCTGGTTTCTGATTTGATCCTGGAATGTCCCACTTTTCTTTAGGATGTCCCTGTTTTCATTGGATTAATGCTGGAGGGTAAGGAGTTATCTGATCCCTGAGCCATGTGAAGGCCATCCTGTATAGGGAAGGTTTTTAAAAAAAGTTTAATGTTTTATAATGTTTTAATATATGTTGGAAGCTGCCCAGAGTGGCTGGGACAACCCAGTAGGATGTGTGGGGTATAAATAGTAAAATTATCGTTATGAAATGGGACATCCCAATTTTCTTCTGGAGGGTATGTCCCAATAACTGAATAAGTTATTGGTCAGAGAACTGTACTACAGTTATAGGCATTCTATAGCCTAATAGGTTGTTGTTGTTGTTGTTGTTGTTGTTGTTGTTGTTGTTGTTGTTGTTTTATACCCCACCCATCTGACTGGGTTAATCCAGTGCTGAAGGAAGTGATCAATCATTTCTTGCTGCCTAAGAGACAGAATAGGAACCAAAAGCAGGGAGGGAGGGAAGGAAGGAAGGAAGGAAGGAAGGAAGGAAGGAAGGAAGGAAGGAAGGAAGGAAAATTGTGAATGTTACAGAGGCAAAAAAGAAAAAAGACAAAAGTAAAATGCAGTTAGAAATGGGTAAACAAAGGGCGCCTTGCAAACTGCCTTGCAAACATCCTTGTAAAAACTTTACAATGATGACACACTCTGTAAATCTATATTTTATTCTGGGATGTGAATTCTGGACAAGAGAAATGTTATAGCTGCCTACTGGTGGCCAGACTCTGCAGTTGACATCCTCTCTCTTTTAATATGTCTCATCTGGAGAGTGGGCTTTTTGACCTGAACACGTGACTTATGTGTTGCTATGGCCAAGATATGAACTGGAAGGATGGTGATGGTGTTGATCTGTAGGCAGAAGTTTCTGTCTGTGTTGGATGACTGAAAGTGAGACTTGCCTGATTTGAGGCCAGCTACTAGGGGCTGCGCGCTGGTTAAATTAGCTCATACCCTCCAACATTACTCCAATGAAAATAGGGACGTCCCATTCCATAACGATATTTTCACTCTTTATAACCAAAACATGTTTCCTCAGCCATTCTGAGCAGCTTCCAACATAAATAAAAACATAATAAAACATTAAGCATTTTTTTAAAAAAATCCCTATACAGGATTGTCTTCAGACAGCTTGGGAGTTGAATAACTCCATACCCTCCAACATTTCTCCAATGAAAATAGGGACATCCTAAGGAAAAGCTGGACATTCTGGGATCAAATCAAAAACTGGGACAGCTTGTCTAAATCAGGGTCGTCCCTGGAAAACAGGGACACTTGGAGGGTCTGTTAGCTGCTGGTAACTATCTGCGTAACTTATTAAGACAGCAAGTTGTTTTTTATTCTCATGTGGAGAGAGAGAGAGAGAGAGAGAGAGAGGTCAAGAGTTTGTCTCCTATGTATTCATGCATCATGCAACCATTTCAGCATGCATGACAACCAAAACTCAGCTATCGAGGCCTGCTGTTAAACACACACACACACACACACACACACACACACGGAGTTGCTGAGTGGCTTGGCTACTCTGACTGCCAAACATATTAAACAGTTTTTCAAAATGAAATAACTGTTCCTATATCCCGTACCAAAATATACCCGCCCGCCTCCCCAGCCTAAGTTAGTCAAACCAATTGTTTTTCATTATGGGTTACTTGCCTGCCAATTTTTGCTCTAAGGAACTAAGAGATCTTTGACATATAGCAATTAGGATGGCAAAAGCAATCTAGTTAGGTAAAATTTATGCCTCTGCAAATGAAAAATATAAATAAATAAACAAAAGCTCCCAACAATAATGGGACCACTGCAATTTAAGACATCATTAGAGGGGTTCCTAAAGAAACACCAGGGGGAAGGGTGCTTACGAAGAAGAAACAAGGAAATAATAGAGTGAAGTAACTGAATGGTCCAGCCTGATGCCTCGGTTCTGTGAGTGTAATGCTGTTCACAGCCTCTTGTGCTCTCCAGATCTGTTCTAAGGGTTTAGTGGCTCTCCAGAACAGTGTGAGATGTGACATGGGAGATGTGATGTAGGGCGAAGGGAGAACCCAGAAAAATCACTTCCCCGCCTTGCACAAGTATTAGATGGGTGCAAGCCCCATCTATGAATGGAATGCCCATTGGATATTTCCTCCCCCCCTCTCTCTCTCTCTCACACACACCGTATATATTTTATCCCACCCTTTACCGAGGACCTCAGGGAACACAGTCAAAACAACCATAGTTAAAACAGTATCTTTCTCAGTAAAACACTACACTCCATTCAGTCATCCATGGTCCATAGTATGGACCAGCTTTCCCCAAAATACTCGGTGCACCTCAGAAAGCTTGATCATTTTCTTCTTGAAACTTGGTCCCCATTTTTCACTTATATCAACAGTGCCATGCCATGGCTGCCATAACTGTGAACCCTGCATGTGGGGAGCTAGCAGACATTCCTGTGGTTATAGCTTTGCTTCTACCTGTTGCTGTGGCCATGCAAATGGCTAGCATCTCCCTGTGTCACCACCAGCTTCATTTCACACCCAACTTTCTCTCCACACAGTGATATCATTGATCCTTCACGAGTATCAAAGGATGTCAGAGGATTTTGATCCGGATCAGATTTTGTTGTAAGCTGCCACCTGTTTCAGCTGCTGAGTGGATAGTCAGGTAGACTGCCCGTGATAGGTGCCCCCAAACACCCAAACCTGGCACCTCAGACAGTCATTGTTTTGGTTCCTGGCTGACCACACGTACAGAAGCATTGTCAATCAATGCAGTGCTTAAAAAGCTATACCGAGGCCTGGATTTTCTGACTGGAAGGGACAGGGCAAAGGTTGCCTTTCTGCATTTTTCCCCTCCCAAGGTGCACATCAGTGCTGGCAAGGGAGGGTATCTGCTTCCATTAACTGCCTCTTGTGCAAGAAGTCTCACTTTCTATTTCAGATTTCCTACATAAAAGAGATCTAGACGTTGGGATTTATTCTTCTGTTGATGCATGGTTGGAACTTTCATTAACGCTAATGGGAATTATGCACACATATGGAGAAAAAATATATACCACATGGTGATAATGACTTGCATTTATATAATGTCTTCCGTCTCAAATCACTTTCAAACTGTTCCACTGCTAATTTCATCTGTTTGTTAGTCCTGATACTGTACTCTGGGCCAGGGAGGGGAAGGCAATTTTAACATCTGACCAAGAGATTAGCTTTTGTAATCTGTCAAATTGAGTCCATCCGTCTTCTCTGTTTTATTTGTGGTCAACAGGCATTCCATAAATACAAGCTGGCAAGTCTATCTATAGTCTTCAGTAATATCAGGCCAACCATGTTTCCCAGATGCAGGATAGATTATTTCACAAGCAAGGAGGCTACTTTCTCATGTGCCTCTCTTTTTTTTCCTGAATAGCTTGTCTGAATCTGCTGACCTCCCTCCAGCCACTGCTGCCTGATACAATTCTTCTGGGATGCGGTTGATTCCGAACAGCTTTGTAGCCATACACCCAGCGCCCAGGATATATATGTACCTTTGCAGACAGATGCAGTCATTTTCATCTTGCAGTCACACATACCAGCAGGTACTCTGGAATATCTGGAAGGTGCATGGAAGTTTTTCTATTTGTACACTTCAACAAAACTATTCCCAAAGCCGTAGAAAGCTGCATGCAGAATGGCAGAATTATTCAGTCAAGCTGAGCTGATTCAAGCAAACATGCAGGTATGCTAATCAGTGACATAACAATGACGATTCATTATGTATACCTTCCTCTTCTACCAAAGCAGCATGCCACAACAACCATAAAATCAAACAAGGTGATCACACAGTGACAAAGAATTTCTAAAAGCAGTAACAAAAACATGGAACGCAACCAATACTTTTTTGAGGCTAAAAGATAGTCATTTTAGTATGTTTCATCCTGCTTTCCTTCCATCACAGGCACTGGCGGAGGAAGAGGGGGGCGGGAGGATCGCACCGCCCCCGGCAGCGTGATCCCGATGGGGTTTCCATCGTGGCTGCCCCCCACCCACGCTGGGCGCCCTGCCCCCACAGGTGGCACGCCCCACCCCCAGGACATGCGCCAGCCCCTCCCCACCTGCTCTCTGCCCCCAGTGCCGGAGCATGAAGCTCCGCCACTGATCACAGGACTCAAGGAAGTGCACATAGGTATCCCAAGTCATTTCCCTGTCCAGGCACTGCCCAGATCATAGACCTGCTTGGCTTCAGCAAGATGGCTGCATCGTGTGTCCATTCTAAAACTGGTAGCAAGAAAACTAGGTGTTGTACCTTAAAAGCCCATTGAAACAAGGATGTTTTCCATATTTGGTAAAAAAGAAAAGAAAAAAGAATTCTGAGAGATCAACTGGGAGCAGTGGGACCAGCTTAGGGGGATCAGGCTAGTCCCCTAAATGTTCTTCTGCTGCTTCCTTCCCAAAGCCCAGGAATCTTCTACCCGGGAGGCAGGCGCAATGTTCACACATGCAACGTCAGGACATCAAGACGTCACACATGCAATGTCACCCCCCAAAAAAAATTGCTCTTGCAAGTTGGTGCCTCTGACCCTAACAAATTTCACAGCACACCACTGACTGGGAGACCATTCCAAAGACCTGTGCCCCATCTCAGAAGAGTCTGCCTTCTTCAAATACAGCATGCTTGGTATGTCACCTGAAACTGTTAAACAAACCCCTGGCTAACAGCTGCCGCATCAGCAGCCGTGGTCTGTGATAGACCAAGGAGCACTTCCAAGCTAGTTATTGGCAAACCCATCCAGAAGATGTCTGGACATCTAGATCATCCACATCCTTGAGTAGTAGGTATCTCCATCAACTCTATTCTGTTCCTCATGATAGGTCCCAGCCCATCACTTCTACTGCTTCCCTGGGATTGGCAGGACTTGCCACTCCATGACTGACACCTACCAATTTAATGGTTGCAACACTGGAGTCAAATGCTCCCTCTAGCTCAGGCATAGGTAACCTTGGCCCCCCAGATGTTTTGGGACTACAACTCCCATCATCCCTAGCTAACAGGACCAGTGGTCAGGGATGATGGGAATTGTAGTCTAAAACATCTGGAGGGCCGAGTTTGCCTATGCCTGCTCTAGCTGGTCCCTTTTTGAATCAGTCGCTCAGTCTTCAGAAGCAGCCCCATGTAGAGTGTGTTGCAGTAATCCAAATGTGATTAAAGCATGTGTCACCATGGCCACATCTGACACCTCAAGAAGCTGGCACAGCTGACTTTCCTTTGACTTTCTTCATAATCTTCCTTATCCCTTCCTCGCTTTCATTTGCTTGATGCATTCATATTTCATAAAACAAGCTGTCTTTAATAACCTGATATGAAGCCCAAAGATCTACCCTGATGTTCAAAACGTTGCCCACACATTTCATGAAACATTTTCCTCTGTTCTTCCCAGCCACTTTTTTTTTTCCTTAAGGGGGGTGTCATTATTATGTTCTCTCCCTGCCTGTTAGTGTAATTTTAATTTATCATTAAGCATCACTTTGCTTTTTAACATAAAGAATTCAGTGTGCTTGATGGAGCAGCACTTCATGGAAAGTTAGCTCCTCCACAGCAACAACTGTTTAGAAGAGAGTTTATTAATTTATCAGAGCCTTATGTTCAATTTCAGATTTTTTAGCTTAGGAACTAACAATCAACCGCACCTGTTACCAATTAAAGTATTAATGGCACATCAATCAAAGAAAAATCACTGCAAAAGGAGATTACACAAGCTCTGTACTCATGTCAATTTTTTTTGGAAGCCATCCTTTATTTCCCAAAAGAAATTAAATCCATAAACTATCCACGACCAATTCCAGACGTGGCTTTTTTGCTCCGATGTTTGTAGAGGCTTAACACCTGAGCCTTGGAGGGCAAGTATTTTGTTTCAATGAAGGAACTGGGTGTCCTGTATTTAAAAGGCAATAATGTTGTTTTAAACACAGATGCCAGCAGGACACTCTAAATGCTTTTACAAAGCTTGACAAAAGTTAATTACTAGGTTTACAAAGAGCTATAAAGTGCTAGTAAAGGGGGAGATTGATGGGATCTTATTGTTACTCACAAGTTTTTATGTTTACCTGTAACTGGCAAGGTGCTGTGGCACCGGGGAGAGAAATTGCATGGGAGATGTTGTACTTCATCAACCTTTTTATTTTGGACGAATACTAGAGAGCTTATCCTTATATGGACAGACTTGCGATATTAGGACTGGTGTCGCACAGTTTGGGAGATTTTTTTTTTTTTTTTTTTTGCTAAAAAAAAATCAGGAAAACAGTACTGTCGGTGAAAAAAATAATTGCCAGTATTGACTGCTCTCTCTCTCTCTTTCAAAATAGCAAAGAATGTACAAACTGGGTATCATGGATTATTCTTTTGTAAATGAAATGTGCTCATTAATTGACATGAACTAACACATATGGTATGTGGGTGTCTGAGTGCAGGAATGTGATGAAATTTGGGAGTTGGGTGTTGTTGTTGTACTTTTCTAGTTCATTTTTGTGGGTTGCTTGAGCTTTCTTCCTGGTGGAGACAAAAGGTTATGCTCAGAGTAGCCCAATGGACTTCAGCTAACCATGACGAGAAGCTGAAGTCTGTTGATTACAATGGGTCTACTTTGAGTATGACTTGGTCAGATGCTTCCCAATAGATTTGAAACAGAATTTATTTCAGTATTTTTATCCCAGTTGACTAGCCCAGCTCTAGGATCTCAAAGTGGGTTCCAACATCAAATTGTAGATGGGCAACGCAACCCAAGGAATTCTGGCTGTGAGTAGGCATCATTGATCTTAGCTGCGTATACAACTGCAGATTTAACATCTCTAGAAGAATCACTTACTAACAGCCAGGGCCAGGGATCTGTAATGGACTTGTTTATTTTGTGGGTCAAATAAATATCTGGTCATGCTTTCCAGTTTGTCAGAGAGCCTGAAAAACCCTAAAAAGGACATTCACGTCTGTACAACAAACTGAGTTTCTTCATCTCTTGGAAAATAAAACACTTGGACTTCTGTTTTCCTGTTTGAGAAATGGAAACATATTTTTAAAAGGGGTTTTAACACTTAAAATGCTCGATTCTTTCTTCTTTTTTTATAAAAAAGGCCTGTCAGATTCCTTCCTCTTGTTTGCTTCAGAAAGTGGTGCTTTGATTGTCCATTAGAGAGTTGTTTACATTTCTCCAAAAGCTCCATTTAGTTTTCCTGACAAGGTGGAATAAGTGACTGACTGTGATGGATAGAGGCACCTGTCCTAATGGCTGCTCAAACTGTGCCCACTAGTGCACGTTACATTGATAAATTGACAACAGTTGGGACATGCTCTGCTAACAGCAAGAATGAGGCTACTAGGACAAACACAGGCGGTTAGACAGTCTGCTTTAATATTCTTGGGAAAGGTATACAGACTTCTAATCTAACACCCCAACAGCTGCAGTGAGAAATTAGTGCGGAGGCTGGTTTCTTTGTTACCTCAGTATTATCATGGGTAGCTAGTTTGGGAAGTATACTTTGCAGTCAAAGTGTTCCCCAGTCTTCTTGTTGAATACGCACCTGCAATGCTTGCATCTGGGACTCCAATTTCCTAAAACGGAGGGGGGGGGGAGTTTATCTACGCCTTCTCACATGTAGTGTGTGAAGGGGAGGAAAAAGGAGTATAAAGGCACGTTAGCCTTCAAAGCGGTAAATCTGAAGTTGTTCTTGCCATCCTTAACAAGGAATCGATCACCCCATCAGGTCTCAAGCCAAATCACAGAAATGGAGATGACTGTCTCAGCCTCTACTATGACACCGTAGAAAAAGAGAGGAGACTCAGGTAGGGCAATTTATTGTGATAAATGATAACCCCAAGTCTCCCTCTCCCTCTGTATGCATAAAAATCTCCGTGCCTTGTGATGACATCCAGTTAGGTGTTACATCCACATTGCTGACAGCGACTGGGAGAGTAGGGCTCAAGCACGGTTTGATAACGTCAGGCTACAGGTACAGCTCATTACATGTGATACAAGGAGAAAGGGCTAATTTTGGGTAGCTTCCACTTTCTTGTTTCTCATCATGCATAGTTCTGTCATAGTGTGGTTCTTCCAGGGCCTTCATTACTGTTGGGTGCATTGAGTTGCATAGTGATGAGATGGTTCAGTCCCACAATTTTGATGGAAAACATGCTTGATCCTGTGACCTGACAGTCATTTCCATGTTCATGATGCCAGTTTCCCCTGCCAAGTTACTGTGTTTATGGCAGTGACTGGATAATTTGTGGCCCGTTGGATGTTACTAGATTCTAACTTGCACAATCTCTGACCACTGGCTAGGCTGTGTGGGCCTGAAAGGAGTTGGACTCCAACAACACCTGATTCTTAATCCCTGGTTTATGCGAAGCACATCTGACTGGTTGTCCCCCACCCCAAATAAATAACCCTCCTCTTTATTGTGGGAGGAATTCAACATACAGTGGTACCTCAGGTTACATACGCTTCAGGTTACATACGCTTCGGGTTACAGACTCCGCTAACCCAGAAATAGTGCTTCAGTTTAAGAACTTTGCTTCAGGATGAGAACAGAAATCGTGCTCCGGCGATGCGGCGGCAGCGGGAGGCCCCATTAGCTAAAGTGGTGCTTCAGGTTAAGAACGGTTTCAGCTTAAGAACGGACCTCCGGAACTAATTAAGTACTTAACTCGAGGTACCACTGTACTGCTATGGCAAAGGAAGCGTTTCAGCTTTTCAGCTTGTCAGATAGAATGATTCTCCCTTTCCTCCTGCTGTTCTGTTCTTGGGGTTCTCCCAACCCGGAGCCGGTTTCAGGGGCATGTGGGGAGAAGAGAAGGGAAACCCCCATTGCACTGGCTTCCCTTAGCAGGACTTGTCGGCTGAATCCCACACCATGTTTTGTTATTTGTTATGGGAAATGTTTGCGGGATACTTAAAAAGCCAAGTGTAAAAACGCAAATAGGATTTGAGTAAGAACAGCAAGTGGGGTTGGACTTTTTGTTTTTCGGTATCGAGTAACTATAATATTCAGCATAAACTGATTTTTCTTAGGGAACCATGGAGGAAAGGGAAGTTGTAGGTGGAATGACTGAATTTGAAATGTCGTTGAGCTGTTTATTTGTCAAAAAATTATAAATAAAATTATATATTAAAAATGGTTATTCCTTTTGGCTGTAAGACAATATTTTGTGCTGGAAAGTGTGAATGATCAGGGCAGCGGGTTCAGAATAGCAGAGGTGGCCCAAGACATTTTGCTGCCATTATAAATTCAGAAGCTGACTGGCCTGGCAGCTGAATCTTATTGTAATACTGGTGAGGTGACAGCATCGTCCACTGAGGGCAGCAGGCTAGCATTGGGGAGTGGGGGAGTAGGCCATGTGGCACACAAGTCTCTGTCCTCCAAAACTTTGCCACCTCCCTGCAACCAAGCACCTCCCCCAGCAGCTGCCTCACTCTGCCTAATGATAGGGGCAGCCCTGGGGATGGAAGTGCCCAGGCAATTTTGGTTGTTTTCAAGCGAGATCACAATCAAGGACCACCTCTCTCCATATGAGCCCACCCAAAACCTGTGACCATCATCTGAGACCCTTCTTCATACGCCTCCTCCAAAAGAGGTCCGGAGAAGCAGCAACTTCTTGTGCCTTGGCTCCCCGTTTGTGCAATGCTCTCCTCAGGGAGGTTTGGCTGGCGCCAGTCAAAAACATTCCTCCAACCAGGACTTGGGCAGATTAATATCTTATACCCTTTTAAATGTTTTTGTGGGAGAGGTTGGGGAGTTATTGGTTTGTGTGTGGGGGGTTGTTCTTGTTTTTTTTAAATATATTTTGTGGTTTGTTTCTTGTATGTTGTGAACTGCACTGAGATCTATACATGAACGGCAATAGATAAAATATTATATATATATATATATATATATATATATATATATATATATATGGCTGCAGCTCTATGCATAGTTACTTGGGAATTACTCTGTGGGATGCATCAGAGCCTGCCGTAAATCTTTCGTTACATTTTCTTGATTATAAAGCAACGTCATTTAAAAAACAGAGGTTAGCATGCAGAAGCAATCTTGGTGGCATCTATCCACTAAGCTTCAGACCTTCCTTCCGAGGTCCAGCAAACACTGGGAATGATTATTTTCCAGAGGAACTGTACGAAAGTTGACCAATTATTTCATCCTATAGCCAAGTCTGCTTTTGTTACTTTTCCGTTGCTTTGGTTACTTCCTTGTTTTCAAACGCTTTTACCTGCTCTGAGCTTAGGGATATATGACAGTTAAAAATCTAAATAAATATTGCCAATGCTGTGCATTATAATCACTGAGAGTAAGATTTATGCTCAAGGGAAAACATCCCAGTTATTTGAATCATGGACTGATGAACAATTTAAGAACTTTATAGCCGTCTCCCCCTCCCTTTCCCCAATCAAACTACTATCCAATCAAACTAGCATTGCATAATCCAGCTATATCCTAAGTACTTGAGCAGTCAGTGGGTTCACCTTAATTCATAGGGGCTGGATAATTTTAACCCAAGATTGAGCCAGTGGAGAAAACATTGCAGGAGCCTAATGCCAGGCCATTTAAAAAATCAGAAAAGAATGCAAAAGTAGAGGAGGAAGTATGGACAACAATACTACTCTCCTCTAAATCTGCTTTCAAACCGCCTCAATGCTGATTTTATGTTAAGACACAGTTTGCCTTTATGATCTGCATGGATAATGAAGCAATTAACAGCCATCATATATAAAACATGCAAGTAGTCCATTAGATACCAAACAAACCATTAGCTATACCATGTGTAAGCTGATGTGACTGGATGGTTCCATACGCCAGTCCTGAAGGTTTGCCAGAGACCCTATTGGGACAGGCAGCAGTTGGTGTTATGAGGAATTCTGATTTGCTAGCAGTCAGCTGCAACCCCCAGCTGCCAGTGACGTATTTAGAGGTAGACATGGTTATGTATACAGCAAGTGGGGAGACCCTATTTTAGCACGGCTTTCAATGCAAACCCCTTCGTGATCCTGGAGCAAGGCACAGAGGTGTGTTGCTCCAGCAAATGAACAATTGGTAACTTGTTTTGTTCTTTTAATTTGTTCTTTGCAGCAGCCACTAGAGTAGGTGTGAGCTGTCTCCAAATTTGATTGTCTCAGAGATGCTGCAGGAGATGACGTTTAAATCATGGGTAGGCAAACTAAGGCCCAGGGGCCGGATTTGGCCCAATCGCCTTCTAAATCTGGCCCATGGACAGTCTGGGAATCAGCGTGTTTTTACATGAGTAGACTGTGTGCTTTTATTTAAAATGCATCACTGGGTTATTTGTGGAGCATAGGAATTCGTTCTCCCCCCCCAAAAAAAATATAGTCCAGTCCCCCACAAGGTCTGAGGGACAGTGGACTACTGAAAAAGTTTGCTGACCCCTGGTTTAAACCCTTCCCCAACACCAGCTTATTGTTCTATATTTGACTTCCATAAAGCTCCTGAAGCTGAGGCTCCAATACTTTGGCCACCTCATGAGAAGAAAAGACTCCCTGGAAAAGACCCTGATGTTGGGAAAGATGGAGGGCACAAGGAGAAGGGGACGACAGAGGATGAGATGGTTGGACAGTGTTCTCTAAGCTACCAGCGTGAGTTTGACCAAACTGCGAAAGGCGGTGGAAGACAGGAGTGCCTGGCGTGCTCTGGTCCATGGGGTCACGAAGAGTCGGACACGACTAAATGACTAAACAACAACAACAAAAGCTGTTGGTCCCACATTCCCCCTAACTGCAGCTAGCAGTTTCAGGGGGTGTTTTAGAATTTAGCATTGTGGAAGCCCATGTGATACCTTCCAGATGTTGTGGGTTACAATGCACATCACCCCCAGCTATGGGCCATGCTGGCTGGAGATGATGGGTGTCGTAGTCCACAACATCTGGAAGGTGACCTAATGGCTACCCCTGGTTTAACCATCTCCATAGTATTTGGAGCTCCCCATGGTTTTTTCTTAAAACACACACAAAAATGGCAAATCAGTCACAACTCTCCCACGGATCATGTAATTTGACTCCAGGGAAGATGAGCCTTGTAGTAGCCACACCAAACTGACAACCCCGGGACCATCTGTGAAATGGCCCCATCGTTTGAAAGCATTGAGAAGTTTCTACTACATGGATGGTACAAAAACACCCCGAAATGTTTAGCTACAAACTGCTTAATCTAGTTTGTCATAGAGGAAGCACTTTCTCTTTCCTCTTTTCCCGGGAATCAGAATTCTAGGCAAGGATTCCTATTTATACAGGCTTGTGTTGTCCTCACACTAGACATGGAACAACAAATGAATTTAAATAAATGAGGAATTTTCAATGGCCAAGGATCACCCATGAGAGCTCTGAGCTTCTGTTTGCAAAGAAACTTTGGGGGCTGGAAGTCATTCCTCCCCAGGTGTCCTTGACAGTAGAGAGACCCAGCAGAGCTCTTGCTCAGACTCGCATGCTTAATAAAACAGATATCCAAGATAGGGAGATGATTATTAAGGCAGGCTCTGTCCTTTATTAGGCCTTCTTTCAAACAAATACAAACAAGCCCTGTGAAAGTATCACAGTAAGGGAGGATGAAATTAAAAAGCCAAGCACAATGGCATTAGCATGAGAGGTTATGACAAACGCAATCATTATTGTAAACAAATCCTAAATGCATGTAATCCACAAAGAAACTCTGAAACAATCCTTTTCCTCCATAGGGATCTGCTGTGGTATAGAATAATACGGTATCATTATAATAATATATAAAAAAAGGAGA
This sequence comes from Podarcis cretensis, assembly GCF_951804945.1. Taxonomy (NCBI): domain Eukaryota; kingdom Metazoa; phylum Chordata; class Lepidosauria; order Squamata; family Lacertidae; genus Podarcis; species Podarcis cretensis. The sequence goes on from NC_137175.1 coordinate 72,999,583, forward strand.
GAGCCATGAGGCATATCGCTAAGAGGGAAAACAACATCAAAACATAACACAGAGAAGAAAAGGAAGCAGACGGTCTATTGTTTTTCTGCCCAGGGCGAAGGGAACAAAGAATTTTTAAAGAATGTTAACGTCATACCCCTGAGTTTGACCACTAGTGAAAATGACCTGCCTGGAACTTGAATGAGTCAAGGAATTTTTTTGTTATCTCCCCTTCTTTATTGATGTGTGTTGTTTTTCCTCTGTGTACATGTGCATGCGCGCCACACAATTGTGTGAGCTCACCCCATTTATAATGAATCTAACCCAGGAACGTAATTTTACAAATGCACTTTTACATTTAGAATGCTGTTATCATAAAAACAAAACACACACAGTGCGGGTAGTCAGCCTGACTTATAGCAGCTTGGTTCAACCTCGGCGAGATAACCGAGAGTAATGGTTTTTGATAATCAAGCCACAGTATTAATATAACATGAACCGTAAATGCTTTTGTGCTGCAGCTCTGAGTAAGCTACCAAATCTCATTGGAATATAAAGGAGTAAAGCAGTATGGCTCTTTGTTTTCTCTCCTAAAATAAAGCGCTTCAGAGCCTTGCCATAGTTGCTCCCCCTCCCTGACCCCCCAGGCAGATTGTGAAAGTATTTTTTGAAGTGGATTGCTCTATAGGTGAATCACGGATCCTCATGTTCACATTTCGCTCCAGCCAGAAAAATGCTCTGAAAAACCTGCCTGTAAGGTCTTGTATGGCAGTGTTCAGATTCAGAGCAACCAGTAATGAAGGCCAGTTTTGGCAGTGGGGCCTATCAGTGTCCACAAGACGAATACAGTGGTACCTTGGTTTACAACCATAATCCGTTCCGGAGGTCCATCTGTAAACCAAAACAGGTTGTAACCCAAGGCATGCTTTCGCCAATGGGGCCTCCCCCCAAAAATTGTTCATAATCCAAAAAAAGAAAAGAAAAAAAGGGTTGCAATCCAAAAAAAGTTTGCAGACTGGGACACGCACTTCCAAATTGTTTGCAAACCAAGGTACCACTATACGACTTTTCATAAAATATCAGGGTGGTGTACAGCAATACAAAAACATTCAGATTTTCCTTTGTTTTGTTTCATGCTTCTTTTAAAGCACACATTTATTTATTGTAAGTTGCTTTTAGTTACCGTATTTACTTGAATGTAACGCGCATCTTTTTTGTTCAAATTATGTAGCGGAAATTAGGGTGCCCATTAGATTTGATGGCGTATTTACATTCAACAGCAAATACTTTTTTGGGTTTCAAGGTTTTGAAAGCTGAGGTGCACATTAGATTCGACGGCACATTGGGTTCGCATAAATACGGTACTTTGGTACCAAAGTGACTAAAAGGTTTGATAATAATGATAACAATAACCTGTTAAAAACAGGACAAATTGCGATAACTGGCAACTCAATAAAATTTTGAACAGCTGCATAGGCCTATTGACGTTACAAAAAGTCTTCAAGACATGTCTGAAAGTCAAAAGGAGGAACGCCTACTGAATCTGTTGAAAGTGTGTTCCACAGCATGGAAATGGGAACAATAAATACCCATCTTCTATCGAAGACCTGTTATGCCTCTGTTAGGTCAACTCTTGTTGACATCTCCAGGCTTCTAGTTTTATAAATTTTAATCAATAAGTTGTTTGATCTACAATCTAACATACTGCAGTGCTTTTCCTGAACACTTTTATGAGTACTTTGTTTAGGTATTAATTTTTTTAAAAAAGTCAACTTCTGCATTAATAATGGGAGAAGACAATTCCTTCTTCATCACCTTTATAGCCTTGAAATTGTGTATGAACTAATGCAAGCATGTGGAAACTGTGGCCTTCCAGATGCTGTTGTACTCCGACTCCCATTACACTTGGCTATACTGGCTGGGGCTGATGGGAGCTGGAGTCCGCAAACATCTGCAGGGCCACAATTCCCCATCCGTGGCCTAACGGAACTCATTCCAGCTGCAACCAATAGTGAGAAAAGAGCCTAAATTATTCCAGTTTTCATCAGCGGCGGGGGGGGGGGGGGACATACTTCTTGTAAGATTTATGGGATGTGGAGTTCAACCTATCAAAAACAAAGGAGTTTTGATGAATGTAGCTGATTTTATATACATTGTATATACACGAACACCACACAAATGTTAATACAATTATACTGAGTCAAAGCACAAGGCAACTATGAAAACAATATATTCCTAAGGTAGCAGTGTCACTACCACGTCATTTTCAAAGTAGATCTGTCATCAGAACATGTTCTGTTTCAAAGAACTATAATCTCTCATTAAGCTAAACACTGTTTTACTGACCATATTTTTTCCACATATAAAAACTCACATTGCTTATGAGGCTAATTTAATATCAGTGAGTGGTGTGGTACAAATTGATGACAGAGCTGCTTTTCTTGAAATCTCACATTTATTTCTTGCGGGTGGTGCATTAAACAGAGCTCCAACTCTTAACTACTTTTGATCATTAACGATCCCATGGCAATGTTGGTTGGTTGGGGTTTTTTTGTGTTTTTTTACAAGACTCCAAGTGTTAAATTAATCACATCAGCCTGGTCAAATTCCAGCTCATGTAATCTTGCATTCCTAAAATTCCAATTTCAACTGGAATCATTAATTCTTTCTCTACAAAACATATCCAGAGGTTCAGTGCAAGGTTTATGTGGCTGAAGCAAAAAAAGTGGAATGATTCTTACCCAACCTGGAGGGAACTCAGTGTTATGTCAAACAGGCAACTTCTGCCAGCCATAGCTTACCCTTATTGTGATGATATGGCTTGGTTTATCTCCCACCAAGCAACAGCCAGTAAAATGAGTAGGGGGGATGAGTTAAGAGTACAATCCAAACCCCACTCCCTATAGTGGGACTTTGTGGAGCAGCAGAACCACTGCAGAGGAAGATGGCGGGACAAAACAATTAGGCCACATCCCTGTGCCATCTCTGGCTTGGCACAACTGGGTACAAATCTGGCACAATATCATCTGGCATCAACAGCAAGATGATCTCAGGATTCCTCCCTGCCCTTGGAATAGCCATTTGGACTTCCACCAGTACACCTCTTGCACTGCACCCACAGCGACCAGTGGGAATGTGGCTCAATCCAAACCTCTGTCTGCTGTAACAAAATTTTTAACCTACCTTTCTAAGAACATGCTAACTTGACACACCTAAGCTTTGGCAAGAACCATTTCAAACGTACACAGAGCAAAAGAACAGCCAAAACAGCAGAATGGATAAGTCAAGGGCCTAATTTTACAGAGGCACAGCCTTTTTTTCTAGCCAGAACTCACCAGTATTCAGTTTGGGCACGTCAGGTGGGTACCATTGCAGTTATAAGAGAACAAGGGAGGCGTTCGTGGTGAGTTGTGGCACTTCTTATTTTCTAGAAAAATAGGGCTGCAATGGATCCAGCTGAATACAGTGGTACCTCGGGTTAAGAACTTAATTTGTTCTGGAGGTCCGTTCTTAACCTGAAACTGTTCTTAACCTGAAGCACCACTTTAGCTAATGGGGCCTCCTGCTGCCGCCATGCTGTCACTGCATAATTTCTGTTCTCATCCTGAAGCAAAGTTCTTAACCCAAGGTACTATTTCTGGGTTAGCGGAGTCTGTAACCTGAAGCGTCTGTAACCTGAAGTTCTGTAACCCGAGGTATCACTGTAATACCATTCTCAAAGCACATAAGCAGTGGATCATATAAATCTCTCCGGGAAGGTGTGTAACGCCCAAGTAAGGACATGAGTAAGTGATCCTAGTTGTTATACATAGAATCATAGAATCATAGAGTCATAGAATCATAGAGTTGGAAGAGACCACAAGGGCCATCGAGTCCAACCCCCTGCCAAGCAGGAAACACCATCAGAGCACTCCTGACATATGGTTGTCAAGCCTCTGCTTAAAGACCTCCAAAGAAGGAGACTCCACCACACTCCTTGGCAGCAAATTCCACTGTCGAACAGCTCTTACTGTCAGGAAGTTCTTCCTAATGTTCAGGTGGAATCTTCTTTCTTGTAGTTTGGATCCATTGCTCCGTGTCCGCTTCTCTGGAGCAGCAGAAAACAACCTTTCTCCCTCCTCTGTGTGACATCCTTTTATATATTTGAACATGGCTATCATATCACCCCTTAACCTCCTCTTCTCCAGGCTAAACATACAAGACATAGGGTGGTAAACTGCATTTCCTGATTTCGACAACGGCTATACTGTACATGCTATACAAGCCATTTTAAGCATGATTTTTATTTTAAGTGACATACATATAAATGAACAAATGCTGTTGTTCCAGCACAATACTGGCATTTTCAAGACACTTCCTTCCCTCCCTCCCCATTAAGGCTCATCCATGTGAGTTACTTCACTGACACCTCTGTGCTTTCAATCAGTTTTAAGAGTTCTAAACTTAAAACAGTTTCGCAGGACCAGTTTTCAGTTTGGTCATCTCCATCCAAATAACTGAAATCATTAAGAAGCATTGCAAATTGCATTAGCCACTTCATCGCCCTTAAAAAGGAAAGACTACAAAGGATGAACAAGGGAAGGGAATTACCCCTTACCCCCAAACAAACGAAAAACAGGGCAAGAGTCCATGCAGAATAGAGATGTTATGGTTTGGCTTTGATTCTTTCCATAGCTATTGTTAAAACAACCATTGCTTACAGGTGTTGAGGCAGGGCAAAGTTTGTGTCCTTTGGCAGCGGATGAAAGGATACAGTCTCCTTTTGACGTGATGCAAAACATACTTTATAACTGGATACACTAGAAAGAAATCGTGGCGCCCTATTCCAAAGTCAGACAAAGTAGCATAGATTTAAATCACTGGCATAATTTATTCTACTTCAAGGGGATGACCAAAAGTTTCCTTCAAGTGGTGTGGTTGCTGCTGAAACTGATAGAACTTGGCTTCCCAGACAGTCTCCCATTTGGTCACTGGTCAGACCTAGGTTAATGCCTTTGGGCGCTTAGGGGCTTGCCCTGGGATGTTTGGCAGCTCATTCAAAGTTAAGCACTTTGAAGTAACCAAGGGCTAAATCAGTAGATCACACCCATTGAAATCAACACGGACGTTTAGTCATAAGTAGTGATGTAAGAAAACGTCATTTTCTGTTTCTGCCCCTTAATCGACACATGTAGCAATGTTTCTGTTCTGCTGCAGTTCATCTTTTGCCAAAATCTATGTTATTCTCCCCATTGTCTGCTGTGGTGAAATTACATAACTCGTGTCATTTATGTAATTAATAATGTAAATTACATTGTCATTAGGTTGTTGTCCCCCCATTCATTTCAATCCAATGGAAACTGTGCAAATGTGGGAAAAACGAATCAATAATTTGTGGACTGAAAGCAACAACAGTGAATGCCAATCATATTTTCTGCATTGAGTTCCATTCTGAACATGGGACAAATAAGCAAACACCGGCAATTTCCACTGCCATTTCTCTTTTCCTAGGAATTCTTTGACATCCCTAGTCAATACAACTTATGTTCTACTGAACTAAGCATGACAAACTTAGTCTGAATCCAACCCTATAATTCCAATGTCAAGTGTAGAGCCAGTGCTATAAATCTCTTCAACTGAAGTAAAGGGGACAGGGAAGTGCTTAACCTTAGCCAGCTTGTGTCAAATTATTAATAAAACGTCACCTTTTGCGGGGTATAAACTATTTTGAGCAGCAGGAATCCTGATCTGCTTGGATCCCTCTTCTGCAAGAATGGTTAATCATTGTTAATCCAGCCCTGAAAACCAGTTCTTATAGCAGAATGAACTAATGATGTCAAGCGAGACTATCACATATGGCATCTTGTTTTGAAAATACTGGGTCTATATTTAAAATTGTTTTTGAGTTTTCCTCTGGGCTGCTGAGGCTATACATTTGTCATCTTGACCTATCCAAGCAGGATCACAATTCTGTGGGCTATTCTCCAGGTAGCTACTTTTGTTGTTGTTGTTGAAGCAATAGTTTGTTGTTCAGACAGCTGGCTTGACTTTGCTTACTTACTAGATAAGTTTTTCTTGTAGAAGAGCTAATGTCTCAGTTGAAAAAGCTCCATTTTATGAATCGATAGCGGCCTCACTTCAAGATACAAAAGAAACAGAAATACAGCCTGTTTGTGCTATATAAGGTCTATGGATTTGCTATTTCTGACTTCCACAGATAAGCACGAATAGAAAAAGTGTGCAGAATGGTCATATTTTGTTGTATGAAGTGGACAGATTCTTATTGTCTTACCTTTTCAATGGTAAAGGTTAGGACTTTAATATTAAATATCCTCTCTTTGATTTAAGGCGTATGGGGTATTCGACTGGCCAGCTAAATGAGCTGAGGGTAGCCAATGAGTCTCAGACCTTGTACACCTCTTTCCAGCAACTCCTGCAGCCAAGCCGGTGCCAAACATATTGCTCTGCTTTCTTTTGGACCACATCAGTGAGACGGCCAGGGGGCTGGGGCTGTGTCATCTGGGCAATCCAGGACCTCCATAAACACTGCCCAGTCTTATGCCCACAGAGAGATCAGTTCAGTGCTGTTAACTCAGTGCTTTGACTTCATCCCCAGGGGGCACACTCCACTGTCTCTTGAGACAGACAGATGCCAACAACAACATCTCTTTGATTCCTCTATTTTAAGCATCATTTAGTTTTAGCTATTGTGCAAGCCGGGGTTGGAGAACCTGTGGCCCTCCAGGTGTTGTTGGGTTCCAACTACCATCAGCCCCTGACAGCAAGTGGTCAGGAGTTATGGGAGCCCCAAAAAATATGGAGGCCCATGGGCTCCCTACTGATGATATAAGCAGATGTTTGGAGGACTATTTCCCAAGATCTATTCAATTTCTTCCCCCCTCCCCCAAATGTTCTAAAGAACAATTCTGTGCATTGCTTATTACAGTGGTACCTCGGGTTACAGACACTTCAGGTTACAGACGCTTCAGGTTACATACTCTGCTAATCCAGAAACCCAATTCAGGTTAAGAACTTTGCTTCAGGATGAGAACAGAAATCACACAGTGGCAGCACAGGCCCCATTAGCTAAAGTGTTACCTCGGGTTAAGAACAGTTTCAGGTTAAGAATGAACCTCCAGAATGAATTAAGTTCTTAACCCGAGGTACCACTGTATATTACATCAGATATTCTTACAGTCTCTTAGTGGCTCTTGATGCATATCAGTAACAACTGACTGAATCCATTCTAGTTTCATTGGCAGCCTCACCTCAAAACTGTCGCTGCCCTAGAGGTAATGAACAGGGAAGTGGGATCGTGTGGGTTTTTCTGGACCGCTTGCTGTGACTATAAAACTCTTCGATGGCACCGGGATGGCTTGATGGGAATTCCAAGTAATACATTCCAGTTATGTGAGTTCTACCCTAACAGGCAGCTCTCTGAATGTTGATAATGATCTTGTCTGTGGAAACAGACCTGCTGGGTTGCTCAGGATCAAGGAGCTTAAATGCCATGGCATTGCCATAATGTCTTCTCCATTGGACACTGCAAATGGTTCTGGATTCAGGAGCTAGACTCTTGATGGTGGATGGCCAAAGAGATCATATTATACCTGTACATCCTTCAATGATCTCTAGTGGCTGCTTCCAAGAACCTTTGTATCCACCACAAAACTGAAGATCTTCTTGCTGCCTTTTCAGCCCCCTGCTCTGATAACAGGCCTTTTTCTTGTGGCTCGTACAATGGAAATAAGGACCACTGGGCTGAGCTTCTTGTTCACCAGCAGAGACACCAGCAGAGAAGCTTCTCCAATAAAAACACTTGGCAAGTGGCAACATTCAGAAAGGAAAAACCCAGATGGCAAAAGCCAGAATTAAAACTGCCCTCGCAAACTATAAATAATCATGGAATCCATGGTTCTCATGAGATCATGGCAAGTATTTCTATTTAGATACATGACCTTGGCACACTGGATTTCCTGAAAAACGAAGGACCAGCTGGGGTTAATGGCCTACAGCTATGCCTAAGGCCATCAAGTCTCCCAGTCAGTCATTAATCCCCAGGATGTACCCTGGGCCTTGATCATTTCTTCTTAATTAAGGCCTTAGATCCTCAGGATCCTTCCATTGTGCCAGGAGACTCTTTATTTACTTCAAGGAATGTGTTTTATGTAACCTCAGCTTCCTCCCAACTTTTCCCTCTAAAGATATTTGACATGACACGTTCCAATTTCCTTTCTAATGGCCAATGTTTAATATGGCTTACACACAATTATTCCCCCCCTTTAATCTTTGGCACAGGCCCTTTACTCCAAAAACTGGGGGGGGGGTGAGGCAGAGGGGGGATTAATCCATTTTATTTTTTTTGTCCCATGAGAAAATATAACTGTCATTTCTGCATGAAAGATATTGAATCTAAAGTAAATTACTAGCCAGGTTTTAAAAGCTTCCATCTTTAAAGCAAATAAATCCCAAATTAAATACATCTAAATGAGAAGGGAACCAGAAAACATTTAGTAAGGATAAACAGATACAGCATGAGGAAAGAACTAAAAATGAGAGCTGCAGTAACAGAACCCACTTCTTTTTCCCAGGTCTTAGCCATTCATTTTTCATTTACTCTTGGGGGTCGTTGTATTTTTACTAATTCTGGTTCATAAAATAAGTCTTAATTACAATTTAAAGTAATAGCAAAAACAAGCAAAAGCACCTCATTACAGTAAAGTTGCATTGCTCTGAAAATATGCTTAATTTTAAACTAGAGGGGTGTGTGTGTCCTGCATAGACCTTTTGCTTCTAATTTCAGAGCCTTTGTCTATTATCTTTGAGAATTCTTAGAGAACAGGTGAGGTCCCTATAGACTGGAGGGACAGGGGTCCCCTAACAACTTTTAGCACCCTTAACAAACTGCAGATCCCAGGATTTTCGGCAGGGTGGGGATGCCATGCCTGTTGGAGTGTCACAACAATCATTTAAATGTACAGTGCTTTGTACCCACAGGTGTGTAATGTGAATTTTGGGTGTATGAATAACACCAAAGGATCAGAAAACTTCTGAGAGTTCATAATCAGGAGCTTGAGGCAACCTGGATCTACAAGATTATGAAAGACTCGAATCCTAAAAGGACTTTTTTTGGAACATCCCTAAATGCATCAATTAATTAATCCCTAAATGCTATTCACTGACCTATGCCAACTCCCATTCATTACTTTGAAGAGCTTTTAATATATTTTTATTCTTTTCATTCTGCTGTACTAGTGTTTATTTAGCTCCTTTTAGTTTTTTGTTCTTCTACCACAGTCATTTTAATTCATTGTAGCTCACTAGCTTGAGCTCTATTGAAGAAAGGGCAAGGTATTAATGTTTAAAACAAATGCATATATAATAGCTCCTGAAGAAGGGATGTAAAGGTGTTCCCTCCATTTTATTATTCCTTTTGTTTTCATTATTTAAAACTTCATTTCTTTCATTCACTGAAATCATATTCATTTCATTAGTCATTTGTTTTTGCAATTCATGCTTTTAAAAATATGCTCCCTCTCTCTCTGTGTAAGGGAGATTTCAGAACTTTCCCCCTGGCACCCACCATTTTATTTCCCCAGAATGGTCTACCCATTTTGTCTTCCAGTGTATCCTTTGGCGATGGTGTCAAGGATGAAATGTCGAGGCTGCCTTTTTTTGGCCCCTGGCAGCCTTCACTGGCAATTTCCAGTCGCTCCCCCCAGAACGTTCCAGAATGATACCACACCAGGGCATGAAAATCAGATCAGTAAGCTAGAGAAACAGAACACCTGCCTCTTGCCGTGGGCAGAAAGGGGATTACAAAAAAGATTCCCATCCTTTTTTTTACCGTCATTACTCACAACGTTCATTGGCCACCGAGACCATATAACACCGGTCTTGAAAGACCTACACTGGCTCCCGGTATGTTTCTGAGCACAATTCAAAGTATTGGTGTTGACCTTTAAAGCCCTAAAGGGCCTCGGTCCAGTATACCTGAAGGAGCGTCTCCACCTCCATCGTTCTGCCCGGACACTGAGGTCCAGCGCTGAGGGCCCTCTGGTGGTTCCCTTACTGTGAGAAGCGAAGTTACAGGGAACCAGGCAGAGGGCCTTCTCGGTAGTGGCACCCACCCTGTGGAACGCCCTCCCACCTGATGTCAAAGATAACAGCAACTACCAGACTTTTAGAAGACATCTGAAGGCAGCCCTGTTTAGGGAAGCTTTTAATGTTTAATAGGTTATTGTATTTTAGTGTTTTATTGGAAGCCGCCCAGAGTAGCTGGGGAAACCCAGCCAGATGGGCGGAGTAAATTATTATTATAATTATTATTAGACTGAAAATTAGGATGCGGGTGGCACTGTGGTCTAAACCACTGAGCCTAGGGCTTGCCTATTGGAAGGTCAGTGGTTCGAATCCCCACGACGGGGTGAGTTCCCGTTGCTCAGTCCCAGCTCCTGCCCACCTAGCAGTTCGAAAGCTCGTCAAAGTGCAAGTAGATAAATAGGTAAACGGGAAGGTAAACGGCATTTCCGTGCGCTGCTCTGGTTTCTCCAGAAGCAGCTTAGTCAAGCTGGCCATATGATCCAGAAAAACTGTCTGTAGACAAATGTCGGCTCCCTTGGCCTGTAGAGTGAGATGAGTGCACAACCCCAGAGTCATTTGGACTTAACTGTCAGGACCCACCTTTTAACTCATTAATTTAGCAATGATGAATGGAGCAGGCCCATATGTGAAAGACATGTGCTTTTCTGTAATGAAGTACCTATCTATCACCACATAAGCCTTATTCACCCGTTTTACTGAAGGAGGGTGGGCTTAAAGAGGGGAGAGGGCATGCACACTACCCCCGCCTCCAACATCTTTGCATGTCCTGGCTCTACGTTTGGCATATGCATGTTGAGAGTGAAGTTCAGAAGGGAAACTCTCCCTGTGTTCAAGTAAATGTACAGATAACCCTCACTGGGACTTGGAACCCTGCAGAATGCTGCTTTATCGGGGTTCCCAATGGCGGGGTGTGTCCAGACATGTCTATTTAGACCAGGGTTTCCCAAACTTGTGACTCCAGCTGTTTTCAGACTACAATTCCCACCATTCTTGACTACTGGCCCTGCTAGCTAGGGATGACAGGAGTTGTAGTCCAAAAAACGGCTGGAGACCCAAGTTTGGGGAACCTTGATTTAGAACAACAACAATAATTTTTTTTTATTTATATCTGCTTATCTCTAGGGCCTCTTATCCCCCCCTTCCTTCATATACATTGAGCCCAGAACGAAGCGCTGACCTCAACTTTGTATTCTCTATCTATTATCACATTATGCCACAACCTCGGTATTATTTAAATGCTGGAGTTTTGCTGGAGATCTTAAGGAGTCTCACAATTGCAAAGTGTCACACAATTTCATAGAGAATGACTACAGGTAAACAGCATATAAGCAGGAACATTGGCCACTTGTAGAATAACTCCCTCGCCTGCATTTCCAATTATATTCCTTTCTGGTAAACAGCAGACAATGACATTTCAACAGTTCAAGGCAGTAACCACAGAAGATTACCTAAGAAAATGAAAGAATCTTTTTTTAAAAAAGCAATGTGGATTTTTTTCTTTTCTTTTTATAGATTAAAAAGCATATTATTGCCATTAACCTGGGTTAAAAGCTGGGCTTGGATACAAAAAAACTCTTTTTGCTAATCATGTTACAGATTAAAGAATTCATTCTCTAAGTGCTCCAACTTTGAATCTTCCAGCGAGGACAAACTTTGAACCTTGTTTAATGATGCTGGGGGAGACTTTCTTCTCTTGAACTACTGCTAAAAGACTTTAAAAATAAATAAATATTTTTTTTTTGAAAAAAAATAGAAAAGGAAAATAATGTTATTTCAGCAATGAAGCACTTTAAGAGACTGACTGAAACCACAATGTATAAAAAGTGTAAGTCAGGCTTGGCAGAAGTGAACTAAATAAATAGTGATGCTAAGCGACATATCTAACAATGTAGCCTCAGTGTCTTGTCATTAGCACAATTATGTCAGTACAGTCAATCAGCACATTGCCTTGACTTTAAAGGAAGAATCTGAATGCATGCTTTTAAAGTCGGAGGCAGGGAAGCAGCGGAACGGAGGGATCATCACATTAAAACAGCAAAGTGACTTCATAGCTATTCACGGCTCCTCTTTGCTTTTCTTTAAACAACCCACAAGGTTATACCTTTTTCAAGTGCTTTGTTATCGGAGTATTGTTGAAAAATTATTCTTATGGTTTCAATACCATCTGAAATAGGCTTAGGAGGAAACCCAAAGAGTGGCGGAAGGGGTGGGGGAAGGACTGGAGGCAAACACTCCTTTCACAAACGAGACACAGATTTACTACTTAAAAGTGATAATGAAGGGCATCCAATCGTGACCTTCAAGCAAAGATAAACAACACACACACACACACACACACACACACACGAGTCTTTACAGACCTAAGCATCACTTTTCTGTGTGAGATGATAGCAGTTACTGGTATTGTCAAATTAATATCCATCTGATATATTGGGTGACCACTAGGGATGGGCAATTCCAATTCTGTCAATTTCATTTTTTTGTTTCCCCAGTCTTCCATTTGATTCTCCACATTTCTACATCAGTTTGCAATTATTTTTTCCACAGCCCAACATTTTAGCGTGAATTTCTCCCAGCATATACATGTACGGTATTCCTGTTTAGGAAAGCTATTAATGTTAGATGCATTACTGTATTTTAATATTTTGTTGGAAGCCGCCCAGAGTGGCTGGGGAAGCCCAGCCAGATGGGCGGGGTATAAATAATAAATTATTATTATTATTACAGTGGTACCTCTGGTTACATACTTAATTCGTTCCGGAAGTCCGCTCTTAACCTGAAACTGTTCTTAACCTGAGGTACCACTTTAGCTAATGGGGCCTCCCGCTGCCCCTGCACCGCCGGAGCATGATTTCTGTTCTCATCCTGAAGCAAAGTTCTTAACCCGAGATAATATTTCTGGGTTAGCAGAGTCTGTAACCTGAAGCGTATGTAACCTGAAGCATCTGTAACCCAAGGTACCACTGCAGCATTATTATTATTATTATTATTATTATTATTATTATTATTATTTGCCATTTGTATGGTAACATTTTTGCAAAGCTTATTTCCTCTAATAGAATACATTTCTGTGTGCTATTTTCATCAACATACACATTTTATTCTCACATTACCATAGTATATGCATTGTTTGTGGGGGGTTTTAGTACACGTTACTTGTCTGGGGAACTGCACTGAGGAGAGAAAAAAAGAGAAGTGTGAATTTCAAAAGCCAGCGGCATTTTGTTTCAAAAAGTGTGAATTAGGCATGTTCGCCTTTAAGTGTGAGTTGAATTGAAGCCACCCACCCCACCCCACCCCACCTCTAGTAAACCCCTCATCCCTATTAAGGCTTTGGGTATGTCTTAAGTGGCAGCAGCAGAACTACAGCATCACCACTGATGCTCAGAACACGTGAGCCAGTGTGGTGTAGTGGTTAAGAGCAGTAGACTCGTAATCTGGTGAACTGGGTTCGCATCTCTGCTCCTCCACATGCAGCTACTGGGTGACCTTGGGCTAGTCACACTTTTCTGAAGTCTCTCAGCCCCACTCACCTCACAGAGTGTTTGTTGTGGGGGAGGAAGGGAAAGGAGAATGTTAGCCACTTTGAGACTCCTTCGGGTAGTGATATCAAATCCAAACTCCTCCTCCTCCTCCTCTTCTTCTTCTATGTGAGTTTCTACATATTGACTGGCAATGTTAAATCATATAAGGTACCCCTCACTTCCTTAGGAAGACCCGCCTTACACAGATGTCAGGAATGTCAGGAACCACAGAGCACCAAGTTGAGAAGACTAGTTGTAAAGCCAAGGTGGGGAATCATGGGCAAGTTTCCAGAAGCTACATCTGGACCAGATGCAAAACTGGATGAAAACAACATGCATGACTTTTACCTTTTCATAGCAGGCTATATTCTAGTCTGCAAAAGTCAAAGATTTACACCCCCACCCCCACACCTTCCAGACCCTCCAAATGTCCCTATTTTCCATGGACAGTCCTGGATCAACATAAGCCATCCCAGTTTCTGATTTGATCCCGGAATGTCCCACTTTTCCTTAAAGGTAAAGGTAAAGGTACCCCTGCCCGGAAGGGGCAGTCTTGCCAGACTCTAGGGTTGTGCGCTCATCTCACTCTAGAGGCCGGGAGCCAGTGCTGTCCGCAGACACTTCCGGGTCACGTGGCCAGCGTGACAAGCTGCATCTGGCGAGCCAGCGCAGCACACGGAATGCCGTTTACCTTCCCGCTAGTAAGTGGTCCCTATTTATCTACTTGCACCCGGAGGTGCTTTCGAACTGCTAGGCTGGCAGGTGCTGGGACCAAGCGACGGGAGCGCACCCCGCCGCGGGGATTCGAACCGCCGACCTTTCGATCGGCAAGTCCTAGGCGCTGAGGCTTTTACCCACAGCCCCACCCGCGTCCCCACTTTTCCTTAGGATGTCCCTATTTTCATCAAAGAAATGTTGGTATGTGAACCCCGAGCCAAGGAAGTAAGTAACTCTACAACCTTTAGAAGACGTCTGAAGACAGCCCTGCATAGAGACGTTTTTTAAATGTTTAATGTTTTATTATGTTTTCAGGTATGTTGAAAGCTGCTCAGAGTGGCTTGGGCAACCCAGTCAGATGGGTGGGGTATTGTTGCTGCTGCTGTTGTTGAATAAGACGTCCCTATTTTAATCAGAGAGATGTTGGAAGGTATGATATTCAAACCATAGTTGAAAGACACATCCCAGCCAGGCAAAAGCACCGAGGAGGATACTGAGCAGAACAGTTATCGGCAAGTCCTGAAGCCTAGATTGAGAGGCCAGTTTATAATCCCTGTTGCAGAGGCAGGTTGTATTTTATTTTTATTTTTATTTAGCTTTTGCTATATAAAATAGCCATGTGGGCTCTTCCCATTAATACCTGACATTTGAAAGTCATTTAACAGAATCAAGCTATCACATCACTGGAGATAGGTAAAGGTAAAGGTAAAGGTAAAGGGACCCCTGACCATTAGGTACAGTCGTGACCGACTCTGGGGTTGCGGTGCTCATCTCGCTTTATTGGCCGAGGGAGCCGGCGTACAGCTTCCGGGTCATGGGGCCAGCATGACTAAGCCGCTTCTGGCGAACCAGAGCAGCGCACCGAAACACCGTTTACCTTCCCGCTAGTAAGTGGTCCCTATTTATCTACTTGCACCCGGAGGTGCTTTCGAACTGCTAGGTTGGCAGGAGCAGGGACCGAGCAACGGGAGCTCACCCCGTCGCGGGGATTCGAACCACCGACCTTCTGATCGGCAAGTCCTAGACTCTGTGGTTTAACCCACAGCGCCACCCGTGTCCCAGGAGATAGGTAGGTTTGAGCTAATATGCTCTAGGTCAGGCATCCCCAAACTCCGCCCTCCAGTAGTTTTGGGACTACAACTCCCATCATCCTTAGCTAACAGGACCAGTGGTCAGGGATGATGGGAACTGTAGTTCCCAAACAGCTGGAGAGCCAAGTTTGGGGATGCCTGCTCTAGGTCTTACATCCCTGCCACTGCGGGGACAGTGTGGAATTGTAGTTAAGAGTGTCAGGCTAGGGCCTGTAGGAGACCAGAGCACTGTGGTCGATAAGCCTGACACATCCATATACAGCCCAGTATCCCTAACGCCAGGTAATTTTCAAACAAGTTAAAAAACACAGGTCCCAATAAGGATCCTCAGGAGAACCAGCTTCTTTAATCCCTCGGTTATGACAACTGTCCATTTATTCCTACTCTCTCTGTTTTCTGTTCTTAAACCAGTTACAGATCAATACGAGGACCTGTGTTCTTATCACATGACTGCTAAATCCTCTAAAAAGTACGTATATAATTATTTTGTGCAGCTTAAATTATCTCTCTTTCATAATAATAATTATAATAAAATTTTATTTGTATCCCGCCCTCCCCAGCCAAGGAGGGCTCTAAATACCAGCTCTGCCATGTACACTGTTCATTATATTTATATATCTGTTATTCTGCAGAATCCAAATACATTACATAAAATATCAACAGATATAGGAGGGACCCGTTCCAGTCTCAATTCTGAGCTTAACAGAGAAGCTGCCTTTTATACAACTTTTGAAACAACTGCTCAACAGTTTGGGTGCAGGGAGGTAGAATTCAGGTATTCATCTCCTCAGCGTAGCGAGCATACAATGCACAGAAATACAAATACAGACTGCTGTTTTCTGACTGGATCTCTGGATTCGGACCATTTAATTTTTTTCATTATGATTTTGGTTGAACAATAGGTGCATTTATACGACTTTTCAGCATAATTAGAAGTTTTAGAGCAATTAGAAGGGCCTATATCTATGACAGTCAAATACCAAAAAAGATAGTTCTCTCTCTTGCACTTTCTCTTGTTTTTTATTAAAACATAAAAGTTAACTTTTCATTTTCCCTGTTGGATCAAGCGAAATGTTCAGTTAACTTTCTTCTCTCTTTCAAACTATGCTGCATCAGCAAAAATTCAGTAAGGAACATTAATTATCAAATGTGCCAGTTTTGTGACTATTAAGTACCTCATTAGATTCTGTTTTGGAAATTGCATTTATGAGCATTTTTATACAAAAAAAATCTAGGCATGCTTGGCATTCTGTAACTCCACATATACAGTGTGAGATGAAGATCATCTATGCGGCTGCTGTAGCATATGTGGTTTTTGTTAAACTAAAAGCACTTCAAGCAAATTTGTTACTTTATCGCAGGAAATGTAACATTTGAAATATGAAGCTCTGTAACCCCAATCTTCTCTGATAAACATGCTCAAAGGGCTTTCAGAGGGAGTAAAATAAATGTGCAGCAGAAAAGGGTTTAAACGAATGAAAGAAAGACGGTGTGAAATGGTTTTCCATTGCATTCTCCCACGTTACAATTAAAATACCATCTACAGATTTACACCTGTCCATCCATCCATGTAAACACCTTTATGCTAATTTCTATTATACAACTCTCCCTCACATGGATTAAATGAGCAGGTATGTATTTGGTTTTCTTTAGCAGGTATATATGTATATACTGTACCTGGCTTTCATATTATATACAAACCTCTCACTCTTAGAGCAGAAATCCTCATACTTTTAACAAAAGGAGGAGGAGAACGAGGCAGGGAAAAAAATAAATTAAAACTGTGTTTAAAATATATCATCTGTCCTAACCTTTCCTCCATTAGGGAAAATATGCCTGGAAAAAAGATTAAATACAAATTTGCTTTGCTTTTAAACCCACTTAAGAAGCACCTATCCCATCTGTCCATATAAATTCCAATGGAAAACACGATGACATGCAATTACTAATCTCAATGTACACAGCTATGCCTCGGGGACTTGCTGGTTCATATTTTACTGTTCTGTAATCAAATACAAAACTAATGAGTAAAAATATGCTTCCCCCAATAAATTCCCAGCACCTGGACAAGCGTCTGACAGGGAAATGGAAGATGCTCACACAAAATTCATTCTGCAAAGCTATTAAAGTGTTATACTTGCCAACAAGTGTTCATTAAACAAGAATGAAGGATCTTTATGCCAGTTTCTTACCAAAGGCTTTTTAATATTTTAATGGAGAGTAAAGACTATTTATCTGAACTCTGATCAGTTAATGTTCAAATCTGTTATGAAGAAACAAGGAGTCTTTTATAATACCTTTCATAAAAATCCACTTTGCAATGCTTCAAATAAAGACTAAGCACTGTAAAAGATTATGTTGCATATAAACAAAATCAGTATCGTTTTGAAATTATATGGTTATTCCTGGAACTCTTTCTCACATCAGAAATGTGTTTTGTATATATTTTTATTTAAAGAGTGGTTTGATAAACACCCCCCATGATACAAATGGAAAAAGGGATTGGAGGTGACATCACTTTTTCAAGAGCTGGAAATAAAACAAAGCCAATTTCATGGGACAGATGAAAGACGAGTGAGAATAATAGAACCTACAAACCTAGTCCATATACCTCTTTAGGAAACAAGAGCTTAGATAGAGGTGATGGTAATCGAGAGATAATCTTCCATAAAGGAATCTGTGAGCTGCTTCTCATGTTACACTCGACATGGATACTGAGCTGTTCTGCATAGCAGAATGCTAAACGGGGAGGCTTTTCTCTAAAAACCACTTAAGCTTCCCTGCAGGCAAACTTTAGAGGAATGTATTAATGCGCACTTTGAGTCTGTGAATTTCATAATCTTTTGTACTGTACTCAGGTCCTTGCTTCCGTGTTTGGCACACCAGAGCATCAGAAAGCATTGCCAGGGGTAAGGATGGCTGGTCATTTTTCCACATGTATTATTTTATCAGTCCTGATTCTGCACTCATCTGTGGATTTTTTAAAGGGAAGAAATCCACAGGAAAAATCCATATTCAGATAGCACTTAAATACGTAGTTTGAACACATTGTTTCCAGGGAGGAAAAAAAAGACAGATCTCATTCTGAAACACACATTTTCATACATATTCTGTACATTTCAGAGCCAAGAACTGCATTGCTAAATTCAGTGAAGTGCAGCATCTGAAGGAAACTGCAGTTCACATTGTATCACAATTCACAAAGATCTAATTCTTCGATTCCCTGGCTGAAGGGCACCCCTGATGCCACTTATTAGTATGCCACAGTATGGAAGTACTACAGACTTTGAAGCATGCATTTTAGGAGCCTCCTAATCCTCTGCTAGGGGACGCGGGTGGCGCTGTGGGTTAAACCACAGAGCCTAGGACTTGCTGATCAGAAGGTCGGTGGTTCGAATCCCCGCGACGGGGTGAGCTCCCGTTGCTCGGTCCCTGCTCCTGCCAACATAGCAGTTCGAAAGCACGTCAAAGTGAAAGTAGATAAATAGGTACCGCTCCGGCGGGAAGGTAAACGGCGTTTCCATGCACTGCTCTGGTTCGCTAGAAGCGGCTTAGTCATGCTGGCCACATGACCTGGAAGCTGTATGCCGGCTCCCTCGGCCAATAAAGCGAGATGAGCGCCGCAACCCCAGAGTCGGCCACGACTAGACCTAATGGTCAGGGGTCCCTTCACCTTTACCTTTAATCCTATGCTTGTTTCCTCAATACTCCATCCTGGCTCAGACACTTAGGTGGCTCCAAGCTATGTCCCCATCTATAGAGCGGTCGCTCAATCTTGCCATTATTGGCAGCTGTGGTTTCCAAAATAAATACATAGAAAGATAGATTTGGGGATAAATACTTTGGAATTGTTCCAAAGAACAGTTGTGTGCAAACAATTAAAGCTGATGATTATGATAAAAACAATGATGGTCACGATGACACAACTTTTCTCCCAGCTGTCCTTCACTCAGGCTAGAGGTCTCTAAATACTACATGTATTAGCAACCATCTTAGAATAACCCCAACAGATCATGGAGGAAATTATGGAAAGAGTTGGAAATTTATGGCTTGTGAAGCGATAAGGGAAAATTTAATAAAGATGTTTTACAGATGGTATTTAACACCAACCGAAATACGTGAAATGTATAAAACAAAATCAAATTTGTGTTGGAGGTGTAACAAAGTAGAGGGGACACTCATACATATGTGGTAGACATGTGATAAAATCAAAGGCTTCTGGGATATAGTGTACAAAGAAAAGGTTTAAACAAAACTTTGTTTAAAAAAAAGAAGCTTTTTTTATTGGGGATACCAGACACAGATATTGCCGGAGAAAATAAGAAAATATTCATTTATGCCACAGGAGCGGCAAGAACACTAATTGCCAAAAATTGGAAAAAAGAAATAATCCAGACCAAAAAAAAAAAAAAGAAAAGAATGGCAAGACAAACTATTTGATTATATTGAATTGGCTAGATTGACGGAGGCAATTAGGGGTCAAACCAAGCAAAAATTCCAAAAAGACGGGTAAAATATAGAGAATATCTTAAAAAGCAGTGCCCTCAAATTAATACTTGGACTTGCTTGGATTAATTTCTGCAGAGTAATTTATGGTACTATAGTTAAATACAGAAAGAAAAAGTGGATAATAATGAACTGAAAAGGAGACAGTTTACCAAAAATGAAAAAAGAACAGTGTTGAGGATGAAGGAAGTCAATTCGAAGAAAAGAAGAACAACAATGGTGTGTGTGTGTGTGTGTGTATGATATTTGTTTTGTATAAGTTTTCGTACGTTATCATGCCTTATTTGTATTTTTTTGTTTTTTGTTTTGTGGTTTGTTTTTCTTTTGATTCTGTACTATTATTTTCATGTTTAGTTTTACAAGTGCGTTTGTATGTGTTGTAAATAAACTCTCTCTCTCTCTCTCTCTCTCTCTCTCTCTCTCTCTCTCTCTTAATAAAATAACTCCAACAGATTCTACTTCCTTGACCCCACTAAGGGTGACTTTCCTACCACATTAACCCTCAGAGGGCCATATTGGGATGACCAACTAAGCATATTTCTCCACAATAAGAGTTCTTCCTGTCCTGGATTGCAGAAAGGCAGTGTACATTTCTTGCTTTAAAAATGATGCCCGCTCAACTTCTATGCAATTAGCAGTTCCACATGTGGAATCTGCTGTTATTATTTCTAGTTATTCCCTTAAACAGAAAGCAGAGCTGACGGGCATAAATTTAAACTCACAGAACCCTCCTTTTCTAAGAACCAACTGGCCTGTCAGGGTGAGATCCAAATCCATTGCTGCTGGCAAATGTAAGAGAAGGGGAGCTGATTTTTCATATTTTCCATGTCCCTGCTACAGCCCCTTGTGCTTTCCCTGAAAACATGCACCAAAGAATTGGGAGTCCCATCTGAATGGATGTGGTGGCAAGGTGTACATGCAGGGGGGAAAGGTCAAGGAGAAAATTGCTTCCCATTCTCTTATGTTAGCAGACAACTCTGCTGGATCAAAAGCTATTCTGCATACATATATCTCAAAGTGGGCAAATATGAAAAATCAGATATGTGTGTGTCGCAACCCTAAATCCAGGAGGTCATGAAGTCATGAGGGGAAAGCAGAATTCCCCAGAGGGGTGAATGTATAAGAAATAACTCTAAATTGTGCAAACAAGCAAGTTAAACTGAACAGTCCAGAAAAGGGGGTGGGCAGGAAGAATACATACATTTATAAAAAGAAAAAAGAAAGACACCATGAAGCAAGTAACAGAACAGGCATTTGCCAAGAAGACTGGAAGAAAGATTCAATCTCACCCATGTTATTGATCTGGCTCAACCATCTTGCATTCAGATGCCAACCTAGAATCATTACTTGAAATTCTCCCAACTTTTTGGAATCAATTACACTAGTGCTTTTGCTCTGATACCAAACTGCAAATGGATGGCTGGCCATTAAAACTTTATACTCTCGAGTCTGAATCCGGCAAAGCATTTCAGCACATGCTTAATTTTAAAATTCCTTTGTGGCTCTAGAGGGTTGGTGCCCAATCCAAGCAACGCACATGAAAATTCATGGAAAGGTTCCCAGTGACGAGCCGAGCAATCAGATCTGGCCCCCGTTAAGCTTCTCTCTCTCTAATCAGAGCACAATACAGAACACAAACCAAATTTAAAAGCTGCATCTCATGCAAATCTATTCAATCTTTCATGAAATCAAATCTTTATGAATACAACTTAAATTTCTCCGTTTAAAAGTGTGTGTGTGTGTGTGTGTGTGTGTGTGTGTGAAAAATTAAAATGACTTTCATGAATTTGCATATGTTAAATTATACAATTGCATGCACAGCTGCTAGTTTTATATATCCATATGAAGCCTCGAATGACATGTTTCGGTACTAGTTTTTAATGTCTGAAGCACAATCGACAGAGCTTTGCAAAGGCACAAAAATTCTTAGCCGATCAAAGTACATAGACTGGCTTACTTTGCACACGTGGTACATCACAGCCATTGCATTTTGCTGAACTTTTACTAAATGAACTATTTGGATAGTGCCACACCTTATAAAATCCTTGAGGGTCATCTTAGCTACATGATGTTATGTTGTAAGTAACTCCTAATAAGGAAGAGATGAGAAACTTGTGGCCCTCCAAATGTTGATGCACTAAAACGCCCATCGCCTCTGACTACTGGATGTGCTGACTGGGGCTGATGGGAGTTGGAGTCCAGCAACACCTGGAGGCTCCCCATCCATTAGCTAAAGATACAAGCTATGTTTTCACATATTTTTGGACTCCAACTTCCTTTAGCCCAAGCCAGAAGGCACAAAAAGTTGTATTTAATAGCATTCAAATGTGCACTTCAAATATACTTTTTTTTTCAAATATCTTACTTTATTTTTAAAACTTCTGTCCCCCAGTTTGTCCACAGAGACTCAAGGTGGCTAAGAAACAGTAA
Source organism: Podarcis cretensis (assembly GCF_951804945.1). Classification (NCBI taxonomy): domain Eukaryota; kingdom Metazoa; phylum Chordata; class Lepidosauria; order Squamata; family Lacertidae; genus Podarcis; species Podarcis cretensis. The sequence continues at coordinate 73,021,913 of NC_137175.1, forward strand.
TATACAAAGAATAAAAACAAATATAATCCCAAATTCCCTCAACATACAGTCCAATCAATACATTAACAATAACCCTTAACTAACAATTTTTTCCTTTGCTTATCTGAGTCAGTGACTTAAAGAGAGGCATTTCTAAACATATTTTATCAGAAATTACACGTATTTTCTCTCAAAATATGCATTTAAAAATATTTTTTAAATGGTTTTAAAGCAGAGAACTGTGTTGGAGCATTCAGGAGGCGTTAAAGTCTGTGTATAACCAAGATCCGATCTGTACATTAGCCGGAGAGGTGCAGATCAGGTCAGTTCATATCTGAATTCGAAAATATCAAATTCCTCACGCATTCCTCCATCTGTCCTGCTGACTGCACACTTCCCTGTGATGAAATGAGCAAATAAATCTGAACAGTGATCTTAAGCGCACAACACAGCACTTCAATGACCACTTTACCAAATGCTAGCCGTAATCTGCATTGGATTTGCTGCTTTCCAATGACTAATTTTTCATCATGTACACAGATAGCAAGAGGCGACTTTTTCCTTGTAAAGGGCCTCCCTCCCTGCTTCACCCCACAGCCTTCTGCTCCGTTTGGTGTAAAGGGTAGCGTTGCATAGTGAAGCAACATGCCACGCAGGGCAAAAATTGTGCTATAAACTGTGGCTTTTGACGTAACGATTATTCAGTCCATTGTGGAATTAAGCCTCAGTGAAAAGAATGGCAACTGCTATCTGGTTCGTTACCATTTTTCTAGATCTCTGTTGAACGACTGCCTACATCCACACGTAAGCCAGTCCCAACTAAGGTGTGCGTTTATGAGGTGGGAAAGCCTCTTCTCTTCACCGAGGGGAGGGGTTGTGGGCGGGAATCGCTTTCCGTGCTCATGGGGGGGGCGGGTCGGGTCCGTTGTGTCAGAGTCCTGGGCCCATGTCATGCCCCACAGCCAGCCAATTTGGTATGGTGTGGCCGCATTTAAACGGCCGCGGGCCCACGAGCTCCTCCTGTTTTGTTCCTGCTTCCTTGGATCTCCTGCCCTCCCTCCCTCTATGTCATGGGTTGTCAAACTAAGGACTGGGGGCCGGATCGGGCCCAACTGCATTCCAAATCTGGCCCGCGAATGGTCTGGGAATCAGCGTGTTTTTACATGAGTAGAATGTGTCTTTTTATTTAAAATGGATCTCTGGGTTATTTGTGGGGCCTGCCTGGTGTTTTTACATGAGTAGAATGTGAGCTTTTGTTTAAAATGCATCTCTGGGTTATTTGTGGGGCATAGGAATTCATTTACCCCCCCCCCAATATAGTCCGGCCCCTCACAAGGTCTGATGGACAGTGGACCGGCTCCCTGCTGAAAAGGTTTGCTGACCCCTGCTCTATGTCTTGCATTCAGCACTTGACCTTGCTATGGACTTCGGTTGATCACCTGTTCAAGGGGCCTGGTAGGAATTTTTTCCACGTGGCAGATTGGCACCAGCCACTTGGTTTTTCGCCTACCTTGTAGCAAATCGTCACAACTTTGTAAGGTTTGGCGGTTAGGCATTGGAAAATGTGTTGTGTGTTGGAGGGGAAGTTGTGGCCATCACCTACCTTTCCCATTGAAGGGTATTCCATTAAAGGAATCCGGCAGTCGTGGTTCCTGTCCGATGCCCAGGTGGTGGCTAGGGCCATGGCACGGCCCTCCGGTGACTCTAGGGCAGTGGTGGCAAACCTTTTAGAGACCGAGTGCCCAAACTGCAAACCAAAACCCACTTATTTATCGCAAAGTACCCAGAGTTGTTGAACTTTTTGGGGGCAGCTGCTGACCAAAGTTTTTTGGGGGTCGCAAAAGTTGCTTTGCTTTTTTTTGGGGGGGGTGCCCCAAAGCTGTTCAGATTTTTTTTTGGGGTGGGGGGGAGAAATAAATGATGAATAATACCTTTACTGGAACTAACACATAGCACCAACATCATGGTCTGACAACGTGCCAAAAAAAATCACCACAGAAAGGGTTAAAAATGATGATGATGATGATGATGAAGCAAGCCCGCTTTTCAATATAAAACAAATTCTTACATTTCCCTGGCAATGAAAACATACACATTAGTCTACATGGGTATAATAACATTCATTTGTTGTACATAAAAGGATAAATCAAAGAGGTGTACTTCTGCAACACATAATCAGTTTGTGACATTCATTAACAGAAGATATGGTGAGGGCTGCTGTCTTCCAGAGGTTTGAAATATTAGAGGGAAACCAATGGCCTTCCATATATCGCTGGACAAGTTACCCATCTCTGCCTTAAAACAAATGCTTAGAAAAATCCAGAGAGAATAGGTCTGTCAACAGCCATGCTTCCTAAATGGAGCCTCCTTTTATAAAGGTAGCATATTGACAAAAATCAGACAGGATGAGCACCCATTTCATGACCAGCTACTTCATTTCCTACTGCAAAAATAAGCTGGAAAAGAACGCTTGTCAGTAGAGACAGGCCTACAAAATTATCCTTTCTGTCTCCCTCTCTTTCTTCCCTCCCTGATTTTTCAATGAACCTGAAATATTGAGGGGTTTTTTAATACCAAAGCTGGAACAAGATTATAGTTGTCCTTGTACGTTACCTTATAAGGAAGCTTTTGACAGCACTAGATTGCATTCATAAAAACTAATGAAGATTCCTCCTTAATACGCATTGCTTTCTTCCAAGTTTGGACTTGAAGTGACAACGTTACAGAGAACATTACAGAGAAATACCCTGCAGGTTTTTTGTTTAAATTGCGTCCTATAAAACAATGTCCCCTTGTCAGTCACCACTAATTCAGCAGAAGTTAACCAATAAATCTCTCCAAAGGCCAGCAAAGCGCTTAACTTGGCACATCCCTAATAAAATTAGGAATGTGACTTTATTACATGAACCTTATGTAGATTTGGCCAAGATATTAAGATTTTTGCTTATGGCAACAATGGCTAATGTGGATTGGTATTTTCATTATAACACACCCCACAGCATTTCCAAGTTACGTCTCAGGTTTCCAAATTGGACAATATTTTTCAACGGCATTTGACACATTGCTAGGTGCTGTGGTTGAAACTCTTGTCACCAAAGCTGCACACAATTTAGCATACTTAAAGGCAGTAAAGACTTTCGGTAATGCTAATTCTGCTGCATAAATGAGGGCAAATTAATTAATACTTCTATTAACGTAACCTGATTTCACTTTGTTCAAGCAGAGAAGCACTTATAAGCTTTTAACCCAAGCTCAGATATATTGTTTCAGCTCAAGGCAATTTTGCAAAGCGATTTATACAGGAATAAGCTGAAAATGCTGATGGGAGGGGGGGAGGAAGAGGGAAACAGCAAGATTTGGAGGGTCTGAAATGCACTCTTTGCAGTTTCCCCATTTCCACAGGAAAAACATATTTGCGAAATTGTTGGACGCTCTGAGCCCTCGGAGCATTTTATTTTAGAAAATCCTGTCATATTGTGCTTATAGTTCTTTTATCTATTCCCCACTTTCTCTCTTGTACCATCTCTTTCCTTCCATTTATAACACCTCTATTCTTTCCCCCCCTTTTCTCTCCTTCCCCCACACCTCTCGTTCCACCGCCTTTCACTTTCTCCCTTTGTTATGTGTTGTTCAAACTATAATACCATCGGCTTTGTAGACAACAAGATAGTGGTCTCACCTGGCACCAGGTGAGCACTGTAGAAGCCAATGGCCACACCTTTGGCAGAGCACAATATACGCAGGACATTGTCCCTCCTCCACGCATAGCCGTTCTGTTTAACATGCAGCAATCTCAACCCTGCAAGACTATCAAGTCACGGAAGTTCACCTTATGATAAATACAACATAGCACGAAAAAGAAGTATGATTGATGCCCACTAAGCAGACTGTTTATCAGACAAACTCATTTTGCCAACTTTGACATAAACTGTTAGTTTTCTTATCGGACTGACATTGCGAGACCAGCACCTTGGTGGAAAAAAACTTCCCAAGAACTCTTCAATGACCTCTAAACAGCGCTATCTTATCATCATCTGACTTTCTACCACAATAAATCATTCACAAATAGGTTAAAAGAAAAGCTGATATTAGAAAATGGATTTATTTTCCATAGCTATAGACTTCAAAATGTGGCAAGACTTTCGGTGGAACTGGGTGATGTTGATAAAGTGTGCAAGGAAACTCTTTGCTCCCACTGATGTTTTGTGAGACAACTGTCTAATGTGATTTGTTATCTCCCAGAGAGAGAAAGAACTTGATTACTATCCATTGGGCACTTATTAATTGTTTTGTGGGCGCTTGGTAATTTGATTCTCAATACCTAACTTGGAAGCAGAAAGAGATTCCTTGGCCTGAACCCAGTGAGGTCTTCTACAAATGGAAAATGTCCTTCTATTCAGAGAAGGGCAGCTTCTGTTCTCAGAAGCAGCTTGGGTCCAGAATGGAAGGGAAGAGTTATATTTTTGCCTCCACCCTACAGCTCCAAAAAATAACTTACCTGCAGATCCAGAAAATCCTCTGGAGGAGATCAGGGTGGCAATGGTGCTCAACCACTCATAAAAACCACATAATGATCAGGAACCTTTGAAAATCAGGAGAGGGCTCGTGCACCTTTAATAGTTGTGATGGAAGCTACACCTGCTGAAATGCCCTATTAAAGGTACAAGAGCCATTTCCTCTTCTCCATTTAGCAACTTCCTTGAAAAGTGTAACATTCTCTCTCTTTCTCTCTGTGTGTATTTCACAGTAGACAGAAGTAATGATTTCTGAGTTAAGCAGACAGAAAGCAATATTCCCAGATTATGTTACTGTACATTTGACTTGCAGTTAGGGTTCCTAGGACTGAAATTCTTTTATTTTGATGCATTGCCCATGACAATCCTTCTTCTTCTACAATGTGGCAGCCATAGGAAAGTTTGCACGCTCAGTCCTCAAGGTTCAACAGTGAAGCCCAGCAATTCTGTCCAGTGCCCTGTGTTTACTGAGCATGCTTCCCTTAACATGCTCCAGAAATGAACTCTCTGCTTTTGCACTGGGTTTCCTTGGCAGTTGAGTTGGTGTGACCTGAAGGTAGGAAATGAAAAACAACAACGGGAGTAACCCTATTCACACGTTGCTCCCTGTGAGGGCTATGTGAGGAGGATGGAGTGGGGCTTTCTTACGCACATTGTGCTCTGTTGCTGTGTGAGTGATTGAAGAATTATACCAGAGTCATTTCCCCCTACATGCCTTTCTCCTTTCTTTCTCCAAAACTGAACATGAAAGTGGTAGCCAAGAAGGCCTCACTCTGAACTCAGCATGGCCTTTGAGTCATTTTTACAAATATGGCAGCAATAGAAGCAAAAACAAATCTTGGTTTACTGCTGAAAAACACTCGTTGAGTAATATAAAGCAAATTTACTTCAATTTACTACAGATAATCATATGCAGATCTGGAGTCTTTATATTTTACAGCTCGCCTTAATTTCACGTCTTCCAAGTGCAGACAGTATGCACATAAAACATTTCATCATAGTGTTTCGATGGAGTCCCTCTCCCCTCTAAAAAACAAAAAACTATTTCTGTAACAGAATATCCCATCCCAAATTCCTCATCACGTTATGTAAAACACTGTTTTCCATGTCAAGCTTGCAAAACTGCACTGACATGACTAATTGAGATGTAACTGAGAGCTGCACAATGCAAAGTAGCAATTGGGGGGGGGAGAAAGTGGAGCTGCATTTTAAAGGTCTTTGCTTAAGAAACCATAATGCAGATAAGCAGTTTAACTACACAGTATTTGTCAGGCTGCACAATAGTTCCCAGCTCAGGAGAACAAAAGTCATTTCCTCCTCCACCATTTTGGTATTTAACATCTGAATCACCATCCTTAAGACACACATGTTAAGTGTACACACCATGTGAGCAGGAGATAATATCCTCTGCTCTCACCCACTTTGGTTATCAAAACCTAATGAGCTCCAAAATAGATACATTCCCACTATTTCGTATTAAAGAAAAGCTAGTTGCTGATCATTCGTCTAAAGCAAGCACGTCCAGCTCCCAAGAGACTGTGATCTACTCCCAGTGTAAAAAAACCTGGCAATGATCTACCCATTGTCATTGCAGGGAGGAGGAACGTGTGTGTGTGTGTGTGTGTGTGTGGAAGGGGAGGATTGCCCAGAGTTGTTGAGCTTTTTGGGGGAAGAAATACCATAAATCGCTCACAACAAAATCCACAGCCAACAAACGCACAAAGCGCCAATCATCGTATCCCAAATCACAATCATCAAATGTCAAACGACCGCCCACTAGAGGCGATGGAGGAACAGAGTGAGGGGGAGGGGGCAGAGACATACATTCCCACATTTTTTTTAATCCCACGAGCAATAAGGGTCCCGCAATCGACCACGATCACCCGTGGATCTACCTGTCAATCGCAGTTGACCGGTTGAACATGTATGGCCTAAAGCATTCACTGAGTTACCCTGAAGGAGTGTCTCCATCCCCATCATTCAGCCCAGACACTGAGGTCCAGCTCCAAGGGCCTTCTGGTGGTTCCCTCACTGCAAGAGGTGAGGTTACAGGGAACCAGGCAGAGGGCCTTCTCGGCAGCGGAGCCCTCCCTGTGGAACGTCCTCCCATCAGATGTCAAGGAGATAAAGAACTACACAGTTTTAAGAAGACATCTGAAGGCAGCCCTGTATCGGCAAGTTTTTAACATTCAATGTTTAATTATCTTTTTATATTCTGCTGGAAGCTGCCCAGAGAGCTGGGAAAACCCAGCCAGATGGGTGGGGTATAAATAAAATCATCATCATCGTCATCATCATGGGTTAGTTGGGGTTATTTCTTAGCCCCAAAACTAGTTTGTAGGTCGCCTTGGACAAACCTCTCTCTGTTAGACTCAGTATTCTTTCTGTAAAATGGAATTAACATTCTATTATTCGGAAAAAAAATTAGTGTATACTAAAGAAAAATACTGCCTAGAGCTAATGGGTCAAACATCATTAGCATTTGTGCCTATGCACAAGGACAGCCTTTGTTAAGTTTTCAAAGGGTTAACTGGGGAATGTTAAGAAGGAGAAAGGAAGAAAAATTAGAAGAACTGTGAAGGGGAAGAATGTGAAATTTGACTCTATCCAGCTTGTGTTTTGCTACACAGAGATTCAGTAATTTTTCTCATAGCAAATTATTAGAACATCAAGTTCTAGCAGGTATTTACTACCATCATCAATGCCTTCTCCTGATTGTGTGAGTTTAATGAAACTGGTACGCTATTGGCAATCAGGTGCATGCAATTCCAACAGTAAATTCAGAAGAGGAAATCAGAACGCAGGTCTCTCCGCCTGCCATATCCCCCCCCCCCCCCATGAGAATAATCTGGTTGTAACTCTGACTTTCAGAAGGACAGAATTAAATTGGACCTTTCATCTACCTAAATAGAAATATTCCTCTTTCATGCACCCTCTCCCATTCCCTACTTTTCATTTCAAGTCCATTCCACCAGAAAGTCCTCTAGCATGAGCCTTGTTGAAAAGTTCAGGAACTGTGTTAAGGCCATTGCAGTTTTCTTAAATGTGTTGTAGACATTCTAAGCCTATAACCAAACTTAAATATATGTACCTGAAACAATTGTGTCTTATTTATTTCTCTGTTTACCCCTACCTTCAGATCGCTTCTCTTCCTTTGTTATTTCCCCGGTGTCAAATTTTAGATTGTAAGCTCCTTGGGGACAGGACCTCCATAAAACATAATGCACACCAGGGGAGCCAAGTTGCCCCCAAGATTGAGAAGAAGAGAAGAAGAAGAGTTTGGATTTGATATCCCGCTTTATCACTACCTGAAGAAGTCTCAAAGCGGCTAACATTCTCCTTTCCCTTCCTCCCCCACAACAAACACTCTGTGAGGTGAGTGGGGCTGAGAGACTTCAAAGAAGTGTGACTAGCCCAAGGTCACCCAGCAGCTGCATGTGGAGGAGCGGAGACATGAACCTGGTTCACCAGATTACGAGTCCACCACTCTTAACCACTACACCACACTGGCTCTGGTGCGCATTGATTGTGTGTGACATCACATGCATGGAGTGATGTCACATTGTCTGGAGAAGGCCAAGCACTCTGGAGGAACCGGCCAGTGTGCCACACTCAGTTCCGCACTGGGCCTCCTCTGCACCCTCAACATTGAGGGGTTCAAAGACACCTTGACCCCCTAGAGTTGGTGCGCCTGATCCCCACTGACAATGATACACAGTGGAACTTTGGTTCTCAAATTTAATCCGTTCCGGGAGTCCATTTGACTCCCGAAAGCATTCAAAAACTAAGGTGCGGCTTCCGATTGGCTGTAGGAGCTTCCTGCACTCAAGCAGAAGCCGTGTCAGACGTTCAGCTTCCGAAAAACATTTGAAAACCGGAACACTTACTTACGGGTTTTTGGCATTTGGGAGCCAAAACGTACGAGTACCAAGGCGTTTGAGAACCAAGGTACGACTGCATAAAGAAAGAAGTGACCCTGTGACCATATTGTTTATGTTCCTGTTCTGTTTCCCCACATTCATCTGGCTCCCATGTCAAATTTCAAAGTGGAAGCTATGCAGGGGCTGCCTTCGTGTACTCTGTAAATTGCCATGCACTGATGCTATAATAAGAAAAATGAATAACAATTAATAAATAATAAATAATTCCACACTAACACCAGTGACTGAAAAGCAAAATAAAAAGCGTCCACATGACATATTATGCTAGCAATAAGTCCTGCAACGCAGCTCTTAATATTACTTTAAACAATGAAATTATTCAGGAATCTGAGGAAATTCTTTGGAAGGGTTTGCTCGTTGGATTCCCCTAAGTCACAAACTGAAATACCACACGCAAGGAGAAATACAGTTCAGTTGCATAGTTCCATCTTGCATATGCAAATATCACAGCCCAATCTTATGTCAGCTTCAAAAGATAATGTCATGCAGAAAATTAAGACCATCTGATGAAACAATGTTATGAAATGTGGTTGGACAGAGCGGCTCGTGGCATGTAACAGTTTCCACACCAAAACACAAGAGTCTGTGCAAGAAAACCTCAAATTCTGAACACTTCAGCAGAACGCAGTTTATTCATTGAGGGACAGCTGGTGTGTGTTTGTACGTGTGTGTCTGCTAGTTAGGACAAGGTTGCATAGCATTTGTTAATTCAGTCTTGACGCAGAAAATGTCTCGTGTCTCAGGCTATTCATTATCAGTTTGTGAATTTCTGGGCCAAACTATGTTACAAGTTCAAACCCTGGTCTACCCCAACTGCATACCAAAGGTCGGGGAGGTGGGGGTGGGGAACAGGTCCAATTTTTTTTAGAGAGAAAAGAAAACTAACCCGTCTTCTTCTGACCCACAGCTGGGCATGGAAGATAATTTCATTTGGTGCATTAAGTGAACAGACCAAATTCATAAATATTGTTTTCATTTGGGGCAGACTCCAACATTAAGCAAATAGGTTTGCTGTAAAGGTAAAGGTAAAGGGACCCCTGACCATTAGGTCCAGTCATGGCCGACTCTGGGGCTGCGGAGCTCATCTCGCTTTATTGGCCGAAGGAGCTGGCATACAGCTTCCGGGTCATGTGGTCAGCATGACCAAGCTGCTTCTGGCGAACCAGAGCAGCACATGGAAACGCTGTTTACCTTCCCGCTGTTTACCTATTTATCTACTTGCACTTTGAGGTGCTTTTGAACTGCTAGGTTGGCAGGAATAGAGACCGAACAACAGGAGCTCACTCCGTCGCGGGGATTCGAACCGCTGACCTTCTGATCGGCAAGTCCTAGGCTCTGTGGTTTAACCCACAGCACCACCCACGTCCCACAGGTCTGCTGTAGCTTCCATATATAGTTTGGCCCTCATCTGCTGGCAATTTGGGGTGGGGGGAAGCTATTTTCTTTGGATTTATTTAGCCCCATCCTGTGGGCAAGACAAGAGGAAACAGAGAACCTGGGGCTTCCACATGAAACAGCAGGCCACTTTTGCCCCAATAATGTATAGTAAAACAAAATGTCACAATAGCCAACTCACCCCAAGACAGCAGCAAATAAAACAGAATGCAGCAGGGATGCCCTAAGTATTATTTGGAAAGGAAATAGGCAGAAGTAGGACCCAGCGCTTGATTCTAAAAGTAGTAGCCACACATTTGCCAGAATGTCTCCTTCCGCCACGCTAACCATCCCCACTGTCATTATTTTTTAGGAATTTCCATTTTGCTCGGCCAGCCCACCTGACTCTGGGGCCTTGCAGATATTTTGGACTACAGTTCCCATCAACACCAGCAAACACAGTGCTGCTGACTGGTGCCATTGGGAGTTGTAGTCCAACATGCCTGCACAGCAGCGGGTTGGGGAATGCTGTCCTAAAGAATTTAACACGAACGGTAAAGGCTTGTGGAGAACAAACAGGAGAGGCTAAAACACAAATATTTTGTTGCTACATTCCAGCAATCTCTTTCTGAAAGCTGATGAAAAGTCCTGACAGGCCTTTATTGGAACATAAATTAACTGCACCAGAGCCTCATTTCAAGAGTTATTTTGGAGGAGAGGGGCAGGAAACCTATACAATTAGTTTGGGACTATCAAAGCAATTCTAGAGTCCTTTGGTGGCACGGTGCTTATCTGCATTCACTCTCTTTCTCCTTCCCGCCATAAAATGAAATAGAAGTAAACATTCCCATAATACTGCATTATTTACCACTGGTAGTTTGCTAATGTTAGAATCACTGAATTAATAGCATCACTGCTGCTAATATACGCTCAATAACGAGTTGGCATGCAGAGGCAAAAATCCCTATTCATTAACATTGCCTCACCTTCACATCTCTCCCTTTAGAAATTAATCCGTTCCCCCAAATAAACTCACTTGCTCGCCATTTGCATAATCCAGTTATCATTCCGGAGAATCCCATAAAAGGGCCTTAAATATGAGCTGTAGTAGCTGCAAAATTGTCTCAAGTGCCACTGCCAAAAACTCAGATTAATCTCAAATTAGCAGCTATGTTTGAAAACGCAGGCATATATTTGTCTTTTCTTCTCATTGCTATTAATTCTGACCCAGCCACTAGTTGAAGTGGTCATGCAAACAACAAATAACCCTGTTTAAAGTAGGTCCATGATTAATAAAGTTACTAGGTGTACTGGAAGAAGCAAAGATCACCAGTGTTGAAGCAATGATTCTTCAACATCAGCTTTGTTGGACTGGTCATGTTGTGTGGATGTCTGATGATTGTCTTCCAAAGCAACCACTCTATTCCAAACTTAAAAATGGAAAGCGTAATGCTGGTGGTCAACAAAAGAGGTTTAAAGACTGTCTCAAGGCAAATCTTAAAAAATGTAGTATAAACACTGACAACTGGGAAACACTGGCCTGCGAGCGCTCCAGGTGGAGAAGAGCCTTTACCAAAGGTGTCATGGGCTTTGAAGACACTCGAATGCAGGATGCAAGAGAGAAACGTGCTAAGAGGAAGGCGCGCTTGGCAAATCCACACCGTGATAAACTCCCACCCGGAAACCAATGTCCCCACTGTGGAAGGACATGTGGATCCAGAATTGGCCTCCACAGTCACTTACGGAGTCATTGTTAAAACCGTGTTTATGGAAGACAATCTTACTCAGCTACGAGTGATTGCCAAAGAAAAGTTACTAGATCATTATTGTGAAATGTTCACACGTCGGTGCATCAGTTCCATTTGTAGAATGGGAAGTTCAACCACCATCTAAAAATGAGGAACCAGTTATTCTTGACTCTGCCTTCAGTAAAGACCAGAAATTTGTACCTCTCTCCTTCTCTGCTTCATCATATTGGAAGAGGAAATCCCTCCATTTTACATTTTACCATGATTTTGTATTGAGACTTGAGACTAGTGATTACTCTTGGCTACCAAATGGATTAGGGACGCAGGTGGCGCTGTGGGTTAAAGCCTCAGCGCCTAGGACTTGCCGATCGAAAGGTCGGCGGTTCGAATCCCTGCGGCGGGGTGCGCTCCCGCTGCTCGGTCCCAGCGCCTGCCAACCTAGCAGTTCGAAAGCACCTCCGGGTGCAAGTAGATAAATAGGGACCGCTTACCAGCGGGAAGGTAAACGGCGTTTCCGTGTGCGGCTCTGGCTCGCCAGAGCAGCGATGTCACGCTGGCCATGTGACCCGGAAGTGTCTCCGGACAGCGCTGGCCCCTGGCCTCTTAAGTGAGATGGGTGCACAACCCCAGAGTCTGTCAAGACTGGCCCGTACGGGCAGGGGTACCTTTACCTTTACCTTTACCAAACGGATAATTTTTGAACTTTAGTTTACTATTCTTATATTGATGTAAGGCGAAGGCATTGGCTTGATTTAGTGCTGGCAAGGCATTAATGAAAGTGATAGCCCCAAGCTGCTCACCAAGCTACAATTCCAGAGTGATTTAATGATTAATCCTTCTTTCCAGGGAATTCTGGGAATTGCAACTCTGTGAGGGGAATCGGGGTCTTCAAACACCAATCAGTATCCTTAAGAAACTGCAGTTCCCAGGATTCTCTGAGGGAAGCCATGACTTCTAAAGTGGCATGAGAGTGCTTTCGGTTTATGGTATGGTTGTGGCCTTATATACTGACACATGTAAATGACACAGAAGCTGTGTTTCCTTCTCATATGCACAGAAGCAGCATCCCAAGCCAACTGCTGCTTTCGTTTTACTACTTAAGTTTTTCATTTATCTCAGGTATCTTTTGTACCTGAGGTTTTATTTTGTTCTTGTTGTTTTTAAAAAATCAAAGTGTGCATTGACTTTTAGAAAGAGATAGATTCTTGCACCTTTCGCTGTTAGATGTTTCACTGTTTCTCCATCTCATCATTCAGCTGTTTCTTCTGGCAAAGCCAGAAACCAGGAAAGAGTCATCGAGTAAAAGAAAACCAATAAATTCTGAGCAATTTGCTGCTAGTCCTGTTGTCTTAGTCCAAATTGATCCTTTATTTACTTCACCCAGAAATGTTTCTGGTGACAAGTCCATCAATTCACTACCAGCCTAGATTAAATGCTAATAAACCAAATGTAAAAAACAAACAAAAAAACAAAAAAAAAGTTAACCTTTTCATTATGGCTCTAACCAAAGGCACCAAAGAACTAAATTTTAGCATCTGCAAAATTTGGAATTTCTTTTCCCTTTAAAATTTGCAAATTATGTAGGGATTGTGAGTATTTTCATTTTCATAATACACAACTCGTGGAGTGAAATCACAGAAGCAGCTAGAAAATATTATTCTGGAAAACAAACAAGGAGGAAGGTGAATTCTCTGTAGAATGAGGACATAATGCTATTTGCCACAAGCATTTTACAGCGAATCAAAGAATCTGAATGGATCTGAAAGATGAATTGGTCCACAGAGTACTAATGTAGTCCCTCCAGATGTTGTTAGACTTCCATACCTGACCTTTGGCCATCCTGGCTGGAACAGATGTGAGATTAAGTTCAACAACATATGGAGTACTCCTGGTCTAGTCCACCCTTTATTGATGTAGGAAAGCCTCTAAAGGTAACTATCCAGCTTCAAATCTTCTAATGAAGGACAGTGGGGCCCCCCATTTTTAAAACGGAGAGAATTGCACTGAAAAATTCAGAAATGGCTGTGTTTTCATTCACACTTTTTTTTCAGGAAGTATGAATGTCTCAAGTTCACCTTGCAATGTGAATTGAATCAAATTTCTCCCCCCAATCCTGGCTTCCCATAGGTATCTGCTTGGCTATTGCTGGACTAGATGGTCTGATGCATCCTAGTTGGCCCAAGAGATTTCGCTGCCTGAAGAGATGGAGCAGCGAATGGTACCCTCCCATCCGTAAGTCGACTTGCATTAGTAATCAAGACCAGACGAGGCTGATGTTGTTTTGCACCTGAGGTAGAAACCACAAGAACCTCTTTCCCCTCCCTGTCAGAAAAAAACACAACAACAATAAAGTAAACAATGAACAATTTTCACCCCTTTCATGACACTCCAAACCACCTGCCTAAAGTGGCAGCCCCTCATTCTGCAAAATGGCAGGGTGGGCCCAGCGGGAGAGTGTGAAAATGAACACAAGTTGTTTGGAGACTCTATGGTTATATCCAAGGCACTGTGAAGAGTTACCATGGATATCTGTCACCATGGAAAATTCCTCAAAGATGAAGGGGGCAAGGTCAGCACACATGTAATGTACATTGTGTTCCTCAAGCCACTTTGAGCTCACTGAGAACTATTGTCTATCCCCATTCATGAGGGTTGAGAATGTTGAGAATGAGATGAAAAGAAAAACCTGAATATTTTTCTCCTTTTAATCTCCAATCGAAGTACCTACAATGTGAAACCAAGCTACCCTCGGGGCACTTTGCTACATTTATTAGAAACCAAAGATTAGAACCATTTTATGGAAATTAAAGATAATGTGGAACATTTGTCAACCTCACAGCCACACAGAAATGTGGAACAGCATCACGAAAAGCTTCTCAGACAGCATGTAAAATGGATTCAGCCCAGCTAGTTGGTTGTGGCTACCCGTGTAGCATAAGTAACTTTTAAAATTGGCTACTTCTTTCACTGCTGAACCACTATCACCTCCTGAGTTCTGCTGATGAGTGAGTCGGGGCTTTTCCATGTTATACATCCCAAACAAGTGCGAACTGCATTTTAGATACAGTAATATCTGTAGTTTCAGCAGTGGTATGGTTAGGTGATTTTAGGCTCTGAACTTTCAGAACAATCCTAACTGCAGAAATCTGGTTACCTCTATTCTAAATTATATTCAGGAGTGGGGCCACTGCTGGCTGAGCCAACCCAAACCTGACAGAGTGAAAACAAGCCTTTAGAATCCAGTTTGACATACACCACTCTTTTGGGTGTACGTTTTGCTGGGTTGCTAGATCATATGACTGACCTGAAAGAGCTAAATCATTTTAGACTCAGGAATTAATAGCTTTCTCCCTCAATCATTCCATCGCATCCTTGAGATGATACAGTCACTGTATTTGGAGAGCCTCCTGTTCATTTTGCTGAATGGGGCTCTGGACTTATGTCCCAAAGTCCTCCTGCCCCAAGACACTGCTGCTCTTGTAATCATAGAGCTGTAGAGTTGGAAGGGACCCCAATACTCACCTAGTCCAAACCCCTACAATGAAGGAATCTCAACTATAAAATCTTGTGAGCCGGAGTCCATTCTGAGCTTCGGCCCACCTGACCTTCACCCTGTAACTGTTGGCTACTCGTGCAACGGGGCCTCCCGCTGCTGCTGCCACCGCACCGCCGAAGCGCGATTTCTGTTCTCATCCTGAAGCAAAGTTCTTAACCCGAGGCACTATTTCTGGGTTAGCAGTGTCTGTAACCTGAAGCGTATGTAACCTGAAGTGTATGTAACCCAAGGTACCACTGTACTCAGCTTTCACTTGCCTAGTATGAAACCCAAAAGGACATTATCCCTCCCCCACAAGGTTTCCAGTACTTCTACTTCATCAACCAGTTCCTCCTTGTTGGTGAGGATCAGGTCCAAGACTCGTGATCCCCTAGTTGCTTCTTCCACCTTCTGGGAAATGAAATTGTCAGTGAGGCAATGGGGAAAATTGTTGGACCTTACATTCTTGTCAGAGTTTGAGTTCCAACAGGTAGCTGAAATCTCCCATGATTTCCTCTTTTCTCAGTGCCTCAGATCTTTTGAAGATGCAGACAGATTTTCATGTGGCTTGACACCTAGCACGTGGTCCTGCCACCTTCACAATTTTTGCCTGGTTCCCCCCCCCCATGATGTTGAGCAGGAAATGCATATTGTGATGATGTCAGAACATGGGGCTAGAGAAGGAGAGGTGGAAAACACACCCAAAAAGGTGCTAGTTTTAGTGGTATATCCAAGTCTCCTTGCAGTTCTGCCCCTTCACAGGAGAGGGAACAGTGACGACAACAGCTGGCATACAGGAAAGTGATCGGTTTGACTGCAGGATCACTCCCCTCCCCCCCACAAAAAATACAGTCCAGGAGGGTCTGTTGTTCTGCTTTCCTCCAGCTGCTTACATCTGTCCATGCTGTAATCTAAACAGTTCTAATAAATCAGTGCAATAAGCTAACGTACCTAATATCTACCCACTAATAAGACTAGAGAAAAATTCAATTGTGGCCATTTTGTCTTCTTCCCTGTGATCTATCATTCGATACCAGAAAGAAACAGGCGTGGGGTGGGGGTGGGGAAGAAATGTGTGTCAAATTAAATGTATAAACATTTAACAAGGTGTAAGTAAAGTCATCTGTCCCACGTACAAATCAGTGCAGGGAGAGATACAATGTGCTGCGCTGAAACACAAGGTTTATTACTTAATGACCCTCGTTTTATATACCTCACAGCTTAAGCACAGGTTTTGTACTGTTCAGGTAATAAAGGAATCTCCTTGTGTCATAAATCACATTCCGATCTTTAGCCAACTGACTCCAAAGTATATAATCACATCATTATACCAAGGAATTCTTAAGAACAAAAACTGCACAATATCCGCAGAAGGGACAACTTTCCCAGGGCAAGTGAAGACTTGGAGCTTGATGTTACGGGAGACAGTCTGTCTCTCCTTCTCTCTTGTGATAAGATCTAGTGCAGAGGTGGGGAACCTCCAAAAACTTCCCTTCAAGCCTCACTTTAGCACCCCATGGAACTCTCCCGAAGCCATGACTCCACTTCAGGCCATGACCCCCCTTGGCCCTGCTCTACCCCCTCAAGTGCTTTTGATTGGCTGGAAAGTGCCTTTGAGCACTGATAATCCCTCACGCTTACCTGGATGGAGTAGGCAGAGATGCGGGGCGTGGACTGCTTGGACACAGAGGAATGGTGGGAGGAACCAGCTGGGGAACCACCAAGAGAAGGAGGCTCAGAGCCTGGGGAGTGGTGATGAGACAATGATGAGTGGGCAGACAGAGAAGACAAGGAACAGGAGGTGTCAGAAGCTGAAGAGGAAACAGGGTTTAGTGAGCGGGAAGAGTATGTCGCAGAGAGGAGTCCAGAATCAGAAACATAAGCTGACGCAGGCTAGTGGGAGAAGGGAGGCCAAGAGGCAGAGATGAGTCAGGCTGGAGAAGAGTCATGGGTGTTTCCCCCTCCTGCTGTGACAAGCTCCTTTCTCCCCCCACCTTGTCTCCCAGAACCAGAAGCGGGCTGAAACGGGCAGAGCAGTGGCAGGCTGCAACTAGATGCAGTCTCAGATTGCTTGGGAAAAGCCCTGGAGAGGAGGAGGCTTGGATGGCTACATGTGCATGTGCTGGGTTCATACCCAAGGCAAGGAGGGAGCGATTCCTTCCATATCCTTTTGCTGGAGAGCCACAGCCTAGGGAGCTGAAGAGATGCTTTCCTACAATAATTAGATAAATCCTCACCTGCTCACATTCCTTTGAATTTGGTTAATTGGGTTAATGCTTGTTTGCAGTTTCTCCAGTTTGTTATATTTTAATAAATATAACCTTATTCCAATTCTGTTTCCTTTTTGAGTGTGGGAGCAGGGTCTCATCCCAGCTTAATATTGATCCATAACAGAAACTGTTATGATTGGTTTCTTTATAAAATAGAATAAAAAACTTTACATCTAAAATAAATAATTGTCTAAGCAATCAGGATCCAAGTGCAAAAGAAGACTGTCATTAGATTTTTATTAGCGAGCACTAAGCGCCCCAGTTGGGAACTTCTATGAATTTCTGAACAAAAAGGACTTCTGATAGTGGTAGTATGATGATAATTCTAAATTTCCTCTTTGCAGCTGCAGTTGATCCCCAGTATTTGCTAAAATCTCTCTTTTTTGTGACTTAACAGTTATTGGCTCAGCTACTATATTGCCTTAGAGCACTTTTTTTCCTGTGGAACCATGAATTAATTCCACATGGCAATACGACTCCCCCTACTCCTCAACCTTTTCCTTGAGGTGGTTATAAAATGTCTGTAGAGAGCAACAATTTTTATTCTACTTAATAACAACTTCTATAAGGGCACGAGTTTTAGTGGAGTTTAAGTACAAAACACACCATCTCAACTAGTCCTTTTATGTTACAAAACTTCCATTAAACTAGGGCAGGAACATTCATTTTACGCAAATATTCCTTAAATCAGGGTGTTGTTTTGGTTTATTTTATTTTTTGCGGTTCGTACACCTGTAATTTGAATGAAAATCTTGAGAGACATCAAAACTTAGACAAGTGCTTTTGCTTTTAGGCAGCTACTTAAAACTTCTATTTTTAAGAAGGCTTTCCCTGAAAAATGACTCAGGCATTTTATCTTGCATATCGTGTACACTATTGTAACACAATGATTTCAAGATCTGTTTTTTAGACTGTAGCATATACTTTATTTTTACTATACACATGCTGTTCTTTTGATGGCTTTGTTGTACACAGCTTTGAAAATATTTATCTGACAAAGTTGCCTAGCCAGTGGGATTTACCAAGTGCTTAACTTCGGCTGCATTGTGCCTGCGAGGAGGAAATGCCACCCCTAAAATTCTGCAAATCCATGCCCATTTGCTAAATGAGGAATCCCAGAGTTAGAAGGTTCCAAAAGCCTATTGGTAGTTAAAGAAAGCCTGACAACATGGCTGCAGCAACTACACTCCAGTGAAAAATGACCTTATTTATGATAGCAAATTATGCCACATGGGTGTGGCTATTCCGACTTTTCCCCAGTGGTAGATTCAAGGAATTCACAGAAATGCAAAGCGCATCCTAAAGCTAATCAATTGCACCAGCATTGTCTACTCAAAATCTTAGCTAAAAGTTCCAGAAACGTAAAGCCACTCTTATTTAAGGTTTGGATGCCTCACTCTTAAGCACTTGCAACTGTAGCACCCTGCTTGTGGTTAACGCTTAGCTGGAATGAAATATTCAACGCAGCAATAGAGAAATTAAAATAGTAATTTATTTGTCAGACAAATAAATATGAGGCACAGTGGTATATGGTTACCAAGCTCTGGCCTGGCCTCTTGCCATTCTGGCCAGCACTTATATTTCCTTAATCCAGCCCCCTTGCTCCTCCTGTGGCTGCCTCTGTCCAATCAGCCTGGTTGAAATTCCTATTGGCTGTTTGCTAGAGCCAATCACAAAAGATACACCCATTTCCTTCTTGCCCTTTTATGGAAAATAAAAAGCTATATATTCTTCTATCTATAAATGACAAATAAGTAGTAATATATCTTACATGTGTCTCAACAAGGAATCTTAATTACCAGCTCACCTCTTGCCCTCCTTGCCCTATTGCCTTCCAAAACAGATAATTAATCTTGAATTTTTATCTTATGCATATGTCAAAGATTGAGTTCACATCAACATTGAGATCTCCTTCATTTGAAGGTTTCTAAACAAAAGGCCTGACAACCATATATCAAGAGCGCTCGATTGGCGTCTTCTGTCTGGCAAGGGGGGGCTGGTGCCTGATGGCCCCTGTGATCTCTTCCAACTATATGAAATAAGAATCTAGCATTTCTTAAATCCTTTGCATAATTATATTTAAACTAATATATTTAATACATAAACAACCTTTTAAAAGGAAAAGAAATCTTAAAAGGATCTTAGTTTAAGAAACAAACAGCTTTTGAAAAGTCTTCCCAGAAAATGTTCTGTTTCTGCCAGCTAGATGCTTTTTCACTGCTCTTGACCTTCTTAACCTTAGGAAGAAGATATGGCTCATTTTACTATTTATCCACCCTTAATTTGTAGGGTCAGTGTAACCTTGGCTGTCAGCCTGTAATTCCCTTTTTACGACTTTGAGAATTGTTTTCTGCTATAAATCAGGGGGGCCCCTTGTCTAGGAGTAAAAATATCTTGTCAAGGTTTTTAGGCAACTGGTCTTCTAAGACTGGTCTTTTAAGATACAGGCCCTGATTAAACATATAAGCTTTAATAAAAATGCAGGCTTATGATTAGATGCCTCATTCCCCCCTTTCAAGCTCAAGGACCTTCATCCCAAGTGTCCTTGATAGCTTGACCTTCATCATATTCCTGAGGTAAAGCTCTGTATAGGGCCATGATATGAGGTAGAGTTTCATTTGAAATCATCTTGCTAATTGTACTTCTAAAACATGAAATGATACATGGCACCATACATAAAACCATTATTACTACTGTCAAGAAAAACAAGCAAGACAATAGTATCCCTTTGAGTCCTGCGACATTAGGTAACCAATTGGTGAGCCATCCCATATCCCATCCTTCCCATGTTTGTACTGGGACATGTGCTATATTCTCCATCTTTGTGGCCAACACACGGATTGCCTCACCATTATCAGAAATGTTGAAGCAACAGGCATTCCCTGTCAAGTTCAAGACTCCACATAGGCCTCCCTGCCTGGCAAGTACATAATCCATTCCCATTTTCAGCTGCAAAATGGCGGCTCTACTTTCATCCAACTGTTGTGCAATAAGTCTCAAACTCTGGGCCGTTGCATTGGTTACAAGTTCCACTACTGCTTGCAATCGAATTATTCTGTTTAGATTATAAATAGGATCCCGTGCCCCTTGTATGAGCTCACCAGGATTCCAGGAGGCAGGATCATAATAGGCTATAATGCGCTCTGGTGGCCAATCATCAGTACTGCTCCAACTTTGGGTACTTCCTCCTGCTATATGAGAAATGTCAGCGTTTCTTCGTGTACGCTTGGCCGAACTAGTGGGCATAATCCACATTGGTGGTAATACCCATCCCAAGAAACAAGTCCCACTCCATTTGGAAGGGAGTTTCTTGTATGCCCATTCTCCACATATCCACCACAACCATCGGGTCTGAGGTTTTTGGTACGTGGAGTGCAGAAGGCGAAATATCAAAAGGGGTAGAGAGTTCACAGTGCAGTATGTTAGATTGCCTTCTTCTGTCACAGTTATGTTCCATACCATTTTCCATGCATGAATAAAAGGAGGTGCACAGGGCAAGGTATTCCGAGTTCGATACGTAGTACCGTTTGCCCAGGTTTGACTATTCTTAATATAATCCCAAGTATAGTGGCAATGAGAAGAGCCTATCATGGTAGGATCAGCTGCATCTGATGATTTATGCACACAGAATTCCCCTTGCACAGGTATAACTCGTATTGGTTTAGTTGAGTTCCATCCGGGGAAATTCTGTACTTCTGTTTGGTGTGGCATTTCGCTTACCATACCAATGGCATTTAATGGTATCGGTAATAAGGGCATACCTCCCTCTGAATCATCTGGCCCAAGAGAGCAAACAAGGCAATTAGTCCTATTTGCAACATTGGCTACCATCTCAGCTAAGCCTACCCACATATTGTGGTCATGGCGGAATCCATATTTAGCAAATTTGGTCAGATTCAAGGACCCTTCCCCTTCCCAAGGGATCAGGATTAATAATAAAATCATGTTGATGTCTAGCATATGCATTCCTTCCACAAAAGATTACCTTATTGTGATAGCAAATAAATATTAGCCCCAATATAATTCCCCCAGTGACAAAAATGGGGAACCACCAAGACCAAAACATATATCCCGAGGATCCCCAATGAGTAATATCCCTTATAATTGTTCCACAAGGGGGCAGTCAATCAATTGTATAAGAGAATCTTTCCATTCACAGTCACTGGTTCAGACGCTCCTCAAGCTTCAGGCGTGCGCAGGTCAGCCAGCTTCCAGGTTGTGGCTGCAGCAGGCCGGTCGTCTAAATGTTGCCCGTGACCTAGCCCGTTCCCGGTAGGGCTAGATACAGGGGTTTTTGGAGAGAGTCAGTTTTAAAGGATTAGAGGGGTCACCTTTGCACGTCCAACTGCCTTCAGACTTCTTCAAACGAGAGTGATGAATCCAGGGGGTCACCTCAGCTACCTTCACCGCTGTTGGAGTAGAGAGCAAGACGGTGTAAGGTCCACGCCACTTAGGTGCAAGTGGATCGCGTTTCCACTCTTTCACCCATACGCTATCGCCAGCCTGGAACTGATGAATCGGCTCGGCAATGCTGCACGGCGTGCGCTCGAGGGCCCACCTGTTAAGAGAAACAAAAACACGGGAGAGAGATTGCACTTGTTCCTGTGTCACATGGTCTCCTATTTGTTTAAGGTCAGCTGGAATATCCTGAACAAAGGAGGGTGGCCTCCCATACAGGAGCTCAAAAGGTGACAACTTAAGTCTTTTTGTGGGTGCACACCGAACACGAAACAGTGTTATGGGTAACACATCTACCCATCCCAATCCCGTTTCCTGGGTTAATTTTGCCAATTGGGTTTTCAGAGTCCGATTCATTCTTTCAGTTTTCCCTGAACTCTGAGGCCTATATGCTGCATGCAGTCTCCATTTCACTTGTAGGACTCGACATACTTCTTGTACTACTTGATCAATGAATGCTGGCCCATTATCACTTCCAATGCATCTAGGTAATCCAAACCTCGGGATCAATTCAGTGAGGAGTCTCTTAGTTACCTCTCGTGCCTTTTCAGTTCGGGTGGGAAAAGCTTCAACCCATCCGGTAAAAGTATCTACAAACACAAGGAGATACTTGAATCCCTTAGAAGGGACCAACTCTGTGAAGTCCACAATTAGGCTTTCCATGGGGACGTATCCCACATGCTGAATTCCAGGAGGTTGTACCGGTCCCTGCCTGGGATTGTTTTTAGCACAAAGAACACATTTCTGTGAAATGCAAGTTGCTAATTGTGATAGATTAATAATATACAACTTCCGACTGAGACTCTCTCTGGTTGCAGTACCGCCAAGGTGAGTAGATTCATGATAATTTCTTACAATTGTGCCTGCTAGATGATGAGGTACATAAATCCTATTATCCGGCAGGATCATCCAACCGTCCTTCACAACCGCTCCTTCCTGTTCAGCCCACTTCCTCTCTTCTGGGGTATAGTGAGGTTTAACTTCTTCTGGAACTACCTCTGGTATAAGGGCTGCTATAAATCCTCCCACAGGCTTTTGGGCTGCCTCTCGGGCTGCTTTGTCAGCAGCATGATTTCCTCTGGTTATTGGATCCCTTCCTCGTCCATGACCTTTGCAGTGCATTACAGCAATCTGTTCTGGAGCCCATACTGCTTCCAACAGGATTTCTACTTCAGGTCCATATTTCAAGGCCTTCCCGTGGGCTCCGATTAGACCTCTTTCTTTCCATAGAGCTCCATGTGCATGCAGGGCTAAGAAGGCATATTTAGAATCAGTATAGATGTTTGCCTTACATCCAGCTGCCAATTGCAGAGCTCTAGTTAAACCTATAAGTTCAGCTTTTTGTGCTGAGGTGCCAGCAGGCAAAGCTTCAGCTTCCACAACTTCCTCATTAGTGACCACAGCATATCCTGCTCGTCTGGCACCTTCATGCAGGTAACTGCTACCATCAGTATAATATACAACATCTGGATTTTTCAATGGCTCATCTTTCAGATCGGGTCTACTGGAATAAACTTCATCCATTATTTGGAGACAATCATGTGATTCTTCATCATCTACCTCTGGTAGGGGCAGCAAAGTCGCTGGATTGAGCATATTCACTACTCGTAGATGAATCCTGGGATTTTCACACAATAGGCCTTGGTATCTAGCCATCCTTGGGTTCGTTAGCCAATAACTACCCTTATATTCCATGAGTGTCAGAACAGCATGAGGTACATTCACATACATCGTCTGGCCAAAGGTAAATTTATCAGCTTCTTTGACAAGGCTTGCAGTGGCCGCTACTGCCCTTAGGCATGGAGGCCATCCTTTTGCTACTGAGTCCAATTGTTTAGACAAATAAGCTACTGGACGGTTCCAACTTCCTAATCTCTGGGTCAGGACTGCCGCTGCAATCCCATTCTGTTCATGTACATACAGCTGAAAGGGTTTTTCCGAATTAGGCAATCCAAGGGCTGGGGCCTCCATAAGTCGTTGTTTGATAACTAAAAAGGCTTGTTTCTGCTCAGGTCCCCATACAAATGGGTCCTTTTCTGCACCTCGAGTGCTTTCATGTAAGGGCTTGGCCAGACTGCTGAAATCAGGTATCCATAGTCTACAAAACCCTGCTGTTCCCAGGAATCCTCTAAGTTGTTTTCTTGTGGTAGGTTCTTTGATAAGGCAAATAGCTTCTTTCCTCTCTGGTCTCAATGCTCGTTGTTGGTGTGAGATGTCAAAGCCCAAATATTTGACCTTTTCTAAACATAACTGTGCCTTTTTCTGGGAAACTCGGTAGCCAGCTTCCCAGAGCAAGTGGAGCAGTTCCTCTGTCCCTTCTTTACAGGTATCAAAATCCTTTGCCGCTAGTATAAGATCATCCACATATTGCAGAACCACCTTTTCTCCCGGTATTGAGGGGTAACTTGTTAGATCCTTCGCCAAGGCAGTGCCAAATAAAGTTGGGGAATTTTTGAATCCCTGGGGCAATCTTGTCCAGGTTAGCTGGCCTTTTGTTCCTGTCAAAGGGTCTTCCCACTGGAAGGCAAATATAGGTTGGCTCTGTGGTGCCAGCCGGCAACAGAAGAATGCATCTTTCAAGTCCAATACAGTAAAAAATGTTGCTTCTGGTGGGATCAAACTCAGCAAGGTATATGGGTTTGGTACATTTGGGTGCAAGGTCTCGATAGCCTGGTTTACGAGCCTCAAGTCCTGTACTGGCCTGTATTCATCTGTCCCAGGTTTTCGAACAGGCAAAAGGGGTGTGTTCCATTCTGATTGGCAGGGCTTAAGCAGACCATATTTTAATAGGCGGTCCAAATGTTTCTGGATGCCCTCTGCTGCTCGCCGGGGTAAGGGATATTGCTTTACAGATACAGGGGTAGCCATAGGTTTTAGGGTTACTACAATTGGAGCTATATTCTTAGCCATTCCTGGTGGGCTATTTTCGGCCCATACTCCTGGTGGCACCTGTAGAGTTCGGAGGAGCTTGTTTAATTCTGTATCTAATGTGGGTTGGACTTGCAAGGCTGACATTAGGCGCCATGATTGTTCCTTAGGTACTGAGAGGGTAATTATTCCTGCTGCTTTTGATGGCAGTTTCATTTCTGGACCTCAAGGAGTGAAGGTGATTTGGGCCTGCAATTTGGACAGCATATCTCTGCCTAAGAGAGGTATTGGACACTCAGGTATATACAAAAACTGATGGGTTAAACGATGTCCCCCAATCTGGCATTCCAAAGGTTGGAGGAAAGATCTCTTAGCTGACTGTCCAGTGGCACTTTTAATGACTACACTTTTGGATGCCTTTTTCTGCAATAGTTCTGGGAGTACTGAGTATTCAGCCCCAGTATCAATCATAAAGTCTATTAAATGGCTCCCTAATTGAATCGTGACCGTGGGCTCCTGGAAGCCTAACTTTATGGAGTCCGGTCGTTCCTAGTCTTGGGTAAAATCCTCTTCTGCCAGTCCAATGAAATTGTCTCTACTCCGTCCTTGTCCAGGTCTCTGATATCTTCCATCTCGGATCATTCCCCGTCCCCGTCCCTGGTTTCTTGGGCCGGAGCCTGGGCCTGGGCCTGGACCTGGGCGTACTTCTTCCAACCTCAAGGGTTCAGGACACTCCCGCTTCCAGTGACCCTCCTTCTTGCAATTTGCACATTGATTCCTTCCCAGTGGTGGATTCTTTCCCCGTCCTCTCCCTCCATTTAAGGGGCGGTAATCTTGCTTCACTGCTGTGGCTAGCATTACCATCTTTTCCTTCTGCCACTTCTTCTTCTCTTGTTTCTCAGCCTCATCCCTATTCCGATAAACTCGGCGTGCAATGGCCATAATTTGGCTCATCAGCATCCCTTCCCATCCTTCTGATTTCTGAATTTTCTTACGAATGTCAGAAGCGCACTGGGCCACAAATGTAGCAGTAATCATTCTGCTGTTTTCAGGGGCTTCAGGGTCAAAAGGAGTCCATATACGATAGGCTTCCTGCAGCCTCTCTAAAAAGTCTCCCGGACTCTCATTTGGTTTCTGTTCTACTTCTGAGACTTTAGACATATTAGTGGGCTTCTGGCATGCCCTGCGGATACCTTGCACAAGTGTCTGGCGGTAGGTGGTAAGTCTGGCCAGGTGAATTGCATTGTTTGGATCCCAGTTAGGATCTTCCAAGGGAAAGTTGTCCTGAAGATGACGATCAATATTAAAAATATTTCCCACTCTGGCCTGCTCACGCAAATATATCTGTGCCTTTTCAATTATGTCTCTCCTTTCCTCAGTGGTGAAAAGAGTATTTAGGAGCTGGCGACAATCTGTCCAAGTAGGACTATGAGTATTTACTATTGAAGTCACCAAGTCCATCATAGCCTGAGGTTTTTCTGCGAAAGATGGGGTGTGTGTTTTCCAATTCATCAGATCCGTAGTCGTGAATGGAATATATTGCAGGGTCGAAGTTCGAGGTGGCCGTGGTCCGGGTTGCCCGTTGACCAGCACAGGCTCCTCAAGTGCATCAAATACTCTTCTAAGAGGGGCTACTACGTGACCTTTTTCTTCACTTTGCTCTAGGGGCCTCAAATCATAGGGGATAGTATTTGTCCCAAGGCGTTCTTTTAGCAGCTTTATACGCCTGGCTGTATTGCTTGCTGACCGATCAAGGTCTCCCTGTAACTTCTGTAATATTTCTCTAGGACTTGGATGTACAGGGGTTTGGGGTAGGCAATCAGTTGTTCCACTAAAGGAGACTGTAGATGGAGGTCTATTAGGAGTCACAGGTGGAATAACCACTTCTGCTTGGGCTTTATTATAGGACTCCAATGCCTCCTGAAGATATTTATCATAATCTATCAAGGAATCAAGCTCTGTGACTCCACCCCCATTATTCATTCCAGTTTCTTGCCTTGGGGTTACAACTGGTAGAGTGTTTGGATTAGGCTCCCTTCGATGTGGAGCATAGGGTGGAGGTGGAAGCACCTCTTCCTCTGGTCCCTCAAAAATGGGTTTGAGTTTATTTGGCAAGATTCCTTTCCTAGCTTCGGCTTTTACAGCCAATAATTTGCATCGTTTGACTTTGCATTCCCTTATCCATGGAGGATTTTTATTTAATGTGCTCAGCCAAGAATCTATATATGAAAATTGTTCTGGGCACCCTCCAGTTTCTTTGGTGATATCAGACCAAAGTTTGCTTACTAAATTTATATCAAAGGTTCCCTGAGATGGCCATCCAGTATTGTATTTCGGCCATTCTAATTCACATAACGTTCTCAAGCGCTCTGGCGTCATTTTGACTCCATATGCCCCTGAGAAGGCTTTCTTAAAATTATTTAACATACATTCAAGAGGTGTATTTCCCCCCTTTGAACCCCCAACTCCCATTGTATGGCCCTGTGAAGTATCCACTCAGTCACACACACAAGCGCTTTGTGAGATTCCTTGCCCAGATGGAGTCGCCTCACTGGGAACCGAAGTACTACTCACTCCACACTCAGGTCAGCTACAAATTGCTCTGTACTTTCTCACACATACAATGCGCTGGATACTTCACCACACTCTACCTCCCAACCTTTCCCTACACCAGATCACCATCTGATGTACCCAGCCACCTAGCGTACTCAGTTCCCCCTTACTGAGACGCAGAAGTTTGATCAAGACTTCTCTTCCTCCCAATTAATTGGAGGGCCAAAACCCCTTTGTGCACTTACCCTTGGCTGGTTCCCCCCGGTCCGTCGCCGCCAGTGAGCAGGGTATCAGACAGACGAGTCTTCTGCGTTCCCCTGGAAAAATTTCCCAGTGCGCGCTGGGTAAGCAGTTTAGAGGTCCTCTCTCTTGTACCCTGCCCAGTAGGGCGAAGGGGCTGCGTTCCAGCAGACCACTTATCCGAGTCACAGAGGCACCATAAAATGTAGCACCCTGCTTGTGGTTAACGCTTAGCTGGAATGAAATATTCAACGCAGCAATAGAGAAATTAAAATAGTAATTTATTTGTCAGACAAATAAATATGAGGCACAGTGGTATATGGTTACCAAGCTCTGGCCTGGCCTCTTGCCATTCTGGCCAGCACTTATATTTCCTTAATCCAGCCCCCTTGCTCCTCCTGTGGCTGCCTCTGTCCAATCAGCCTGGTTGAAATTCCTATTGGCTGTTTGCTAGAGCCAATCACAAAAGATACACCCATTTCCTTCTTGCCCTTTTATGGAAAATAAAAAGCTATATATTCTTCTATCTATAAATGACAAATAAGTAGTAATATATCTTACATGTGTCTCAACAAGGAATCTTAATTACCAGCTCACCTCTTGCCCTCCTTGCCCTATTGCCTTCCAAAACAGATAATTAATCTTGAATTTTTATCTTATGCATATGTCAAAGATTGAGTTCACATCAACATTGAGATCTCCTTCATTTGAAGGTTTCTAAACAAAAGGCCTGACAACCATATATCAAGAGCGCTCGATTGGCGTCTTCTGTCTGGCAAGGGGGGGCTGGTGCCTGATGGCCCCTGTGATCTCTTCCAACTATATGAAATAAGAATCTAGCATTTCTTAAATCCTTTGCATAATTATATTTAAACTAATATATTTAATACATAAACAACCTTTTAAAAGGAAAAGAAATCTTAAAAGGATCTTAGTTTAAGAAACAAACAGCTTTTGAAAAGTCTTCTCAGAAAATGTTCTGTTTCTGCCAGCTAGATGCTTTTTCACTGCTCTTGACCTTCTTAACCTTAGGAAGAAGATATGGCTCATTTTACTATTTATCCACCCTTAATTTGTAGGGTCAGTGTAACCTTGGCTGTCAGCCTGTAATTCCCTTTTTACGACTTTGAGAATTGTTTTCTGCTATAAATCAGGGGGGCCCCTTGTCTAGGAGTAAAAATATCTTGTCAAGGTTTTTAGGCAACTGGTCTTCTAAGACTGGTCTTTTAAGATACAGGCCCTGATTAAACATATAAGCTTTAATAAAAATGCAGGCTTATGATTAGATGCCTCACAACCTTGGCTCCAGGTCGGGCTCCAGGTTTGAAGAGCCCTGGGTAAGCTGTTCTTGGTGAGTCCCCTCCCTATACTAGGAGAGCCTTTCTTGTTTCTAGGTGGGCAGGCAGACCTTTTTATCCATAATGATGATGGGGGAAGTGCTCTATTGAGCTCTACGCAATGCCTATGAACTCTGCTCCCTCCTCCAGGCTTATTTGCCACTGCCCAGGCCTACTGCGGATTCAAATGCCATTCTCAAAATCCTGTCCCCAAAGCAGGCAGACTTCAGGAAGAAGAAATAAGCCTGGAGAGGCCAACCAAGCAAGATGGAAATGATCACCAAGAGAGGGCCATACAGAGGACGCATAAACCAAAAGAACTTGAATACACAGCAGCTTCTGGAGAGAGAGAGAAAGAACTCTGCAAGGGTCAGCTGTTTGTAATGCAAAACTGAAACTGAAACCACAGTGCCTGAGAGGTGACTCTGGCAGTTCCTGTTATGGCAAGCCAGCAGGGCCAACAAATTACATGGCGGAGAGATGGACAGGAGGAGGGCATGGGAGGCCAAAGAAAGTTTGCTTGTTGCAGGACAAAGGCGCTGAGACAGGAAAAGGTAGCCAGTCAGGTGGGGAGCACAGCCAATAGAAAAATAGGGGCTGTAGCAATAATGGGTGAGCAGAGTCTACAGCCAGGCCTAGGCAGTCTACACCATGTTGTGCTCTGGCAAAGCTTGCAAGGGTCACTTGCATGCCCGTTTTGTCCAAATGGTCAGGCTGGCTGTGGCTTTGACCTAGAGGAAGTAGTTGTGTACACTTCCAAGTCACTAAGCCTTGAGCCTCTGCCATTTGTGTGTGAAGTGAGCCAAGCATGTTGGCATTGCCAGTTTGGGGGTTGCATTATTAGGCTATCCAGGAATGTGAGAAAATCCCGATATTTAAAATTTGACACTGCATGGAATAACAGTCCCCACCAGAAAGCATGAATATGCTGTAACACAATGCAACAAAAATAAAATAAAAATAATAAATAATAATAATTTTTATTTATATCCTGCCCTCCCCACCCGAAGCCGGGCTCAGGGCGGCTAACAACACTAAAACAGTGCAACATTATAAAAACATTATAAAAATTAATTAAAATCAAAATTGATGGCAACCATAAACTAAAGTTTTGTAAAGATTGCCAGAGGAGGGAGTCAGGCTGCACCCTGACCAAAGGCCTGGTGGAACAGCTCTGTCTTGCAGGCCCTGCGGAAAGATGTCAAGTCCTGCAGGGCCCTTGTCTCTTGTGACAGAGCGTTCCACCAGGTTGGAGCCACAGCCGAAAAAGCCCTGGCTCTAGTTGAGGCCAGCCTAACCTCTCTGTGGCCTGGGACCTTCAAGATGTTTTTATTTGAAGACCGTAAGTTCTTCTGTGGGGCATACCAGGAGAGGCGGTCCCGTAGGTACGAGGGTCCTAGGCCGTATAGGGCTTTGAAGGTTAAAACCAGCACCTTAAACCTGATCCTGTACTCCACCGGGAGCCAGTGCAGCTGGTATAGCACCGGATGAATGTGATCTCGCAGCGAAGACCCCGTAAGGAGTCTCGCTGCGGCATTCTGCACCCGCTGGAGTTTCTGGGTCAGTCTCAAGGGCAGCCCCACGTAGAGCGAGTTACAATAATCCAGTCTGGAGGTGACCGTCGCATGGATCACAGTGGCTAGGTCAGGGCGAGAGAGGTAAGGAGCCAACTGCTTAGCTTGGCGGAGATGAAAAAATGCCGCCTTTGTTATAGCTGCAATCTGCGCCTCCATGGAGAGGGAGGTACCGAAGATTACACCCAAACTCTTAACGGACGGTGCTGGCACTAATTGCACCCATGCAAGAGATGGGAGTTGCCCCCTTAATCCCATATCGTCCCGTCCCAGCCAGAGGACCTCTGTCTTCGACGGATTTAACTTCAACCAGCTCCCACGTAACCATCCAGCCACAGCTTCCAAGCATCTGATCAGTGTGTCTGGGGTCAAGTCAGGATGGCCATCCATCAACAGATAGAGTTGGGTGTCATCAGCATACTGATGGCAGCCCAGCCCAAAACTCCGGACAAGCTGGGCGAGGGGGCGCATAAAGATGTTAAAAAGCATCGGGGAGAGTATCGCACCCTGGGGCACTCCACACACCAAGGAGTGGCGGGATGACAATTCCCCCCCCCCAAGCGCCACCCTTTTTTTGTTATGATGTGCCTTTTTGGGGAGGTGTTTAGTGTAGCCTCACATGACAGACACTAATTATTGTGGCACCTTATTAGCAGCAGCTGCTGGACAGAAAAGGCCATGTGTAGGATCCAAACAAGTTCTTAGTTTTGTCTCCTGCTTCCTTCTATAATCTCAAGTTTATTTATGGCTAGCCGAAGCCGGATGTCAAATCTGGGTCCCTCAGAACAAAATCTTAATAATTAACTGGCAAAACTGAACATGATCGTTTCTGACACACCTACACTGGTAATTATTGCTTTGAGGCCATTTACTAATGAAATTAATGTATTCATTGCCCTAACAAATTAGCATAACTCATACATAATGCCCCACATTTCAAGACCTTCCTAGGAAAACAACACTTAATAGTGCAGAGTGAAATGGCAAGGGCATGGCAGAGAGGCAGCCTGCTCTGAATGACTGCATGTTAAAAGCCGCCATGACTAAGAGAGTATTATAAAGCAGAATGTAAACACAGTATGGGTAATAATACCATTAACAGGGTCACCAAAGGCATACTGTTCATTATCATTTTTGCACTTCAAAAAATATTCAGATCTTATGACGGTAGTAACCACAAAATTTAATAAGCTTGCTACTTCTTGCTGCTACATAGCAGGAAAATCATTCTTTGCAGAAGCAGTTACTTCTTCCCCATTTCATTGATAATGATTACATGGGTGATGTTTCTCCTCTTAGCAGGAGGAACGTAACATGTCTAGGATCATTAAGGAGAGAGAAAACACAGTAGATTGGTCAATGATATAAAAATGGTAAATGTTAATTCTCGGATCAAGGAACTTATGGGTTAAGAGGAGAGTTTAGATGCTTACAAATTCAGTATTGTACCCAAAAGCATGGAAATTAAATGTGTGGGTTAACTTACATGCTGTGGAAGTGTTCTACATGTAAACACAACCAACTCGTCACCCATGGCACCTTGTCAAATGCACAGGCCTCCAGCAAATATATACAAGTCACTCATTGCCTGCTGGAGGATAGTTATTTGTTGCCTTTGGGGGTGAATGTCATTTCTCAATCCTAAAATAAGCATGGAGAAATCAAGCATGGAAAACTGACTGCCGTTCCTCTGCTGCGGCATACAAGGCAGGTTGAGAAACATGCATTTATTTCTTAATCCATTAAAGATGTTCAATCAATCATTAAAAACACACACAAACACACACAAGCAGACAAACACTGTAAGAGTCAATGTGGTGGAGTGGTTGCAGTGTTGGACTAGGAGGAGGGCGAGACAAGGACCATCTTCAAATCTCCATTCACTCCATCAGTGAATGCTTGTTTACTTGAGGTCTCAGATGCAACTCCTGACATCTCTGGAAGGTAAAGCTCTAGGACTGGGGGAGGAGATTAGTATGAAGACCTGGAGAGCCTCTGGCCATCAGGGTGGACGATATTGACCTAGATTGACTAGTGACAGCTTCTGATGTTCTTGTTCCTCATCATTGCAAACAATGCTGTCAGCCTGGGCTTTCACTTGTGGATTGAACAGATACAAAGGATTTTTAGCACATTATATGTGTTAATTGGCTTCCCGTGCCACGATGCCTGTGGCCTCTCCACAATACTTTTTATAGCGTATTCATAGTGATCTATGCTCATGATGCTATGGGGGCGGTCATACATGAATCCACTTTCAATGTTGTTTACAATGGCAAAGGTTTCAGAGCAGTCACCTTACTTCATTTCCAATTGGGGCCTGTCCTATAACTTCCTCCTGAAACACTGTAACTTTTTTTTGTGTCCCATTTTCATTGCCTCTGGATAGCAATGGTGTGTTAGTATTGGGGAAGCATTGCAGAACAAACAATAAAGCAGAACAAACCTGCCACTAATGCACTCTTATTGTGGCAAGAGCATGTTGCAAAAGACACCCACAATAAAACACCAGTCTGGAGGGGTCCTCTGTCATCCAGAGCTGTTTTTCGAAGAACCACCATTAAGTTTCACTTTGCTCTGACCTCACTTTTTGCAACACTTCATGCCTCTGATGAAGCAGAGTGGAGTCTGTGATAACTTATGCCACAATTTTGCTAGTCTCTAAGGTGCTACAGGGCTCTTTGTTATTCTGTGCATATTTATTCAAAAATAAGTCTCACTGGCTTCAATGGGGCTTACTTCCAGGCGGATAGGATTGTGGCCAAAATCACCATTCAACAAAATTAAGAAAATAAGAATCAGAAACCCATCTTTCTAAGAGCCTCAAAGAATTAATCAGTCACTGCCCATGCTGTGAAAGGCACACTGAAATAACAGCAATTTGAGCTGGTGTCTGAGGAAGGGTAAGGAAGGAGCTGATCAGATATTCCAGTGCAAAGAATTCAGTAATATGCATAGATGAACCAGGCTAAGCTGTCTGAAACTTGAACCAAAGGGTGGGGGTGTGACTTCTCTGGTGTAGGCATAAAGTGCTGGGCCATAAGGGAACATCTGAAATACAGAAGAATCCACATTTCAAAGACCTTGCTATGTTAAAGGTCACTTAACTGCGTCAAGTGGTCCGTTTTCTATCCAACAGTAACAGATTTGAGAAGGAAGTTGACAATTCTCTTCTCCATTACTCTGGAACGAAAGAACTTCCCTTTGCACAACGCCGACAATGAGATGCAGAGTTTTTATTATTCTTCCAAACTCAGCCCATTTGCAAATCTGTATCATATTTCACAGAACTCCAGAATAGTTTCTTGATTAAGATGCTGCATTTTATCATCCATCATGACTTGCATGCCCAGACATTCCTACACCCACCACATTCTTCTTGGGTGATGAAACTGTAGTCTTCCAACAGCAAACAACAACAAATGGGACTAGTGACTACTGTCTCTTTTGCCTTTCCATTGCCCAGAGGACAAAAGTATGTCTCAGAGGTCTTCCAGATCACACTGTATACCAATTTGAACGCTTACATTCGAATCAACAACATCAGTTTGCTAACACATAGAGGGAAAGGAGGGTTTGAATGACTATTCTTGGACTCTGAAAAAGTACTCCCTTCGAACAAAGTAAGGGTGGAATGGAGAATTCACTAGGATGCTTTTACTTATGAATCCACTAACAAAATGAATCAAGGATTATTGTGAAATAAAGCAGTAAGGGTTGGGATTGTGCAACTAGTGACGCCCTCATACGTTCTACTAGTTCTGGGGTGAATTGTGGTCCTGGTAGGAATGACTGCACAATTGTTTTCTCCATGTTGTGTTTTACTTTTGGCAGTTGCTGCCTGGGCCCAGCAATACTGCTACACAGATGCAGCACCAAAAACGGTCTGCTACCCAGGAAGGATAGGATTGAGAAATGGAACATAAAAACATAATTAGTTTGTTTTACTTCCCATCCAACATTTAGGCTTTGTTTACTGTACTAAGATTATATCTGAGATGTGTGGTAGATATATTTTGTCCAAGTACCTAGGGAAGGGGTCACCCACCTCTGCTTGCTCATTTG
This sequence comes from Podarcis cretensis, assembly GCF_951804945.1. NCBI lineage: Eukaryota > Metazoa > Chordata > Lepidosauria > Squamata > Lacertidae > Podarcis > Podarcis cretensis. Next base: position 73,056,369 of record NC_137175.1, read on the forward strand.
TAAGTTTCTCAGGTGCCACAAGATTCTTTGTTATCCTGTACATATTTATTCAAGAATAAAATGTCGCCTTGTTCAGTGGGGCTTACTATCATCTTACTTACTTGTTGCACTATAATCTGGGTGTCAGAAATCATTTCTGAGGAGAGTTAATGTGCAACCAAATTGAGACACAGGTGAGCATCCTGCCTTAGGAACACGGGTCTAGGGATGGGTGAATCTGTCAATTTCAGTTTCTCTCAGTTTCTCATTTTCCTGGTCTTCAGTTCCCCACATTTCCACAGCAATTTGCATTGTTAAAAGAGTCCTCACAGAAATTCATCAGCTCCTAATATACACATTTGCGCCATTTTACCTAATACACAATCTTGGAAAGCAATGTCACACGTGCCCATATTTTTTTGGTTTCACCAATATACGCCTTTTTGTGGAAGATGGTCCTCAAATATATCCACTGGCTGGAGAACCGCATTGCCAAATTTGGGGAAGTGTGAGTGTCAAAGGACAGCTTCACTTTGGCTTGCATAGTCTCAGGAAGTGATAATTCAACAGGTTCCCCTTAAAATGTGAACCGAACCAAATCCCCCCACCATCCCTACATGAGGCCAGACATGATGGTCCTTCCTGCAGTGCCTTAAATGTAGCTCTTGCAGTGGCTTTCTGTAAATATTATCGTTGGTAATCACTATAACAGTTTTCTGTCTTTTCCCCATCTAGACTGTAATGAATAGGATGAGCCTTTGTTCACGAATGTTCCTTCCTTTAAGTGGATTTAATGACTTCACATTTTGTAATTTACTTGAGCACTGGAGGTTTATTAAAACAGAGCATTGAATTGACCCACATACCTGTGTCACAGGGCTGTTGTGGAGTTTCATAATGAGATGTTTGCAAAGCGGGTTTTTTTCTAAGTGAAAAGTGCTAAGCATCTTTATTGCAGCGCGATAGAGATCACAGAACACAAGTGAATTAGTGCTAGGCATTAATCCTTATAAGGGTAAACATACCACGGGCAAAATAACATTGCAGTTATTTTTTTTCAAACATCCAGCACTTCATTAAGTACCACATAGGGTTATATAACTCTGTGAAGGCATAACTATGCAAAGTTTATAATCACAACAGGGAGAAAAAATGTTCTCACGGATTTTGCTTCTACGCAGAGAAGCAGGCCACACACAGTTCCTGCAGCTCAATGGAGCTAGACCCTCTAGACACAGAAAAAGACAAGAGTTGCCTACTTGGACTTTTTCCAAAATTAATTTCTATTGCAGAGATCACAGCTGTCCCTGCCAAAACTGTGAGTGCAGTTGGCCCGTTGGGAGTAAAAGATCTACAGCATGAAGTCATCAGACTCAACTGGATTTTCATAAACTGATAACCAGGATTTTGCATTTTAAAATACTTTTTGTGGCAGTTTTAATCTGTTTCTTGTCCAGTAGGTCCTGCTCAGTCTTAGTTGTGGTGAGCTCTTTAGGCATTTCACCCTAATATTAGAGGCCAAATTCTGTACCATGTTGCCCCATGCAGCAAAATATATTGAGGTCTGCATATATAACTGAGACTCAAATCCTAAATACACCTTCCTGGAATTGAATCCCATTAAACTTCTGTGCAGGCATGCATAATCTTGCACTGCCAGAGCCACTTTCTGAACAACTCAGGTTCAGAAACCATGGGTTTAAGCTGATTTCTTTCAAACTAACCACAGTTAATGTTAACAACAGTTTCTGGTGTGGATGACATGCTGAACAAATGTAGAAGCAAACGTTTCAAACTGCTCCTCCTGGCCAGATGAGAGGAGAAGCATGCAAGCAATTGAAGCTAGGCTTGTTTACATCTTGCTACACCATAGTTTAGCTGGACATCTAAATGCAGCAACTGAATCTAAACAGAGGTGTGCTTTTGGTTCTGCTGTTATTTTGTGCATTATCTTCTCTTCTCCTGATAATGGTCCGGTGAGTCTGATGGTCTTGAAGATGGAAAAAACTAGTTTCTTTATACATCCATCTGTAGCTTTTTCTATACATGATTGAAGTTCTTTGCTACTTTCTTTCAGGGCAGTGGTTGTGTGCAACTTGACCTCCACAGCATGGCTCTGTAGCAGTACTTACAGAGTTGCTGTTGAAAGCCCCTTGCTTTTTTTCAAATGTATTTTCATGGGTTAAAACAAAAACTGGCCTAATCAACATGTGTTGCCTTTTAGAACTTCTGTTTTGAACATCTATAGCTCAACAAGACTTCTGAGTTTAGAACCTTTGGATATGCCATCTCTGTGAGATTCACAAAGCTTCTAAGATTATTATTCACCCAGAATTTGGAAGGCTCTTGAAGCAATTCTATTTATGTGTGAGAAGAAGACACAGATGCTGATCAATCAAAGATGGAAGCGGTGCAATCACAAGACTCCAACCTCCTGAGTCTCCTGTATAAAACTTTGATATCTAGCACTTAAAGCAAATTCAATCCAGACAACTTTAATTCAGAACACTACCAACTGTCCATGTCTGTGACCCCCATTTTGACTTACAGAAGACTACCCTATACATTGCATACAGGTCCCCAGGTTTAAAGCATTGTTCTTTTAAGGTGCTACATTACCATCTTGGATTGTGCCCCTTAATCAACCATTAGTACAAGCCAATACATCAACCTCTGTGCGAGGAAATGTGGCTTACTGTCATTGCAACAGTTATGGCAGATCAAGTTTGACTGTTACAAAACACCAGCCATTTTATTTGTTCCTGTACAATTGTTTTTAATTCCTTAACTTTCTTAGGTATTGGGCTGCATCTTCTTCCCTCCCTTCTCCCATCCTTTGTCTACAGAAGAAATGATGTATCCTTACTCATGTAAATAACATCCAGATGAATAATCATGGATGGCATCCAAGATAGACATGTCAGGTGAAGTAAACATTCTACAGCAGAACAACCCCTTAAGCTATTCCTTTGTAATACTCTTACCTGCGTCTGCCACAACGATTCTTTCACATGATGCACCTCTGAAAGGAGCATTTGATGGCTGAAGTGCCATTTGAATTAGGGAATTATACGGTGAAGAGCAAAGACCTTCTATCAAGAATTGCGGAAACAATGCTACCAAACACATAGGAACCAGAGGCCCTGCTTTTCACAGATGCAATACAAGTAATGTATGATTTCTTTTTCAATATGCACTAGGCCAATGCGATAATGCAAATGGATCTGTTGTTGGTACAGACTATTTTCAGCTGTTTTGTGATGACGCTGAAGCAAGGACTGCAGACAAATGGGCATTTGATTGGCCCCAGTGACAGTAAGATGTTTGGCTAGCTGGGCCACCAGCCTGATCTGGCAGACTCCTGTTCTTATGCACATTTTTTAAAAGTGTGGAACTGTGCTCCTGATGCAGTTTGAAGCACTTTGACCAAGATGACCATATTAGAATACTAAAACAAAGGGACACTGGCCAAGCAATCAGCATTTCTACTGGCCACCAAAGATGTTGCTGGGTATATATACCTGTGATTGATAAACAAATTAATTTGTCCACATGTGCGTAACCTGGGGCAGTCTAGACTGCTCAGCTAGCCAGAAAAAAAATGTGGATCTCTATCCATTGGGAAGCATGTGTACATGTTTTGAATGATTTCAAAAATATCAATATATAAAAACCCCACACCAGCACAAACAAAATAAAATAATCTGCATTATTAACAGAATATGCACATCAAGACCATTTGTGACACATTGAAGCACTTTGGGTGGTATTCAACTAGATAATTGCAGGAGTGGAATGACTTCTGCCTGTGAAACATGTCTTTCCCTCCTCTCCTCCCATCAGCCACCCTATGCCATCCCCAAATATGCTTCCAAAAGTTTGGGGAACCCCCAGAACAGATTTAGGTGCTTTAGGATGAAAAGAGTCTTCTGAGCAAGGGGAAATCCTTGCACTAATAGGCCCATTGACTTAGTACTACATTGAATTCCACCCACTATCTACCATATCACAGTGACCATCACAACAATCTTAAAATGTAAGCCAGTTCTGTGATTTATATATGATGCAAACTGAGGATGAAAGACGAGTGACAACATCATCTAGTGGTTTTGTGGTTGAGTTCCTAGTTCTTAGCTCATACTACGTTTGACTAGCTCTCAGGTTAAAAGCGGTTTCATTTTACTCTTAATCAGAAGTTTTATGAAGAAATGATGTAAGTAAAGAATAATAATGAGTGACTTACCTCGGCTGTACACACTTTGCACCTTGGAGCACCTTCACCCTGAAGACCCTGTAAAAAGAAGAGGCATTTAGGAGTAAAACTGATCTAAAAAATGGGTGCTGCAGAAAGGGGGGGGGGGATGAACATATGAAAAAACATCAGCATTATCTGCTTGGCAGCACCGAAGACTCGCAGGGCCAGATCAGTAATGCAAAATGAATGTTTTACAGTTTCAGAATGTGGTTCACATGTGATAATTGGCACCATTCTTGCATTGTAATTTTTTCATTTTATGCTAATGCTCTTAATTAGTCCTCAAGTCAATAAGGCACAAAAAGATAATGGACAATCAGCTTAAAACAGGGCTCAGGACTGCGGAGTCTCTCTGAGCCTCGAGAAGTAATCAAGTTTATGGTGTTTAACCTTCATTCTCAAAGAGAAAATGGATCTCGAGCAGCTTTGGCGGGACAAAGCATTCAATAAGTATTGTTTCATTTTTATGGCATATCATTCCAATTTTTTAAAAAATGTAATGTTACTTTTAGAAACCACAGTGTCTACAGTGTCATAAATTAAGGCTGTGCGGCAGCAGTGGTGCCCAGGGATCATTGCCCCCAATGGCGTCATGGAACTGAGCTGTGAATGCGGGAGACTTAGGGCCAGTTCAAATGTAACACAAAACCATTATTTATTAGAGTGAGAATGATGGTTGTGCCCAAATATCTCCTCTTTCCTCCTCCCCTTTCCTAGTCCCTTGAAGTCTAATGAAAGACTTCCAGATAGGATGTCCAGGAGTCCTATTTTGTCCTAGAGAGTCTGCTATTCCCCAAGCCACATGGTAAATTGGCTGTCTCTATTGAATCCTTGTTTAAGCTAGCTGTTTTTATTGACCCCTGTTTTATGCCAAAAGCTCCTGAGTGAATATGTTGCGAGATAGCACTTTCTGGACTTAACGGTGCAATCCCATACAAGTATACTCCGAAGCAGCAAATCTCATTGACTTCCATGGGGCTTACTCTCAGTTAAGTGAGTACTGAATTGCAGACTAGATGACAAGTTTCAAAATGGGTCAAACAGGAAGAGCTGTACTTATAATTGGTGCTAAATGACCATTGGGTTGTAGTACTCAGAATAAAGCCAAGTTCCTCAGCTTCAGGGAACAACCTTTCAAAAATGGGGAGGAAGTCACAGGAGAGAGCTCCTTCACTCTGCTGCTAACAGTAAAGGCAGCATCCAGTGTTTAGCTCTACTCAAAGTAGACTCATTGAAATTAACAGTTATGACTAACTGAGGCCCATTAACTTCAATGTGTCTGAGTAGGATGTAGCTGGATGCAACCCTTTGGGTGGTACTCAACTTTTACTCAGAGTAGATCCACTGAAATTAATCAGTATGGTTAACTAATGTGCGTTCATTTCGGTGGATCAGTTCTGAGAAGAACTTAGTTGAATACCACCCTATATCAACTTTGGAGAAATCTCTCTCACATACTTGGGTATCTAAGACTTGATTGAAAGGGGGGAAATACATCTGCACCATATGTTTGATAGTGCTTAGAGATATTTTACTAAACAGACCAATGAGGGAAAGGAGGACCTTAACAGTAAGAGTAGACATGAAGAAAATAGGTTTTAGGCCACAATCCTTTGCCCAAAGTTAAAGGCTTGTTTATTCCGATGAGGATGGACATTGGGAAACATAATGCAAATATGAACTGAAAACACTTAAGGTTTATGAAGAATGACCCTCTCGTTGATTCTCCCACTGATAATGCTTTTGTGTTTGTTTTTCATGTTTGGCGTGTTGTTGAAATTGGTAGCTAACATCTACCTAGCATCTTTATAAAACTTCTTATTAAAAGAGCAAAGAAAAGCACTCTGTATTTGATGAAGAGTATTTATAAAGCTACTCTTGATACACACACGTTACTTTTTGCTCCCGAGGAACCATCTGAGCGGCAGGCCTAATCTCCAGCAACTCCCTCAACTTTTCATTTCTCCAGGGTAATATATAACCTTCCTGTCTGTAGGTAGCCATTGTCACGGGAAATATTTTTTCTCCTACCTTCTGAAAGGACGTAATTTATAACATGAAATTAAAAGCATCAAATTAGTAACCCAATCCCTGTATTCCAGTTTAATGAACTAGCGCCTTCACCGCATTATTGTTTTGTGCCACTGGACCAATCTGTTTTGTTTTGCAAACAAAATGTGTTTTTTATTAATAAAGAAATGCAGAAGGAAAAAAAAAGAGAGGCATCCTTGGCACAGTTAAAATGATGTTTCCCAGGGGCCTCCATGGTCTCATTTTAAACAGCATTTTGATCATTTACTCTCAGCAAAAACGAGAAAGAGCATGAATATTTGTGCCTTCCCCCTTTCCTTTTCCATTTAAAGGTTGAATGGGGATAGCTGGGTGTACATTGTGTCTAATGTGGTCCCCATTGGGACAGCACAAAGGCTTTGGACACTGGATGTCCAAATCCCTGCTCAGCTCTTAAGCTTACTTTATTAGGGCCAAAATGGGCATGATGTGAAACACATCACAAATCACATCTGGCGCTGTGTGTGTGTGTTTAAAATTATAGGATTCCTTCAAATTATTCATTTGGAGGGATGGCGCTGTGGTCTAAACCACAGAGCCTAGGGCTTGCCGATCAGAAGGTCGGCGGTTTGAATCCCCGCGACGGGGTGAGCTCCCGTTGCTCGGTCCCTGCTCCTGCCAACCTAGCAGTTCGAAAGCACGTCAAAGTGCAAGTAGATAAATAGGTACCGCTCCAGCGGGAAGGTAAACGGCGTTTCCGTGCGCTGCTCTGGTTCGCCAGAAGTGGCTTAGTCATGCTGGCCACATGACCCGGAAGCTGTACGCCGGCTCCCTCAGCCAGTAAAGCGAGATGAGCACCGCAACCCCAGAGTCAGCCACGACTGGACCTAACGGTCAGGGGTTCCTTTACCTTTTTATCCAATAGGAACATAGGAAAGAGCATTATACTCCTCTGGGGCACAGGTCCACCTAACTTAGCTCAGTTGGCTAGAGCGTGGTGCTGATGATGCCAAGGTTGCAGGTTTTCCCCTACAGGACAACTGCATTTACCTGCATTGCAGGAGGATGGACTGGATGGGCATCAAGGTCCCTTCCAACTCTACAGTACTATGGTTCTATAACTCAGAATTGTCTACATTGGTTGGACATTCTCAGGCCTACTGGGAGACACAAGGGATTGAACATAGAACATAGGACCTTCTGCATGCAGAGCAGGTGCTGAATGACTTCTGCTTGACTAATGGGACTTCCCCTACTCTCACCTGAAGCGCCCAGAGAAAAATTGGGGGGCGTGGGGATTGCAGGGGGAGGACATCACCTAGGTTTTTGGGGTTTTTTTTTACACCCCAGAACTTCAGCTGGTTGGAAAGGACCAATGGAAGCTATTTCCTTCCTTACTGCAGTTGGAACCACCCCACTCAAATCAGTAGCAATGGGAGCTTTGATTCCAGAGCTGGTAGAAACTGGGCTATGATTATTGCTAGGGCTCTGACAAGGGAGAAAGGGGTTAAACTTGCCCTCCTTGTGCACTGCAATCCAAGTGAAAATTGGCCTCTCTCGCAGTTGCTGATATTCTTTTCTTTTTCTAAAAAAAACAAACCGTAGATGTGGTTTGTAATGACGCATTTAGCGTCTTGTCTAGCTTGACCCTTACCAGGCCTCCCCCCCCCCCCTAATAAGAAGAAATACTGCAAAAATGCACAAAGTCCTTGGGTCTGAAAAGTAAAGATGCTAAAATAAGGAAGAGGAGAAACACAAAGTACAGACCCAGAGAATTATTCTAGGGTTTAAAGATGGATTGGTGCAATGTACTTATGGGCCATTTTTGACAACCAAGAAAGGGCCCCCAAGAGAGCAGAACCACAAAACCATATTTTTTTCAGACAAATTCTAACATTGCACCAGTGGGCATGATGGGATTTCCCCTTCTCCTCCTGCAGTCCCTATATTGTCCAAAGAGTATTCCAGTCTTCTGAGGAGAATTCTGATGGTGTGCAGTGGGTGGGTTTGCAGGGGTGAGGAGGAGATGGCAAATTTCAATTCTCATACACAGATTTTTTCTGCACAAGTCAACATCACCCCTTGTTTTCAAGCAACATGTTTAGCAGCTGGTGGTTAGACCAGCCTCATTCACGATGTCTGCCACTTCAAATTAATAATATCTCCACGTTAGAGATGGACACCAGAATTGAGTACCATTCTTGAAGTTTGACAGAGCTAGGTTTTGGTCAGACCTTTACTGTGTATTGGTCTGAGGTTCTGAAGACCCAAGTTCTGCCATAGGAACTTTTTTAAAAATCTAGTGCAGGGCGGTGCAACTTTCATACAAAGTGGGCCGCAAGAGGTCACAGAACCTGTGGGCCGCACACTGCCTTGTTGGGTGGGTGGGACGTAGGCCAAAATTTGATGCCCCTCCCCATTCCTTGTGCTACCATGCGAAAGCCAACAAAGCAACACACCAGGTTTGGGGAAGGAGACATGAGACTCTGGCAGGAGGCCCCCCTCCTCCTTCCCAAAGCTGGGGAAGTGCTAACCAGGCTTTGGGAAGACTCTAGGACCCTGTCTGAGCCTTCATGTCCCATTCCCAAAGCCCAGGGCCTCCTTATCCAGCTTTGCGAAGGCAGCATGAGGGCTGACATCAAATGTTGCTGAGGGTCTCAAAGAAAGGCCTCAAGGGCCATTCCTTGGGCCATGTGTTGGACCACCCTGCCAGTTCTTTCAGGGCCAGTCTGTACAAAGTCACACCATTGCACCCTATGGATGCCAAAAGGCTGTCTACAGCACAGCCTGTAATATATCTAACATTATCTGTTTCATGCTGAAACGCTTTGGGTTGCGATGAGATGCCTGGGACTCAGCTACTTCAGTAAAGAAAAAGCGTTTTAAATGCGCTATAACACTGTGACACCATATGGCGCTGTGGAGTCCCATCTATCGCCAACGTGATTTCCCATTATGAGGTTTACAATGCGTTTTGCTGAAACTTTTTTTTTTTTATGTTTCTAGATCCAGCCCTGGTCTGGTTAGACATAGCTTACCATGGCGTCTGGGCATATACTTCTCTGAAAATGTTACCAAACATTTGCTATATACATATATATAATAATAATAATTTAATAATAATTTATTTATACCCCTGCCAATCTGGTCAACCAGGGCTTGCTTTCCCTTACCGCACAGCATTAAAAGTTTCGTAACTGCTTCGGAAACAGCAAAGTATGGATGCAGAAGCTGTGGCTTTCCAGATGTTGCTGAACAACAGCTCCCATTGTCCCTGACCATTAGGCATGCTGGCAGGGGGTGATGGGAGTTCCACAACATCTGGGGGTCACCCAGTTCTTCACCACTGCTTCAGGCAAATTACTTAGTTTGAAAATGCTTTAGAGGTTCACTGATTAAATAGGATACTGGCACCTCCTTCGATTTGTTATACTTCTATGGATCACAGCTATTTTGACATCAAGCAGTTCCGTAACTGCAGTCCTGAACAATACCAATATATATTTCCCCATCTTTGGTGTATCTGGTTCAACCCTGTAGCATTTTGCTCACTGTTTCAGCGAGGCGGTGTTTGCCTATGGTGTACAGACATGTCTGAGATTAATCCAAAGAGATGGATCAAGCTAAAAGAGTCATTTATGCAGCTTTGGACTATCCAAGAAGGATATTTGTGCACAAAGTATTGCTAACATCAAGATTAGGGGCGAAAGGGGGGGGAATCCCCGAGAGATACTCTTAGATGTCTGCAAATTAATAGATGAATCCATTAAGAAATCGCTGCTCAAAGGAACTGTGGCTGGCAAAACAAGGAAGTATAGCTGGTCTGAGAAAAGAAACCTTCAGCTAATTTTGAAATATGAGTTCCTTGTATTATATTGTAGCCACGAGGATAAGCCAACACAAAAGCATTATGATTTACTACTGCAATACAGAGAAACAGTTTTTTCCTGTATAGTTCCTTTCCAACATGTCCATCACTAACTAAGGTAAAACATTCTTAGCACAGCATAATCAGATCTCATAGCTTCATTTTTACAGCCAAAAGGGGGATAGCCAAACTCCAGAAGCTGTAAAGAGCTGAGGAACTGAGGAGAAGTTGTCCATTTCACAGCATTTGAAGTGCTCAAATCTGCATTTTAAAACTTCGGAAGCAACTGCAGTGGAAATAAAAAATGACAACACAGAGGTTCTTCGTTCTGTCCCATGAGTCAGCTATCTTTCTCCATTGTTAGTTCCTGACACTGAGGAGGGGGGCGGAAACGAACTGCATTTTCACTCACACTGAAGATGGTAATTTCTTTTAAAACCCTAAAAAGTGGGTAAACCCTTCCCTTTTTAAGTCTTTGGCCTACTGAAGTGACATTTTAAAAACTAGCAAGCAAGAAAGCAAGGCACGGTTTGTAGTGAATGGTGGTGAATGATGGAGGACAACAACAACATCCCCAATTCACAGCCACATTCATAGATAGTTAATTAGGAGGTAGGCAAATACTTAAAAAAAAAAAGTTTCTTAGTGGAGAAACTCTACAGTTATGGCATTCTTGCTCACCTGGTCTTACCTTCAACTGTTTCTAAAATGTATGGAACAGAAGAACACTAGCAGAGATTGTTCGAGGAAGGCTTTGTGTATTTCAAAGACCCCTATTCACCTACAGTCAAGGTGATGGAAGATTTTTCTTTCACTGCAATAATTTTCCTCAAAAACAACACCTCACCTTTTATTCCATATATTTAGTAACAAAACATTCACTTACAGAGGGAAAAAGTAAATGGGTGAACTTGGGGACTGCATTAGGCTCCTTTGAAAACCAAGTTTGCTCGCATAGTCCAATCGCGGTCATTCCCTGATCACACTAGAATATAACAATGGTGGAAGAGGGGGGCAGAAGGTTAAGGACATTTTTATTTACTCATTCCAAACATATCCTGACCTTTTAATGCATTCAGATTGGCTTACAATAGGTAAAACAACAACAACATCATGGATAGGTGTAAGATATAGAAATGTGTTTATTCTTGTTCTAGAATGATGCTTTACAGGAAAAGAAAAACGAATCCGTATGATTTTTTTTTTAAAAAAAAATGTATTTAAAATACAGGACTGCTTGGTCTCTTTTTGACTGAAGCTGGGCAGCATGACAGGGTCCATTGTTCGACAGTGGGATGGTCTCTCTCAAGAGGTTGTGGACTCTCCTTCCTTGGAGGTTTTTAAGCAGAGGTTGGATGGCCATCTGTCATGGATGCTTGAGTCAAGATTCCTGCAATGCAGGGGGTTGGACTAGATGACCCTTGGGGTCCCATCCAACTCTACAATATGACTCTGTGAATAATGGACACTTTATATGCAGTTCTCTCAGATGGTGGTGAGGACAGCACATGGATTTGATGAAAGGGACCTTCTGTTTGGAAGATAGGACCCACTGCAGCTCAAGAAGAACTACAAGTTTTGGGAACTATGGCCATGAGACATGGGTCACAAACTTGCAAAAAGTACTCCAGCTGGCAAAATATGCTTCTTCTGGATGCCCAAATGCTAGCTTTCAAAAGTTTTGGCTCTGATTGGTTGATGCTCTTTCCCTCAATGAACGAATAAGGAAGCAGCATGACTAAAAATCATTAAATAAAAACCACAGAGACTCATTGGGTGCTCAAGGGAGTAAGTGAAAGGTATTTTTGTTTTGGGCTAATGTGACTTAATAATTAAGAGCATGTTAAATTTGAAGTGCCTAGTTCTAATCTCTGCTGAGCCACAAACTTGCTGGATAGCTCTGCTTCTCAGCCTCACTTCCCATCTGTAATATGGACACACTAATATTGGACTAGAGATGCGAGTGGTGATGAGGGTTAAACCACAGAGCCTAGGACTTTCCGATCAGAAGGTCTGCGGTTCGAATCCCCATGATGGGGTGAGCTCCCGTTGCTCAGTCTCTGCTTCTGCCAACCTAGCAGTTTGAAAGCACGTCAAAGTGCGAGTAGATAAATAGGTACCGCTCCGGCGGAAAGGTAAACGGCGTTTCCATGCGCTGCTGGTTCACCAGAAGTGGCTTAGTCATGCTGGCCCCATGCTTGGCAGGGGGTTGGACTCGATGGCCCTTGTGGTCTCTTCCAACTCTATGATTCTATGATTCTATGATTCTATGACTCGGAAGCTGTACGCCGGCTCCCTCGGCCAATAAAGCAAGATGAGCACCGCAACACCAGAGTCGGCCACAACTGGACCTAATGGTCAGGGGCCCCTTTCTTTACCTTTAATATTGGACTGTCCCTTCATTTCCCCAGTCCCACAACTAAAGATACAACAAATTGAACCTTGCTCACCTCTACTGATTAGTAGATGTCCGTACATTCAGCTCTCTACAGGCATCATGTCTTTTCCATCACTAGATGGGGCCTACTGCTTCCTGCAGGCTTGCATTGTTCTAAATGCACAAGGTCATTGCATGTATTGATCAGCAAATAGAACTGGCTCCCATTTTTGCTGTCAAACATCTTCCAGCTCTGGACTGGTGCATCAGGTTCATTTTGCTTCTGATTTTATGCACATGTTTGCTGACATGCTTATTTCCACAGAGAGCTGCTTAATTCTCCCAAATGTACGAGAAGGTGGAATGAGCTGGTTTGAATAGACCCGGTGATGTTTCAGCAATTTTGGCTCTTGGCAGATTCTAATGCGATAGCCCAAGATTGTTTACAGTTAAAAGTGCCATGCGGCCAACAGAATGGGAGCCATTTTTATTCCCTGGGTTGGGTGCAAGGGTCAGAGGCAAGTCCCAGATGTAGGAAGAGCAGAAAAAATGCCATCGGCGCACAGTGACCACCTACATTTCAAGGAAATAAAAGGCCAGCTGCCTGAGAAGAAGCAGGAGAACTTTCTGCCTTCCTGTGTGGCTGCAATCAAACTGCAAAACTGGGCACAATTCAAAATTGGGGGTTCCTTAATGCTCCTCAGTGCTACAGGCAGGTGCAGGTGGCACTGTGGTCTAAACCACTGAGCCTCTTGGGCTTGCTGATCAGAAGGCCATCGGTTCAAATCCCCACAATGGGGTGAGCTCCCTTTGCTCTGTCCCAGCTCCTGCCAACCTAGCAGTTCGAAACCATGCCAGTACATGTAGATAAATAGGTACCACTGTAGTGGGAAGATAAACGGTGTTTCCATGTGCTCTGGTTTCTGTCATGGTGTTCCACTGTGCCAGAAGTGGTTTAGTCATTCTGGTCACATGACCCGGAAAGCTCTCTGTGGACAAACACCAGCTCCCTTGGTTTGAAAGCGAGATGAGTGCCACAACCCCATAGTCGCCTTCAACTGGACTTAAACGTTCAGGGGTCCTTTACCTTTTACCTTTAGTGCTACTCAAGCTGTACACCAGTACTGTTGAATCAATGACCAAGCAGACAGCTCCTAAAAGCATGATGAATGAAGGGCTACAGCTCGATTGCAGAGCCTCTGTTTTGCACGCAGAAGGTCCCACGTTCAAATCTGGGCATCTCCAGGTAAGACTGTGAGAGATCACTGCCTGAAGTCCTTGGACTTAAAATGGTCCCCCACTCTTGACAGTGGCGTAGCGTGGGGGGTGCAGGGGGGCCGGCCGCACCGGGCGCAACATCTGGGGTTAGGGCAAATCCACGGGTTAGGGGGCGCAAATCCACGGGTTAGGGGGCGCAAATTACTTCCTTGCCCCGGGTGCTGACAACCCACGCTACGCCACTGACTCTTGATATATGGTTTGTGCATATGCAGTTGTCCACAGTATTACATCACTGTTCCAAACCATGTCAATTTCAATATAAGCATTTACTGTAGTTAAGACCAACCAGGATTTCCCAATTAACCAGGATTTGAAAACACAGCTGCTTTTAACACAGTTCATACTGCTGTCCATACCTAACTGGGCTGAAGTCAGAAGTGGCAACTTGTTCTCCAGTAGGGAAGAAGTAGGGAGAGGGAGTGCAGTGCTTCCCTAAAGCGTAACCCATCGGGCACATTATAATCATATCAGAAGTAAAAATACAGTGGGACGTCAGAAGTTGAAAGGAATCCGTTCTGGAAGTCTGTTTGACTTCCAAAACATTCAGAAACCAAGGCACGGCTTCTGATTGGCTGCAGAAAGTTCCTGCAGCCAATCAGAAGCTGTGGAAGTCACGTCGGTCGTTCGAGTTCCAAAGAACGTTCACAAACCGGAACAGTAACTTCTGGGTTTGCAAACTTCAGGAGCCAAAACGTTCGACTCTCAAGGCGTTTGGGATCCAAGGTACGACTGTATGTGATAGGTAAAGGTAAAGGGACCCCTGACCATTAGGTCCAGTCATGACCGACTCTGGGGTTGCGGCGCTCATCTCGCTTTGTTAGCTGAGGGAGCCGGCGTACAGCTTCCGGGTCATGTGGCCAGCATGACTAAACCACTTCTGGCGAATCAGAACAGCGCACGGAAACGCCGTTTACCTTCCCGTCAGAGCGGTACCTATTTATCTATTTGCACTTTGATGTGCTTTCGAACTGCTAAGTTGGCGGGAGTTGGGACCGAGCAACAGGAGCTTACCCCGTCGTGGGGATTCGAACCACCGACCTTCTGATCGGCAAGTCCTAGGCTCTGTGATTTAACCCACAGCGCCACCCATGTCCCTGTATGTGATAGTCTTGTGTAAACCAGGAGCTGAAAGAAGACGATTGGATTTTAGGAAGATAGCTTTATAAATCTCCAGCAGTCCTTTTCAAGGCACACCACATATTGGTTTACATTTTTAAAACTACCTTTTCAATTTGGGAGGGAGGGCTGAAAGACACTTCTCTGTGTGCTTCTCACACTTCTCACACAGAAACATACATTCCGTTTTACCGTTAAGCTAATCTCCAAAACATAAAACAAAACAAAACATCTCCTTACAACTAAAGTTTGGCCAAAAATGGGTGGGGGAGAGGAATAAAAAGAAACCACCAACGATTGCACAAAGGAATGCATACTCCTCTGTGAGTTTTTGGTCTGCTGCCATTTTTTCCTTTTGGCAACCATTGCAATGTTGTGGGCATCGTACAAATGCATTTGTGGCAGCCCGAGGGTTAAGTCAGACATTTCTTATCTTTGACAGATGGTTAATTTACAGTCATTATTACTAAATTCAATTGCTTAATAAGTTAGATATGACAAACACGTGTGTAGAAATCTTTGCCAAGACACTTCTCGGAATCTTCTCGGAATCCGAGGATGAAGCAAGCCCTGAAACACTTTCCCCATACATCCTCATGCTGAGGGTGACAGACTGAAGCACATTTTTAATTTTCCTATGGATTTTTCTTTTTAACTCTTTAAGATCATATGCTGTCTTACTAGAGTATATTTCCAAGTCACACAATCCAGCAACTGGGTTAGGCAGAACTCTCAATTAACCAAACTGGTAGTATGGTTTTATTCGTATGCACCTGTTACAGGCTTCTGAATCTTAGCATGGGAACGTCTCTTTCAAGGGTAGCCAATGTGGTGGTTGTTGTTGCTGTGGACTACAACTCCCATTACCTCCAACCATAAGCCATGCTGGCTGGGGCGGATGGGAGTTGTAGTCCTCAATTTCCAGAGGCCGCCATATTGGCTACTCCTGAATTCTATCCCCCAAGATGCACATGGAATGTCCATACTGCACACTCAAAAGGTCACTGTGAGGGAGCCAGTCCTGCATACACAACAGCCCCTGGTTGGTCCAAGACATTTTGACTCCTGAGGTGAACCATAAAATGGTGCCCACCCAACAACCAGGGAAGAAGGGGTAAGTGAAGATCAGCATCAGGAACAAGGGGGGTGGAGGAGATCAGCAGCACCTCCTAGTCTCCAAGAGGCAATAAGCAAAGGGCTTCCAAGGACGCTGCAGATCCAGCATCCAAGGAACATGCTGCAGCCATTGTTTCCACTATAGCAGCAGCAACAACACTGGGTGATGCATTTCTTGGAGGCCAAATCTGCCGCCCCTGGGGATCCCGCTGCCTGAGGCAGTCCCCTCACCTTGCCTTCTGGGTGGGCCGGCCCTGACCCCAGGTTTGTATTCACTTGCTTCAAGTTATGAGGACAGCAATTAGTTATGCCCCTAGAGAAGCAAATGTGGAAGTCGGTGGTGAAATCTTCCCTCCCCTTTGGTGATTATCACTTTGGCAAGGGGAAATTTCTCCATAGGTATTTGAGGGTCTGTTGCTACATTTCTTCCAGTCCAGTTCTTGCACAAGCCCCACTCTTTTCTGTGGTGCCAAGGGCATGGTGGGCAGTAGGTAGCTGCCCATCCCTGTAATGACCCGATGACCTGATTCACAAACACAGAACCTCTTTTGCAAAACGTAGTAGAAATCCCCCAAAGCCTCCTGTGGAAATAAATGAGAAGAAATCTAAATGCTCAGAAGCTATTTGTACATAAACCATATCAGGTAGGAAGATGCATTAAGATTTGCATCAGCATTTCAGTGCACTAAACAATTTCAGCTCATAAATAAAGGCGGATCCCAAACTAAACCGATACCGTTATAAACCTATGTAAAATGTAGAGCATTAATAAAGAGCCTGCTTATCTTTGCTCACCTGTCAAGCTAAGCCCATCCACATAACCCCCCAAATGGTCAATATTTATTCTTTTTTCTTTTTTAAAATAATTTTTATTAATTTTAAAACATAATAATTATCATACATTCCACAAAACCTCACCTCTTATGCAATCTTTTTGGACTTCCATCAGCACCTCTGGTGATCTCCCATTTTTATAATTTCTTCTGCATTTTTAAAATTCATATTGCCTTTAATTATCATAGCTAACGTTATCCTTTTCGTTCAATAATGCAATAATTCAAATTATTCCCCTTACAAAACTTCCTGCAAACAAATGGTCAATATTTATTCAGAGGGAGAGAGAAGAGGAAAATTTTGGCGTAACGTAGCTGGATACATCTCCACTACAAGCTAAGGAACACATAGGTAGGGCTGCCATACAACTCAAAAGCTCAACAACTCAACAACTTGAAAGCTCAACAACATTTGTGTCTAGATTTTCACTTTTTGAAATATAGCAACCCTAATATAGGGTTATGTTCAACATAGCACTAAGGTTAAGATTCTATCAGTGCAATGAATTCCTCTTTCTTTCCCCCCACATTTGCTTGATCCCTGAATCTGTTCTGGAGTTTACTCCAACCCACTGGAGCATATTTGGGGAGAGCAGGAACATGCAGTGGGAGGAGAAGGAGAGTCTTGTTGCACTAGCAGTCATTCTTGCACACATGCAACGATTTCCTTGAACACTGGCGCTACATTCCAATGCATCTCAATGACCAAAAATGTTTTTCTTCCCATTAGTCGCTAGATTTAATAAATCCTCAACCCAGTCTTCTTCACAGGGAGGTTTGGACTTTCTCCAGTTTTTCAGAAATAGACATTTGGCTGAAAGACCACAACATACATGACAGTGCCATCATGCCGAGCACAAAACAGCAGCCATTGTGTTCCAGGAGTTCCTGGCTCAATACGACATGTCATGAATTTCAAACCCAATAAACTCTCAAAACTGAATTCGCTGTGTCAGCATAGATCTAATTCCTTCTGGAGGGAATCATATACTTGGATCTTCAGGTCAGAGGCCTACTTGGGATTTGCTTAACATAGAGCTCAGTTTGTCCCTTAGGCTTGTTGGTCTATTGTATCTTGAAATAGTACTATGTTTGGGGTCTCCAAGGCTGGCAAGGCATGAGGAAAAATGCAGTGGGCCTCTCTAATTCTTACTGTAATTTCAAGGGCTCTGTCCCTGCCAATCACAGACTTTCCTCTCATGCCTCGTTGTGTGAGAAGCTCATCTTGTTCAACTTCAGCCTGGGTCACCTGAAGATAATGACATTTGATAAGCTCAGAGCTGCAGACCAGAGGTCAAACTCGGCATGATGGTAGCAACCATCACTCATTGCCCATGGACAGAAAAATGTTTTTCTCCTTGTCTTGTGATACTAGATCCCAGGGCTAATAGGTGAAGCAGAGTGGTGGGAGATTCAAGCACAACAAAGAAGTAATTTAGGCACGTGGTTAAACTTTGGAACTCAACACCACATGTAGTGAAGGGCATGGGTCTGAGAAGAGAGTGGATGAATTCATGGAGGGGAAAGGATGCTAGAGGCTACGTACAGCCTCTGAAGTGAGAGGGAACCTACCACTGAGGAACAAGTGAAGAAGACAGCTATTGCTTTCATGTCCTGTTTGTGAGCTTCCTAGAAGCATCTGACTGCAGGAAAGAGGATGATGGAATGGAGAAGGATGCTGGTTGGACCCATATGACCGTCTGTTCATGTGGAGGTTCACAGAATTGTGTGTGTGTGTGTGTGTGTGTGTGTGTGTGGAAATGCCCAATTTCATCATTAAAGGGAGCTCCTCTGTTTCATCCTCACCTGCACTACCTCCCTCCCCATCAGCCAGACTCCATTACTGGAAGCGAGACAGGCTGAGAGATGAGTGCTGGGGGGTGACAGCCTGCAAGGAGCGCTCTTCTCCTTTCATCTCTGCACCCCTTTTGATGTTAAAATTAGACACTTTCCCCACTTTAGACATCAACTGTGCAGACACTTGAACAAACAAAAGTGGCTGTCACCATCACGTCGGGCTTGGCCCTGAGTCTATGATGTGGGATGGAAGAAGAAGACGGAGAATGCAGGAAATTGTGATGGATGGGTTATTTAATCTTGTCACTCTTGAAACAGCCCCTCCTGGGACCAGAATACAGGCTGGGGACTGCAGGACTGTAGGCTACTCTCCTTTCCCCCCAAAAAAATGCCTGTGAAAAGGGAGAATAGTTTTAACCTTTTTCGCCTGAAATGCCAGCATTTCTCAGCCAGGCCTGGCTATCACCTTGGTATCCTAGTTTTATTCTACAAGGATTTTTTTGTTTTTGCATAGGGCAGCATTTGAACATGTGAATCCTCCCACCTACATTTGGAAGTGGTACATGCCAAAGGAGGCTCTACCATGTTCTTCCTTAAAATGCACATCATCTCTAAAGCACCAAAATGATGCTTCTGTGAGAGCCACATTTCCTTGTGGGCACTGATGGGTGGGGCCACAGGCAAAACTGGATAGAACAACTCATGTCAATGCTACCTTTGCACATACATACCTCTGCACCCTCCACCCAAGCAAGCAAGCAAACAAACGTACATTATCAGAGTTCAAAGGCACATTTCAGCCAGGAAAAAACACTCAAGAAAGGTGCAAAACCCACCTATCAAAATTCCCTGCATTCTCCTATCACTGCCTGTTTTTAGATGCCAGGCAAAAACATTCTTAATAACCCAGGCTTTTTAATTGGGAGGGTAGCTAGATATGTCAGTGGCCTTTGTTGTGCCCATCCTTTAAGTGGGGTGGGTAGGACTTGTTCCTTTTAATATCTTTTATATGTTTTTGTTCTTTCTCTTTTCATTGTTTCAGTCACTCTGGGACACCCGAGTGCAAAAACCCGACTAATAAATAAGAATAAGACTAGTAAAAATAAGAAACAAACAACTAATTCCAGAGGGCTGGAGCTGCAACACTAAAAGCTCAATTTCTAGGACATCCGAAGCACACCTCTGGTGTGTGTGCAGTAGTCTAAGCAGGGCTACATCTGAGTTATGTAGTTGCCTAGCAGAGGTGTATGGAGGCAAGGTCTTCCTTTCATCAGCCTGGTGCTAAGTTGTTTAGGATATGCCTTTTGCCAACTGAGTGCTGGGTTAGGCTCATCCTATCTATGTCAGGTGTCCCAGAACGGTAGAAACTAAAGCCCCCATGCACGTTAATGTTGTGGATATTATTGTAAGTAAATTAAATAAACAAGTTTCCCCAGTCCTCTTGTGCCCCGTCTGGTTATTCTGGTGTGTGCAGGGATTTCGTTCCTGTGCTCTGCTCCTGAGCTATGCCCCATTACAAAGCTCACCGAGAATGCAAGCAAGTTAGACACTTTTAAGCACATTTGACCAGAAGGTATTTCTTGATTTTGTTTCCCTTACAAAACATGCTCAGAATCACAGCCCTCTGCCTGCTACAATGCCGGCATCACACAAAATCGTAACAAATAACCGCGGTCAATTCTAACAAAAGATGGGGACTATCACGTTGCATTTAGCAATTTGACCACCAGACCAGCTTCCTGTTCTGGCACAGAAGGGAAACCACTCCAAATAATAGAGCCTAAATTATAACGTTAGGTTTGTGAACTCTTTGGGGAACTGGGGAAATCAATTCCATTTAAAAAAAGGGAAAAAATGAGAAGTCCTGAGTCTGTGAACATATTAAGTAGTGCTGATACAGAATATTTGCCACATGTGTTTCAAATTAGGGGAGGGAATTCTAAAAACCTCTTCCAAGTCAACATCTCACTTATTTATAGCTTTATCTTGAGACTTTCCTAACAAAATATTGCATTTGCAGGGATACTAGCGCAGGGAGCGATAGGAAGCTCATCCATTGTACCCAATAACCTCACATCCTGATGATACTCATTTTTGGCTAACTGCTAATGGTACCAATGATCGCCAAGCACAATGAGAAAGAGTTGTCTTGTGATGTGGTGATGTGGCAAGTCCCCCCCCCCCCCAGTAGGAATGGTCTGGAACCTGAACGTCTGTAGGAGAATTTGCTGGGGTTTCCTATTGTAAAATTGTTTGGAGAGGTTTCATAGGAAGCAATTCATAAATGTAAGCAAACAAACAAATAAGCTACACAACATTATATTTTCTTCTGTGTTTGAACACTTTGCATTTGGATGCTAGATAGCATCTGAATTCAGACTCTGCATCATGCAGCCATGCCTGTGATTAGGTGCTACATACATTTTCTTTCCTAATGACCAATGAAACTCAACTCAGTGGAAACTCAACTGCTACACATCTAGGCTGTCTTCTTCTTCTTCTTCTTCTTCTTCTTCTTCTTCTTCTTCTTCTTCTTCTTCTTTCTCCTCCTCCTCCTTTGGTGATCACTCGTAGCCAAGTAAGATTATCAGCACCCTGCTTTAACCAACTGAGTTATCCAGAAGATATCAACTTAAGTATAAGGCTAAGCACTTGTATTTACTTATTTTCTCCCATCATGGAGCCCATGGTGGTAGCCTACACATGGTTCCACAGCAATCACCCATCCAGACTGTGATCAGACCCACCTGGCTTCAGCAAGCCTCACTTACCTTCAGGCCATATCCTGGAACCAAGATTATAAACCTATGCTTGTGTGCTATAACTAGGGCTAGTTTAAAAAATAAATAAATCACCTTATTCAGTGGGAAGGCTTATTGCTGAATATTCTCCGGGGGGTGGGGTGGAGTCCTCTCCAATGGTCCTTCCCAAAGGTATTTCTAGAATAATACATTCAGAGAACTTCTGAAAAATCGCAGGCAAGAGCCCTTTTGCAAATGAAGACAAGGAAGGCCTGCTGCAGTGTTATCCCCACACAGTAAGATGCTGACGTACACTGTCGCAGGAAGAGTGAGAGACCAAAGATGCTGAACTGGAAGGACATATTCTGCATCAGTTCCCTTACCTTTTGTATCCAAGTTAAAAGACATTTCTGGTGAGCAATCAAGTTTTTGCAGTCACAGAAGTGCAGCAGAGCGTCACGGCCCATCTCGTCTCCTTCCCGACAGATAAAACATTCTTTTGACTCTAATTAAAAAGATTAATAAAGTAAGAGAACACATCAGGTTTGCATCAATCAACTGCCCATGTGGTTCTTATTATTGTAATTAAAAGTTATCTCCTCAAAATTGTTGGATGAAAGTGCCACGATCTGCAATTGAAAACACATTGAAGGGAGTTTTCCCAACTTATTCTATTTTAAACAGTCAGATTGGAGCAATGCTCTGGAGATAATGTGTTCAAAAGGGTCCTTAGAGGCAAAATGTCAGCAACCATATATTTACGTCCTTTGAGAAGCCCTTATAAAAATGTGCATTGTGCATCTTTCTGATTTTGTTGGGGTTTTTTTATTTAAAAAAAGCTGTAAAGGGGGAGGGGAGTGAAACACAGTATCAGCCAAACCCCCTTCAAGTGTACAACTACAAATGATAGTATTTGGCTTTTACTATCCATTCATTAAATCACTCCTTCCTAATGCATTTCTTTATTCCACTGGGAGTTTTCATCTGGGTTTGCATAAAGGACTTGGGAGCCCTCAGGCAGAAATTCCAGGCTCTTGCCCTGGATGCAATAGTTGTTGCCCTAAGGAAGAAAGGCATTGTGGGGGAATAGTATGTGCACCCGGCCCAGAACTTGGGCCCATCTGATTGACAGGCAGCAGCCCTCCAGGATTTCAAAGACCACATCAACACTACGATACCACTTTAAAAAAGTCCCTGGAGTGGGTCAATAGTCAATGCCTCTTCACGGGGAATTATAGCTCTGTGTGGAGAGTAGGGGCCTCTTAACAAGCAACAGCTCACAGAATTCTCTGAGGGAAGCCATGAGTGTTTAAAGTGGTCTTTATACTGTTTTAAGTGCTTGGTGTGAAAGCGGCCAAAGAAGAATTTTGCACATGTCTTAGATGGGCAGGGATTGAACCCTGGTGACTTCTGTGTGCACGTGGGCGATGCTGTGGTCTAAACCACTGAGCCTCTTGGGCTTGCTGATCAGAAGGTTGGTGGTTCAAATCCCCGCGACGGGGTGAGCTCCCATTACTCTGCCCCAGCTTCTGCCAACCTAGCAATTTGAAAGCAAGCAAGCAAGCAAGTAGATAAATGGGTACCACTGTGACAGGAAGGTAAACGGTCTTTTTGTGTGCTCTGGCTTCTGTCACAGTGTCCCATTGCACCTGAAGCGGTTTAGTGCTGCTGGCCACATGACCCAGAAAGCTGTCTGTCGACAAATGCCTGCTCCCTTGGCCTGAAAGCAAGATGAGCACCGCAGCCCCATAGTCACCTTTGACTGGACTTAACTGTCCAGGGGTCCTTTACCTTTACCTTACAACTTGAATAAAATTTTGGGAGGGGGGAGGTAAGCCCCGCCTTGCATAATCAATCACATGCCACCGTACACATACACCATTTGAATGGCAATGCCCATTGACTTTGGGGGCCCCTCAAATATTTTATTGGGGGGCAAAGAGCCCTCAGCCCCTAGGAGATGGCTCCTATGGCATGCACAGCATGTGGTTTACAGCTCTGGTGTGGGCTTGACCAAGAGTTGGGGGTAAATCCATGCCCCCCCCTCAATAATTATGTGATTTTACAAAAATAATAAACATGACGCAACCGATGATTTCAGCATTCAGTGATGCCTCTAACCTGCCTCACTCTGCTTCATCCCTTCTCGGCCTACGGCTAGGTGTGGGGGGAGAAATTTGGTTTGCATTTTAATACGGACCTACCTCATTTCCTGAAATAAAATGTGAGCTTGGAAGACAGGTAACACTTCCAAATTTGCACTTCTCTGAATTCGGTGATACAACCAAAAATATATATACCAAAAAATAAATATGCATGTATTAGGGGAGGGTGTGCCTTAAAAAGCCACTCTTGTTGGTCAAAATCAACCTACAAAAATACACTAAGATGAGGGAAAATGAGTGGAGAAGGATGGAAAGTTAAAAAGTGGGAGGCAGCCTCTCGGGCAACGGTGCAACCTTTGATAGCCCATATGGCATTTTCAATAAATCAAAATTCCATTTTAAGCTGTGAACAAACTGTTAATTCGCTGTCACTTACCGGTGCTTTCAGACCTTGAAGAGAGCTAGAGTGAAATCAAGCCTGATCCTCAAAATATCAATTAACCACGGCAAGCAATTGATTGATGCCTTTGGTCCAGTAACTAGCAAGAGTAACACAAGTCCAGTTCTGAAGGAATCCTGAATGTTTTGAATCTGTTCCTGGTGAAACAGAAGATAATCCTGCCTTGGGGCCAAAGTAGCTAGTGGTGGAGTAGGAGCTGAACAGGGAGTTCCCACCACTGCAAAATGGGTTTGGGGGGGCAGAAGTGCCAACCCAAAGTGGGGATACACTGCTCTCAAACTACCAGAAAAAAGCTCTCAGCCAGATACAAGCTCTTAAGACAGCTGAGGCTGGAAGGGCATCTACCAGTAGTATCTGAGCCCAGCCTTCATGCTCTGATGGCGGTTATCAATGCAGATTGGAGGGCCAGGGGTAGGAAATTGGCTTCTGAGAATGATTGCCCTCCGCCAGTACAATTCAGAGGGGTAGCAGCAAGAAATAAATATGGAGCAGGGGTGGTAATGGGCCCAAGAGAAAATACATATCACGATCCTTTAACCTTCATGAAAGCCTCACATGGGAGCCAACACCTAGGGCCAAGGTCCCTTCAGCACCCCCAATGAAACATTTGAGGGGGCTGGGCCCCCCGAAGTTCATGGCCATGGTCATTCAAATGGTGTGTGTGTGCCACAACTTATGACTGATTATATGGGGCGGGCCTTACCTTCCCCCTCAATATTTTGCATAACCTCCAATATTTCTCTGATGAAAATAGGGATGTCCCATTCCATAATAATAATTTTAGTATTTAAAGCCCAACCATCTGACATCCCTCTACAGAGCTGCCTGCAGATGGCTCTGGCATCAGATAACTCCTTACTCTCCAACATTTCTCCAATGAAAATAGGGACACCCTGCAACACCCTCCAACATTTCTCTGGTAAAAATAGGGATGTCCTAAGGAAAAGTGGGACATTCAGGGAACAAACCAGACACTGGGACGGCGTCTGTAAATCTGGGACTGTTTCTGGAAAATAAGGACACTTGGAGGGTCTGTATTTTATTCAAGTTGGTACCCATGCTTGCCCAAACTCTCTAGAAGAGGAAACCAACCAAAGAGGACTCTGCAGTCAATTCAACAGATCTTTATCTTTGCGGGGGGTGGGGATTTTGCACAGATTTCCATTTCTATTAGCCCCAATAGTTTCATGGAAAGTCAAGACACAGATAGCCCTGAATAACAGGTGCTGGATCCAAACAACCAGTAGAGGCTCATGCCCTTCTTGTGAACTTCCCAGAGGCATGTGGCCGACCGCTGCCAGAAGCAGGATGGCAGGCCAGCTGGATTTTGGTCTGGTCTAGCATGTTGATGCTTATTGGAGGTGGGAGGGGAAGCACACAATATGGTGTTGATGCCATGACAGAAGACGAAGAAAGAACAAAACGGTTCCTGTATCTGCATCAAGAAAACAAGACGGCTGTGCACTGTGTTCACCACTTCATTTGCGAGCCTAATGCATGTTTTTTTTTTTTTTTTTTTTTTTTGTAGCACCGAATGCAGTGGAAATAAGAGTAATGACGCCAGGTGTCTGATAGGGAAAGCTTGTTAGGGCCCACACTATGTATGACAAATTGTTCAGGAAATGTGACCCATCTATGGCTTCAATATCTCGACTACTTATGGTACTCTGCTGAGTAAGGGTTGGCTATGTAAATTAAAACTGCCTCGGGATACAGTAGTTTTCACCTGCGCTTAGAATCTGCTGGGTTCCCTAAAACACACACGCAACTTTTGAGAATTAAATATGTGACAACACTTCCCCGTTCTTTCCTTTGTTCTGTCTCACTTCGAGGGTTGCAACCCTAAGCACATTTCCTTGGAAGTAAATCCTATTTTAAAATCTGTCTGGACTAGCTTCTGAGCAAAAATGGATAGGATTAGGCCATTGGTGTCTTTAAAGTGTGACATACCCACCATGGGTAGGAAGGAGAGATTGCTTACATGCCAACATTTATCCAATGAAAAGAGGGACTGCCCTATTCCATAATAATAATTTTACTATTTATACTCCACTCATCTTACTCTGGGCAGCTTCCAACATATATGAAAACATAATAAAACATTAAACATTGAAAAGATTTCCTTATACAGGATTGTCATCAGACGGCTCGGGGGGGGGGGGGTCAGAGAACTCCATACCGTCCAACATTTCTCCAATGAAAATAGGGACATCCTAAGGAAAAGTGGGACATTCTGGGATCAAATCAGAAACTGGGACGGCTTCTCTAAATCAGGAAAGTCCCTGGAAAATAGGGACACTTGGAGGGTCTGAGATTACAACCAGCTAATCACCTTGGTTGTAATTGCTTTGTGATATGGCTGGGAAAGCAGAGCAGGCTGGCCAGTTCTGGGGGGTGGGGGAGCTAAAGTAGCCAAATTGTTTTAGATGAGGCAGCGTAATAAGAACCCTCTGCATAAATTCAGCACGCCCAAATTGGACATTCATAAACCCTCCCCAAAGAGTTCACTAGTAACGGGAAACTTGGCACAGCAAACTGGAGTATATATTCATTCCTCTGAAATATTAGTATGCCTTCACACCCCTCTGCCATGGGCCCAACCTTCCAAAAAGCTTCTCAAAACTCTTGCTACATTTTGCACTACCGAGAGCGGCACACACAACGCTCAGTCCTTCTGCTGCCTTGCCGTACCCCATCAAGCGGCCTCAAATTAAACAAGCTTCTCCTCCCCTCCCCCCGCCAAATAAACATCAGACTGGCCAGTTGAGAAAAAACACATCCAAATACCCATTTTAGGTTTCAGTCTTGAACATGAGGTCAGCAGCACTGATTAGTAGTTCCGGGCTGATTGTCTTGTACACATTTCTCAGAGGTTCTGCTTCATCATTAATAGTTTCTAGGTCAACTGACTACTTCTATTAAGATGCAGTTTGAAATTAGGGTTAATAAAGTGGGGGATAAATTAAGATTAATAAAGTAGTTTTAAGAGAACCAGAAGAAAGTCTGGGCTTCGGCACTGCATAAATTATAGCAATTTAACTATTTAAAGAAGACTCCCTTGGATTTATTGACTTAGTCTTGTCCTTAATAACCAGTACTTATGTGCATGTATCCTGTTGGGACTGGACGCAGGGAAATCCAAATTACATCACATTACTGTCCTCTAACTTGGCATCAAGCGTTCCAACTGAAATTTACAAGGCAGGAGAAGGCTCCAATGTTAAATGAAAAATTCAGTCAGAACTTATTAACAACATGGGTGTTTTAATTAGTCCATAGGGCAAAATGTGGTGCAGTCAGGATAGGATGGGCTTTGCATAAAAGAAAACATGAAATCAAGATCTTGCATGGCCATGGGGCTGGCAAGACAAATTACTCTCTTTAATAACCTGAATTCTATGGGCAAGAAACGGAAAGAATGACCTACTGGGGAAGATGAACATGAAATACTGGATAGTTCTTTGCACATATCTTCCACTATATAACATAAACCTCATAACTTCTTTTTAATAACAAACACAGGTTGTTGAGTGCTGATGGCTATGTAGGCAAAATGGCCCGACCCAAAAGCATGAAGGACACACACTGAGGCATTCAGAAGTATGTTTTTTAAACAAATACCACCCCATAGCAACCTTACCATCCCAAATCCACTATTAGAGGGCAGATACCATGATATCGCAGTAGAACAGAGATGATGTCCATCTAATTCTGACGAGATTGAATCCATTGGGCATATATATTGCCCACTATATCACGACGCGGGTGGCGCTGTGGTCTAAACCACTGAGCCTTTTGGGCTTGCCGATCAGAAGGTCAGCAGTTCGAATCCCTCCAATGGAGTGAGTTCTTGTTGCTCTGTCCCAGCTCCTGCCAACCTAGCAGTTCGAAAGCATGCCAGTGCAAGTAGATAAATAGGTACCACTGTGGCGGGAAGGTAAACAGCGTTTCTGTGCACTGCTCTGGTTTCACCAGAAGCGGCTTAGTCATGCTGGCCACATGACTTGGAAACACTGTCTGCGGAGCAAACAAACGCTGGCTCCCTTGCACTGTAAAGCGAGATGAGCGCCGCAACTCCAGAGTCGTCTGCGACTGGACTTAACTGTCAGGGGTCTTTTACCTTTACCTTTTATATCACAATACCCGGTGGGAGCTAATTCAACCATTATTAAAGGAACTACCTGGCCACTCAGAGAAAACTTATGTTGAATACCTTCTTGCTGACAAAGATCTGAATATCACCAGGCCTGTTGCGAAATTCTGTTTTGTGGCAACGAGAACAAGACTGGCTGTGGTGATAGCGATGGTCGGTGAATGCATACTGATTTCAAACTCTGGATGATAGATTTTATCTGGAGTGGTTTTTAAAAATTTAAATAAGTATACAAGGTAAAGGTAAAGGTACCCCTGCCCGTACGGGCCAGTCTTGACAGACTCTGGGGTTGTGCGCCCATCTCACTTAAGAGGCCAGGGGCCAGCGCTGTCCGGAGACACTTCCGGGTCACGTGGCCAGTGTGACATCGCTGCTCTGGCGAGCCAGAGCCGCACACGGAAACGCCGTTTACCTTCCCGCTAGTAAGCGGTCCCTATTTATCTACTTGCACCCGGAGGTGCTTTCGAACTGCTAGGTTGGCAGGCGCTGGGACCGAGCAGCGGGAGCGCACCCCACCGCAGGGATTCGAACCGCCGACCTTTCGATCGGCAAGCCCTAGGCGCTGAGGCTTTAACCCACAGCGCCACCTGCGTCCCAAATAAGTATATAGGGAACTGTTAATTTTGTCTACTATGTCCACCTCTTGGTGCTGATGCAGTACATGTTGCTGATGTTATTTCTGTCGTCTGGTCTTTGACCGCAATAAAGATTGATTGGCCACCCCAGACCACACACATATGGGCTGCACAAGTGGGGCCTAGAAGCAGGAGGGGAGAACGAAAATGTGCACAGACCAGCACACTAGCTAATGGAGCCACATCTGCTTGAAAGCTCTTCAATGTTGCACCAGAGAAATCTGAACTGGTAGCTCCACAGTGAGGGGAAGCAGTGCTTCTAAATACAGTGGTACCTTGGGTTACAGACGCTTTAGGTTACAGACTCTTCAGGTTACAGACTTCGCTAACCCAGAAATAGTACCTCAGGTTAAGAACTTTGCTTCAGGATGAAATCACGCGACGGCAGTGGGAGGCCCCCTTAGCTAAAGTGGTGCTTCAGGTTAAGAACAGTTTCAGGTTAAGAACGGACCTCTGGAACAAATTAAGTTCTTAACTCGAGGTACCACTGTACTGGAAACCACAGGCAGGGAGAGTACTCTCTGTACTCAAATTCTGCTTGTGGGTTTCCCACAGGCATCTTGTTTGGCCACTTTGGGAACAGAACATTGGACAAGATGGACCATTGGCCTGATCCAGCAGGCTCTCCTTATGTCCTGATGCTCTGGGACGGCTTGGGATCTAATGGCTTGGGAATTAATGGACTCCAGTCCCCAGCCAAGAAGTGACCCATTTTTTTGGTGGTGGTGGGGGGGGGAATGATCTTCCGGCTACTGCTGACTTCTGATCCCCACACTTTTGGTGGGCCCACCAGGGATCTCCACAGTTGTGGAGGCCTCCCACCAAACCCTCCCCAGATTGAGAGTTTTGATTGCTCTGTAAAGCAGGAGTGCAGGGCCCTTAGACAGTGACAGTGAGAGCCCTGGTCCAAATAAAGGCTAAAGCTGCAGTCCTTAGTGTGCTTACTATGGAGTAAGGAGTAATCTGAAATCATTTCCTGGCATGTGACCAGAATCACTGAGATGCTGACCCAGCACTGATTGCACCGCTATGCCTTGTTCAGCAACATCACTCTGATGATGAGTCAGTGATGATTATAAGTTTTCATGTACCAGTTGGAGACCAAAAGCTCCTCAGAAGAGGTGCATTTCCCAAACATTCCAGATTATAAACTACTCCGCAACACTATTATGCATAGCTTCTAAAGTGCTATACCAGCTTTATAACATCCTCATTTTCCCGGTAGGATTCTTATCGGGTTTCGATTGGACACACTGCCTGAATTTCAATGGTGCACCGCCAATTTACACCAGACAAGGACCTGACTGACTAACCATAATGAGACTCTTGTGGCTGAAGCCTTCACAGAACAATCTGAGGATATATGGCAAGGACTGACAAAGCCAAAAAAACACAAATAAATAAAAGCTGGGGCTGACATTCCATTCATATTCCATTCCATTTTATTCAGTTATGCTTGCAAAGAGTTGCTATCATGCAAACCTGGCTGAAAGAAAGCCAGCAATCTTCACTACAAACTCGTCTTATCCTGCTGGAGGCAACTGTATTCTTGCTGCTTGCAATGGCCAAGGTATTGTGGCGTAGTGGTGAGAGTGTTTGACTTGGACTGAGGAGACCTGGGCTTAAATCCCCATTCATATCTAGTATTTACTGGGTGACATGGACCAGTCACAGCCTTCACAGGATTGCTGTGAAGATAAAATGGTGGGGGGAGGGGAAGAGAAACATATATGCTGCCCTCTGCTCCCTGGAGAAAGGGTGGAAATAAAAATGCAATTCATTTACAGTGGTACCTCGGGTTACATACGCTTCAGGTTACAGACTCCGCTAACCCAGAAATAGTGCTTCAGATTAAGAACTTTGCTTCAGGATGAGAACAGAAATCGTGCTCCGGCGGCGCAGCGGCAGCAGGAGGCCCCATTAGCTAAAGTGGTGCCTCAGGTTAAGAACAGTTTCAGGTTAAGTACGGACCTCCGGAACGAATTAAGTACTTAACCCGAGGTACCACTCTATTTATGGAAGAATCTTAACCCTGCTTTACTAATGCATATGAGTTACCCAAGACACAGACTGCTTCCATTGTGTAAGATGAAAAGAACAAACAAAGCTGTGGATCACCAGCATATTGATAACAACACACTCAAAATCCCTGAACTATCTCTCTTCCAGTGCCTTTAAGCAGATGTTAAGCAATAGGAGGGACGCAGGTGGCGCTGTGGGTTAAAGCCTCAGCGCCTAGGACTTGCCGATCGAAAGGTCGGCGGTTCGAATCCCTGCGGCGGGGTGCGCTCCCGCTGCTCGGTCCCAGCGCCTGCCAACCTAGCAGTTCGAAAGCACCTCCGGGTGCAAGTAGATAAATAGGGACCGCTTACCAGCGGGAAGGTAAATGGCGTTTCCGTGTGCGGCTCTGACTCGCCAGAGCAGCGATGTCATGCTGGCCACGTGACCCGGAAGTGTCTCCGGACAGCGCTGGCCCCTGGCCTCTTAAGTGAGATGGGCGCACAACCCCAGAGTCTGTCAAGACTGGCCCGTACAGGCAGGCGTACCTTTACCTTTACCTTTAAGCAATAGGAAGGGAGGGGCAAAACTGATCCCTGAGAGACACCATGTTACCAGTAGCCTTGGCAAAGAACACAATCTCCCCAATATTGTCTTCCAAACCTGAGTCCCAAGGAAGCACTTGGTCAACAGCAAAATGCCCCCAACCAAACCCACCCCCTCCAGGCACTGCAGAAACAGACCACACATTAGCCTTAATCCTGTGTCATCCTCATATCCATTTTATCCACTTACGCTATGGTGATGCTGGAAGCAATCTCTCCCCCCAATAATTAGCTGTGCATCCTTTTGGTTAGGTTTTAAAAAATTAAAAAATTAAAATGTCCAAAAAGATTGGTTGAGAGCCTATGCTGCCAAGCCAGAACATAAATCTTCCCTAAACGTAAGGAAATTTATGATGAAGGGAAAGGCCAGGTTTGAGTTTGGGTCTTCTCGGAACAACAATCACAAAGATAAGGTTAAGTCTAAAAATAGAGGAATCAGATCTTGGAGCAACGGGCACTTTCTTCTTTACCAGTTTAAAACTCCCACAAGAGTCATTCCTCAGTTGGCATGATCTGTGCAGTTCATTGTCCTTACCGAAACCACACACATACATAATACCACCAATGTTGATGGGAGTATTATTACTTCTATTCTAGTAATAATTATTCCTACTATTACTACTATAATACTACTATTATTACTATTCCACCCAAAGGAGCCCAGGGTGGCAAACGCATCAGTAATAAAACAATACAATCAATAGTAAAATAAAACCATATTCAAAACAACGGAAAACCTCTAAAAGCAATTAAAACATCTCAAAACAAGTAAAACCATCCTCTACTCTCACAGCTAATAATTTCAAGGTCGCCAGGAGCAGCATCTTCCGACTGCTGTCCAAATTTTTCATACTACCCTGTTTTGAAGACCTGCATGTTGCCAGCACCAAATGTTTCCTGAAGAGACATTCAAAAAGCCGCAGGACAAATACTGAGCGATCTATCCCGTTTCATTTTTTGCTAGTCAACTCTGGCATTCCAGAAGTTTAAGGAAACTCCAGGCATGTTTCCCTAAGCATCTTGGCTATAACCTTTGGCGTGCCAATCCACTCAACATTTCCCCAATCCTTTAAGAATCCCTTTGTCTTAACGGGGCTCTCAACATGTCACAGCAATGGGCTTCGCAGATCAGTCATGCATTATATTTCCAGGCATTTATCCACTACTTAACGGTTTGGGTTCCAAGTACGGTGGCAAGTCAGCCTGCCTGATCTTAAGAAGGCCAAGGCCAGAGCCGTCTCTCTACTGGCCCAGCTCTGTCATGTGACCCAGGTGAAGCACTGAGATACAGGTATACCATCATCGTCATCATCACAGAACAAACACCTAAGGAAAAGATACCTTTCCACAGAGCTGGGAAAGGTTGTCAAACCCAAAATGCCTCCAATTGTTTTCAGAAAGTACATTTCGTCGGGCGCCTGTCACACCTCAGCAGGGATGCTGTTCCACACAGAAAGCCATGCTCCAAGTTTTACTGCACAGCAGGCTTCCGATATTGTAGCAGCTTCAAGGAGAAACTGTCCTGTAGAACACATTGACCTTCTGGTAAGGGTGGGCTTACCCGTCAATTACTGTTTCTCTCATTTCTCCCCAATTTTTTCAATTCTCCACATTGGTTAGTGATTTAAAAATAATAAGGGTAATCATCATCATGAAAATTCATCAGTAACGTAGTGCAATTTTCTCTTATAGATGAATTCTTGCGTGCAATTTTGCCTGCCACAAACACTTTTTGCAAAACAATTTCTCTCAATATAATGCATTTTTTCATTCTGTTTCCACTAGTACATGGCATTTTTATGCAAAATGTACCCCACCATATGCATTTTTGTACACATTACTTGGCTGGAGATCTGCACTGCAAATTCAGGGCAAGTGCCAATTTTGTGGCCGTGTTTCAGTTCCCATATAGTTTGGGAAAGAGCAAATTAGGTAGATTCGACTTTAAATGTAAACGGAATCAAATTTCTCTCCAGTTTCCTATCTAATGGGTATATAAGGGATTAAAGAGGCTTCTGAAATATTCAAGTCTCGAGCTGCATAGTGCATTAGACGTCAGTACCGAAACTTTGAATATGGGCCAGTATGGCCAGTGGGAAAAGATAACTGTTGTCCTTTCACCTTCCAGTGGGTATGGCCAAAGCCCCAATTTCTGTCTTGCAGTAGGAACTGGAGGAGGCAAGTGTTGGTTCAGGCTATACAAAAGGATAAACGACAAGTCCCTTTTTCCTCAGTCGGCTCTGCCCTATATTTAACGGCACGGTATCTCTGGTAATGGAGCTGCCCAAACTCCAGCAATTTCTTCATCTTCCTAGTGCCTGAAGGATTAACAGTATGCTGGCATTGTGTTAACTTCTGTACTGCTTTATTTCCCCCTTTCTCAAATTGTTCTTGCCTTTTTGGCCTCTCCGTGATTGAACAGATGTTTTCAGTGAACTCTTGACAAAGAAGCCAAGTTTCCCTCTCCCTCCCTCCCCCCCCGCCCGCAACTCGATTTTCACCAACATAGTATGTGTGTACTCTGCACACTCCACTATTTAATCACATCGATGCAAAGAAGGTACCAGGAGGTGATAAGGCACTCCTGCAAAAGGATCAGAAACACTGAAATTGCTGTGACAATAGGCATGTGCACACAACTTGCAAAGAGGGAGAAGTAATATCTTGTACTGAACCACTGCCCAAGATCTTTATTTTATGTGGTGTTCTGGATTTTGGATTTTTATTTTAATATAATGTTATGGATTTTGGATGTTTCTTTTACATAATTTACTGGATCTTGGATCTTTATTTTATAGAATGTTTCGGATTCCACACACACACACCCCACCCAATTCAACAAAAATGGGAAAGGCAGTGATTATAAACCCATTTTGCCCTGCACATGAATGAAGCAGCTCAGCTACGGTATATGAGGGTCACTGCTTGCTCCCTCCTGATTTCCTCAAAAATAAAACGGGATTTTTGAGTGTTCCTGTGGATGATTTTAAAAGCCTCCAAGGGTTTCGTTAGTGTTTGATAGCACGCCCTCTTCCCAAAGGGAGAAAAAAATGCCTTGTCCGAGGGAATAAGTCCTGAAAGCCAATGGGACAGTAACAGGTAAATCTTAGTGCCTCAGTCAGCACCAGTGCTTTTTTTTGGGGGGGGGGGTACTCAAGGGCAGGGATGCGGGTGGCACTGTGGGTTAAACCACAGAGCCTAGGACTTGCCGATCAGAACGATGGCAGTTTGAATCCCCGTGACGGGGTGAGCTCCTGTTGTTCAGTCCCTGCTCCTGCTAACCTAGCAGTTTGAAAGCATGTCAAAGTGCAAGTAGATAAATAGGTACCGCTCCAGCAGGAAGGTAAACGGTGTTTCCGTGTGCTGCTCTGGTTCGCCAGAAGTGGTTTAGTCATGCTGGCCACATGACCCGGAAGCTGTACGCCGGTGCCCTCGGCCAGTAAAGCGAGATGAGCGCCACAACCCCAGAGTCGGTCACGACTAGACCTAATGGTCAGGGGTCCCTTTACATTACTCAAGGGCATGCAGTCCCAGCACCTCTTTCTTTTGTTGTTAAAAAGTGTGGCACTTAATGTAACAACTTCATGGTGAGTACTGGTACCTATTTTTCTAGGAAAAAAAGTTCTGGTTAGCACCATAGAGATTCAACTGCTGTCCAAGAAAGACAACCCATAGAAACAGAAGTTGACTCAAAGACATGTAAATAGGTTCATTTATAAACATATAGATTCCCCCCCCCCGGGTGTAGTGTGGGTGTGGGTGTGGGTGTGGGTGTGAATGCTGAAGTAATCTGCTAGTTTTTATTTATGGGGAGGATATTTACTCCCACTGGTGTGAAGAAGTATCTCAGATCCTTAGGTTCACATGTTTTGAAGATATCTGAAGGCAGCCCTGTTTAGGGAAGTTTTTAATGTTTTATTGTATTTTTAATATTTTGTTGGAAGCCACCCAGACTGGCAGGGGAAACCCAGCCAGATAGGTGGGGTATAAATTGTTGTTGTTGTTGTTGTTGTTGTTGTTGTTCTTCTTCTTCTTCTTCTTCTTCTTCTTCTTCTTCTTCTTCTTCTTCTTCTTTCTGAACTAATTTTCATTGGACAAATAACACCCCTCCTTTGCAAAAAAGAAAAAGCTGTATCGACAGATGGACCTGCAATCCTGTGTGCATGCAACTCACATAGAGAAGATGCTACTGGATGGAGGACCTCTCACAAGCTTGCAGATTTGCATACAAAGGCAGCAAAAAAGCAACAGTGAAACTGACCAGCTTTCTTTCCAAATCTACAGCATATCCAGGAGCCCCTTGCAGTGAAGACATGAAATCGACAGGAGGAGAGGTGGGAGGGGGGAGACAGGAGGTGGGTGTGCAGAAAAGCCCCAGATGCCCTTCCTATTGTGCATTTATGCTGATTTCTGCCCATGATGATATCTGGGCAGTTAGTCCAGCTTTGAATAGTTTGCACCTGCAAAAGTTTCGGTCCAGACGTGCTGCTTCATTTCCAGTCAGCTCATACCCCATAACTTCCTGATGAAATCTTGTAATGTTCCAGGGTTCATTTTTGTCTCACATTTCTTGAGCTATAGAGCAAGAGGACCCCTTCAGACAGCAATAATGCTACAACAGGGACGCGGGTGGCGCTGTGGTCTAAGCCACTGAGCCTCTTGGACTTGCTGATCATAAGGTCGGCAGTTCAAATCCCCGCAATGGGGTGAGCTCCCATTGCTCTGTCCCAGTTCCTGCCAACCTAGCACATCAAAAGCACACCAGTGCAAGTAGATAAATAGGTACCACTGTGACAGGAAGGTAAATGGTTTTCCGTGCATTCTGGCACTCGTCATGGTCTTCTGTGCACTAGTAGCGGTTTAGTCATGCTGGCCACATGACCCAGAAAGCTGTCTTGTGGACAAAAACAGGCTTCCTTGGTCTGAAAAGCGAGAGGACCACCGCACCCATAGTCACCTTTGACTGGACTTAACCATCCAGGGGTCCTTTACCTTTTACCTTTACCTAATGCTATAGCAATGGGGAAACATTGCAGAACAGCCAATAAAGCAGAATGATGTGTGGATTGTCCAGTATAAATCTACCACTAATGGACTACTATTGCCTCTATGGGATACTCTTGGGGTAGGGGTGAGGCATCAAGTTTTACTCTCACACTATGTTTCAGAAGTAACTTCTGAAACAGGCCTTGAGTTGGTGAACCATCTCAAATCTTTGTTGGGGCAGATACACTGTTCTGGCAAGCAGATACCCTCCAACATTTCTCTGATGAAAATAGGGATGTCCTATTCAACAACAGCAACAACTTTATTATTCATATTTTCGCCATCTGACTGGGCTGTCCCCACACTCTGGGTAGCTTCCAACATAAATAAAAACATAATAAAACATTAAAAAACCTCCCTGTACAGGGTTGCCTTTGAATGTCTTCTAAAGGTTGTATAGTTACTTATCTCCTTGGCTCGGGAGTTGCTTAACTCCATACCCTCCAACATTTCTCTGATGAAAATAGGGACCTCCTAAGGAAAAATGTGACATTCTGGGATCAGATCAGAAACCAAGACAACTTCTGTAAATCTAGGACTGTCCCTGGATAACAGGGTCACTTGGAGGGTCTGCAAGCAGATACAACAGTGGACAAATTAGAAATTGTATAATCATTTAAAAAAAATAAGAAGGGGAAAGAATCATTTTCAACATGGCCAACAACTATCCAGTTTAATGGATTCAGAAATCCTAAACACTTTTCTGCAAATGTTCTCTTCAGCTCAACACTGCTCATTTTTATGCATTAGTACAATACACAGAAAGAGCCACAAACATAGGCTGCATGCTTTCAGATCCCCTACCGTATGAATCAGTCCCCTAACACTTTATGATTTATGCAGCTTGCCAGTGGAGAACTAGGCCATGCCAGCCTTGAAAGCACTTTAGCTTGGTTGCTTTTACTCATGAAGGACATGTTGTCCTGTAATTATTTTGTCATTTCTTAAAAAGGTAAAATCCTTAACAGGTTCGTGCAATATGTGCAGCTGTGTGTACGCGTGAGTTGCTGTCTGACTTTATTTCATGGAGCTGGGATCATCACCCCCAACGACTTTACTAAGCGCAACATAGTGAAACTTCAGACAACCGAAAACGTGTTAAAAATTTTCCTAGTTCCTGGTGCAGGGGATGTTTCAGGGGCATTTAGTACCATAACGCCATGGGGTAGAGGGCATCGTGAATACACCCCCATTGACTAACCCTGAGTCAGCCAAACTAAAACCAGCTGCTACCTCATCTTTTAGGCCAACTAAAATGACACAAAATAGTGCACAAGCTTCCGAGTTTTTGAGAACTCTGAAAAGAAAAGAAAAAGCAAGCGGACAGGACGAGGAGAGAAGAAGCCGGCTGAAGTTGAAGTCATGAGTTCTGTACAAGTCTTAAGATGCAAAGTGGGAGGAGGCAGAAGACGTTAACATGCCCTCCAAGTGTCTTGATTTTCCAGGGACTTTCCTGGAATTATGAAACCATCCTGGCTTCTGATTTGATCCTGGAAAGTCCCTATTTCCCCTGCCAGTGCCATCGCTGCTGAGCTCAGGGAGGAAGATGAGGTGGCGCTTGTCCAAAGCGTCAGTAGATGCAGATTGACAGATGCGAGTGAGTAACTCCTTGCCTATCTATGGCCTCTCCATGGCTGCCGCTGACAGCCTCCACCATTGAGCAGCTTGTGGTGGCTGCTGGAGAGCAGGCAAGGAGCAGGAGAGGCTGCAGCTTCCATGGCCCAGCCCCGCATGATGTGCTTGCTCTGAGGGGCAGGCAGAGGGCAGGGGCGCCCTGGGCAGGAATGAAGGGGGAGCAGAGTGGAGCACAAAGAGTCTGTTTAGGGAAGCTTTTAATGTTTGGCAGACTATTGTATTTTAATATTTTGTTGGAAGCCGCACAGAGTGACTGGGGAAAGCCAGCCAGATGGGCGGGGTATAAATAATAAATTATTATTATTGTTGTTGTTGTTGTTATTATTGTTAATTTTTTAATTTTAATTTTTTAAAATGTTTTCTGCATCCATGTCTAATCTTGCCCCTTTCCAAAATTTACTTTTCTTTTTGTAAATCTACCGAATAATAAACGGCCTCGGCTCAGTTTACCTGAAGGAGTGTCTCCATTCCCATCGCTCAGCCCAGACACTGAGGTCCTGCTCTGAGGGTCGTCTGGCGTCTGGTGGTTCCCTCACTGTGAGAAGTGAGGTTACAGGGAACCAGGCAGAGGGCCTTCTCGGTAGTGGCGCCTGCCCTGTGAAACACCCTCCCATCAGATGTCACGGAAATAAAAAACTATGTGACTTTTAGAAGACATCTGAAGGCAGCCCTGTTTAGGGAAGCTTTTAATGTTCAATGTTTTATTGTGTTTTTAATATTTTGTTGGGAGGCGCCCACAGTAGCTGGGGAAACCCAGCCAGAGGGGTGGGGTATAAATAATACAATTATTATTATTATCATCATCATTAAATAAAATCAGAATTAAGGGGTTTTCTCAAGACAGTGGAGGGCATGTGTGTGCTGTTGGTGCGGTGGGGGCACTCACCCTTCTGCTGATAGGAAATGCTCTGTGGGTGTGGGGTTCCAAAATGGGGTGTTAAGGAGTGTCACTTGGAGTGAGAAATGTCCCCATTTTCATTTGATGAATGTTGGACAGTATGCATTAAAACCAGACTATGACTGTGCTAGGCAGGTGGCAGGTTGTGTTTAGACCCCATCAGAAACATACTGTAGACCTAAGACATTGTCATCCCTCTGATGGGGGCATGTTTGATGACGGTAGAAGCCTCATGAGACTTCATCTTGAGGGGAGGGTATGAGTGGAATCACATGGCCAACCTGGGCCAATTGTCTGGAGAACTGGTGTGTTGTATACAAGGCATTGTCTCCTTTCCCTCAAGGACTTCTTCATTTCCTTCACTACCTAACCCTCCTACCCTTAGAACAGTTGTGCCAGGGGGTTAGTAGGTTGTTTATTTTTTACTGTACCACAATTGGCCTTTGGTCTCCCCTTTTCTACATCCTTCACACCATCCTCAATCAGCCTGGCTTGCAATTTGAGTTTTTGATTTAGCTGTTCCAAGTTAATTGGGAAGGTAAGTTGTAAGCACCACAAAGCTCTGCTGCAGAATCTCAATATAGTCACACCTTGGTTTTTGAATAGCTTAGTTCTTGAACATTTTGGTGTTCTGTGACTGTTCCGGTTTGCAAACTATTTTTGGAAGCCGAACATTTGACGGGGCTTCCACAGCTTCCAATTGGCTGCAGGAGCTTCCTGCAGCCAATCAGAAGCTGTGCTTTGGTTTCCGAACGTTTTGGAAGTCGAATGGACTTCCGGAACGGATTCCATTTGACTTTCAAGGTATGACTGGACACTGCCAGAAACAAAGGCCTTTATTCTCTGGAGAACTTCTGCCACTCCACACAGTGAAGGTACCTCCTGTCCTCCTGCTCCAGCTGCCTCCTTCTTCTACAGAAAGAAAAAGACAGCCTGCAACATTCAGCTACTTTAATGTTCTAGCTAAAAGCAAACAAATGCCTTCTCTGTTCTCTGTTCTCCGCTCTCCACCTCCGCTGATTTAATAGGTGCATTACTATGTGTATAATGGTTACTGGTGTGTAAAGAGCGGAATTAGGAAAGTGGAGGAACAGGAACATCCAGGAACTGGGACTTTTTGATTAACACACCTCTATACTTAATATGCACTTAAGCCATTGATCAGTTAATTGCACTAGCTATTCAATTAAGGCATTCATGACTGTCACGGTATGCTCCAAATGTACCATATATACTTATTATACACTTAAGCCATTGATCAGTTAATAGCACCAGTTATTCAATTAAGGCATTCATATATGCCTCCTACAGTTCACTGTAAAATGTGTACCATATATACTTATAGGCAGCAAATTATCCCGGGCAACAATTGGTAAACATTCCAAATTGCTATCGAATGAGGTGACTCATTCATGCTCATTCCTATGGGTGGCTTGTTCTTGAACAACAAGACTAAGACTCATTCTTTGCTGAAATGTGAACACGGCCAGTAGGGAGGATTTTATACTAAAGGCATACCCATAGAGCCCATATTTTGGGCCAAAGATGCACAAATGCATCTGATCTGGCAGAGGTGACTTGAGTAGACAACTGGCCTCCTACCATGAAGAAGAAGAAGAAGAGTTTGGATTTGATATCCTGAATGAGTCTCAAAGTGGCTAACATTCTCCTTTCCCTTCCTCCCCCACAACAAACACTCTGTGAGGTGAGTGGGGCTGAGAGACTTCAGAGAAGTGTGACTAGCCCAAGGTCACCCAGCAGCTGCATGTGGAGGAGCAGAGACGTGAACCCGGTTCCCCAGATTACGAGTCTACCACTCTTAACCACCACACCACACTGGCTCTCAGTGTTTATATGCACCATAAAGAAAAAGTCTCAGCCTTTCTCTATTGTTCTTTAGATGTTCCTCAAGGTTTTGACTCCACTGTGGAATACCCCATCTCTAAAACAAGTCTAACACTACAAAAACATTAAAATATAACAATTGTGTTGTTGTTTTTTGTACTTCTGCAAAGCTTGAGGTCCGCCTAGGCATTTTGATACTGGGTTGGACTTTGGAACTATGGCGCCCTGAGCTAAACCAAAATTTGGCGAGCCCCCCAGCCCTCGCGCCATACCAGGCTTCAAGAAGGAGGCATGAGGGCTCAGCAGGGTCCTAGAGCCCTCCTACCTCATTCAATAATAATAATAATAATAACAACAACAACAACAACAACAACAACAACAACAACAACAACAACAACAACAAATTATTTATATCCCGCCCTCCCCAGCCAAAGCCGGGCTCAGGGCAGCTAACAACAATAAAACAGTACAACAGTACAACACAACACAACACTCTAAAATCATTCATTATAAAATTAATTCAAATCAAACCAATGGCAACCATTGGGCCACAGCTCCGCGAAGATTGCCGAAGGAGGGAGTCAGGCTGTGCCCTGGCCAAAGGCCTGGTGGAACAGCTCTGTCTTGCAGGCCCTGTGGAAAGATGTCAAGTCCCGCAGGGCCCTAGTCTCTTGTGACAGAGCGTTCCACCAGATTGGAGCCACAGCCGAAAAAGCCCTGGCTCTATCTGGGCAAGCACTAACTAGGCTTTGGAAAGGAGACAGAAGGACTCTAGGACCCTGTCAGAGCCCTTATGCCTCCATCCTGTAGATGGGAAAGTGCTTCCCGGGACCATTTCTGCCCAGCGCCCAGTGTGGGAGAACCGGTTGTGCTGCCTTATTTTTTTAGTTGCTGTTTTGTTAACATTGTTTTATAGATTATAAATGCCTTATTGGTCTGTTCATCGTTAAATGACTTATGCTGCATTCATGATGTTTAGCTAATATCTTTGTTGCTGGTTCGTTAATAGTATTTCATAGATTGCAACCATCTTACTGATGACGTGTTAATTATATCATATGCTTCATGCTGTGCTCATGCTGTTCTATTATGTTATTGTTATTTATTGTTTGTAAGCTGCTTTGGGGTTCATTTGAATGGAAAGCAGCACAAAAAAGACAATCAATCAGTCTAGTGGACCCCTTCAGCTAGAGAGCGGTCCTCTGTAAGACAGAGCAGCTGCTCAACCTAGCTATTCTCATAATGGCTGTGCATACCACTGGGCAACCTCATCATTATTTTAAGGTAAGGAACAACAAGAGACAGACCCTCTCTCCAAACCTCTTCATGGACTATGGAGGGGAGAAAATCCCTTTACTTCTCCCCACAAAACCCCTGAGCCTACTTGTTTGCAGTTATACAGGAAGGGCTTTTGTATATACATATATATTTCATTCCACCTTGCTCAATAGTTAACAGATTTTTTTTAGATTCCCTATTATACTGAAAAGGGACCAGAGTTTTGTCTTTACACACAGCAGCTGAGAATCGGAAACACAGAACAAAGCAGACATAGCACAGAGAGGCTCAGAAACAGATCTTTACTTTCTTTCTTTTTAACAGATACAAGGCAAATCTTGAGGCCTTGCACCCCTCTAAAAATAGAGATGAAACAGGGAGACTGATTCATCGGGACAGATACCACAAAACTAGAACTGGCCCTAAATAACAGGGACAGCAGGAACCTAAGCATGAATCACTGCTCCGGGGGTAAATCCAGAGACTCCTGTGGCACCTTAAATCTATAGGGGGCTTCCAGGGGGAAAAACCATAATGTTATAAATGGGTCTTTCAGATATC
The DNA here is from genome assembly GCF_951804945.1 of Podarcis cretensis. Classification (NCBI taxonomy): domain Eukaryota; kingdom Metazoa; phylum Chordata; class Lepidosauria; order Squamata; family Lacertidae; genus Podarcis; species Podarcis cretensis. Next base: position 73,098,961 of record NC_137175.1, read on the forward strand.
GCAAATGGGTCCTTGGCAACACGATTTTAAAACTAATCAGATTATTTTTTTTCTGTGGAAAGGGTAAATATGGAATAAATGGGGGGAATGATGGTCTGGAATTTTGATAGAAATGGTACATGGATGCATATATATATATATATATATATATATATATATATATATATGGGTGAGGAGCATTAATCTCGCAATTGATACCTGCATGGAGAAACTCTACTAAATTAATTGTGGGATTAGCTTCTACGGCGTTCAGTCTGCTTCATTGGATACATACAGCAGATTTCATGGAGTTTGGGCCACAAAACCCTATGTCATAATAAATTTGGTAGTCTATGGAGCCACACAACTCTTTGCAACAACAAACTCACAAAGCTACTTCCCTGGAACTGCTCTGGAAGAAGGCTGCCTCTTTTCAACCCTTTGGGGTTTAAGAATTAATTCAGCCTATAATTCAAATATGCATATTTGTGTGTGTGTGTGTGTGTGTGTGTGTTAGAAATGGAGGAGAAACTTGATTCAGAACTCATTTAAAGTCAAATCCATCAAATTTGCACTTTCTGGGGAAGAACATGCAAACACAACCACAGCTAACTGTTGAAATTCGCATCTAGCTGAATTTTGCGATGTCATTTTCAATGTGTACAAAAATTCATTATATTTGGGGGAATCGCTTGCAAAAATAAGGATTTTTTTCTGTTTTTGAAAGCCACATTATGATAAATGTCAATAACTGAATTTAAGATTAGAAAAATGAACCAAAATTCACCGATCTTTCTCCATAGTGTGGGCATGTATGTATGTGTATATAGCCTCAGCCACCAGAAATTTGGGGAACACTGGTCTAAATCAGTGGCATACTTCCATAATCATTGAAAAAACGTGATGTTATCAGGACAAAAATGACCTTTCCACCTTTCGGGTTTCCTCCAGCAATGGTGGCAATATGCACATTTTCTGAAGGAAGTTAACTTCCCAGTTGCAGCTGCTCTTCGAATTGCCCAGCTTGAACTAGTTTCAGTTAAACCCTTAATGTTCCTTAACCATAATGTACCCGTGTTGTATTTTAATTTTAAAAGGATTATCGAGAAAATCTACCCTTTCCGTCAACTCTCTTTGAAAAACTGGTAAGTGTTTTAGTCGATATCCACTAATATCCTCATCCACTCTTAATCAATTATCAACAATGAAGTGTGTAACAGTGAGAGGGAAATATCCAAATTTTTTAACGGTGAGAGGCAAAGAGTAAAGAATCGAAACTTTTTGCTGCCTTGGCCACTCACTTAAAATTCAGTACGATATGCAGAAGCAATAGAAATGTTGACAGTGGTTTATGTGTCCTATGGAATTCTTTACTGATATGGCAAAAATGTATTTTTCTTTTCCATTTGCAGAGACTGTAACTACAGACCATGGTTTTATCTGCTGTTCCTGTTTCTGCTTTTATGATGTTGTTTTATTTTGTCTATAGGCTTGTGTTGTGTGTAATTGTTGTGATCCACTGTGAGTGATACAAATGAATTGGAGAGGCAGGGTCTGGAGACCTATGGAAATCCAAGTGTCCCCATTTTCCAGGGACAGTTCTGGATTTACAAAGGCCATCCCGGTTTCTGATTTGATCCCAGTGTTCTGATTTGATCCCAGAATGTCCCAGTTTTCCTTAGGATGTCCCTATTTTCATTGGAGAAATGTTGGAGGGCATGGAGTTATGCGCCCCCTGATCCAAGAAGATAAGTACCTATGCAACCATTAGAAGACTTCTGAAGGCAACCCTGTATAGGGAAGCTTTTTAATATTTAGTGTTTTATTGTGTTTTTGTATATGTTGGGAGCCGCCCAGAGGAGCTGGTGCAACCCAGTCAGATGGGTGTGGTAAAAATAATAAAATTATTATTGCTATTATTATGGGATAGGATGTTCCAATTTTCATCAGAGAAATGTTGGAGGGTATGCAACTTGAATAAAATATGGGGGGGCTCATAAGCACCACCCTGCATAACCGATCACAAGAAGCAGTGCACACACACCATTTGAATGGCAATGTCCATCAATCTGCAGGGGGAGGCCCCCTCAAATATTTTATTGGGGAGGCCAAAGGGATCTCAGTCACTAGGAGTTGGCTCCTATGTCACCCCTGTTCTCAGGGGTGCTGGAATGAAATAAGCTTAGGAATTATGATTAAATACTGTCTGAACTTATAGGATATAGCTCAAATTAACTTCTAAGGATTTTTTTTCATATTTAAATGTTTGTTCTACGTGGGGCTACCTTTGAAGGTGACCCAAAAACTACAACTAATCCAGAATGGGGCAGCTAGAATGGTGACTGGGAATGGCTGCTAAGACCATATAACACTGGTACTCAAGGATCTACACTGGCTCCCAATACGTTTCCGAGCACAATTCAAAGTGTTGGTGCTGAGCTTTAAAGCCCTAAACGGCTTCGGCCCAGTATACCTGAAAGAGTGTGGTTCAGCACTGAGGGCCTTCTGGCGGTTACCTCCCTGAGAGAAGCAAAGTTACAGGGAACCTGGCAGAGGGTCTTCTCAGTAGCGGCGCCCGCCCTGTGGAACGCCCTCCCACCAGATGTCAAAGAAATAAACAACTATCTGACTTTTAGAAGACATCTGAAGGCAACCCTGTTTAGGGAAGCTTTTAATATTTGATGAATTATTGTATTTTAATATTCTGCTGTAAGCTGAGAAACCCAGCCAGATGGGTGGGGTATAAATAAATTGTTGCTGTTGTTGTTGCTTGCTGTTTTATTTATTTTTTATTATTCTTTTTATTTATTTATACACCACTTAAACATTCGCATTTCTTTGTTGCAATCTCAGTGAGAATTATTCTTGAGAACTAAATTTAGGAAGTTACTACAAAGTGCATAATGTATGGCATTTATCAAATGAAATGCAAAGTGTAAAAAGGGACTACTATAATTTGCATGCTAAATATGTCAGTGAGTAAGACATATACATGAATGTTTCCAGCTTTGGAGGGAAGAAAGGGTCTCCTTTCCTTCGCATTACTCACTAAAGAGCTATTTTCGGCAGACTTAGTTGGCTCACCCACTGCTTGCAATACATACCTGTGATTTCTCAATGTTTAGAGCAAAAACATATTCATTCAAACAGGGATCCACTTTCCAGAAATCATTAACTACAGTATTACTGTAAGAGCTAAGTGAATTCAAAGCAAAAAGGCTTCACAGGCTTTGCTATCTCAGCACTTGTGAGATGTTAAGAAAGGCCTGTTCCTTCATTCTAGAAATGATTCTTTTAATTATCTTCCAATTTATGAAAAACTGACATCTTTACTGGTCAATAAATGCTCCGACTGTTTACTCAGTGGCCAAGTTCCCCCATTTTGCTAATACGGTTTGACTGCAAAAAAAGCAATCAGTCGTTTCAAATTTTTACATGCATTTCCCCTCATAAATTATGATTAACAGCACAATCCTATGCATCTCTATGCAATCCCCATTGTGTTCAGTTGGGATTACTTTCAGGTAAGCGTGTATAGGATTGCAGCCTTCCATACAAAACAGAACCTTAATCTAAATGTTAAGATTTCATTTTAATTTATTTTGTATATTTGGAGTTACTTGGATGCAAATATTTTTTGTTTATGGATAGATAGGTTTGAGCTTTGCAGGTATTTCATAATGACAGTTGGATAATATATTAGACTTGGATTTGAAGTAAGTTTTTAACAGTCATAGAATTTCAGAGTTGCAAAGCTGGGAAGGACCTCTGAGGGTTATCTAGTCCAATTTCAACTAAAGCATCCATGACAGATGACAATCCAACCTCTGCATAAAAACCTCCAAGGAAGGAGAACCCATCACTTTCTAAGGGAGTCAATCCCACCATCAAACAGCTCTTACTAGGGCTAGTGTTGAAGCAATGGTTCTTCAACATCAACTTCGTTGGTCTAATCATGTTGTGGGGATGCTTGATTATCATCTTCCAAAGCAACTACTCTATTCCCAACTTAGGAATGGGAAGCGTAATGCTGGTGGGCAACAAAAGAGGTTTAAAGACTGTTTCAAGGCAATTTTTTTAAAAAAAATGTAGTATAAACACTAACAATTGGGAAACACTTGCCTGTGAGCGCTCCAATTGGAGAACAGCCTTTACCAAAGGTGTCATGGGCTTTGAAGACACTTGAACTCATGACGCAAGGGAGAAACGTGCTAAGAGGAAGGCACGCTTGGCAAATCTACACTGTGATCAACTCCCGCCTGGAAACCAATGTCCCCACTGTGGAAGGACATGTGGGTCCAGAATTGGCCTCCACAGTCACTTACAAACTCATTGTTAAAACCGTGTTTATGGAAGACAATCTTACTCAGGTATGAGTGATTGCCAAAGAAGAAAGAAGAAGACTAGGGCAAGGCAATATATCGATATATCATCCAAAACCTGTCTGAAGTCCATATTGTGATACCTGGCAATATATTGTGAATTTGGATGTGTGACAGTGTGTGCTATGCAAAAATCACAATGTGCGGGAAACTGTGAAGCCAGCCAATGCTTCTCTCGATTGCTGCAGCACCTGTTAAACGCTGCTGGCTTAGCTCTTCTCCTCATTTAGGGGGCAGCAAATCACAAGAGCAGGCACTGTCAAAAATCACGATGCAGGAAGAACAGTGAAGCCAGCCAATGCCTCTACATACCTCCATCCTTATTTCAGACATTGGAATATCTTGTTTTATCACAATATTTAGCTAGTGATATATTGTGATGTTGAAGACCAGCCCTACCTCTTACCCTCAGAAAGTTCCTCCTGATGTTTAGTCAGAATCTCCTTCCTTATAACTTGAATCCATTGGTTTGGGTCTTACCCTCCGGGGCAGCAGAAAACTCCTGCATGGGAAGTGATCTGGAGCAAAGGATGGGTGACGTAAATTATTTGCTCCTCTTTTTTTTAAAAAAAGATGTCATTCTCCTTCCATTATCTTTCCTCAGAAATTGTTTTCCGAGCCACAGCAACACCCATTTTATTGTCATTTGATTGTTTGAAGGCAGAGTTCCTTCCAGATACATCCTGCCCATATCACTATATAAACAGTCTGTCCTCTGCCACCTGTATCCATCCAAACAGACTGTCCACAATAGTGCGTCACATTTTCAAACGCCCCTTTAATTCTCTCTCCCCGCCCTCAATGTAACAATTTGTCTGGTTTTTAGCAGCGCCTAATCTCTCTTTTGTCCCTCTTCCCTTCCACCGTGACATACGTCAAGGATGCTTCCAGCACTGCTAAACAGCCCCCAGAACCTGTGCTTTTTCACCACGCCTTGCTAAACATTTCATTTTCAGCTTTGCATTTTGAAAAAAGAAAAAAAATAGGCCTACTGCAATGAAATGAAAACCCAGCTGAAGTTATTTCTAAGTTTATTTGTTAAAATATTTACATTGGTTCGAGTCCTGGCCTCTACTGGAGGGTAGGACTCAAACCAATGGCTTCGAGTAACAAGAAAGGAGATTCCGACTAAACATACCGAACAACTTTTTGACAGTAAGAGCTGTTCAACAGTGCAATAGGTTGTGGACTCTTCTTGCTTCGAGGTTTTTAAACAGAGAAGAAGAGGAGTTTGGATTTGATATCCCACTTTATCACTACCCGAAGGAGTCTCAAAGCGGCTAACATTCTCCTTTCCCTTCCTCCCCCACAACAAACACTCTGTGAGGTAAGTGGGGCTGAGAGACTTCAGAGAAGTGTGACTGACCCAAGGTCACCCAGTGGCTGCATGTGGAGGAGCGGAGACGCGAACCTGGTTCCTCAGATTATGAGACTACCACTCTTAACCACTACACCACACTGGCTCTCAGAGGTTGGATGGCCATTTGTCAGGCATGCTTGAGTTGAGAGTCTGGCATTGCAGGGGGTTAGATTAGACGACCATTGGGTCATTTCCAATTCTGTGATTCTATGATTCCATTTGAGCCAAGGGACTATAGAGTTCCACACTATTCTCTTCTAATAACAATATAATCCGATGCAGAATGGTCAAACTGGGCCAAAATGTACCTGCAGACACTAATGCATGTAGGCTCTGGACATGGAATCTTCAAAAAATATGAGGCTCGTGTTCGCAACCAGCATGCACTGGGGTTTAGGCTGCCATGCAGACGTTATAGACAAGTCATGGAGGTTAGGGCTGGGTAGCAGCAGCAAATAGGATCCATAAGTGTATGATCCTTCATATAGGATCCATGTGTGCTGAAGGCTATGGATGAAAAAGAATCTTCCCTTCACAGCTGGAGAATTGGGGAGGGGTATTCTTTGGTATTCTGAATTACTGTTATAACTTGGAAGCAAGTTGCTGCCACGGGCATTATGGGTACTTTAATGAGCTGAATACAGTGAAAGATTATGAGTCATAGGGTATGTGGGCAGTGTGTGCATGAACTTAACAGTGCTTAGTTTTTTGCTATTTTGTTAATGTTGTTAACATTGTTTTATAGATTATAAATGCTGTATTGATTTGTTAAACATATAAGAGGACTTTTGCTTTAAATGTGATGTTTAGCTTAATTTTTAGTTGTCGCTTTGTTGACAGTGTTTTATAGATCGTAATTGTTTCACTGATGCTTTGTTAATTGTTCTACATGATTTTTGCTGCATTTGTGATGTTCCATTATGTTTTATCATGTTGTTATTATTGATTGATTGTAAGTTGCCTCGGGATCCATTTGTATACAAAAACATGTATACAGTGGTACCTCGGTTTATGAACTTAATCTGTTCCGGAAGTTCGTTCTTAAACTGAAACTGTTCTTAAACCAAGGTGCACTTTCCCTAATAAGGCCTCCTGCTGCCGGTGCCCTTCCACTATTCAGCTTCCATTCTTAGACCGAGGTAAAATTCACAAACTGGGACACTACTTCTGGATTTGCGGAGTTCGTAATCGTTCGTAAACAGGGCTGTTCTTAAACTGAGGTACCACTGTATTGGGATAAATGTGAAATGAAATGCTGGTGAATTTTCTTGAGGACCATCCTGAGACCTGCGGGTATAGGGCAGTATATAAATTCAGTAAATAATAATAATAATAAACAAAAACAAAAACAAAATGCAAACTAATATGGGAATGTGGACAACTAAGTTTAACACTGGCCAAGTGAAAAACTAAGAGAAACCAAAATTGATAGATTCATCCATCCCTAAATTTGCTTTCCCAATCTGTGGCCTGAAGCAACAGTTGTACTCTACCTTAAGGTAAAGTCGTCCCAGAAGGAAAGGCACTAGTGATGGCTTAATATTTTTCTACATATTAAATCCATTTATGCCAGTGTTCACTTCTCACACAATACACACTGAATCTTAAAATAATAATAATAATCGGGAAGTCCTTAATGCCAAGAAAATATTTCCTTTTGACAGAAATATTTTTCCAGAGTGATTGATTTGGAAGGGCTGAACTCATATACGGTGCCTGAAATCCAGGAACCACCAACTGGGCTGGGATTCAAAATTATAAGAATAGCCATCTATTTTTGGGAGGGGTGCGTGTGATGCAATGAGCAGCGGAGGCAGCTGCTTTCCTCACCTATCCCACAAGGGAAAGAGGAAGGGAAACATTGAAGAATTAGGTAAAAGAAAGCAAGGAGCTATTGAGTTACTGCAGCGAGCTCAGCTAGAAGCAGGATCAGAGTTTTCCTTAGAAGGACACTTCACTTAGGAATTTAAATAAATCTTTCTTTTGAAAGCAATCATTTGATATGGGAGTTAGGAGAAAACAACGTAATAAATAGTATGTTGGAGGATTGTGGGCAAGGGAAGCATGGGAACTCTCGGCATCCTAATTGAGGCCTTGGGTGGAAGTCAGATTCAACAGTGTTGTTCAGTGTGGATTGAAAGCTGTGAACATGGTCAACATGGAGTTGCTACATCCAGCAAATGATTAATCTGGCAGCAGACTGAAGTGGTGCTCTGTATATTCATTCACCCTCAATTCATGCACTTTCCAGGATGAGAAGGAAAGGTCTCTAATGCCAACAGGTTGCCAGTGGGCACATCCCTCGCCCCCCTGCATCTATGAAGCCTCTGAATGCCCACCACCGCCATGCCATCTTGGTCATGAAGTGGTGAGGGTAGCTACCTTTTTCTCCCTTCAGAAATGCATAGAGCAGCAGGAAGAAACTGGAAGAGAGACACTCTTTCCCACATCCTCTCCCAGCTTGGTCCACAAAATCTACATCTGTCCGATGAAATGACAGTGTTTTACAACAACCAATACGAGGGATGTGTTTGAGGAATTCCATTTTTGCGAATTCTGATACAAACTGACCTGATCTGCGCTTCCCAAACTAATGTGTGGATCAGAACGTAATGGTCCACGATACTTTGCACTTCTCTGAATGGTCAAAAACTGGATCAAAATGCATTTTAGAAACTTGCACACTTTGAGTGAAAATATGTTGAAAATACATATTTAAATATGGTGTTTGTGTGCACAAAGATGAGTTTAATTGCTGGTTAAGGTGGAAGCAGGACATAATGAACTTCTGACCTACAAAAGTGGCATGAACCAGAATGAGCCAGTTTTGTCTATCTAGCACTTGTCATGTTTTCACTTACACTGAAGGTCAGAGCATTGGTTCATCTAGCTCTGAAAATGACTTTCCAAAGTCATAGGCAATAGTCTTTCTCAGCTTTACTGTCTATGAACTTGAGATACCAGAGAATGGGCTAGGGACCATGTGTCCCACCACTGCGCTACTGTTGAGTCTACACTTTTAACTGCATGCTTCCCACACTAGAACTATAGACCAAAATTTTGAAATGAATTTCATATGAATACTTTGCCCTTCAGCTTACTTCAGAATGATGGATTTAACTGAGCAGAGAGGAAGGGAAGTGTAGACTTTTCTCTCTTTCTACCCTCCAATCAACCCCTTTGTAAATCATTCCTTTATTTTAAGGAAGAAGAAGAAGAAAATCATTAGAATTATGGACTCAACCAGAAATTAAATAACATGCTTTGCTTTTCCAATTTAATTTTTTCCCCAATCAGCTGCAGTGCAACACCAAATGCAGGGCAAAACCAGGCAGAGCTACACTTCCTACCAAGTCATGGGCTGTAAACTCTGAACAAAGGGTGATCAGTAAAATAGCGTTGTGTATAACTTGTGCAATGTTCATAAAATAAATTAATGAACAAATAAATATCCTTTGATGGATGCATTAGCTAGTTTCCCACAAATCCCCCTGCTCCTATTCTCAGGGGTAGCATGAATTGTGAGGGGAGGAGGATGACATTACTCTCACAAGTATCCCTGCCGAAATATCTTACGCCGTGCAGTTGCTAAACCTCTGCAGTGTGAGTACACTGTACGCAATACTCAATGTCATCCATTTCTCAAGAAGTGGGAAGTATCAGAAGTCAGTTCACTAAGTATTATTTACAGCTTCTGCATATATATATATATATATATATATATATATTCATTGCCATCAGTTGTGATGAAGATCAGGTTAATGCTTGAAATCATCATTGCATCCCTTCCCCACCCATGACATTTATAGCGTTCATTTTCTCAGGGAGGGTAAATTTAATCTTCTACACATTACCAGGAAAAGTGATGGCAGCTCTTCTCTCCTTTGATGAAGTCGCCTTCATCAAATGAGGTTGCACCACCTACTTCACAAAAGGAGACTCGGCTTCTTTGAAAAGATCTGTGTCCACTTCTTGAGAAAAGGATAGCGGGCAAGATGCGAGGCTGCAAGCAGAGGCTAGTAATCGGTTCGTTCCTTTCCACATAATCCATGGTTATTTTCAGAATTCTCATACAGGTATGCGGGGAGATAAACTCCAACCATAGGCCTCTCCTGACACCCTCCTGATTCTCTCATAGCAGCACCCGAATCCAGCCTTTGCCAGACTGGTGCCCTCCAGATGGCTTGGACTATGACTCCCATAAGTCTCAACCAGCACAGCCAATGGCCGCAGATAATGGGAGTTGTAGTTCAGCAACATTTGGGCAGCACCAGGTTGGAAAAGGCTTTCTTAAGCCACTTCCCCTCAGGACAGTGGTTCAAAAGAGCACAACGTCCACATTTCTCAGTAACTTCCCCTTTCTTAGACTTCTCAGGAACCACCTTACCTCAGGCATTTCAGTTATTTCTGCTTCTTTCCTCAGGCACCAAGGTATGGTTCTCCCTGAGGCAAAAGATGAAACACTGCCCCCTTCTTCCATGTAAACAAGCTAATCCTACTTTAATGCCAGGAACATCCATCACACCTGAGGGCAGCAGACTAGCTTAGCATGACCAAGGCAAAGCAGGCACTCCAACTGTAGGGGTGCTGAGGTGTCTTTGGCCCCCCTCAATATTTGTTGGAAAGGGTCTGGACACACACACCCCAAATGTTGGGGCCCCTAGTGCTCACTGCGCGGCACAAATCACAGCTTCAGCGACTGGCTCCTCCAGATGTCACGATGTCGTGTGAGTGACATCAAATACATGTGACGCATGTCGGGGCTCCTCAATCTTGGGGGCAAATTGGTGCCTCTGTCCTAAACAATTATATAAGCCAACCTAGTACTTTCATTTACATGCCAAACATACACCTTAAGTTTTAAACTCGGCAATGCCTCCCTGATTTCTTTCTTTTGCACCTGATAACTCTTGCGCAGGTTGTATACAACACACACAGAGTTGATAATGGAAGCAGAGAGTAAGGTATCCCTGCATCCTCCGAGCATATTTCACTATTTTACAAAGGACTGCCTGTTATTTAAAGGGTTCTCCTGTCTATGTTTGGTTTATGTCCAAAGGAGGGAAAGCAAAGAAGCTAGCCATCGACGGTTAGCACCTGAGCACAGGTCACCTGGTCAAATTTCTTCCCATTGGTCTGATGTATTATGTCTAAATTATAGTAATTATTCCTCAGTGTGCATCTACACATATAAAGCATGTTATGTGAATGTCTATCATCTTTTGTAGCAACAAGCAAGTGGCCTTCCTAATAGAGAGGGGAAGATGGAGAAGTGAAGGTACCTTAAACCAAGTCAGATCACTAGTCTGCCAGCCCAGTGCTGACCATTTTGGTTCAAACTGGGACTTCTAAATGAAAAGCAAGCACTGTAAAACACTAAGCTATGGATTCTCCCCTGGCGTTAATTTGCTAACAAATGCCGTACTCCCCAGCACATACAACATTAACTCAGCTGCTCAGCTTAGACAGCATTGGACTATAGTTGGTGGAGAAGCTGCAGCTCATCTTTAACATCCCGATGAATTGCTTGCTCCTTAATACTCACTATGACTTTGCTGAGAGCCAATCAAAATACTCAAATCTGCTTTGCAGGTAACTTCGGGCCTTCAAATCCAACACAAATAGCTGCTGTATTTGAATTGTTTCTGGCCTTCTCAGAGATAGCATGCTCATCCCCAGTCGAGTGACTGTCAATTAGGATATCATAACGCCAACCAGAAGATCGGAACCAAATATTTTGCTTCCTTAAAGTTATCTTTCAAAGCCAGCATGCTGCTAATTTTCCATTTCACCACAGGTGGGACAAGGCTCAAATATTTTATTATGCCTGCAGCACAAATAACTGCAAAACTGTCTTTCAACAGGCTTTGCATAATTTTCCTAAATACTTGCTTCACAATTTTAATAATAACCATCTATAGACATACCCAAATGCAGGTGTGCAACCAGAATTTATCCCTCTGTCTCACAACTTGCTTTTGTTAGTGTTGGATAGCAATACAAGCCTCTTCACCTTTATAAGCATTTTCAAAAACTAATCTACACCTATCCTGGGTTGCTGGTTCAATGTTTGGATGGCAACAGTATCTCCATAGCTATTATGGTTCTCGGCTGAACACCAACCACATTTTCCGTGGTATCCATTACTTCCCAGGCTAATTTCTAGAGCTGATTTACTTCTGGGGACCTGAAACAGCTGCTGCAGATGTGTTAGTAGACACACACACACACACACACACACACACACACACTGCTGTGCTGTGGAGCAGCAGAAATGCTTTGAAACTGGTATAACCAATGGGTCACATTTTATTTCTTTTCAAAAGGTTGCTTTTTAAAAATCACCTATAGGATTTTAGAGACCCTCTTCATGCATTTGTTAAACAATGTGTGAAGAAGTTCATGAGAACATTCCTTGTACTTTACACACTAACACACACAACAGCCAAGGGGTTCCTGTGCACATTTGGATGTTTGCATGCAGCGCTTCCTCCATGGAGATGAAAATTCAGGTTGCTCAGCGTCCCCATCCACAAAGAGAAAGCCCCATGCATGTATATCCATACACATTGGTGGCCACCACCACACTGACACAGGTACACCCTGGTGCCACCACGATGATGATGATACATCAACACAACACAAATATCCCAAACTAGGGGGTGGGACTAGCTGCCACATGTTCAGTATCTACAGGTACCATATGGCTGAAGAAGGGCACAGAAGGGTCATTTCCTTGGCTCTGATTGTTTAATGATGCATTTACATTCTTCCTGTTATCCATCCATATGATAATTTCATTCACCTTCCAATAATCCCATGGTAACATCCATGGTCTAAAAAACGTATTTAAAGCTACTTGGAAATATTGCCATCAACCTTTTTATATGGGTAGTGCTGTTGACAGAGTGAGTGGTCCCATCACACCTTGGAACTTTGGCCAGTTTTACCCAGCCCTTTCAGATATACCAGCATTTCCTGAGCATTTCCCCTATTCCCCTCTCAGAGCTACAATTCCTAGAGTGGTTTAGCAATCCAATCCCTCTTCACATGGAACTCTGGAGATTGTAGCTCTGGGAAAGGAATAGGGTTTTCCTAACAACCCACAGCACCCCTTAAACTACAGCTCCCAGAATTCTTTGGGGAAAAGCTATGACTGTTGAAAGTGGTGCCACAATGCTTTAAATGTATGGTATGAATGTGGCCCTAGTTTCTTGTCATGCAGTGGTTGTCCTGCACAAACCGCATATGCACATGGGAAGCCATTCAACATAACCCCATAGCTGGGTTTTGCATGGGAAGGTCAGGAGTGCTGGACAAATTGTCTTTCAGGGAAAGACAACATGATATGTCTTCTCATTGCAGAGAACCCATTCTAGGGACCCCATTAGCATTGTTCTTCAAAGCAAATATTTAAAAAGTTTATAACAAACTCTTCTTACATGTACTCAGAGATTCATTTCTTCAGACACCAGTGTCCCAGAGATTCTGGCTTTGACAACTGTAGTAAGAAAAGGAAGCAACATTGCCCAAGAAGCACAAAACACCTCCCGTGCCCCATTCACAATGTTAGCTTTCTTTGATCCAGTCTTCCTCTCCTCCCACTTTATTCATACAGATACGCGTCAGAGGCAGCCTGTCATTTGTCTATGAAGAACAGAGAGTTACCTGCATTGATAAGAGGGGCAGAGTCAGGATGGACTTTGAAAGGTTCGTCACCACTGTCCATTGCCAATTTCCTCCAGTGCCTGGCCAATGTCCTTTTATGCTAACTGCCTTGCCCCCATGTGAAGTCTCGGGGCTTCATTCAGGTGTCCCTTTGCCCGGTTGCGTTTCCTTCCAGCTCCTAGCACAGCAAACTGGGCAGGCCTCCAGCATTTCCTGCACAAACACTCTTCACAGTCGAGCAGCCGTTAAAATGCCATCGCTTTCTCTCTCTCTCTCTCTCTCCCTCTTGCAATATCCTGGTTCCGAACTTCAGAAAGCACCGCGTCAACAAGCTGCTTCTTTCAACTTAACAATACAGCTGAGAGGTGTTTATGTTTATGCAGGAAGTAAACGCAACCTAGACCAATAGAGCTGCACTGTGGGCTTGGCCTGGGGCTGGGGCTGATGGTGATTTCAACTGGAAACAGGAACTGAAAGTACACTCCCAGCCCCCTTCAACTCACTTCGCCTGCAGTCTGCCTGGTTGTCTTCGGCAAATGTCTGGCTTCCCTGTATTGTGGTCATCCGTAGAAATATGTGTCAGCCTGATATGCTTGCTGTGGCATGTTAACTCATTGTCTATTGTCTACTGTCATATCTATCTATCATCTATCTATCATCTATCTATCTCTCTGTGTGTGATCATATTGCCTTCCTTAAAAAAAAAAAGTCTGAGAATTAAAAACATCTGGAAGGCCTTTGCAATCTATCATAAACAAGAGGAAATCCAAATCATGTGACTTCTAAGAAAATGATGCAAATTGAATTCCCTGCCAACATTTACAGTAATCTGTTTTTCTTTCACTTTGCCCCCCTCTTGCTTGTAGGAAGACGAGGGGAGAAAGCAGCAATAAGAAGGGGAAATGCTTCAGATGCGAAAATATGCTAAGCTCAAGAACTGTTGCTTTATTAAGTCGGCTTAATCGTTTGGGGGTATGCTTGCGAATTGCAGGAGCAAACCGCTCAGCTAGATTCTGCGCCTCCTTCCCCACCCTGGCCACCTTCTTTGTAAGAGACTTGTTGGAGAAGACGAGAAGCTATGTAGGGATCCTAACGCAGGCTGGCTTTGCAGTTTGGGGCTCTGTTCTTTATGTGTGATACATGCCCCCCCCCAAAAAAGGGAGGATGCTACATTAGTAATGCACCTCTATGAAACCACAGGGCTGGTTTTATTGGTTCAGGTAATAGGGATGTGTTGCTAAAAACAGATACTGCCTGAATACAACTTTATGGAGTACCCAAGAGGTCCAGAGAGAGATAAAAGAGCAAGAGAAAAGAGAGAGGCATTCATGTACAGTACTGTGAAGTGAGTTAATCTCAGCCAGGAATAAGAAACATACAGCAGCCATAGGAGAAAGAATAAACTTGGGTAAACTGAAAGTATATCCCCCACCTCCCACTAATCATGTAGGAATGCTACGTCTTAATTCTCACAATGTTTTCCAAAAAAAACAATTATTCTCTCTCTCTCTCTCTCTCTCTCTCTCTCTCTCTCTCTCTCTCTCTCATTCTCTCAACCTTTTTTTGACAAGAATTCTAACCAAATTCTGTGGCTGGACTCCAAATCGCTCTTCAGGGTATGCCCAGTGAGATTTAACAATTTATCTTGGGATGTTTTTTATTTGAACAGGAGAAACTCACACACTCACAACAATATCTTAGCACTATCTGCTTTTGAAAGATACCCCCGATTTCAAAAGGGGTATGGCAGGTGGCGCTGAAGTTCATGAACTGTAAGCCCAAACCCCCGACTTAAGAACACACTGAGTCATTCTGTGATACCATCCAATATGATACGATAAAGCGTACGCTCCTTAATTCGTTCCATATTGGAGTCTAGATAAAGCTACCAACGTATCAGTGCAGGCATATTACCGGATATTTTAGGGGTTTGCTGATGTAATCGTAATCACAGTTGTATCCTATCCTGCCTCCAAGGAGCTCAAGGAAGTATGGAAGGGGCTGTTTTATCCATACTATCCTAACCAGCAAAACTTGTCAGACAAAGAAATACGATACGACAATCTTTATTTTCACTGTGCCATACAGAACAATGAAATTGAAAAAATCTACATAAGACATTCAAAAACCAACAAGCCTACTATCCCAGCTATCCCAACCTGGTTAGCCTCCTAAAAACTCCGATACCCCCTTTTTAAATACAATATACTCCCATAGAGACTCCTTACACTGCGTTTAAAACCAAAATCACATTTCAATAGAAACTGTTTCTCAGGCAGCTAGTCCTAGTCTTTATAACCCTGTACCTTCTTGCAGAAGGCAGAAGCTGAAAGAGATCATTTCTGGAGCTTTCTTGTGGCACCTGGAAGCATAGATTTGATCCAAGGTGGGAAGAGTGCACTCAATTATTCTCTCCGCAGTCTTTACAACCCTGACTTGCTCAAGCCCTCCCACTGTGTTTCATAGTTTGCTGGAGACTTGAACCCATTTCTTGCGGACCCATGACCAACACTTTCTCCTTTACCACTCCAGCTCTGTAAACTAATCCATGGCACTGGAGATATTTTGATAAATGTGATATAGGTGGAGAATGTGTAAAGACTGACCAAGGTGAAAGACTTCAATGGCTACTAGCCATGATGTCTATGCCTCAGTACAGTGGTACCTCAGGTTACAGACGCTTCAGGTTACAGACTCCGCTAACCCAGAAATAGTACCTCGGGTTAAGAACTTTGCTTCAGGATGAGAACAGAAAACGCACAGCGGCAGTGGGAGGCCCCATTAGCTAAAGTGGTGTCTCAGGTTAAGAACAGTTTCAGGTTAAGAATGGACCTCTGGAACGGATTAAGTTCTTAACCCGAGGTACCGCTGTATTCTATACCATAGAACCAGGGCTATTTTTCAGCTGAAACTCAGTTCCGGCATCTCTCAGATGGGCGCCATTGCCATTCAAGGGAGGAGTTTCTGGTGAGTTCTGGCACCTCTTTTTCTAGAAAAAACAGCACTGCCTAGTATAACAAGAACACCGGATAGAGGGACCACTTAGACAATGCCAAAAAAAGAGGAGAAATGGGAACAGAGATTTGCATAAATGGTGTGTGTGTGTGTGGCAAGAAAGAGATATGCTAATTTAGAAACAATTACTGTAATTTAAATAGATATGCAATACATCCACCATAATGGAAAGACTATGACAGGTTACCCATATGCTTGTTAAGTCTGCTGTCCAGATACAGTGGTACCTCGGGTTACATACGCTTCAGGTTACAGACTCCGCTAACCCAGAAATAGAACCTTGGGTTAAAAACTTTGCTTCAGGATGAGAACAGAAATCGTGCTCCAGCGGCGCAGCGGCAGCAGGAGGCCCCATTAGCTAAAGTGGTGCTTCAAGTTAAGAACTGTTTCAGGTTAAGAACGGACCTCCAGAACGAATTAAGTACTTAACCTGAGGTACCACTGTACAGACTGTTGATGGGCAACCTCAACACCACAGTTCTCTCTTCTTGGGGTTTAAACCA
This sequence comes from Podarcis cretensis, assembly GCF_951804945.1. Lineage (NCBI taxonomy): Eukaryota > Metazoa > Chordata > Lepidosauria > Squamata > Lacertidae > Podarcis > Podarcis cretensis. The sequence goes on from NC_137175.1 coordinate 73,115,868, forward strand.
TAAACCAGGCTTGGGGTGGACAACCCTTCAAATAGGTACAGATCATGAGAGTGTTTTCACATACCGTCTCTTCTCCAAAAAACATTCTCGCTAATAGGTGTAGCGTTTGCCTCTATGACAGTATTGAGAACAACACAGATGCATTGGTCTAGTTCACACAAAACTTTATGTGGTTGGAGACTGCACCTTGTAGGAGAAGGGGCCCTATCCTGCTCACCCAGCTCACCTGGTCCCATCTCTGGGCTCCCATATGTATTCCATATGTGTAGATAATGTTTGCAAGGGTAGGAGCAGCCTTTGCAGAGTCTTCTGGACGCTGTGGACCACAACTCCTATCACCCTTGACTCTGGGCGATGCTGACTGGGGATGATGGAAGTTGTAATCCAAAACTTTGGACTACACTATTTCACACAGGCCCAACATATGTAAAATCCAACACATGCAATAGGTCTGAGCTACTGGGTCACTAAACTCCAGTAAAGGATTTTGTCTGCACACATGTATGCTGGTGTCCATCTGTGGATGTCTGGTAGATCCACAAGAAGACAGTCCATCAGGAATCATCTTGCTTCCCCATTACGTGGAGGCATCACATGTTTACGTGGAGGCATCACATGTTTCCACAGGTTTAGTCCATGTTCAAGAGCAAATGAAGAACTCAGTTTCAGTTTCTTTTTTAAAAAGAAATCTGTTTGAGTAGATATCTCAATACCCCACCCATCTGTCTGGGTTTCCCCAGCCACTCTGGGCGGCTGCCAACAGAACAGTAAAAACATGATAAAAGATCAAACATTAAAAACTTCCCTAAACAGGGCTGCTTTCAGATGTCTTTTAAAAGTCAGATAGTTGTTTATTTCCTTGACATTTGATGGGAGGGTGTTCCACAGGGCGGGCGCCACTACCGAGAAGACCCTCTGCCTGGTTCCTTGCAACCTCACTTCTCGCATTGAGGGAACCACTAGAAGGTCCTCGGAGCTGGACCTCAGTGTCCAGGCTGAATGATCGGAGTGGAGACACTCCTTCAGGTATACTGGGGCGATGCCATTTAGGGCTTTAAGGGTCAGCACCCCACTTTGAATTGTGCTCAGAAACGTACTGTTAGACAACCCCCTTCTTTCTATGGCTTCTGTCATGGATCATTCTGTTTTTTAATTCCTTGCAAATTTAGGCTACATGTTGATATTTTAAGGGCGAGATTTACACCCACACACCTGTCCCATTAATATATCCATGCCAAGAGTTGCTGGTGACCCCCATCTCCTTCATTCTACTCATTCTGTTATGCATACATTACCTCCTTTCTAGCTTCAGTATATGGAATCAGATATTTTTTCATGCATAAAGGAGGTTGCCTTTTCTTTGTTGCAATTAAAACCATTCCTCCTCCTCCCCCCCCCCAACCCCCCAAAGCACATGTTATTGGGACACAGTAATACGCTGTCCCTAATTTGCAAATCCACAACATATATAACCTCTTTGGGGGGCACGCTTGCATCTAGTATATATAAAGAAGTGTTGATTTTGTTTGGGGGTTTTTTTTAGTAACTTTTTTAAAAAAAATGAAGACAGAGAATGCTCCCTTTTCTTTTTAATATATATTTATTTACCGGCTTCCTGACTTGCCCCCTTCGAGCTACGCCTTGGGTCTATAAGTGAGAGATGGCTAGTCATGCATGAAGAATAGAGTCTTAATTAATTGAACTTGAACTGTAAAATGGTGCACTTGATGTGGTTAAGGCACATTCCACACTTTCCCCCCCCATAAAGAATGTGACATTTTTGTGGAAGTGTTGAAGAATGGGGCTAGGAGCCATCAAACGACCGAGACTTCATTAAAAAGGTATAGCAGGGAACCCCTTTGCCCTACTTTCCATGCAGTCTTTTCTCTCTCTCCCCCCCAAACCATTTTTAATTAACCTTTCATATTGTATCTCTGGTTACATCCCCCCCATCCCAAATACCATATTACTAATACTATATAAGGAGCTTGCATACTTATAAAAGCAAGTATATGTATTTGGAACATTAAGTGCTTAGTTTGTTGAAGGTGGGGACAGGTTTTCCATGTCCAGTTGGAACTGCCATGGTAACCATTTTTCATTTCTTCCATACTCAAGTTCCTGGATTGTAGTGATCCCCTGCATTGAAAAATATTGTTACAATATCCCAAATTATCCAAGAAAGTTGATCAGGTTTCCATAAAATAGTGACTTCATTGTTAGCAATGGCTTATTTTCAACCATCTCATGAAATGGCTCTCTCTCTTTTTGACATTCAAAGCTGCAAGCAGGAAAAATATATATGAAATATATGGCTTCACATTTTCATTTAATGATATTTATTATAAAAACAAATTAAGGGCATTTTAGGCCCTCTCTCATTTCCTCATAAAGCACACGTTGCCACTATTTTAAACACACTCGTGTTATGGGAGAGAAGTCAACCTCTCAAATGCCTCCTACTCTCTCACTTAGTGAAAAACAACATTGGATCTCCAAAAGTAGCCTTATTAACACAAAAAGCACTTTTCTGTGATCAGCAAGACCTTTCTTTTGAAAGAAAGCAAAGGTGAGTTTGTTGTTCTTTTTTTTAAGCTATTGGCAGCTTTATTTTGTTTTTGTTTGAGTTTGTACATGTTAAAGGTAAAGGTAAAGGTACCCCTGCCCGTACGGGCCAGTCTTGACAGACTGGGGTTGTGCGCCCATCTCACTTAAGAGGCCAGGGGCCAGCGCTGTCCGGAGACACTTCCGGGTCACGTGGCCAGCGTGACATCGCTGCTCTGGCGAGCCAGAGCCGCACACGGAAACGCCGTTTACCTTCCCGCTGGTAAGCGGTCCCTATTTATCTACTTGCACCCGGAGGTGCTTTCGAACTGCTAGGTTGGCAGGCGCTGGGACCGAGCAGCGGGAGCGCACCCCGCCGCAGGGATTCGAACCGCCGACCTTTCGATCGGCAAGCCCTAGGCACTGAGGCTTTAACCCACAGCGCCACCTGTACATGTTAAGTTTCATTTATTTCAGAACTGCCAGTGGAAATAGCTAGATCACATGGTCCTGAAAAGTAAAATTCCAGGAAGAGAAAAACTGTACATACATTTTGGTGTTTACCAGGAAATAACTGCTTCTCACAGTCTTGAAGGGACTTGACATTAATGGGAGTGTGTTTGTTATGTCCCCCTTTTCAGCCATGCTGACCAGTTCAGATATTTTCCACTGATGGGTACTAACAGTCTGGTCCCATGAATTACTGACCTAGTTGTGCCTTCAAGCCAGCCTTGGGGGCTGATCCCAGTTATGATGTACTTAGGGCTTGCCATTCCTGACAGTATAGTTAGGGTAGGGAGGAGGCTGCTCAAAGAGGGCCATTAGAGTGGCTCTGTTGGAATCGAACCCATGAAACCACACAACATCTTTCTAGCAAGTGAATCTGTGTGCATTTCTGGTGTGGTCCTGCTCCACTTCAGATGACTACCATCTGCAAACATCTGTTCCTGCTGCAGTAGCTAGTGTCTGCTACTTACGACTGGAACACCATTTCTCACAGAGCATCTGGAGGTACTTCAACTTCCTTCTGAAAGCCCACTGTTCCAGCAGGAACCCTTGATTAAACTCTGGCCTTCATCCTACATTTGTCTCAATGCACGAAGGCCAGGGGTGGAGTCAAAGGACATAAGGAGACCAGGGTTGTTGGACCAGCCAGTGCAATCATCTTCTTCTCCACATATAATGTAAAAAATGAGGGTGTTTGTGGGTAAGGATGGGTGGTTCTGTTCAAGCCTGGAACAGGTGCAGCAGTTTGGCCCATATTAGGCCCAATATCACCACATGATGGCAGCTAGGCTGGCTCAGGAGCCAGCACAGACCTGATCAGTGCTATTTTTCTAGAAAAAGAGGTACCAGAACTTACCATGAACCATTGTTCTCTTATAATGATAATGGCACCCACCTGAGAGGTGCCAGAACTGAGTTCCAGTGAGCTCCGACTGAAAAAAGCCCTGGTCCTTCTCTTCCCATGCTTGGAAAGCCTAATTTGAGGGCTTTCCAGATCCTGGGGGATCCTACTAGTGGCGCTTCCCCCAGCCAAAAAATCCAGAGGCTGGAAGGGAAGCTCCACACCAGCAGAGCAATGCTGGTGTCATACCATAGGCAGGTTGATGTAGGCCAGCCGGGCTGGGTGTAGTGTTGAAATGCATATTGGATTGCAGCTACCAATATTGTGACATGCGTGAGACATCATTTGCTTGCTTCCATATACCTCAAAGTTGAAAAATAAAATTATGCATTTGGGGAAAGTGTTGTAGCAAGGACAAAATATGTTCTCTCTATTCCCAGTAGGTGAGAGTGGTCCAACAGACATCTCTCTCTCAAATACGCACACCATCTCCTTATTATTCCCTCTTCATGTACAGTATTTGTAATGTGAAAGTGGTATTCTAATATGCAGCAGTGAAATGGATTTGTAAAATAAAAGATACCTTGAATCTGTGGACCCTGATCAGACCTACTGCAAGCTGGTACCAATTAATGTCCATCAGTTATCCACCTTTAACTATCTGTCGCGTGTGAGCCCAATCTATCACACCACTACTTGACAACAAGTAGGATCGCATGCAGGATCCAAGTAACGTAGAGACTCATCCTCTAAATCCATCTTGAAGTGACGCCCGGACTCCATCAAAAGGAGCCTATCTTTTTGCCAGCTGCTTGAATGGGTGAATTCTTACACACTGCAGTAGACTGATGTGAGAGTCATCAAGCCAGTGAATCAGTACATACAGCATGTAGGCAGAAGGAAATAGATGGGAATCCAAGAATGATGACACAGCAGTCATTGCTGTGTGGTTTAGTACACTGCCCCAGCTTCAACTCAAAAACTCTAGGTTTCAATTACCAACCTTCTCTTTAAATGAGAGGGTGGAGAGCAAAAGGCTTTCGGTGTCCTTCTAATTGCCAAATGTCCAGGAAATCTGAGTAGCAACAGCAAGATAGATAACTGAGCATGCAGACCTAAATCAAGGAACGTAGTATTATTAGTCAAAAAGTCATTTCGTGCGTGTGCACACAGAGTTCATGTGATTTGCTGGCATGTTTTCGCGACAGCATCTTCAGTCTTGCAAATATTTTTGCTCACTCTGGGTCATGTGAGACGAACGAGAATGAAAAGTTAAAGGGCATTTCCCTGTTTGCCTCACTTTATACAAAGTGTTCAGAACGCACATGGAGCTAAAGTTAAACCATGTATAGTGCAGAACCAGAACTCAAATTAATACATCCACTTTAGCTGCAGGTTTAAATATGACAATTAATCTGGTTTATAATCCCAAAAAATTGTAAATGGTAAAAAAGAAGAAGTAAAGGACCCTGGACGGTTAAGTCCAGACAAAGGCGACTATGGGGTTGCGGCACTCATTTCACTTCAGGCTGAGGGAGCCAGTGTTTGTCCACAGACAGCTTTCTGGGTCATGTGGCCAGCATGACTAAACCACTTCTGGCACAACAGGACACTGTGACGGAAGCCAGAGTGCACAGAAGCACCATTTACCTTCCCGCCGCAGCGGCACCTTTTTATCTACTTGCACTGGTGTGCTTTCAAACTGCTAGGTTGGCAGGAGCTGGGACAGAGTAACAGGAGCTCACCCCGTTGCATGGATTCGAACCACCGACCTTCTGATTAGCAAGCCCCAGAGGCTCAGTGGTTTAGACCACAATGCCACCCACTTCCCTCCCAAATAATTGTAGGTCTAAAGGTAACATCCGATGATACATAGTCCAATCCTGTGTGTACTAAAGTTTGATCAAGGAAGCTTATCTCACCTATGTATCTCATATGCGGAAGCAGCTCACTGGATTGGATGGAGCTGCTATGCTTGCTTCCTGGCAGGTGTCCCACTGTTGCTTAGCAGGAGAGGCAAGGGAACAGAGAGGTTGGTGCAGGGCATGAGAACATTTGCACCACACCAAATCCGTCACCACCTAACATTTCCCTCTCTTGGTAAGCAACAGCAATGAACCTGTCAGGAAGCTACCGTACTGACTTTGCCCCTCCTGGCAATTCTTTTCTGCTCATCTAAAAGTAGAATACCACTGGTCATCATAACATAAGCACCTGCTTCTTGGGCAATGAGACTGCAGGACCTGGGTCAGATTTACAAACAAATAAACCAAACAACTCTAGATCACGGTGTTATCAGGATCCTAAGGACACATCTGATTATCCAGCAATGCCACATATATATTGAAAGAGAGAGAGAGAAGGAACCTAAACAATACAGGAATCCTCCTCAGATGAGATCATAAACAGACACTCATCAATCTCTTCAGGTCACTTGACAAGAATGAATAGAACCATTCATGTGTGGTTCTGAGAATGTTCACAAGGTGCTGTGCACTTCATCAATAAAAAGTAAAGGTAAAGGTACCCCTGCCCGTACAGGCCAGTCTTGACAGACTCTAGGGTTGTGCGCTCATCTCACTCTAGAGGCCGGGAGCCAGCGCTGTCCGCAGACACTTCCGGGTCACGTGGCCAGCGTGACAAGCTGCATCTGGCGAGCCAGCGCAGCACACGGAACGCCGTTTACCTTCCCGCTGATAAGCGGTCCCTATTTATCTACTTGCACCCGGAGGTGCTTTCGAACTGCTAGGTTGGCAGGCACTGGGACCGAACGATGGGAGCGCACCCCGCAGCGGGGATTCGAACTGCGACCTTTCGATCGGCAAGTCCTAGGCACTGAGGCTTTTACCCACAGCACCACCCGCGTCCCTACTTCATCAATAACCCACCACAAATGATGAGTGGTTTCAAGCCTAGACTGCAGAAGCATCAGAGAATAATTCCCTTTCAGTTTCCATATGCATAGTTCTACCAAGGCCAGGAGTACATTCTTACTGCCAAGCCTAGGTTGAAAGCCATTCTGGCAGGGGCCCAGATGCTTTCCCCTTTTCTCCTTTTTAATTTTTTTTTAAAAAACAAAAAGCTTACAGTAATTTACGATCAATAATTACATAAAAGGGGGGAAATGTTACATTAATTAAAATAGTGTGTATGGGTGGACGTTATCATTTCATTTCTCATTCCATTTCTCGACATAGCTGCCAGAATTCTCACCCGTTAGGGAGTCTCTCCCCCGCCCCCATTCCCTGCCCACACATACAATTTGGATGGGGAGGGAGGAATAAGAGGTGATCATGGATGTAATGGTAAGAAATCAGAAAATCAAGTTGGAAGTTTTTCTGCTGGGGCCACAATTGGGGTCAGGCAAATCAGTCTATTTCAGTTTCTCTGAGTTTCTCATTTTTCCAATGTGAATTCCAGTTTGCCACATTTCAGCAGCAGCTTGCAATTACCCCCCCCCCCAAAAAAAAGTCATCATGGAACTTTGTCAGTATTTTAGTGAACACATTCCCCAATATCCACCCCTTTGCATGTGGTTTTGCCAATACACTTGCATTTGAGATCAATTTTCTCAAGTACGATGCAATTTGTGTATGCTATTTTCATTAATATATGGATTGTATGAACAAATTCTTCTGATATATGCCCTTTATCGTACACATTTTTGTTTGGAGAAGTGCACCACAAAATTCAGAGATGTATGAATTCGTTTGTGCAGAAAGTTCTAGAAAGTGCAGGCTAACGTTCCAATGCAACCCAGCTAATTTCCTCCCTTTGCCTAGATCATAACCCGATAAATAAAGGCCATTGCATGCACTACTTCACAAAATGAAACTTCTAGCAAGTACATTCTAGTCTTTCCTGGCTTTGTTTCATAAGCCAAGATGAGCAAGGATTAAAATCACAAGCAGTTGATTACATCCTTCTTACCACTCCCTCTCTGTCTGCAATAGTGGGTATTACAATTAAGCACTCCCACTCTGTAATCAAAGTAGCAGCCCCAAAGACCAAGGTTTTTTTGTGTGTTTTTTTAAGGTCCAGCTTTCATCTGTTTTGCCCAATCAAGGCCACTAACTTCCTTGGGAAGTTCCTTGTGGTTTGACAACTGAAGGCAAAATTTACCATCTGTATATATTTTTTCTACCTAGAGATACTGGTACAAAAAACAACAGCCATCCCATTATACCACAATGCATATAATTTATGGAATTGCTTTAGTTTGCACTTTGTAAAAAAATAATAATCAGAAATACTTTATCCTTGCTAACTGCAAGCTTTAATTTAAAGCAACATAATCATACTCAGAATGCATGTAATATAATAATGACCTCTATTAAAGATCATAAATAGCAATCAATTCTGTAGAAAATAATGATCAACTTAGATAATAAGTCTGATTGCATTCACAAGCCTACTATGTGCCTACGGTGTGTTATTTCTCAAGCCTAGAATAGAAATAGGTTTATTGAGAAGATTCTTGGCTAAATATCAAAGGAAAGACAAAGCAAATCTAAAGTCGCTTAATTAAGTCCAGAGGAAGTCTAAATTAGAGCAGCTTGCAGATTTTTCTCCAGCTCACTTGCTTTAACCAATTCAGACCAATATGATGTAGTTATATGTGCATATTATACATGGCTTGTTCACAACTGCAGCTCATCCGAACCCTGGAAACAAGGGGAAAGAGGTTCCTGCATTCCTGACATTCGGCAACGAAGGGACAGACTTTACCTGCAAGCCAGAAACAGACACAAAATACCCACCAGCAGTCACCCTAGGGTTAGTTAAGGAGAATTGAGAGGAGATTCATACTTTGAATATTTGTTGATTTCAGCTGAATAGCTTAGCTTTGTACAGAATGCTGACCTCGCTTCTAAATTTGCCACTGTACCAACAAGGACACAATAATTGTGATCTCCTGTACAATCTCAAGTGTGGAACACATTGGGCTGATCTCAGGACCATTTTGATCATGGGAAAGCATTCTGGTTTAAGGGAAACTCATCAGCTAAGAATCCAGAACAGGAAAACAAAGCAACATCTGACTACTTGTGTGTACTGTGACAAAGGAGCACAGGAAAGGACTTGAAAACTTTGCATGGAGCCTGGAATAGGGTAGGAGTAGAGGGTTAATTACTTGAGGTCTATGTAATGGTTAATATAATCAGCCCTTGAAAAGTGGGGTGGGGAGCAATACTGGGTAACAGACCAGGTGCATGTTCTGGTCACAACTAAGAGGTAACAATTCTAAATAGCCTAAACAACTGTGCTTTAGGACAGTTGGTCATTGAACCAACCAGACAGGAGACAACTTTGGGCTTAATTTTAAAACAGTGTCCAGGATCTGGTGTGAGGTCAAGTGTTGTCAAACCAGTTGGAAATAGTGACCACAATGCTACCACATCTATGTGGAGGTAGACTACTGCAAGTCCAATAGAGTCACATTTGATTCTGAAAGAGAACATTTCTGTAAAAATGGATTCATACGATGGAAGTTGAAAGGGAAAATCAAGAGAGTGATATCTCTCCATGACACATGTGGGGAAGGGGGCATTCAAAAGCAATGATACACTGAAGATAGAATTGTACCACAAATGAAGAAAAGCTGCACCAAGTCCCAAGAGGATGGTACCTGACACCCACACTAGATCACAACACACAGGATGGACGTCTGAGCTGGACAGCTTTGCAGAAATACAACAACAGAGCCAAACCACAAAACAGCCTAGCAAGGACTGAACAGATATAGTAGCCATTGAATGTTGACGGGTCTGGTCAAGACATTGTCATGAGTTGGTAGGACACCAAGGAAAGGGAGGGGGAACCCAGTGAGGGGTATGGCCACAATTGATGCACACTGGGACAAGCTGAAGATAGGAACTTAGGAGGTACTCATGGGGGGTAGCCGACAGTTCGTGGGAGCCAGAGGGAGAAGACACATGAACTACAGGTGCCCCCATCTACACGGTCATGTCAGGCAATACGGTGTCAGGAACAGCAGGCAGTGGACTCCAGGAGACAGAAGCAGACAAGCAAACACAACCCAGCTCACTAGTGGACCAGCTGAAGATCATAGGACTTGTGAGGTCTAGGAGGAGATGGTGTTCCTTGGACTGGATTAGGTTCAGGGCCATCTTTTGAAAATTAGTATTCCGACTTAAGAACCTTGGGCCTCCTGATTTTTCCTTCCATTTCCCTTCCCCTCACCTCCCTTCTCATTGGTCTGTATTAGAACTGAACCAGTGGGCAGGATTTATCCCTTAAATTATTATTTTTTTACAATGCTTCGTTTATAACTGCTATAGAAATTCTAAACAGTATTACTATCATGTGAAATTCACGGTGAGTTTCAGAAGGTCTAATAAATCTCTAAAGTGCTCAAATTTTAAATGCTAATTTAGATGAACTTGTAACAATCTTATAAACATTCAATTTTACAATTTCTCAATTAAAAACTCTATTTCCGTTTCACAAAAGAAACCCAATGACAGCCCCTTTTTAGAATTCAGTGTAATATGTACCTTATAAAACACTGCTAAATGGTATACTGCTAAGGTTTACCTTAGCCTCCCGTTGCCATGTGCAATATAGTTTTATTGATTCAAACTCAACATAAAGCGCTACAGTGTGCTGCAGTTTCATTGATTTCACTTTTAAAGTCCCGTTAAAATAAATTTGGCAATTTTATTTTCTCAAAAATTGAGTGAGCTGTCTTATAAGCAATATACATGTTTGGTATCTGAGGAAATTTCTGTACTCAGTGGTTTCTGTAAGTGAAAGTCATATCCCATAATGTCTCCATCTAAATTAGGCTTTTAAGTTCTCACTACACTACTATATCCATGCACTGCCAATCATCCATGGGTGGGATTCAGCCAACCAGTTTTCTAATTCTCTGAAGTAGATGTACTTTACAGACTGTGTATAACAGTCTCTCTCTCTCTCTCTCTCTCTCTCTCTCTCTCACACACACACACACACACACACACACACACACAGACACCCCTACTTCTACCCTTACCACTAGGGCCATGGTGTCACCATTGAGCCCCCACTCTCCAACACATACACACCAATGTGGCCATGCAGTGATTCCCCCCCTCCTGCTGTCATAATAGGCTAGTGTTCCATGTTGTCCTCCCTGGGTGGCCTCCATGGATGGAATCTAAGCTTGGCTCCCTCTTCAAAGCAGTGCCCTGCTCTAGCCCTCTCCTAAAATGACCACCAGGGGACCCAGTCATGGTGGCATGATTGGCAGCACAATTGGTCAAGTCTGGTGGTTGCAACTGCTAAAATGGCTGTCCTAAAAAGACTAATGAGGAGGGTGGGGAGTTGCTAGTGCAGCTGGTTCAGGCAAGTGAGAGGCACTTCTGGGCCCCTGTGGCTCTTATCCAGTGCCCAACCTAATCAAGTGTCAGTGCTGGAACTGCAAAGTTTTTTTTTTAAAAAAAATAAATGTACAAACAAGAAGACACACTACCCAGCTTCCTCCAAATTATTTTAAGGTAAGAAAGAGCACAATATAAACACAGGTCCCCTCCTCATGTGGGATTAAGAAGGAAGTGAATTAATTTTGCTTTCCCCACAAAATGTCCTTGGACCTATTTGTCAGCAATTTGCAGACTTAAGCCTTTCTGGAGGGGCTCCTATACCTCTAAATTTTATCCACTTTGGCCCAGAGGGAAAAGTTTCATAGCTGTTTTTAGATAGTGAATGGGTAAGCACAGAGCTTCATTTACACAGAGTGATTCAGGAGCCAAATTGTTGTTCAAATTGGAGAACACACAGGGCAACTCAGAAACAGACCACACACACATACACAAACAGTGGTACCTCAGGTTACAGATGCTTCAGGTTACAGACTCCGTTAACCCAGAAATATTACCTCAGGTTAAGAACTTTGCTTCAGGATGAGAACAGAAATCATGCAGTGGTGGCACAGCGGCAGCAGGACACCCCATTAACTAAAGTGGTGCTTCAGGTTAAGAACAGTTTCAGGTTAAGTACAGACCTCTGGAACTAATTAAGTACTTAACCTGAGGTACCACTGTATATATACACACACACACATGGTTAATCTTGGGGCCACTAATTTCCTCTCCCCTAAATATCTCCACTGGAATAATTTCAAAGCAATCCTACAGTGGTAGTAGCTATTATGGTAAAAGAGGCTCTTAGATTTGACTTGTATTTGAAAGCACAGATTGTATTCAGTGCTCATGTCATTCCAAGGAAATATCAATAGTCTTGTTTACTGCTTCAGATAAAAGTTTGTTTTTAGAATAATGTTAGAATTCTTGATGAGTGGAGGAGGCAAGATTGGCAAGAAGACTCTGCTTCCTTAAAGATATTACTGAACACTCCACAGTCGGTCCATTTCTTAAGGCTTCTATTAATGTCAATATGAGTTTTAAGGGATTACCCACAGGAAGGTCTTGGAAAATAAGATGTCAACATCTCAGTGAATCTAACCTGAGGCACATCTTTTTAAATGCATCCTGTAAATATTAAATAAATTTGCTGACTGTCTGGTAGATGCGGCTGCTTATTGTTTAAGAAATATTTCAACATAAAGGCTAAAAACTGTGAAAATTTTGGCATGTGCCAAGAAGAATTTTAGAATTTTGACAGAAACTGTGATCTAATTAAACAGTAAGACCTGACAACAGTCACTACTGTCTGTTAATGACCTCCTGGGGGCAGTTAAGCATACCGAAACAAAACAAAACAGACTGAGAAGGTCAACAGCCCTTTAAAAATAAGGCTCTCACCATTCCTGTGGCTCTTTTAACTTTGAGCACCCACCCCATTTATTTTACAGTGTGTGAAGTGATGCAAAATGGACCAGCATACATGACTGCTGAAGCAATTGTACAGTGTTACTCAATAATCCGGTAAAGCTTAAAGCAGCAAGCCAGTTCTGTCCTTGACAAAAAGAAGCCACTGTTGCCAGGACAAGGATTTCATTTCTAACACCTGCCAAACTGTCACCTTCTCACATTGGCATTGAATGCCCACCTAGGCATCACTGCTGGCATTCTTCAACAGAGAGGGGACAGTTCAAAGGGTGTCCTGGCAGTGTAGATTGAGTATGTTCTGAGAGTATGGTCTGAATGAGACAACCTCCTTGATGGAACAAAGCTGCTTGGAGTCTCACAGAATCGTAGAATTGTAGAGTTGGAAGGGACCCAAAGGGTTACCTAGCTGAACACCTGAAATGCAAAAACCACTGCCTGGGTGGAATATCTGCTCTTCGCTCCATGACAGAAGAAAGAGAGCTGTGGTTCTGTTAAGTTCAGTGAACCCATAGGGCCAGATTCAACTTAGCAGGGGTGCTAGTGGGAACAAGAACAAGTTGCGTGAAAATGAAAGAGTATATGAACTAGTGCCTTACTTTGATTCGAATGGAGATGCTCATGTTCATTGAAGTGAGTGGGAATGTTCATGATCAGAACTCACACAGTACTTGAGACTGGGGTGGGAGAGTAACTATTTTACCCTCCGATATTGATCCGATACCATTTTGCTGAGATACTTTTTAGGAGCCCATTCATCCCTCCCTCCCTCTCAGTGAATGTGCAGAGAGAAAGACATTTAATTCTCTATAAAGCATGTGATTTATTTCCTACATACCGTTAAAAAGACTTTTCCATAAATGCTCCAATAGATCCAAGTCAAACATCACTTTGGCTTCTGGAGCAAACTTATTTCCAGTCAATAACTGGAAATTACACAAAGTTATAATGTTTGGATTGCAAGAGACTAACTGGCAGCCGGCTTTACAATAGGGAGCCAGGGACAACTGTTTGCCTGACCTAGACCCATGCAAGTAAGTTAAATCATTTCTAATTAATTTCAAGCTGCAATTTCCATGCAAATAGGAGCTGCATTTATGCCATCCCAATATAATCTGAGTCAATGGGCTCCTCTACTAAAGATATTAATGTGGTAGCTGTGGAATCTAGCTGTTTGCTAGGGAAGTTGTCTCACTATTAACTCAACCGATGCCTTTCCACTGGTGCAGAACATCAAGGGATGGCAAAGTCAACACATCAGGGAAAGGTGGGGAACGGTAATTTATTTACGACAGAGTCTTGAATTTGCATCAGTAAGTGAAGTTCACTGGAATACACTGTCTGGAGAGAGAGAAAATGTTTTGTATACTTGCCTGTTTTGGACAAGGACTCCCATTTGCCGTTGCTACTACAGATAAGCATTTTTGGTTGTTTGTTTGTTTGTTTTACATAAAAAGATCTATTTTGGTAGCGACAGAATAATTGGGCCACAATAAGGAAATTTTGTCCATGGTATGATTATTTTAAAAATCCACTGAAAAAAACGCTTATGTCCATGTGGAGATAGCAGTATTGAATCAGTAGCTTGTGTGCTTCTAGCCTGCACACTTTGTAAAGATTTGAAGAGTGAGGTTATTATCCCTTTACTACTGTCCATACCAGGTCACTCAGCCATTGCTACTATGTCTTTTCTTCTAGGAGATCAAGATAACCAGGCGACAGCAAAAATGGCAGAAAGAAAGAAAGAAAGAAAGAAAGAAAGAAAGAAAGAAAGAAAGAAAGAAAGAAAGAAATTAGCAGGGGCAATTAGAATAAGATCTGTTATATTGATGTAAACCTCCAGAATGTATTTTGTAGAGTTAAGTTTTTACCTCTATCTTCAAAACATTGCATTTTATTCTATTGTTATGGCTAGTAGCTGACGCAAATAAAGATTCTTCTTCTTCTAATCCCTCTAAAGATCTATTTTGGTACCTGCAGACTTTAGCTATTCTCCTCATTTAAAGTCCGAGCCTAAGTGGGGAGAATCATCTGGATTTGTCTGTTCATTTTTGACCACCCATCTCCTAAATTTCTGTTTTAAAAAGTTTCTTTGCCCCACTCCTGTCCATTTCTGAGTGAGGGAAATGAGACCGGATGACAGGTTTATATGAAATTTTGAAATCAAAGTAACAAGAGAGGCTGCCATCCCAGCCCTACTTATCTAGCAGTAAACCCCATGGAATTCAATAGGACTTCTATATATTGTTCGACTTGCCACCGTAAATGACTTTCTGATGTCTTTAAGGTGCCACAAAACTCTCTGTTGCTTTGGTGCAAAAGACCAATGGGGGAACCCCTCTGGAAACGCATTAACTTTGAAAGGGAATGCAAAGGGAAGATAACTGGTTTGGCAACTGAGATATGCACATTTATTGTGTGCTCTGATTCTTTCAAAAATACATATATTTCTGCACGAGCAGATGACAAAACAGAAGACTGACTTGTGTAAAATAAACCAATTGCAGCTAAAGGGGAAATAGAAGACGAAAGTGTGGATTAATGTCGGAACGCCTTGAGAAACGTTTGCCCATTCCTAAGTGGGAGTGAACCAGTGGGCAGAATCGATGGTGTTGGAAATTAAGGGTATACAGAATGAATCAGTGGGCAGATTCAAGGGGATTTAGGTCTTACTCAATTCCAGGTGAGTGCAGAAGGGATAAACCACACATATTTATCGTCACTTTATTACTCTAGCCTTGGTGATGGGCAGCCGAAGCTTGAAAAAGCTTGTTTCTGCTGTACTAGTTTGCCCCTTCACACAATCAAGCCATTCCTCCATGCAAATCATCAGTAAGCGCGGAGCATGTACAAACTGTCAGTTTTCCTGTGTGGTTTATCCCTTCTGCATTCAGTGGCCAGAGAGTTCAGCAAAAACGTGGATCCTCAGTGAGTATACAAAGTGGGTTTGAAAGGAGGCCTCTCTGCCATTGTTCATGTCCTCTAAGCACGGCAAAGAAAACGTGGCTTGGATTTTGACCCCCTTGCCCATATGATTCTGCAACAATGGCACTTGTACCGAAGGAGCGTTTTATATTCCTCTTCCCTTTAAACCTGATATGTTCGATATTAAGAGGAAAATAATTACATCCTTCTCCTGGGAGGCTTATTTTAAATCCGAGCTACGGCCCCACAGAGGCCAGTGCTTACATTTTTCAAAATTGATTTTAGGCGGTGTAAACAGTCTGTAGCTGCATTTGATGTTTCCTCACACTCGTGGTGACACAGTATCACTGAACTGTTGCCCAACGCAGCACGTGTTTTCCATCTTTCGGCATTGCTCATTATTTTAACCCTTTGGCCGTAGGCTGGCAAATGGCATCTGACTTCATGCAAAAACTTGTGGCTACTGCAGTATTCACAGTCAGAAGAAACACATCTGTTAAGACTTTCATTAACACTGCCAAGCCTCCCAGTTTGCAACATGGTACCTCCTGGAGTTATTTGACCACCACAGGCTATATAATAAGCCAGAGTCACTAGGCTGATTTATCTCTAAAGCCAAGTTCTTCATTAATTATTGGTAAGGAAGTTCTGTTCTATTTTTAGGTGTCTGAAATGATTATTTGAAATGCTCGTCGTCCCCCCACCTTTTTATCTTTTTGGTAGTTGGGAAGTAAGGAGACAGCTTGTACGAAATGTGAGTCTGGAGAAATAACTCTGGTTTGGCTAGAATTTCAAATCAGGGTTGGGATATATGCAGCCCTTGGCTTAATTCCATGTGGCCCTCAACCTAAGTTTATTGGGTGGGTGGGGAGACTGTAAAGAGAGGAGGGGGCAAGAGGGGAAAAGGGGAAGGCAGAATGGATGGAAGGGGGAAATGGGGAGACCCCCTTGCAAGTGGTCAAGTAACAGCAGCCCCCTCTGCCCCCAAAATGACGTGTTTGGGGGCTTTCCACAGACTCCTGCATACAGGGAACCCAGTGATGGTACCTCTGACTGCATGCACATTCAGTAGGCAGAACAGGAAGTTCCTCCCAGCCCAGTCCAAAGTGGGTTTGCACTGCAGACTTAAGCTACCCAGAGTCCTCAGCAGTATGGATGAGTCTGGACTCAAGAAACCATTCTGGCTAGCTTAGACGTGGAAGCTTCTGATCACCTCCTCACGCAGGCACACTGGGAAAAACAGGCGAGCGGGCAGCGCATGAGACCAAGGCCCATTCACATAACCCTAGCCTGGACCATAGTTTGGCATTATGTCCGAAAAGGCCCTTTGAGTGCCTCTTAGCATTTTCAAAAGGAAAGTCAATGGAATTCTTTGTTTATGGTATTCACTTCAGTGTAGGCCTCACACGGCAGCCAGGCTCATTAGGAGGCTTTAAGGAGAGAGAGGGGTGTGTGAATGATTGGCAGCCTGTGGTTTCTCTAAAGGAACCATTATTTGGGCTGCTTCCTCCCCTTGCACTTTTGATTACCATCTTCCCCAACGAAGCTGAGATATAAGAGGTCGGGGTGGTTGGAGTGATTTTGTTGTTGTTGTTGTTAATGCAGACATCTTAAAACAAATGGCTTGGGTCTATTTGAATACCACCACAACTGTTTAATAAGCTTACCTAAATTCAAGCTGGTGCTCTGAAGATGAGCAGCGCTGACGATGAAACATTGAGAGACCATTTCATCATTTCAAGGTTGGAGGCTAAGACCAATAGGAATTGATTAACTAACCTGGCAAAAACCTGCAGAACTCTGCAAGGAGTCCTAGCATAATTTAGACTGGCTCGACACTACGATTTAATGGTAATCTTAAAGGGGAAATCCTCAAAGGTCAATTTTGAGGGCGGCGGGGATGAACAAGTCTCTAAATTTTTTACTGGCTCTAGATATGGCAGTACTCACCACCATGGTTTAATACAATTTGTTGTCTGAAGAAGTCTAAAAGTTTAAATCCCTAAGATCTGAACTGCTTCCTATACCCTGATAGATAGATATAGATGATAGATGATAGATGATAGATGATAGATCGATAGATAGATAGATAGATAGATAGAGAGAGAGAGAGAGAGAGAGAGATGATAGATAGATGATAGATAGATAGATAGATAGATAGATGATAGAGAGAGAGAGAGAGAGAGAGAGAGAGAGAGAGAGAGAGAGAGAGATATGATAGATAGATGATAGATAGATAGATAGATAGATGATAGATAGATAGATAGATAGATAGATGATAGATAGATAGATAGATAGATAGATAGATAGATAGATAGATAGATATAGATAGATTATGGATAGATAGATAGATAGATAGATAGATAGATAGATAGATATAAAATACATCTTGTGTGATTGTGCAGTGTACTGTATTGTCCAATGAGCCATTTGGCTCCTGCTCACTCACCATCTCAGTAGTCTCTCGTCCTAGTTGCCCTCCCCCTTTGACCAATCCTGCCAAGAATTCTCCAAAGGGTTCATGACAGTATTTTAGGAAGAAATCTTGGAAGTAGCCCAACAGGCAGATATGGGGTCGGAAAGAAGGAAGGGGGGAAGCCAAGGCAGCAGAGGGAAGGGAAAGATGTGATGCACGGTGACCTAATAGAACAAAACCTTACATGGTTTATAATATCAAAATGTGCTTTGAATGATATAACACTGGAGAAAGAAGACATCATGACCGACGGAAAGCATCTGGGCTTCAATTCTTCTATCAAACAACCCAAAAGGGATTTCTCTATGTTCTCTACCCTGACCTACATGAACCACTGAAGCCACTTGGCAGTGAATTATTAAAAAGCTGTAGCAGGAGCTTGGCACACCTCTAAACTCCTGGCTTTCCTGTTCTGAAAGGTTAAAAAAAAGAGAGTTTTCTCTTTGTGCTAGTGAGGGAGCATCTGTGAGCTCACCAGCACTCTGCTTGCAGTGATAACCTTGTTAGTGCTCCATATAACTGCATGTAACCACTCAGCATGACATCCTTTCCTATTTCTCTTTATGAATAATTTTGTTATACCTCATCCATTTTCAAGTGCTCTTTATTACAGCATGCCACTACATTTATTAGATTTCCCATCAGAGGATTCTTCTTCTTGTTATCCTTAATAGTGCCATGTACTGCCCTCTCTTGACTGTAAAGCTGGCAGTCTTCAAAGGACATTTATTAGTTTATAACCCATGCCTTTTAAAATTCATGCCAAGAATTTCTTATGTGTAAAAGCAAGTTTGCTATAAACGCTCACACATAGGCTGGGGCGTAATCCTAGGAGGGAGCAGTGTTAAGCTAACAAAAAATTTAAAAAAGCAGGGAGTTGGATAAGCATTGTCCTTAGTTGCCCTTGCCGCTCCCAGGTGCTCTTGGGGTGTCAGAAGAATGAACACACTCAGATGACGTTTGCATCATCTACATCCTTGGTTGAAACCAGCCTTTTGCCAAAGCACACATTAGCGAGTCCCTCACTGTTTTGTCCCTAGACTCTTGCCGTCAGTTGATGCTAATTCATTAGACAGGCAGCCAGTTTACACAAGCAGGATGGACCATCCTTCACAAAGGTATGGCCAGGATTGAACACCTTGGGCATCGGGCATCTAGTCTGATCAGATCCCCAACAAGAAGGGGTTGAGTCAAAAGTAAATTCTGATAGATTTGGGCAGCTGTTGATTAAGATAAAGCTGTTGTTTGGAACAAAATAAAATTAAAAAAAATTAAAAAAATTCCTTCCAGTAGCACCTTAGAGACCAACTAAGTTAGTTATTGGTATGAGTTTTTGTGTGCATCTAATATGGATAATTAAAGAACCAACCGAGACAGAACCAAGAGACAAAGGAATTTTTTTGGCTTGGTTTGCATTTAAAGGCAAATTTACCAATTCGCACTTTCTGAAACATGACGTGAATCGTTACACGACAATCCTTTGAAATTTTCACTTCTCCAGATTTCGCAATGGAGTTTTCCACTCTAGTAAAGTGTACAAATATGCATGTGCTAATGTAAAGTGTGCATATAAATGCATGTATTTTGAAAATAACATACAGAAATGAACTCTATTGGGAATTATTAATTAATTAATTGCTTACCTGCCAGAATGGGAAGCTTGGAACACAGAGCCAGGCAAAGGCAAATGTTGATGAACAACCTTGCTTCTTCATGGCTTTTGCAAAACTGGCAACATGCAAGATGAGATTCACTTGACCAACCCTTGTGGCAGAACAGACATGGAAGTGAGACTTGGCAATAGGCCTCTTTCTCATACACTGCCTATGACTTTAAGACAGACACAATCTAAATATGAAATCATTTGAACAAAATGAGTACTTGCTGGGTGATAATTTCCATTTACTTTCCATAGGTGTATTCTTATGTACTGAGTTGAATAGGATCCAAAATGCAGCAGTCTGATTGGTCCTAGAACAATGCAGCAGTATGATTGGTCCGCAGGAGCCACCCAATCCAGCTCCAGGTGGAAGTGAATCCACAACCTGAATGGCCTACAGGAGAATCCCAGAATTAGCCAATCACGTGCAGCCCATTGTGTAAATAATGTATATAAAGCAGATACTTTGAGGGGACATTCATTCATTCCTCCTCACCACTATGAGCTGAATAAAGAGCATGAAATCCACTCTCGACTCTGAGTATATTTCATGTATACTTTCTCTCTCTCTCTCTCTCTCTCTCTCTCTCTCTCTCTCTCTGTGTGTGTGTGTGTGTGTGTGTGTGTAGGTAAGTGTGTGTTTTCTCCATTTTGATACCTCTTGCCCACTTTCATTCTGCCGATTAAGCTTGTTCTATCAGAGGCAACAGTGGAAAAAAGTTAATGTGCATGTACACACACAGGGGCATTGATGGACTATGTCACACCAACTCTCTTTAAAAAACGATTCATTATCTGTCTCTAGCCAAAGTGACTCATCCACATGTGTTTTGAAAGGAGCACAGAGACTTTGGGCAAAATAACAGTGAGAGTCTCTGTTTTGAAACCTCAGAGGAATAATAAAGAGTTAATAGCTGGTTATGAATCGGGAACATGGTTTGGAAAAGGAGATGCAGATGACTTCATTCAAAGAACACGCTTTGAATTATTCATTCCCAAGGAAGGAGAAAGGTAAGCAGTTGTCATGGCTTGCCGAATGAAGGCAGCTGGCACACTTGAGCGGTCCGTGGGCATCGACCACCCTGCTTGTGGCCATTGGTTCTTCTACTTCTGTTCTTCCCAGCCCCCGGCAGCTGGCACAATAGTTGCACGACTTGACAAATTTGCACAAAAAGCCCTGGTTGTGCCACCCCGCCCCCCTTAGTAGTTGCACACTGGTTCTGTAGACAGCAAATCAAAGTTCCAAGGGAATCTTTGTAAGAGGTGCAATAACAATGTGACTTTGGGATTAGCTGATATTTGAACCAGGAGCTTTTTGTGTGGAGTAATTCCAGTGCCCGAATGGAAAGATATAATGGGAGGCTCTTAATGAAATCCCCAGAGGTGCCAAGTTGAATAAAATATTGGGAGGGCCCAGGTAAGCCCTGCTCCACATAATTAATCACATGAAACAGTACATGCACACCATTTGAATGGCAATTCCCAATAACTTGAGGGGGCATCCCCCTCAAATATTTTATTGGCGGAGGAGGGACCTCAGCCCCTCAAAGTTGGCATCTATGGAAATCTGCAATCCCTACCGGCTGACAGCTTCCAAGATTAGTCACATTATGGCTGTTCTGTAGTCTTCTAAAGCTGTACTCAATGGAGAGCATCAAAAAGGATGGGAGGTTTAGGGGAAGCTATGAGCTTTGAACGTACGGTGCAACCTCTGACTGCCCCAGCGCTTCATCCAACTCTGGTCCTCTCTAGAGTGAGCCCTGGCCACCACAAAGAGAGAAATTACATGCACAGCTTCTAAGTCCTTCCTGATCAATGCAGGATGAAGATGATGTCATCAAGGACAGCATCTGCGATTACATATGTATGAATACTTTTGCCTATTCCTTCTTCCACCCCATCTCTCTCCCACCCACATGCCGTCGCAGACTTGTCTCTTCCAGTCTTCTGCCAGACATCTTGTCCTGGGCAGCCAATGGGACCTGGGCAATGAAAAAGCACGTGTGAATTCTTCAGAGAACTTTGATCTGATCTGTTCACAATACTTTAATTCGCTGCCATCGAGGCTGACGAATGAGGAGAGAAATGTAATCCCAAAGCAAAACAGATCTATGCATTTGGTCTTTCAGCAGAAGTTGGCGGCAGATCCTGGAATGCACAATATTAAGAAAATTTATCTTGGTAAAGTCTCAGGAAAATGTATGTTTTTATTCTACCCGAAGTAAAAATATTGGTCAACGTGAAATTAGAAAGTGAAAACAATACTCCCCCTTGTTCTTTTTTTTTAAAAAAAATCTCCCTCCCACGCTCAATCGGTATCCCATACCAATTCTAAAACAAATAATATATATTGTATGAGGGGTTTTTCCTTAATAACATTTTATTGGTATTTACTTCGTCTTACAGCAAAGACTTTTAACAGAAAAAACCCTAAAGTTACAATAACATGCCAAAGTAATTATAACATAACATCTGATTACAGAGCATCACAATTCACATTTCCTTACCTTCATTTCCAGAGTTTTCTGTTTTTAAGAAAGAGAAAATGTAATCTTCACTGAATTCCGTGGAGTCAATGAGAGCATGGTGGGATGGTAGAGCATTGGATTAGGATCTGGGAGACCAGGGATTCAAATCCTCACTTCGCCATGAAACTTCCTCAGTGGCACTGGACTTGTCACTTTCTCTCACCCTAACGTACCTCACAAAGTTGTTATGTAGAGAAAATGGAGATATGATTACAGTGGTACCTCGGTTTACAAACTTAATCCATTCCAGAAGTCCGTTCTTAAACCGAAATTGTTCTTAAACTGAGGTACACTTTCCCTAATGAGGCCTCCCACTGCCGGTGCCCTTCCACCATTCGGATTCCGTTCTTAGACCGAGGTAAAGTTCGCAAACCGGGACACTACTTCCGGTTTTGCGGAGTTTGTAAACTGAATAGTTTGTAAACAGGGCTGTTCTTAAACTGAGGTACCACTTTTTTACATATGCTGCCCAATTTTCTTAGGAGGAATGTAATAAAGAAATAAATAAAACAGAAAGATGCACACTGAAGTAGGAAAAAAGTCTGCATAGGCATACTTAGCAACAAACTGTATCCAACACATACAGTATACTCAAGAGTCTGAATCCAGCATATAAAATGGAATGAGTGTCAAGAAAATGTTATTCATCTGTTCAGAATATTTTCACCCCACCTTTCAATGTAAAATATTTCTAAGCCTACTGAGATGCTTAGGAAGTTGAGGAAATTTTAATCTGTTCTATTATTCTTTTGTATGTTTTAAAATACAGTTGTGAATTTTTCTCAGTGCTATGGTTTTTTCTTTTTGTAAACCACTTTGAGGTGTTTTTTAAAAAATAATCAAGCACTGTATAATTTTTTGTGAAATAAATAAACAAACATGTGACTATATCGTTATTTTATATCTATCTATCTATCTATCTATCTATCTATCTATCATCATCTATCTCCCTCCTTTTCTCCAGATTGGGACTCAAGGAGGCTTACACAAATTTAAACAACACAGACAAAACACAGAAAAGTTAAAAACAAATAAAAGATAATGGTTCAAAAGTAACTAATCTATAACAGAATTAAAACGATATAAAAACAAATCTATGAAAATACAAAGAGTAAAAGTATATCGTAAATTAAAGACAGTAACAACATACAATAAAATAATGAAAGTTTTAAAAAATTAAATATCTAATTACATTTAAGAAATCCAAGTAGTGGCAGGCCAATGTTGTTAAAATCACCAGAGCAGTCTAACCTCTGGCCATGATAGTCTGCCAAGAAGGCTTTCAATAAGTATCACTCAGATAAAACATAAGCCAGTGATGAGGAGAAAATCTTGAGCCCGGTAGCACTTCCGATTGAGGAGGCCTTGAGCTACCCTTGCTGATTAGGTGTGGCAATGCCTCCCCCCCAACCCCTGTGTGCTAGATGAATAGTTTGCCTCTGAAGCAGCATGCCCTTCATCCACCATGCTGCTATGAAACCTGCAAGTATCTGAAAGCTGTCCATGAGGAGGGCATGGACATTGTGCATGGGGCTATGGAGGGCAGTTGCCAATGACTGCCACCAGCTTGGATGGTTTGAAAAGAGAAATATACAAAACCATGGTGGGTAGCACCTTCGATGGCTACTAGCTATGATGAATATGTTCTCCCTCCAGTGTTGAAGGCCGTACGGTTAAGGATATTGGTTTCTGGGAATCACAAGTGGGGAGAATGCTGTTGTGCTTGTGTCCTGATTGTGGGTTCTCCACTGCATTTAGCAGGCCTCTGTTGGGCAAGTTGGGCCTTTTGCCTGATCCACCATGGTTCTGAGAAGATTGAGATATTGCCCATACATACTTGCAAGCTCTGGGCCCCTTAATCTTTTTTTAAGGGGGCCAGACCCCTATTTTTCAGGCCAAATCCAGAGCCAGGTGTGGAGCGATGTCAGGACGTCACACAACATCACACGTGTGAGTGTGTGACATCAGGACATCACGTGCTGCCCCCTCAACGTTCTTCGGAAGATGGCGCCTCTGTGCCCATGTCAGTTTTTTATTTCACAGAAGCCTCGTAATACACAGTGCCAACATATTGTTTTGCAGTTACCATGAATGGCTCTACTCTTCCTGCATACAGAGCCTCAGTGAAATTTGGTGAGGCTCCTTCATACATAGCATTTGCCATCTTCATGTTAATTCACAAAATTTACCAATGAAAGCATAATTCGCACTCAAAAGTGAGAGGGATCATTCCCTTCCAATATCACCGTGGCACATCTATCCTCTTTACAACTGCAAAATGCAAAGCTTTAATGGGTAAATGGAGACCTTCTTATCTTCTGAGGTTCAAAACATCCCAACAGCTTCTCCAAAATTATCACTGAAAGCACATGCACCTGTTTGGTGTGCCAATATTTCTGAATACTTCATTATCTCCAGGCAATGCTTTTTTTCTGGGAGGACGCAGGGGTACACATACCCCTAAACATTTTGTGAATCTGTGTTTGGCCTCATTGAGGGGCAGTATTTCAATATGAGTAGGAAAATGAGAGTACCCCTAAACATTATTTTTTAAAGAAAAAACTCACTGTCTCGAGGTAGCTGAAATCCTTTCTCTTGTCTCTATGTAATGTAGCTTCCAATAGCATGCTCCTAAAACTGTTGCTTCCAAAGAGAATTCCCTGGTATTGATACAAAACAAGCACTGAATTAATCTAAATGATGGTCCTCCAGCTAACACTATCTTGTTTAGCTTTAGAGCGTGGACCTGTGCCCACAAAGTGTGGGGCAAAAATTAAGTGTGGATAAGCCCTAAATGAGGGGACACAGGTGATGCTGTGCTCTAAACCACAGAGCCTAGGGCTTGCCGATCAGAAGGTTGGAAGTTCGAATCCCCACGACGGGGTGAGCTCCCGTTGTTCGGTCCCAGCTCCTGCCCACCTAGCAGTTTGAAAGCACATCAAAGTGCAAGTAGATAAATAGGTACCGCTCCGGCGGGAAGGAAAATAGCATTTCCGTGTGCTGCTCTGGTTCGCCAGAAGCGTCTTAGTCATGCTGGCCACATGACCCAGAAACTGTATGCCGGCTCCCTCAGCCAGTAAAGCGAGATGAGCGCCGCAACCCCAGAGTCGTCTGTGACTGGACCTAACGGCCAGGGGTCCCTTTAACTTTAAGCCCTAAATGAGCTGCATGTGACCTTAAACATAGACACACATACACCCTCTGAGCTCATCTGGAATTGAATGGAGCTGACTTTGAATTACCTCGTGCTGCCACAAACAGTTGCATACCCCTCAACCATCCCAATTTATGCAGGACATCCCAGAATTACAGAAGCCATCCCACCCAGCTTCGGACTGGATCCCGGAATGTCCTGTTTTTCAGTCTGCTACTCCGGTGTGAGGCAGCTGGCTTGCACCGGACCAAAAGATGCTCGTTTTAGATCCAGGGGATGCATTTGCAGCCAGGAATAGTAAGGCTCACCAGCCGTGAATAGCAGTGCTGAGCTACCACTCCTGGCTATATCGAGTTGCCATATGTAGCTGAAGTTTTGGTTCGGCAAGGCCCACCAATCCCTGGCTGCAAATGTATGAAAGACCCGTGCAATCGGGAAGTGCCCCCCTGCTCCCCAAAGACCTATTTTGCCTTGCTCAGAGCTCCTTGCACCCACTCTCTTACCTTCTGCCCCCCTCCTCCCTCACACCTAGAGCAAGGATTCATTCAGGGCTTGCAGAAGAGAGAGAAAGAGGACTGACAGGGAGTGGGAGAGATGGGGAACAAGTGGACATTTAAATTAGGCATTTGGTTTCTGAGTGTTCGCAACTTGAGTACTGGAGCAGCCCTGTTGATTTTTGGCCTGAGCAAGCGGTGACTTGCTCTCCCCCCCCCCCCCCCCCGTGCACAGAAGCACAGTTCCCAGAATTCACTGGGGAAGGGGAAATGTTTAAATCTGTGGCATGCCTGCTGCTTTTTTATTACGATCTCTGCAGCAATCCTGAGCCACACAGTGCTATTAACACCATCCCTGTCTTCTTGCCCTTGTGCCTCTTAACCGTTCTTCCCAGCGGAGAGCCTTCTGCCTGCTTCCTACTGCCTCGGGATCCGATGGCAGACTGAAAGCATGCCAGTCCCTCCCAAAAAGCCACACATGAAGCAGTGGCCACAGACAACCGCTTTCTTTCTTAGGCTTCCCTGTAAAACACCACACAGACCTTCATTCTCAGATACTTCCATAAATATAGCACACTGAAGCAAGGAGAGGGGTTTTTTTTTGGTCCAATTAATTATATGAATGCCCACAGCATTGAGTCGCATGCCTCTCTGCTACATTGTACTTAATTATTTTTTATGTTTGCATGTTGCTAAGCCAGGACGTCTTTCATAAATCTGATCTTATTATTGCAATTTTCTTTAGCTTTATTCAAAATAAAGAAGAATGAAAACATAGGAGCACGCAGTCCGGTAATATATTAATTTTGCCACAAGAGAACTGTAAACTGCCCTCGCCTTTAAGTGCATACGTAATTGCCTCAATGACTTAGGCTATCCTTTAGGGGGTGCAGGCTCAGGTAGTGATTTTTTTTGGGGGGGTGGCTGCTTGTTAGCCCTAATGATGGAAGCGAGGCCCACTGCCTCTAGCAAAAATCTGAAACTATTTTGAAACAAAGATATCTTAACAACCTCAGAAATGGCGGGTGCCACTAGTTAGTGAAAAAATATTGAATGAGCCAATTATTCTTCCACAGTAAAGCAAAGTATGTAATTTGCTAGCATCACCTACAGGTGAAAGCTCAGTACTGTGCACTGCATGTATGGGGAAATGTGCTTTTGAGAGGCTTAAAGTGGGCAAGTGATGGAAATAATCAGCAGACAGCGGTGTCCAATTTGCTCAAGGTCCAACTTGCTCAGAAAGCATTCGGCTCCCGATGCTACACTCCCCTGCTCATACTCAGAGTGGAAACTCCTGCAGACAGACATCTTTGTAACGTGCAAATGGTCAGATGTGATTCGGAGAGGAGTAAACTGAGAAGGTCCCAGGAGCTTTGCTGTCACATGTCTTAGATTTAGGCCTGATCACATCCACATTACAAAAGGCAAATTGCAAAGGAACTGAAACTGATTAGGCCGGTTGTATACAGTGCATTGTTATGCAAGAGTTTCAGCAAACAAGGAAAGTGTTGAGGTTATTCATTTGTGTGCAGGATGCATATTTAAATAGCCCAGACATGCAGCTAAGAACTTTGGCCAGATCAGGGCTCCCAGAAGTGTACATGAGTCCCCATCTGTGCATCATTCAAGAAGAAGAAGAAGAAGAAGAGTTTGGATTTGATATCCCACTTTATCACTACCCAAAGGAGTCTCAATGTGCCTAACATTCTCCTTTCCCTTCCTCCCCCACAGCAAACACTCTGTGAGGTGAGTGGGGCTGAGAGACTTCAGAGAAGTGTGACTGGCCCAAGGTCACCCAGCAGCTGCATGTGGAGGAGTGGAGATGTGAACCCCGTTCCCCAGATTACAAGTCTACTACTCTCAACTACTACACCACACTGGCTCAACCTTTTAAAGAACGCAAGAAGGCAAAAAATAGTACTACAGTCAAATGTTTGGACCAAATATTGGCCTATTGGGGCCCCACCAATTCATTCTTTAAACAAAGAATGGATGTTAAACTCATTCTTGCAATCTCATTAGTGCTACCTTTGTTCACATTTTCAGCCTGACCCTGGGCACGTTTAGGAGACTAAGGGCTTTCCCATACTTTTGTTTGCCTTGCCACTTTGCTCCAGGAAAACCCATGGTTTAGCACTGAACAGGAAACCAATGGCAATCAGATTTTCTGAGGATTGCCAATGGTTCCAATTTAGTGTGAAAGAGTGGGATTTCCATGGGAAAGTGGTAGGGCGCTTTCCAGTTTTGTTGGGGTGTGGAAATCTGCTTTGGAAGGCACTGATTTGGGCCAGGGGAAATGATGATGCTTAACCCGCTGTCACCCGCTGCTGCAACTCTCCCTAAGTTGCTTTTCTCTGACATTAATGAGACACTACAATAGCATACCTTCCCTTACTGCTTCTCTGCCTCACAGTGCAACTTTCTGAACTGCTTTTCCTGTAACAAAAACTACAGCATGGCTTTTCTTGAAACTTCTGCCTCAAGTTCATCGGGTTATCAGCAATAGTAGGGCTACACAATATGCTAGTGAACATTTCTTTTCGAAACACCTGTCTGTTGGTTTATGTGAAGGCAAGGGAAAAAGGGTATTTGTTAGGGAGAAATGGTGGTCAAAAGGAGGGGGTGCTTAACCCTTTCTATGACCACCAATCCTCCGTTGACATTTAACCCCCTCCCAGCTAGATTTATCGTGGCTATACTTCTGCCTATCATTTCACCTGCTGGGAGAAAACATTTTAAAAATTCCCATTTGGCCCACAGAGAGGCTGCTTTGGACAACTTACGGCCACATGGCCTATACCTGCAGAGATCAAGTGTAGGAGAAGAAAGACATGACTGGACTAAAAGGAATTTTGCATGCCAGCCTTGTGCACTGATCTCCATGAGTGCGGACAACCAATTGGAGCTTTGCAAACCCAACAATCAGCTGGTCTATACACTGAGAGAATAATTGGTACAATTAATTTTATTTTGCACGAAATTGTTTCATTAAAAATGTGGGATAATTCCCTCCTTTTTATTTAAATTTACATCAGTGAAGAAGTTGGACTTGCTGCGCCTTGGCATTTCCAGAAAAGGCCCCTTTGTTTGAAGGTTTCATGACAATATCCAGAAGTCTCTGTAATGATGCACAGTTTGCTGTTTCAAGTCTTGCTTCGGTAGCATTTCTCCATGGGACAAAGGGTTATTTCCCCCCTTCCTTTTAGGCTGAGGCAAATGCCCTACAGAAGCCTGCTGAAATTCCAAAATCAGCCCTTTATTTCCTGCTTTATGTTCCAGATTGCTTCAGTCGGTGCTTGATGAAGTAACCTGCGATGCATCAAACTCCATCAGAGAAGAAGCCTTGGGAAACCATAATTCCCTTTCCCCCTGTAGCCTCAGAATCTGTCTCCAGTAACTTCGATGAGCCAAACAGTGCAGAAACAACCTTTAGTTGAACCTTTGGGCCTCACCATCTAGCCCATAATTCTTTGTCAGGCTGCTGTATATTTTTAAGTGCATAATAAGCATAATTTAAGGTGCTTAACAGGTTGCCACAAATATAAATAATGGGAGAAACATCTTCTTGGAGTTAAACTAAGAGATTGGCAGGGAGCTTACCTAAAGGCAAATGGGTTGAAACGTGTCCAGGCCTGTACTCCTGTTTCTCAGTTAAATGCACTTTAGATGTAAACTGACAGCCTGCTTTAAAATAATATATATATATATATATATATATATACACACACACATATATATATATATATTAACCACTTTTTCTCCTTGCTCAAATGGCTTGTGTAATGGGTTTCCCATTCCATAACAGCAAAGATGGAGCAATGAGACTCTTCAGCTGGCTTAATCAAGCCAGCTGGGAACATGCACATCATATGATCTGCAGCTCAAGAAAATGGCAAGGTTGGGGTGACCTATGGTGTGATTTCAGTAACATCATATTTCATCCCAGAGAGTAGTGAGTGTTGGTGTGGGTGTATGATTTGTTTGAGTGTGTATGCAATTCTTATATGGCCCTTCTGGAAACAAAATTGTCTCGTACTAGAAGATAGCCATAGTGGGGCTCCTGTGCCTCTAAAGCCACAATCGCATACTCACTGACTTGGGAGAAAGCCCCACTGAAATTGCTGATGTGAATATGCATAGGGTCAGGTGACTGAAAAGTATCACTCAGGACAGGAAGAACCATACATATGGAATTTGAAAAATCGGCAAAATGTCCAGGTTTTTGCCAGTAGAAGCAGGAAGTGTGTGAGGTTCATTTCCCCAAAAAGTTCAAAAACTTTGTGACCGGACTGAAATATGGCAGCCCTAGAAGAACCCTTAGTGACTTGCCAGGGGGAACTTCAAAGCAATTTTAATAAAAATCAATGAATTTCAAACGAAAGAATTCAAAGACGGCAGAATAATGGAACAATGGGTTATTTAAAGGAATCAGAATCTACCCACTCTATCTAACTGAAGTTGTACCACTTGTCCACTGTAAGGTGTGTGGACGCTATAAGCTCATAGGAGCTTCACACCCCTCTCCCTTCCCCTTTCCTCTTCATGCATTGCTTTTGTCATGTCTGTCTTGGTTTGTTTACACTGCAGTTTCCAATAATATCCACAATGAGAAATGGATATAAGTTTATTTTCAATGAGATGAAACCAGGATCCTGATTTCATCTCCCAGTCAAAATTAAAGCTACAGTTTCCCTTCCTAGATGTAATGGAAAACAATGGTTTAAACGAGTGCTTCCCAAACTTGGGTCTCCGGCTGTTTTTGGACTACAGTTTCCATCATCTGTGACCACTGGTCCTGCTAGGTAGGGATGATGGGAATTGTAGTCCAAAAACAGCTGGAGACCCAAGTTTGGGAAACAATGGTTTAAACAAACCATGATGGAAAGGAGAGAGGTGGTGAAGAGGGGCATGACGGGGCTCTCAAAATTGTTACCCTGTGGATTATTTGAGTGGGCCCAAATAATTTGAACTGGGCCTACCTGTCCTTGAAATTCTAGGTAAAGGTAAAGGGACCCCTGACCATTAGGTCCAGTCGTGGCCTACTCTGGGGTTGCGGCGCTCATCTTGCTTTATTGGTACAGCTTCCGGGTCATGTGGCCAGCATGACTAAGCCGCTTCTGGCGAACCAGAGCAGCGCACAGAAACACCGTTTACCTTCCTGCCGGAGCGGTACCTATTTATCTACTTGCACCTTGACGTGCTTTCGAACTGCTAGGTTGGCAGGAGTAGGGACCAAGCAACGGGAGCTCACCCCGTCGCTGGGATTAGAACCGCCGACCTTCTGATCGGCAAGTCCTAGGCTCTGTGGTTTAACCCACAGCGCCACCCACTTCAGGTACAAAAACAGCTTGTCTAGGACAGTATGCATGAACGAAGGGATGCTTTTAGTTTGGTCAGAAGCTGTGCCAGTCTGCTATTCCTGCTTCCCTATGAGTTAGCCAGGGAGTCACACAAAACAGGTGTGAATTTTCTTAACAACTTCTTGCATACACTTTGCTATTTTTTGAGATTCACTTCCGCTTCTCCGTATCCAATAAAACAGTAATGTGCAAACTGCTGAAATACAGACACTGGGGCCAGGAGTTTAGGCATTTCCTTTGGAAAACGGATCTGACTGCAAGAAACAGAATGTGTGCACTGTATTAGTTTAAGCAGGTACACAGAGGCTGGAGTGAGCTTCTCCTTTGTGGAGCACCTGCAAGGAAGTGATATCCTAACCGGTTTCCATGTGCATATGCCTCCGCTGGCTGCTCCGATCAACGCCCATCAATTAAACAGCTGAGACCTAAGCAGAAACATGTGTCCATGCCTCTCGTGGGCTGCCCTCCTTTCTCAGTGCGGTGTAGTGAGAAGGCAAGGGCATAAGTAAGGCTGCAGCCAGCCAAGGGCTCATAGGCTATGCAAATAGGGTCCCCCACCCACTACAGCTTAATTCTGTCTATTTTTCTGAACTGGGTCCATGCATGTTTAATGTCACAGTCTTGCCATACACCTCTCGGAAACGAGCGAGATCATTCAAAACAGCTGTTTATACATATTTGCGAGAGGGAGGCGAAGCCACCACAATGCGCTGCGCTTCGTCTCATGTCAAAAATTCTTCCAAGTTATTGTAAAAAGGGATTGGGAACAGGAGCCACAAGGCAAACCCCTCCTTAATTTTCTGTTTTTCCTCCCGTTGATTCACTAATGTTAAGCCCTGGGCCTGTGTTCCCATCACTAGAGGAATTCCCGTTGACTGCACACAACTGATGTTTGTATATGTTACTGTAATGCTTCAAAAGCATCAGAGCTCGCTGCCTTTATTAGCCAGAACTAAACAAAAAGGCTGGATGATCCTCTCGTGACCTTACAAAACTTCGTGCGGAATCATAGTCACTCAAGGGCACCCCAAGTATCCGTCTGTGGGAAAGGGATCGGGGTTGATTAGCACATTTAAAGGCCAGGGAGATTGGCAGAAGGATTCAGAACTCAACAGATAATGGACTACCCTTAATAATGGAGCTAAACATCCAGTGTTTGAGAGCCAGTTGCTCAGCTCTCGGAACTAGAGGAAGAAAGCAGTCATTGCACATTTGCATGGGAGCCAGCATGGTGCAGAAGACAGATTGCCCTGCCAAGGAGCCCTGAGTTCAGATCTCTGCTTAGCCACTGATTGTTCTTGGGGCAGTTGTGATTTCTCAGCTCAATCTACCTCACAGGGTCACTGCAAGGAGAAAATGAGATAAACCCCATGTACATCACCCTGACTCCTTTGGAGGTGGTGGAATACAAAAGTACAAAATGTGGAATTGCGTGTTTAGCCATACCCTCCAAAATTTCTCCAATTAAAATGGGGACGTCCTATTCAGTGCTTTTTTTTCTGGGGGTATGCATACCCCTAAACATTTTGTGACTCTAATGGGATAAGAAAGTAAAAAAGAAAGAAAAAAGTTTATTCTCTAAATGGTCAGTTCCATTGCTACCCCCGGTGGTGGCCTCATTTCCTGTCACAGTGTTTCCTGAGTCTCAGACAAAAGTGAGCATTTAATGTGTGAAGTAGGAGTTGAAATCTAGCACTGTGATTGGTCAGTTTTGTTGTTACCACCTCCGATGGCAGCTTGATTTGGCAACGGACACCAACAGCAAGCAGAGGAATCGGGAAGATGTTAGTGCACACACAACCTCATGCCAATGTGGAAGGTCCTGTCAGCTGTGTAATATGAGGTATTGCATGTTCTTTGTACTTTTGTCCATTAACTGTATTTCTTTTTCCCAATTTGAACGATAAAATGGTGATTTCCTTGAATCAAAATGAGAGTACCCCTAAACATTTTTTTTTTAAAGAAAAAAAGCACTGGCGCTATTCATGAATAATAATAGTAATTTTACTATTTATACACTGCCCATCTGACTGGGTTGCCCCAGCCACTTTGGGCAGCTTCCAACATATATAAAAACATAGTAAAACATTAAATATTTTTTTAAAAAACTTCGCCATACAGGGCTGCCTTCAGATGGCTCAGGGGCCAGATAACTCCCTACCCTCCAACATTTCTCCAATGAAAATAGGAGATGGAAATTTGAGTTCCCTCAGGTGCACCCAGGTTTGTTGTTTGAGTTGACAAAACAAGAGTCATTTTCCTTTTTTAGAAAGAAGCAAATGAGGGCCTATAATATTTCCCCCTCCCCCCTCTTCCACACATTCATTGCAGTTATAAAAGCTGAAGGGAGAGCATGGCCATTTGGATTCCAGGCGTGAAACTGTGTTCACAAGTCTTAACGTCTTAAGAAGAAATACATCTCAATCATCCGCACTCTGAATGTTTCATGGGGAAAGCAGAAGAGTTCCTCGTGTTAAAAAACCCTTAGTGTTGCGCATTGGTATTCTACACCCCAAAGACACAAGGCATCAGGCGTTGGGCAAAAAGTTAAGCATCTTACCCAGAATAAAACCAGGATTTTTGCCGCCGTCAACAGATTTTAATATGTTTGCACTTGCCACATAGGCGGCAGTAAGTGAAACTACATAGGCAGCAGTAAGTGAAACTTCTGTTTGCTTTTTTTTTTTTTTACCATATATACGAAACGTGCTTCTTTTAAGATGTTCTTTTTAATTCTCAAGATGGTGCTGCAAAAGTACCACAAGGAAAGGTTACACAAAGCAGCCGCAAATAAAGTGCATGTGCATTAATAACTTAGCTTGGCTTTTTGTTTAATGTCCAAGATGATTGGAACAGATTGTATCATGAACTACTTTCCCTTTCGCTAATTAAATAGCACTCCCCACTTTCCATAAAGCATGCTGGTTTTTTTTGTTTTTTTTTTTAAAAAAGAAAAAAGTATCTATAGTCACTCTGCTGGATAAATTACTTTCAAGTAAGTGCCATAAAGCCCATTACATTCCTTCTTTAGAAGTGGATCAGGTCCAAACAGACAATCAAAGGATTTCAAAGGGATTATTTTAGATTAGTAAAAAGTAAAGGAGCCATGAGGCTCTGACACGATCGTAAAGGCAGAACGGATAAATTAGAAGCCACATACCAAACAAAAGTGCTCTTGCAAAAGCAGCAGTGGATCCAAAATGAAAAAAACAGAAAAATAAAAATCCTACTGTATTAACCTTAGCCCAAATGGAAATCTGTTTATACAGGAATAAAAATGTCAGAAGTCCAATGCTATCTCCTTTGCAAATCAAAAAAAGTCATTTCAAGTGAAAAATAATAAGAGCCACAAACTCAAACTGGGCTGCCTAAGTAGTCTGGGGCCAGGTTGAGGGGGGGCAGTGAGAAACGGGGGCTGTTCTTTCTGCAGGTCCCATTTTCAATTTCGGCGAACAGCCCATGTTATGATTTAGCATATTAATGAACCATTATTGCATAACTGTAGTTTTATTGGAGATATATGACCTGCTAAACGATGCTGTTTTTCCAGGGGGGGGGGTGGAGTTTGCAATACCAATTCTATGGGAATGTTTCCTGCTGCCAGTTCCTAAATCTTTCAGGAGCTGTCAGCATGCTCAGAAGTCAAGCCCAAAATACCCTAGCAGGCATCAGGACATGCCTAGGCCTTCTATTTTATTTTTTATAAAAAATGCAATAGAAACCATTGCAGAAACACCTTAAAACATGAGAGATTATTGAGAACAAGATCATCCTATCGCAATTGTCAATCTGAAGGACACTGTCAGGTACGTGAAATTTAAGCTGCTCCTCGTCGAAATGAAACTTGACATTTAAAAGCAAACTTGGGGTTTTTTTTCCTAGCTAATTTCTGCCCAAAGTAATTATCCTCAGAGCTACATTTACAACCCCCTTTGATACTAAAGTGAAATTCTGCTCAGAACAACAAACCAAGAATAGAAGTCTGTCATTTCTAGTCAGACTCTGCCTTTACACACAGATAAAAAATTGCAAGTAGCCATGTTGGTTTATCGAGGGAGTGGGAGTGGTGAACCTCCCCAAAGAAACCTTTTATTAGGACCAAATGAAAGGGCACAAAGAAGTAAACAAGCTTTAGAGTTCCTTAAACCATTGTGATGAAGAGTTTTAATTGACTTAATAATAATAATAATAATAATAATAATAATAATAATAATAATAATACCCCGCCCACTCTGGGTGGCTACCAAAAGGATTAAAAGCACAATAAAACATTAGACATTAAAAACTTCCCTAAACAGGGCTGCCTTCAAATGTCTTCTAAAAGATAGTTGTTTATTTCCTAGACATCTGAAGGGAGGGCATTCCACAGCACAGGTGCCGCTACCAAGAAGGCCCTCTGCCTGGTTCCCTGTAACCTCACTTCTTGCAAAAGCTTGTTCACTTCTTTCTTGGCCCGTATCTCAATGGTAGGGAATGGGTTTTTGTGTGTTTTTTAAAGGATTTTAAATTCTAGTGAGGTTCAGGTGTGAGGCAAGAGGAATGATCACACTAGAAGAACCTGGAGATCCCCAGCCAGTCAAGGTCAACAACAATGTGCTAGGCCAGTGGGAAACCTTTGGCCCCCCAGATCTTCCTGAGCCAGAAATCCCATCAGCCCTAGCAAGCATGGCCAATGGACTGGGAATATGGGAATTGTGGTCCAGCAAATCTAGGGTGGGACAGAGGCTACAGATAGAGACAGAAATAGTCTGACCCAGGTTAAGGCAGATTCTTCGATTTTTTTACTTGGTTCAAATGAAGGATTTACTGTTATTCTTGCATGTGACAAAGATGCTTCATGGCCTATTGGTAAGCAGAAACATATATCACAATTCTGGAAAGAGGCTGAGAGACAATTATTTTACAATAAACTTTACTACAACTTGAAGTTGGTATATGGTTATATTTACCCCTCTTACCTTACATAAAATAATAAATCTGTAGGTAGGATAATGCAGATGACCAAACTATCCTGGGTTCAGAGATCTCACAGACCCTCCAAGTGTCCCTATTTTCCAGGGACAGGCCCCCTTGAAAGCCATCCTGGTTTCTGATTTGATCCTGGAATGTCTTGCTTTCCCTTAGGATGTCCCTGTTTTCATCAGAAAAATGTTGGAGGGTGTGGACTTATGTTACCCCTGAGCCAAGGAGATAAGTAACCTTACAACCTCTACAAGGCATTTGAAGGAAGCCCTGTACAGGAAAGTTTTTTTTATTATTATTAAATGTTTAATATTTTATCACGTTCTTATATATGTTGGAAGCCACCCAGAGTGGCTGGGGCAACCCAGTCAGATGGGCGAGGTATAAATAATAAAATTATTATGATTATTATTACAGAATAGGATGTCCCTATTTTCATCAGAGAAATGTTAGAGGGTATTAGCTCATCCTGGATATATGTGGCTCATTGTACGTGCTCTGGAGAGGGTCAGAACCAGAAAAATTCAAAGGAAATATGTAGTTCCTTCCTGCAAAGGCTACAGGTAGCTTTACTGAGGATTTTAATGAGGTACTATTCATTATTTCCGTTGCCCATGTAAGGCATAACCCAAACAAGCACATAATATAGAAATGTACTTAGAAATGCCCTGCAATGGGAACTGCACTAATACCACCATGTCCTTATGACTCATTTCAATGTGCTGTCCGAGTATTCCTGCCCAAAGCTTACTAGGAAACTGATTACTAGTGCTTCCATCAAATCTGATTACCTGGACTATCCTATTACCCCGTTCTTATTCTAAAGGCCATTTTCCAAAGTGGTGCTCCAAAGTTAAATGGACAAGACCTGTTATTAGTTAATGAGGGTCAGGAAGGGGGTGGACTTTATTTAAAGCATCACATCGCTGCTTAATCTGGTAAAAGGAAGATTTCCATCCCTTAGTAGAGTGATCTACGTGGTTATTCGAGTTGTGCCTTTCAAATTATGTCAGGGAAGCAAATCTAGTACTTTTGTACCTTACAGACTCGGTGTTTTTTTAAAAAATATGTTCTGTGCTATCAATAGGTTGAAGATGGTCTTTAGTTTATCTTAGTTTGTTTTAAAAGTATTTCATTTATTTATTTAGTTTATTTAGTGGGTCTCTACTTGCAACAACTCCTTGGGAAGACACTGAAAGAAACATCAGAGCAGGACTGGGCAGAAGGTCGATCAGGATCTTGTGAGAAACTGCTGGAGGGGGGTCTATCCAGTGCAATCACTGTGCTTGCAGAATTCCCTCTTGTTTGCCCTGCACTCCCCTAAAATTGGTTTTGGAGGAATGAGAGACCTCCTCATCCAGAGTAGGTTAGGTGGAGCATGAAGAAAGGAAGAGGAAGTTCAATTGCTTGAGTGAAAGTCATTCCACTATCTTAATGACTTCGTTGGTTACAATGTTAGGTGACTTGTCGTAGACCTGAAGGACGTTCTGATACTCAGTTGTTTAACAACATCAACAACATTACTCCTCCTTCAGTCCTTAGAGGCCCCTCCAGACTGGTGGGATTTTGTGAGTGGATTTTGCAACACATCATTGACACAATAATAGTACATCAGTGATGGATTTATATTGGACTGCCCACATGTCATTCTACTGTATGAGTTGTTCTGAGCTGCTTCCCCAATGTTGCCACATTATTGCCATCTGTAGGGGCACTTTTGTGCTGTATAGTGAAAAAAAAGCAAGAGAAAACAACAGCAAACCTGGAGTATTTGTAATATGAAAAGTTACAGGATTTCAGCAAGAAGCTACAGTGATCTGATTGGAAACAGGGCAGTAAATCAACCCCCAAACCTTTGCAGGTGAAAACAGTTTTAAAAGTGAAATGATGTGGAACCACCCCAATTCAACTGTGAACTCAAATAATACACAATAGAAAGACACTCATAGGAGCCCAAGATGGAGGCAGAAGTGACTGATTTGGAGACTGAAACTGGGGAAGCAGTACAAGGCTGGAACTAGACACATCAAAAACGTGTTTCAGGATAACGCATTGTAAACTTCATAAAGGGAAATCATGTTGGCGAAAGACGGGACTCCGCAGCGCCATCTGGTGTCAAAGTGTTATAACACATATAAACTGCTTTTTCTTTACTAGTGTAGCTGAGTCCCAAGTCATTGAATTATATCTTTGGTGGGATGTTGCCTACCCAAGCTCATGCCATTTAATAATAAAACACTTACTAAAATTTAGTCTCAAGGTGCCACCCAACACATTTCTTTTTATTGTGTATGACTGTTGGTATTTGCATAGTGTCTGGCTGCAGAATGGTGATGACTCTCATAGATAACCAAGGCATTTCCACCATTATGGAATACTGTGTTCTCAAAGACTTGATGCTGAACTCAATCAGCACCTCCAGGAGGGATCAAGCTATATCTTTAAATAAATACATGCAAACCTATGATAAAGGACATTGTTTTAGCCCTCGAAACTCCAACAGCGATAAAGCTGTCCCCGTTGGACAGCTGGGAATTTCGCTAATATAGGAAAATCTCCCAGATGGTGTGGCAGCGTGTAAATCCTCAATTTTAAGTCCCCTGGATGAGGAATATGGCTAGACAGGACATGCAAAAGCATGCTTGAGAAAATGTTTATGTCAGCAATTTATACTGCCCCAAAGGGACCTGGGAAGCACTCCCTGGTCAGCCCCAGAGGACCATTTGCCTGGGGAGCTTGTAGCCAGGGCTGCTGCAACAAACAGCTGTGCAAGCCTTTGGGAGGCAGAGACATGAGAGGACACCAGAGGAGGGATGAAAGGAAAGGAGGACCGAGGCCAGTGTTGCCCGTGGCACCCCTGATCATCACTGAAGGCATCTCAGGGCACACTGGTTGAAAACCACTGGCTTATAGTATTTAAAATGGCTCCCCCCCTTTAATTGTAGATTCGTACAGAAATGGGACAGAACTATCTTATGAATGTAGGCATGTAAGACTGGCACAGACACTGAAATCCATCCCTAGCCTTTGGCTTTTGAACCAGCTTTGAAAGAGTCAAGAAGGTCTGGCAGTGATGATTAGCCAAACCTCCAGGTCAAGTGATGATGTATTCAGAAGCAACGGAAGCTGCTCAGAATGGAGGTGGGTGGGCAAACTTTGAGAAGAAGGCTGTTGTCTTTGTGGCC
The DNA here is from genome assembly GCF_951804945.1 of Podarcis cretensis. NCBI lineage: Eukaryota > Metazoa > Chordata > Lepidosauria > Squamata > Lacertidae > Podarcis > Podarcis cretensis. The sequence goes on from NC_137175.1 coordinate 73,155,296, forward strand.
TTCTTGTGGGCTTTCCAGTAGCATCTAGCTGGCCAACAGGATGTGTGACTGGTAGGGGGTAGGATCTTAACTCAAGAAGGAGGTAGATCCTCACCACCACCGCAGATGGCATTTCAATTGTTGTTTTAACCTGTTTTAAACCACTGCCCACACCTACATCCATTGATTGCACCATCTGTCTCTTTCTCCTGTTTTACTCACTGTTTTCTTTTATTGCTCTTTCCTGTGGTCCCCTCCCCCCCCGCCACTTTTAAATTTTGTTGCTGGCCATTCTTGATCATCCCTTTGCAACAAAGAGCAGCATGGGCAATATCCCAAATAAATATGTAAAGGACACGTGGTAACACAGACGCTTCTCAAAAGCAGGATCACATTCCAGAAACAGTTTCAACTCAAAAGAAGCAGGCCGTGCTGTCCATACACAAGTACAACTCTTTCCCCTCCCCCGCCCCCAGGAAGAACTGTTCAATAAATTTCAGTCTTATCACCTGCAGGTTGAAGATTAATAAGGGGATGCTCCTGCACAACTCCCATTGACTTGAAACAAGATAAGCCTTTTCCTAGGCCTTTCCAATTCCAGAAGGAAGAGAATTCTCTTAGCAACTCATTCCTGCACACACACACAAATGAGAGAGAGAGAGAGGGGGGGGGGGGGAGGGAGGGAGGGAGGGACTCCAGAACTGTCATAAACCTGGGTAGCTTAACACTCTTATAGAAATTGTCCCTTCCACAGGTTATCTGGAATCCCTGCGGCTAAGTGATAATGCTGATATCTCTCATCAGCTTGGATAGATGCCGTCGCTTTGAGGCTTGGGTGAGATCCTAGGTCACTTCCATATGTCTTGTTTTTAACCATTTGTTCTGATTTCTTTGCACAACTTTTGCAGGGAGGTTCTATAAGGTCCACTGCATATCGGGCATTCATTCTGATTTGGTGCGAGGGAAGTTGTTGTTGTTTAGTCGTGTCCGACTCTTCGTGACCCCATGGACCAGAGCACACCAGGCACTCCTGTCTTCCACTGCCTCCCGAAGTTTGATCAAACTCATGTTGGTGCTGGGGAAGTTATACAACACTATAAGCCAAGCAATTGCTATTCCACACTTCCCAGGGTGTTTCCCCATCACTTTCCTTACAGCAAAAATAATTTTGGGTGATTATATATATATATATATATATATATACACACATATACATATATATACATACACACACACACACACACACACACACACACACACACACATATATATATATATATATCAGGTTTGTTTATTTATCTAAGAAAATAATATTCCATCCATCATCCTATATCCCAAAGCAGTTTACAAAAAAAACCACAGAATTGAAAACATTGATGAAAGCATTAGAAAGTAGAATATAACAACAATCATGGTGCAACAACATCCTGAAAGAAAATGGCAAAATCTACTTCAATTGCACGCCGTCAGTTTTCCATTTCACGATTCAGCCCTACCCACAAAATGCCAGCAGGCTGGAAGCAGCAGTACTAGGCTCACGTCCATACTCTCCAGCTAGTTATGACTGCCCTTCTTCAGATTCACACCCTGGAACTGACCGATAACAATACACTGTTTCCTTTAATGCTCCTCAACTTTACTGCATTTTCTCTAATGCAGCCTAATCCTGCTCAATTTCCAATCCTCTGCTGCTCATACATTTTGAAAGAAGTACCATTAACACTTGCTTTTACACACATTAGGCTTTGAATCAACTTTGTTTTGTTTTTAAAGGGGCAAAAATCCCCTAAAGGGCAGCGCTGGAGAAAGTTTATACATTTTCTATTCATCCTGTTCAACACCGCTAACCAGAAAGCAGCTGAATTCCCCCCGCCTCCCCTCCATGTTCAGGACTCCATTGCATTTGCTATCAAAGGTGACATTATAAAAACACTACTGAGATGATAAATGATTACATGGTAGAACCACCTCTTATCTCCATTCAAAACAAAACACAAGGAGGTCACTTGCAAAATAATTGTTCTGGACTGCTTTTGATGCTTTAAAAATGTACATTGCCCTGTTTATTTATTGGAAAGAGCAGTATCTAAATACTTTTACAAATGAATAAATCAAAGCAATATGGTTTAGCAAAGGGATAGCCAATGTGAGGGTCTCTAGATGCCATTGGATTGCAGCTCCCATCAGTCTCAGCCGGCATGGCCAGCGACTAACAAGGAGAACACCATGTTGGCTGTCTCTGGTTTTGGAGGGAAAACATCAACATTGGATTACTATAACATGAGAAATATGTAATAGATCTGAATGGGTTGTTCAATCAGTCTGATTATTTTTTTTAAAAAGACCCCTAAGAAGTGGCTACTCAGAATACTGCCATACAAACTCTAATCCTACCTATGCTTCCCCCTTCTATCCTAGTTTGAAGGTAACGGATTGTAACCTTGGAGCCCAAGAAAGTAAAATCTCTCACTGCTTCCATTTCTTCCCCTTCTATTTGCCTGGAGGTGATGGGACCAGAGGCCATGATCTTAGCTTTTTTGATTAAAAAACATTAGCATTCTGCTATTGCAAGAAGGAGCAAGGGTCTTCACAAACAGCCAGACATTGGTAAAATAACCCTAAGGGAAGGTATTGTGAAAGGGCTGTAGCTCAGTGATAGAGCGTCTGCTTTGCCTGCAGAAGGTCTCAGGTTCAATCCTGGGCATCCCAGGTAGGGAGAGAACCCTGCCTAAAATCCTGGAGAGCCTCTAAGAGTCTTTGTAGACCATACTGAGATAGACTGACATGCTGAGATAGATAGACCAATGGGCCAACTCTGCCGAAGACAGCTTCCTGTGCTCCTTTGTATGTGAACTGCTTTGAACTAGGGTGTGGTGGTTTCTTTGTTAAAAACCACAACATTCAGAGAAGGGACTTGGAAAGGAATATTCTTCAGTGGGTCCAGTGCCTCTCCCAGACATTCCATTGCCACCATCCTGGCTAGGGCCCCACCTGGCTCTCTGCAAGCATCACCAAGTTTGTTCCAAAGCGGGTATCATTTCTTAGGAGGGCTGGCTGGATCTGGAGTAAACATTCCCAGTTCATTAAGATTTGTTGTTGCTGAACATTTTCCATTACCTGGATTTATGTGCTGTGTGGTGCTTAATCATGTTTGCAAGGAGGAGAGCACTTTTCATTTTTGCTTTTCAAGATTGTGCTGGTGATCACACACGCACACCCACTTATAAGCATGCCCGCATATACAGATTCTTTTCATTTGGGTGTGCGCAGGGAGGGTGATGAATGTTGATGTTTATGAACTTCAAGGTATGGCAGCCTTGGAAACTGAAGTGCTTTGTTTATGCAGAGTCCAGTTACAACCCAGAGGGTGCCAATGCAAACTTTTCAGGTCAGACTGCCATGCCAGAAATGTCACCCACATTCCCCTACTTAAAAGGGCAGCCCTCTTTCAAAGCAAAAAAAGTGGGGGGGGGACACCTCCCTTTGCAGCCACTGTGGTTTTAAAAATCCGAGGCCTAACTATGCTGTCTCAAACACAGCAGTTTTAAAATATGCTTTTATCTGATTCCCCCATATTTTTTTTTATCTCAGCAGGAATCCACTATTACCAGCTAAGCTGATTGATTGCGTCCTCTAACCAGCCTCTGCACCAGGCACACAGCATGTCCTTTGGACTGGAAGTCAGCTTTCATTCTCCAGGACCACCTGGATCAGCAGCTATTTTGGGTACTGTCAGCACACCACAAGGTCAGAGCACCTCTTTTCTTTTTGGGAGATGGCAGCATCTTACCTGCAAAACGTGGCGACGTTCTCCTTTCAAAAGAGTCAAGTTCCCCACACTTTTACTGGAGCTGTCCGGAGGGAAGTATGATGCATCTTGTGGCAATTTCCCTCATTTGTTCCAATTTGTTCTTTCTGATCTTAGACAACAATGTGAGAAATCATTTACGGTCCAAAGAGTGCCTGTTTCAAAGCCTTCCATCTCTTTGTCACGCTCTGGTGTGACCAACACCAAGGCAGAACTATATAGATCTGGGGTTCCAAGTGTGGTACCCAAGGGAATATTGGTACCCCCTGCCTCCTCTAGTTTTTTTAAATTTTGAAGGGTTTGGAGTGCTTTTGTTGTTGTTTGCAGGGAGGGGCACCTATCATTTTTGGGGTGGCTTCCTTTTTGTCATGTGTTTTATTTATTTGGGGGCCTTAGTTTGGCTGCCCATTGTTGGGTGGGGGTTCTGAGCATCACTAATTTCTGTGAAAGATCATTCTGTAGTGCCCATGATAGTTCTGGACCCCTGTAGACAGACTCCATTCTCTTGGGCTCTCACTGAGTACTATGGAACTAGTAAACTGTAATATAAAAATGAGTGGTGAGGAATAAGTTATATTCTGTCTGCATTCAAAGCCGAACCTACCAAATTTTCACTTTCAGAAACAATACATGAATCGAAACACAGCTGCGCTTTGAAATTTTGTAGTGCCAGTCTCTAGCCAAGTACAAAAATGCAACACTAGGATAAATTGTGCAAAAAAAAAGAATGCATACATTTAGTGAAAATAACACACAGTAGTAACACATTCTATTATGGAAAATTCCTTTGCAAAAATGTGCGCATTAAGCAAAATTGCAAACCCAAATGTGTATATTCAGAGAAATTTGCTCTAAGATTGATGAATTTTCATTTGGACTATTAAAAATAATTTCAAACTGATGTGAAAATATGAACATAAGATTGGAAAAATTAGAAACTAAAATTGATAGATTTACCTGTCCACTTTGGCACTGTGATGGAAGCAGATCCATGTTGCCTCCTTTGAAATGTTAATGTCCCCCATTTGCGAATGTTTGACAAAATAACTATACACCAGTCAGAAAGACTAATTTCCTTCTATGTAAGTGAACGGCTACCATTCACTACTGTGCTATTCTGAAGACTCTCATGGCAGTGGAGACAACAATGGTATCTCGTATCTGACGCAATTTTGCAGTGTTGCGTATCTACAGACACTGTGCTGTATGGATCTGTGTTGTGTGCTTGTGCCACATATAGACTTTACTCCCATTCCACTTCCCTACCAGTCTAGCTGATGGGGATTTATGGAAAGGCTAAAATGCTTGAAAATATTGTAGGGAAAATGTGTTTTCCTGTTGTTGGAGGGAGGAATAAGCAGAAGTGTGGTGTGTGTGTGTGTGTGTGTGAAATATATGCAATACTTATCAAACCTCTACTTAACTTTATGACTTCTTGAACATGAAATGTATTGTGCATAATAATTTAACACATAAAATTGTACAGCTTGTTATGTTTATGAAACTCTAAAGCATAAATGACTTCATTTTATGAAAAACAATAATTACAAATATACCCAGTGTCAGCTAGCGAGGCGGGGGGGGGGCAGGGAAATGCAAGTTGCTGTGCCCTATGGGAGTCAAGTATATCTTAGGGCTTTTATGCCAGCTGAGAAAATAGGAATAAATCATAAATACATTTTGAAATTAGGAAGCATCTGTATTACAGTAAACAAAAGCTTTTATTACCTAGGCTTATAAGCAGCATTGTCAGGCAGAAAAAGAAAAGGTGTATTTTTTAGAGAGAAGGATAAGAAAACAAGTACCCCTGTAAAGCAGCAAAGGTTAGAATCATCAGCTTGGTGCCCCTGAGTGCACAGATTGGACAAATTCACGAAGGAGAAAGCTACCAGTGACTACTAGCCATGATGGCTATGGTCTGCCTCCACAGTCAGAGGCCTCTTCTTCTTCTTTGGCGATCACTCATAGCCAACTAAGACTGGCTTCTATGAACACGGTTTTAATAGTGAGTCAGTGGAGGCCAGTTCTGGATCCACATGTCCTTCCACAGTGGGGACATAGGTTTTCGGGCAGGATTTAATCATGGTGAGGGTTTGCCAAATGTACCTTCCTCTTAGCACGCTTCTCCCTCTCGTCCTGAGTTCAAGCGCCTTCAAAGTCTATGACACCTTTGATAAAGGCTGTTCTCCAACTGGAGCACTCACAGGCCAGTTTCCCAATTGTTGGTGTTTATACTACTTTTTTTTAGACTTGCCTTGAGAGAGTCTTTAAACCTCTTTTGTTGACCACCAGCATTACACTTTCCATTTTTAAGTTTGGAATAGAGTAGTTACTTCAGAAGACGATAATCAGGCATCTGAACACCATGACCAGTCCAACCAAGTTGATGTTGAAGAATTATTGCTTCGACATGGGTGATCTATGCTTCTTCCAGTACACTGGCAATAGTTTGCCTGTCTTCCCAAGTGATATGTAACATTTTTTAGAGACACCATTGATGGAATATTTCAAGGAGCTGGAGATGGTGTTTATAAGTGGTCCATGTTTCACAGGCATGCAGTAAAGTTATTAGTACAATAGCTTTGTAAACAAGCATTTTGGTGCCCTGCAATTGTCCTGGTCCCCAAACACTCTGCCCTTCAAGTGGGAGAAAGCTGCACTTGCCAAGCAATGCTGGATTTCAGCATCAATGTCGGTCCTTGTGGAAAGGTAGGAGAAGGTAGGAGAAGGTAGGAGAAGTGTAGGAGAAGTGTTCAACACTTTCCAACTATATATTATTGAGTTGGATTTGTGGCACAGCAGCGGGGTTGTTTTGTGCTTGCTGGTGCAGCCCTTTGGTTTTTTGGATGTTGAGCAAAGATATTCAGGATGGTTTGGAGATCATCATCTGAGTGTGCATACACTATGTTGTCATCAGCATATTGAAGCTCTATGATGGAAGTTATGGTAACCTTATTCTTTGCTTTCAGTCTACTCAAGTTAAAGAGCTTTCAACCTGTTTGATATATGATTTCTACCCCGGTGGGGAGTTTTCCTTCAACAATGTGTAGGATCATGGCAACGAAAATAATAAATAGAGTTGGGGCGATAACACAACTCTGTTTAACACCTGTTCCCACTGTGAATGGTTCACTTTGAGAGTCATTGTTATCTGTGATTGTTGCTGTCATATTATCATGGAGGAGCAAATTTATCTCAGCAGCCGACAGTCAGAGGTTACCTTCTGAATATCAGTTGCAGGAAACAACAGGAGGGCCCAGTGCTCTTTTGCTCAAGTCCTGATCAACAGTTTCCCACAAGCATCTGGTCACTGTGAGAACGGGATGGTTCTCATGGGTCTGATCCAGCAGGCTCTTATTATGTTCTCATACCCTCTAACATTTCTCCAATGAAAATAAGGATGTCATTTTATATATATATATATATATATAAAACTATTTTATTATTTGTACCCCATGCATCTGACTGGGTTGCCCAAGCCACTCTGGGAGGCTTCCAACATATATAAAAACCATAATAAAACATTAAAAATCTCCTTGGCTCTGGGGGGTCACATAACTCCATAGCCACAAACATTTCTCTGATGAAAATAAGGATGTCCTGAGGAAAAGCAGGTCATTTTGAGAAGAAATCAGGAACTGGGATGGCTTCTGTAAATCCAGGACTGTCCCTGGAAAATAGGGACACTTGAAGGGTTTGAGAAGTTGTTCTCTCTTTCTTGTCAGTTTGCACCTTGTTTATGTGTATATTTCCAAACAGTACTTTTCACGAAGTTTCAGTCAAGCTGCTTCTGTCACAAAGATGGAGGAGTCTGAGGAAAATGGGAAACAAGTGGAGCCTGAGACTGTTCTTTGCCACCATATTACAGAAGCAATATACCAGACAGACGCCCAGACGGCATGAAGTAATTCTGGACCTCAGCAGAAAGAGCCTCATTCAGAAAAGAAAAGGTCAACCCTCACATTTATGTATATGTATTAAATCCCCCCCCCAAAAAAAAATATACAAAAAACTTATCAACCCAAGAGGTTGAGCCCATGTTAGGAGAAGAAAGAAAACAAAAGATGCTACACCACTTTCCCTCTTTATAAACTTCCTTAGAAGCAGCTGCAGGCATATTGAGCACTATTAAACATTTCCTCACAACAACAGAAAGAGAGTTCAGATTGTATTTATCCCAGATTATTGTATTTGTGGATCCGGATCCGTGAGGAGTGTGAGTGCAAAAGCACTTCCCCAAGTATATACAAAAATGGAAATTTAACACATCTCAGATGTATTGTAATAGCAGCATAAATGTCTGGGTTAATGTTATGTGTATGATTAGAGATTTTCTCCTTTTACATAAACATTATTTTTGCACAACCTAAAAAAAAAAAAATAGAATTGACAATCGTCATGTTAATAGACGACAAAAATCTCTAAAAGGTAATTGCATATGTACATTTGGCGACAAAGAATGATAGCTGGTGCATATTGGGTAGATTTCATTGACAGATATGATCTAAAATCCTGCTCCCCCCTCCTCCTCCACCTACACAAAGATCTTATTGAAAGACTTTTAAATGCATAATGTGGGACAATAAGAAAATAAGTGCAGCTGCTTCTTTCTCACAAATAGGTCTGGTCCAAATGCATTGCTGCTAATATTTGAACCACTAAGAGGGGACTGTGAGCTCTCTGCCCCTTTACACCCCCCCCCATTCCTGCCTGCCGTTGCCAGATTTCACCAGGTATAGCAGGGTAGCCAATGGACCCCGCAATCCTCTGGAGAAGCTGGCTCCTCTGCTAGTCGCCTACAGATGTACGAGAGGATGCTATCCTGTCACCAGTGTTGAAGGGGGATTCAAAGGCCAGGCCAGTCATCTTTTCCTCATGGAATTTTTTTGGGGTGGGGAATGGATGAAGGGGCAATCTTTCCATATGTCCCAGGCAACAAAACATCTCTGGCCAGTCCTCGATATGGCAATATGTCTCCATGGACCCTAGTTATGATTCATGCTTATCGGGATTTCCTTCGTTCACCATGGTTTGCAAAACAGTTCCAATGTCCATTTAAGAGACAGACCGGCACCACACCTGCACCAGGCCTAAATGTGGGATACATCAGTTTTGCCTCTTGGCAGAGTGATCTCTGTGCTGGACTGTAATTCATTTTTATTTTTATTTTTTTTAAAAAACTTATTTATTGATGTTTCACAATTATTATTTTTTACAGAAATTACTTTATCCATTGACTTCCCATCCCCCATTCCATAGTTTCCATTTTTATCCTTAAACGCTGCACATAAAGGTAAAGATAAAGGGACCCCTGACTATTAGGTCCAGTCGTGGCTGACTCTGGGGTTGCGGCGCTCATTTTGATTTACCGGCCGAGGGAGCTGGAATACAGCTTCCGGGTCATGTGGCCAGCATGACTAAGCCGCTTCTGGCGAACCAGAGAGGCGCACGGAAACGCCGTTTACCTTCCTGCCGGAGCGGTACCTATTTATCTACTTGCACTTGGATGTGCTTTCGAAGTGCTAGGTTGGCAGGAGCAGGGACCAAGCAATGGGAGCTCACCCCGTCACGGGGATTCGAACTGCCGACCTTCTGATTGGCAAGTGCTACGCTCTGTGGTTTAACCCACAGCGCCACCCGCATCCCACATATTTCACACTTAATATTCAATACACCCTTTTTAACCTTTTTATCTTAATAATTAATGGTGTTTCTCGTATTTCAAATCCTGCTTGCCTTTTCATCTCACTACAATAGTTCTTTAAATACTCAATAAAAAGTCCCCAATCCTCAAGGATTCCCCCCCCCCATCATTTCAGTCTCTAATCTTTGCTGTTAATCTTGCCAGTTCCGCATACTCCATTGTTTTTGAAAGCCATTCTTCCTTTGTTGGAACCTCTTCTTCTCTCCATCTTTGGGCATACAGTATTCTTGCTGCTGTCGTTATATACATGAATAAGTTAACCAACTCTTTTGGTGCATCATTGTCTAGAATTCCTAAAAGAAAAGCTTTGGGTTTCTCGGGAAATTTTTTAAATCTCATTATATACTGTAATCCATTCTCAGTAGTGACCAGCTGGAAAGGGGTTTCACTGCAGACCTGCTGGCCTCCTGGCAGCAGCATCTCTACCTAATACTGGGATGGTGAGGCAGGTCAGTGGCAAGGTTGGGGCAGATCAGGCACAGTGGCAGAAGTGCCAGATTGGCTCTGCCAGTGTGCCGAAAGCCACCACCTCCCTGCCTCACCCCATCGCTGGTTCCAAAAGCCACCACCTCCCTGCCTCACCCCATCGCTGCCCTAGCAGGAGCACCACCACCAAGAACACAGCTCTCTCTGCTCCTGTCCACTATAAATCCTTACATTTATGGTTTTTATTGAGATATCTTCTGATGGGCCTCTGTCTGAAAACATTCGGTTTGTTGAATACTTTACCTGCTACTGACAGCAACCTTCCCCACTCAACACACACAAACAAACACATATATCCCACCAGTTACTACATTTCCAGACCCTCCATGCACCCCTATTTTCCAGGGACAGGCCCAGATTCACTGAAACTGTCCCGGTTTCAGATTTGATCCCGAAAGGTCCCTCTTTTCCTTAGCATGTCCCTCTTTTCATTGGAGAAATATTGAAGGGTATGGTAGGACAACCTTATTTTCATCAGAGAAATGTTGGAGGGTATGGAATTGGATGCCTTCGGGGCTTTGCTTCTGGCGGAACTCACTGGAACTCAGTTCCGGCACCTCTCAGGTTGGCAATTTTGCCATTCTAAGAGAATAAGGGAGGTGTTCATGGCAAGTTCCAGCACCTCTTTTCCTAGGAAAAAGATAGCACTGGGTATTTTCATCAGAGAAATGTCAGAGAATATGCATTCCTGCCTCCCCTGGGCAGCAGGCCTTGTGTGTTGACTTTCTAGCATCACAAGCATTGTTAACAGGAAGGATTAATCTGAAATTGCAGGTCCTTTAACTCCTTGAACAATTGATTTCATTCACCTCGCAGCGTCTCCTTGCACCAAGCGCGGCGTGATAAGTATGAGGCCCCACAAACGGCGGGAACTGGAGATAACTGCAGCTGTACATCAGGTCCCATCAGGATGCGGCAGGTTCTCCGTACTGTGGACTCCATATATTAGCACTCAGAAAAGTTGAATCAGCACACAAGTCCATTTCTTGAAAGGTATTAATCGCTTTAAAGGGAAAGAATAATAACAGGGCGATAGAGAGTGAAGGAAGGAGACGGAGAGAAATGCAATCTGTTAGGAGACTGGGACAGAACAAATGAAAATTAGAGCGGTAGTTTGCTGTCACGAGAGAAGCCTAACCGGTGAGCTACACTTCTCGGAATGGCATTTTGCTCCTGTAGTAACTCCTGTGAATCAGCGGACTCTTATATGACCATAAACCACAGCCGGTGACCAGGGATCTATATAAAGGGATTGTCCTGACTTATTCCATCAAGGCTGGCATTAGATGGTTGGGACCGCCAAGGGAACGAACCTAGGGTCTCAGCTTCCAAAAGTTAGCTCCAAGTATGCATGTGAGGGTTCTCAAAGGGAAGCCATAGGCAGCCCATCATGACTTTTTACTTAGGGATGAAGCTGGTTCAGTTCATCTGGTGTCTCTCATCAGGTTCCCCCCCCTCTTCCCACAGCTGGATGTGTACACTGATTCCACCCAACAAACTGCACAATGGGATGAAGATAAGTTGATCTGTGATGACTCATCTATGCAAAAAAGTGACCATGGTGCAGAGGTCATCAGATGTTGAGAATGCATAGTTGAATCGGCCCACAATGAAGGACAAACTGCAGAGATCCCAAGGACTGAAAAGAATGGGAAGACGGAAGAATAGAGCACTAAAGGGAAGTAGAAAGCTCTTTGGAGCTCCAGGGATTCCTATAGGCTGGTGTCCAAAGAAATCACGCATCAATCACAGCTCTGATTTCACTCATTGGCTAAAAACATTGAAAGGTGGGGGAAATCCCTTAGAAGTGTCTTAACTTTCTTTCTATGAGGGCCTCTGCTGATACGGGTTCTGATGTCATTCATCCAATTGTACCATTATAAACCAGATACAAGGGAGTGAGGAAAACCCTTGAGTGCTCCAGAAATGTGTGGAAGAATTGGTGTTCCTTGGAGGAGCCCATGGAAGCACATGCCAGGCAGATGTCTTCTTATGTTCTCACCACTTCTGACACCATCGTGCTGAAGCAACATGGGTGGTAGGGCCCCTTAGGGTTAAAAACTTCTTCCTGGAACAAAGCAGATTTCAGTTGTTAACCCCAGCAGACCCACCCAGGTGGCCTCCCCACTATCAACTCAAATGGGAGGACCAAGTGGAAATAGCCCAGTGTCTTCCATTAAAACTAAACCCCTTGTTTCCATTTTAAATATGGGGCAATTGAGAAATCTTTGCAGGATTACACACGTACAGTATTCTTAATTGGAATAGGTCTGAGAAAATGTGAGACGAGAAGCATTATGTGCTCCCATTGATGCATTACTTACCCTTTTTATTGCATCTGTGTGCTATAACATTATTGAACTCTAAATATTTGGAAAGTGTTTTCTCTTTTACTGTTGTCTACCAGCAGTCATTCCACCAAGGAGTGATGGGACTGCCAGTGTGGTGTAGTGGTTAAGAGCGGTAGTCTCGTAATCTGGGGAACCGGGTTCGCGACTCCGCTCCTCCACATGCAGCTGCTGGGTGACCTTGGGCCAGTCACACTTCTCTGAAGTCTCTCAGCCCCACTCACCTCACAGAGTGTTTGTTGTGGGGGAGGAAGGGAAAGGAGAATGTTAGCCACTTTGAGACTCCTTCGGGTAGTGATAAAGCGGAATATCAAATCCAAACTCTTCTTCTTCTTCTCCTTCTCTTATCTCTTCATCGGCTCATCTAAGAGATCTGTAACTTTGAACTCCTTGAATCCTTTCATTCCAGCTGCTAGTCACAATAATTCTAACTTCCCCTTTTTCCTCCTCCCTCCCATCCCCCTTTCCTTTTGCACCTTGACTTTCAGATGGTAAACTTGAGGGCAGGAGCTGTCCTTTTTCTATTTTGGAAACTGGTAGAATTCTTTGTCTGTTCTCTAAGAATTCAGACACATTTTGACATTGCATGGCCATTTTTTGCATGAGAGCTCCTGAGGTCAAGAAGCAGGTTTTTGTCTCAGTTTGGATACAGTTAGGCACCATTTTGGTGTTCCTGAATCCTAATTATGTAGTCTTTAATACAAGGAACTTGCTTCCCTATAGCCTCTCTCAATGGCCCCCTGGCCCCTTTGAAAATTTCAGTGGATGAGAATGTTATGCAGGTGTGTGTATTGGCTGGGTGTCAGCTTCCCATTTCCTTGCCCCCCACCCTAGAAAGTTTTGTTATGAGACTTGCAACAAACACCTGGATGAAGATCTTGGGGCATTTGCAATTTTCCTTTTGACAGTTAAGTGTAAACCAGCAATTTAAAAAAATGCCCTATTCATTGAGAACATGTCTTTTTGCATTCTTTTTATAGGTAGAGGAGAGGCATGGCTTCCTCAGCGAAGCTAATGAAGTTTTTTTTGGTGTGTTTTTTAAGGAGAAAAACCTCCAAGTCCATAATGTATCAATTAACACAAGTTTACTGCAATGTGATTTTGTTCAGAATGCAAGTTGACACTTGAAAGACAAAAGAATCCTGGCCCAGGGTTACATGAGCAATATGGATTCCTAGTTTATGTTACATGAAAACTTTGGCAAACTATTACAAACCATTGTCAGCATGATTATCGTGCCACGTTAACATTGTTTGAAGGCTTTTCGGCATTGCAAAGAAAAAGGCTTTCAAAATGTTTGTGCTTCTCATGACGAGAAACATACTCTTGAGCCTGTTCCATGAGTCTTGATAGCAATCAGGGGGTCCCCTGGGCAACACGGGAGAAGAGCTTTTACCCTTGCATGTTGTTAAATGGGTTAGCTCAGGACATGATCCCCACCGGGATGATCCTCTGCACAAGCTCCATTGAAATGCATGGGAGCTGCACAATAGCATCTTCATTTCTGAAGTCTGGGAATCTGAAGAGAAAGAATAGGAAACCAAATCCAATGAGGAATGCCTGAAAGAGACATGTATGCTTCTCCTACAGGAGATAAGATCAAGAGGAAACCTGATAGCTCTCTTCAAGTCCACTTTCCCCCACCTCCCATTCACTATTGGCAAATAAAACAACACACAGCTGTAGCTTGTTTCCTTTTGACAGAAGTGGATGGAATTTTAGGCAAACTAACCCCCCCCCCCCAGAGTGTCTGCTAAATTACATGCAAATAGGCCCATAAAGGAAGGGACGCAGGTGGCGCTGTGGGTTAAACCACAGAGCCTAGGACTTGCTGATCAGAAGGTTGGCGGTTCGAATCCGAACGATGGGGTGAGCTCCCGTTGCTCGGTCCCTGCTCCTGCCAACTTAGCAGTTCGAAAGCACTTTAAGGTGCATGTAGATAAATAGGTACCGCTCCGGCGGGAAGGTAAACGGCATTTCCGTGCGCTGCTCTGGTTCGCCAGAAGTGGCTTAGTCATGCTGGCCACATGATCCGGAAGCTGTATGCTGGCTCCCTCGGCCAATAAAGTGAGATGAGCACCGCAACCCCAGAGTCAGTCACAACTGGACCTAATGGTCAGGGGTCCCTTTACCTTTACCGTAGGCCCATAAAAATATGATTTGGGGGTGCAAAGAACTAAAAGGAATTCATTTCCCTGATACAATAATTTCCTCTGATTACAAGCTAGAGCTCTTAGTTGTGAAGGAACTCCCTCTCCTCTGTTCCCATCCTGCCATCTTAAGTTTTGCCCTTACAAAACTGCTCCCTTCTCCAAACCAAGGGCAGTCCTGATGTTTCCGGACTACAAGTCCTACCATTCTTTTCCACTGCTCATTCTCACGTAATGGATCCAGAGCAGGGGTCGTTTCCATAGTTGTACCTGGATTATGGGACACCTTGCCTGTTGAGATTCAAATGCCCCTCTTTTTCTGATGGTTAGTGAGAATGTTTAGTTAACCTAAATAAGGATTTGTTCAATAACATTTTTATCCATTTTGCCTGCCGTTCCCCCCTTTTCTTGTATCTTAATGATTAATTGTGAATGGGATTTTAAGCCATATTGAGTGGCGTGTAAGTTTCAGAATGGTGAGGAAGGAATCTTATAAATAAACCGAAACAAATATTTCTAGTTAAGGATGTTTGAATAGTTTGATCTTTGTGAATTCTAATACAAACTGAGCTGTTATGCACCTCTCTGGTGAACAGGCAGGATTCAACTAACTAACGCCACTAGCAGAAGCCAATGCAATGACTTCTGCTAGTGCAGTAGGGTCCCTCTCAGTGTTTGAAACTCCCATTATTCTAGGCGCATTTTGCCACAGGGAATTTCATTAGCGCGAGCCGTTTCTGATCTCTGGGCGCAGTACTGTGCCTAAGATTTCAGATTAACATTGCAGAGTGGAAGGAAAGGAGAACCTTTTTCTGCCTCCCCACTTCCAGCTTCTCTCTGAAGACTGGAGAAGAGACGCTCTTAAGAATATTAGGGGGGTGGACAGAGGAAGACTAGACCATGTGAAAAATGAACACAATATTTTAGCTGCTGCTCATTCATTTTCAGCTTTGTATTCTTGTTATAAAAAAGCACACCTGGACATCCCGTTATTGCGCCCATAGCCTCAGTTTAAGGTGCCATTTAGCTCCTGGCTTTCATATCTCAGTTTCTAACACTGGTTCCTCTCTCCCTCCCTCCCCATTATTGACCCAAGGGGGTGACCCCTGAACAGCACATGGGGGAGGAGAGGGTGGATAATTCTATCTGGGAAGTTGAAATACTGCCACTGATGAAACAATTGCCATTGTATGAGAACTTAGCTATCTACTTGGTTCCACATTTTTTCGGAATGATATTCTTGGCAGTTTATACCTATCAAAACACATATGAAAATGCAAATTTTGAAATCAAATCTAGAAATTTAGAAATATACATATATGAAAATGCAATCTTTTAGTGCAACTTTTCCCTTTTTAAAATAGCGATTAATATGGACATGAGGTTGAACAGGCTTATGGATGAACACATGCAAAAGAAACATGGATGAGACGTCCATTCTGTTGCAAAAAACCAAAAGCATCATAGCAGATTCCCTCCTCATGCCACATGGCCAAATAAGACTCTTATAATGTGTGGCAGCTGATCTTAATATAACCACACAAATGTTAAGCCTCAAACATTCAGGCACAGTTGTGTTACATGAATTACATGGGTGAATTGTGTACACTATAGGGATGTCAGAGAATTCTGACAAAAATGGAAGGAGGTGTGGAAATTATTCACTTTTTCATCACCTGTCCAGAATGGAAATTAATCCAGCAGCTGATTGGTATTCACAGTTGCTTTCAGTAATTGATAACACACCCATACTCCAATTTGCACTGCATTTCCTTTGCTTTGAAATGAATGAGGCGTGATGACGCAATGGCAAGGTATTCAGATAATTATATAAATTGCAGTGGTTATGTAATTTTGCTGCAGCAGACAAATAACACAGTTTTTGTTGGAAGACCAACTGCAGCAGAACAGAAACAGTACTGCATGTGACAAATGGGGGGGGGGTGATGACTTTTTACATTCCTTCTATATTGTTAAGTGCTTAATCAGAAGTCTTGTAAGTCAGAGAACCAACAGCAACAATAATAATGCATATTTTGATACTAGCAGCATAAAACATAATCAAAGAAACTTTTTATGCTTCAGAAAAAAAGCATAAGGAAATGTGTTTGAACTACAACGCAGAACAACTTGAGTTTGCATGGAGTCTTCCACACAAACTTTCTCCTGGAACACTATACAGAATCATCGAAACTAATATTTTAAAATTATGCAACTCAGTTGCAAAAAGACCCCCACCAAAACAAAAAAAAAAGATGAATAAATTAAAGTAGTCATAAATCCAATTAGAGAAAGAAAGAGAAATTAAGAAGTATAAGCAAGACCGGAATATGCATTTTTTAAGAAGCGGTTTTATAACAAATCGAGAATTAATGAGGCAAAGAGATACCGGCATACCGGCATGTGGACTCTTGCTGTGCAAAGGAAATAGTATTGCCCTCCTCAGCTGACATCAGGGGAAGGTCACCGTGGCTTGAGGGGATTTGAGGCTCACGTGTATAGGCAGGGACTCTGCCCATAATGAAGCATGGAATTCAAACTGATACACCAGTACGTCCCTAACTGGAAATAATGTAGGTCCTTCCATTGGCTTGAAAAGTACCACTTCATCCGAGCTCCCTCAATGGGCAAAATTAACTCCACAGAGCCTTAGAACATAGCACAAATTATTATGATGGATTGGTACCTAGTTTAATGTTTGTTGTAGGTGGTGGTTGTCTTATTCTGATGTATGGAAGCATGATGTGACAAAGAGGCACTAAGGAAGCTACACAGACTTGCATATTAGAAAGATTTTTATAGAAGGAAGGACCTTCAAAGCAAAATTAAATGCCAAATACAGCCCTTGTCCCAGAATTCTGGGAATACTGCTTCCAAATAGGTTTCTAGCCTCACTGGATAGCAGAGCTTGAAGGTTCATCTTGAAAGACTAGACATTGTCAGGATTTGAGAACATATTACATTGCCTGGATACTGGATCCCTGAAAAAGAGTGGGATGTGTACCCACAGTTCAGAAAGTTCTTGGAGAAGACTCTGGTTCGACCCCGAAACCCTGTGCCCTGAAGCAGAGATCTAGTCTGGTAAATTCTGTAATAAACCAGATGGGCAAAGGGGGAAAGGCAGGAATGAATGTTTTTGGATGGACATCAACTGGATTCTCAAAAACAAATAAGTGAGTAGTATCACTGTAAATACTGGGGGCGGGATGTGAGTGTTAAAAAGAAGCACATCAAGAGGCATAAGAGCTGCATGTTCGTGATTAATTATCCAATTAAGACTGCAATTCTATATACACTTACTCCCCATGCCACTGAATACAATGCAGCTCATTTCTGAAGTTGCGAAGCTCACTAGGTAACTTTGAGCCAGTTACTGTCTCTCAGTCTAACCTACTTCACTGGGTTGTTGATGTGAGGATAAATCAGGGAGGGTCAGAACCATGTGCACAGCCTTGAGCACTTGAGAGGATAGGTGGGATAAAAATTAAACAGAACGATCACATCTAGTTTGCTTTGCTGGTGTTTTATCAATACTTAGAAGTGCAAAGGTAAAACACTGCAGAAGAAATCTTGTAATCATTCTTTACCTCAATATTGCTTTTTTGAATGTTTCGTCAATGGTTGCATATGGAAACAGCCAGGGGTGGGGGCATGAATGAACATATTTGGTGGTCTGCACAAAACCTGGAAATATGCAACAATCAAGAATCCCTCATTCATTGGTTCCAATGCAGGCATTGCAAATCTCCATAACCCAGGGAGAAACTGGCTAAGGGACATCAACTTTTACCTAGGACAATATCTTGGGGTGGTTCACTCTGATCTCCACACAGGTCTTTCATCAGCTTTCTGAACAATCATCTCTGCTTACCTGCAGATGTCTCCCTCCCTGCCTCCCTTCTCTCTATCTGCTCACATAAACAGCCTTCACTTGGCACTTTCTCTCTCATCCCTCCTTTCTTTGAACTCGCTCAACTCCACTGAGTTATGTCCTGAGTAGTTAGTAATGGAGGTTTCCTCTGGGTAGCGAAGTGCAGATTCATGATGCTGTAAAACAGAGGAAGTGTATGCCACGGAGTCAGCGTAAAGGAAAGAGGACTCCGGACCGCAAACTCTAATGATCTTCCACCAGCGCACCAAACATTTATTTGTTATGCCTCGTCTCAGGCGCCTTCAGTTAACCCCTTGCGGCAAGTACAGAGTCAGACACAAATTAAAGCCTCTCCAATGGCTTTGGCATTCACGACAAAACGTCTGCACTGTTTTCCAATGGGACTTTTGTTTTTCTTAGGGAAAGCTCACACTGCTCTCGCTTATAGGGTGAGGCAAGAGGGGAGCAGGAAGAGATATTAGTTTTGCCTAGTTTTCTGCAAGAGTCTGTTCCCTCACTGCCACCCCACCCACCCCCAAAACCAGAGGCCTACTTAGCTAGTCAATTTAAGTTCATTTTTTTGGGGGGTGGGGGTTCTTGTCAATGAAGTCAAACTGGGAGTCGAAAGAGCAAAGATGGTTTTGAGGGCCTTCTCTCTCTCTCTCTCTCTCTCTCTCTCTTTCTCTTTTAAGGGCTTCATTAAAAGCAGACAGTTTCTCTACCCTTTTAAGAAAACCTGTTATCTGATGACGTGAATTAAAGTCTCTCAAATGACTAATAATCATATCAAGGCTGCCATGTCAGCTTGTAGATTTGAATAAGAGGGCTCTGAAAACGTTTGCATGCCTCGATGTGCCGGCGCTAAGAAGCTAATGTGATAGCGCTGTCATAAAGCGCTGGGAAAGACAGGGCTTAATGTAATCTGTCATGTCATATGCTAATCTTCAGCCATTACTTGAGTGCTGTAAGTAAGTA
Organism: Podarcis cretensis; assembly: GCF_951804945.1. Taxonomy (NCBI): domain Eukaryota; kingdom Metazoa; phylum Chordata; class Lepidosauria; order Squamata; family Lacertidae; genus Podarcis; species Podarcis cretensis. The sequence continues at coordinate 73,174,617 of NC_137175.1, forward strand.
GAAAGCATTTGGGAGAAATCCTTTTCAATTTCTCTGAGTACCACTTCTGCTGCTGGTCAGCTCAAATGGGTTTTTGTGCATTTAATGCCGAGCTCAAGTCAAGTTGGTTTAGGTCACACTTAATTAACCAGCCCCGCTGACGGCAGAGGGCTTGGTGCGGCACGATGGAAAATGGGTATTCCTGATACTGCCTAGCGTGTAAATATTTCATAAGTCGGAGGGAAAAGGAGACTTTCACAGTCCTTGATAGAAAGGATGTCCTTACACGGGGCGGGGGGGGGGGGGAGAACAAAACACACGCTGTGACTCTTTAACAAGGTCTGGGGTGGGAGGGGGGGCTGTTGTGCCTGTTTTCCTCCTGCTTGTACATGTGAGCACAGTTTTCACAAAGACGATTATAAATAGTTAAAGAGATTTCCTTTTTGTAACTGGGAACTTTTAAATCACTCAATACAAGCTGCCACTTAGCCAACAATGGAGAGAAAAGGGGTTTTTTATGGGGGGGGAGAGGGAGAGACTGCTTTCAAGTTGATGTACTTATTAATAAGGCCAGAACAAGTGATCAAAGGTTTGAGAGACTTCACTTCGCTTATTTGTTTTAGCAAATTGATACCAACATTTCTCGGTGTGCAGCAGGTTGAGGGGGTGGGGGGGGAGCACCGGAAGTTGAAGTCTGTGGGAGACGAGAAATGAAATGTATTAGTGGCAATGATTGGGAATTCAGGACCATTTTGGCCAAAGGGTGCTTGGAGGTCATTTTAATGACAGGCGCGGCACATTGACATGGATGGCTTTGGGAGCAGAGTGTTTGATAGTGATGGGTCGAGATGGGGCACCTCTTGAAGACTTTGTCCATTCATCCTAGGTGATCCACACCAATAAATGGAAAATGTATCTAATATCGCCAAGAAAAGGATGGAACCCGGAACCTTCTGCATGAAAGGGAGATTCTCTACCACTGAACTACTACATGTTGTTATCATTGGCATCCGTCTGTCTAGGGAAGCAATGGAAGAGTGCGCCTTTTGGAGGGTGAAGTCAAACGTTTTGGAGGTTGCAGGGCCTGCCGTGGCTGTAGAGACCGATACAGAAGAGAGACATGTTTTGTTGCAGCTGGGGCAGATGAAGGCGTCCATACCCTTCAACATATATCCATTGAAAATAGGGACGTCCTATTCCATTATGATTATGATTATGATTATGATTATGCAGCTTCCAACATATATAAAAGCACAGCACTATAAAGATATATAAACTGCTCACACAAGATCAGGGCAGTGTGGGGAGGGAGGGGGACAAGTATAAAGTACAAACCAAAACATAATACAGTGAAAATAACAGTACAACACTAAAAGTTGATCAGTGGAATGAATATACAGTGGTACCTTGGTTTTCGAATGTCTCTGTTGACGAACATTCTGATTTACAAATGCCGTAAACCGGGAAGTAAATGCTTCGGTTTTTGAACACGCCTCAGTAGTCAAACATGACATGCAGCTTCAGCTGAGTGCAAGATCCGGAGGCCTAGCTGCCAGCTGTTGAGTCCTCGGTTTTCGAACATTTCAGAACCTGAACGGTCTTCCAGAACGAATTGTGTTTGAAAACCGAGGTACCACTGTGTGTGTGTGTGTGTGTGTGTGTGTGTGTGTGTGTGTGTATCTTTCCCACAATGCTTCAGTTTCTTTGGGAGATGGGGCCTTCCTGGCTTCATGGCTTTCCCCATATTTAGTAGAGTTAGAAACAATCGGTATAAATATCCTCACAATCGTCCCTCACTGCCTGCAGTCTTGAGTCAAAGACTTTCCATTGTCCTGTTTGGTTCATTCGTCTTGGTAGTATTGCTAATGAATGGTGCAAGTTCTCCAGTCACATAAGGCCTCTGACGACCTAAGTTCCCAGAAAAAGAAATACCCATTCAAAAAGAAAGGATCGCATGAACACCTAGTTTCATATGTGCCTCAGCTCGATTTCCCTGATCTCTGGGATCATCCACCTCAGAGCTAGCCCATAGCAGTGGTGAGGAGCATCAAGTCTGGTGGCCAGGTGTGGCGCTCCAGGTATCTCTGCCTGGCCCTTGAGACTCTCCACAAGCCAGATGCCTCCTCAAGACCTGGAGCGTGAGACAATTTTCGTGGCTGGAATCTGTCCTTGAAAATCAACAATGTCTCTTGCTTGCCTTGATTAAAAGCAGATAATGTTGTTTGAGTATGTGTAGATTTCAGTTTACTGTGCAAAGATATTAAAATTCACTGCTACACCTGCTTTTGCCTCTGGCCCCACCTACCACTGGCATATGGCCCCCAGAATGCTCCCCAGAATGGAATGTGGCCCTCAAGATAAAAAGGTGTCCCTACCTTATATGCATTGTCAGGCCAAGGGGCTTTGGGGGAGGGAAATAGCAGCTGCAAGTTTATGGCTGCCAGGAGATGCTCCAGGGGATGGCAGTGATGTTTGTTCTCCTCTCCCCAGCAAATTAATGAACTTTGATCAATTTTTTCTGCTCATAAATGATGGAGGTGGGTGGGTTAGACAGTGAAATTATGGGAATCCTTGGTCACAGACCATAGTGACCTTTTATCCAAAGTATTAAGGTATGCTTAGCATGCCTACTCATATGAATTTGCCACTATGTACAGATTCCTTAGTTTATTATGTCACCTCCAAATTTATAACCCAGCGAAAATACACTCAACCAGAGAATGCAAACAAACCATTTCATCAAGGTTTAGGTCAAATAGTTTAGATAGATGGAGGGTCAGTAAACAAAGAAAAAGGACCCAATATGGTAAGAACAGGTAAAAAAAAACGATTTCCTTAGTTTTCACTGAACTTTTAAGGAGAAAAAAGGGATAGATCCTAAATTTGTCATGGTTTATGGTCAATAGGGTATAGGAAATCAACTCCTGGTGACAATATTAAACTATGAATGTATTTGTGAGCACCTCTGCAGATAACTACCTGAAAGAAAGAGATCAATAACATAACAGATGAGAAAAAGAGAGATTATTTTCCCATGCAAATGGAAACTCACTTAAATGAGTACAAAGTACAGACTAAGGCCGCACAGCAAGAGGTCTGTTGCAAGATTATCATTTTGAAAATATTTATATGCATTAAGCAATTCAGTTTATTTGACACAGAGAGAACAAATCAAGAAAAATGTAGAGCTGCTAAACCATTCGTTTTATTATTATTTTTTATAAAAATCCAGGGAAACACCCACGACTGTTGTTTTTCTGTAGCAATTGAACTGTAGGCTTGAAAGACTTCTCAAAGGTCACCTGATCAGTCTCCCATTTGACAGGCTAATAAATGATTAATGCTTTGAGTATGGGGTGGGGCTATCTGTTGAGATGGTTATGGGGAGGTGGGGATGAAATGCATTGCATCACCATTTGCCAAGAGGAAGAACAATTGGAAGGGGCAAAGTAGAGTGAGGCTCTTGCTTCTTCCACTTTTCCCTCTTTTAGTCATGGACCTTGCATGTCCTTCATCAAGATCACAGGGGGTGGTCTCAAGACGTGCATCCCACTATCTTGCTGAAGCTAAGCAGGTCTGGGTTTGTTCAGTGTCTGGAGGGGAGACCAGCTGAGAACCACATGTAGGCTGCCTTGGATTCCGTGGTAAAAGAAAGATGGGTTAGAAAATGTAAGAAAATTGAATACATGTTTTTGGAAGGATCATACCTCAGTGGTAGAGTGCATGCTTTGCATGCAGAAGTTCCCAGGTCCAATCTCCAATATCTGCAGGTTGGGCTTGGAAAGGCTCCCTTTCTGAAACCCTGGAGAGCAGATGATGGTCAATGTGCTCAATGAACCAACGTGTAAGGCAGCTTCTAATATTCCAAGATTAGTCTCCAACTGGAAGGGAACCCTAAAATGTGGTTTACTACTGATGGAGACCATAGGGCATTTTGAAAATTTACACAATCCTGGGAGCATCCAGCATTGGTGTGGAGGTTACCCACATAACTGGAACACATGACCAGTTCCCACAAGTTCAAACTCTATTAGGGTGGCAAATGTCCTAGCTGCTTGATGGGATCTCAGAGGACAGTCCTCTGTTTCAAGGTCTCTATGTGAAATGCTGTTCAGTCCAAGCCTAAAGATACATATTCAGGGGCCTTGAACCCATCAGCAGTTAGTACTTGGACAGATGACTAAGCATGCACACAGGTCACCTAGTTACCGTCTTCCCCATTATAACGAGGTGTATTGCATTTCTCTGCATTATAGATGATACTTCCAAATTAGCATCTATACATATAGAGTGTGATCCAAGTTAGTGAGAGCAGGTGCATGCTTGCACAACAAGATTTCTCTTTCCTCTCATCAAACCCTTCAGCCTCACTGTGTGGCCTCCAAACTTTCTGCAGATGGTTGAGCGATCCTCTGGAACAGATTTTTGGGGAACACAGGAGAATGTAGGAGTGCAAAGAGAAACGGGAACCTGGTGTATGTTGTGTGAGCAGGCTGACATCATTGGATATCATCCATAAAATAGCACATGCAACTTTTATGTAAATATATGTCCTCCTTGGATGCGGGTGGCACTGTGGGTTAAACCACAGAGCCTACGACTTGCCGATCAGAAGGTCGGTGGTTCGAATCCCCATGACAGAGTGAGCTCCCGTTGCTCGGTCCCTGCTCCTGCCAACCTAGCAGTTTGAAAGCACGTCAAAGTGCAAATAGATAAATAGGTACCACTCTGGCGGGAAGGTAAACGGCGTTTCCGTGCATTGCTCTGGTTCGCCAGAAGTGGCTTAGTCATGCTGGCCATATGACCTGGAAGCTGTACGCTGGCTCCCTCGGCCAATAAAGCAAGATGAGCGCCGCAACCCCAGAGTCGGTCACGACTGGACCTAATGGTCAGGGGTCCCTTTACCTTTACCTATGTCCTCCTTTGTCCTGATGTGGAAGTGGGTCATGTGGATGCAGAACCCCCAGCCCATGGAAATGTTTTTGTTGATCTTCAGCAGGGCATCTAACATTTTGATCAGCCTTGAATCTGTCAGTTGCATGTTATCCATCATTTATAACGTAACATTTAAAACCTATTTATTATAGTACTTTCAGGAAGTTCATAGTTTGTATGAAGGGGGGAAGTCCTGATCATGGTCCTCTTATTAATCAGATGAAAAACTGGATGAAAGGACTGAAATTGAATTTCCAAATATACAATACTACTAAATCTGAAGGGGGAAAAATGAATTATGAGGAACAGCATAATCAGATATGGAAAGCCTTTGATTTTTGAAGTCCTGAACTAAAAGATGTTAAATGCATTTCAGATGAAGTAATAACCCATGAAGGAAACAAAAGTTTTCAAAATGATAAAATGCTACAGTCTACTGACCAAGGAAGAAGGATATGTTTTACCTAAATGATCTCTGTAAAAGAAATAGATTTGCTCAACAAACCAGGTGCCCCATAAAGTGAGCGGCCTACAATATCTTGGTTAGATTAATGACATGTTCGTAAAATGTGAACATTGTTAGTGATGTTACCCAATTTCATAATGACCCAGTTTTGAAATATGAGTTTGGTGTGTTTGTAAGCACACTGGTACCCTAAATCAGGACAATTCCCCCATCTCTCTTGTCTGGTTTGGACTGAAATCTAAGGCAGAAAAGAAGAACCTCTCCAGCACCTCCTCCCCTCATGTGGCCACAGCTGCTGCTGTGGTAACTGAAGAAAGTGGGAGATCGTCTCCCCACCCTCCCTCTAGGTTGATTAGGATGCTGCTATAACAGTGTCATAACAGGGACGCAGGTGGTGCTGTGGGTTCATCCACAGAGCCTAGGACTTGCCGATCAGAAGGTCGGCGGTTCGAATCCCAGTGACGGGGTGAGCTCCCATTGCTTGGTCCCTGCTCCTGCCAACCTAGCAGTTTGAAAGCATGTCAAACTGCAAGTAGATACATAGGTACCACTCTGGTGGGAAGGTAAATGGCGTTTCTGTGCACTGCTCTGGTTCGCCAGAAGCGGCTTAGTCATGCTGGCCACATGACCCAGAAGCTGTATGCCAGCTCCCCCGGCCAATAAACTGAGATGAGCGCCACAACCCCAGAGTCAGCCACGACTGGACCTAATGGTCAGGGGTCCCTTTACCTTTACTATAACAGTGCCATTGGTACCATGGACAGTGGGAAATGCAATTTCCCTAGATTCCTGAGAAAAGTGCATCCCTCAGCATCCCTTATGCCTATAACACTGCTGTAGTAGTTTCTCAAGAACAAGGAAAAGGAAGAGCAAGGAAGAAAGGAGATAGAAAGATAGCAGATGGGTAGACAGAGACCTCTTGTTCCCCAAAAGCCATCAATGGCTCCACAGGGTCAGGAGGTTGGAAGGTTCATGGAGTAGTAGGTGGGAAAATGGTCCCAATGGACGAAAAGCATAACTGGATGTGGATCAGGCTCAAAATTAACCAAGCTGGTTAATTGTGGAAATTGCCCAGCCCAATTCCAACCAAACCAGGAAGGGAGGATGTGTACATATTTTTGTGTGCAGAAGTTTTTTAAATGAGCGCATTGTGTCTTTGCTAGCTTAAGAAGATTGTAGGAAAAGAAGACCGCTGTTGGGCCAACAGTTAAACCTGTTAGCAATTTGACAAGGAGAAAAAATGTTCTGATGTCAGGTCAGTCAATAAAGCCCAGCAGTGCTTTTAAGAACAAGTGCTCCCTCTGACAACGGTTTCTAGACCAGTATCAGCTCAGATTGCCTCCTAGACGGAGGATGCATCAGACCCTTAATGCAAATGTGTACTACTTGCAAAGTTTGGTTGTAGGCTTCACCTTGGTGACAGGAATGTAGCATAAGCGTCACCAACAGCCAAGCAAAGCTTTAAATTGTGTGATCTAGGTCCAAAAACTAAAGAGCAGGTAGGACAGCCAGCTAACAGTTGTCTTCACAACGCCAGCCTAGCCTTCTGCCTGGCACATGCAGGAAGTTTTTGCTTTGTTTTTAACACTGGGGGAGCAGCCAAAGACTCAGTCCCAAACTTGATGTCTGGAGGTACCGTCTAACAACAGATACATCACAGAGCGCTGCTGATTATAAACAAATCTTTCCTTCTCTAAAGGTACACTAATGGCCCTGGATTGTGCAGTGGATCAATGGAAGACATTATTGATGTATTATAACCATTTATAGTCTGCTCTTCACAGAAAGATCCCAAGGCAGCAAAATACATAAACATTTTAACCAAGAATTAGCAATATAGAAACCAAACCCAAATACAAAAAAAAATGCACCAAAAAACCCATCAATAAAACCCACAATAAAATTACAGTGGAAAAGCCACAGCAACCAGAAGCATAAAGAAAAGAAAGAAAGAAAAAAGAGGCACTCTCAATCTCCCAATGGACTCCACCCCTCCCCAAAGCCGTCCGCAGTGCACTTCACGCTCCCCAAATGCATTGCCTTCATATATCATTGTGATACACCAATGTGGAGCTCGCACTCCTGTTGCCCATTAACCTAATGCTCTGGGGGAAATGCAGTACTTTTCCATGTCCTCTGTCATTTGCTTCATGCTGTAACTTGGGTTGACTGGATCGCGGCTCTATGGTACAAAGTGGAAGGACCTTTAAGGCAATTCTTAGCCTCTCCTTAATGACAACTCCCTTTGCGCAAGTCACAACAGCTGCATGCACTTCTGGCATCGGTACAACTGGGAGTGCCGGAAAAGTGCCAAGAAAACAGGAAACTGCCTGGGTCTACTCTCTTTGCCAGAGATAGGGAAACTGTGGCCCTCCAAAGGTTGATGAACTCCAGTTCCCACCATGATCAGGGATGATGGGAGAACCCCATTCCTGCTCTGTACCCATCGGGAAAGCCAGAAAAAAAGCTTGAACTGATACCAGACTGCTCCCTGTCAATGATGTGAGTTAAAAGATGACTTCTGGTCCACTGATTGCTTCCTACTCTTGATTGGTTCTCCAAAGTCTAAGTCAGAAATGTTTCCAAACCTTGATTCTTTCGCCGTCAGAAATGTCAGGGGCTAAACTAGTCCAGATGTTTTTGGACTCTGAGCTTCATCAGCCCCAGCTAGCAGAAACAGTGGTCAGAGATGATGGAAGTTGCACTCCAAGAACATCTGGAGGGCCACAGGTTAGCCACCCCGAACTAAACCTTGAACCTTCTACATGTGCTCAGTTATTGAGCTATGGCCTAAGTCAGGGCTAATTTACAATAAATACAGTGGTGTGTGTGTGTGTGTCTCAGCTGCTTAACCTGGAATGCAGAGAACCTTATTTAGAAAAGTAGCAGTAGCTAAAGTTTAGATTTCCAATTAAATACAATCAAAGTAACAACATTTGCAAAAGGCCCTGGAGAGATTGCTAGCCAATAAGGAATCCTAATGTCTTCAACGCAGGTACAAAAGTTAAAAGAGAGATCTACCCACATGTAGCCTTCACTACCCAGAACGTAACTGAGCACTAGAAAAGTATGCAGGAGGGAATGGACATAGAACAAAAGACTCTGCATTTTTACATCTTCCCTATCTCTCACCATTTTATCATATCCATTGAAAGACATAGCAGAATCCAATTTAAAATACTGTATTTTTGTTTGAGTTGCATTGCTGTTGCTGAGATTCATTCTGTAAAGCTTCTCTTTCGCTCTCGTGTTTTCTCCCGGACCATGGAGGAAAACAAAGGAAAGGCCAGGTTTTAAAAAAATGTACTTATGTTCAATTGTAATTCAGCTATTAAATGGACTCTTATCATAGAAGAAATTGTGCTCAATTTTACGTTTTCCGAAGCGCAGGAGCATATAATGTGAGCTTACAAAAATATTGTATTTTGCAGAATTGTATGAGCTGTCAGAAGGGATATCCTCCTCCTTTTTGTCTATTTCAGACTTCTCTGGAGAGCTTTCAGAATTATAGCACCAAACCTCGATGCAGTTGTTTATTTGGAGAATTTTTTAGTGCAAGCCATCTATAATGTTTGCTTTGAAGTAGTTTTATTGGTTACTTCTGTATTTGTGTTAAAAACTATACCCCTTTTTTTGGGGGGGGGGGTCTTTTTCCAGTTCTGAAAACAATAAGCATGATCCAGTGAAGGATAAGCACTGATTTTATTCCATGTTTCGGCACTTTAGGGGGTTGTATAAGATGGCCCTTGGGGTCCCCTTCAATGCTACAATTGAATGATTCTATGTCAACAGAAGTGCTAAGCATTTGCTTAAACATTTCTCATTGGAATCAATGGTGCTTAGCAGTGCAAGCCTATACATGATCCAGACCCTGCAATCATCATCTGAAGCCCTTCTTTGTGTGCTTCCTCCACAAGAGGTCTGGAGGGTGACAACATGAGAACAAGGCTTTTCTGAAGTTGCTGCTGCTTGTGGAATGCTCTTGCAAAGGAGGCTCTCCTGGTGCCTTCATTACATATCTTTAGGCACTAGGCAAAAGCATTCCTCTTCTCCTAGGCCTTTGGCTAATTAAACCATCTATGGCCTTTTAATCTGTGGGTGGGGGGTGAGGGGGAAGGTATTGTTTTGTTTTGTTACCATAGTATGAATTTTTCTGTTTTTATATTGTAACCTGCCCTGTGATCCCCAGATGAAGGGCTGTATAGAAACGTAAATAACAACAACAACAACAATATTTTTATTTATTTATTTATTTATTTATTTATTTATTTATTTATTTATTTATTTATTTATTTATTTATTTTTTACACCCCGCTGATCTGGCTGGGTTTCCCCAGCCACTCTGGGTGGCTCCCAGCAGAGTATTAAAAACACCAAAAAATCAAACAATAAAAACTTCCCTATACAGGGCTGCCTTCAGATATCTTCTAAAAGTCAGATAGTTTATTTCCTTGACATCTGATGGGAGGCTGTTCCACCACTACCAAGAAAGGCCTCTGCCTGGTTCCCTGTAACCTCAATTCTCACAGTGAGGGAACCACCAGAAGGCCCTTGGAGCTGGACCTCAGTGTCTGGGCTGAATGATGGGGGCGGAGATAATAATAATATCTACTCAAAAGTAAGTCATATTCCATACTCTCCAACATTTCTCCAATAAAAATAGGGACATCCTATTCCGTTGTTGTTGTTGTTTTATACCTTGCCCATCTGACTGGGTTGCCCCAGGCACTCTGGGCAGATTCCAACTTGTATAAAACATAATAAAACATTTTTTAAAACTTCCTTATACAAGAATGCCTTCAGATATCTTCTAAAGGTTGTATAGTTATCACCTTGGCTCGGGGATTGCATAACTCCATACCCTTCAACATTTCTCCAATGAAAATAGGGATGTCCTAAGGAAAAGGGGGACATTCCAGGATCAAATCAGAAACCGGGATGGCTTCTGTAAATCCGGGACTGTGCCTGGAAAATAGGGACACTTGAAGGGTCTGTTGGTGTGGCTGAGGAGAAGTAAGAAGGGACAGTGGTAGACTGAGATCTATGTTCACAAAGGATGGGCACAAATGTTTACTGTACAGTGGAACCTCGGGTTAAGTACTTAATTCGTTCTGGAGGTCTGTACTTAACCTGAAACTGTTCTTAACCTGAAGCACCACTTTAGCTAATGGGGCCTCCTGCTGCTGCCGCGCCACCGCAGCACGATTTCTGTTCCCATCCTGAAGCAAAGTAATTAACCCAAGATACTATTTCTGGGTTAGCGGAGTCTGTAACCTGAAGCATATGTAACCTGAAGCGTATGTAATACATGTATGTAATAATCTTATACCAAGCCATATGCACAGGCCTAACTTCAGCCACGAGATCTTAAGAGGAATTGTGTCAACTTGCCATCTGGCTCTCCTGCTGGAGCCTCATGTTTCTTGCCATCATACAATCTGGCTTCCTTGAGGCAGTTGCAAAGTCGGTTCATGACCACCTGAGGGAAACCATGCCATCTGGAAGAAGGGCACATCACAAATCTGATATGGTTTTACTGGACCAGGACACATCAGAACGTTTACTATAGACCCAAGCATGCCAGTAAAACTGTTTGCTTCCTATAAAGCTCTCCAAGCAATCAGAAGGCAAATGGAATTTTGATTTGAACTACTTATAGAAATTACTGAGTGATGCCACACACTGAAGAAGAAGAAGAAGAGTTTGGATTTGATATCCCGCCTTTCACTCCCTTTAAGGAGTCTCAAAGCAGCTAACATTCTCCTTTCCCTTCCTCCCCCACAACAAACACTCTGTGAGGTGAGTGGGGCTGCGAGACTTCACAGTAGTGTGACTGGCCCAAAGTCACCCAGCAGCTGCATGTGGAGGAGCGGAGACGCGAACCCGGTTCCCCAGATTAGGAGACTACCGCTCTTAACCACTACACCACACTGACCACCAAGTTAACATTTTGATTGTTTTTGCTAAGCCAAAGCTGGGACGTGTAGGTAATGCCGCAGAATCAGGATTCAAGATGACTGTAACAAATTGGAGGACTGGACCAATACTAATAAATGTAAGGTTCTACGCTTTGGCAAGAATAACCAGCTGCACAAATATACGATGACTTGCCAGTAGTAGATGTGAAAAGGATCTAGGGGTCTTAGTTGGTGCTTCAGTTGAGATTCCTGCATTGCAGGGGGCTGGACTAAATGAACTTGGAGTCCCTTTTAACTTTACAATTCTGGAAGAGCTGTGGAAGGGAAGATGACCAGGTCTTTTCATGTTCGTCAGCAGAAATATAGCAGGAACTGGAGTTAAGAAAGGGGTGCAACTTAAAACAAAGTAATTTGAAGCCCAAACTGAATCAAAGCCAAATTAGTTCATTTTAGGTAGACTCATTCCAAAATTGAGATTCATTGCTCATAAGAAAGCAGAATAGATTATTCATTTGAGTAAGTGAAATAAGTGAAATTCCCTTGACTCAGAATTGTTTCTGACTTTGGAAGCACTCCTTGGCTGGTCAGCTCAGTGCAGGAAATGCTCAACTCAGTACTTTAAAACCTCCCATTTAGTAGTTTTCTGTTTACTTTTTAAACCACGTTGCAATGTCCCTTGACTCAAGCTGTCATGTGCACCAAATTATCACAACCTGAATTTTTTGAGGCCTAGGTTCTGTGGAACTAACCATTTACACCATAATGGGTGGCTATCCAAAGCACTGCCAAAGAAAACTACCTTAATTGGAGCAGGCAAAAGTGCCTTTCTAATCAGGATGAAGTTGAAGATATGTGGGCTGTTGGTTTGGGAAGGGAAGTAGTTGAGGTTGATGAGTGGAGTGCTGACTTATTTAAATGCTTGTTTCAAAAGTAGCTCCCAAACTGCATCTAACCTCCTGATTGTCTCTACATCCACTTCCTTCCCTCTCAGCTTCCCGTTCTCTCGGTTCCGCTCCCCTTGGATGCCTTCCCAGATCTGCCGATCTGCTCCAAACTTCTAAACTCTAAAAGCATTCCAGTGTCCAAAACTCTCTCAGTTCCTGTACTTAACAAAGAACTTCATCAAAGAAAACTGGGAGGATGTGCAATTCTGACCCAAACTTAATAACGAGCAGCAACAGAGGTAGACATGAATGATTACATCAGGAGGCCCCAGTTCAATAAGTGCATGCAGGGCTTTCTGCTCAGAATAATGAAGTTAATATCCTTCCCTTGCTGAGGTTTGGAGAGAGCCTATATCATTGCCTCCCACAAAGTCTGCCCCGTTCACCCCACATGATTGGTCTGCCAGAACAGTCACATCAGATGCACTGTGGAAGCTATTTCAAAGCAGGGGTGTGAAACCTGTAGACCTTCAGGTGCGGTCAAACTCCAGCTTCCATCAACCCCAGCCAACGTGGCCATTGCCACCGGTGATGAGCACTGTAGCTCAGTAGCATGCAGAAGACACCATATTAGCTAGTCCTGAAGTCACATTTTTTATTTCTAAAGAGATTCGTAATTACAACCGGAATATGTTAATAGCAAGGACCGCAATGTAAGATAACAGCACACATTAAAACAGACAGATTGTGCAGATTGGTGTCCAAAAGAGGCTGTGAAATTCAGATGTGCAGCTTCGTGCTGTGGACAATGGCTTCTTGTCACAGTGTTGCCAAACTGTTCATGTCATATTCCATTATTCGCCATTCCTATTATGCACAAAAGTGAAGGCTATGTTGTGTTTGTCCTAACCCACATCCATCATGGATTTTCTATCCAATGTAAGCCTCATAACCCACAATGAAAGGATAACTAGCCTCCAAGGTGAGAAGGGATTTGATTGATTCCCCATCTTTTCCCTAGGGCTGATCCCAATTTTCATTCAGTACAACATTTGGTGTTTTTGAAGGGTGAGATCACAGGCAATTCCTTCTGTATCTGGCTATGTCAGCCCAGAATGTGCTTTGTGTGCTCCTAGACTTTGCACAATAGGCTGATTGCAACCTAACACCAGAGAAAATATCTATTTAGCATATTTCTATTCTATGCTTCCTTTCCAGAGCTGTCAACAGCATACATGTGATTTCATAGAATCATATAGTTGTAGTCTACTTAGTCCAACCCACTGCTTGGTGCCAGAAATCTGGAGAGAGACCATCCCCAGCAGATGCCGGTCCAATTGGACCTTTCCCATCATACCTTTCCCCGATTGTTCAACCAAGATCTACCCCCTTGTAAGTTTAGCCCATTGGATCTTGTCCTTTCCTTTGGGTGAATTCCAACATTTTATCCCCCAGGTTAAATCAGTTGCATAGCCAACTAAAGAGGCCAACTCACCCCAACCTCTGCTTTCTGAATATTCCCCTAACCACTGGCTTTGGGGCTCCATTGTTCGCATCCATCTGTCTCTGGAGACAATGGAGTGTGCCTCAAGGGGGTTAGCAGCACCAAAGTGACCTCCCTGGGGCACAAGCCTGGACAGTGTGTATGAAGGTCCTGGGCTGCCCAGATGACAAGATACCCCTCTCGACCTTGCTGATATAGTCCAAAGGAAAGCAGAGCAATATGTTTGGAACCAGCTGGGCTGCAGGAGTTACTGGAAAGAGGTGTATAAGTCTTAGGGACTCCATTCCGGATTTGTGTAGGATTCCTTCTTAGCCTTTTCTTCTCCTGAAGATATCCCACAAGACAGCAGAGGTGGGGGTTCCATACAGATAATATATTTAAGGCACTTGACTTCCCCGAAATAATCCTGAGAACTGTAGTTTGTTAAGGATGTTGCAAATTGGAGTTCTGCAAGGAGTAAACCACGCTTGCCATGATTCTTTGGGGGAAGCCAAATATATATTGTATACATAGCCTGGATCTACCATCTCGAGAACAACTATTTGCAATAGCAATCATTTCTGTCAACGCTTGCCAGTGCAGCGATATCACAAACACTACATATGCATAAGTATCATAAGGAACAGAGAAGGAACCCTGACAAGCGAAAAACAATGTTCTGGACTGTATGGTACTGGAGTGAGCAATATGTTCAGCACTGAGAGCAACTTTGAAACTGTGTCATAAGCCAGAGGGCTGCGTATAATTTTATGCTTCTTTTTATTATTAAGCATTTATGTAGCATTTTAATTTGCATACTTAATTGTATGCAATTAATACTCTTCACACAGAAGTCTTCATGAATTCTTCAGTTGCCAAACTAGAGATGGTGCACAAGTTGCCCATATTCTAATCTTCTTGCCCTCAAACTTTTTTTATATATATATAAAAATCCTGAGTTGGCTGTTACAAAAACTAATGAAAGGAATTATCAGTGGAATGGAAAATGATAGGTGGAATCCAACTAACTCTTTCCAACAGCACAAGGATTTCTGCTTGCACAGTGGAACTCCCTGCTCCTCCGCCATGCTCCCTACATCTGTTCTGGGGGTCCTATGACCCTCTGGAGCAGATTTCAGGAGGACCCAGAGTATGGAGATGGGAAATTCCACACTGCAAGCTGAAATGCACAGACAGAATGAGTTTCTTGGATATTGCCCAATAGGGATAGAAGGATCTTGATTTCTCTTGATTTCTGGCTTATTTACTCTCCATTCACGCATCCCTCTGTGCCTCAAACTTGATGGTCTAGTGTGAAAACATGAAGATTCCAACTCATTCACATGTGGAAATCCTTACTACAGCCGTCGAGGGATGTGCATGCATGTGTGAACCAGTGTAATCTCACTGATAACAAATGCAGGCAGAACAATAGGTGTGCTGGGTGAAATTGCTCCAGCTGTGTGACTTTTCGCCTGTCTTGATTCTCTAAGCCATTTCTGTTTTTCAGTTCTCATGTTGTGTGTGTTAAACAAAGCTAGACTAACCTTAAACCTTTCCTATAAAACAGGACACCATGGCATCAACAGCATTCATTGTGCATCCCATATCTCCAGGTTCCTGTCAGCTACATGTCACCCACAATGCAAACACCAGGAAAAATATGAAATAATAATTTCATACATCATCTATGTGCACGAGCCAGTCAAACATTCAATACAAATTCAAACTGCAACTACACAATAAAGGAAATACCCATCCAAATAATATTTCAAATGATTGAAAGCCTTTTGATTTTGAAGTGTATTCTCTTAAGCTAAGTGGTCCCCAAGACCATCGAGAAAATTCAATTGTTTCATTTTAAAATGTTTCTGCCCAAAATTATATCAAATCCTAATGTCTCGGTAGAAACACATGGGATTGGATTGCTGAGTGGGCGCCTGATGTCAGAGAAGAAATCTAATTTTCCTATGGCATTTGCTCATACTGTCTCAAAATGGATAAAATTTTAATGGGCAATTTTCTGCAGCAGGTCGCAAGCCATTGTGCTGGGAAGATGTGCAAAAGTGCAGTTACTGTATGGCACAAGGGGTGGGGGTGGGGACTCGGGGAACAAAAGACAGCTAGAAACGGGTCTAGCAATATAATTCAAGGCATATAAAGGTATGCATACCTATGACATGTCACAATGTAAAAGACATGTTTTATACTTCTGCTAATTATAAGAGATTGCTCCTATCCATTTTATTTACATGTTAAAAGAGCAGCATATATTTAGTCTGGAGAAAAGGAGATTAAGGGGAGACATGATGGAGGCCTTCAGATAACTGAAGTAGGGCTGGGGGGCTGGGAGATTTGATTCAGTTCACATTTAAAGGTGGATCTACAGTACCTGATTCACACATTTTGAAACGAAAACACGGCCATCCTTTGAAATTCGCACTATTCCGAATTTTTCAGGGCCGTTCTTCGGTCACGTAAGTTGTACAAAAATGCATACACACTCTAAAATGCATGTATGGATGAAAATGGTATTTCAGAGGTGCATTGTATTAGGGGAAACTGTTTTGCAAAAATGTGTCACGATAGGAAAAAATTGCATAGGAACAACAAGTCTATTAGCAGAAATTTGCATTAAATGCAGATAAATTTCCATGAGCGCTTTTTAATTTTATCTTATTTTAATTGCAAACATGAAAATGTGGAGCAATGGAGTTCAGGAAGGGGAGCAGGGGGCTAGTGGCTGTTGTAGATAGACAGAAGGCAAGGAAGCTCCTATCCAGATGACCCTGCTTCACATCTTGAGCTTTGTTTAATGGCAAAATCAGGAAGTTTGGCCACCATCACTGTAGTGAAAATAATATCCAGTCCAGCTTCAAGAGACCATGAGAGCTGGGAGTGTATGGCCTGCTGATGTTTCAGCTCCCATCACCCTGGAAAGCATGCCAATGTTTGAGCAAGATGGGAGTTGTAGTCCGACAACACCTGCCTGCTGCCACGTTGTTTCTGTTGGCTCTCTTTCTCTGCCACTGCAGCAGCAACTAGGCCTCAGCCTCCTCAACCTTCTCATGGCCTCCAGCACAATTCCCCTTCCTGAGAATGTGGGTCGTGGTTCTACCTTTGCCCACAGAAAATGCTTAGCTGTATCCAGTGATTTTTTTCTACAGTGGTATCTCAGGTTACAAACACTTCAGGTTACAGACTCCGCTAACCCGGAAGTAGTACCTTGGGTTAAGAACTTTACCTCAGGATGAGAACAGAAATCACGCACAGGTGGTGCAGCGGCAGCGGAAGGCCCCATTAGCTAAAGTGGTTCCTCAGGTAAAGAACAGTTTCAGGTTAAGAACAGACCTCTGGAATGAATTAAGTTCATAACCAGAGGTAACATTGTATTAAAAAAAAAATGTTTAGACGTACACTCATTTTCCTACTCATATTGAAATAAAAGGTAAAGGTAAAGGTACCCCTGCCCATACGGGCCAGTTTTGACAGTCTCTGGGGTTGTGCGCTCATCTCACTCTAGAGGCCGGGAGCCAGCGCTGTCCGCAGACACTTCCGGGTCACGTGGCCAGCGTGACGAAGCTGCTCTGGCGAGCCAGAGCCGCACACGGAAATGCCGTTTACCTTCCCGCTGGTAAGCGGTCCCTATTTATCTATTTGCACCCGGAGGTGCTTTTGAACTGCTAGGTTGGCAGGCGCTGGGACTGAGCAGCGGGAGCGCACCCCGCCGCAGGGATTCGAACCGCCGACCTTTCGATCGGCAAGTCCTAGGCGCTGAGGCTTTAACCCACAGCGCCACCTGCGTCCCTTTCATATTGAAATACTGCCCCTCAATGAGGCCAAACTTAGATTCACAAAATGTTTAGGGGTATGCGTACCCCTGCGTAGCTTCAGAAAAAAGCACTGTCTGTATCTTAATGGTTTTCTCTTTCTTTGAAACATTAATAATGTTGCTTAGGAGATTGGGATGAAAGGAACTCCACAACATTTGCCCAGGAAAGGTACACAGGATTGCAGAAGAGTCGGACACGACTAAACGACTAAACAACAACAACAATAGTTTCAATAAGGTACTAACTTCCACAATAAGAAATCCTTATTCTAGGCCAAGAGGATAATGTGGATGACACAATCATTAGGCAGTTACGTTCAGGGTCATGTCATGCAAAAAAATATAATAAAATCACAGCTGATGTCGATGACTCAAAGGTGCTGACTAGTAATGAAGAATTAAAATTTTAAAAAAATACAGCTATGACAGAAACCACGATGTAAATGGCCTCTTTTTTTCCAGGATGACAAAAATGTCATATCAGGGAGGGATGACTTTGCCCATTAACTGTATTAATGTTATCACTTAATATTCACAACAACATGCTTGTTCTAAAGAGTTCTTATCTGACTAGTTTGCCTTCAGAAGATTGGGCTATTCATCAATGTAGGGCTTGGGTCATATTAAGAAAACTACAAATGAGCATGCCCAAATGCTTGTGTTAACACTTGTCTTCAAATATATAGGAAAATGTGACATTCTGGAGCCATATGGTACCAGTATTAGTTGATCAACCACAGAGCATTATTTATTAGGAGATGCATTTCTGACATGAGTACTACAGTCAGCTCCCATAACTGAATCTACAGTAGCATCCCAATTCCCTGCTTATTAACATTAGGCAGGCATCCTCAGCACACTGCTTTTAGACACCTGCTTAAAAATGAATTATCTCAGCAAGGCTATCCAGACACATAATTTAATTATGTGCGCTTGTTTTTAATATTTCCTGATTTAATCTGTGTTTTATTGATACTTGTTTTATATTGTTTTATGCACATTGCTTAGAAAAGGGGTAGTCAATGTGTTGTTCTTCAGATGTCTTTGGACTCCCATAACCCCCGGTCAGCATGGCCAAGGTTCAGGAATGATGACAGTTGCAGTCCAAAAACTTCTAGAGGCCACTGGAATTCTGGTGTAGTGGGATATTGACGATATTAAGCTGTTTATATGATTTTTTCCCCCTAAATGAATCATGTTGTTGTTGTTGTTTAGTCATTTAGTCGTATCCGACTCTTCGTGACCCCATGGACCAGAGCACGCCAGGCACTTCTGTCTTCCACTGCCTCCCGCAGTTTGGTCAAACTCATGCTGGTAGCTTCGAGAACACTATCCAACCATCTCGTCCTCTGTCATCCCCTTCTCCTTGTGCCCTCCATCTTTCCCCTAGCTGGAAGCAAGGGTTGTTGTGAGGCTAAACTGGACTTGAACAAACAACTCCAGAATGGGTTGCATGGTACTATGCTAGGTCATGCTTTGTTCCTGTGACAGAAACCTATGAGAGCCCCATAACAAAAGGCCCAACAGAAGCTGACAAAAGGAAAACTGGACAGAAATCCATAGACTATGGATTGTGTAAATCAAAACCATCTCATGCCTCAACATGGTCTTCACCAAGACAGGTTGAGAAATATCTTCACGAAACTCTTAACAGAACAAATGCTACTGGGTAGCAGAACAATTGCTACCAAAACAAATGCTATCTCCGTGCAGTATTTATTTTCTTTTTCAGGGGGCAATTCCTTACCCCAGAGATGGCAGGAGCATCTAGTCTTAGACAACTGTCTCCTGTCTAGGTGCAGACAGTTTAATAGTGCCTCCGCTCATTCAGGACTTTCAGATGGGTGGCTCCTAGCACTAATAAATCATTGCTGCTGCCCTGTAAGTTACGAGAAGAATTGCAATGGACTTTCCGGGCTATCAGAAATATTTAAACTTGTCTTAACATTCCTGCTACCACATTGCTGCCACACCAGTGGGCATGACAGAGTTACTATGGTGGGTGTGGAAGGAGAAGGTGCATTGTTTATATATATACACAAATGCTTCAGGTTACAGACGCTTCAGGTTACAGACGCTTCAGGTTACAGATGTTCTGGAGATGTGCAAAGGTTACCAGAAATAGTACCTCGGGTTAAGTACTTTGCTTCAGGATGAGTACAGAAATTGCGTGGTGGCACAGTGGCAGCGGGAGGCCCCATTAGCTAAAGTGGTACCTCAGGTTAAGAACAGTTTCAGGTTAAGAAAGGACCTCCAGAACAAATTAAATTCTTAACCCAAGGTACCACTGTATATATATTCAAGGCTTAGTGCTTGTTAATTTAAGCATGGCTGGCAACGCAATGTCAGAAAACCCACTGCTGCCCACAAAATTCCCAGCACTGCCCACAGAATGTGAAAAAACCAAACCCTGAAGCATCACCCCGCAGGATGAGTGCTGCCACACCACAGATGTTCAGTGGCAACATTGATGCTGTGTGGTGGAAGGTGCTTAGCATTGACACCTTCTGCCCTTGGTCAGATGTAGGTTAAGGAGATACAATGTATGTTTAATTAGGGTTTTTAAAAAACCGAATTAAACATTGGCTGCATCCCCAAACTAATTGAGGACCAGATCTAGGGTGGGTTTGTTCCTGATTTGGCCTGGGGCAGGTCAGCCTGATGGGAGCATGTGGCCCAGATGTGGGCAAAGGGTAGGGGGGCTGTGAACAGCCCTACTAAATCTGTAGAGTGGGAGCAGTCATAGATGAAGTACCTAGTAAATATGTGCAAGATGTTCTGGAGATGTGCAATGCTACCCATTCACTAAGCTGCTTTAACATGCCCATTTGGGCTTTAAGAGGGGAGGGAGGAAGAAAAATTAACTGAGTACAAACTTGCGGATTGACAGCGCTGCCGACAGAAGCCCTCTATTTATCTAAAGTGCAGCACACCTGCTGGGCAAAACGACAGCTAAAATATAGAAAAGCTGCTCGGCAAATTTTATTTATAGTCATAAGGCCTGGTGGTAACGCAAGTGACTGAATTTTCTGTTGCATACAGTTTCCTGATTGAACTTCCCTTTTGATAGTTTCTCTCTCACCCCCACCTCACTTCCTATTTTTCCTCAGTTCAGAAAGAGGATTCCCATCACCAAACTCTCTGTGCTGTTCTAATAAAGCTAAGATAAGTAGGAAGCTGCTGCAGAAACATCTTCAGATGGTGCAAATCTCAGTCGGGAGTAGGTTTATACATTTTTGGCAACTCCCCCTTGAAAGACTGACATGTGTGGAACTTGTCTGAGATTATTTCACTCATTTGGGCCTCCTAGAAATGTTGCTGTTATTGAGGTTGTCTCCCTTTCTTGCTTATAAAATGCCTATAAAATTCATTTATTTGTGAGGGCATTTGGGTGACTGATTGAATGATTGATTGACTGACGGCTTTTAGTGCCTGCTGTGAAAATGTCTTTTGGTGTTGCATCTAGATTGGGGTTGCAATCCTAAACCCACTTACCTGAGAGTAAGGCCCATTAAATTCAACAGGACTGAGTAGATATGGTGAAGATTGCACTGTCAATCATGCTTAGAGCTGACCTATTGAAATCAGTGGGACCTTAGTCATGACTAACTGAAGTCCCATTGACTTTAATGGGTCTATGCAAGACATGATAAAATCCACACATGACCCACTTTATTTAAATTATGCTGCAGTCCTATATTTACCTGAAAGTAAGCTTTACTTCTGAGGACCGCAGTCTTCATTCTGTTTTAATTTGGGCATGAATATGTTTTCTTGCACACCACTTTGAAGCAGAAATATGATCTAAATAAATAATCTTTGAGATCATAAAAGTGATCTAAATAAGTACACATTCCCTTGAAATTCCTCAGATGCTTCACCTGGGATGGAGCCCTGGTTTGCTTTGAAATTTGCTTTAGGTGAGAGTTTGGCAGCTAACAAACTT
Source organism: Podarcis cretensis (assembly GCF_951804945.1). NCBI lineage: Eukaryota > Metazoa > Chordata > Lepidosauria > Squamata > Lacertidae > Podarcis > Podarcis cretensis. Next base: position 73,196,060 of record NC_137175.1, read on the forward strand.
AAGCTAAATAATCGATACCACAACCCTTTTTACAGTTGGGCATTGACAAGGCTTCTGGGTAGAGAGGAACAGGAACGCCTCAGACAAAATATCTAAAGGATTTCAAACACCAGGGAAGTCTGCACCATTCCTGGTAAGTTTTTTGGACAAAAATGTTCCTGAGGATTTACTAGCAGGCCAAGCTGGTAGTTTTATTATTTTTCAGCCTCTGCACTGTTGCCTTTCTATTTCATCCAGACTTAATGTCATTAGTCTTCTTTTGCAGAAACCCGAGCATTCATTTTCTAATTTATCTAGATGATATCCTGACAGCAGCTCCCTTGATCGAGACTCTACCATTTACATATCTCCCTCTGTTAATCATCCTCTGAAATGAGATTTAGAGTAAAAAGGAAATAAATCAATCCTGACTACCTTCATATTGGTAGCATTCCTAGGATCATACCTGTCCGCCAGAAACTGGGCTTTTCAGAAACATGCTGCTGAGGAATTGTGTCCTAGTTTATCTGTTAGCTTTGAGTGGTGTGGATCCTTCCCGGAACAAAGTAGATTGGTCATCTTGCAACGTTTACTCCAATTAATAACATATGAGCAAAGGATTCCAGGCCCTGCTCCCCAGCTCCATCAATTGATAGTCTCTCTCTGTGTATGTCATAGAAGGCTTAGAGGACACACCAGCAAGATAGCAAGAACAACCTCTTACCTAGGGATTCAACTAAGCCCAGTGCCACCTAGTGACTAAACTATAGAATGGCATTATCCACAGAGAAAGAGCTTACTAGTTTCCTATATGCAGGTCATTTTCTGGTGAAGACGACATGAGATATCAGGGCTGGCTGTAGGTTGCTGTTTTTTGTAGGACCTTCAGCACAGGTGGTTTGTGCAGATGTTAATCAGCATTGGTGACAAGATGGACCTATGCAGAGCCACACAACACAAATTTCAACTAGCAGACCACTAGCAGACCTACATTTTTGGTGCCCTGAAGCTTGAACTGTTACGGGGAACCCTTCGCAACCAGCAACGAGGTCTAGTTAACCACTGTTCTCTTCATCAGTGGGGTTATTCCATGACAGATCACCAAACCTTTACAACATCTGTGCTATTGACTCTCAAACCTTGGGGTTGTTGAAATATATGCAACAAAAAATAATAATCAATTTGAGTAGTGCGACACAAATTGGCCCAAAATTTTAAAGCAATAAACTAATTACACCTTTGGGGCCCCTCCAGGATTAGGGTCCCTGAAGCTTAAGCTTCATTAATTTCATAGTAGATCTGTTCCTGGGCTGAACCACGTGTCTCCCGATGCTGCTCTCTGGGAACAGTCCTGCACATAGGATTGGAACCACCATAAAACAATACCTGCAACTCTCAATCCACAGAGCCGTTCCCAGAGGATACCATGGTCAGTGGTATCAAAAGTGACTGAGGGGTTCAACAAGGTTGCACTCCTCTCCTGTCTCCCAGATCAGTTCATAGATTAGAGTGACCAAACCAAACACAGGTCTGAAGCCAGATTGAAAACCAAACACAGGTCTGAAGCCAGATTAAAAACTAGCAGTGATCTACCCCATTTTTTAGGGAGGAAAGCCCTGTTTTGGGGGGGCTGTAGGTCGAGTCAAAGTTGTGGAGCTTTTTTTGTGTTTTTTTTTAAATAATTTTTTTTTATTAATTTCCAAATTTTTAACATAAACAAAAACAACATAAAAACAAACACAAAAAATCGTATTTTCTCAACCTTATTTCCATAACCCTCTTTTCCCGGACTTCCCCATACCTTCCCCTTTTTGCATCCTTAATTTTAAACCATTATTCAGCAACCCTTCTTTGCCAATTTAAATATAAATTCATTCTCCTTTTCAATTCCACCCTAAAGTTAAACACAATTTGCCGCTGCAATTCTACGTCTTCTTTTCCCTCAGCATTTTAGCACTCCTCAATTTTATAATAGTTCTTAAGATACATCTTAAACTTCTTCCAGTCTTCTTCCACAGTCTCTTTCTCTTGGTCGCGGATTCTGCCGGTCATTTCTGCCAGTCCCATAAAGTCGATCACTTTCGCCTGCCATTCCTCCAGCGTGGGTAACTCTTGTGTCTTCCAATACTTTGCTAGAAGAATCCTTGCTGCCGTAGTAGCGTACAAAAAGAAATTCTTATCCTTCTTCGGCACCAGCTGGCCGACCATACCCAAGAGAAATGCGGAGCTTTTTTTTGGGAAGTCAGTGATCTACCAGTGATCTAACACAGGCATCCAGTGATCTACTGGTAGATCATGATCTACCTGTTGGACGTGCCTGATCTAGACAATCCATTTCCTTCAAGCATGTCTGAAGCTTCTCAACCACCAGCAATTCCACAACCTTGTCCCCGAAAGGGTACATTAGCCATCAGGCAGTAGTTCTGAAGTACCTCAATTTTACACACACAACACACACACTTTCCCCAATTGTAACTCCATTTTAGAGATCAATCAATAGATAGGTGTTTACTTCCTCCCCACCAGGACTCACTTCTTTTAGCTTTCTTGATGCACAAGCTTAAAACCTGTGGAGAGTTGCTTCTTGCTTTTTCAAGATGTCCCTCCCAGCAGAAACATGAGCTTTCCGACTTGCGGAATTCTCTAAAGTAAGCCCCCATTTCCCCTAGACAGAGACACTTGGAGGTCACAGAGAAGAGCCTCCCTCAGGTTTCTTAGTACATGAAGAAGTTGCTGCTCCACTTCTTCCAGGCATCTCCCAAAACAGAACATACACAATCATCACAGACACTGCTGATAACACAGGAGTCTTTGGAGCAACCATCCAGATTCAGTAGCAATCCCTTGTATTCAAAGAAATGGGCTACTCTGCTCCTCCCGGTGCTCCTCTCAACAAGAAACAGACCTTCACTACAGAAGTCCTGCAATTGTTGCATAGGTTTCTGGGACAGTCTCTCATGCCTCAGTGGGGATGCATGGAGTAGCCAGTGGAATGTGAGTTCCCTTGCCTTCTACTTGGTTTATTTGCACCAGACAGTTCTCCCATACCTAATACAGAAATAATTTGCTGTGGGAGAGAAGCTACTAACCAAGAGCAGTTTTCATCCCAGTACCAACTTGGGGGTGAATGGATTTCACCATGATTTTTGTGTCAGGTGAAAGGATTTTTCATGGCAACACCCAAATCCTGATTGGTACTCAAACACCAACAGCTTCCACTAACAAAAACATCTGGGATGTGTGACATGCACATCTCATATATTATCCAGTTTGGCCCACAGATCCTACCTTGATATGTAACCCTGCCTAGTTTTTGCAATCAAAATCAGCTGTGGGAAAGTTTAATTTAAGGGTGGATACAGAACATTAAACATTTGGGATTGTATTCTCCCTCCCCCCAAAAGAAATTCAAATAAATTCTTTCGGGATTGGTGTCTGACTCCTAAATTGACATGACTTAATCATACAATTAGCATTTGAATCTGGCATAACAATTGCACCTTGCACAGGTGTTTGAATTTAAGTGTGGAAAAAAACTGCCACCTTGGCTGTCAGTCAAGTGGCACATGGGTACTATGACATGCTTCAATCACATTTTGTCACAAAGCCATAATTTGGTTTCATGGCCAACAGCAAGTGTCAAATTAAGCAAGCGTCTTCTCTATGGTGTGTCCCCAAGATCCTTTCATAGTGTTCCCTTTAGCAATGCCTTTCAATGTGTAGTTTTCATTTTGAATGTGAGGGGATGAGAGAGTGGGGCATAAATTCAGGAACTTCAGCTTCAGTGCATGCTCTCACTAAACTTTCCAATACTTCCTGTTTCTCACTTTAGCACAAACAGGAAGTTTGCGCAATTAGACGTGCAATTAGGTGATATAAAGGATATATCGCTGTATATGGGCTGAGGATAACGGATTCATAGTAAAAAGTTGAAGACAACTAAAACTGAGTGCAAGCTGCAGGTTGTTGAAGGGATCAAATGTAATTACTTCATGCACACCATCCTATGTTTCTTGGAAGAATAGGAGGGTACAAATGGATATGGAAGTTAAATGAATGATAAACACACATGTGTTCCAGCCCCAAAGCAGTGAACAGCTGCAGTTCAAAATTCTGACAGGGTATAGGGCAGTATATTAATTGATTGATTGATTATAATAATAGTAATATATCTGTTTTCATTCCTGTCCATTTTTCATTTCCCCAGTTCTCCCCATTTCCATACCAGCTTGCAATTATTATTAATTGTAAAAGTCCTCGTGAAAATTCATCAGTATATTCCTGCAAATTTATCCCGACATGCACATTTTCCTATGTGGTTTTGCCTGGTATACACATTTTTTGCAATGCAATCCCCCCACCCGTTTTTGTGCATTTTTTGGTCAATTATTTTCACCAATATATGCTTTGTTATATGCACTTTCCCCTATCATATAAATGCATTTTTGCACATGTTACTTGGCTTGACAATATTCAGAGATGGGAGGGTTTCAAATAGTCTCTGTGCATGTATTGTTTCAGAAAGTGTGATTAGTTAGAATCACAGACTCATAGAATTGTAGTGATGGAAGGGATCCAAAGGGGCATCTAATCCACACCTTGCAAAGTATGTTTGCCTTTAAATGTGAACTCGGTCAAATTTCTCCCTCATCCCTAACCGAGGCAGACAAATGCATGCTGCTATTCACCCAAGAGTTGAAGCAAAAGCAACTACCAAAATCTGACTACTAGCAAGGCAAGAGAAGGGTCTGAGACTTGCATCTTCTTCACAGGATGAAGAACAACATCCATAACTCCTCAAATCCCTGTTCCCCTGGCTGCAACCGTAATAAGTACAGACAAAACACGCTGGCTAAAAACCAGCTACAATTATTCTATTTAGAGGAGCGCTTTCCAGTTAAGATTTATGGCTTGTTCATTGCAAGCCATTGCTTGGGACTGTTAATAACGGATAATGTTAACTTGTATTTATTTGGAATATTGATGCTTCACCTGCTAGCCAAAGTCCTCCTTGAGGTAGCTCACAATATGTTTAGAACACAACAAATTAGACAAGAGTTACTGGAGAAGCCAGTATGATATAGTGGTTAGCGTGTCAGACTAGGACCTGGGAGACCAGGGTTCAAATCCCCACTCAACCATGAACTCACTGGGTGATCTTGGGCAAGTCACTGCCTCTCAGCCAAAGCTACTTCACTTAGCTGTTGTGGAGATTAAATGAGGAGGAGAACCATGTACAGTCGTACCCTGGTTCTCGAATGGAATCCATTCCAGAAGTCCATTTGACTTCCGAAAACGTTCTCAATCCAAGGCACAGCTTTTGATTGGCTGCAGGCGCTTCTTGCACTCAATCGGAAGCCGTGTCAGATGTTTGGCTTCCAAAAAACATTTGCGGCGTTTGGGATCCAATTTGTTTGGGAGCCAAGCCATTCGACAACTAAGGTACCACTGTATACCACTTTGAGCTCTTTGTAGAAGGTTCTATATACAGTGGTACCTCGGGTTAAGTACTTAATTCATTCCGAAGGTCCGTTCTTAACCTGAAACTGTTCTTAACCTGAAGCACCACTTTAGCTAATGGGGCCTCCTGCTGCCGCTGTGTGATTTCTGTTCTCAACCTGAAGCAAAGTTCAGAGGTATTATTTTTGAGTTAGCGGAGTCTGTAACCTGAAGTGTATGTAACCTGAAGCATATGTAACCCGAGGTACCACTGTAAATGCAATAAATAAATAAAATAAATAAGGAAGACGAAACTGTATTCAAGTCTCCTGCACCTGCAGTCTTTGTTGCAGCAGCTATTCTGCTGCTTTGAATCTGTGGACCACAGCGGGAGTCAGAAGAAATGCCCTCTCTGATAAGCTGGAAATGGCTTCTGGAGCAGCCAGACAGAATGTATGGACAAAAGGAAAGAGTACTGCTGAATCAGGCCCATGTAGGCCAGAAAGTTGTCTCCCACTGTGGTCAGCAAGATGCCCAGTGCTTTATTTTCCTAAAAAAATTTTTAGGGGTACTCTCATTTTCCTACTCATATTGAAATACTGCCCTTCGATGAGGCCAATCTTAGATTCACAAAATGTTTAGGGGTATGTGTACCCCTGCGTACCCCCAGAAGAAAAGCACTGAAGATGCCCATGGGAAGTCGACTGTAAGAACATTAGTACTCTTTGCTCATGTTCACTGTGACTGCTATTCAGAGGTATGGTGCCGCTGATCATGGAAGTCGCCTCCCAGATGGAGGCTATTGCTATTTGTGCCTCTCACACCATCCATCTCCTAGTGACAGATTCAAGAGGTTCTGCAAGACCTCCAGTCCTGAAATGTTCTAAGTGACACTTGCATACCCACCATTTCTCCAATAAAAATAGAGATATCATATTCCATACCCACCCGGATTTCCCTGGTAAAAATAGAGGGGTCCCTCCAACATATCTCCGATAAAAATAGGGATGTCTTCTCATAACCTCCAACATTTCTCCTACGAAAATAGGGACGTCCTAAGGAACAGTGGGACATTCTGAGATCAAATCAGAAACCAGGACAGCTTCTGTAAATCCAGGACTGACCCTGAAAAGTAGGGACACTTGGAGGGTCTGAGCTTGACTTCTGAATCTCTGAGGTCATCTCAGAGAAAAAGGCCCTGGAAATGGCTCCCTATGCAGCTAGATGTTAGTCCATTACAGGGTAGGACTTCTCTACCCAAGTTACTGCCTAGTGGGGCTAGTATTCAACAGGCTTCCCCATCGCTCTACCCGGATACTGAGATCCAGCACTGAGGGCCTTCTGGTGGTTCTGTCACCGTGAGAAGCCATGTTACAGGGAACCAGGCAGAGGGCCTTCTCGGTAGTGGCATCCACACTGTGGAATGCCCTCTCATCAGATGTTAAAGAGATAAACAACTACCTGACATTTAGAAGACATCTGAAGGCAGCCCTGTTTAGGGAAGTTTTTAATAACTGATGTTTTAATGTATTTTTAATCTCTGTTGGAAGCCGCCCAGAGTGGCTGGGGAAACCCAGCCCGATGGGCAGGGTACAAACAATAAATTATTATTATTATTACTAAATCAGGTGTGTGGAACCTGTGGCCCATTCAATGTTGATGGCCTCCAAATCCGATTAGCCCTTGCCAGCATATCTAGTGGTCAGGGATGCTGGGAGTTGGAGCAATATCTGAAGGGATACAGGTCCCCCACACCTGTGAAAAAGCACTCTTCTTGTGGTAGAAACACTGATTCACCAAAAGCATTTTGAAAGTACTTTTTTATATATGCAAGGCAAAACACCCATTTATATTAATTGCAATATTTTCTTGAGCCAAGAAAGTTTGCATTTGTGACATTTCCTAGGAAAATGGTGTACTTATGGCTTAGCCAAGAATGATCTCCCAGCTTTGTAAAATATCACTGGTTTTTATGAGAAATGGGTTTACAGTCTGATAAATTTACGGTAAACCTTTATCCAATTTCATGTCATACAAATGTGTTTAAAAAAAGTGCATGCTATTTGGTCTAAACCATTAGAAGACTAAAATACTCTGTGATTCCTTTTCAAATTTTCCATCAATTCAATATTCAGGATATATATAGATGAGTTAATCTTGCTATTCAATGTCTTAAAAATCAATCAATATTAATGTGTCTGCTGGGTTAAACTTTTAAGGTCATTGTCTCCCTTCTGACATCTTTAACTACATCAACATCACATTACCATTATAGACTTGTAAAGCAATGTACTTGTACATTATTATTTTTTTTTGCATGATAATGTCTTTTTGTGGTTGAGGTTTTATCATAATTTAAATCATGATACAGCATTTACATATCTTTTGTTTAGTAGAGAGACCCCCATTTATCACTTTAACAAATGGACTTAAAAGAGGGGGATTAAAAAATACCTCAACCCAAAATATTCCAATTTATTCTTCAATTGCAATGGTGGCTGCATCAATCTATGAGTAAATTTCCTTAATACATTTGCTATTAATTGCAGCCTGATTTAGCTTACATGACTGTCAGGTTGCCATATATTGAAAATTTAATGCATTGTACAAAAATGGGGTGGGGTGGGAGCTAAATATATTTTAATATTGTTAGTTTAGTATTACTGAAAATATTGGTAGTTCAACTAACTAGCCAAAATTAATCTCTTCTTCATTTCAGGGACAAAATTAAGTGCTTGCTTAACTGTTTCCTAGCAAGACCCTTGTCTTTAAAAGTGGACAGAGGTGGATGGGAATGAACATTCATAGTTTTGCCTTATATATAATTTGGTACTCTGAAAGGATGCAGTCCTATAGTTTCGTGAGGTTATGCCTGCATAAGCACCATTGCAGCATAATAGTGCTACTGCCATAAATCAGAGGAATGACCAAAACGAGGCAGAGATGTGGGCAGGATGGGGCATGGGAGTGGTGTAAACTTGCATTATATCCTATACCATTTCAGTCTGTGACCACCAATCCCACAATGGTGTGTAAGAAGTGGGAGAATTCAAAAAAGCTCCATCTGTGTGAATGAGTGCCATGACAGCATGGGCTCTAGTGTAACTCAGCACCCAATCACAGCACAGCATAACCAGTATATATGAATCCTATGCAGAGAGACCATAACATAGATGAGAGGGTACACACCCTGGGACTACAGATCACAGGGCTCATGTTGTGCACACCTACAGCTTCCAAGGGCAGGAGAGGACCCAATATCAGGGAGAAAGTGGTTGCAATGAGAGCCCCAGTGTAGTAGAACAGAGTACCGGTATGTTTCACATGCTGTAGATATTTGACTTATTTCTTGAGTACAACTAGATAGACCTCTACCTCTGGGGGAAAAACTGTGGAAGGAACATGTTACTCTTTGAAAGAAAATTTTATGAAGATGCAATTTTGCTGGTACTTAATGTCACTAAAACTATCTACAATGTATAAAAACACCTCAAATAAATGTCGGAAGTGTGGGGAAGTGGAAGTTCAAAGCTACATATGTGGTGGAACTGTAAGAAAATAAAGGAATTTTGGGATGTAATTTATAACGAGCTCAAAAAGATGATTAAGGTCTCTTTCATAAAAAAAAACAAATTAAAAGGGGGGCTTTCCTCCTGGGGATACTAGACCCAGACATACCTAAGAAAGTGAGGGAAATAGTCTTGTACGCCACGGTAGCTGCAAGAAGGTTAAATGGCTATGAATTAGAAAGGTGAAAAAATTCCAACTAAACTGGAGTGGCAAAGTAAACTATTAGAATACACCGAGCTGGCAAAAATGACAGGGAAACTGAGAGGTCATACTTATTAAAGAATGAGACGTGTACAAAAAATACAGTGGTACCTCAGGTTACATACGCTTCAGGTTACATACGCTTCAGGTTACAGACTCCGCTAACCCAGAAATAGTGCTTCAGGTTAAGAACTTTGCTTCAGGATGAGAACAGAAATCGTGCTCTGGTGGCGTGGTGGCAGCAGGAGGCCCCATTAGCTAAAGTGGTGCTTCAGATTAAGAATGGACCTCTGGAACGAATTAAGTACTTAACCCGAGGTTACCACTGTACCTTAAGGAATATTGTTATAACATGACGTCAGTGGCAGGCCTTGAATGACTTCTGTGGTAGGATGGATAATTACAGGAGAAGAAATCATTAATGAAAATTAATAAAAGAGAATGAATAGTGCACTAAATGGATTAAGTGGTAGATACATGATGGGGTGACGGGAAGTCGACACAGATATAAGAAGAATTTCTTGTGATCTGATGTGACAATTACTACTATTTTCTCTTATTTCTGGATAAATTTGTGGTTCGCTGTTTCTTTTTACTTTCAATAACACATTAAAAAAATAGATAGGCCTCTACCCAGGCACTCCAGAATCAGCTGAGAGGAGTACAGCATGGACCAATGGTCAGGATCTTAATCAGATCTTCAATAGAGCAATATAAGTTTGTGTCTTCAATTCCCCCTAGACATCATATGATTATTACCTGAAGACTCTTAACATTATCACTGCCTGCTATAGCTAACTCACTTGGTGCAGGATTGTAGCCAAGTGGGTCATGTCCATTAATTTCAATAGGTCTACCATCAGCTATAACCCTCCATTTCTGTCTCTTATTGAAACTCTTTTCCGACCAATTTCTGAAATGTTTTCACCCAGGCAGAAACCTTCAGATTCTTCAAGTCACTTTTTTTTCCCTTCCAGTGAAATTTGATGGAAATTCCAATGTCAACAACCCAATGTCAGAAAACTACACTTGCCTGAGTGGGAAAATCCAGAGTCCAAAAGCTGACCAACTGCAATATAATCATCACATGATCCTGAACTCCACTTGCCTACTTTAGAAAACAAACCCATAAATGTGGCAGCTCAACAGGTCAAAACCTATATGAATGGGAGATCCCTGGTTCCACAGGGAATGCCCAGCACCTGGCTATTTTAGGGGCTAATGGTGCTGCTAGAGACTGGAGCCATACCCCCTTCTGGTAAATTCAAGCAATTAAGTCATTTAAAAAAAAAAAAAACTTAGGCACACTGAGGGGGAGGAAAAAAGAGAAAGAAACCCTGTAGGCTCTTTGCCCAGTAAACTCACAATGAAAAGCAACCTTAATAAAAAGTTATAAATCTCACCTCTGAGCCAACAGGAAATTCAAACGTTTGCATTTGCAGGGGCCAGAGAGTTGCTGAAACAAAAGGTAAGTGTATGTACAAGAAACATATTGTGCTCTGCAAGCTAACAGACAGATCCTAGAAGCACAAAGGCGCCAGAGTCAAGGGTAGGTGATTTCTAGAATCTTTACCATTGGCTCACTTGGGTCTCATCTTTGCTTGACACCCCACACAGAAAATGTATTCTCTGAAGACACAGACAGGTCCTTCTAGCGACGAAGTCACAAACTGGAAGGAAACAATGACACCAACTTCTAGCCTTCAACAAGAAGAAACGGTGGAGGGAAAAGTTTCGCATTTCAAAGTTTTAGTCACGAGGCTACACTAAAACAGGAGGATATATATTTATATATGTATAATATCTCCAAGACCTGTAAAATGAAAGATCAAAGCAAGGGGCAACGTTGAGTATTTTTTTTTTATCATCTCCCTGACAAGGGCTGTTAGTTTTAATACACTGGCAGAAATGTTGGCCATTGTGAACTATGTGATTCTAATTTCCTTTTTCGCTGTTTTACTGCTGGTACATACAGTGCTGTTGTGACCAACCCCTCCCCCCCCCCGCCAAACAACCTTTTATTGAAAAAAGGCTCATGCAGCAGTGTTCTGTGTTATATGGCTTAAGCCTCATGGTGTTTTCCCTCCACCAATGAGAAATGGAGCTGACTTCATTCCCAGTAGTATGCAGGACCCAGAGGGAGTTCTGGGAAAGAACAGGTGAAAATGTCTAATGAAGGCCTGCATTATAAGGAGCAGTCAGGCACAGAGCTTAGTCCTGAACATTATGGGAATGGAGAAGATGCAAGCGGGATTTTCATTCTCAGTTTCCCACTTCCAGTAGATGTACGAAAAGGTAGATCTCCCATATCACCTTAGTCAACATTTTCTAATTATACAGTACAGGGGTATCTCAGGTTAAGTACTTTAATTCATTCCGGAGGTCTGTACTTAACCTGAAACTGTTCTTAACCTGAAGCACCACTTTAACTAATGGGGCTCCTGCTGCTGCCACGCCGCCGGAGCACAATTTCTGTTCTCATCCTGAAGCAAAGTTCTTAACCCGAAGCACTATTTCTGGGTTAGCGGAGTCTGTAACCTGAAGCGTCTGTAACCTGAAGCATATGTAACCTGAGGTACCGCTGTAATTCTTTCTCATTCCTGAAGTGTAATACTGTAATAGTACTGTATGTGACTGTCCGCCCACCTGCTTTAACAGGGTCCTGTTGCTTTAAGAACCAAGACAGCTACTAAAAGTATGATGGACAGCTTGGTATTTCAAGCCTGAACCTGCATCTGAGAGGACAGGACCTATCATCGTTTAATACTGGGCAGAAAGTTGCAGGAGTGAAGTGGGGTCAGGCGTTGGCTGTGGCAGTAACTGATATGGAAACAGCAGGTGTCACAGCGGCGACTGAAATGTCTATGGCTCTCCTTCTCTCTATTTTTACCCGTCAGCTATACACAAGCAAACAAACAAGCAAACAAACAATGCAAAGGCTTTGGACTAAAAGGACCACATTGCAGGTTGGGGCGCATGAATGCGCCCCTGAATGAGCAGGAGATTAGATCAGATAACTGTGACTGTGCACACAGTAGGGTGTAATTAAAGAACCTAGGGTTGTATGGCGAATGTTGTTGTTTTTTGTATTCACATACACAAAGGTGAGCTCAGCTCCAACATATTGAAAACCAAGAACCTGTATGCCCAAAGATGGGAGGAAGAAATAGTTCCGACAAAGGAAGACTGGCCACTAAAATTAATGGAGTATGCAGAAATGGCAAAACTTACTGGAAGAATAAGAAATCAAGGAGAGAGACTTTTCAAAAAAAAAAACGGGGAAAATTTATTATTTGAAGATACATTGTAAACAAATCAAAATATTAGCAGGATATAAAAACGTGCAGTAAGAGATAATTAAGGGGGAGATAATGGGGGGGAGTGGGATGCGGGTGGTGCTGTGCTCTAAACCACAGAACCTAGGGCTTGCCGATCAGAAAGTCAGCGGTTCGAATCCCCATGACGGGGTGAGCTCCCGTTGCTCGGTCCCTGCTCCTGCCAACCTAGCAGTTTGACAGCACATCAAAGTGTAAGTAGATAAATAGGTACCGCTCCAGCGGGAAGGTAAACGGTGTTTCCGTGTGCTGCTCTCGTTCACCAGAAGTGGCTTAGTCATGCTGGCCACATGACCCAGAAGCTGTACACCAGCTCCCTCGGCCAGTAAAGCGAGATGAGTGCTGCAACCCCAGAGTCATCCGCGACTGGACCTAATGGTCAGGGGTCCCTTTACCTTTAACAGAAAAAAATCGTAAATAGACTTGAATTGGATATGCAGTAATAAAAAGATATGAAGTAAGTAACCGCAGAAAGGAGGGGAGGGAAGTAGAGGAGAAGGCAAATTAGATTTGTAAAAAAAAAATTGTTTTTCTTGTTAAAAATATTTGTAAAAGGTGAAAATAAAAAATATATTTTTTAAAAAAACAAAGAAAACCAAGACACTGGAGGATTTTTTAAAAGTGCATGGAAGGTAAAAGGACTAAAAAAAAATCTTAGATTTGCACATGCTATCAGCTATCACATGTATGGAGGCAAATTTGGATACAATGACTATAATTTAAATAGAAATACATTACATTACAGTCAACGATGTTGACAATGCCAACAACGATGTCACCATAGTGGGAAAAACTATGGCTATGACCTATGCTCCTGCTTAGTCTGTGGTCAGTTTGTGATTTATTTTATTTTTAAAAGTTGTGAAAATTCATCAGCATTTTAGTGCAGATTTCGCTCCATATACATGCAGTTGCTTGCAAATTTATTGCATACGACAGCAAAATTTGCAACATTTTTGCCAAGCACAACTTTCCCTGATATAAACATTTTTGCATGTTATTTTAGTCAATATACGCAATTCTATGAAAACTTTATGCCCATATATATATATATATATGCATTTCTGTTTACATTGCTTGGCTGGAGAACTGCACTGCAAAATTCAGAGAAATGCAATTTTTTTGAAGAATGGCTGCATTATGATTCACATATCATTTTGGAAAGTTCCGCCCACTGTTGTGTGGGCTGGTCGATCCCTCCCCTTACCTGGCCAACTCTCTCCTGGCAACGCTCCCCCAGCTGGGATTGGGTAACTGGCAGAGGTAGGTGGCTACCTCCAGGTGTCCAGCCTGGGGGGGGCGTATCCAGGTTGTGCTGCTGGGAGCCGCATGGGATTGGGGGGAGGGCTGCACATGACCACCCAAAAGGTGCCCCCCATTTGATGTGGGGAGCAGTCATTTTAGAAAGAGAGAAGTGGGTAAGATCACCTTTCAATTTCTCTGCCGTCCCCAGGTATGGAGAAGGTGGGGGTGGGTGGTGTTATGGTGGGAAGGCAGGGAAACCAGATTCTGTGTGCAAAAATCCACTTATGGATGTTTGGGCCTAAACCACTGAGTCCTCATCACATTCCTGCATGCATTTCATATATCCTTTCATATATCCTTTCATTTTTCATTTATTTCTAAAGGAATCCCAAAGCAAAACCATGGCTTCCTCAAACAGTTTTTTTTTCTCAATTCTTTCCACCTAGGGTTAAATATTGCTCCTTATTTGCCCTGAAATATATCACGGAACTTCTATATATCCATATTTTGATTATATTATAAACGTACTAAATTAGCTAATTATGGTGATCATAATTTACAATTAAAAAACAAACAGTGATTTTTTTTCCAAAAGCTTTCAATATCTTTTCTTTAATCAGTCAACGTGGCTCAAAATATGCATTCTTTTTTTCCTTTTTTTTCTAGATTAAAGCATTAAAGTTGCTAATTATATTCTCAGAACTAACAATTATTTCTTTACCCTTTTACTACCTTCTTCTGGCAACAAAAAAAAAATGTCAGCACTGATTTAATTTTTTGCTATTATAGGATTAAGAGAACTTTCTAAAAGGCAATTAAATGTGCCCTATAGCTATAGTGGCTTTCCTATCAGCATCTAAAACCTCTTCGCTAAAACAACAGAATTAAAAAAATATATATTCAGGCTTTCTGGGCATATTTCTCCCTCATTTTTTATAAAACATTCCTTCAGTGATTATCTCCAAAGACAAGTTACCATCCCTGTAAGTCTCTGCACACATCTAGACCTTGGTGGAGGTAGATCTATTATACTAAATTAATAGAAGAAAATGTAACTTAAAGGACTGTTTAGAGTGCTAAACCCTGTTCATCTCACATGCTGGCTCTTCACCTTTGGGAGCCCAGTTCACAATCAGCCGGAGGCCCTAAGTGAAAAGTTCAATAATCTCCATGTGTGCTTCCACTTGATGTATCACAAAATCAATTATTATATGGTGGAGCATTCGGCAACCTATGCTCAGGCAGAATCAAGCTTTGGTTCCCATTGGGAATTCACCAATTATCTAAACACTGAATTATTCTCAGATGAAACAGGAGCACTTGTTGCCAAGAGGAGTTCCAGAATGAAGCTTCATCGCACTAAGGATGGATCCTGCATATACCGTACTTTTCCGTGTATAAGACAAGGTTTTTTTACTCTAAAATAATGTAAAAGGGGGCATGTCTTATGCATGGGTAGTGCATGGGGGGGACGGGTGATTGGTTGCAGCTGTGAGTTGCAGCTTGTCATTGGCGAATTGGGCAATGGCTTCTTTTCATTTGTTGCTTCTGCGGTAATTGGGTGGGTGATTTGTTGCTGTGTAAAGGGCTGTTGAGTAAGGGATGTGGGTGGTGCTGTGGGTTAAACCACAGAGCCTAGGACTTGCTGATCAGAACGTCGGCGGTTCGAATCCCCGTGACGGGTTGAGCTCCCGTTGCTCAGTCCCAGCTCCTGCCAACCTAGCAGTTTGAAAGCATGTCAAAGTGCAAGGAGATAAATAGGTACTGCTCCAGTGGGAAGGTAAACGGCGTTTCCGTGCACTGCTCTGGTTCGCCAGAAGCGGCTTAGTCATGCTGGCCACATGACCCGGAAGCTATACGCCGGCTCCCTCGGCCAATAAAGCGCCGCAACCCCAGAGTCAGCCACGACTGGACCTAATGGTCAGGGGTCCTTTAAAGGGCTGTTGAGGATTGGCTGGAGCTGTGGCTAATTTTTAGTCCCCCCAAACAGGGGGTGTCTTATACAAGGGGGCGTGTTATACACAGAAAAATACGGTATTTACTAGGGAACGTTGCTGCTGACAACGGTGTTTTTGCAAATGGTGGTTGGAGAGCCAACTGAGCCATTGAGGTCTGCCAAGTTAGCAAGGGGTGAGGTGCGGCAGCTTCCTATTGACCAGGGTTTCCTACGTGGCCTAGACAATGCACCCAGCACTCCTTATCCCCATCTCAGATGTGGCAGTTTAGGTTTGGGGAAGATACACTTCTTTTGCTGAATGTATACTGTTTGAAACTGGTTTATTATTGCAATGGTTTTATCTGTTTTTATAACTGTTGGTGGTATTAAACTAAATCAGGACTGTCCAATGCAGGGTCCTAGAATCCTCCCACCTCCTTCCCAAAGCCTAGTTAGCACTTTCCCAGCTTTGGGAAGGAGGTGGGAGGGCTCTAGGACCCTGCCAGAGCCCACACGCCTCCTTCCCAAAGTCTGGTGCCTTGTTTACTCCATTTCTGCTTGATCCCCCTGCACACTGTTCTAGGGCTTTTCCTGACCCTCAGAGCAAATTTAGGAGTGCAGGGAGAACATAGTGGGAAGGAGGGAGAAGCCTCGTTGTGCTAGAAGGACTTGTACTGGCTCATGCAAGGACAACTATTTCGTTGACTCTGGCCCTCAGTGTGCAGTCATACGTTAGTAGATTTCATACCAAAATGCAATTGCAGTTGCTCTAACACTGGATAGCATCAAGTGCTATATGCTGCGCAAACGCCACACATTTAAAGCATGTGCCTTCCGCCAAAGAATCATGGGAACTGTGCTTTTCCCCTTGAAGAGCTTCAATTCCCAGTACCCTTAACAAACTATAGTTCCCAGGATTCTTGGGGAAAATCATCTGCTTTAAATGTACATTAAACTTATGGTGTGTAATGCAACTTTAGTGCATACAAAAAGGCCAGATTCAGGACCAACTAGGCTTATTCTAACAGCAACATCACTGGTGCTGGCACATATTCATGCCTCACAGAGAGCCAGACCGAGAAATTTCCTCTGTTATATTCTCAAGTCTGCACCCCATGCAGGTCATTATGAAACACCTTTTTGTGAAGTTGACAGGCATACATTAATAACATCGAGTTGTTCCCAATATAATAAATACAATTTTTTTAAACAGAATTTAATAACATCTTACAAGTGTAATATGAGGGGATGAAGACATGGGAGCTGTGAAGACTTGGAGGCAAATTGTCTCAAATCCTTTGCTTCTCAACCTTGCAGGAAAACATGGCCCATATTTCTGTAACCCGTTGCTGGTTATGCAAGGGAACAAGACCCTCAAGTCCAGCTCTTTCCAGTCTTCCTTCTCTAACCTAACACCAAGTGGTGTTTGAGTTTCTACTTCATAGGAGGTTTCTTTCTTGAATACAGCTGAATACAGTGATACCTCGGGTTACATATGCTTCAGGTTACATATGCTTCAGGTTACAGACTCCACTAACCCAGAAATAGTACCTCGGGTTAAAAACTTTGCTTCAGGATGAGAACAGAAATCGTGCTCCGGTGGCATGGGGGCAGCAGGAGGCCCCATTAGCTAAAGTGGTGCTTCAGGTTAAGAACAGTTTCAGGTTAAGAACGGACCTCCGGACTTATGTTCTTAACCCGAGGTACCACTGTATATAGTTAATTGGGTAGATGGTGGATCTCCAACTCTTGGTGAATTAGGAACTTCACCTGCATATGAGGACATGTTCTGGTGGATTGAGTGGACAAACCAACAGTGGGTCCAACAGCAAGAAGATGGTTTCTGCACGTGCATTAGAGGGAGGTGAGGAGCAGATTGGGCAGGCTGCCTATTTAGGTGAAGGAAAACGCTGAACCTAAACTTCTGCTGCCTTGCATGATATTTTAGGGAGAATAAAATGCTAAGGAGTATACCCTACACAAATCCAGAGTGAAGTCCCTAAGATGGTTGGATGATGCCTTGTATGCCTCCTTCTGGCAACTCCTACAGCCAAGCTGGTGCCAAATCTATTGCTCTGCTTTCCTTTGGATCACATCAGCGAGGCCAGGAGGGTGGTCTTGTCGTCTGGGCAGCCCAGGACACACTGGCCATGCTTGCGCCCCAAAGAGATCACTTTGGTGCTGCTAATGATTTCACCCCTGGAGGCACACTCCATTGTCTCTTGAGACAGACAGATACCAACAACATAACTTAAGTTTCTAAAGTTTTATTATGTTTGGAAGCTACTTTTTCATGTACGGTGGACCCTCTGGATACAAACTTAATTTGCCCTGGGGCTCCATACTTACCCTGAAAAGTCCGTATCCAGAGGCACCCCTTTTGCGCACGCGTGTGGTGTGATAGAGAGCTTCTGCGCATGTGTGTGTGGCGAAACTCGGAAGTATACACTTCAGGGTTTGCAACCCGAAATTACGTTACCCGAAGGTAACGTAACCTGAGGTACCACTGTACAGTAATTGCAATTTTTAGCAGGTGTGTGTGGGTGCTTATTTCCCCTCTGTTTTGCTTATATCAGAGGTAGGTCAGGAACCTGAGACTTGAGAGTCAAATGCCACCCAGACCACTGTATCTTACCCTTTTGGTCACCCCCAGGCCATATTGCCCCAACTATCTTGCTCCACACTCTCCTTGACTGTTTTTGCCTATCTGGTGTGTGTGTGTGTGTGTAGAAACTAGCCTACTGTACAAAAGTAACATTTACATCTGTGGCTCCACCCACTTTTGCCTGTTGCTCCACCCTCCTTATTAAATTAATCTACCCACTGCTAAAAGTTAACAGCAGTTGTTCATCATCATGTAGCTTTGCTTGCAGTATAATTTTAACATAACTAAGCAGACGTGAAAGACAATTGGATTGTAATTGCAGCTGAATAATTCAAATAGAGGGAGGGAGGGCCAGACTGGTTTTATTCAGGCTGCCTGGTAAACTTTCTCCCAAAGCTGCAATAGCACCACCATGGCTGAATGAGTGAGAATTATCCGGGGAGGGGAACATGCTATACGGTCAACTGGCAAGTTCGAGGTTTGCACCTCTGACTTTCAATTGTTATTAGAGAATGAATAATCTTTGATTTGGGGCTAGATTTGAACAGGGAACAGCAAATAAGGAATGGGATCACCCGTTGATTAAAATGAGAATCATAAATACACAGACCGGCTGGTTCATTAACCGCCTGTAATTTGCCCTGTGCCTGCGGTCATAGGGGAGTGGTGGGGGAGCATGAGATCATGCGTTTGAAACCTGTATAATCATAGTGCACACATCACAAATGAGGCTGTATGATCAGCAACACACATTTAATTCTTTCCAAGAAAGACCTGAACGGTTCCCGTAGTTTCTTTGAGCTCTCGCAACTATCTTTAATTCGTAGCCATGAACCTTAGGAACGTTTAGTCAGTTGCTCAGGCGTGATTTCTTTTTTTTTTTCTGGTGTAACTCTTTCTTTTCTTTTCTTTTCTTTTTTGCAGTAAATGCTTCATTCCCGTCATGAACTCCAGCCAGAAGTCCCTCAAAGCTCACGCTTAGTTTACTGCTGCTCGCCAAGGCAGGCTCTTGCTTCACACAACCAGGAATGTGCCCATTAAATCCGCAATGAAGAATGATGGGACAATTCAGAGTTCCACAAGCACAGGACCTAATGTACCTGCTATAATTTAAGATGGCCCCTGGGTGGTCGTAAGCCCACAACCTTGATAGAAGGATTTTGAAGACTAAATAAATCTTCCGAAAGAAAAAGAAAGGGTAAGTATACTAAAAGTTATATTACATGCTTTATTTAATGTGCAGCACTCAAAACAAGGGACTTCCAGGTGGCTACAAAAAGCAGGTTTTATTAGAAAGATGGTATTGCACCATGCCTGCCCCTTCAAAATGGCTCAGGGGGCTGTACAATGGGCATAAAGGAGAGGTGTGGAATAAAGTAAAAAAGAACAAGAAAACCTAAATTTTAGGATACTGAATTGTGCAAAGTTGATGCCTCAGAAGGTTCGGGCAAGAAGTGCCTTCATCACCCCCTGCCCCATTGCCAGTTTTGAGGGTCCACCTAGAGGGTTTATGGGGCCTGGCTCAGGTGTGATTTGGGGAGGCCTGCTGCTGTTCCCTAGAAGAACTCGTGCATGCATGTTAAAAGTTGGGGACCACATGCAGGCATTACTGCATGCAGAGTATAAATTCTTGTTCGCAGCTCCTCTTTGCCCTGGCATCAAGCAGAATGATAGATTGATTTCATTTTTTTCTCACATAGGGATAAGGAAATAGGGATCAGGATGTGCTCTCTCTCCAGAGTCTCTCCTCCCAATTCCAATCCTCTTCCAATATAGCTTTTTTATTGCTTCCAGGAGTTCAGTCTCACAGGTCTTCTGCTTGTGGTGGCCTTCTCCACTCAGCCCTCCAAATGCAGGTGTTTTCATTTATTTATTGAAAAGGAGAACATTTGAGAGGTGCCAGCCCAACCTACCTTGACCTGGCAAAAATTGCACAGTCCCAAGAGCAGATGACAGTATGTTGGCATAATAAATCCAGTGCCACATCAGAGATGTTTCTACCAGACTATTTTCCCACAGTTCTAGTTGTGCAGCAAAGCATGAGGACGTTTACCATGCAGATGTGCTCTTCAGTGAAATGGGATGTCTCAGAAGGAAAACAGAACCACCGATCTGGTAGACAAGGGGCACACTTGAAGCAGAACAGCAGCTTCTTGGTTGTCTTTCCTTCCCTACTATTTTAATTCTCTTTCAGGCCCTGAAAGATTATCATAGGGTGGGATCGCAATGCTATACTTGCCTAGAAGCACTGCTGCAATGGCAATCCTGGGATTTGGTCAGGCTTGCAGTTTAGCAACTCCTGCTGGTAATGAGAGATGAAATAAGCGTAATAGAGGACTTCCTCAATAGCTTCTGGGGGCAACACAATTAGGCTAATTAGACCAGCATAAGAGCCTAACTTTACACAATACCTCAAAATCTTTTCTCAGGTTCTCCTCTAGTTTTTCATCCCTGTCTATGTAAGTAGTCCATATAATGCCAATGGATCAGACTCCCTAATCTATAACATATGCTTTAGAGTTGGAGTATTTGTATTCTGCTCCTCATGGCCCTACAAACACTCATTTTGCAGCATCACTGTAACTTCTACCACTTCTAACTGGGTGCTAAAAGCGGCTAAAATTCAAGTGCAACTATTGCTGTGGCACTTGGGGCTCACAGGCAGGGCTTATGCAAGAGTGTGGTATTGCATGCAGAATTTGCATTCCTGGACTCTCAAATTTCATTTGAAATGAGAACAAGTTGCTGCAAACATGTGCTAAATGTGTAGGCAATGCCTTGTGAGAACTTAGAAACCCAGCGGATGAATGAATAAAAAATCCAGTGGTCAGAGAGTGGGATTTTAGCGCTTTCCATGGCTTTTTGTCCTCCTGCATGCCCAGCAAAGCAGAATTTGTGCAACTGTGCTTAATTTACATGGTGATGACAGGATTTAGCCTTCTCAGAATAAATTTTATGGGGGAGGGGGGTAAGTCACAAAAGATGCAGTGCCTCCAGTTTTCCATCTTGGCACTAAATGTTTGCAGGGCTCAGACTCTGTCTGCTCTAAAGTCAAAAGATTCTTATAACTATTTAAAAGCTGCTTGGCATTATGTGTTATGTAAGTGAATGTAGCAACAACAAAGGAGATGGCAGAACATTTATTTATTAGGCTTTTTTTCTCTCCAAAGAGTTTGGGGTGCCCTATGTGGTTGTCCTACTTTATCCTCACAATGACCCTGTGAGGTTGCTTAAGCCAAGAAAAATGACTGGCCCAGGGCCACTGATGCAGAAATCCAAACCACCCTTCTTCTGGGCTGGATGGTGATGCATAAGGTGGAGATTTTCTATGCTCAGCTCTCCTGATTTAGTTGGCCTCCTACTGACTCCTTCCAGTGGAGGGGCACAAGCATCTGTTGGCTCTGACCTTCTCCTTCTGCCCACAGAAGGGCATGTGGATAAGTGGGAGTCCTTTGGCAAGATCCCCACTGACGCGAACCAGCAGAAACCCTCCAAATGGATCATTCCAAGGGCAGAAAGTGGGCAGGGCTGAGTCAACCAGAATCAGCAGGATCTCAAGCTGTTCTCAGTACAGTCACACAGCAGCATCAGCCCCCATTATCCAACCCACCCCACCCTGTGGCCACCTTGAGTGGCAGAGCTGGTAGGGGTATTGTTATGTAGATGTGTTTGGGGGGAGGAGCGCCATCACCTCCCCCAAATATTGAAGGGTAGTCTGGTAAAGGATTCCGGGGGGCGTGGCCTCGTCTGAAGCCTATGGAGGTCAGGGCCTAAAGCGCCCCCCCCAAGCGGTGACCCCGGGGGAGTCCCTAGTTGATATGCATCAGCTGGGCTCCCCCTGCTGGTGTTAACCCTTCCCGGTCTTCAAGCAAACAGGCTGAAGCCGGATAGTTGGATGGACCAATGCCTAAGCCAATACCACTCTTTACCTGTAACCAATAAAGTTGTGGCCAATTCTAGCCCATTAACCTAAACATTGGTGTCTTGGGTCTTTATTCCTACTAGTGGGAGGTGGGAACTCGCCACGCAACAGCATCAGCTCCCATTGTCCTGCCCACCCTGCCCTGTGGCCACCTTGAGTGGCAGAGCTGCAGATGAGACAGTGGCCCCACATTCCTGCAAAACTTTGTCAGTGGGAGGGAAGATTTAGGATTTCGCCCTTAGTGAGGTTGATATCTGAGGAGTGATTTGAACATGACCCCCTTCAGTCAAAGTCCAACCCCTCTAGTCACTACACCACACTAGCTCACTCACGCACAAGACTCCGATATGACAACGCGGGTGGATATAATTAACACGTACAAGTACCAACATCAATTCCATTCAAGTGGGCAAGTATAATGCAGATATTATAATCATTCTTCTTGCTCAGCTGCTGACAGCAAGCAATGGTCAGGATGAAAACTACCTTCCATGTTCAACGAGAAGTGTTGCTTTTAATTGTGCAAAATAATTTGTGTTGCTCTGCAAATGCTTCTTTCCAGATGTATCATTCAGCTTCTTCTTCTTTTTTGAAAAAAGGATCCAATCTAGAAAAAAATGGACCTCAGCATAATTAGGAAACAATCACTGTGTTTTTCTTGCTGTCCTATTTTTTTCTTCACTTTAAACTGCTTCATTGACTTTAATTAAACTTGCCCTAGGCTTATGAGCCTAGCAAACTGCAGAAACATTTTAAAACAAAAAAACCCCCAAAAAATAACCAGGTTGGTTTTTCTTAGAAGGCCTTCTCCCTGACCCCCTCCTTTTCTTCTTTCAAATTTTCCCAACCAGCTAAACATATAAGTTTTCATATCAAGGCTGTTTCAAGCCATTTTCTGGAGAACGCTGATGTCCTGCCTTGTGCTTCCACTACAGACAGAAATCTAGTTGTACTCAAAACTCTGTGTTCAGTTATAAGCCACTGTGCAATGTCATCCATGCATGTGTGTTAATGTAGCTGTATATGTAACATATCACACTGTGATCTACTACATTCCACTGTGGTATCATCCTACAAACACATTAAGAGTTACAAAAACGTAGCAGCCTAAATCTAAAAACTTGCAGCCTGAACATTTCTGTGGAGTGTGATAGTAGACATACCCTCCAACATTTCTCTGATGAAGATAGGGAAGTCCTGTTCAACAATAACAACAACAACAACAACAACAACAACAACAATACTCCCATCTGACTGGGTTGCCCCAGCCACTCTAGGCAGCTTCCAACATATATAAGAACATAATATAACATTAAACATTAACACACTTCCCTATAAAGGACTGCCTTCAAATGTCTTCAAAAGGTTGCAAAGTTACTTATCTCCTTGGCTGGAGGGTCACATAACCCATACCCTCCAACATTTCTCAGATGAAAATAGGGACATCCTAAGGAAACACAGGACATTCTAGGACCAAATCAGAAACTGGGACTTCTTCTGTAAATCCAGGACTGTCCCTGGAAAATAGGGACACTTGGAGGGTCTGTTTCAGGCCTTCAGGTGATCTCTAGGCTGGATCCAGGCCTAGTCATGTTTAAAGGTGGTCCACTTACTTCCCGTAGGTCTCCTCTAAGTGACTAAGTCTGGATTGAACCCATAGATCAGCTCTAAGCTGATAAAAACATAAAATAACATTAAACATTAACACACTTCCCTATACAGGGCTGCCTTCAAATGTCTTTTAAAGAGAAGATAGCTGCTTATTTCCTTCACATCTGAAGGGAGGGCGTTCCACAGGGCGGGCGCCACTACTGAGAAGGTCCTCTGTCTGGTTCCCTGTAACCGCACTTCTATCAATGAGGGAACCACCAGAAGGCCCTCGGGGATTGATCTCAGTGTCCGGGATGAACGGTGGGAGTGGAGATGCTCCTTTAGGTATACAGGACTGAGGCCGTTTAGGGCTTTAAAGATCAGCACCAACACTTTGAATTGTGCTCGGAAACGTACTGGGAGCCAATGCAGATCTCTCAGGACCAGTGTTATGTGGTCCCGGTGGCCACTCCCAGTCACCAGTCTAGCTGTCGCATTCTGGATTAATTGCAGTTTCTGGGTTTCTGGCACTTTCTGGGTTTAGGGAATTTTTTTAATACGTGATGCTGTATTGTTTTTAACACTTGATTGGAAGCCACCCAGAGTGGCTGGGGAAACTCAGCCAGATGGGCGGGGTATAAATAAATTATTATTATTATTATTATTATTATTATTATTATTATTATTATTATTATTATTTTAAAACTCTCTTTAGCTTGTTTATATGTTTGTAGGCTTGTACGCTGCCTTGGCACACATGTAGAAGGCGATTCACAAATAAATCAATAAATCATATGTATCTATAATCTATCCATTGGTTGTCCCAAGAGTAGACAACCATTTTCCAGTCTATATGCTACATGGAATGAACAGGAGACAACACTGAATTCCTTCTATGCATTTTGCTGCGAGACGGAAATTGCATCCACCTCTGGGAGAGAATTGTGACAGCTTTTAACAGCCCACACTACAACAATTAGTGATAGGAAAAACATCATATCCCAAATGATATTGCAAAGGGAATTTATGTAGACAGAAGGCAATTATCTAAATTGGATTTTGGAAAGGACACTGTGAATAATCATATGGAAAATGCCATGGGATCTTTCATAACCCTAGGTGGTCAGGATTTGTTCTTCAAAAATATTAGCTTATGACAGATTGCTCTTAAAGTATCCACTAGGTTTTCTTTCCCTTGACTTTTTCATTTTGCTCTTGAATCAAAAACTGCTGCGGAGTGCAAGTATTTGAGCTGTAATTGGATCGCCCCGTACAAAGAAAATAAAGCCACCAACACCCAGCCCAAACTGCGGAATAACAGGATTATTTGAATAAATTATGCCAATTGGCACCCTTTGAAGAATCACAAGGCTAGCATTTGTCCAGGTCACGTAAACCACTTCTAACTCTCCTCCTCCCTGGAGTTTGCATAGTTTTGCTAATCACAAAGTAAAAAAAGATGGAAGAAGTCAAAAGAAGAAACTAATTTTGCAATCCCCTTTTGTCCATTTCAAGGCAACATTTATATTTTCTTTGCTTTTGTTTCATTGCTTTGCTGATGCTATTCAGTTTTCACTGTAGATGCTGTCACTGTGAGCTAGCCATAGAGGTTCATCAGTTGGAACCACAACCCCAATTTCCTGTCTTTTCTGGTTTAAATACTATGCATGTGGATTTAGAATGCCTGCACAACCAGATCTGAATTTCCCTATGAGTGTGATACAGCACATCTGATCAGTGGCGTAGCGTGGGGGGTGCAGGGGGGGCCGGCCACACCGGGCGCAACATCTGGGGTTAGGGCAAATCCACGGTTTAGGGGGCGCAAATCCACGGGTTAGGGGGCGCAAATTACTTGCCTTGCCCCGGGTGCTGACAACCCACGCTACGCCACTGCATCTGATGCCATCTCTGTTTGCACCTAAGGATAAGCGAATCTGTCCAGTTTTCTTCCTCTTCGTTTCTCGTTTCTCCAGTTTCAAGTCCACTCCTCCACATTTCCACATCATTTTGTGATTTCTTTTAAAGTCCTTATAAAAATACAGAAGCATTTTGGTGCAAATTTCTCTGAATAAGGCACATTTTATCTGTGCAGGCTTGCCTAATATACAATTTTTTTTTTTGCAAAGTGATTTCCCCTAATATAAATCATTCTTGTATGGCTTTGTACATCACTCCCACTAATTTAACACACTTTACTTTAGCATATGTATTTCTATACACATTGCTTGGCTGGGGAACTGGATTGCAAAATTTAGAGAAGTGCAAATTTCAAAGGATGGCTGTGTTTTAATTCACCTCTTACATCAGAAAGTATGAATTAGGTAGCTTCCATGCTTTTTTCTGGGGGTACTCAGGGGTACGCATACCCCTAAGCATTTTGTGAGTCTAAGTTTGGCTTCATTGAGGGGCAGTATTTCAATGAGTAGGAAAATGAGAGTACCCCTAAACACACACACACACACACACATAGGGGGGGGGAAGCACCAGGTAGCTTCACTTTTAAAGGCAAATTGAATCAAAAATTTCTTCCATCACTATATATACCACTGCCCATGTACATGTATATGGTTAAGGGTGTGCACTGACCACAAGATTCATTTCAAACCTTGACTTGCTACTTTGGAAAACCAAGCCATCTCTTTTTTCCTGAAATCATTTTTATTTGATTTTACAATAAAAAAAATTCGAAAATTCGAAAACATAATGATTTTACAATAAAAAAAATTCGAAAATTCGAAAACATAACCATATATAGTGGTACCTCAGGTTACAGATGCTTCAGGTTAAAGATGCTTCAGGTTACAGACTCCCCTAACCCAGAAATAGTACCTCAGATTAAGAACTTTGCTTCAGGATGAGAACAGAAATCGTGCTCCGGCGGCCCGGCAGCAGCGGGAGGCCCATTAGCTAAAGTGGTACCTCAGGTTAAGAACAGTTTCAGGTTAAGAACGGACCTCCAGAACGAATTAAGTTCTTAACCCGAGGTACCACTGTACAGAGATTCCTCCAAATCTCATGACCCCCCCATGCCTTTCCCCCATCTCAATCCAACATGCTTCAGAGGCTACCTAGTTACCTGAGGGTCCAAACCTGCTTCAGGTAAAACAAAGCTTCTTTTTCTTTCCCCTCAGCATTGTTGTGGGAAATCAAACAAGGGCTATAACTTCCCCCACTTTTGACAGAAGTAGATGTTTTTTGTGCCAGGCTCAACTTTTTTTCTTTTTTTTTAAGGAACCATCTATAACTTCTGTGTTTGGGCAGAATTGGATGAAATCTGAAGGCATGTTAGACTCTTATGAGGGGAAGAATTTTCACACTCTCAGAGGGAGAGCAGCGGTGTGGAGTTGAAAGGGACTCTGAGAGTCATCTGGTCCAATCCCCTTCAATTCAGGAATCTCAGTCAAGCATGCATGATAGGTGGCCATCCATCCTCTGCTTTAGCTACCCCTCCCAGCTTGATATCTGCAAACGTGATGAGCATCCTCTCAGTTCCTTCGTCCAAGTTGTTTAGAAAGACGTTGAGCAGCAATGGGCCCAAGACAGAACCCTGCAGCACCCCATCTGTCACTTTTATCCAGGATGTGGAGGAACCATTAGTGAGTACTCTTTGGGTTCAGTCAGACAACCAGCTACATATCCACCAAACAGTTGCCATGAGTCGTCCATCCCATATTTTACCAGCTTCTCCTCAAAACATTTGGAGGATCAAAGGTTCCCTACACCTGCCTTATGGTGAGGGAACAAGGGGGATTTGGCACCAGTTTTATGAATCTAGGGTTCTGTTTCAGTGAAACATATTTTCCTGCAAATTATCTAGGAAGACCTATGATGGTCTTTCCTCCTGATATTTTCCATTTCATGTTATTTACATTTCAGAACCCACTCAAGAAGTGTTTGCAGCAATGGATTGAGATCCAAGTAGCCTGTCCAGTTCCCCTTCATTAATGAGAACAAATGAAAGAATGAAGGTTATTCTTTTTCTAAGACCATCCAGCTGGGCTGAGGTCCATTTATACAGTATTCATTCCATGCCTTGGCTTCAAACAAATACAATATTTTTGTAAGGCTGGAAAATCTGCTCCACCTAAAAAATGGCTTGGCTAACATTACTATTTTTAACTTAGGTTCCTGGGATAAATATTATTCTGTAAAATTTGTTAGCAAACTGTTAAGCTCTTTTAACAACAAAAGTTTTTAGGGGGGGGGGAATAGAGAATCTTTATTCTTACAGTTTGTCCATTTTGATTCCCAATGCCATCTGTATAGCTCCCAGCTTTTCCCATTATTTAATGTGTTATGTGGCTGAGACCACCTTGAAACTGACTCCCTCCTTGTATTTAAATTACCTCTTTTGTATATTTAGTTTTAGCTATCCAATCCACATGGTAAAATGCTCCTCTATGCTTAATATCCTGTGGTTTTTAATCTATATTTAAACCTCATCTTGCCCACTGATCTTACAATATGTTCAGGGACATAAACTTGAAGTCTCCTGAGTTTATTAAGCATTTAGCTATGCTGAAAAACCTCTCACCTGGTTTTCACAGGGTTTTCATTTTTTTTAATGCTCTAAGGACCTGAAATTAAGAAACAAATATTTGTTAGCAAATAATAATGTGAGAAAACCTTCTTGCTCCATATATACACAAACACGACTACTCCTACTACTACAACTAATAATAATCTTTCAGTTTCATACATCTTTTTTAAGACACTGAGTACAAGTATTTTGTCAGCACATTACCATTGCTGGCTACCTGATCTCTGGATATTTTATGTGGCCTAACTTTTTATTTGACTGATGACAGTAATAATATCACTTAGCACTGAGATCAAACACACAAACTATATTATTATTAATAATAATCAGTTAGTTAATTAAATTTATATAGTGTGCTTTATCTAAAGACTCCAGGGTGGTATACAACATTAAGAACAGATTAATGAGCTTCAATAATAAAAAACATAAGAAAAAGCATAGTAACAGATAGCATAACAATAAAATAATCATAATAACATCCCCCACCTCCAGAGCTTTAACAGGCCATAGATTAATGGCCCAAGGCCTGGGTAAAGAGGAATGTTTTTGCCTTGTGCCTGAAGACATGTAATGATGGCGCCAGGCAAGCCTCTCTGGGGAGAGCATTTCACAAGCAGGGAGTCACCACAGAAAAAGGCCCGTTCTAAAATGCTCCAGTTCAGATCTAACAGACCTTTTTCTGCAATGTGGGGTCACTAATATTGATTCATGTACTTAGGCTGCAATCCTATGTGGCGATCACACAGGGTCCCCAAACATTTCACTGTCTAGTGATCCCTGTGCCACCACTTTATTTCTCGCTGCCACCACCCAGGCCCTACCTAGTACAATACTGAGTCCAGTCAGGGTTAAATTGGAACATAAACTTCTGTTTATTTATTGCAGTTTAACAAGTGTGTGGTTTCATAAACGGTATCGGTCAATTACAATCATGGGGTGCCTATCCAGACCTATAACTTCCACTACCTGCTCTCACTCACTAAACCATCTCTCAGATATTTACTTGTCTTCCTAGCTCCTAACTGTTCCTGACTCAGCTTATTTCACTAGACTAACTCAACCTACCCACAGACTCTATCCCAATTGACTCCCACTCCAACCAACCACCCAACTCCCAACAAACTCCTCCCTTCGCACCTCCCAGAGCTGGTTTTATAGTCCCTCTGACTCCACCCCCCCTGGGTTCTGATTGGGTAACCTGTTTAACTATTTCACCTCCAGCACTCTCATATGTTAACGTCACACATATATCTATTATCTCAGAGTAAGCCCATTGAATTAAATGGGAATTACTTCTGAGTACGCATAGGCCCTGTAACTTACTGAAGCCGCCCACACACCACTGGGAGTTCAATTGAACTCAGTGGCACGTCCTTCCCAGTAGGCATGTATGGGATTGTCCTGTGACTTATTTTAAAAGATGCTCTGCATCTAGTCCATAATCCTGTTTCCCATAGTGGCTATCTAAGATGCCTCTGAGAAGCTTGCAAACAGGCCATCAGAGCAATAACTCTTGTACCCCAGCTGCTAGGATTCATGACTACTAGCTATATCCTCCGTGAATTCATATAAACCTCCTTTAAAGCCATCTGAGTTGTGGCATCAAATTTCACAATTTGGCTATGCTCTGTGGGAAAGGAGTGTGTCATTTGATGGATCTCCTACAACCTAGCTTTCTTTTGATGATCCCAGGTCCTCATAATTTGAGAGAAGGAGAAGAACACCTCTCTCTCAAATTTCTGTACTCTACGCATTGCTTTATAAATCTCTAGCATCTCATCAGAACGTAAGAAAAGTTTGCTGGATCAGACCAATGGCCCACCTAGTCCAAAATCCTCTTCTCAAAGAGGCCAACTAAATACCTATGGGAGACCACTAAGTAGGATTCGATCACAAAGACACTCTCCCCTCTCCTCCAACTGGTATTCAGAAGCATCACTGCCTCCAACTGTGGAGAATGAGCTTAGCCATCATGGCTAGCTTTCCACAGCCTTCTGCATCATGAATTTGTCCAATTTTCTTTTAACACTAACTAGGTTGGTGGCCTGGGATGCAGGTGGCGCTGTGGGTTAAAGCCTCAGCGCCTAGGGCTTGCCGATCAAAAGGTCGGCGGTTCGAATCCCTGCGGCGGGGTGTGCTCCCGCTGCTCGGTCCCAGCGCCTGCCAACCTAGCAGTTCGAAAGCACCTCCGGGTGCAAGTAGATAAATAGGGACCGCTTACCAGCGGGAAGGTAAACGGCGTTTCCGTGTGCGGCTCTGGCTCTGGCTCTGGCTCTGGCCAGAGCAGCGATGTCACGCTGGCCACGTGACCCGGAAGTGTTTCCGGACAGCGCTGGCCCCTGGCCTCTTAAGTGAGATGGGCGCACAACCCCAGAGTCTGTCAAGACTGGCCTGTACGGGCAGGGGTACCTTTACCTTTACCTTTAGGTTGGTGGCCATCACTGTATTACATATCCCCACTGAAAAGCCCTAAATGTTGTAAGCTTTAATCATAGGGTTGTTTTCCACCCACTGCCCCTACTATAATTTTCACCACCCATTTCATCACCTTTTTCCAGGGATGGGGATGGGTGGTCTCCTGCCACAGTTTTTAAAGATGCCAATTAATGAATGGAGGGTCATCATAATTGTACAAAAGGCCACACTTTCCAGCATATAATCCATAGCATGTTGTTGTTGTTGTTTAGTTGTTTAGTCATGTCCGACTCTTCTTTAAAATTGTTGTTATGACCTAATCTGTATTGAAATTGTCCTTTGTTCTTCTGGTGTTATCTTTTGCTGACTAGCTGTACGAGTTAATCTGGTCTGTGACCGTTTAATAAACTTTGATTTGATGTTGTTGTTGTTGTTTAGTTGTTTAGTCATGTCCGACTCTTCATGACCCCATGGACCAGAGCACGCCAGGCACTCCTGTCTTCCACTGCCTCCTGCAGTTTGGTCAAACTTACTCTGGTAGCTTCGAGAACACTGTCCAGCCATCTCGTCCTCTGTTGTCCCCTTCTCCTTGTGCCTTCCATCTTTCCCAACATCCGGGTCTTTTCCAGAGATTCTTCTCTTTTCATGAGGTTGCCAAAGTATTTGAGCCTCAGCTTCAGGATCTGTCCTTTCAGTGAGCACTCAGGGCTGATTTCCTTAAGAATG
Organism: Podarcis cretensis; assembly: GCF_951804945.1. NCBI lineage: Eukaryota > Metazoa > Chordata > Lepidosauria > Squamata > Lacertidae > Podarcis > Podarcis cretensis. The sequence continues at coordinate 73,227,563 of NC_137175.1, forward strand.
GATCGGTTTGATCTTCTTGCAGTCCATGGGACTTGAGTCTCCTTCAGCACCATAATTCAAAAGCATCAATTCTTCGGTGATCAGCCTTCCTTATGGTCCAGCTCTCACTTCCATACATCACTACTGGGAAAACCACAGCTTTAACTGCACGGGCCTTTGGATGCACAACCAACCAATGGCTTGGTTAATGGTAGGGAGGCAGCATTCTACCGCTGTGGATGGCTGAACCAACCCCTGATTCAGGAAAGAAGTGTACTTCAGAGGTTTGCTCCAGTTGGTTCCATGCTCAGCCATTCCAGGGCATCTTAGGCATCACTTTTTAAAAATATAAAAAAAGTGTAGTCTGTGTGCTGAGGCGTTCTCTTTTTGTACGTGGAGGGAACAATCGAAAGGCTTTCAATTTACAAATTAACTGCTGCCCAAAGGTTTTACAGAATGCTTCTCGTGACAGATGTACACGCTGCCTAACAATAAGAACAGGAATTAATATGTCACATAATAAAAAAAAACACCTATCCGAAGCACAGACTGTGTTATCTTCATTCTCTATGCATAGAAATCCCAGCACTAATGCAAATGAAAAAAAAAAGGAAAGGAAAGAAGTCCATTAGTTGATTTGTTAATGCACATAAGTGTCAACAGGTGTGATCAAGTGTAAAGAGGAAAATGTCGCCAGTGCATTTGGGCTGTCAGAGAAGACAGACTTCCTGCAGGAGCCTTAAAAGTAAAGTTAAAATTGAAAAGTTGCTGAAACCCTCTATCAGCTGCCACCTTACAAGTATTAGATGTCTGATTTAAGGCTGGCAGTCTGCCAGCGACATTTTTAAAAGCTAGAAATGTGTGGGTACAAAAATACCTGCACTTCATTCTGGCACCTGAGCATTTAGTCCTGTATATTTCATGGAAATGTCCTCTTTGGGGTTGCCTCTGACCTGGTTCCTTTCTTCTCCAAGTTGTCACTAGTGGTGTCTAGCTAGATGCAGTACTATGTAGATGTATCCATCATGCACAAAAACTTGCTGTAGAATTATTATTTTTTAAATCAGAATATAGGGGGACTTCAATGTCACCATTTTTTTCTCAGTAGGCGTTAAACCTCATTTATTTCAAGGGAACAACTTCCCAGTAAAACATACCAAAGCCAGCAGATTGTGTTTTATTATGTAAATGCAACATACAGAGAGAGTGAACGAAATAATGTGGACATGAGGAAAGTGCCTTAACAAGCATACCCCAGTATCCTCATCCAACCAGCTTCTCCTGCTTTTTCTGCTGTTCTGGGAGGGCTATGGTCAAGGTTCCTTCCTCTGATTGTTCAGCAACAGTGATTAAGCATCCTTAGCATTGGTGCTGCCTGCTGAGTGCCATATATTGGAGTTGCCTCCATGTTTTGTGCCCTAACTTTCTTCAGTATTGTCTGAATGACTTACTTTTGTTTTAAATGAAAGCTAAGAGCCTGGCCCCTTGCTAAGGTATGGTGCATGTGTCCCCCTGTACCTCCCCTGGCAGCAACCTCTGAGATTTAATTTGAGAGGCAGAAATGTGGTTAGAGGATGAGGGCAGTACAACTACTGCCGTACTGCTATTCTAGGACCCACAAAAAGCTGGAGCCAACCCTGCCAAGGGACAAAGATATAAAACTAGGGATCCCTTTAACAATAAACGACACCCAGAGAAACTAATGTGGAGTTGGAGACAGAAAGTAAATAAAAAAATAGTGGAACTGAGAAATTAGATGACGTATAGTTCCATATGATATAATGCATTGAACTAATAATTGCAGTATATAGCACAAAAATAAACAGATTGATTTAACATGCAACTTTTCACTCTCTTTATAAACTCTAGCAATGCAAGTCTAATTCATGACTGCTCAGGAATAAGTTCTATGGATCTCAGTGGGACTTACTCCCAGGTAAGTGGGATTGCAGCCTTGCTCTTGTATTTAAGAAATAAAACAATTGTCTGCTATTTGGCCTAAGTAGTGTGGATACTTAGAATGGATAGTACAGCCTCAGCCCACACTGCCTCCGCTAGTCTCCACAGAAATAGGCTATATCACAAAATCAATACCTATTTATTTTAGCACTTAACTAGGGCATGGCCTAAAACAGAATTGTTTTTCTCACTGTAATATGCTGTTTACAAAGCTGAAACATGTTTTCATATTTCATTATTCAACTGAGGCAGGAAAATGGACTGAAATTCCTAGCAGCCCTGGATACAAATTTACCTCAGAAACTAATATTTCCCGACATAGGCCTGAAACTCAAAACTGAACTATCCTGGCATGACACCATGGTAGTCACAGGCTGACAAGTCATATGCCTGGTTGCCAGGTGTTGCTAAAAAAAGATTTCTGAATTCTAAAAAAAGATGCATGAATTTGCAAGGGGGGATAATGGTGACTCTTCAGCAACTTCTTGGGGTATATCCGCAAGGTTCTTTGTAAATTAATTAAATTTATTCCCTGCTTTGCACAGCCAAAGGAAGTCCCAAAGAAATTTATAGAAAAGTAAAACAGAGAACTCCAATAGATGGTAGAGCATCTGAAAACAATACAAGTATGCCATTTTATTTTGTTTGGCTATGCTTTGTGGGAAAGGAGTGTGGGAAAGCTCTCAAAGAAAAATGGCTGTGAGCTTCAGAGGAAGCAGCCGTATATAGGCTTTCTCCTCCGCTCTTCAGCAAGGGCTCATGGGACAGCTTTTTCCCATGAGCCCATCACACAGAGAAGATACTGGGCAAAACCTTGCCAGTTGAGCAGCTGTTCTTTGGGGAATGATGACACTCTGGTAAACTCATTACACATGGGACTTGAACGTCAATGGGGTTTGAGCTTGGCTCATAATAAGATGGAAATGTTTTAAACCCTTAAATTTGCCTTTATGAATGCCTTCTGTACAAAACCTGGAACCATCACTAATCACAACCTATTTCTTGGGTACAGCGATGGGCTGGTTCCATCCTACGACCTCAGAATTCCATGAGCCCATTCTGCCAGTGCTATGCTAGTATCACGTTGCCATGCTGACCCTGTGCCCTGCTAGAAGCAAAGCAGAAAGCAGGGGTGCCCACTTGAATAAAATATTAGGGGGGCTCAGGTAACCCCCAACCCTCATAATCAACCACAAGATGTGGCACATGCACACCATTTGAATGGCAATGCCCATCAACTTTGGGGGATGGCCCCCTCAAATATTTTATTGGGAGGCCCCTAGCTGCTGACTCTTATGGTAGACAGCATGATAATTATAGCAGAAATATATCAGACATATAAGAAACTCCTGTAACAGAGCCTTCCATGACCCAGTGGTTAAGACAGGTTCTGAGTCTTGATGCTATATTAGGGACTCCATATGCACCCTATTTCCTCTGCATTACGAAAGGCTGTGCAGATTCTAGACCGGTGACTGGATGTAGTGGTGTGCTGGATGAAGGCCAATAACCTATGGTTACCGGACGTCCTCGTTTCCCGGGTAAAGTCCCCGGATTTACAAATCTGTCCCCGGATTTCATTTAATGTCCCCGGATTTATATTTTAAGTGTTGTAGATTTATTAGTAGGGAATGAATGTTGCGTGATTGGTTCAACGGCACAAGACACATCATATGGGGACTTCCGGCAAGGCAAAATGGCGGGCACCACAGCAGTGGGCAGCTCCTGAAGCCAGCCAGAGCCAACTGCGCTAACAGTCTGGCTCCAGGTTGCTGAGACTGCCGCTACTGCCGCCACTGCCAAGGGGGAACTGGGACGCCTGGCGCGTCAACGGGGGAAACTGCTGACCCCCCCACGACCCAAATAGAGCTGGGAGCAAGAGCGCCCAGCCACCCGGCCAACTGCCCAGTGGCGCTCCGGGGCCAGGAAAACCCCAGAGCCGATGCAGGGAGAAGGAGGAGAGGAGAAGGAGAAGAAAGAGAGAGAAAGAGGAAGGAGAAAAAAGAGGGGAGCCCCGACCTTGCTGCGCCGCTGCTGAGGAGGAGAGGTAGGAGAGCACCGGGAGGGCAAGGACACATGGCCGAGCCCAGGCCCAACTTGAGCCTACTCCATGGAGGCTAGTGCTCTAAGGGAGCAGGCCAGGGCCCAGAGGAAGGCCACACGACAGAGGAGACCACAAAAGAGAAGATATTACTTCTTTCTTTTTTAAAAATAACTTTTTAAAAAATAACTATTTTTTCTCTTTTAAAAAAAAAAAGTTTTCCCGAATTCTTTGAAAAAATCTGGTAACCTTACAATAAGCTGAATCCTAACAAGATGGAGGCACTGGTTCTGTAAATTATGTAGGTAAGTAGCCTGTTCTGGATAGGCTTGCAGTCCCTCTAAAGAAGCAGGTACACATTTTCAGGGTGATCTTAGCTGCAACTGTTCCTGGATGTGAATAGCCCAGCCACCGTGATCCATACAAGGGGAACCTTAAAGATGGATTACTGCAAAGCTATTTAATAGTAGCATTAGCAGATGTTTATTTATTATTTATTTAAGGGCTCCCAGTTCATGGAGTATGGAGTATTTTCTTCAGTACCAAAGTAAATTATGTTTCACATTGTGAATTGTTATGGGCTTCTTCTTATTTATTTTTGGCATTTATATACCACCCAATTAAGTATGTACTCTTGAGTAGTCACAAATTAAAATCAATATCAATACAAATAAATCAACTAAAAAAAACAAACCCCATCCATGAAAAAGCTTCACCAGCACAAAAATAGGGATAAAATCAGCATAAAATGATATGAATTATAACAACATATAATTCTTATTAAGTTTTTGCCACCCAGGATCTGTGACGGTTTGTGGCTGTCTTTGCGTTTCATCGCAGCAATGTAACTCTCAGATATCTGAACCCAGAATCAAGAATATGGTATATGAAAGGTGATTCTCCCTCCACCCCTTGTCATTTGCCCTGCAGACATTATAACTGCGGCAAAAATGTACAGTAAAAGTGAAGGCTTTGTGCTAGTGAGCAGATAAGTAAGTGACATGGTCTTGAAATTATGGTAAATCTGAATTGATGGCCTCATTAGTACTATCTCTTTTTGTCTTCATTGTAAAAAATATCATCCAGGAGGAACTCATTTTGCATTAATGTTGATAGAAAGCATAATTTTGTAGCGTTTTCATTATAATTTAGCTTTAATTAAAGTGTTAATTAAAGTGTTCCAGAAGGGGACATCTGCACTAAGGAGGAAAAAATGCACATTACATGAATCACTGGGCTTGCAAGGGTTTTGTGGCCCTGTAGATGCATTTCAAGATCACTGGCTTGAGGGAAAGTAACCGAGAGAGGAGCTCTTTCCAAAGGCTCACCAAATGAGATCACTTTCAGGATGAAACAGGAAGACTCAAAGCTATGCAAAATTCCAATGATAAACAAAATGAAAGGGTAATAATAGCCGGTGTGGTATAGTGGTTAGAGCATTGGACTAGCACCGGGAAGACTCAGTTTCAAGTCCCTGCTCAGCCATGAAGCTTATGGGGTCAGCATTAGGCTGTAGGTGGTTTGAAGTGCACCAGGAATTGAGAACAGGAAGCCATGGGGCCAGCCCATGGTTAAGACCGAAGAGTAAGGCCTCAACTCCACTACACATTTAAAGCAGTATCATACCACTCTAAACAGTCATGGTTTCCCCAAGAGAATCCTGGGAACTGTAGGGCCCTGAAAGTTGTTTAAGTGCCCCTAATCCCCTCACAGACCTACAATGCTCAGAGTGTTTTACCAATCAACCCCTCTTCCCAGGGAATTAATATGCAAAGAATGGTGTGAAGGTGCAAGAGAGTACCATGCCTGCTCCAGGTGGTGAACTGTGAGAATTATTCTGCAAAACTTTTGAGGGCAGTTATGGGACGTCCCTAAACTTGTGGTCTGTGCAGGGAGCCAGCTACATGATTGCCTTGGAAGGATTGGTGCCGAAATTTATTATTGAAAAAGATGAATAATGCAAGAAAGCATTAGTCCAGAGAATCCAGACAATCAGTGTACCTGAAAGCAGCATACCAGAAGCTTGGAATGTGGGTTGACAGGATACTTCTGAAAAGTAGCTTTGAGAAGATGTGGTCCCTATCTATTATTCATAGGAACCTGCCTTATACTTAGTCAGAACTTCGGTCCATCTAGTGAAGTGCCAAAAAATTATCACCGGGCTTTCCCCAACCATTCTCCATCAGGTAATGATAAAAGAAACTGCATTCAAAACTCAGCAAAAGGGGGATGGATTTCTGTGAATTTCTCATGGATAGGATGTGGGCTTTTTGGTGGCACTCACTTTTAAGGAGGTGGAAGGATATTTGAGAACGTGCTTCCATTCATTTGTTGAATGATGTTCAGTGGTGAAGGTTCTGCCCCAAATTCATCTCCAGGAAGGAGTCCCCTCCATCTGAAACCCTGGAGAATTGTTGGCAGCCAGGGTAATCAGTACTAAACTAGATGGACCACTGGGTGTGACTTGGTGTAAGGTAGCTTTCCAGGTTCTTGTGCTCACAACAAGAGTGATCAGTGTGATGCCCTCCATGTATTCTTATACTACAACTTCCATCATCCTGGAGCACTGACCAAGCTGGCTGGGGCTCACCCTGACAACATCTGGAGGACATTGCGTTGGCCACAACTGAATTATAGAAAAATCCAGCCATGGGTGACATGAAGTCTCAAGGAATGGTGGGTTGGGAAGGGTGCAGACCAGCAAGAGTTCCCGGTAAAGTGAAGAGGGCACTCTCTCACACACATCCCTCAGCCCCCTCAGAAGTGATTTAAGTGCAAACTCTGCTAAATGAAAAATAGATTTTAGATTTGTTTAACAGGAGCGATGTGCTGCTTAATCACCCAAAACCTCTACATGGTCTGCATAAAATAATAATCACTCAGAGGAGGAGAATCTCTGGCCTGTGGTGCATCATCATACCCAGCAGACCTCCCTGTTTCGCCCATGAAGCTCAGCCAGGCATACCTAACTTACACTTGACATCATATATGAAATCAAAGATGAGACAAGTAAAGACCTGGCTCAGCCAAAAGGGGCTTGCAGGTGCTGCCTGCTTCTGAAAGGTCCTGTGGAAAGGTCCTCTGCAACCCCCAAGACCACAAACCATGGCTGGAATACTGGAAAGTAGCGGAAACATATTATTAAACATGTGTCAGGAACAAGGCTTAGACAAAGACATATTTAAACCCAAGCCAGGTCAGCAGGAGGGTCCTTCAGGTCAGGAGCTTGGCTCTACCATGCTAGGGGCTTGAAGAATAAGGCTGTCTCATTTTTTCTTCACTGTGTGATTTCAGATAGCTCACTACCAGCTGTGCCCATCGACAGATATTATGAGGCTCCCAGTTCTGAACCCGATCAAGACCAAACACTGTGTTGACGTAGACCAAGACTATGCATGTTGAACCTATAAAGCCCATGTAAGTTCACATGATTCCAATGAAACTCTCTGGTTAAGTAAATTTAGGATTGCAGCTTGGAGTTTTTTTGGGTTTTTTTGTAGCGTTGCTCGTTCTGCTGATGTCAAGTCCAAACAGCGGCTTACTGTTAAAAGCATATACTTTCCTCTGATGTAATTCCTGGAATGTTCTGTGGTCTTATGGAAGGGCTTAACTTTGCAATGGGCTTGGTCCATAGCCTATACAATAATTATAGCAGCTGAATCCATCACATAAACATTAGTGATTGAAGAGATTTGCAGAAATTACTCAATGCCTGTAACATATTTAATAAACTTTCTGTTAAAACTGTTTGAATTTAAACTGGTATAAACAAAGGCGCTGTAAGGAGATGTGCATATTTGCTTCACTCTCTCTTTTTAACAAAATGCATCAAGAGGCTTAATTGACTCTAGACAATTTATATACACGGCTATCACTTTCTACACTTGCTGGGAATTTGGGGGATTTGCTCTTGCCCCTAGGAGAGAAATTGATTATTTCGGATATTTTCACATGTTGATGTAATGTTCTGTTGCTGGCAATAAGGACAGCTAATTTTGATGCTTTTACATCCAATCATGGTTAGCTCTAGCCATGGGCATAATACCATCATCACAGACATGCCCCATCTTTTAACTGGGGAAGGGCTGTAACTCAATCTCTGTAGCTCAATCTCAATTCCTAGGTTCAATCTTTGTCATTTTTGGCAAGGTTGGGAAAGACACCATGTTGATTTGAGACACCGTCCCAATTTGAATGGGATATCCTGGCTTCTGGTCCAGTCGTGACCAACTCTGGGGTTGCGGCGCTCATCTCGCTTTATTGGCCAAGGGAGCCAGCGTACAGCTTCCGGGTCATGTGGCCAGCATGACTAAACCACTTCTGGCGAACCAGAGCAGCTCACGGAAACACCGTTTACCTTCCCGCTGGAGCGGTACCTGTTTATCTACTTGCACTTTGATGTGCTTTCAAACTGCTAGGTTGGCAGGAGCTGGGACCGAGCAACGGGAGCTCATCCCATCGCGTGGATTCGAACTGCCAACCTTCTGATTGGCAAGCCCTAGGCTCTGTGGTTTAACCCACAGTGCCACTCACGTCCTTGATTGGATCCTAGAATGTCCCCAATTTTTTATTTATTTTTTTGGTCCAGCACTGTGGTGCAAGTCATGCTGGACTGAAAGACTCTAGGTTTGGGGTCAATTGGCTTGGGGCCAAAAAATGAGAGTGTCTCAGTTTGGATCAGTGGGATGTTGGAGAGTATGAGATACTCTGCAGGGGGTTGCACTCTCCAAGGGGCCTTTGCAGTGCAAACACTGCTCATCTTACCTATCACAATAGTTCACTAGTACATTATGCATATAGGGTCTTTTTTTATCATTCAACCTCTCTCCTGGCTTTCCTCCTAAAACAAGAGATCCAAAAGCCCACAAAGCATCAGAAAGCTGCTACCATCTTGGATAAGCTTCCTTTAGTAAGCTGCCACCATCTTCTACAAAGAAGTGCAATATCCATTATAGCTGCTGGATTTAAGATATGTAGCATTTGTACTGTTTAAAACTGCTGCTGATGGATTGATAGTTTCATTATGTCATGACCCATGTAGGGAGGACTTGCCCTAATAAGGGGCATGCAAACTTTGAAACAGTGAAAGTAAAACAAAAGATGGCCACGGGCATTTATTGACTTTCTCAGCAAATATGAAAAAGTAGCATTTGTTTTTGTAAAAAAATTCTTCTTAGAGACTAATATTTTCATTAACTGTTGAGTGCATTTGGTTCGTAGGGGAACGACTCGATCGATCTACATAATGAGCCACTCAACCAAAAGATAATAAAAATGATAAAAGACGTTTTCTATTGAAACTACAATCCAGCTGGATTTCGATGCATTGCTTTTGAAATACGAAGTAGATTAATATACACTTGAATGTAACAGGATGCAGGTTAGTGGAGAAGCCCATCTGGCCTTTCACAATAAGCTTTAAAAAGTATTAAAAATGGCAAGACACAAATACACACAAACAAAACAGCAATGTTCAAAGTGCACCAAGGCACATATCTTGGTGAGGAATAAAAACCTAATCCTCTTTGAAATGGCCTTTATATCAATGTTCTAATTAATTCAATAGCCAAGGGAAGGAACTCAGCAAAGGGACTCCTGGTCAGATTGAGAAATGCCCCAAGCTCTGCATCTTGCATCCTGGTGTCCATGTCACCAGCTATTCTGACCCCAAGTAAGTTGCCATATGCATTCCCCATCAGGACCGGCCCACCCATGAGGCAAAGTGAGGTGATTGCCTCAGACAGCAGTATCCACACGGGCAGCAGGTCCAGCCTCCAAGGAATGTACGTCTCACTGCTGCTGCAACAGCTGTTGGGTGCTCCTTAGAGACTGGACCTCCTACCTCCTCGGCAGTCCCCCACAAATGCTGCCTCTGCAGCAGCTTCTTGGCAAATAGGAGGCATTGCTAGTCTCCTCCCACCCTTCATCCCTATGGAGATATTTATCCCACCCCCCTTGTCCCTTATGTAGATCTTCACTCACCCCTTTTTACCCGGTGTGGGAGTTGCCATTTTGTAGTTTGCCTCAGGTGTCAAAATATATTGGGCCGACCCTGGTGTTCCCCATTTATAAACTTTTGGGTCTGTTTACCAGGGCAGCAAACACACTACAGAGATACCTCGGGTTACAGACGCTTCAGGTTACAGACTCCGCTAACCCATAAATAGTACCTCGGGTTAAGAACTTTGCTTCAGGATGAGAACAGAAATCGCATGGTGGCAGCGGGAGGCCCCATTAGCTAAAGTGGTACCTCAAGTTAAGAACAGTTTCAGGTTAAGAACGGACCTCCAGAATGAATTAAGTTCTTAACCCGAGGTACCACTGTACTAGCCATATCATCAGAAATGATCTAAAAAGAGTCACATTCTCTCAGCTGAGGATTTCAGGGTGGCTGGGAACAGTATTTTTCAGCCATCAAATGCCTGGGTGAACAGGAATGTTTTTAAATTCCTCCTGAAAGTCAAGAATGAAGGAGATGGATGCCAGGGATGGCAGTGACTACCACTGTGAAGGCCCTGTCAGGAGCTGATGCCAAACAGGCTGCCGTCTGAGTGGTTGTACCTCCACCAAGTTCTCACTGGCTGATCATAGTTTGTGAGATGGTTGATAAGGGGGAAGGCACTCTATTAATTTTTAGCATGTGGGTCCCATTTGGGAAGCAGCCTTGTATGTTAGTACTAACCATATGTCAGGAGTGCTCTGATGGTGTTTCCTGCTTGGCAGGGGGCTGGACTTGATGGCCCTTGTGGTCTCTTCCAACTCTATGATTCTATGATTCTATGATTCTATAACACTTTGAATTGGGGCTGGTAGGTCACTGACAGCCAGTGCCCTGCTTTGAAGACCAGTGACACATGATCTCATTGGGCTTCCCCACTTATAGTCTACAATAATCCCCCTTCCCAACCTGAAATTATCATCCACTCATAAAGCCTTTAACAGTATAGCGGTACCTCGGGTTACATATGCTTCAGGTTACATACGCTTCAGGGTACAGACTCTGCTAACCCAGAAATAATACCTTGGGTTAAGAACTTTGCTTCAGGATGAGAACAGAAATTGTGCTCCTGTGGTGTGGCGGCAGCAGGAGGCCCCATTAGGTAAAGTGGTGCTTCAGGTTAAGAACAGTTTTAGGTTAAGAACAGACCTCCGGAATGAATTAAGTACTTAACCCGAGGTACCACTGTATTGGTCTACTATGTTCTGATCACCTGGCCTCCACATGCATTGTAGCATCTGCAGGCTCTATGAGGTGTAGAGTGGTCAGTTATGCATTGCCAAAAAAGAGGATCTGCACCACCAAAACAGAGGACACCAATTTGCATATCATTTGCATGTGGTATGTAAAGATGCAAATTTAAAATTTTATTATAATTATAATTTGAATAAAAATACAAGGCATCTCACCATGGTGGGGAAGATGCCTGGTGATTTGTGTGGCTGTTGAATTTGCAGAACAGGTGTTGCTGGAAGTTGTTGGGCAACTTCATGCTCCTGCTCTCACTTTTTATAGTTCCTTGTCTTTGATTAGAAAATTCTCAAACAGAGGACACTTTCAAACAGAGGACTCTCCTCTGACAGTCCTTCAGAACATAGGACTGGCCTTTGTGAAGCATGACACGTGGCCCATCCTATTCAGCGGATGTTTCCAAGCCATCTTTAAAGACAGCCCCAGTCTTATGGGAGTGACGGGAATATTCAAAGTATTCTGTGACTACTTGTCTCACATAATGACATGCGAAAAGCAGCAGAGGAATCTCACCTTAGAAGTGAGACTTAAAAGGTGTGCAGGGGTCACTGTTTTCTTTTGCAAGTCTGACAGCTGAAATTCTTCATTTATTAAATACACAATGCTAAGATTTTGAGAAGTTGGGACTACAAAGAACCAGGTAAAATGACAAGGCACTGAATGGGTGGTTGGAGCTGACATTCTTTCAGCCCAACAGAAGAAGGGTTTCCCCAGATTTAACCGAATCTCTGTTCTGCTGAGCCACCTGCATTATGAATATTCATAAACAAGAATTCTTGCAGTATGGACCAATTCTAGAACAGGACCTCTGTACAATAGGACCTCTGTGCCTGTGTAATAGATACCCTTTCTTCTCCCAAGCAAAATGGTTCCAGGTGTGGTGCTTCCACCCAACATTGAATTTCATAGGAAGAGACATACCATTTTCAAATTGCCTGGTTCCCCCTTGTCTTTTATTTGCCTGATTCTAAAAGCCAGGGTCTGCTGCAAAAGGCCAATGGGTTTGGATATCCATTTGGAAGTCTGTTGTTTGTGCACCTTGCTCTGACCCTTCACACTGGAAATCTTGACCTTTTGGGAATTATAGGGACAGGACTACTTAAATTGTATAGAAATTTATTTATGTATGCTACTACAACAGCAAGTTTTGAATTATGGTGCTGGAGGAGACTATTGAGAGTCTCATGTACTGCAAGAAGATCAAACCTCTCCATTCTGAAGGAAATCAGCCCTGAGTGCTCACTGGAAGGACAGATCCTGAAGCTGAGACTCCAATACTTTGGCCACCTCATAAGAAGAGAAGGCTCCCTGGAAAAGACCCTGATGTTGGGAAAGATGGAGGGCACAAGGAGAAGGGGATGACAGAGGACGAGATGGTTGGAGGGTGTTCTCGAAGCTACCAGCATGAGTTTGACCAAACTGCGAGAGGCAGTGGAAGACAGGAGTGCCTGGCGTGCTCTGGTCCATGGGGTCACGAAGAGTCGGACACGAATAAACGACTAAACAACAACAACAACACAACAGCAAGAATGCTACTTGCCCAAAAGTGGAAAGAAGCAGAAGTCTTCAAAGGAAGACTGGATACAAAAACTTATGGAATATGCAGAAATGGTGAAACTTACCGGAAGAATAAGAAATAAGGATAACAAACTTTTTATAGAAGAGTGGAAATGGTTTATTGGATATTTACAGATAAATTGCAAACAGATAAAAACATTGGCAGGATTATTATAATAACCTGCATTTTCATAAGAGTATATATTTAAAGTAGATAATTAAATGAGCAAATTAAATGAATTTGGATATGCAGAAGATATTAACAAATAAATTCAAGGAACCGCAGAAAGAGGGGGAGGAAGTCAAACTTTGGAATGTTAAATTGATTGTAAAACTAATGAAATGTATAAACTTGAGAAGTATAAATAAATAAAAAGAAATCTTGAACCGGGCCCACTTTGCTCCCTTGTATGCCCCAGTTTCAAGCAATTTCCCCACTCAACAAGATTTCACTGCCCCCTAGAAGGGACTGTCCATAATTGAAGATCTCTATGAATATTAACGTTGAGGATGTGGGTACCATAGCTGAGGCTGCTTCGGGATGTTAGCATTCAAAATGAGCCTCTTCTCCAAGAGAATGAGTTTCCGAGAGAGCAGTGGAAAAGTCTGACAAGTACATTTTGCTGCCGCTGGAAGAATTTATTTCTGCAGAAACCTATAACTCCTGGGTTAATATAGTGAACTTTGATGGGACTAGAGGGAAATATGGGGCTTCACAGGAAAGTTAGAGCAAAGTTAGATGCTTTTCCGGAGCACAGATTTATGGACGTGATTGAAACTGATGAGATCAAAGCCTGTGGTGATGCTTTACGCTGCCTCCTGATCAAATGCTAAATTGAGCCACGCAACAGTTGTCACTGATACAGGTATGGGCCAGTTCACACGAGATGTCAAAACTGTCACTTAAGGTTTATGCTGCAGGCAGCTGCAGCAGCAGCAGCAAAACTCTGCATGCCTCTGCTGCCAGATTCGCCAGCCTCCTTACCACACAGAAAACCAAATCTGCCCATACCAGTTTTTTTCCTTCTCTCATTTCTCCCCACCCCACAAGTCCATGTAATCAAAAAGCCTACTTATGCAGACTGCTCAAAAAGAAGGCATGCACTTAATTAAATGCTTAATTGTTTCAGAGATACAGAGGTACAGTCATACCTTCAATTCCGAATGCCTTGCGAGTCGAACATTTTGGCTCCCGAACGCCGCAACCCCAGAAGTGAGTGTTCCGGTTTGTGAATGTTCTTTGGAACCTGAACATCTGATGCAGGTTCTTTGACTTCCTGCAGCCAATCGGAAGCCACACCTTGGTTTTCAAACATTTTGGAAGTCAAACAGACTTCTGGAACGGATTCAGTTTGACTTCCGAGGTACGACTGTATTCTTATTACCCCTCCTATGAATGTTGTCATCGGTTTCTCTGCCACTGGTAAGTTTTGTGGGCTTTGTAGCTCTTCAGGAGGGAGTTGCTAAAACCTCCAGAACTGCTCCACAAAGATAGCATGGTGGACTTCCAATGCATTTCTGCGTCTTGCTGTTGACATTGCTCACCCAATGATGGTTGGGAAAGGCCTGTTCACTTACGGTCTACCTAGGATGTGGGACTGCCGATGCAACGCTGGATTCTCCACTTACGGAAGAGCAAATGGGCAGGCGGGCAGAACAAAGTCATCCCTGGATAAAGCATGGTTGGCTTTCTTCAGAGGGTTTTATTTTATCAGAGAATAAGTAATGACAAAAAGGCAAGTCTCTGCCCTGGGAGGATTTTATCTTTTCTTTCATTAGCAATTGCCAGTTATATTTGTGCGTATAAGACAAGTGGTCTTGCTCCTGCATTGATCTTAGTCTGCGGCCTTTGATGCATTATCTCTTTGCCATGACCGTTTTTGTTGTTCATAATTCTTTAATGCTTTGCTGTAATTGTTGGGAGTGATTATGATGGTTAGTTGGCGTTTTGCTGATATTACCTTGCAATATTTGTGTGCAATGGATTATTGAATTTTTTGCGGGAATGGATCTAAAGTGTTTTTTTTAAATTTACTTAAGACAATTATATACCTCTTAAGAATTTGCACTTCTAAGCAAATCATAAAACTGAACACGACCTTAAGATACTTGCTGGGACAAGAAAGTCTGAGTCATGTGCCTGAACGTTCAGCAAGGAGTGTGCCTTTCTAATCTCAGTTTGGGAGGGAGTTTCATGGCAATGGATCTTGGCGCATGTTTTAATGTGCATGCTTATTTGGGCATCAGGCTTGTTCGGCTCATTGTTGCTTGTTGAGATCGAGAAGGTCACACAGGAAACACAAAACTTGCTTGTAGCTGCCTGTTGCAAGGATCACTAATGATGGGCCATTCTGTTGTTTAGGAAGGATTGTTCACCATTGTTGACTTTCACATGGAGAAACTCCTGCTCAAGTACTGAGAAACTCCTAAAAACACAAACCCACTAAACTAGAGAGAAATTTGAAGCTTATAGGAAACTGATCAAATGGTATTCATTATCTGATTCGGGAAAAGAGGGCAATGAACCTTCTTATGCTCATCTCTGTTGTGACAATGCTCCACATCCAATCAATGACTCCAGCACCACAGTCAGAAAGCCAACCACCACAATGTAGACCTAACACTCAACAATGATATACTCTATGGTCACCACCAGGGTGATTTTTTCAGCCAGAACTCACCAGAACTCAGTTCTGGCACCTCCCAGGTGGGCACCATTGCCATTATAAGAGAACAAGGGAGGTGTATGTGGTGAGTTCCAGCACCTCTTTTTCTAGAAAAATAGCACTAATCACCACCATCATGGATGTAGCTGAACATTGTCAATCTAGCAGCTGAAGGTGCTTAGTTACTTTTAAGAGGATGGTTATAATATTACAGTCTTACAGAGACTTGATAAATGGTCATCTGTAAACATTTCAGGGATCTGATCTAGCAAGATTCAAACCAAAAACCAGGAGAATTTAATTCATCCATTGATTGTTTAATTTTATAGATGTCTGTACCAAATCTCAAAATAATGCACTTCCTTAATATGTTTACCCATCCTTCTACTGTGGAAGGGACACACATGGTAGAGTCCTTGTGATTTTCCCTTCTTGCCCCCCCCCATCCCCAGTTAAACAGCACTGTCAAATCAGCTGATGCATCAATAAAAGCCTACAGTTTCACTTCACTGATAAACCAGACTGCAACATCGCTTGCCAGAAACCCAGTCCTATGAACAATCCAAACAAAGGAATCCTTTCAGATTCACAGAATCCTTCAGTATTCACCTTCTGCCACCTTTGATACCACATATCTTTTCTATAACATCATATTCTTAAATGGAACTTTTGTACCAAGGCCCATATCCCAGAAATGCACACAAAAGCTATACAGACTACAGAGCCTTCATGATAATCAAAATGGATATTTAAGATTTCTGTTTTATATGTTCATCCTTGACATGGGCTGAATGGAAATCTACTTTGCGGAGAACCCTGTTTTCTAATATGTTTTACCTTTGCCCACATATTGTCAGCTTCGTACATCTCAAGTTGAAACAGAAAAACCAAGATGTCATTATACTAGGAAAAATAAAGTAGCTTGCTCTGCTGAGAGGACAAATTCCTTTCCAGATTAAGTCTCCTGGCCCTCCTTTCCTTAAACTCACAGCTCTCTCCAATTTATACTACACCTCTGAAAGTTGT
This sequence comes from Podarcis cretensis, assembly GCF_951804945.1. Classification (NCBI taxonomy): domain Eukaryota; kingdom Metazoa; phylum Chordata; class Lepidosauria; order Squamata; family Lacertidae; genus Podarcis; species Podarcis cretensis. The sequence continues at coordinate 73,244,040 of NC_137175.1, forward strand.
TAGAAGCTGATCCAGATATGACTCTGAAGCCACCATCTGTGCAGACTCTGAGAAGTCTAGTTCATTACTAGTTCCAAAAAAGAAAGGAGATCCCTTGGCCAGCCCAGAATAATCTGAGGAATCAGGGGCTAAGGCATGACAAAGGAATTTGTGCCCCTCCTTGTTCTCCAGTTCCTACTCCCATCAGCTCCAGCCAGCAGAACCATTGGTCATTGAAGATGGGAGATGTAGTACAATGGAGAAAGTTTATTTGTAGAGATGTCTGGTGCTGATTAGTGCTGGCTCTGCCTCCATAAGGGAAGCAGAGAAGCTACACCTGTGAAATATTTGGGCCAACAGTTCAAAATGAATCTTCACTGTGGCAACTGCCCTGGTGAAAGGAAACTCCTATGGTTCTTCCTATTTCCTTGTAATAATGTAAACATGAAGAACCAATAAAAAAAAGAGCTGTGGATTCTGAGTTTATTCAGTTACTCGCAATCCTTTTTATTGCTGGGTTGCAATTTGGACCAGGAAGTCTGCAACTGGGAATCTCTTGGGGACCTTCAAAGGAGTTTCCACTATATCCAGAGATAAGTGGTACGTGGCTTATTTTTTATGCAGGTAGCATCTTCTTCTCTCATCTGCTTTTTTCCCCCTCTAGAGATTTTCCATAATACAGCCTTCACTAATCTGGTACTCCCCAGATGTTTTGAACTACAACTCCCATCAGGTAGCTCGGCCACATCATGCTGGGGTTGATGGGAGTTGTAGACCAAAAAATCTGGCAGGCATCAGGGTGGCCATAGGTAGTCTTTCCCTACAAGCCTCTGTGGGCAGGTTCTTCCTTTCTCCTCTCAGGAAACAGGACATTATTTACCAGAGTCTGCTTGCTATGATCTTTCCCATAAGTTAGGTGGGTGGGGTTGCCTCCTGTGGCTGTTGCAAGGAGATAAATCAGGGATGTGATGTTTAGAAGGGGTGTTGGTGGGCACAACCAGTTTTTCCAGAGGTGGAGTATCTCTTATCCTGCCTCAAAATATCACAGAGCCTTTGAGCTGTGAAGATGAAATAGACAATATGTGCATAAGTGTGTTCTAGGATAATGCCAACTTACATGTTTCCAGGGATTGTGTGTGGATTCTAAAACCTTCCCATATACAGATAGCACCTGAATATTGAGCATAGCACAAAACTCCTTGGACAAACACTGTGCTTTCCTCTGATTCTTCTATCATCTCTGATGGTCAGGGCAGAGAGATGAAGGGGAGAGAACAGAGGTGAGCAGTTCCTATGAGGGGGCACAAGGTGAGTAAAGGCAAAATTAGAGAAGGGAGGGGAATTGAGGTGGTATTCCGGTAATTTGCTCCATGTCAAAGATGTAAGAAATTAATCATGGTTCTTTTAATTGTACTAAAAGCATTTAGAAAGAGTTCAGTTCTCGCTTAAGAAAAAGGTTTGGAACGCTTGAATGAACGAGGCTGAGACTACCCTAATTATGTGTATCTATATATTTTCCGAAGGCACATGAAGCTTAAGTCGAAAACTGAATTATTGTACCTTAAGTCAACAATCTCCAGCCTACAACGCTGAAAACCAAACCTGGAGCCTGTCCTGGCATCCGCTGTAACTACTTGAATTATAGATCTGGAGTGAGCTCTTATATATATGGGGAGCCAAAGTATGCTAGTGGCGAAGGAGAATTCTGTTTATTGAGATATACACTAGCAACCTAAGGAAGCAGTATTGCAGTGGAAATGAGTCTAAATTACTTGTAGAGAAGCCTGACATATTTCCAAGTAATAAAAATGTTACACCCTTGCACTCTAAATAAAATCTTAGTTGCTGTTGACAGTTGGTATGAAATCCCAGTCAGAAATACCAAGCTGCGAAAATAAGGCCTAACTTTTGTTGTTGTTGTTATTATTATTGTTGATACATCTGGCATCCAATCATGAAAGACAATGTCCGTGTCACTCGGATGGCCCCCGGGCATTCACTATATCTACATCGAGGTTAAACATCTATGTGAAGATGTGACAGCACACCTTATAAAAGATATTATTGAGTAATATAGACTTTCTGTAATAACCAAAGAGTAAAGAATATAGCTTTTTAAAGGTCTCCCCATGGCTGATCTCATGACTCAAAGATGAGACACTGTGCTGCAAGCTAAGTAATAAAATCTGGTGGAGACTCTGGGCTAGCTTGTGACAAATCATATCAAAGTATTATTAAAGAAGGAACTTGAGACCCAAGACTATTATTGATTCTTGACAGAATTTCTTATAAATAAGTGTTGCAATCTGATCCTGGGCTAGCCAAGGTCCTGGTAGAATTCCACCTATTTACAGGGCAGGTTGCAAAACAGTGCCATTATATTACTGAAAGATGAAAGGAGCGCATTTGGCTGCAGAGACAGGGAGCGCTGCCAGAGGGAGGCCAGAGACAGTCACTGCCACAATGGCCCCAGAGGGTGAGACAGGAAAGGGGGAAAGCGATGGCATTTGTTGGCCCAGATCCCAGGAGCAAAGCATCAGGCAGGCTTTGAAGCCTTCACAGAAGTCTTCGTCAGGTAGCATGGGGAAGGAATGTATTACTCAACTTGGTGTAGAAAAAAACTTTGTGGCAAACGCGAGTTTTAGAAAACACACACACATACAGTTAAGACCTACAGGTTACAACCCACCTGGAACCGTTCCTCACACCAGCTGAACACATTATTTTGCAAAGGGGATTTGAAAATAGCTAGTTGCAGAGTGGTCTGCTGCTAAGAGACAAGTCCCCTCTTAGGAATTGGCTAAAACAAGATTGCCAGCAATCGTGTGTCCCTGCAACAACCTGTGGATCAAGTAAAAATAATGGACAAGATATGCACAAACTGTCTTCTTTCTAAGCTAAAAGGCAGCATCAAAGACTACGATCAGAAAAGGAAGCACATCAAAGGGAAGGGATGCTCAACCCTCTCTTGCTATTTTCCCAGTCAAAATGTGGGAGAAGTGATTCACGGGGTGAGGTGTGGGAAATAGGGATAAGTATCCTTCCCCCTATTGGGAGAAAAAACAATTAGAGGTGGACACTTAGGAGCAGGTATGGAGAGGAGCAGAAATAACTAAGCAGCTTGTTCCTTCCCCTGCCCCACCACGATTTCTTTGCTGAAATTGCCAGCTTCCCACAGCAATTTTCAGGGGTTTTTTGTTTTTAAACTCAACTCCTGCATCTTCCGTGTATGGCCTTGTGCTATTTCACAATGTGAGTGGGAGAATCAAATATCTGTGCGGGGTGATCCAAATCTCTGTCTGTGGGAAGGGCTGTAGCTCAGTGACAGAGCGTCTGTTTTGTATGGCGGTAGGACTGAGAAAGATCCCTTCTCCAAAGAGCCTGGAGAGGCACTGCCAATCCATGGAGACAATACTGAGACCAAAGGTCTGACTCGGTATAAGGTATTTTCCTCTGTTCCTATGAAAGCATGCAGGGAGAAAGGTTCTACACCAACCTGACACACTAACTTCCTATAAGGATCTTTGGTTCTTCAGTTTTTAAATACAGAAGCATTTAAACATGTGATCTAGCCTCAACATGTGTACTGTTCTCCTTAGACTGTTCTATGGGCTTTTCCAGAACACAATGAGTTAGATTCACAAGCCTCCATCTTAGAGCTAATCTATGGGTTCAATCCAGACTTAGTCGCTTAGAGAAGACCTACCAAAATCAACGGGAAGTAAGTGGACCTCCTTTAAACATGACTAGGCCTGGATCCAGCCCAGAGACCATCTGAAGGCCTGAAACAGACCCTCCAAGTTTCCCTATTTTCCAGGGGCAGTCCCAGATTTACAGAAGCCATCCCGGTTTCTGATTTGATCCTAGAATGTCCTGCTTTTCCTTAGGATGTCCCTATTTTCATCGGAGAAATGTTGGAGGGTATGGGTTATGTGACCCTCCAGCCAAGGAGATAAGTAACTTTGCAACCTTTAGAAGACATTTGAAGGCAGCCCTGTATAGGGAACTTTTTTAAAAAAAATGTTTAATGTTTTATTATGTTTTTATATATGTTGGAAGCCACCCAGAGTGGCTGGGGCAACCCAGTCAGATGGGCCAGGTATAAATAATAAAATTACTAGTAGTAGTAGTAGTAGTACCGAGTAGGATGTCCCTATTTTCATCAGAGAAATGTTGGAAGGGTATGCTGAACAGAAGAAGAAGAAGAAGAAGAAGAAGAAGAAGAAGAAGAAGAGTAGTAGTAGTAGTAGTAGTAGTAGTTTGGATTTGATATCCCGCTTTATCACTACCCGAAGGAGTCTCAAAGTGGCTAACAATCTCCTTTCCCTTCCTCCCCCACAACAAACACTCTGTGAGGTGAGTGGGGCTGAGAGACTTCAAAGTGTGACTAGCCCAAGGTCACCCAGCAGCTGCATGTGGAGGAGCGGAGACGTGAACCCAGTTCCCCAGATTACGAATCTACCGCTCTTAACCACTACACCACACTGGCTCATTTAGTAGTACATTTAGTGGTACATTTAGTACATTTAGTGGTATACATTGGAGCAAGAAGAGGCATAAGAACATGAAAACATAAGATTAGCCCTTCTGTATCAGACAAAGGCCTGTCAAGTTTTGCATCCTCTTCCTCACAGAGGGCAACCACATGACATTAGGAAGCCCACAAGCAATTGCTGTCACTGCCCAACAATTGGAATTCAGAAGCACGCTGCTGCCAATTTTGGAAGTAGCCATTGATGTCACTATTCAATTTCCATTTTGTATTCCTGAAAGGAGTAGTAAGAAAGGGTTTTTGAGCGTCTTTCCTTCCTAATATGCCTTATTAACTTTAGACTGCTGTTTAAGATGGGGGGAGGGGGGAAAGCGTGTTTTCCCCTGTGCTTATAACTGTGCTGTGAACGTGTTAGTGGAATGAATCTGTGACCCTTTAGAAAACTAAGGACACACCTCCATTAGTGTCCATATTGCTGCACCGAAGAGGCTGATACAGTCAACTGAAATGACAGGGTGATAAATATAAAACCACTATCATCAATAAGACTGGAATGTAAAAGCACTTAGTTTCAGCCTAAGTAACTCCCAGAAAGTTTGGTTTCAAGAACCAATGCATCATCCATCACGACTCTACCTTCTGTTGACAAAGTAATTGTAAGATATCTAGAATGGAGGTTCAATATGAACTGACATTTTTGAAAGGAGGAATTGTGTGCTGCACTTACTCATTAAATGTATTTTCCTTCACTAAAGATGTTTCCTTTTTTAGTTTATGTATGAATAACTTTAGTTAAAGTTCCCTTGACACACTGACTTTGCTTTGAATAGCACCTTATATTCATTAACATAAAACCTGAAAGAAAATAATTTTAATGCAGCTTTTTTAACACTTCAAAAGCCTTTAACAAATTGATCGAGCACAATTATGTATTCCAAAGGGAATTATAAAGAGATCACAGAAAGGTTGAAAAGTTCTGGTTAAAGGAGAGATAAAAATATTCCTAAGTAGAAACAGGCATGCTGTGCTGGAACTTTAATGCTTACCAAATTGTAAAAGTAATAAAATTATTTCAGAATGTCAAAGTTTGTAGCCCAAGTATGATCTGGCTGATGATAAGTAGCAAAGACAAGGTACTTGGAGGTTAGAAAGCAATTTAGGTTGAAGTTTGGCTAGCCAATGAGGGCACCATGCAGCCAAAGTTCGGCACTTCTCGTTGATTTAAGTGTTGAAGTTAAGTGTGTGTTTACATCCCTCTTGCTGAAATAGATGGAACCTAAAAGTGTTTCATTCAGGTGGATTGGGCCCTAATTGTACTACAATTTGTCACTGCAAAGCAGAGCAATTATCATTGCTTTTAAGGCTTATATCAATATGCAAGTCCAGGTATTTGCATGATATGTTAAGTGTGCTCTCTAAGCATGGATATCCTGACTTTATCAAAAGTTGTAACAGAATTTTAACTAGTCTCAAAGGCTTTGTAATGTTGCGTTCCTATTGGGGTTCTGATACTTCAGTATTATAAAAGCTGTGCCACAATAGACGACAGAGAATTAAATACCAAGGAGAAACAAGCCATTTGGTGGCTTGTTTACTTATCGGTACTTCTTTACCCTTCAGTTTGGAATGGACAAATCTCAATTTTAGTTTTGCTTCAGTTCTGATTACCAGTCTTTAGCTCACCACATGTCAGTATCAGTTTATGTGTGTGAGTTTTAAAAAAAGGTCTAATGAAAATTCATCAGCATTTTAGTGACATTTCTCCTAACTCACACATTTTTGTATGCACTTTTGCCTAATTTACATATTTTTGCCACCAATTTCCCCATATATCATGCATTCTTATGTTATTTTCACTCATGTATGCATACATTATTCTAAAGGAAACATTTTTGTATACCCTTTTAAAATATAAATAGTTTTATTGACTTTCCAATATCGTTCCAATAACAGTCTCATTGTAACAATGCCGATTTTATCCAATTAATGCAATTCTTAAAAACCAATTATTAATATACCAAATTAAACAATTTAGCTAAAGTTGCCTCCTCACAGCTAGATTTGATGGCTCCCTCTTTATTATTATTATTTTCTGCTTTCCAAAATCTTAATAATTTCAGTTACATTCCCTTCAAGATAATAATCCCTTATACAACAGCTACAATCTTATGGTTTCCATTCGTGTTAATATATTAAGTAATTTATAAAGTTTCAAGTGAGGTACTTAGTCTGTAATCATTATTCTTTCCTGCATGTGGCAATTCCCCCCCCCCCCAGTGATGCTGACCCAACCATATATGGTGTTGTGTACTTCATTTTTGTATGCACTTTTTGGTTGGAGAAACGCCTCACAAAATATAGAGAAGTGGATCCCCCCAGAGCAATGCTGGGGCTAGGCAGCCATCGGCTGGGAATTCCCTGTCCGGCCGCTCTGATTGGCGGACTTTCCCACCTTCTGAACATTTGAATCCTGGGCCAATCCGGTTGCTGTGAGTGGGCGTGGCTTCGGTAAGCTTTGTACTTACAGAAATAACGCATGAGCAGAAACCCAGTCATCCTTTGAAATGTGCATTTCTCCCAATTTCACCATGCAGCTCCTGAGCCAAGTAATGTGTCAAAAAGTGCACATTAGGGGAAAACATGCATAAAGTGCATATATTAGTGGAAATAACATACAGTGGTACCTCGGGTTAAGAACTTAATTTGTTCCGGAGGCCCGTTCTTAACCTGAAAGTGTTCTTAACCTGAAGCACCACTTTAGCTAATGGAGCCTCATGCTGCCACCACACCTCTGGAGCACGATTTCTGTTCTCATCCTGAAGCAAAGTTCTTAACCTAAGGTATTATTTCTGGGTTAGCGGAGTCTGTAACCTGAAGTGTATGTAACCTGAAGCGTATGTAACCCGAGGTACCACTGTACAGTCAAACCTTGGTTGTCGAACATAATCCGTTCTGGAAGCCCATTTGGCTTCTGAAATATTCGACAACCAAGGTGTGACTTTCGCTTGGTTGCAGAAGATTCCTACACTCAAGCAGAAGCCACGTTGGATGTTTGGATTTCGGAAAATGTTCAAAAACCGGAGCGTTTCCTTCAGGGTTTTCGGCGTGAACATTGCACTGCAAAAGTTGCACGCAAAAATGCAACTGCTGAACAATTTCCATGAAGAACTTTTTCTTTTAAGCCAGCTGATATGGGAATGTGAAGAGATGAACTCAAGATTGGAAAGGAGAGAAACTGAAATGGACAATATCGCCCATCCCTAAGATCAAGAGCCCACTCTTAGAAGGATTCCCAGTCATAGAGAGGCTTCCATGTACAATCCGCTAAATGCATATAGAAGCCCCCCTCTGACCTCCAAGCTGAATGGGCAAAGATCTGAAGAGAAGCCCACCCACACTTATGGAGAAAGGGGTTATGTGTGCCTTCGTTCCTCACTCGACTGCTGTAGACTGAATGCATGCTCCTAAGCATGAACTCTGAAAGCAAATAAAGAAGGATATTTTTAACATTGAATATGGGAGAAAGGTCTCATTGTTCTCAGACAAAGGCTTAGGAGAATAATTTACTGTGGCCAGGAACATAACTAATTTGTTTAAGCCCCACTGAGTTCACTAGGGTTTGGTATCACTGTGGCAAATGGTCTAATTTTAGCTCTTCCTTTGTTGGATGCAGTGAACTAATTGCTGTGTCCATACAACAATATAATCTACAAGGGTATGTTTTGTGTTTACCTCATGAGCTGAATGTACACTTCATCCTCTCCTACAGGCTCAGGATGGGTTGAAACAGTTGTGGCTCTTACAGCCAGATGTTCTTTGAAGATCTGAGACTCTCGAGATAACACGCGCACTTCTGTCTTCCAGTGGTTTTAGCCTTGGCAGAAGTCTTTGTCAAATGTTTATTCATGGACATCATTTGCCGAATAATGCTGCCATAGCTCTTTTTACGCCCAGGATCTGTGACTTAATGCAAGCATTCTGCTCTTGAGAAAAAGAGACACAAGAAGTAAAGCTCAATAAAATATCAAAAGAAGACATTTCAACATAAAAACTCTTCACAGAAGCATAATATACTGTTTCAATAGCTCCTTGTTCCTACACTCCTTATTTTTCTTGGAATTCATCTCAAACTTTGCAAGAGAAAGGGGAATTATATTGTCATCTTTAAAGGAAATCTCTCCGTGGGTGGCCTTGCGTACTTAATCTGGCCTTGCAGTCACCAGCAAATTATCTCTAGAATGCCCCATGAAATTACTCTTTCCCCCTTTTGGAGTGGGATTCAGTAGAGACACTCAACTAAGCAATCTTCTAAGCCCCACTGGAGTCAACCAATCAGACACATACAGGAACACAGCAACCTTGGGTCGTATCCAATGCTGCGTGTGCTGTGTTCTGTTTACACAGTGGGACTTCTCCTTCCTCTCCTCTCCCTGCATACCCTCAAAAACTTCCCTGTCTTGAGTTGATTTTGAGGGTGCACGGACGGCTGCAGGAGAGAGGAAGAGATGGGAAAGTTATTTCGCAGCAGTCTGCTGTGCTAGCAGAGCAACAGAGTTGGATAAGCTTCCTTGTTTTCCATCCAAGGTGAGCCCAGATAGATGCAGTGACACCCAGGGAGACAGTGGGTTCCTCTGAGTGGGCCCAAGAGACTTTTGCTGCCTGCTGTGAAGGGCAAGATGGCACCCTTCCTTCTTGTTTTTACCTTTAAAGGTTTTGACCTTTAAAGCCCTATGCAGCCTAGGACCCACGTACCTATGGGACCGCCTCTCCTGGTATGCCCCGCGGAGGACCTTAAGGTCTACAAATGACAACACCTTGGAGGTCGCAAGTCGCAAGATGGTTAGATTGGTCTCAACTAGGGCCAGGGCCTTTGCAGTACTGACCCCGACTTGGTGGAACACTCTGTCACAAGAGACTAGGGCCCTGCAGGACTTGACATCTCTTCGCAGGGCCTGCAAGACAGAGCTGTTCCGCCTGGCCTTTGGTTTGGACTCAGTCTGACCCTTATGTTTCCCTCCCCTTATGGTTTTGATCTATGGGCTACTATTAAAATGAGGCTTAATTTTAAATTATAATTTAACCTGTATTGTCAGAGCTGCCCCTAGGTCCCAGCTCACAGAGGACCAACGCGAGGCTGTCGTTATGTACAAAAGTCTTTATTGAGGTTCAGTTTCCATTTCAAAGCCGGATCGTGCAGCTCTACGTCTTAAACCCTAGACCGGCGAAGTCCCGTCTGAATCTCCTCCCCTCTGACACCAGTTTAAGATCCTAGCCCTGCTCCACCTTTTCCGCTGCTTTCTCCTCCTCTGGGTCCTCCTGCCCGCTGGGGCATCCCCCTTTCTGGACTCTTCTGACGCTGAGTCGCTTAACTCCTCCCCCTGCCTCCGGCGGGCTTTAGGACCCGGTTCCCAATCCTCATTCTCTGCTGTCCCGCGCTCCTGTACATTTGAACTTGCCTCTCGCGCCAACCCAGTGACCTTCCTCCTGACCGTTACACTACTTCTGTCACTGCTTCCCTCTTCCGGGATACTGGCCGGATCTGACCTCCCCTCCGTTGTCTGACTCTCCGATGGAGGTGTGGTCAGCCCTGCCTTATCTTCTCTCCCTGGTGGGGAATGCACTGGCCCCGATCCTTGGGACTCTTCCCCCCCACTCTGCTCTGGTGGGGAAGCTGGTCCTGATTTCCAACTACTGCTCTGGGAGTCCCTGCTGCCCCCTTGCTCCTGGGGCGTTCCCCTTGGGAACCCCCTACCCCTGGCCACTGGTGCCCCCTTCTGTGAATCTTCCGATTCGCTGGAGAGGCTCATGGAATCACTCGGTCCACTGTCCTCTTCTCCTACGCTCCCCTCGGATTCTTCCCCTTCGCTCTCCATCTCCTCTCTTCCCTGTGCCTCTGCTCCTGAGCCCCTGACATGTATTTTAAATTGGTTGTTGTTTTTTTCAATTGTAATTTTACTGGTGTTAGCTGCCCTGAGCCCGGCTGTGGCTGGGGAGGGCGGGGTATAACTAAAATTTTATTTATTTATTTCTATTTCTATTTCTATTTCTATTTCTATTTCTATTTCTATTTCTATTTCTATTTCTATTTCTATTTCTATTTCTATTTCTATTTATTTATGGATAAGGTGGCAAACCTCACTTTGCCACTGGTGATAGTCCTCCACCACACTTGAGGGCAGCTAGCCAATTTAGGGGCCACAGGACACACAGAGTTCTTCCCCACAACACTGCCACGCCATTCCTCTTCTGCATGTGCCACCTGAGGCAGCCACCTCACGCTGCCTACTGACAGAGCAAGGCCATGGTCCATGACCATAATGCCCTGATAGTGAGCTTCTGAGGTGCATCAGTCTAATTCTTCCTGGAAACCAAGTCCTGGAATAGATCGACTTAGGCCTGACAAAGGAAGACAAGCCAAACATTATTTCATGTTTAGCCAGACCTCTTTTTTTGCTTACCTTTAAAGCATTAAGTGTCCACAGCATGGGCACCTTGCCCGTACCTATTTGTGAGAGGTAGTTTGGTGGGCAAATAGTGTTAGTCTTGGGACATCTGGATCCCATTTCCTGCTCTTCCTTGAATTCTCTGGGCAATCAAGAGGTTCAGTTTCTCATATGTAAAAAAGGATCACTAAAAACACCTACCTTATAAAGCACATCCAGCCCACCTTGGGAAATATCTCCTTCCATACAATCTGGCTTGGAAATGTAACCCTAGAGCCCTTTAAAAAATGGTGCAAATTATTGCTATTATGAAACCACTTGATCTGCCCTTCTCGAATGAACATTGAGATTGGGATGTTGTCATCCTTTGGATTTTGAACATCATCAAATTTTGGCTGCTGCTTGTGGCTTCAAAAAGCTGTGTGAGTGTGTTTTTAATGCACATTTTGAAGGAAAATCCATTTAGAAATGTGTATTTTGTGGAAAACCTAGGTTAGAAATGCATATTTAAATATGACTTTCTGGACAGATTTTTCTTTTTTTAAAGCACTGCATGCTAACGAAGAAACAATATAGAACAGATTTATATGCAGACTGATCCATCCATCCATCCATCCCTAATTTCACCAAGCATTAAGGATCCCACAAAGCTTTCAGTGAGTGCAAGACCTTTTCTTCCCTATGCTGCCAAGCCATCTCAAATCTTCATCCTTACCTCATTTCCCCTTGCTTTTTGAATCATCAACAGCATGTCTGTTGGTACTTGGACTTTATTTTGTGTCTACTTAGCTCCAGACCCAAAGAGCAGTCTTTAATCCCAGGCTGCTAGGAGTGAGCAGGTCACTTGGATATTGGTAGACAACCAGAGACAAGCCAAACTGCTAAGAACCATAAAATAGATAAATATTAATTTAAAGCAACCACTGGCCTTTACGATAAAAATTGTAAAAAGAGGTGCGGGGGCAGACTTTTGCACCCACTGATTTTCCATGAGACAAAAAAACCCCACCCTTGTACCCATTTTCATTTAATTTATTTAAAATTGCCCTGAGCAAACACCATTAAAAAATATAAAAAGACAAACCTCCAATAAACAGGACAAGAATGGATTTAAAATAGTCATCTAACAGCCGGCCTTCATCCATGCATACTTCTAATTCTATCTGAATCTGTCTTGCCCAGTTTTATCCTCATTTCTTTCTTCAATTCCAGAATGAACATATATAGAAAGAGACACACCTCCCCTTTTAAAGGGCTGTTTTTCTTTCTGAATCATGTATGGAATGCGCCTTCTGACTCCATTCTGTGTAAATAATGTGTAGAATAATCTAAGTACCATCATGGCTTTGACAGCAGAAGCCTTGTGATGAATAAGACCTTATGTGGGATTATTATATGACATTTCCAAACTAAATTATATTTATGAGTCATATACAATTGCATTACATTCTCCTGTTGCAGTGGATTTGTGCATTTAGCAAATGCTTTAGGAAAGATTGCTGTCTGGAATCCAGAGGGCTCCATCCCAAGGGGCGAGGGGAATGATCATACTTACAAAATTGTGGACATAATCAATTTGCACATTTAGAGGATTTGTTTTCAGGGGCCCAATGTTGCCACATTTTAATGAATCCCATGGATCACATCTATGCTACATCCAAAGGTTTCGTATATGGTTCCAGGATGGGGTCTTTAGGGACAACTTTGCTGAAGTGAGGCAGACCTGAATCTGGTCAGCGTCTCTTTGAGACGCCGCCTGAGAAACTTATTTATGCCGCCTTGAATTCCACTGTGGAGGAAAGATGAGACACAAAGGATGGATCATCTGCTTGTATAAAGATTTGCCTTGGAGCGTGATACCTAAAGGACCACATTTCCCCCCCTATGAGCCCACCCAAGGCTATGTTTCTGTGCCTTCATCATCTCAGATACAGTGGGTAGTAATAAGAGGTTGGTGACAATCCCCCTCTAAATATACAAACATTTGAAAGAATGCATGGGCAGGATTCCAGGGCTGTGCAGGCTAGTCCTACAACCCGGTAATTGAATCACCCTAACCACCATGCTCCCTGCCACAGAAACAACACAAAACAGCCAGCACCTTGAATTGTGCTCAGAAATGGAGCAGAAGGGAAATGAAGACCAAACAATAGGGCCATGGTAATTGGGATACGTCCAAGGAAATGGGGGCAATTGGAAGGCCCCCAGCTGGCTCCAGCCCACTGGCTGGCAGCCGGGCGATCTCCGGTCCTTGGAGCAGCATGTAGCTGTGACCTGAGCTTCAGAAGCCTCCAGAAGCTGGGCCCACAAGCCAGCAGAGATAAGAACTCTTCGCAACAGAAGGGCAGAGAGAGGCTGTGTAAAGCGTATTTACAGGCATTTTATTCAGCATCTGGACAAAGGAAAAACATGTCTGCTCCCCTTCGTGTCAAAGTAAACAGCATAAGCAAGAGCTATACACACAACGGAAGTTCCCAGCAGGCTGTGCTGGAATGTAAACAGACATGTGACATACAACAATCCACATGTCTGTTCCTCTTAAGGTGGAACGGAATATCGTAACAGTAGCTAGGGGGTGGCGAGGTGGGCCCCTGCCAGGGGTACAGGTGAGGGGGGGGGCAAAATCAGCTTTTAAAATATGTCCATAAATATGTATATAAATAAATATTGATTGTTGCCTCATAAGAAAAGGTTTTAAATAGAGGGTGAACTGAATGGGTGGAGGGGGCGGGATTGGAGGAGAGGTGGAAAGAAGAGCTAATTTGTCTGTGACTAGGGGGTGCAATCTGGACGGTTCTGCCAGGGGCGCAAGGTCACCTAGCTACGGCTCTGCCAAATAACATCACAATTGCATGCTTTTGCAGAACAGGTCCTAGCCGTACAAGTCAGATTTTGCACAGTTGACGTTTCTAATCACTTTTCAGAAGCAGACCCATGTAGAGTCTGTGCAGTAATCTAACTTGGAGGTAGCTGACCAAGTGTGAGGCTTCAGGGAATCCTATCCCTCCCACAGTGGCAACAAAGAAGCAGATAAAAAAGAAGAGTTCTTACCAATTAATTTATTCAATAATCACATTGAGAGACAAAGGAATGTGGTCTCTCTCTAGATAATGGCGTTGCTCCAAGTAAAGTCCGATAGTCTCCATGATACTATGCCACCCCTGCGCCGGCTGATCTGTGCTTTCTGCCTCTGAGCTTTCTGTTCTACTACTCTCAATGCACACCTGGTCCTAGGAGAGGGGGGTGGTCAGAAATGCTTTCCAGAGACACTGCGTCTGTCAGCTGTCTCTCCCCTGATGCTTCTTCTTCCTGCTGCTCTCCCAATATTTCCTAGCTTCCCCCCTCTGCAGCCTCTGAGCCTTCTGCAAACCACTGTTCTAAATCTATACTGTCCTTCTCTTCTCAGGAAGGGGCAGGAAGAGGGGAGGCGGTTCTCACCATTCCTCCTCAGTCCAGTCCCTGACACCAAGGCATGTGTGACTATGGCCAGATCTGCCTTTCCCAGCAAAAGTGGACCTTCCATAAATTGAGCTGTGGGTCAGTTGTAGCATTGCTTGTCATACTGATTTCCAGGAATGGATGACCTTCCGCAAACTGTGATGTGGGTTGCTTGAAGCCTTGTGAGTCAAAGTAATGACAGGAAAAGCCATCCTTGATTTCCCTTTCATTGCATGTCTTCCATGCAAAGGGGTCATGCCCTTGGATTTTTGTAAAAGCAGCAATCTCGGAGTGCGATGGCCAGTGCCGTGGTTGAATATAGAGGACATGAATTGAGTTTTTCCTAGGGATGGAGGAGAAAATTGATTTCATTTGCATTTTGAGTCAATCCTATCTAATGCACACTTCCCCAAATGCAGCAGTGCCCCAGCCAAAAAATGTGTACAGAAATGTGTGTATTAGGGGAACCTGTATTCAAAAATGCACATATCAATGAAAATCTCACACAAAAATGCATGGTATCAGGAAGAATTGTTTTTTAAAAATGTCTATATTAGGCAAAATGTAATAAAAAAGTATAGATTATGAGAAATTAATAGAATGTCTGTGAGGATTAAAAAAATAATTGCAAGCTGATGCAGAAATATGGAGAACTGAATTTAAATCTAGAAAAATAGAAAAGTGAGATTAGCCAAAATCCATTTATTCCTAGTGCCTCCTCAATACTAATATGCAAGAACCTGTGTCACCTTCATGGTTACAATACTATTGTACTACTGAAATTAGCTAAATATTTTACATTTTATGATATTCTTCCTGTGCAACCTACTTGTAATTGGCAATTTATCAACGAGTAAATGTCATTTGAATTACACCCGATTATGGACATTCATTCCGAAACCCATGTTTCCAATAACCATCCATCCTTCTTAACCTGTCCCCCTCCCCTCCCCACACCCCCGGAGCACTCATTCCATAGCTGGGGGAGCTAGACTTCAACTCCCTTTGCCAGTCTTGTGGCATGGAATCTTATGAGGAGCCTTTGTAAAAACACAGAGTCAGCTATGCCCAAATTCTCCCAAGTTTGAAAATGTTGACTTAACGCAAACAGCATTACCGACACTAATGAACACCACCGGCCCTTCGTTCTGTGCAGCCTGGTGTTTTCAGTGGAAAGGGAACATGTTCAGATAATGAAGAGGTTAAGTCTGATTGTAATTAGATTGTGGTATGCACAGTCATGTGGTTCGTAGTAAATTTTCCTTGATTAACTGGCCCTGTTTGTTAACATTAGCACTCTCTGTGTTGGCTGCGGAGACACACCATGGACCATTGCAAGATTAATGAAGGCAGGTACGCATGCTGATTAGATTGTGGCAGTTTAATAAACTCTCCTAACATTAAATTATTAAATGCATTCATGCTCATGCAGCCTATTCAATGGTCAGCTTGACCACCTATGTGCTAATATTGGGAATTTAAATGCAGGGGATGGAAGAAATACAGCCGTGTATGAGGTAATTAGCTCTCATGTCTGATAAATGGGGCAATACCTATGTGGATACATGTTTTAGCGCCTCACAAATAGGCCTTTCATTAACGGGAATCTTTGCTGGAAATTTTATGAAAGGTTTCGTTGTTGTTGTTGTTGTTGTTGTTGTTGTTGTTGCATAAACCATCTGGCTAACAACTACAGCTGCTGTTTGGTTTAATAGCTAGTCAATTTAAAGACGGCAGCAAAAAAGAAAAGAAAAGAAAAAGAAAAAGAAAATAGAAACGTCACTCAGTTTAATGTTATGACAATTATGCTCCCCACAGTATTTCAGGCACCCAGTCGTGGAATGCTTCAAAGTCAATATATTATTTGGAAAATAACATATGAACTGTGAGGCGTTTGTGGTTGTTTGAGGGTGTTCTTCATTGCCCAGATTTGCTCTCTTTGCATATTCCGGTGGGGAGGGGCTGGCAAACCTTTCAAGAGCCAACCAAGAAAGTTGTTTAAAGTTCGACAGAAAGCACCAGGATTCAGTATTTAGTTGCTTCGCCAATAAATCCTGACACAGTCTAAACATGTCTCTGGAATGTGCGGGGAGTCACATTCCGCCTCGTCATGGGCAACGTGAATTGTATGTCAGCTGCTGTGTCACTTCATTTTAAAAGCAACATGCCAAGAGTGCAACGTCCGGATGAAACGTGAACTGTCGTGTCCTTTGATGCATTGTGCTTCGTCCTAAATGGCATCAGAACCAACGGAGTGAATCCATACCGCTGACAAGATGGTTATCTGCAAATAGCCCGTGACTTTTGGTTAGTCCCTTCCCTAGTTTGCTCAGCGGTACTGATTTGGACTGCTTTTCGTTCCCGATTAAGGTTGGGCAAAATGCATGTTTTCTTTAGAATAGGAATGAGGAACCTATTTCAAAGGCCGCTTTGCATTCTGGGCAGCTTTCTGAGGGCCACATACTAATGATGGGCATAGCAACAAATGTAAATTTTATTTTAGTACAGCAGTTTGGGGACATGGGTGGCGCTGTGGGTTAAACCACAGAGCCTAGGACTTGCCAATCAGAAGGTCGGCAGTTCAAATCCCCGCTACGGGGTGAGCTCCCGTTGCTCAGTCCCAGCTCCTGCTCACCTAGCAGTTCGAAAGCACGTCAAAGTGCAAGTAGATAAATAGGTACCGCTTGGGCGGGAAGGTAAACAGCATTTCCGTGTGCTGCTCTGGTTCGTCAGAAGCAGCTTAGTCCTGCTGGCCACATGACCCGGAAACTGTACACCGGCTGTAAGCGAGATGAGCACCCAACCCCAGAGTCGGTCATGACTGGACCTAATGGTCAGGGGTCCCTTTACCTTTACCTTTTCCTCCATCCAGGCAAGCAAAGAGGTATTGTTATCACAGTTCAAAGAAACATTCTAACCAGGCAAAAACATGAAAAGTTGTAGAGCAAGGCCCGGGTGTGGCATGGCTAGGGAGGTTCAGGGAGAGTCATGGGAGCCAGACAGATTTGGAGAACCACATTTTGGCTCTGTGCATGAGCAGGGGTGCCAACTTGAATAAAATACTGGGGGCCCAGGTAAGCCCTGTGCTGCATAATCAATCATATGGCATGGTGCGCACACACCATTTGAATGGCAATGCCCATTAACACTGGGGGCCAGCCCCCTAAAAATGTTATTGGGAGGCGCAAAGGGACATCAGCCCCTAAGAGTTGGCTCCTATGTGCATAAAGTTCCTTACCCCTGCTTTAGAAATTTAAGAACGAGTTTTATTTATCAGTTATCAGTGTTAGGGAGCAAGCCCCACTCAATACAGCAGGATTAGCTAATGAGTGAACGTGCGTAGGATCAAACTGTACCTCCTCCATCAAAATTAACTTTTGATGGTTGCTTCACACTCCAGCTTTTTTGCTTTACCAAACAGTTGTTGAGCAATATGGCGTCAGTTGTCAGCTGGCAGGAAGCCCCGGGGAGATCAATGGGAGTTGTGTCCAAGTAAATAGTTTTTAGGATTGCTGAGTAAAGCACTCAGTTTCAATAGGAACTCAAAGCGTTGCATGTTTTAGAAAGCAAGCAGTGCTATCATCACTTCATAGCACATTAAATGTCGTCTTGCATTTCACTTTTACCAAACACTCAGTTGAGTTTAACACTCAGATTTAGAAGGTGCTGGCAGCTACTTTGTTGAAGATAAAGGCACACATCTGCTTTTGAATGAGAACTGAGATCACATGCTTAAATCTCCATGCAATATACTGAAACCGTATCTCTTTAGTCTTTAATCTGGGCTAATGCAGGTGGGTACTTTTAGTTGTAAAGTTTTATTTGGAAACAAAAAAAACACTCCCTCTCCATTGCTTCTGCACATATATAAAACAATAATTCTCTAACCATTTAATGAGCAGCACTTTCACTTCAATTAAAAATCAGTGGTGAAATACATCTGGTTTGCTCAAGGTCTGCTTTAGGAAGATCTAATCAATTTGCAAAGAAAATCCACCATGGCTGGTACTTAACAGACAAGATCTGCCGTGATTCTGTGGTAAGAAAACTAGTGTACTAAAATGCAATACAGACATCGCTCTACCTACACTGCAGCTGTAATGGTATCTATTCATATGATAAGCTTGGTTCATGGGTGATTGCAGACTTGAGGTCCAGTTCCTCAGGACTTCATGTAACCCAGCCTGTGCTGGAAACCTCAGCTACTGGAAATCTCAGGAGGAGAGAGTGCTATTGTTCTCAGGTCCTGCTTATCCTTTCCCCATATGCATATTGTTGGCCACTGTGAGAACAAGATGCTAGTCTAGACAATATGAAAACGGATATACAGTCATGCTTCAAAATTCGCATTTATTTGAATTTTGTGATGCCGTTCTTCAACCATACAACGTTTGCAAAAATGCATGTGTTAGGTAAAAGGATGCACAACAATGAATATATTAGTGCATATAACATACAGAAATGCATTATACTGCAAAAGGTGTGCACTAGTCAAAACTGCATACAAGAAGGAATTGAAATGTTGAAGAATTTTCAGGAGGGGTTTTTTAAAGTCACAAATTGCTGCAGAAATGTAGAGAGCTGAATTTAAGTCTGGAAAATGAAAAATTGAAAGAAACTGAAAGGGACAGGTCCTTCTACCCCTGCTTTGAAGGCAGGTTGTTCCACAGTCCGGCAGCTTATATAAACAGAAAGTTCTTTCTAATACTTCATCAAATTGATTTCCCCCGCCCTCATAATTGGAACCCACTGCTTCAAATCTCACCCTCTGAAGCAACAGAAGATAAACTTTCATTTACAGTGGTACCTTGGTTTAAGAACAGCTTAGTTTATGAACAACTTGGATTAAGAATGCTGCAAACCCGGAAGTAGGTGTTTTGATTTGTGCATTTTGCCTTGGAAGCAGAACATGTTTTGCTTCCTGTTGAGTGTGTTCCATTTATAAATTTAGCCCCCTCGCTGCTATGTGAAAGCATGCCTTGGTTTAAGAACGCTTTGGTTTAAGACCGGACTTCCGGAACGGATTAAGTTCGTAAACCAAGGTACCACTGTACATGATGGCCCTTCCAATTTGACTATTTTATTGCTTCTTAATTGTCAGTTTTGTGGGCCAAACACCCCCAACTCAGCACATGGTAAACTATGGAACTTGCTCTGCAGAAGACAGAGAATTGAATGAATTCATGGCAAAGAGAGCTAGCAATGGTGCTAGCAATGAAGTCTAGGCTGTCTCAGAGGCAGTTACACTTCAGAATACCAGATGCTATGAACTGCAGGAGGAGAGAGTGCTCATATGCTCAGGTCCTGCTAGCAAGTTTCCCATGGGCATTTGACTGAGGGCACTGTGAGAACACTGGCCTGGTCCAGCAGGCTGTTCTACCATCCTTCAACCTTTCCTTACAGGACTTGACCCCTAGGCCCTTCACCTTCTCTGGATACATTCCAACCAATTGGTGAACACATAGCTCTGTCCCTGGCTACATAGTGGCAGCAAAGTGATGCACTCTCTCGATTTGCACATGCAACCCCAGGTGGAGGCCAACCCCACCTTGTGCTCATAATGATTCCATCTGGGATTGCAAGATTCATATCCCAAGAGAATGTTGGTGCCTTGACAAATTGGATCTAAGTTGTTCACAGTGCGGCTTTGTCTATCATAGAAGCAACCAGTTCTCTCCAGTAAAAGTCTGGTTAGGGGTTTGAACCTGGCAACCCTGCTTACATCACTTCAAAACAGAAGGGTGAGCTTAAATTTCCTAAAGGGCTCGATGGCATGTTAATATTGGGAGGGGGGCGGGAAGAGAGAAAGAAACATTTCTGCACTTCCAGACTTCAGCAGGGCAGGTTGCTTAAACAATTTCTAAACAACTCAAAGGAAATTAGGGCAACTGCCTCAGTTCCTCCTTTTGCAATAACTCTGATGACAGACAATAAAGCTCCCCCAGATGTCATCCTGAATGGTACAGTGCACATTCATCTTACATATTTGTCTCCAGGACAGGTGGTAATAAATTTCTACTTCCTGGGTTTAATTTTGATGGCCTTAGACAGGCAGACAGGCATTTATTTCACCATGAATTCCTTTTGTCAGCAGTTCCAATTATTAGCTCTCTCCCCTCCCCTCTCAGTTTTACTAGAGCTAAGCATTAGTTCACCCTTTGAGAAACTCTGGCCATTGGTCCCCATAAAGGGCAGTTTCCTACGTTTCCCAAATCAGATACCATCATTTCGAGCCCTGCCATGCAGTGGTGATATGAAATCTTCCCCCTGCTGCCCCAGAAGAGCTTTGTGTAAATTACACAGTGGGGGAAAGCAACACAACACAACACAGCGGATCAGATTGGGAGACCTCGCTGAGATAAGTTAGGCGGAAAATTTGGCTGATGTTGCAGCCGCAGCTAAAATCCACGGAAGTACCGGGAAGTGAATGACATTGTGACTGCCCATGCAGTCTTGGCTAATTATAATTAATCCACACCGAGGGAACCCCAAGCCAGCATATCACAGCAGCAATTTCAGACTTTGGGTGCACTTTAATGTTGGTGTGACAATTGGAATTAAAAATGTCTTTCATGATTAAAGTGTTAAATATTTACAAGGCGGAAGTTTCATTATTTGATGGCCGGTGCCAGTATAAAGGCATGAATAAGGCTGAGGGTCCCCCCCCCCACATTTACAGTGACCAAAATGATAAATACAGTGGTACCTCAAGTTAAGTACTTAATTCGTTCCAGAGGTCCGTTCTTAACCTGAAACTGTTCTTAACCTGAAGCACCACTTTAGCTAATGGGGCCTTCCGCTGCCACTGCGCCGCCGGAGCACGATATCTGTTCTCATCCTGAAACAAAGTTCTTAACCCGAGGTAATATTTCTGGGTTAGCGGAGTCTGTAACCTGAAGCGTATGTAACCCGAGGTACCACTGTTTCAACCTATGGGACCACCTGCAATAGACAAGGCTCAATTTAGGGGTAGGCAATGTGGGGTACCAGGCTAGGGTGGAGACACCTGCCACAGGCTATCTGCTTCGCCATCTACTTAGATGTAACAAATAGCACATGCAGTTCATATTTGATTGTAAAACTGGCAACCCTGATGTAGACCCCTGATCTACTATGAAACTAATGAAGCTTAAACTTCAGGGGCCCTAATCCTGGAGGGCCCCCAGGAGCACATTTAGTCCACATTGTTCAAAAGTTTTGGGTCAAGAAGACCCAATTTGAGTTGCACAACTCAAGTTGATTTTTTTTTATTGTATATTCCCTCCCCATGACTATATTTCACTTTTAAAAAGAAACTTAGGAGATCGAAGCTCCTAGCATCACATTTAGTAGTTTGGGCCTGAGTCCCCATAGGATCTTTCTCATCGGGTGAATATAAATGATATAGCAAAATTGCTTTCAAGATACACCCCTGAAGATTTTTTCAGGTAAAGCGCCATAGCTCAGTTATAGAGCATCTGCTTTACAGGCTAGAAGGTCTCAGGTTCCCAACATCTCCAGATAGGATTGGAAGAAAACCTTGTCTGAAATCCTGCCAACCAGTGTGGACAATGCTGATGGACCAATGGTCTGATTTCGTTTAAGGCAGCTTCCTATGTTCCTATGCAGGACAAAGCAGTTTGGTGAAGAGAGGAGTAAATATTGCTTGAGAAAAATGAGGAAGAAGGGCTCTTGTGAACTAAACTAAAAATAAGATTCTTTATTTTCTCTCTTTTTAAATTATGGAAAGTATATTTGTCCTCATTCGTTAACTCTGAACTTGAAAAGCAATACCCATCTTTCCCAGGCTTCTTCCTTGTCTAATGTAATATAGAAATGCATAACATAAAAGTGTAGACCTGAAGCAGTATAGTTGATCAAATACCACACCAGGGCCATTAGAATGAAAGTAAGTTGTTTATTAAAAAAACAAAGAGTTTTTTTGGCTTAAAGTTTTACAGTTTAACCCTACGTCACTTCACCCCAATAAATTGCCGAAACTTTTGCACTGTGAAAGCTCTCGGGCTGAATTAATGGCTTTGTTTTGCAAATTAATTTAGATATTAAAAAATTATATTTTCAACTGAAATTGCCGTTACTCAGATTAAATATTAACCAAAAGCTGTCTTCTGCTTAAATAGAATTTAGCCTTTGAAGTGTTTTTATTAATCTCTTCTGATGTAGGTGCTTGAAATTCTATGAAAGTGCTGTTGCTCCCAGTTCCGTGCATCACTTACTGTAATTTATTTTCAGAACATAATTCTATTTATAAATGAAAATCCTATTAAAAGAAGACAAGAAAAATTAGTCCTCGACTTTGCATTGGTAGAGTAGAAACAAAATGAGCGGCCTAACCTGAAGTGACATTTACAAATTACCTGTTAATTTAAACTGGGTTGAAGGATGACAGAGTTTAGTCAGACTGACAGGAAGTACCGAAGGAGTGACAGTGGGGCCTGTTGTGGTCATACAGCTCCTGTGGTGAGCACATTTATCTATGTTCTCAGAATTATTTTGTTTAAAAAAAAGCTTTCTGTAGAGTAAATAATATATTTGTAAAAATATTTACTCCTGAAAACCAGGTTTTCAAAGAACTGTGATCTCTCTTCCCCAGTTGCCGTGAGATTATTATTGTTGTTGTTTAGCATGGCTTCTTAATATTGGTCATGTGGCTAGACCTTGTTAGTGCCTAAAGTGAAAATCACAGAATTGTGTTCTTTTTTGTGATACTGAAACATGAAGTGACAAGGCCTGTCTGTATCTCTGAAGAGCTTCGGGAGATCACTCTTTGCCCCAAGAAAAGATCCTTTGTTCTCTAAACATTCCTTCAACAGATGGGTTTTACAGACTGAGGCTACAGAAGTGCCAAAGACCTGCAAATGTATCCATCACCCATCCCTTCTTACTGCCTGTAAATAGTTACGAGGGCAATCAAAACAATGCTTGTGAAAATTGTGTCTTAGGCCTTCCATATTTTTTTGAAATTTCAAGTTGACAGAACTTTAATCATTCTTTCCCCAGCTATATGTCACACTTACAGTGGTGCCTTGGTTCCCGAATGGTTTAGTTGCTGAACAAATTGGCTCCCAAACACCGCAAACCCAGAAGTGTTCCAGTTTATGAACGTTTTTCAGAAGTCGAACGTCCAACACTGCTTTCGCTTGAGTGCAAGGAGCTCCTGCAGCCAATTGGAAGCCGTGCCTTGGTTTTTGAACTGTTTCGGGAATCAAACGGACTCCCGGAATGGATTAAGTTTGAGAACCAAGGTTCCACTGTATTAGAATGCCTGAATAATACATCTTACTAAAATATTTTTTTTATTTCTGTCCTAGAACCCAAATTGTGCCTTGATCTACACATGCAACTTCCCCTTTCACTAAATGGAAGCAATGTCATCTCAGCACCCCTCTCTGCTCGTTCTTTCATTCCCAGAGATCAGTGAAGTTTTCGAGTAAATAACAAAAACATCCCCCCATTTTATCGGATTCACGGACATTGTCTCACCTAAACACTTTTGCAATAGGCAAGGAGGTGGAGTGAATTTGGCAAAGATGTCCCTCCACCCACCCACCCACGCTGCATTCCCATTGGCCACCATTTGAGGAGTGAGGCCAGCATCACTGGCAAATGCAGAGCTCTCCTTCCTGCTGCCAAATGGGTGGGTGGAAGCAGCGCTGGCAGGTTCGACATTGCTGGCAGCAACAGAAAGCTCCAAAATGGGATTTTCCGAGAGGGAAGGGCTCAGCTAGCCCAGGATCAATTGGATCACAAGGCGGGTCCAATTGCTGAGCCAGCTCCATGTCGGTACAATTTGCGACAGGGATGCAGACGTGGTGCTGACCCTGCCACCTCATCCAGCACTGCTGGACATCAAGGGCATTTAGGAAGGCTCCCTTGTCTCTGAGCTCCAGAAAAACAGCTGTAACGTATATGTTGTGCTATGCTATGAAAAAGGATTAAGGTTTGGAAGTGTTGCATACAGTTGGAAGAAGTTCTATAGCTGGGGGAAATGGGAAAACCATTGCTAATGGTGGAAGTGGGAGTTGAGAAACCACTTAGTTACAGGGGTTCCCTGGGTTGCAGTGATTTTTCAAATTATAAATGGGTTATTGCAGATACTACAGTGTTAAATCTGTTCCAAAACAATTGCAAAGTTCAAGCAATCTTGGGCATATATTTTAAGGTTGTGTTTGTTTGTTTGTTTGTTTGTTTGTTTGTTTGTTTGTTTGATGCCTTGCTTTCAACACAAGCTTTAGAATTCGCAGCCATAAATTAAGTAGTTTGTGCTAATATCCTATAAATATGATATGCTGTTGTCATATAAACTGCGAATAGGCATCAGGCTCAGAATGCACTGTGGTTTCAACATCTCTCTTCTCTGTACAGGAGATTATGGTGTTCCAGGGAGCACTGACTCTTAACTGTTTTAAAGAGTTAACATGAGGTTCTGTGGAGGCAGGCGGAGTAGTCTGCTACCAGGAGCAACTGGCAGTCGCAACAGGGTAATTGAAGGGAGAAGGATATAACCAGGCCTTAGCAGTAACTGTCAAGAGGAGAAGGTGGAGGCAGGAGGCACTGCAACAATTTCTGTGCCAGTGTACGGTTGCTGATTGGCTATCTGCCCTTATTGAGCTTCACAGCCTGCATCAGCAGCAAGGGTAGTTAGGTCTATCATTGCTCCATCCTCTTCATTACTCTGTGTGTTCTTGGAGACCAGCAGGGAGGGGAGCTGGTCGCAGCAGGAGGGGGAGACTCCCTGGATTCTTCAGCAGCCTGCCTCATCTCTGTCTACTGGCCTGCCTCTCCTGCCTCTGATTCCGGACTGCTCTCTGCCCCAGCTTCTTCCCGCTCACTAAACCCTGTTGCTGCTTCAACTTCTGACACCTCCTCCCAGTCTTCTCCCTCTGACCACTCACCGTTGTACCACC
This sequence comes from Podarcis cretensis, assembly GCF_951804945.1. Lineage (NCBI taxonomy): Eukaryota > Metazoa > Chordata > Lepidosauria > Squamata > Lacertidae > Podarcis > Podarcis cretensis. The sequence continues at coordinate 73,269,299 of NC_137175.1, forward strand.
ACCAATCCCCTGTCAGTTTTAGTTTCACTCCACTTCTCATTTTTCTGATATTAAGTTCAGCTCTCCAAATTCACACATCACTTTACAATTTTAAAAAAGTCCTAATTAGAACTTTAGTGTGACTTTCTACTAATATACACATTTTTGTATACAATTTTCTGTAATATACACGTTTGCATTTTTTATGTATGTATTTATATGCATTTTTATGCACTCTTTACCCTATTATATACATTTTGTATGCATTCCTTGACTGGAGAACTGAATTGCAAAATTCTGAGAAGTACGAATTTCAAAGGATACCTACATTTCAGTTCACATATTCCTTTGTTTATTGCAGTTTAGGTAGATGTGCATTTAAAAACAGACTGAACCAGATTTCTCCCCTATCCTTTTGTGTGTGTGTGTGTGTGTGTGAAGTATAATCCAAACTAGTCCCTTTTCTTATGCCACCTACATTTGAACAAGAAACATTTCTTCCTGTTCTCTTTCCTCTATGATGTTTCCACCACTGAATATACTTGTTTGAACATTGTTAGGGCTACATGAGCACTAAACAGCTCCTTTACTGTAAGACTGATATGCATGTCCTTACAGCAAGGACATATGATAATGGCCGGGATCAATGTCATTTTAACAATGCACAAAGGCCATGATGGAAGGCTATTTCTTCATTAAACAACAGGAGTATTGATTATTAAATAGAAACACACTAGAATTGAAATACTTGCTTAGACCAAGAAATTATCAATAGGTAAGCAGACTACCCAAGTGCCAATTACATACAAAATTGGAAACCAGGTGTTTGGGAACCAAATTAATTACTGAAAAATTCATTTAGTCCTCAGTATGAAAATTCAGTCAAGGGCTACCATTCTTTTCTCAGTCACAGTGCACATATGGTGCAAAGGGGAAATAAACAGAAGGTCCTTTGAATGCCAGGTCCTTTCTGAGAATGTTATTGGGGGATTTTCAATATTTTCCACTAAATCCATCCCAAAGGTACACATAGATGAGGGGAAATGACATATTATGCTTAAGGTGTAAAGTAAATGCACATTTAGATCCTTCATTGTTACATTTGATAGCCGGCTGCAATAGCTGTATTATTCATAAAAGCAAATAGTTTTATATACTTCTCCACTCTACGTAAACGCAATCATCTGTTACACAGTGATAGCTTTTTGCACAGTTTGTGAGAGTGAGGGTGAGAGTAGCTCAGTTGGTAGAGCATGAGACTCTTAAACTGAGGGTCGTGGGTTTGAGCCCCACATTGGGCCAAATATTTTTGCATTGCAGGAAGTTGGACTGGATGACCCTCATGGTCCCTTCCAACTCTTTGATTCTTTGTCAGGATACCAAACTTAAGTTGTCTGTACTGCCTTATCGCTAATCAAACTATGCTTAATTCCATGGGTTCCTTTAAGTCAGGGGTGGGGAACAAGGGCCCTGAAAGTATTCTGTTGAACTACAACTCCCATCAACCCCTGGCAGCATGGCCAATAGTCAGGGATGATGGGGACTTCAATCCAATATCTGGAGGGCTACAGACCTCCCAACCCTGCTTGAAATGTTGTGTTTTCATTAGTAAAAGGCAAAAGGTTTATACGATCTGAAGAGAAACCAGGGAATTCTCTTGAGAATTATGGGATCAGAGTTACCTAAACAATACAGAAATTTATTTATGTATGCAACTACTGCTGCGAGAATGATATTTGCCCCAAAATGGAAAGAAGACGTAGTGGAAAGAAGAAAGGTTACAGAAATCTATGAGGAAATGGAGAAACTTACCAGAAGAATAAGAAATCAAGACAACAGAGTTTTTATCAAGGAATGGAAATCGTTTATTGAATATTTACAGACAAACTGTAAACAAATTAAGACGTTAGCAGGATTACTGTAAAAACTTGCAGTTTCTAAAACATATCTGAAATAGACAAGGAAAAGAATAAATAGAGTTAATTGGGATATGCAGAAGGGGAAAAGAGGGTATATTCATGGAACCACTGAAAGAAGGGGAGGGAAGTCGAAGTTTGATATGCGAGAACTGTTTTAATTTCATTGTTGAAATGTTTATTTGTTATAAATGAAAATTATAAACAAACCTTATTTTTTTAATGAAATGTGTTTTCATACATACCATGGCATTGCGTCAAATATTTTTCTTTCTTTCGTTTGGCTGTCTACACTCCATCTTTATATGGCCAGGTAAGTTGTGACCAGGATGTTTTTTCGGCCAGAACTCAGTTCCGACACCTCTCAGGAGAGCATCATTGCTACTCTATGAGAATGAGGGACGTGTTCATTGTGAGTTCTGGCAACTCTTTTTCTAGAAAAATAGCAATGATTGTGACCATAGTTTAGGCAGACTTACATTGTGTAGCTTAGGCAGTGACACAACTACAAGCATAGTATCACTGTAGTGCAGGGGCGGGGAACTTTTTTGGCCTGTTGTGGCAGATTTTTATCTCCAAAGCTTGACAGGGGCATCCACCTGTCAATCATCTGTCAGGGTGATGGCATCAGGAGCCTGAAAGGTTGGCAATGCCACCCACCTATCAAAGTTCACCTGGGGAGGTGGAGAAAGGGAAGGCACTGGCGAGGCTGACCCCAGCTGGTGAGCAAAGGGTTCAATCCTGCTGGCTACAGGGGTTTGCTTTGCCAGTGTGTTCCCCAAAGCTGATGTCAGCTGATGGACATGCGAATGTGTGGGCATGGGAACAAACTAACTCAGCCCTTCCTTCTTGGGCCTCTTCCACTGCCACCTAGCAGTCATCTTTATTCCCTGGATGTCTCCACTTCAAGAACCCTTTAACAAGCAACGCTTAGTGGCCAGCCAACTCTCTGTAGTGTGGTAAACAGAAAGACCAGCATTCACTCTTGTGGGAGGAGATATGCCTGTCATAGCATAGTAGTTGGACTGAGATTAGAAGGATGTCAAGTGCAGAGCAGTCTTAAGCAGGAAGAGTTAGGTGCTAAAATGAAGCAAGGATCAGATTAATTACCCAGGGCACATTTCCCTAGTTTTCACCACTCTCCACCATGGCAATCCTCTGTGCCTATCAAGTAATCTACTGTTAGGAATTTCCCACCAAACAGTAGCCCTGTTCACATAGTGAATCAGGGGTAGAACTTTACTCCCTGAGGTCACATCCCCATGCCAGCTCCACCCTCAGTCCGTAAGGACACCACAGGATATGTGGATACCTATGAAGCCATCAGGTTGCAACATCAGGAGTGGGCCCACCTTGCTGAAACTAAGCATGGTCATTGCCTGGATGGATGGATGACTGATGTGGAACCACAGGTATTAATTCTGAATTTTAAATTGTAGTAACCCACCCTGTTGGCCACCTCATGAGAAGAGAAGATTCCCTGGAAAAGACCCTGATGTTGGGAAAGATGGAGGGCACAACGGGAAAGGAAAGACAGAGGACGAGATGGTTGGCCAGTGTTCTCGAAGCTACCAGCATGAGTTTGACCAAACTGCGGGAGGCAGTGGAAGACAGGAGTGCCTGGCGTGCTCTGGTCCAGGGGTCACAAAGAGTCAGACACGACTAAACAACAACAACAACTCACCCTGGGACCTGCTGGTAAAGGGATAGGAATAGCCACCTTGGGTTCTGTGATGGAAGCAAGGTGGGACATAAATGTAAAAGGGTGTGTGTGGATAAAATCATAGTCTCCATTCCTGATTCACCACATGAGTTCCATACATATGGGCTGTGTCACGACTATGACAGTTTCGAGATTCTGTAGAAGTCGTCGTCATTCTCCGCTCAGTATCTTTCTCTCTAGTACTTTCAATCTGAGATTTAGCTTGCTCTTCGCATTAGTGCGATCATTAGCAGAAGGACAGCAAGATGGGGCTGCAGTGAGATGTAAGACACGGAAAATAAATGTGTGACAAATCATAGTGACATGATGCTGATGGTTGTTTCTGATGTAGAGAAATTAAACATCTGAATAGAGAGCACACAGCTGCGGGGTGATCCTCTCATTGAGGGTGGGCAAAGGAACACTTTGTGTTGTGAAGCTTGAGTAGCAAAGCATGTGGTGGGGAAGAACTTCTCTACAAACACTGGTGTTGCTGCTGCTTACCCAGGTAGGGAGGGGGCAGGGAGGTAAGAAGGTTGAGACCCAGTGTAGACTGCTCTTACTTTTCAACACCAAACTACAAAAAACAGTCAATCATTTGGCAACTTCAGGTCCCACCAGTAGTGCAGAGCAACCTCCTAGACTTGCATCCTAAGACAATCCTGTTACATTTAAGAACATCAAATAAAGGGACAGTAACTGCCCTTTGGCAGTCTAAGCAGCCTTGGGCGATGTCTTTAGTGATGGCGCATAGTCTGAAAGCATTTGATTTCTTGCATTCACCTCAGGATCATTTTAGGCTTCGACTCAAACTCCCCGAAACTCCGTCACGGATCCTAACAGGGTCCATTTTGCATCATACCACAACTACCACAACCGTGTCTTATGCAAGTCCACCACACTATCACCTCTCAGGAACTTCCTGGACACGTGCTTTTAATGGGAACACTCAGCTTTTGCAGCATTGCACCCATTCTTTAACCACTGAAAGGCTAGAAGTTTGCAGACTCATGCAATGAGTTCCAGGAAGTCAAAACTAACAGGAAAGAGAAATATAGAATTATTCATTTATTCATTAAAATCTGTGAGACTTTCAGATATGAACTATGGCCAAAATACACAATCCTTTAGGGGCTCTTCTTTCGCTTGCTTGGGAAAATTCTGGGAAGATGTGTGGTCATGATTTTACAATAATATCCCATTTAAATAAATGGGATGCAATTTTGTTTGTTTGTTTTGAAGAAATAAAGAAGTTCGTGACTTCTGCTTCTTTAACAGGCTTAGAAAGAATTTCTGCATTTGTGAAGAAGATGTCGAAGGCTTTGCTTTGCTTTGTTCCCAGGTGGAGATAAGGTTGTACGTTCCCCCTTGTTTCTTCTCCTCCAGTGCTGCAACCAATCTCCATCCTCTCTTGTCCTCTGTTTTGTATATGTGGTTTAGAAGGTGGTGCTAAGCCCAGACTTGTCTTTAAGGGACCAAGTGGCTTCTGAAGCACCTTTCCTAAACCAAGGGTAATGTGCCCCTCCTAGAAAGCAGTAGCCTTGCTGCAGTTCTGCAATGCATTGCACATGGGGCTTCCTTTGAATACTGTTCAGAAACTTCATTTGGCTCCAAATACACAGACCAAGTGACTGACTGGGACCAGATGAATGGAACCTGGTTATTCCGGCAAGAATCGTTTAGGATCAGCGTGCAAATAAGGAAACCAATGGGGAGTCATTTCATTCTGCTCCTTTCATTTACATTTATCCTGCACACAGAATGCTACTCAGACATATTTTATTGAAAAGCAAAATTATTAATTGAATAGAATTCTATACGCATGACAAGAGCACAATCTATGTGGTGTCCCAAGGCTAATTTATGAAGCACTACATCAATTGGAAAAAGTTTTTCTTCTTCCTTAAAGAGGTCCAGGATTGCTTTTTCAGCTGGTTTTGTCTGCTTTCATAGCTCGTACATTGATCATTGCCTGGTACCAGTTTGCTAAACGCACGTGAGAAAAGAATTATATGAGGGATGAAGCTAATTATATATGGACTTACATACTCTGTCTTGGCATGCTTCACATTTCCCCCCCTTTAAATTAATTCTCTAGGAATTCTTTGTAACTGCAAGTGAGTCACTACTGAATGGAACTTGCAGATGATGTCAATTTGCAAATACTAGAGAGAAGATGGCATAAATAATGTTTTATCTTTACTGGTTTGTTAATTATTTAGACCCAAGAATAACCAACTTCTGTAGTCTAATAGGATGCTCTATTCTTCACTCAGCAGTTCAAGGGCCAGAAGAATATCTTGCCCCACAAACGTACCTCCTTGTAACTGGTTTGGTGTTGAAACTTGGAACCTCTGGCAGCACGATATTCCGGTAATGTACAGGATGTTTTCCATTGCAGGTACTGTATTTATAATAATTTATGCTCCATCCTTTGGTTGTACTGATGATTTTGATGGCAGCTTACATAAATTAAAATGAGTATTCAGCAGTATCCATCACCACAAGGATTTCAGCTTGTGCAACAGAACACTCGCCCTTCTCTTCCCTACCCATACACCCCCTAAATCTGTTCTTGGATTTCCCCCAATTCCCCAGAGCAGATTTGGGGAAATTACAGGGCATGCATAGGGAGAGGAAAGGGGTGTGAAGTTCCTTTGCGCAAGCAGAAATCCTTACATTCATTATATTTTTAGATGTTCTACACCTCTTAGTGATCTCTCCCTCTCTCTCAGTATAGAAGTGGTCTTAAATAAATAAATACAAAAAACTTTTAAATAAATAAAAATAATATTTTTTTAAAAAAAACACAAAAAAAAAACACACCTACTTGGGTGAAATCATGGTACAACAGAAGAATGACCAAGAATAATCAGAGCTGAACTCTGTCAATCCATTTAGCTCTAAACTATTAGACTTGCATATGATGTCAGAAACTGTGCTGAGGAGGACTGCACTGAGGAAGAATGGTGGGAGCCACCCTCTCCCACTGATCCTGATCCTGAATCTTCCCAGGAGCAGGACAGTATAGATTTGGAACAGTGGTTGGCAGATGGGCATAGTTCAGAAGGCAGAAGCTGGGAAATACTGGATGGGGAACAGCTAGGAGATGGAACACTGAAAGAGAGAGAGCGAACAGATTCACAGTCTTTGGACAGCATTTCTCCAACACCCTCCCCAAGGTCGAAAAGAGCTCAGAAAGTCTCAGAACACAAAGCGCAGAGGGTACAAGCTCAGATTACAAGGTGTAGGAATGACGTAGATTAATAGGGGGTGTAAGCCTTAATTGGGAGCACCGCTATTCTAGGTAGACTGGTTCTTTGTCTCTCACTGTGATTATTAAAGAATCTAACTGGTAAGATGTTCCTTTCATATGATCTCTTCTTATTTACTGCCATGGGGGAGGAAGCCGATTCCCCAAAGCCTGACAATAATCTTGTTTCTTGTTGTTGCATTTCTTATACATAGCTGGTGTTGAAATAGCTAAGATTTGTAGTAAATTTTTATCATAGATTCCTAAAATGATGCAAAATTATTATTTCAGACCTTAAGATACAGTAGTCGCAGATGAGTATCAGATCTGCAAGGTACTGTAAATAAAATAGGAGCATCGGAAGTGCCCAGACACATCAGACCAAAAGCTGACCTAGTCTAACCACTTCTTCTCACAGTGGCCAACCACATGTCCATGGAAAGCCCACAAGCAGGATACAAGTACAAAAGCCCTCTCCCAACAACTGGTGTCCAAAGCAACCTACCTCAGATAGGGAAGGAGAAGATAACCACCATGGCTAGTGGCCATCAATCAATGTACTCCCCAAGGATTTGTCTGATTCTCTTGGTGCTTATCACTAGACCTTGGAGCAAATTCTACAGTTTAATTATAAGCTGTGTGAAGAAGCACTTCCTTTTGTCTGTCCTGGCACTTCAAGCATTCTGCTTCAAGATCCAGAGCGGAGTTCCAACCACTGAATAAAATAATACGGAAAAGAATCTGCTATGGGGTTCCCCCCCCCCCAAAGAAAACAAAATGGAATTCAGCATGATGGGATTATTATAATTTCAGTTTACAGTTGGTGCAATATATATACACACCACGCAACATGCATTTTAAAAATCACATTTTAAAACCAGCCAATTCGACGGCTTATACTCTGCATTTTCATTCCAATCAAGATAATTTTAAGTCATTACAAACACATACCTGCCTGCCAGTAATGACAGTTGTTTAATTAGGTCCAGATAAAATAGCTCCAATTCTGTTCCTGATCCACCTGTCAAAGCAAATCAGTCTTTTGCATGACTTAGGGGGGGGGGGGACAAATCAGACTAGCTGATGACTTTCTGAATATTCAAGTAGACATGCAGAAGATAAATCCAAGCAGAACTTGTGACTGAACAAAAGCCTGAAACGTGACCTCATAGATGAAGAAATTTTGCTGTGCCAGAAGCAGATTTTTCAAGAAGGGCCTTCAGGAAAATGGAGTCAAGGACAGGGTGTGAAAACGAAACCAGGATATCAGAAAATGAACAACAACAAAAATGGTGGCACCACAAGTAAAACATACTGCTGGTGGCAAGATCACCCATGGACACTGTGAAAATGCAAACAGAAATGTTAAAGGTTTGTTTTAATCCCCCAAAGTCATGGAATTCGTAGCAAAGGCTCCCTGTCATGCAATTGTGTGTTCTCCTAAAGAAAATGCATGTAAACTTTGACTTATTTATTTTAGTATGGCCATGCCAGTGAAGCCATGCCAGTAATAGGTGTGTTACACAACCTTTCAACTTACCACTTGCTTTCATCTTGGTTATAAGATGAGCACAGCTAGGAAATGGTGGATTGTTGCAATCAGAAGAATACTTTAGGACTCCAGAATGTTCCTTTGTAGCTGCATCTTTACCTCCTCCACATAAGATGGCAGGTGTGGTCCATTGCTTGCTGAGAAAGAGTCCCTGTCAGGCCTTATTCAACCCATGGGGCTGGAGGTTCCCATTTGCCAGGCTGGGTGGTAAACAGAACAATAGGGAAGTTGCCTGATGCCGAAACCATGAAGTTGCATCTGGTCACAGTGTTGAGCTGGAAAGCAGGATGAGGTAGCATTCAAACCAGGCTCTCCACCACGGCTTGCAGGAAACTGTTTCTTCTACCTAGGCCTTCAGAGATTGTTCAGGAAATGAATCTCTTTACTTCAAATAGTTGCTAGAGGAGAGGTACACCCAGAACCATTCTGAATGGACTTCTCCCATGTAAACCTGTCCCAGTTTTGAGATATTCCAATAAGGCCCTCATTTTTCTCCCACAAAAGACTCAAGAGGTCTTCTTCTGCTTAGCCTGCTCTGGAACTTCCTTCCAAGGAAAGCCCACCAGCCACCTTGTTTATTTTCCCCCCTAGCAGGCAAAAACATTTTTTTTTTTTATTCAAACAGGTTTTTGGCCTCATGAGTTTATTTAAGTTACAGATAGGTAGCCGTGTTGGTCTGCCATAGTCAAAACAAAATAAAAAAATTCCTTCCAGTAGCACCTTAAAGACCAACTAAGTTAGTTCTTGGTATGAGCTTTCGTGTGCATGCACACTTCTTCAGATACACTGAAACAGAAGTCACCAGACCCTTCTATATAGTGAGAAGGTGGGGAGGGGTATTACTCAGAAGGGTGGTGGGATTGGGTGATTGGCAGATAGCTGTGATGAGCCTGTTGACGACTCTTAATGACTGCAATAGGTCTTACAGGAAAAAGCAAGGGATGAGAAGGTGAAAAATGGCTTTGTCATGTATAATGAGATAAGAATCCAATGTCTTTGTTCAGACCAGGTCTCTCCATGGTTTTAAGTTTGGTAATAAGTTGCAATTCAGCAGCTTCTCTTTCCAGTCTATTTCTGAAATTCCTTTGTAATAGAACAGCTATTTTGAGATCTTGTATAGAATGTCCTGGGAGATTGAAGTGTTCTCCTACTGGTTTCTCTGTCTTGTGGTTCCTGATGTCAGATTTATGTCCGTTTATTCTTTGGCGTAAGGTTTGGCCTGTTTGTCCAATGTAGAGAGCTGAAGGACACTGTTAGCATTTGATGGCATACACAATGTTAGACGATGAGCAATTAAATAGTCCCGAGATGGTATGTGTGATGTTGTTGGGGCCAGTAATGGTGTTGTCCGGGTGTATGTGGCAGCAAAGTTGGCATCTGGGTTTATTGCAGGCTCTGGTGCCAGTGTCCGTGTTAAGTCTGGTTGTAGTATTATTGTGGGTTAGGAGTTGTTTAAGATTGGGTGGCTGTCTGTAGGCAATGAAAGGTCTTCCTCCCAGAGCTTGAGAAAGAGAACTGTCATTGTCCAGGAGAGGTTGTAGATCTCTGATGATGCGTTGTACTGTTTTAACTTGGGAGCTGTATGTGATGACTAGAGGTGTTCTGTTATTTTCTTTTTTGGGTCTGTCTTGCAGCAAGTTCTCTCTGGGTATCAGTCTGGCTCTGTTGATCTGTTGTCTAACTTCATCTGCTGGGTATTTTAGTTCTAAAAAGGTTTGCTGTAGATCTCTTAGGTGAGAGTCTCTGTCTGTAGAATTGTGTGTGTGTGCAAATATATATATATACACACACGCAAAATGGTATTTGCAATATAATGAAGATAATTCTTTCTTTATGTATTTGTACTCACATTTATTTTGTTCCATACATCTAACTCTAGGGAATTATTTCGCATAACCGGAAAGGCTGCTTCCAGAACTTTAAATTGGTATTGGCTCAGTTGATCAACATCTCTCATTTCCTGATACAATGGTTGCTATGAAACTTTAACTTAAGTTCACAATTTCTGATCCATTTTTCTTGTTCACTTAGAGATGTCAGGGTCATGCGTTACTTCTCAAAAGTGACATAGGGGTTTGGGGCAGACACTTGCGCCTCAATTATCCCCTTCGAGTGAGCATCACCTGTTCTCTTTCCTGCGGATTCTTGCTATAGCTGGGGGAGGGGAGGGAGCACAGCTGCAGGTCAGCATCTTTTGCTACAATTAGATTCAAATTGAAATGGTAAGAGAGAAAGGAGGAAAGAGGTTATCTGTGGGTTACAATTATGCCTTGCTTGCATACTGGAGCGAGCCATTAATTGCTTGCTACAGATGCAATGTTGTTCTTTATGGTTCAGATAGGAGCCCTATTAAGTGACAAGCGTTCCATTTTCATGGCCAACCAGAGAAGAAGGCACAACACAGGTAGAAGGTCACAATGTAATTAATAACTCACACCCCTAAGATGCAGGAAGGTATTGCACCAAGGGAGCAGAAAGACACAGCACCTGCCTAACTTCCAACCTGCACGGGCTCCCCATTTTGCAAAATTGTTTGCCCTCACCATTTTAGTCTGCAAGCACATCTCTTTTGAAGGAGACAACCTCATGCACAATCTGTTGTGCTCCTCCCTCTCAAAGGATGGACAAATCAGTCCATTTCTAAGTCCGTGTCACTTTCTTATTTGTTCACATATAATTCTCTTCTATCTCATTTCCACAGAAACTGAACCGGTGACTCTTTTTTTTTTTTTTTTAAGCGTATGAAGATTTGCACAAAAAGTATCTTTCAAAATATTCATTTCTGAACATATTTATGCATTTTTAAACATCGGTTCCCAAAACAGAATTGGAACATTTGGGTCGCGAAACAGTTGGTGGATCTCTAAGCGCCACTCCTCTCATTAGCTCAGAAGGTGCATCATATCAAAATTCACAGAGATAAAATTCCTCAAGTACCCTTATCCTCCTCTTAGTACAACACTTGCAAAGAGAAGGGAGGAGGTTGGACACCACTGTTGATTCCCTCATTCCAAGTGGCACTTCCACATTCAAAGAGACAGCAAATATTAAGGCATGCACCAGTCACAAGATTCAGCTTGAATCTGTAGCTTTCGGAAGCAGTCCTAACTGTTTATGAACCACCAGGTCTTTCCAAATTCAAAGGTGCAATTTGACTTGGAAGTGCAGAAGCCATTCCCCAATCACCCTAATTTGCCTTGTAATTTTGGCTACACACACACACACACACACACACACACACACACACCGGCAATGCACACCTGTAATACAGACCTGTCTGTTTATTAAGATGTTTGCTGGAGGCCCTTCTTCAGGTTCTCTGACCAAATAAGGTGAGGTGATGGCTTTTCTGGTAAAAAGGTAAAGGTACCCCTGCCTGTACGGGCCAGTCTTGCCAGACGGGCCAGTCTTGCCAGACTCTAGGGTTGTGCGCTCATCTCACTCTATAGGCCGGGAGCCGGCGCTGTCCGCAGACACTTCCGGGTCACGTGGCCAGCGTGACAAGCTGCATCTGGTGAGCCAGCGCAGCACACGGAACACCGTTTACCTTCCCGTTTGTAAGTGGTCCCTATTTATCTACTTGCACCCGGGGGTGCTTTCTAACTGCTAGGTTGGCAGGCACTGGGACCGAATGACGGGAGTGCACCCTACCGCGGGGATTCGAACCACCAACCATGCGATCAGCAAGTCCTAGGCGCTGAGGTTTTACCCACAGCGCCACCCGCATCCCTGGCTTTTCTGGTAGTATTATCCTAATAACTGTTGATATATACCAGGGGTCAGCAACGTTTTTCAGCAGAGAGCTGGTCCACCGTCCCTCAGACCATGTGGTGGGCCGAACTATTTTTTTTTGGGGGGGGGGGAATGAACTAATTTCTATGCCCCGCAAATAACCCAGAGATGCATTTTAAATAAAAGCACACATTCTACTCATGTAAAAACACACTGATTCGCGGACCATCTGTGGGCCGGATTGAGAAGGCGATTGGACCGCATCCAGCCCCCGGGCCTTAGGTTGCCTACCCCTGATATATACTATTGTTGTACTGTGTGTTTTGGGTCTATGGGCAGCATTAAACCTGTGTGTGTGCTTCAAAAAAATATTACAGTGGTACCCCGGGTTACATACGCTTCAGGTTACAGACTCCGCTAAACCAGAAAGAGTACCTCGGGTTAAGAACTTTGCTTCAGGGTGAGAACAGAAATCATGCTCCAGCGGCGCAGTGGCAGCAGGAGGCCCCATTAGCTAAAGTGGTGCTTCAGGTTAAGAACAGTTTCAGGTTAAGAACGGATTAAGTACTTAACCCGAGGTGTCAGTGTCAGTGTCCTTCTTGAACTGTGGTGCCCAGAACTGGAGTACTGTGTCCAGTTCTGGGCACCACAGTTCAAGAAGGACACTGACAAACTGGAACATGTCCAGAGGAGGGCAACCAAAATGGTCAAAGGCCGGGAAACGATGCCTTGTGAAGAACGGCTAAGGGAGCTGGGCATGTTTAGCCTGGAGAAGAGGAGGTTAAGGGGGGATATGATAGCCATGTTCAAATATATAAAAGGATGTCACATAGAGGAGGGAGAAAGGTTGTTTTCTGCTGCTCCAGAGAAGCGGACACGGAGCAATGGTTCCAAACTACAAGAAAAAAGATTCCACCTAAACATTAGGAAGAACTTCCTGACAGTAAGAGCTGTTTGACAGTGGAATTTGCTGCCAAGGAGTGTGGTGGAGTCTCCTTCTTTGGAGGTCTTTAAGCAGAGGCTTGACAACCATATGTCAGGAGTGCTCTGATGGTGTTTCCTGCTTGGCAGGGGGTTGGACTCGATGGCCCTTGTGGTCTCTTCCAACTCTATGATTCTATGATTCTATGATTCTATGTACCACAGTGGGGACGCAGGTGGCGCTGTGGGTTAAAGCCATATCGCCTAGGACTTGCCGATCGAAAGGTCAGCGGTTCGAATCCCTGCGGCGGGGTGCGCTCCCGCTGCTCGGTCCCAGCGCCTGCCAACCTAGCAGTTCGAAAGCACCTCCGGGTGCAAGTAGATAAATAGGGACCGCTTACCAGCGGGAAGGTAAACGGCGTTTCCGTGTGCGGCTCTGGCTCGCCAGAGCAGCGATGTCACGCTAGCCACGTGACCCGGAAGTGTCTCCGGACAGCGCTGGCCCCTGGCCTCTTAAGTGAGATGGGCGCACAACCCCAGAGTCTGTCAAGACTGGCCCATACGGGCAGGGGTACCTTTACCTTTACCTTTATGTACCACAGTATTACACTTATATCCAAATGTTATCCTTTTATAGAACCCAAAGCAGCACAAATGTGATTCCTAGGCAGTCACCCATCCAGACACTGACCAGCTCCAGACATGCTTAGCTTTGGCAAGGTGGTAGCTTCGGGGACTTCATAGAGAAGCTTACCTGATGCTGACACTAGAGATATCTTCAGTGCCTGGTGAAGATATTCTCCCAGCACAGGAGTGGTAAACTGGAACGTGACCCAGAACTGGACCACTCTTTTGAGACAGGTTTATGGGACTGACCACATGTCAATCCCCTGACCTCATATGACAACAGATGGTTCAAATTCAGTTGATGTGGCTGCAAAGGAGAACTGGGAATGCACTGGGGCAGGTGTGCTCTCTATTACTTTTTTTTTTCTGTCACTGGGCAGGGCAACAGAAAAAGATGCCAAATCCATCCCTGATTTATCCTGATTCATTCATTCTGATTCATCATTTGCAATTTGCTGCTGTGGCTTCACCAGTCCAGCACCTGATGTCTCATGACATCAGGTGAGGTGGTTGTTTGGTTTTTCCACCAACTATCTTACCTCACTTTGGGCCTAACTGGGTTCCCAGTGCTGTCCTAGGCCTGTTATTAAACTTAATGGTTTCATTCTTAGAACTGTCATCATTTTCTCCCGTCACATTTTAGTGCTTTTTAAAGGTTGATTTCATACCCTCCAACATTTCTCTGATGAAAATAGGGACATCCTATTTAATAATAATAATAATAATAATAATAATAATAATAATAATAACACTCCAGCCATCTGACAGGGTTGCCCCAGCCACTCTGGGCGGCTTCCAACATATATAAAGGTAAAGGTAAAGGTACCCCTGCCCGTACGGGCCAGTCTTGACAGACTCTGGGGTTGTGCGCCCATCTCACTCAAGAGGCCAGGGGCCAGCGCTGTCCGGAGACACTTCCGGGTCACGTGGCCAGCGTGACAAAGCTGCATCTGGCAAGCCAGAGTCGCACACGGAAACGCCGTTTACCTTCCCGCTGGTAAGCGGTCCCTATTTATCTACTTGCACCCGGAGGTGCTTTCGAACTGCTAGGTTGGCAGGCGCTGGGACCGAGCAGTGGGAGCGCACCCCGCCGCAGGGATTCGAACCGCCGACCTTTCGATCGGCAAGTCCTAGGCACTGAGGCTTTAAACCACAGCGCCACCTGCATCCCTTCCAACATATATAGAAACATAATAAAACATTAAACGTTAAAAAAACTTTTCTATAAAGGGTTGCCTTCAGATGGCTCAGGGACCGGATAACTCCACACCCTCCAACATTTTTCTGATGAAAATGGGAACGTCCTAAGGAAAAGCAGGACATTTCAGGATCAAATCAGAAACCATGATGGCTTCTGTAAATCTGGGACTGTCCCTAGAAAAGTCTTGAAGTGTCTGTGATTTTATGCATCTCCATATGACTTTCTGCAAGTGTTCTGCCAGTGTAGCTTTTGTATTTACTAATTTAATTGTTTGTTGATGGTGTTCTGTTAAATTGTGAACTGCCCAGATGATATGGTGAGCTGGATGACAGATAAATCTTAAAAATAATAATAAATAAATCACAAATATATTTTCAGCACAATCTGTAAGAACCACCCCAATATGAGAGAGGGCAAGGCATGCATTGTTTGGCATTAAATGTAATTTTCAAGGAGGGGGTGGCTTGGCTTTGGCAGGAGCTTAGACCTCTTTAAAACAGCGTCTTTTGCACACACAAAATGAAAATAAATAAATAAGTAAATCGAACCCTAAAAACAACACACACAATCAGCACGGCGTTACACCAGCCAGCCAATGTATTTTGTTTTGATGGTATTAACTCAAAAAGACTGACTCAAATAGTGGAAGGTTAATGGAAGTTTCCCAGCATGATTACAAGAGTCATGGTGGAGCAAAGGGGCAAGGGAGATGGCAGCTTTAACAATTAAACTCCCCGACACCTTCCTGTTCATTGCTACTGCCATAATGCAGTGAAGTGCCACAGTTAATCACATCACTCACACAACTTCTTATGTTTCCCTCATGGGATGCATTTCAGGATAGTCATTCTTTAAAATAAAATAAAACCCTGATCAGAAGTCACAGCACTTTCGGAGGAAATTAAGTAAGTTTCTATTTTGGTTTTGTCTTTTTTTTTATTATTTAGAAATTATTTCAGCGTTTCTTTAAAAAGAAAAAAAAATTATGGGAGAAGCCTTTCTTTTTTAAAAAAAAAACACCACCACTTGGTAATGAGACATGCATTAAAAATAACTCCTTTCCCACTAGTTTCTCTTTTACTGTCACAATGTGACAAACGACATAGAGAAAATGTGACTAGATGGCAATTATGGGGTATGTCCGACGTACCTCAGTTTTTACCACAGCGTATGATGGAAATATATCCTGTGTGACCTTTGAATCCATCATGTTTCCTTGCTTCCATAAGGTATACATTTTATTTCTCCATGGCTGAGTACAGCTGACCATTTGCCAAGTGGTTAGTTACTAAAGTGGTGTTGAAATACAATCCCTTTTGGAGCTGGTTATCTGTACTTTCTCCCCTGTGTGGCAAGGATAACGTTTATTTCTTGCTTTTCCTAGATACCTGATTGGGGGCTGGCATGTGGCCAAATTCTCCTCGCCACAAGGGTAGTATGTTTGAAATGAATTTGCATCACTTGAGGATGAGACCTACAATTGCCAAAGAGACTTGCATCAAACCTGGGGAATGTTTCATGTTCTCATCATATATGCATATATATGCATTCCATAGTAATAGTAGTAGTAATAATAATAATAATAATAATAATTTATTATTTATAAGCCGTCCATCTGGCTGGGTTTCCCTAGCCACTCTGGGTGGCTTCTAACAAAACACTAAAATACAATAACCTATTAAATATTAAAAGCTTCCCTAAACAGGGCTGCCTTTAGATGTCTTCTAAAAGTTTGGTAGTTATTTTTCTCTTTGACATCTGGTGGGAGGGCGTTCCACAGGGCAGGCGCCACTACCGAGAAGGCCCTCTGCCTGGTTCCCTGTAACTTGGCTTCTCACAGCGAGGGAACCACCAGAAGGCCCTTGGCGCTGGAACTCAGTGTCCGGGCAGAAAGACGAAGGTGGAGACGCTCCTTCAGGATCAAATCAGAAACCAGGATGGCTTCAGGTATACTGGACCAAGGCCGTTTAGGGCTTTAAAGGTCAGCACCAACACTTTGAATTGTGCTCGGAAACGTACTGGGAGCCAGTGTAGGTCTTTCAAGACCGCTGTAATATGGTATTGGCGGCCGCTCCCAGTCACCAGTCTAGCTGCCACATTCTGGATTAGTTGTAGTTTCAGGGTCACCTTCAAAGGTAGCCCCATACTAGTTTAGCAAAGCATGTGTGATGCTTTGTGTCTGTTTAAGAATACTTTGTGAGCAGGACAGGTCTGGCCATTCGTGTGTGTGTGTGTGTGTGTGTGTGTGTGTGTGTGTGTGTTCATTCTGAGGCTGAGCTGGCCCGGGATTCAGTAGATCCTGAGTAATTTCTAGGAGGCATGAGACCCAGCCTGCCCCCACCCAGGCCCAGACTGCCACTCCATAAAACCCCATTGTAGGGGGGGTTAGGATTGCAGGTTTTGGGGCAAAGAGACCAATTTTGGGAATGGTTGAAGAACATAGTTTTTTAAATAAAAAAACCCCACCCCATTCCCCTACTAACAGATTGAAGTTGAATCCTGACAAGACAGAAATACTGTTTTGGAGGGACAAGAGGCAGGCAGGTGTGGAGGACTCCCTGGTCCTGAATGGGGCAACTGTACCCCTGAAGGACCAGGTGCACAGCCTGGGGGTCATTTTGGACTCACAGCTGTCCATGGAGGCACAGATCAATTCTGTGTCCAGGGCGGCTGTCTACCAGCTCCATCTGGTACGTAGGCTGAGACCCTACCTGCCCGCAGAATGTCTCACCAGAGTGGTGCATGCTCTGGTTATCTCCCGCTTGGACTACTGCAATGCGCTCTTTGTGGGGCTACATTTGAAGGTGTCCTGGAAGCTACAACTAATTCAGAATTAAGCAACTAGACTGGTGACTGGGAGCAGCTGCCAAGACCACATAACACCGGTTTTGAAAGACCTTCATTGGCTCCCAGTAGGTTTCCAAGCACAATTCAATGTGTTGGTGCTGACCTTTAAAGCCCTAAATGGCCTCAGTCCAGTATACCTGAAGGAGCATTTCCACCCCCAATCGTTTCACCCGGGCACTGATGCCCAGCGCCGAGGGCCTTCTGGCAGTTCCCTCACTGCAAGAAGCCAAGTTACAGGGAACCAGGCACAGGGCCTTCTCAGTAGTGGCACCCGCCCTGTTGAACGCCCTCCTATCAGATGTCAAAGAAATAAACAATGTTTAGAAGACATCTGAAAGCAGCCCTGTTTAGGGAAGTTTTTAATGACTGATGTTTTAATGTATTTTTAATCTTCTGTTGGAAGCCTCACAGAGTGGCTGGGGAAACCTAGCCAGATGGGTGGGGTATAAATAATTTATTATTATTATTATTATTATTATTATTATTATTATTATTATTATTAATTTCTCTTCTGTCAATTGTGCTGTCATTATTATCCATATATTACAGGCCACCAGTGTCAGATGAAAAGATCATGGTAGAGATTATCCACCCAATAAAGTCACTTCGAAGGCAGAATCTGTACCAGACCAAGTGGGTCACAACTTAAGCTTTGCTATAATCAACCAAGATGGAATGAAATGTGGTAACAGCATGATTTACTCAAACATTAATCCTCGCATATTTAGGGTACTTCTCCAGTTCAATGTATAATCCGTTTTGCCAGCTCTTATACTTTTAATGATGCTAAATTTGAAATGCTGAATTAGAGAAAGGTTAATTAAAGGTTTCAGTCACACTTTTCTATGACCATGACCCAACAAAGGGCCAAAGGCAATTAAAAAAAAATCAAACTTTTATTTATTCCTATTGCTAGATACAAAGAAATGCCACCATTAATTATCTCTCTGATTACTAAGAACTTGTCATGTATCCCTTTGATGATGTAAAATGGTAGTTATGGCAATGAGGTGCTACTAAAAAAAATCCCTGTGAGACTTAATTAGATCATTTGTTTAATCTATGAGTTTCTTTTCTTTAAAGTTAGCAAGACAGTTAAAAAAAAAAACCTGCCATAGAAGTTCTGGTATTAACATTGTAAGGGAGGTTTTCTCAACCTTGTGCACGTCAGATGTTTTGGTCTACAACTCCCATCAGCCTCTGCAAGCAAGATGTTATAATGCATGATTTCATAAACCCTTTTTAGGCATCCCAACCCCGAAGGGTAGAAAAGGGTCACACCAATGTCCCTTGAGAACTGCCCTCATTTTCAGAATATTCAGGTGGCTCCTCCCAGCTTCCCCATGTTTGGCTGCAAATTCTGCACTGGGGAACCTTTTCTGATTGTGGAGTCTCCTTGTGCAGTTAAGAACCCTGGAAGATTGAGCCTGACAAAGATAGCAAGCAGAAGGCAGTTGCTGCAAAGCCTACCCTTCCCAACTTTCATCTGTAACCAAGTACAAAGCTATTAGTTTTGATTTCCCTCGGTTTTCCGCACTCACCCATCTTACGTTCAGATTCTGCATCAGTGGGCAAGCAATTTTTTCTTCTTTTTCAATTTTTTAATTCTTTTTGCAAGCAATTTCCCTTTTTAAAAAGCTTTTATTCAAAATTAAAACAAAACATATCATCCAGAAACATATCATCCTTATTTTTTCCCCATTTTCCCTCCCTCCGCCCACCCTCCCCCACAAAACACCCCCCCCACCCACCCCGACTTCCCTCAGTTCCAGTATTTGGTTTCTCTGAGACTGCTGTTTTCTGCATGTTACACAGTTGTATAGATCCTCAAACTGTTTAGCTGATTATCATCAATAAACAGTTTGTGAATGTTTATTCAAAGCCAGCCAAGGAGTTCAGTTCGCTTTGTTGCATCTTCAAATAATTTGTAAAGAGTTCCCATTCATCTTTAAAGTCACAGTTATCCTTGTCCCGTAGCTTATATGTCAATTTTGCAAGTTCTGCATAGTCCATCAATTTTTCTTGCCATGATTCTTTAGTTGGGGTTTCTTCAGTCTTCCATCCTTGTGCTATTAGAACTCTTGCGGCCGTTGTCGCATACATGAAGATGTTTTTCAGCTTTTTTGGCAGATCTTTCCCTACAATCCCTAACAGCAAGCAATTTCCCTTAAGGCAATGCATTTTGTATATGATTCCTACAAATATATACATTTTATGAGCACTTTTGTTTCCCCCCAATATGTGCAGTTTTGTATACCTCTTTTTTGCATCACCAAATTTGGAGATATGTTTTGATTTTCCGTATTGTTTTGGGAAGTGTGAAATGGGATCCTAATGGAATTTCTCCCCTATTATATCCCACCAGTTTCAGATATTCTATTCCACTTTACCCAGCTAATTGAGTAGGGTCAAAATATCATACTGGAGTTCCTTAAGACTGTGCTTTCACAGGGAGTATGCAGCACATAAAAAGCAATATAATCAGTGTCTTACAATGACCATTATTGCATGCAGTGTGAAAATCCATTAATCTTAAACGTTACCATAGAAATACATAGTGGCTGAACTATAATAACATACAACTAGGGTGGCTTACTTGCTGCATATAGTAGGAAAACCTATTAATCTTCAATGTTACCACTCAAATACATAAGGTGGGCTCTAAACTCGCCCTTCTACCCATAGGACAACTTCTGGTCCATCAGAAGCTTCTACTGCAGAAAGGAGGTAGGGATGGATTTTCACTGAATCTCCCTGCAGCCCAGCACCAACTCCCATGCTTTTCTGGAGGGTTCCCCAACCTTCCACATCAGATTTCCAGGGGCATGGTGAGTTGAAAGGAGGATCAGTGAAAATTGCCCTTCCTATCTTCCTTCTGTGGAAACATCCTATACATCATAGCAGCAAGATGCAGTATAAGAGGAGAACACAAGGGAAGTTGGGATCTAGGTAAAGGTAAAGGGACCCCTGACCATTAGGTCCAGTCATGACCGACTCTGGGGTTGTGGTGCTCTTCTTGCTTTACTGGCCGAGGGAGCCGGCGTACAGCTTCCGGGTCATGTGGCCAGCATGACTAAACCTCTTCTGGCGAACCAGAGCAGCGCACGGAAACACCGTTTACCTTCCTGCTAGAGTGGTACCTATTTATCTACTTGCACTTTGATGTGCTTTTGAACTGCTAGGTTGGCAGGAGCAGGAACCGACAACGGGAGCTTACCCTGTTACGGGGATTCAAACCACCGACCTTCTGATTGGCAAGTCCTAGGCTCTGTGGTTTAACCCACAGCACCACCCGCGTCCCTTAGTTGGGATCTAACTCATTGCAAATATTCAATATTAATAAAATGCAGTTAGCAAATCCATGTTTGCAGGCATGAATCATTTCATACTACTGTTTCACTGGTTTTATGTAGCATCTTTGTTTTAACAATGTTGTTTCTTATTTTTATGTTGCGCACCGCTTATAGATTTTAAAACTTTGAGCTGTTTGTAAAAGCTTTTAAATACATTTTACAAATAAATAAAAGCAAAGAATGCAGGAATTGTAGTGAATCGCACTTCCCTTGTTTGTGTGGACATGCCAATCTTTTAGTTGCACTGAGAGCAAAAACTCTTCTCCCTACAGGTGCTTCCAAGTTATGATACACATGCGTACAGGAATTGAAATCCATGCATACTTCCTGTATTTGTTCATGCTGTTTATGTTGAATCTGCTGCCAATCTTTGCAAAATGAAAATTTGCTTGCAGAACAATGAACGACTTGTGCTGTTGTTGTTTTAAATTCCAGTCTACTTTCTAAAAAGTATTTCTTGCTAAAGGGGTGTGTTGACATTAATTGGGAAAACAGCACTTCAGATTAAGTCAATGGGTGCTTTCCCAAATATACAGTTGGATCACCGAGAACAGAATTTTCCTCTCTGTGTTGATAAAAGTGTGCATCTATAAATTAACGTATGTAATGTCTGCTGAATATTCTGCACTATTCATGGAGTTAAAATTAACTTCTCATGATAATTGCTTATCAGTTCCATGAACATAATTTCCATGATTTAACCTGCTTTCTTAGGACTTGCTAACTTTCAGTATAGAACTTTGTGTTTTTTCACCAGTTTTTACTGTTTAAAATGTATATGTATGTAAATTATTATTCGACTGAGGCTCACATCAGAGATACAGTACTGTATAAATACTGTATAAATTGTTGCATCTGCTTTAAGTTGACTTGATTATACCTAAAAATAAAATAAAAATTAGCATCGACTCTATTTTTGTCCTATTCATTGTATTGTACATTGTATATTATAGAAAATGATTTCTCTGTTACAAATCTTAAAAATGACCCACCCCAGGGATTGGAACTAATGCCAATTGATCAGCAGAAATGGAAATTAAACTAGACAGTCAAATAAAATTATACTGTAGATATTGTATTTTTTTTTAAGCAGAGCTTCTGATGGGAAAAATAGATTGTTTGACTAAAAGCATATCCACTTTTACTCTAAAGAACATTTTCATATATGTAACTGATGTGATGTTTGCCATACCCACACACTAACACAGAATTAGGTATGCTATTAAGTTAAAACACGTTTAGTGCTCTGCTGGATTATAATCTCAGACTGCAGCCCTATGCACTGCTGTTTAATAATAAGCCCCATTGGGCTGGATATTTTTCTTAAAATACTACCAGTAATGTACAATGTGGTTGGGTGCAGGCAGTTACCTGACCTCGCAACAGAACTACTACTATTGACTGGGAAGGGTAAGGTGGCAGCAAGGTTGGCATATAGATGCATCAGCCAAGCCCAGTTGTGCTCCTGCTTATGTTTGCCCCGGACTGACCTCACCACTACCTTCTGGTAACCAGCAATGATTCAACTTTGAGGAGGTCAGGTAAACACTTCCACACCCCACCACTTCTGTTATTGAATTCTACAATTAACTATTATTATTATTATTATTATTATTATTATTATTATTTATTAGTATTGCAGATTCAGTTTATATGCTGCCCTTTATCAAAAGATCCCAGGACAGTGTGCAGCATTAAGAACACATTTTACAGAGCATGATAATAAAAACGATAAAATAATCATAATAACAGTCCTTCCCATCTGTTATGCCTACTGGCGTGGTTGCTCGAGAGCGAACAGGCAAGATCCCCACTGGTCTTTTCAAAGGCTTTATTATCGGTGCAAAAACATTTACAGTGCAGAACATCTCAATTCCATGTCTTGCTCAGTCACTAGTAGAATCTGGGAGTGGGCGGTCCTTAAACCTTCCCCAGCAGAGTAGTCTCTTGACCCCCATCCAACGCCTCCCCTCTCTGCCCGTAAACCTACCGCGCAGAGAGGGCGTGGGTAAAGGGGGACCTGCCTACCCTCCCCACTTTGCTCATGCACGGTGTCTTGGCTCTCTGTTGCATCCTCCGAGCCCTGCATCCCTTCTCCACTAGTGGCGGGGCTTCCCTCTTCCTCGGAGGAAGTGCTGCTTCTCACAATCTTTGGAGGCTCCATGTAACCCAACTGCCCTTCCACCTCTCGCCTCTGAGCTGATGGCAGTTCCCTGACACCACTGCTACCACCTTTAACAGGCCAAAGGCCTGGAGGGAGAGAAATGTTTTTGTCTGTAATGATATTGCTGGGCGAGCCTCTCTGGGGAGAGCAGCCCAGAAATGGGGAGCCACCACAGAAAAGGCCTGTTCTTGTGTTGCCACCCTCCAAACATTTCAGGGAGGAGGGACATAGAGAAGGGCCTCTGGTGGCAAGCATACGGTCCAGGTTGTTTTGTATGGAGAAAAGCATACTTTAAACTGTTGAGGTCAGCACTTTGAATTGAGCCCGGAAACTAATTATGGGATAGGTGTGACTCCAAAGTTCATGGAGCCTTTGAACTGTGGGTGATATCTGACTAAGTCAAACTCAGAGTCGGCCCACTTAAGTAAGTCATGGCTAACTCATGTGAGTCTACTTTGAGTATGACTTAATTGAATACCAGTCTGTGTTGCTCCAGAAGCATAGGCACCAACTCCTAGGAGCCGAGGCACTTTTGGCTCCCTCCATTTCTTTTGGGGGGGAGGGCAGAGCCCCTCAATGTACAGAGTGCCCCCTGGCTCTGCGTGATGTTAGGATATCACGCCGGGCCCCCTCAATCATAGTGAGAAGATGGCTCCTCCATCCAGAAGCAAACTTCTCTTGCCACATGGCAAACTGCTTTAGAAACTAAGGGGAATTTCAATTTGCGAAAGTAGCTCATTGGGTGGGGCAGAACTGCTACACCAGCCAGTGGCGGAGCAAGCCAATCAGGTGCCTAGGGCGGTGCGCATGCCCTGAGCCCAGGGGCGGGGCCAACTGCCCGTGGGGGGCAGGGCCAGCCACCTGTGCGGCAGGGCGGGCCAGGGCAGGACGCTCCGCAGGGCCTCCAAGGAGTGTCTGCCTCCTCCCACTCAGTCACCCTACAGCTGAGCGGAGGTGGCGGGCGGACCGTTTGGGGCAGCGTGGAGCCTGCAGGCGCCCAAGCCACCACATCACTCCCAGGAGAGACCTGTGGCTCGTGCGCATTGCAGGCCCCACGGTGAGTGCCGCCCGCCATTTTGTCACACACCCGTCAGTGGTGACACCCGGAGCGGCCCGCCCCCACCACACACCTACCTCCGCCCCTGACACCAGCTTCCCATGAGGTGAGTCACTGCTGCTTACGAGACAGAAGATGGGGAGGTAGCCGGGAGGTCAGTGCAGTGAAAACCCACTGGCAGCACCAATCTGGTGCCTCTTTGCACCACAACGACACTCGCGTTGCTTTGCCCTATGGCCTTTCTTTAAGCAACAGCAACCACTTGTCAGGAGGCTAGGGTAGTGGGTCTGCCCCACCCAGCTCATCGCTTCTGGAAATGACCATGATTTCTACTATTCAAGGGGTCCCCACCTGCAAATTTCACTGGGTATGTATGCCCAAGCCCTTGGATGCCTAGAGCAGCTCTTCGGATCCCAGCAATACCCTTTTTCTCTAGACATGATAGACATAGTCCCATCAGTGATTCAGCCAGAGAACACTTGGAACATTAAAAAAGTTATGACTTCAAAGTAACGATAGCTTGCCTTATAAATAATTCTCTGGTTATAGCAGCTATTCCTAATTTTAACCACAACATACAATTCATGTTCCTTTGTGGTGGTTTCCCTTTCTTAATTTTTTTTTAAATGCATAGGAGAAGAGAAAATGAAGACATATTAATAAACACAATTAAACAGGTTAGGGCAACAATACAGTGTTGGTCATTCAGGAACCCTGTGCTAATTTTAATTAGCTGCTTTCCCTTGCTTTCAAATGTAATTAAAGAAGCTTAGTTGTGCTCAGCGATGCAAACCGCCTTATTTAATCACTAACATTATTTCCCTGAACTATTAATGATTTTCAAAATGCTTGTTTATGCAGAATTAGAACAGTAATTATCTTACCAGTTAATTTTGTACCTTCACATTTCACACCTAGCTCAAACGTCATTCATTTACCGCAGTCATTCTGTCAAAACAAAGAAAGGCTTGTTCTAAATGCATTGCAGAATGCCAAACCCAAAGCCAAATTTTGTAACACTAATAAAGTAGCTCCCAAGTGAAACAGGTGTAGTAATTTAGAGCCTTCCTGTCTCAAGCCTGCACGTACATGCTATGTTTTTTCTTTATTAGCTTTAAAATGAGAGCTTGGTGTGCAAAATAAGCTATTTAATTCAGACTTGTGGAGCAGAATATAATCTTTAATTTAAACTAGAGCCGTAAAAAAAGGCCTTTAATTTTAACTGGCATGTGCATGTGAATTTGAATTAATAATCCAGAAAATTGAAACTGTTTTGCTGCTGTTGCCGGATATTCACTGTTCTTCACCTGCCCTTACCTTCACTCACTCAGTTTCGCTCTCTCATTCTGCCTCCCTCGCACAAGCTTAGGCAGCTGCTTTTCTGATTATTATTATTATTTAATGATGGAACGGACTCATATGCAAAGCAAAATGGTCTTCAAAGAAAACGTCTCAGTCCACTGAATTCCTTTTATTTACAGCACAGGCTTTGTGTGTGTGTGTGAGAGAGAGAGAGAGAGAGAGAGAGAAATCAGAAGTACGTAAGTCCCATTGAGTTCAATATTGCTTACTCCCAGCTAAATGAGTACAGGGCTGCAGCCTAAAAGTCCTGTGTATGACAGGGAAGCAAACATTTGTATTCACTCGGTTTACAAAAACAAGGTAATTGATGCATTTGATGCAAAATCTACTTAAGACATTATTCAAATGTGCTATGGATTTAAACCTTAATTGAATCCTCAGATTTTAAAAGTTCCCCCAACGTTCTCTAGCATGCCATCTGATCTATAGGGCCACAAGCGTCATAACATTATTTTACTATACAGAGGAAGGAATTGCTGTGCTATGCCAATTGTTCTGCCAGCACAAGCATTTCAGACAGAATGGTCCCTCCTCTCGCACGCATAGTAAAGGGACCCCTGACCATTAGGTCCAGTTGTGGCCGACTCTGGGGTTGCGGTGCTCATCTCGCTTTACTGGCCGAGGGAGCTGGCGTACAGCTTCTGGGTCATATGGCCAACATGACTAAGCCGCTTCTGGCGAACCAGAGCAGCACACGGAAACACCGTTTACCTTCCCGCCGGAGGGAAGGTACTTTGACGTGCTTTCGAACTGCTAGGTTGGCAGGAGCAGGGACCGAGCAACGGGAGCTCACCCCATCGTGGGGATTTGAACCACCAACCTTCTGATCGGCAAGCCCTAGGCTCTGTGTTTTAACCCACAGCACCACCCACGTCCCATGCATACCTCACACGCATACCCTGAGCCAATTTACGGGGGGCACAGAGGGAAGAGAGGGTGAAGAAGCCCCATTGCGCTGTCTTTCACTGATAGGCCTCATTAGGTGAATCCTGTCCTGTATTCTTTAATACATCCTCCCAACTCCTCCCTCTCAGCTGCAGAAATTACTATTGAAGTCCCGACATGAAGGGTGGTATGTTTTCCTATAACATTTTTGTGTTAAGCTTCCCAACGACTGTTCTCTGCTGTTTGCTGGAAAACATGTCCTCTTACATGGAGCTCACACCATTTCATTTGTCCTGCTATGGAAAGGCTTGGGATTACCTGGGTGTTTGGGATTCAGGGTTTGTTTTTGTTTCCCCCCGATATCAATCTTAAAAATGCAGTGCATGCATGTCTGCTCATAAGCAATAACCACTGAGTTCAACAGGACTTACTCCCAAGTAGGTTGACAGCAGAGATGAGGAGCCCATGGCCCTCCAATTGTTGTTGGATTTCAATTCGTATCAGCCAGCATGGCCAAGAGTCAGGGGTGATGGGCGTCCAACACCACAGGTTCCTCAACCCTACTATGTTGGATTGCTGCCTAAAACAATCTTTTCAATTCCTTATAACGCATCCAAGGTTGTTGATAGTTTAATATGGAACCAACCTACAAGACAAAAAGGGGTAATCAGATCGTCTTTTAATGAACTGATGGGCTTGTGACCACTTGAAAAACCAGGCTATCCTTTCAGAATTGGATGCTTCTCTGCTTCCTCAGATTTCAAATAAAGTGAGAAGGGGTGGTGAAAAATATCACCATATATTGTAGTGGAATGTTCCATACGATCAGTTTACCAAGAGTCTAGAAGCATACCGTGGTAAGTTAAACTTCTAAAATGCTTGATAAAAGGTCATCTACATTCACCTATGGGGACACGGGTGGCTCTGTGAGTTAAACCACAGAGCCTAAGGCTTGCCGATCAGAAGGTCGGCGGTTCGAATCCCCACGACGGGGTGAGCTCCCGTTGCTCAGTCCCTGCTCCTGCCAACCTAGCAGTTCAAAAGCACATCAAAGTGCAAGTAGATAAATAGGTACCGCTCCAGCGGGAAGGTAAATGGCATTTCCGTGCGCTACTCTGGTTTGCCAGAAGTGGCTTAGTCATGCTGGCCACATGACCCGGAAGCTGTACGCCAGCTCCCTTGGCCAGTAAAGCGAGATGAGCGCCACAACCCCAGAGTCGGTCACGACTGGACCTAATGGACCCTTTACCCTTAACCTTTTTACATTCACCTATAGTGGAGTCTTTGAGATGAAAAGAGATTTTTAAAAATATCTTATTAAGTCTGTGCATCAATTCATGTTAGATGTAGGTGTGTGAAGGGGCCTATAATTTTCATGGAAAGCTGTGACTTCAGTCTTGGATAAAGAGCAGATTCTGGTGGGCATTACACATTAAGTTCAGCTTACAGAATTCTTTCCAAATACATTTGCAGTCATTTCCAAGCCCAGAAGTCCTGAGAAGATTTATGAGTCCCAGAATCACTTCTCCCCCACCCATCTTCCTCAATAACTATTGAAACTTAACCAGTATTGTTCTCAGCAACTAGCCACTCCGTGCTGTCCAGTTACATCACTGAACATTTTCTGGTTCAACGCTCTCACTTACAGCCCCATCTGGCACATTGCTGGCACTTGACTGCCAGAACTTCTGGTTTTTCCACTTCAGTTTTCAGGACTGGCAAGCTGTTTTCATTTTCTAGGAGCTGCTCTGAGCATATTCCTCACACTATCCTCATCTGAGAATGACTGTTAGCTGTCTTCTTCTCGGGATGGGCCGCAACTCAGCAGTAGAGCACATGCTTTGAATGCAAGATGTTTCCAACCGATCTTCAGAAAGGGTACAAAACGTCCCAGTACATTTCCAAGCACAATTCAAAGTGTTAGTGCTGACCTTTAAAGCCCTAAACGGCCTTGGTCCAGTATACCTGAAGGAGCGTCTCCACCCCCATCATTCTACCCAGACACTGAGGTCCAGCGCCGAGGGCCTTCTGGTGGTTCCCTCACTACGAGAAGCCGAGTTACAGGGAACCAGGCAAAGGGCCTTCTCGGTGGTGGCACCCACCCTGTGGAATGCCACCCCACCAGATGTCAAAGAGAACAACAACTACCAGACTTTTAGAAGACATCTGAAGGCAGCCCTGTTTAGGGAAGCTTTTAATGTTTGACTGACTACTGTATTTTAATATTTGGTGGAAGCCACCCAGATTGGCTGGGGAGGCCCTGCCAGATGGGTGGGGTATAAATGATAAATTATTATTATTATTATTATTATTATTATTATTATTATTAATAATTCCAGAGCGTTGCTGCCAAGCGTAGATGATGCAGAGTGAGATGGACCAATGGTCTAACTCGGTAGGTTCTCATCAATAGTTTCCCCTGACGTGTTAAAATTACACATCTAAAAAACCCCAGAAGTACCAATGACTTGCTTTGTTTATCAGTTCCACTGCCCCTAGGGTCAAGCCAACAGATTCTCTTGCAGTGCTCCCAGCCTCTCAGATGTTGGCCTAATGTCACCCTCCCCCAGCCAGCAATTATTTCCTTCAGACGATTGGGGCCATTATGAAATAGCCTCCTTTGCTCCCCCCCCCCAGTTATTTCCTTAGCAGTTGCACATTTAGAACTCTTTCAAATTAACAGAATGGGCAAACTTTGCTTGTATATATGGATTCCACTCTGACTTTCCTGCTCATTGCTGAAGGTTTGATGTACTTAGAGTTGTTCAGTATGCACATTGGGCAGGGTACGATTGTGCCTCAACAACACCCACATTTGGGCTGTTTTACACCAGCACTGCTGACACTTGTAGGCAGAAGTGCTTATGCATTGCAATGCTTTTGATTTCTTTTCTTTTCTTTTTTTAAAAAAGAGCCCAGCATACATCACAACACTCTCTTCTCCCCCCCCCCCCTTTAAAAATGCCCAAGATTCAGAGTCTCTTGGCAACAAGCAATCACATGCCTATATAGGTTCTGGCCTACTGTTACAATACAGTTATGTGTTTGGTGGCTGATTTATTCAAACTCAGTTTCAGCCCTGCTGTTAGTTCCCTCATTGCTTTAATGCAGCTGGTCCGCCATTCATAACTGTCAAAAACCAATTCATTGGGAGTTGGACTTATTAGGCTCCAAACTGTGTACGGCACATATTCATTTTTTTGTCACCGTGCATGCGAACAGGCACACACCATTCTCCCTAAACTTTAAATTGCTCTCGAATTGTTACACTAGGGAATATTTCTACCCAATTAGCTTGCTAACCCACCCTCAACAGATGCAGACTTCCTGCATCCCGAAGAGTATGCTTCAGTTCTGCACTCTATTAGTGGACAATTTGCACGACTTTAAACAGGGATCCATAAATTGAAAGAATATTGGGATACACTGCACCGTTTCCGAAGGAGAGCTTTTGTCTTTGTACAGTACCAGATAGGGGATTTCAAAGGGCTCCAGTAAACATTGCAATGTTTAATAGGGGTGGGAAAGGGCTCCAAGACTTGCCTTTGACCTACGAGAACAGTGACCATTCACAATGTGTCCAGACTCCCCTCATATCAAATATTTCCCAATCATTTCTGTCTGAAGTCTTTTCCAGGAAAAAAAGCAGAGCATTAATATTCAGCTGTGTCAAGACAGACTGGGCAATTTTAAATAGAAATAAACACTACGGGTGTAAGGGAAGGGGCCCAAGCTTCACTTTCTGTATGTATGTGTATTTTTAAAAATTCTGATCTGCTTCTCAGTCGCTCGGTGCTTTAGCCGCATCAATTTGTAATTCAGGTTCCAAGCCACTCTGTATAAAACGAAGCTCTGTCTGCTCCATTCATCATAACTGGGAATTCTAAAAATGGGTACAGTTCCCCCTGTGCTCTGTAGACATTTTAGACACCCTCACTTCTTCCAAAGCTCATGGACATAGAGAAACATAGAAATATAGGAAAATATAGAGGTATGTGGTACAGAAACAGAAGCTTTGTTGGGTCCCTGAGTCTGACTCAGGAGGAGGAACAAACCCCCACATATAACATATCTTATTCTCCTTCTTATTCAGCACATGCATGCACAACCATCATATTTAAGAATCATCTAGGCAGCTCCTATCCAACCTCAAAGCCTGGGAATCCAGAATACAACTCCTGAAACCCACATGACAGGTACTTCCCATCCGCTGAGGCAAATCTTCACAGACCAGCTTCCTTCATGCATGACCACTGATGGTACAGTTGCCAATTTCTACTCTGGCTGTCCTTTTCTTGTGGAAGGGATCCACTCCCATCCTTATAAAACTGTCCTATGTGGTGCCTAGGGACGCAGGTGGCGCTGTGGGTTAAAGCCTCAGCGCCTAGGGCTTGCCGATCGAAAGGTCAGCGGTTCGAATCCCTGCGGCGGGGTGCGCTCCCGCTGCTCGGTCCCAGCGCCTGCCAACCTAGCAGTTCGAAAGCACCTCCGGGTGCAAGTAGATAAATAGGGACCGCTTACCAGCGGGAAGGTAAACGGCGTTTCCGTGTGCGGCTCTGGCTCTGGCTTTGGCTCTGGCTAGAGCAGCGATGTCACGCTGGCCACGTGACCCGGAAGTGTCTCCGGACAGCGCTGGCCCCTGGCCTCTTAAGTGAGATGGGCGCACAACCCCAGAGTCTGTCAAGACTGGCCCGTACGGGCAGGGGTACCTTTACCTTTACCTTTATGTGGTGCCTACAAAATTGTGGAAAGTATGCATGACAGGGCTGCCATATGTCTGGGATTTCCCATATAAATAGCGTCCAGGCGGAATTTTCAAAAATCTGTAAAAAGGTCCAGGAAAACCCAGGCATATGGCAACCCATGTTCAACAACTTTTGTGTCTGGATTTTCACTTTTTGAAATGTGGCAGCCCTGGCATGGGAACTGTACAGAGTGTGCACAGCAACTAGAGTCTTGCCTCCATGAACATAAGATTACAAGACAGTGGGGTAGGATCTAGCCATCTCTGGGCTTCTCTTATGAAAGGCAGGCTGTCAATATGCATGTGTTTGAATTTATTATGTATGCATGGTTATACAAGAAATACAAGGAGTAGAACTACCTACTGCACACAAATGCTCAGTTACAGCCCAGATAGGCAATGAATAATGAAAATACAAAACACTGGTTTGCATCAATGGCAACTCTTAAAAGAGGATGAAAGCCTGACTGGGCAGTAACATTCTGGCCAACTAGCTACCATGTTGGGAAATTCTAGAGGAATTTGGAACATTTTCCATGTCATTGGTTGTATGGTCTAGCATCAAACCAAAGTAATAGAAAACTACCATCTGGACAGACCATTGGAAATGAGACAGGAATGGCTTTCCAGCCTTAACACAATGACTTATTATTCTCTTCTGGCTTTCTTTTAAAGGGGGCAACAGCTGTAGAAATTAGAGACATAAGCACTACAGCTTTGGATAATGTAACAATTTCCTTAGTCAAACAGTTCACATTTTAAAAATACTATTGGTCTTAACAAAAGCTTTCCTATTATATTAATCCAACTGAATTTCTTAATTTTGTACTTTCTCAAAGGCATATTTGAACAGCCATCTTTAATAGTTTTTACACGTTTAATAATGGGTGCCATATAGTTTGCTTAGCTCACATAAGGAATCATATATTTCCACAGGTATACAGCAACAGCATAATGTCTTTGTTAGAATACCCAATATGAGGTTTCTGTGCGGAAACAACTGTAACTCACATACCGTGGTAGTGAAGATACTAATAAGTCAAATTAAATGCAGAATGTATAGATTTACAAAAAAGTAGTATATTGCTAGTTTGCCTAAAGTGACAGAAACTTAAACTTTGGGGGACAAAGCGGACAGCCTATAAGATAAGCAAAGACTGGAATTTACTCACCATTCAGTGAACTCTTGCTAGCAGTTGGGTGAACTACTGTTCTATTCTAAGGGACATGGGTGGCGCTGTGGTCTAAACTACTGAGCCTCTTGGGCTTGCCAATCGGAAGGTTGGCGGTTCGAATCCCTGCAACAGGGTGAGCTCCCATTGCTCGGTCCTAGCTCCTGCCAACCTAGCAGTTTGAAAGCATGCCAAAAAGATAAATAGGTACCGCTCTGGCGGGAAGGTAAATGGCGTTTCCATGTGCTGCTCTGGTTTTGGTGTTCTGTTAAGCCAGAAGCAGCTTAGTCATACTGGCCACATGACCCAGAAAAACTGTCTGCGGACAAATGCCGGCTCCCTCGGCCTGTAAAGCGAGATGAGTGCCACAACCCGAGTCGTCTACAACTGGACTTAACTATCAGGGTCCTTTACCTTTACCTTTTACTGTTCTATTCTAAAAATCTAAAGGGCGCAGGCAAGAGGGCTCTGAATATAATTATAAGAGAGCAAGGGAAGCATTCATGGTAAGCTCTAGCACCTCTTTTTCTAGAAAAACAGCACAGGTTCTGACTATACACAATTTTGGCTTTAGGCACAATCCTCGGAACATAACCCCCACATAAAATGTGGGCTTTGTTGTTGTTTAGTCGTTTAGTCATGTCCGACTCTTCGTGACCCCATGGACCAGAGCACGCCAGGCCCTCCTGCCTTCCACTGCCTCCTGCAGTTTGGTCAGACTCATGTTTGTAGCTTCGAGAACACTGTCCAACCATCTCATCCTCTGTCATCTCCTTCTCCTTGTGCCCTCCATCTTTCCCAACATCAGGGTCTTTTCCAGGGAGTCTTCTCTTCTTATGAGGTGGCCAAAGTATTGGAGCCTCAGCTTCACGAGTACTGTACATTACTGTACATTAAAACAAAAAAACTGAGAAAAAGAGCAGAAACATGGTGTCGTGACCCTACAGACTAGCAGAGACCAAGGCTGCACACAGAGACTATCCATTTAAGCCACACCTCCAAAGAATCCTGGGAACTGTAGTTTAAACTCACAGTGCTGGAATTCCAAGCACTCTGAAAAAACTACAGTTCCTAAGATTCTTGGGATGGAGGTGGTGCTTTAAACAGATAGCATGTACACAGCCCAAGAGGCGAAGTCACTCAATAAGGAGACAGGCCAAGTATCTGACTCTGAGGATGATGAACATGGAGCCACTAAAGTCAAGGCTAGCAGGCAAGAGTCCCCTGGACCAGATCCTACAACACCGGAACCGATAGAAGGAGAGCTGCTGCGCACACAGGGGACCTTCCCCTGGGACTGAGGTACCAAGTGCATCTCAGTTTGCCTTGCCTGTTCAGCAGCACAGAGTTTGCACTAGGGAGGAGGCCAAAGAGCATAAAAGAAGTGCCCATCTTCAAGCTAGATGGTTGGCCTTTGTGGACTGTAGGACAAAGTGGGTAGAGCCTAAGAGAAACAGAGTAAAGGCAGAGGCTCGGAGCAAATTGGTCATTCGGAGTTCTCTGTGGCACTGCAACAGGACAAAGGGAAAGAAGGCATAGAAGAAGCCAGGCCCAGAGAAGAACAGGTGGAGGGGACAACAGGCTGAAGGAAGAGGGCGCCCAGAGGAAAGGGCTGGAGAAATAGAAGGAAGCTGGGGGTATACATAATACTGGTCATGTACTGTTTTGATGCCACATAATGTTCTCCTGGGGGATTTTAAAACAGAGCCTGTGGGCAGAAAATGCTAGTGATGATCTAGTGGTGGAACGATGAACAGCAGGGCCACATTGAGAACCAGCCTCACTGTAGAACATTACAGGGTTTCCATGTTTCCACCACTAAAGCAGCATCGTCAGTTTCTGTATTGGTGGAAATACCAGGTTTGCACAACCTTGGTTTGAGAGCTGAAATAATACCCCACAACCTGTAGATATGGAGGCGAATAAAGGCTAAGACAATGCCTGCCACTAAGGGCCGAATATTTGGTGCTGTATAGATTTTGACTGTCACAGACCTGGCTTACTTGTTTGACCCTGAAATGGCCATAGCAGAGGCTCCCTTCTGTCAGTAGCTGCTATAAACCCAAGCTTCACTTTATCCAAATGAACTGTGTTAACTTTAAAGCATGCTCCCTGTTAACTGATCTGGGCAAAACACATTCCTTCATACTCATAGAGTCAACAGTACTGCTCCAAACATCTTGGGCAGCAGGGAAGGCAATAGCAGAATGTAAATAGTTTTTGGAAGAAGTTAAGGAGATGACTGTGCCTTCCCAGCCAATATGAAATATACTCGGAGTCGAGTGTGGATTTCATGCTCTTTATTCAGCTCATAGTAGTGAGGAATGAAAGTTCCCCCAAATATCTGCTTTATATACATTATTTACACAATGGGTCGCACGTGATTGGCTAATTCTGGGATTCTCCTGTAGGCCAATCAGGCTGCTGCATTGTTCTAGAACCAGTCAGACTGCTGCATTTTGGATCCTATTCAACTCAGTACAGTGGTACCTCGGGTTACATATGCTTCATGTTACATACGCCTCAGGTTACAGACTCCGCTAGCCCTGAAATAGTGCTTCAGGTTAAGAACTTTGCTTCAGGACTAGAACAGAAATCGTGCTCTGGCGGCGTGGCGGCAGCAGGAGGCCCCATTAGCTAAAGTGGTGCTTCAGGTTAAGAACAGTTTCAGGTTAAGTACGGATCTCTGGAATGAATTAAGTACTTAACCCAAGGTACCACTGTACATAACTCAATAGCTAGATTTTCCTTTGCCTCCCCATACTACATGTTACACTCAAACATGTATGTCTAAGGAGTCTCATTTGGCCCATTTCTGCAGACAAAAGCAACTTTGCGGAGGAATCCATAGACTTGGGAGGAGAAGACATGTTCAAACTTTTCTCCACCAGCAGTTTCCCCACTGCAACCAGCCACCCAACTGCTCTCCTTCCTCCTTGAGTTTTTACCCTTTCAATTCCCGGTTGTGTCTAATGTGGTAGAGATTGCCCTGGAAGTGTTGGGTGGGGATGGAATATGCCCTTGGAGGTTGACAACCACAGCTATATTGATCCCTAAGGAAGCCATCTGCATCCCATCAAAAACTCTAGGAGGGTCCAGTGCAAGCTCTGGAGAGTTTGAAAAGAGTCACAGCTTCCCATCAATCAGCTGAGCAGCGAAATATTTCCCCTTTCAACCTGCTGGTCTCTGGCTTCCCACTTGAATAGCATTGTTAGGGTCACAAGTTGTTCCCACGGCAACTGATGAAGCTACCAGGTCACCACAGTTCTAGCCAGTTTCATCTGTTCCTTGGGGGATCTCCTTCATCTTTCAAAAGCCTTTTTCTTTTCTTTTAAGGAAACAGGGACAGACAACATCCAGAAAAGTATAAAAGAGCCTGGATAGATGGTTCCATTATGAAGCTTGGTAAATTGCCAGAATGAAATATGCCCACAATTTTGTGGATTTTGTGTAGCTAAATAAAAAAAAACTACTAATCTTATATTAATTTGAATTGATTAATTGTAAGTGTTTTTAACCTTTGCATCCCTTTTGCAATTTCACCGTGCACCACTTGGAAACTATGTGGCTATGTGGTATTCACATTGTTTGAAATTATTATTATTATTATTATTATTATATTATGCACCTTAAAATGTTTTTTAAAAATAAAAACCAGAAAAGCAGTCTACTTTTTATAGCAATTCTATTACAAATTCCAGAGGGACAGCTAAGTTAGTCTGTTGTAGCAAAAACAAAAACAAAAAACAGAGTTTTGTTGGTATCTTAAAAACTAGCAACGTTTCTGTAGCATAAGCCATTGTATGTATGTATGTATGTATGTATGTATGTATGTATGTATTTTGCTATATACACCCACCCACCCTTTCTTGAAAGGAGCTCAAGATGCCTTACATATATATTATTTTCACTAATACATATGCATTCTTATGCACACTTTACCCAAGTATATGCATTTTCATGCACTTGGCTGAAGAAATGCATTGGCTGAAGAAATGCATTATAAAATTTGGAGACCTGCAAATTTCAAAGGAAGTCTGTGTTTCAGTTCACATATTGTTTCAGAAAGTACAAATTTGGTAGGTTTGCCTGGAAATGCAAATGGCATCAAATGGCTCCTCGACCCCCAATTCCAATGAATACGTGATTATCTGCTTGGTACTCCAAATGCAGTTTTCATCTCCAAAGGCTATTTTATTGCTTTCGGTCATTCAGTTATGTTGATATTGTGATACAGTGCTGTTTACTTCGATTTGTAAGCACTTGGATTATCAGCGAGTGAAAAGTGGGACGAAACATTCTCTGAAGTACTTACAGGGCAGCATTTTAGGGAAAGAGATTCGTACAGTATTGGGATATTGAATAACCCAATTGACTAGCACCCCCCCCTTCCAAAACACAACCACCTCCAAACCAATGCATTTTTATGTGTATAATTTTTTAAATAATTATTATTTTTTTAAATCCGAAACAAGAAAAAGATTGTTTAAATACCTTATCTATTTAAAGATGCCAACAAGAATAATTGGAAGGTTGTGGGGGTCTCCTCCTGAGTGTTTCCTGATGTTTTGCCCATCTCATCAGGAATTTCGACGGAGGAATAAAATGGCACTCTATCTTCTGGACAGCTTGGTGTTTGTCTTTGGCTGTCAAGCAAAAAAGGGATGCAATTCCACTCATCTGGAGAAGATTAGAATGCTATGGGAAATATGAGAATATAGAAAAGGCAGCAAGAAAATAATAGCCGAGTCATGTCTCCCATTTGAGGAAGGCAGCCATCCCATAGGGCTGAGCAGACTGAACTCCCATTAACTTTATGTGAGTGCAGTCATCAAGAACAGATTAGCTTGTACAAATACAGTTTAAAAGAAAAGAAAATTCCATCAGCCGCTAGCATTACTAATATCACAGCACTTTCCAGACCTCAAAAGCTGAAGAAAGATTGTGTGCTACACCAGTAACCGTTGGGTCCAAGTTAGGGTTGCCACTGAATTTTGCCTCAAGTCGAATCCAAAGCAAACTTGGAGGGTCCTGCTCAGGAGGAAACATCTGGAAGAGTTTTGAGGGAAGCTAAAATGATTCCAATAAAGTTAGTGATTTTTTTTTTCAGAGAGCAGGTGAGTGTATAAACCTCTGCAGAACTGCTACTGTATTTTGTTTAAAGTGAAGTTCTAAATGAATTAGGATTCGCCACACGAGAAATGTCTGTAGGAATCTCACGGTTTGGTCTTCTCAGAGAAATTGCGTGCATTCTGATGTGCTGTAAGTGATCATGTTCCTAGGTTTCTGCTCTAGATCCTAACCCTAAACATTTTGCGAGTTACATGAGAACCAGAAATCTTTTTATATGGGAAAACTACTTTATAAAACAGTGATTCTTAGCAGATTTAAGACCAGCAAACAGCACAGGCCTCGTTTGCTGCATGCATCATGCTCCAAGACACTATAATTTCACTGCAAATAAACAGACATAAAACAGGCATAACAAATTGGACATTTTGTCTATAATCCAAGTTTATGTAATCATCACTGTATACTTAAATAAAACTTACAGCTAGAATTATCCTCACTAGCATTCATTGCACTGACCTAAAACTTGGCTTGTTAATGTTTGCACCATTTCTACTTCATGTTTGGACTATCTGTGAATGATGGAATGTCTTTACTAATGTTCCAGGTACAGGATTTAGGAAGCAGATGTATGCAGTGGCTTTCCTCTCTAGGTACCTGGTTGAAAGAGATTTCTGCAATGCTAATGAATGTGTTCATTTGTTTTTACATCACATTCCTACCCCACCTATTTTCCAAGGAGCTCGAGGCAGTAGCTCTGTGAGTTAAGTTAGCTGAAGAAATAGTGACTGGTCTACAGACCGCGTGGACAGCAATATGGGAAGAGCCAAACACCTGGAGCCAGGAGCCATGGGACCAACCAGTAGTTGGGACCTGAGGGAAATCAAGAGGCAGGGTCAAAAAGCAAGCCAGAAGTCAAGGTCAAAGAGCAAAGCAGGGTTGAAGGACAAACCAGTGTCAAGATGCAGGGCAGAACCAGTAGACAGATCAGGTGGTGCGACTGAAAGGTCAGCTAGGAGTCGGATTTGAAGAATAATTAAGAATATAAGAACGTGCCAGAGCTCAGGACGACCTTGCTGTCTTTGTACTCATTCCTGCCCAAGAAGATCTAATGGCCAGGTTAGGTGGGTGGAATCGGTCCACAGCCTGAAGGTGCTTGAGAAGCACTAGAGGTCTTTGAAATATTAAATACTTGCAATTCAGTGTTTCACCACACAAGACAGTTCCTGATATTCAGTGAGCTTCACTGAGGATTTGGAAACAGGGTCTCCTCAGTTCTTCTTAGGGGCCTCTGACACTCTATCTCCAGGTATACCCTCCAGGTATTGTTGACCTACAACCAGTGCTATTTTTCTAGAGAGAGAAAAAGGTGCCGGAACGCACCGTCAACACCTACCTTGTTCTCTTAGAATGACAGTGGAGCCCACCTGAGAGGTACCAGAACTGAGTTCCAGTGAGTTACGGCTGAAGAAAAGCCCTGGCTACAATGCTCATTGGCCATGCTTGGCAGGGGCTGAGGGGGACTGTTGTCCAACAACTTCTGGAGGACACCACATTGGCTGCTTCTGTTTGATTGATTGATTGATTGATTGATTGATTGATTGCCTGATTTAATGTATATACCTCCCTTCACCCAAGGATCATGGTGTGGCTTACTGTTCTACTATACTGCAATGTCCCTGTACCACCCGCATTATACACATTGCTGACTTTTTCAATATGAAGACTAATTTGTGTCAATCAATTAATCAAACCTTTATTGCATTAGCATACAGCCATAGCAGGATAAAACAAAAATGCTATAGACAAGCAACCAAACAAAATTCAAAGCGATATTACTGGGGTTATGACAATTAAATTACCCTAAGACAATAATGTAGAGATTTAGTTGCCGGGGCCGGGAATCTAGAATGTGGATATATATAAAGCATATAATAGCCCCAAAATAGTCTCGGCACATTAGGTTAAAAAAGGTAATGAAAGAATTAAAACAGGTCCAGGTCTAGGACACACTACCCAGTCAGAGTAGCCCTGAGTTTCAAGGCCTGCAGTATAAAGATTGCCACCCCACGTGAAACTTGGGGATTTGCGTCCACAAGAAGCAATTTCAAACAATCTTCCTTAGATGTAATGGTGGACGGGATCAAGCGGAGGAGCTTAGTTCTTATTAGCTCATAAATAGGGCAGTAGAAAAAGAAATGTATAAAGTCCTCTACTTCATTCATTGTGCATGGACATAGATGCTGAGTAATAGGGGTCTTAGAATAAATCCCCTGCAGGAAGGCCGTGGGTATAGAATGGAAACGGGCCATGGTAAACGCTCTTCTCAAATTGGGCTCCGTCAGGTCTATCAAGTAGTTGGCAAGTGATCTTACCACTTTCACTTTAGGGAGCCACATGGAGAGGCGAGCTGTGGTGGACTGTGCCCGGTCCATGGCCTCATCTCTTGTAAGAATCCAGGCCTGGATTTTATGTTGATCCCAAGCTGACAGCGTGTCAAGATCTGGGAGGGAGTAGCGTGCAGTAATAGTCTCCATGGCCTTGGACCATTTATTGCTGTGAGAACAAGTTAAAAAGGCTTGCCTGGCTAAAAGGGAACCTGGGGCTTTGATTAATTTACAATAAAAACTAGTAATTCTAATGTGGGCTCTCGCAACAATGGAGGGGAGGCCCAGTTCTGTTCTTAACTGTGCAGCAACCAAGCCCTTGGGGAGGCCCAGTAACTTTCGTGTCAGAAGAACGCAACATGTGATGCAGGTGTGGCTTTCAGATACAGCACCCAGAGATAAAAAGTGCAGCCAGGAAGGCAAACAGTCACAGCAAACCACTGTCCCCGCAAGTTCTGTGCATTGCAAAATGGGAAAATTTCAGAAATATTTATGTCGCTCAAAAAGTAGAAGGAAAAACTTTTGCTTGCTTGCAACAGCAAAACAGTGTATACTCAGTAATACAGGAAGTGAAATGCTGTTCACAGAAGCTACCCATTTTTGTTCGATATAGAGGAAACTCCATAAGAAGGAAGCTGCAAAATTTTGCATGGAAATCTGAGTAAGAGATAATTAATCACTGGGGAGCCTGTAACATTTAATCTTTTGCAGTCAAACGGCAAAAGAAAAGACACCTTTCTCTCACAAAAGGATCAATTTGTGCAGCCGTTCTCTCTATTTTCAGCTGTATTTAAAAGGTAAAGGTACTCCTGACAGTTAAGTCCAGTCGCGAACACCTCTGTGGTTGCAGCGCTCATCTCGTTTTAGAGGCTGAGGGAGCCGGCATTTGTCCACTTCCGCAGACAGTTTTTCCAGGTCATGACTAAGCTGCTTCTGGCGAAGCCAGAGCAGCGCACGGAAACACCGTTTACCTTCCTGCCGGAGCGGTACCTGTTTATCCACTTGCATTGCGTGCTTTTGAACTGCTAGGTTGTCAGGAGCTGGGACCGAACAATGGGAGCTCACCCCATCATGGGGCCTCAAACCGCCGACCTTCCGATAGGCAAGTCCAAGCAGCGCAGTGGTTTAAACCACAGCACCACCCATGTCCCTTCAGCTGTATTTAAATGGAGGGGAAACAAGGCAATTGCCCAGGGTGGTGAATTTGAGAGGGCATTGTTTGCAGCACCTGCAGTGGGCCGGACTCTTAGCTTTCTTTCTTCATCTACCTTTTGATTGTTATTGGTATGAGCTTTCGTGTGCATGCACACTTCTTCTTGGTCCCTAAGATGCTACTGGAGGGACGCAGGTGGCACTGTGGGTTAAACCACAGAGCCTAGGACTTGCCAATCAGAAGG
This sequence comes from Podarcis cretensis, assembly GCF_951804945.1. Classification (NCBI taxonomy): domain Eukaryota; kingdom Metazoa; phylum Chordata; class Lepidosauria; order Squamata; family Lacertidae; genus Podarcis; species Podarcis cretensis. The sequence goes on from NC_137175.1 coordinate 73,310,620, forward strand.
TCAGCAGTTCGAATCCCCGCGACGGGGTGAGCTCCCATTGCTCGGTCCCTGCTCCTGCCAACCTAGCAGTTCGAAAGCACGTCAAAATGCAAGTAGATAAATAGGTACCCCTCTGGCGGGAAGGTAAATGGCATTTCCGTGCGCTGCTCTGGTTTGCCAGAAGCGGCTTAGTCATGCTGGCCACATGACCCAGAAGCTGTCTGCGGACAAACGCTGGCTCCCTCGGCCAATAAAGCAAGCTGAGCACTACAACCCCAGAGTCGGTCACGACTGGACCTAATGGTCAGGGGTCCCTTTACCTTTACCTAAGGTGCTACGGGAAGGAATTTCTGTATTTTGTTTCAACTACAGCAGACCAACACGGCTACCTACCTGTAATTAGATAAAATACATATTTTGTTATGTGCAAATGGCTTTAGATACCTACTAGGTCCATAAGTTACAATATAGTATATATTCAACACAAAAAACAGCGACAATTTGTTGTTGACAAAGGACAGCTGGACATATAAAGGGCCCCATTACCTTCAGTAGCTATGGGCCTCATCAAACCTAAATCCAGCCCTGACTATTGTATTATACTGTCACCCGACTTGGGGAGCATATCCCCATTCATCTCTTGAACATCTTATCTCAGTACCAACAGCTAAATGGCTCAGGACCGCAGTACCTCAAGACCCCCTCTTTCCATATGAACCTACCCGGACCCTGAGATCATCTTCTGAGGCCCTCCTTCATGTGGCTCCTCCTTGAGAGGTCCGGAGGGTGGCAACATGAGAATGGGCTCCCTCTGCAGTGGCTCCTCATCTGTGGAATGCTCTCCTCAGAGAAGTTCACCTGGCACCTTCATTATACACCTTAAGGCATCAGGCAAATACGTTCTTTTTTAACCAGATCTTTGCTTGACCTGACTAACATCCTATACCCTTTTAAAATGTGGCTCTTTGGGAGGGGGGTATTATTGGGTTATTGCTTTTATTTTGATTTTATATATTGTGATCTCTTTTGTGAACCGCCCTGAGACCTCTGGGTATAGGTTGGTATATAAATTCAATAAATGAAATCAGCTATAATTTCTTTCTGGACTGCCTGCCCAGGTTGGACCTTGGAAGCATCATATTGGTTCTGATCCTTTCCGTATGGCTCTGTCCAGAAAGTGGTTCTGAGGGACTGCTGCTTGACACCATAAGGAAACCTCACCCACCTTGGGTTGTCCCAGGATTCCCCAGTAGATGCGTGTGATGACATGTGATCGGACATTTCCAAGTTGCTATTTTCTGTTCTGAGCTGCTTGCAAATCTCAAAATAGACAAACCACACACATCCACTCATTTCCCACACATGCTGCCGATCTCATGAAAGCGTTCACCCTCCCAGCTCTTTATTTACCGCCATGACATCTTTGCACCAACATCCTTGCACAAGGCAGCTAACCCCCGCCTCTAGCTGCCTTCACGCCAGCTCCTGTCCCACCGGAGCTCTGATCTGACTGGTTTGAGAGCACACCATCTCTTTGCTTCACTCCCTCGCTCCATATCTGATCCAGATGCATCCTGAGCAAGCCATGTTACAAGTGTGACACATGGTTGATGGATGAGCTTGTATCTCTGACATTTGGCTGTAGTTTAAGTGTCAGGGCTGAGTGATATAAGAAACAGTAATCACACAGCCTAAGAAATCCCATTAATAAGTTAACATTTTCATCCAACAGCCACAGGAGCACGAGGCAATGTGCCCACGCTTCTCAGTCACAGTTTTTCTTAATGTGGCCTATTGCAACCAACCAGCATGATCTATAATGAGCATATTGGCTTTTCTGCTTTTTTTTTTCTTTCTTTCTCCTGAAGTTGCAGACAATCTTTCTCTTTCTCTCTGTACACTCGCCCCTGATTTGCTTAGTGGTTTTGGAGCCTGAGGGAGGGGTGGATTAAATTGGAAAATATAAATAACAAATCAAAAATTAAAATTGATTGGATAAACAATTTCCCTTAGTCTCTTTCTTAATAAGTAATCGATTGGTTGATCAATATTCATTATTTCCCAGAACATACCAAACTGTTTATTGAACAAATGAATGGCTGAGCTGCAATGACATGAAATCAAGAAAGAAAACCAATTTCTTTAATAACATGGTCCTGGACACATGATCCCATTTTACCAGGTTGTCTTGCACTGACCGATATGCTGGGGCAACCCCTTTTAAAATGCAAACAAACAAACAAACCCAAAAACAACCCTCAGGAAAGTCAAAGTAGTCATGGCTAAATATCAAAATTAATTTCCCAAAGAGCAATATGAACAGAGATGCTTTATGCAAACATACATGCACAAAGCATGTAGTCACATGATTGTCCCCTCCCCAATGCATGTTTGTTACTTGATTTTGCTCTTCTTTTATGTGGGTGTTAGCATTCTTATCCACACTTGTTCATTATCTAGCATATTCTCCAGATTTTCAACTCAAATTCACAGCAGAATAACAAGATATGCAAAGCACTTCCAAGCAAAGTCTCCAAGCATTGCAAAATGTATTTCTCTAATAAGTTGTCATTCATCAGATTCAGCAGCTCATAGCAACTATATATAGAATATGTACATTGGTTTGCTTCATATATTTTTTTCAGATGTCAAACTTGAAAACCATCCTCAGTGTTGTAGCAACGATTTGCATACTGCCGCTACTAATTATTTGTACACCCATCATCATTCTAACATTCAAATTAAAGATAATGTGGCCAAATCCAATGAGTCAGACACTGATTGAGAAGTGAAATACCTGAAAAACTTAAGGATGAGGCTGGCCTGAAGTGTTCAGTTGTTTTTGTTATTTTCAGTTTGTTTCATATTGAGTATAATTCAAGACACATGTATCCTGTCTTATTGGGGGTATGTGTATGTTTCAATCAACAGAAGTAGAGGTGGTACAATACTTAGATTCCCGCACAAACCTGGGTCCAACCTGTTAGATATTAGGGCTGCCATACATCTGGATTTTCCCAGACATTACCGGGATTTCAAAGGCAGAAATGACGTCTGGGGGGTGGGATTTCTGCGATGTGCTGCTTTGTCCCGGATCTTAGGCAAGTCAATAATAAAAAAAATCCTTTAAAAAGCTCAACAATTTTGGCATCTTCCTAAAAAAGTTCAACAACTTTTGGGGTGTCCCGAATCAGTGCTGCTGCTGGCACTTCTCCACCAGCAGTGTGTGGCTTCCTGAGGCAGCAGTCTCAACCTGCCTAATGGCTGAGCCGGCCCTGACCAAAGAGCAGTCAGCACTACTAGACAGAGATCCAATACAGTGGTACCTCAGGTTACAAAAGCTTCAGGTTAAATATGCTTCAGGTTACAGACTCCGCTAACCCAGAAATATTACCTCGGGTTAAGAACTTTGCTTCAGGATGAGAACAGAAATTGTGTTCCAGTGGCGCAGCAGCAGCGGGAGGCCCCATTAGCTAAAGTGGTGCTTCAGGTTAAGAACAGTTTCAGGTTAAGAACGGACCTCTGGAACAAATTAAGTACGTAATCAGAGGTACCACTGTATCTAGCAAAACAGATTTGATCCACCTGCTAAAGTCAGAAAAGACAGCAGTCGCAAGGGAAGTCCATCTGGTAGCCACCATTCATCATCTGATAAGAACCATCAATGGCCAGAGAGAACTGTTGGGGCAGCCCCTCCCACCACGTCCTTTGGGGTGGTTTAAGAAAGACCTGTGTGACCTGAGGAAAGTGCAAAGTCACCAGCTCCAAAGGGACCACCAGTGGCCTGAGGGAACCTCTGGCACAGCCCACCTTCGTTCCTCTGTGACTATGGCCACATCTGCACCGTATATGTAAAATGCTGTTATACCACTTTAACCACCATGACTTTCCCCAAAGAATCCTGGGAACTGTAGTTTGTGAATGGAGCTAGGAGCAGTTAGGAGACCCATCACAGAGCTACGATTCCCAGCACCCTTAATATACTACAGGAGCTTTCATTCTTTGGAGAAGCCTTGTCTGCTAAAGTCACGCCAGAGTGCTTTCAACATATGGCATGACCTGTGTGAACACAGGGAATCCTGGTCCCATGGAGTTTGTTCCATCAGCTTTCAGGTGGCCCTCCCTCATTATGTTTTATATAATTTATTTGTCTTCAGCATTTTAAAATGGCAAACTGTTGTGGGTGCCTTGGCAAACAAACCCAAGGAAGCAACAGCCAGGAGCCCCTTGAGCAACTGTCATGCAGAAGATACCAGCGAAGCACAAATACTCTTAAAGATTCCTCCTTTAACAAGGGGGAGGGGGAGTTTGTTTCCACATCAGCACCAGTATATAAGGATGGAGTTCAGCTCTGGCTCTTACGGGAGCAAAGTAGTCTTAGAATCTGTGGTCTTGTTGTTCCCTCAGCAATCCTTTACCAACTCTCCTATGGTCCCCAGCTGCTGCTTTCTGCTTCCGGCTACCTTCTTTATATTTATTTCATTTCATTCATGAACCACTTTTCCTATGAAAGGCCTTGAAGTGGTTTAGCAATCAGAGCATCAACAATAAAAACATATATCAGATAATGAAACATCTACGGACAGTTTCAAATCCAATGCAAACTGGGATAATTAAGAATAACAATGGCAACAACAGTCTTAAAAAACCCTCCACTTCAAAAAAAACTGCTTGAAAAAGGAAGACCTTCAGTAGGCTCCAAAAATACAATAGAGACTATATAAGTGCCTCATATGTAAGAAGAAGGTGTTCCAAAACGTAAAGTCCCTGTTCTGAGTCCTTATAGCTAGCTACCATCTGCATGGCATGCTGGGTGGTGGACTTCCTTCCATCTTAGGTCCCCAGCAGCAAAAGCAAAAGCAAACAAAGCAATAAGGCCCCTGGGATGAAATCACAGTAGAAACAGAAGAGAATGAAAAGAGTATCTGATGAAACGAAATTGCAAGTGGGTAAATAGTGCGTGGACAAAAATGGACGTCTAGTTTAAAAAAATAAAATAAGGAGAGGGGTTTTTTTAATAAAAAAAATGAAATTGGTTTATTAAGTATTTCATTTATATTCAGGATCCCGTATAATAACTGGTTTAAAATAATGTCTGGATGTACTACAGCCATATCCACACTAATCATCTCTTTAAAATGAATCTGTGCCCTCTGTCATACACACTGAGTTAGAGCATGTTTTTCTATGAAAACCAATGAACTAGAGACAAAGATATTTTGACTTTTGAGGTCAAGTAAAATAAATATGACGCGTTCAGTCATAGATTGTAGTAATTATTGTGAAAATTACAAATACTACCAAAGAGCATGGACATTTAATTTTCCATGTTATAGAGGGAAATTGCTCTGGTCAGTAAATGGAAACTCTTACTTTTGTGACTGGTTAACAGGGCAATCCTACACATCTCTGCTCAGAACGAATAATAATAATAATAATAATAATAATAATAATAATAATACCCCGCCCATCTAGATGGGTTTCCCCAGCCACTCTGGGCAGCTCCCAACAGAATACTAAAAGCACAATAAAACATCAAACATTAAAAACTTCCCTAGAAAGGGCTGCCTTCAGATGTCTTCTAAAAGTCAGATACTCATCACAAGGTGAGGCCACTCTAAGTAAAGTGGGTATAGGACCGCAACCTAAGTCTTCAAGTAAATTGGGATGAGGAACTCTTTTAAGGCTGAGGGCCACATTTCCTTCTGAGCAACTTTCTAGGGGCCACATCTCAGTGGTTGCCAGGCAGGGCAAAACGAGCAGAGAAGAGAATGTACATTTTAGCTTTGTACAGTATGCTAGTTTCTGTGCCTCCTCACACAATCCTCTCTCATCTCCATTTGGGCAAACGAGATGCATTATCCGAGTTCAAAGACACGTGCAAAAGACACAGGCAAAAATACAACATTCAAGGGCAGGGCAAAGTCAGGACAATGGGGAAGTGTCTGGGAAGAGGGTGTGGCCTGAGGAGAGTCCCAAATACCAGCTGGAGAGGCCCAGAGAGTTGTATTCAGCCTGTTTTCCCACCCCTGAAATAGGTGGTCTTGCTTAATGCCCTTCATTTGACGTGTATACAGAGAGAGGCATCCTTAAGTTCACAATGGTTCTTATAATGCAAATACAAACCCCATAGCATAAAAGGCACAATGCAAGCCTAGCCTCAGGTTTTGGACAACATTCCTGAGTCTCTGTTCAGTTGCAAAGAGATATGTTTCATTGGTTGCTAGACTAATTAAGTATGTCTGTTTGTTCAGTAAATATATGAAGTAGAAAGTCAGAAACTTGATTTAAATTACCATTTGGGTTATTCAAAATACAATTTTAATCAATTATTTAACCCTGGGCTGCAGTTAGACAGAGGAGTGTTTTTGTTATGGCTTTAAAACTGAGGGCAAAGAGAAGGGTGGCAAAAAGTCTTCCTGAAGAAGAAGTGGGATTTAAGCAGGGATGGAGGGATGGAAGAATATGCCTATTTCAGTATCTCTCTGTTCCTGATTTTTGCACTCTTGAGTTCAGTTGTCCACATCAGTTTTTGAAGTCCTTGCGAAAATTCATCAGCATTGAAGTGTGAATTTCTCCTAATGGAAACACTTGTGTGCAATTTTGCTTCTCATACACTTTTGTAAAACAACTTCTCCAAATACAGTGTATGTTTGCATGTTCTTTTCACCAATATATGCAGTTTTGTGCCCACTTTACTTTTATGCATTTTTGTAGCCATTTTGATGGTGGGAGAACTGCACTGCAAAATTCAGCGAAGGTTGTTCTAAGGGTGTGTTTCCCAACCAGGGGCCATATGCCCCCCAGGATATTCTGAGGGAGCCACAGGTGAAAATCACATAAATGGGGGGCCATAGCACAAGGCTAGGGGGCCACAGAGGGAAGTGACAGGTGAAGAGGAAAAAACATTTTTTTAAAAAATCCGCTTGGCCAAGATAAGGGGGCCTAGTGCTCCTTTTTGCCATTTGGGTTTTCTTGGAGCAGTCCTGGTTTGTTTCCCCAGGGGTATTTGAAGGGAGGAAGAGTCATGGATAGCCTAATCAAAGAGGAAGTTTTCAAATGCGTGACAAGTAATCACACGCACCCTGGTGGGCAGCAGAATCTAGAATCAATAGAAACTGAAATTCACATATTATGGATGCGCACAAACAATTCCAAGGTGAGTGAAAACTACATTTTTTGTGCTATAAACAGTTTAAGCCTCAGGCCGCCTAAATAGGGCTTAAGTCAGAATCATAGCATAGCTAAGTTCTAACCAGGACTAATGTGCTATGCAGCAGAATTGTACTCCTCCAAATGTTGTGACACAGTTCTTAGCAGTTTAAACATATTTAAATGTGCATTTGGAGGGAAATATAGATTGAAATATGTATTAAAGTGTGTGTAAATATAAAAAGAATGGGTTGCAGCCAACGAATATTTACTCAGAGAAGACCCATTGAAATTAATGACCGTAACCGACTCATATTCTGAGTATAAGTTAGTTGACCACAATCAACTGTGGCCATTAAAAATAATAATCAGGTATATGGAACAGACCTATGGGTAAAAACAAGCAAAAGTGACACATATCCTAGCATCATTGCTAGAAGCAGCTCATAAACATACATAATCTAAAAGCTAGCGTGCAGGTTGCTTGGTGCACAGGCTGAAAGCCTTTTAAATGTTACATGCACTGCCTCGAGTTTCAGTACTGACAACTGCCTCTCTACAGACTCCACCTGGCAGCCATCACATGTAAATCAGCGCTGAGTCAGACTTCATTCAAAGTTGTTCAGTGACAGGGCTTGGACTGCTATGTCTAAATTAAGTCAGGCTTGGGGATTAGGTAGGCAAAGAAGTTCTCGCAACAGTGTGATGAAAGGGAAAAGAAAATGAAACCAAATGCTGAGTTAACTCAACAGGGGCAGGGGCAATGGCTTGAGTCAAGCTCTGTGACAAGCTAACTGGAATTTTTGGCCACAGACTGTATGGTTGTTTGGGAAACTGCTGAATCAGGAAGAAGGATGCAAGATAATATTTTATAGCCCCAAATCACTGTACCTGGTGCTGCTTTTATGGGCCTCTGCCGCTTTAGTGAAATGTCCAAACTGTTATGTACTGAAGTTCTCACCCTGGGCCAGCAGGGGGATACTGTAGATAGTTTTCACTCAGGTCCACGTCAGTTATTTTAGGCGGGAAACCCTGGGCTGTTGTTGCTACAATGTTGACAGCCGGCTGCCTATAAAAGCAGGCGGGCTGAGCTGTTTGCAGTCAGTTCTATTCCAGCTTACAAAATAAAGAGCTGTTTTGGAGAAATCGCTGTGTTGTCTGCTATGTCAACCCACAACTTAACACAAACCATTAGATTTGTTCCTTTTTGTCAAAGTGTCAAACCTTGAACGATCAGAGGTGGTGGCCCAAAACGACCAGCTTGGCTGTTGTGATATTATAGCAGCATCTAGATGCAATAAATAAATGGGCAGGGTATTTTATTTTATCATTTTATTTTGCAGTTCAAGGGAATTTGTGTTCTGTTCATTATCTAGCCCTTAACAGCACAAAGACTTCGACAATTTCAGTATCAACAGTTTCACGGCACTTCGGTGCATGTTACATGCCTCAGCAATAATAAAGGATAATTTGGGTGGTGGTGATAAGATACGTACAGCAGAAGTGAAAATTTCTGGTGGTGTTCCAGCAGGACCCATGTGACTGATCTGCTTTCAAAGCTCTGGCATTGGCTGATAAGCCACTTCCTTCCTGGTAAGCATGATTTGGATCACAGCCTCAGTCTCCCTGTCTTCTTCCTGGAAAAGGTAACAGGCAGTTTCCCTTTCCTGGAAATGAGACTGGGGAAACTTTTGTATCCCGCAGGCTGGACAGAAGATGGAGCTGCTGAGCAGCCATGAAATGCAGGCTTTCCTTTATGACTGCATTTGTTGTTTATCTGTTTACTGATCATCTTATCCGCATTGGATCCCCCCCCCCCGACCCCCTGGAAGCCCAATTACATTGCCAGGTAAGGATCACCTTATTAAGTGGCACCAACATGCTCCCTCCTATTTCTGAGATAAACAAAATGAGCTCAAAGCTTTGTTATTTTATTATTTTACATCTGGTTCATCAGATTAGTCCCCAGCTACCTGTCTAAGCACATTAGACGCAGAGGGCACCCTAAGTATCTCTTCTTACGTCTCAGCTAAATATGCTAGGACCATGACATCAGTTTCAAGAGTGATAAAAATGAAACTTTCCCCCCCTCTCCAACCATTATTGTCTAAAATGTTAATGGAGCTGGCTTTTTTTTTATTTTTATGTGATCGATAGCTGGGGGGAAAGTGCCCATAAATTACTAAAGGCAAATACCATTCTATTAGCACTCAGGAGATTTTGCAACATTTGCCCAGTGCTAGATTTTACTTTACAAAAAAGAAAAAAATATTAATTTGCTGAAAGCCGAAGTTCATGTCCTCCCGCTTAAAACTGCCTTTGTCCTATGCCTTCCCCTCTTTCTTTCCCATTTTGTAAAAAAAGGGGGGGATGTTTTATTGAGAAAGAACCTTCTGAAGTACTCTTAGCTGCAGTTTCAATTAACATTCTACCTCTTTACATTATATGTTTTTATGAAATCATTAACTATTGCCATGTTTCTATTATGATACTATTAAGAAATAAAGCGACTTATGGAAATGGAGTTGTAAAAGAAAATGCATGACAGTTACTAGGAGCAACATCTGTGCACCATCATCCTAGCTTACACTAATTTTCCAACGATTGCTCCATTCATTATGGAGCATTGTTACTCACAGTGGCACAACCCTGATTTCCATGCATTTACGAACTGAAGCACAGAGAGGGTAAGTGGGAGCCCTAATCAATACCACTTTTCATTTTCTTTCTAATATGCTGCCTTTCCCCCTTTTCTTTTCCTCCTGTGCCCAAGTCCAAAAAAAGGATCCTGACGCTATAGTCATAAAATGTAATTCTTCTAGAGAAACACAGACAATAATGCTTTCTGTATTCGGGCATATTGCATATTCTAATGGCATTTGGCTAAATTGAGTATGGATTTAACATCAAAGGCTTCATGAATTTTTCAAATGAGATATTAAAGTCAATATTTCAAGTGAAAGATATTTCAATTTAGTTGCACACACGACAATAAAAAAAACACACACACCGCTTCTCTATAAGGCAGAGCTAGTAGTGACTGTGGCAATATAAGTTCATTCAGGAAATTACTAGTTTATAAGAAAATCAAACATGAGGTTGCGAGATTGCAATGAGGTGGAATAAATTAGACTAACCGATATGCACCAGTGTGCGCTCTCTCTCTCTCTCTCTTTAATTTCTCATAGTCTGGAACAGAACTTGCCACTGGGCACTTTGTGGCTTGATGCTGGCTTTAGGTTTCTTTCCTGGACTTGTTTGTTTGTTTGGAACTCATCTGATTAGCATAAAACATTTGCATCCCGGCTATAGAAATGTGAAATGATTTTCACCTCTGGAAAGTGTAGGGTAGGCCTCATGTGCCCCTGCAGAGAACTGTGCACTGCTTAAAGCAAGTTGCGTTTGCATCAAACTCTCAACACCGTGGAGCCCAAGCAGTGGACATTTGGCATTTGGCGTCGAAAGAGGTTTCTTCTCCCGCAGCTCTTTCGATATCTCTCTTCACCGCAGGGGGCAGAGCATTTGGGGTTTATTGTCACTTGCTTTTACGGAACTAGGAGCAGCCTCAAGCATCTGGAAAGGCACGGCAGAAGTCAATAACATAAATAAAATATCAGATTGGAAGATCTTGTGTTAAAAACTAAGAAAGCTCTTCTTAGGAATGGAGAGGAAACCCATCACTGGATTTTGCATTCATGCTCAGAGCATAGTACAGTGGTACCTCGGGTTACAGACGCTTCAGGTTACAGACGCTTCAGGTTACAGACTCTGCTTACCCAGAAATAGTACCTCGGGTTAAGAACTTTGCTTCAGGATGAGAACAGAAATCGCATGATGGCGGCAGCGGGAGGCCCCATTAGCTAAAGTGGTACCTCAGGTTAAGAACAGTTTCACGTTAAGAACAGACCTCCGGAATGAATGAATTTCTTAACCTGAGGTACCACTGTAGCTGATTGCCATATTTGGGACAAGGAAGGGATTTCTAGTCCCATGATAATTTCCCATTTTCCCTTGTAAAATGGGTCATGGCTGTGTGGCATGAGCCATCTAGGAGAGCAAATGAAAAGGGAACAACTGAGAACTAGGCACCCGCCTGAAAAGACCTTCCCTAAAAGAAGTCTTCCCGCACCCCATATATTTGCACCAACACAGGAACACAAGAAACTGCTTATATGGAGTCAGACCAATGATCCATCTATTTCATTGTCTATACAAGCTGGCAGTGGCTTTCCAGGGTTTTGGGTAGGGTTCTCTCCCTACCTGAAGAAGCCAGAGATTGGACCACGGACCTTCTGCATTCCATACAGATGCTCCATCACTGGCCAGTGGCCTTCCGAAACATCTGACTGGCATACTTTACCATGATTTTGTTGTGCTCAATGAGACCTTGATATATTGCTATGAGTACACATGTGAGAAATGAAAACTTTTATGTGGCACAATGTATTGAGCACTTTTGAGTTCCATCATTTCCAATGGGAAGGAATTAAAAAGTCAGACAAATTTGACCTCCTCTCTCTCTCTCTCTCTCTCTCTCTCTCTCTCTCTCGTCAAGTCCTCATTTGTTCATGAATCAGCAGGTGGATCAGCAACATTATGTCCTGTTAAAGATGTATTAAATTATCTAGAAGGCGTTTTCTTTTTCGGATAGATCCACACAACATTTGGAGTCAACGCAATATCCTGGCTTATTTCCTTTCCCTTAAAAAAAAAAAAAAATCAAAGAAAATATATCTGTGCAATGTGTCAGCATGGCATGTCTATCAGCACAATGTTGTATTATGATATCTTGACATATCACTCTGAAACACATGGGCTTGTATCATTTAACGGCACAGAATGGAACATCTGATTGCAACACATGAAAAAACAGCAGCCTGCCACTGTCATGGAAATGGTGTACTATCTGAATACCCAACACATCCTCCTTGCTCAGATACAGGAAAATTGCTGATTGGGCATTTTCTGGGATTCAGCATACTGTTGTTGCTTAACAAGCCATAAGCATTTGCACAAGCAACATAACATAGAATAATTTTTGACTACTGCTTACATCGAGTCCTTCGGCTCTAATGATTCAGAGACCTCCTGGGCTGTTTCTATAGCCATTGCCTTCTAAGATATCAGTATCAAGTTGAGCACAGTGTGAAAGCCATCATTATCTGGGCCAGATTCTGCAAAAACAACTGCCATTTTAAAAACAGATTAACAGGTAGGTGGGTAGGTAGATTGATCAATAGATCAATAGATTCAGAATATATATGATAAAATAATTAAAATCCAAATGCCATGATATATATCAAAACCCACATGAAAGCATTCAGGAAGTTTAAAATCATATCCATAAGTCTTAGATTTGCTTCTCTGAGCCTGAAGAGCACGCAGCAATTAATAAACATGTAATTTCATAACTGATTTATTTTATTTTATTTTATTTTATTTTATTTTATTTTATTTTATTTTATTTTATTTTATTTTATTTTATTTTATTTTATTTTATTTTTTGCTTACCTGTTTCTTTTTCTCTATTACCAGAGCAAGCTACTGCTTCTAACTTTTCTTGTTCAAAGTTGTTTTGAATGAATAATCGAGTATTTCCCATAGCACATGCTATAGCCATTCTGTTTAGACAACAGTTACATGGAGAACCGGCTAACAGGATTGTGGCTGCTGCCACTCTCTGTATCAGGGATAGGGAACCTGTGGCCCTCCAAATGTTGTTGAACTCCAACACCCATCGTGCTTGACTATTGGCCATGTTGGCCGAGGTTCATGAGAAGTGGAATCCAACAATATCAGAGGGCCGGAGGTCCCTTTCCCCCAGTGTATATTGTTCAGAAGACTGGCCCAGAACCTACATGTGTACAACGTGTACAATGTGTACAACACAGGCTTTGTATACACAATCGGTACCATGATAAAGCACAGGGTAAAACTCACTCAATGGGACTTGTCTCGCCTAATATAGATGGTGGATGCACTCGGTCCATTTACATTTCAGTCCCAAGAATATATGGATAAGGGACAGCCATAATGAACTATCCTGCACATCTTAATATTTCCAACTACCGCACACCTGCCATTACTGTAATGTAGGGTTGCCATGTGTCCTCTTTTTCCAGGACACAACCTCTTTTTCAGGGGTAAAATTTCTGTCCAGGTGGATTTCTTAAATTTGCCGAAATGTCTCTGGCTATACCAGGGGTCAGCAAACTTTTTCAGCAGGGGGCTGGTCCACTGTCCCTCAGACCTTGTGGGGGGCCAGACTATATATATTTTTGGAGGGGAATGAATTCCTATGCCCCACAAATAACCCAGAGATGCATTTTAAATAAAAGGACACATCCTACTCATGTAAAAACACGCTGATTCCCAGACTGTCCATGAACCGGATTTAGAAGGTGATTGGGCCGAATTCGGCCCCCAGGCCTTAGTTTGCCTACCCACAGGCTATACTTTCTGGATGAAACATAGACATAACTGGTAGTTGAAGACTTGCTTTCCTCTTCTCTTCTCCTGCCTCCCTTAGCAATAGATCACAGCTTCTATAGCCTACATATAGTAGGGCTATAGAAGAGTCATCAAAGTGTCCTCTTTTTTGCTCTTCAGAATATGGCAACCCTACTAATGCCGTGTTCCACAGAATGGAAGATGGCAGGACACCCAAGGACGTGCTCTACAGAGAGCTGGCATCAAGCACCAGGCCCATTGGCAGACCAGCTCTGTGTTACAAAGATGTCTACAAACATAGCATGCTAGCTGGGAACATCAACCTCAACCCAGTGGGAATCCCTTGCAAACGACCACAGTACCTGGAAACACATCCATCAGGCCATGTATCCACAGCAGCAATCAGTGGAAGAATGACCACTGGGAGGAGTGCAGGTTGAAGAAACACCATGGTGCCTCTGCAGCAGCACAACCGGACATCTTCATCTGCCCCAGCTTCAACAAAATGTGTCTCTCCCACATCCGTCTTTACAGCCACAGCAGGCGCTGCAACCTTCCAGCCATTTGACTTCACCTCCAAAGGCACTCTCCTCCATTGTTTGCTGAGACAGATGGATGCCAAGAACAAAATTACAGGGGTGGGGAACCCCTTCAGGTGTTACTGGACTCCAACTCTCATTACCTCCAGCAAACATAGGCAGTGGTCAAGAATGATGGAGGTTGGAGTCTGGGGACCATGAACTTTCCACCTATTCTAGTGGTAGGTAAAGGTAAAGGGGCCCCTGACCATTAGGTCCAGTCATGGCTGACTCTGGGGTGGCGGCGCTCATCTCGCTTTATTGGCCAAGGGAGCCGGCGTACAGCTTCTGGGTCATGTGGCCAGCATGACTAAGCCACTTCTGGCAAACCAGAGCAGCGCACGGAAACGCCATTTTACCTTTCCGCCGGAATGGTACCTATTTATTTACTTGCACTTTGACGTGCTTTTGAACTGCTAGGTTGGCAGGTACAATTCTAGTGGTACTTGGGCATATAATTTCAATGCGCTCAGTTCTTGAACTATTGCAGGGGTGTGGGAAGATTGCAGAGCCCCAAATGAAATCTGCAAGCCCCACTCCTGACCCCACTTTAATTTAGGCAATCATGCCATCCCTGCAGCCTTCTAAAAACAGGGTCTAAAGTAAGTGGACTGGGTCCCCTCTGCCCTCCTCCCTTCTAATTTGATTACCGGATGTTCTATCTTTAGATATATATAGAGATGGATATTATCTCCTGCCTCCAGGCAAGGTGGGAGGTGGGGAGACACTTGACTAGATATTTGCTATTTCGCTTGACTTTTATGTAATAGCAATCTGTTTTGCTTTCAGCTCTGCTCAGCTGCATCTACAGTTCCCAGACATAGCACATTACAGGATTATGTCCACTATTCCCATATCACACTTACACTATCATCCTTTATTGTACTGTGTCTGCAAGCACACAGGAGCCAGGTAATATTCTGTGAGATTTTAGGTTACATTGCTTACAGCACATTTGGTTTCATTATCTTTTCCTTCCATGCTTCTTGTTTTTTATGGCGTTTTATTCACACACATCAGATTTATGCCGGAGTTTACTAGTCTGCCCCCTGGGATAAGTGGGCAGGAATTCTTTAGTCTCAGAGCTGGGTCTCTCGCTCTCTCTTGTCCCTCCCCCTGTTTTTAACCTCCTTTTGCTGATAAGACCTTTAAGGTTTCATTTCTGAATGATACTAGAAGACTTGTATGTGTGCAACAGCCTTAAAATCAGTGCTTGGTTTATGCCTGTTATGGCCCCCTTAATCCCTAGGAAGCTATGGGGAAGCAAGATTTGGAATAATGATGATGATGATGATGATGATGAAGATGATGATGGAAGAAGCCAGGAGCGAAGCCTATGAATTTCATTAAGGGCTCCGCTACCTTCTCACAGCAGGGACGCGGGTGGCGCTGTGGGTTAAACCACAGAGCCTAGGACTTGCCGATCAGAAGGTCGGTGGTTCGAATCCCTGTGATGGAGTGAGCTCCCATTGCTCAGTCCCTGCTCCTGCCAACCTAGCAGTTCAAAAGCACATCAAAGTGCAAGTAGATAAATAGGTACCACTCCGGCGAGAAGGTAAATGGCCTTTCCGTGCACTGCTCTGGTTTGCCAGAAGCGGCTTAGTCATGCTGGCCACATGACCCGGAAGCTGTACGCCGGCTCCCTCAGCCAATAAAGCAAGATGAGCACCACAACCCCAGAGTCGGTCACGACTGGACCTAATGGTCAGGGGTCCCTTTACCTTCTCACGGGCTTCAAATATTTGCAGTGGCTTGTCCAGAGAAGTGCAAAGGCAATATAAGCAGTGGAGAGATCAAAAGCCCTAAGTTCTAAGGGCCAAACTAGATAGGAATGGATAACTATTTGGGTGTTAAGCCTGGAAGCATGAAAAAGAAGAAGAAGAAGAAGAAGAGTTTGGATTTGATATCCCGCCTTTCACTCCCTTTAAGGAGTCTCAAAGCGGCTAAAATTCTCCTTTCCCTTTCTCCCCCACAACAAACACTCTGTGAGGTAAGTGGGGCTGAGAGACTTCAGAGAAGTGTGACTGGCTCAAGGTCACCCAGCAGCTGCATGTGGAGGAGCAGAGACGCGAACCCGGTTCCCCAGATTACAAGACTACCGCTCTTAACCACTACACCACACTGGCTCTGAGAGCACAAATCAGCTAAGGGCATGTCTACTGCGGGGATGGGCCTCCACCCCAACCTTTCCATGTTTATTGGCAAGGCCTAAGATCCCTCAAAGCTTTCTTGTGATCAAGAACCCTAAAACACTCCAGATGCCGCTAAACCACAACTTCCATTATCCCTGGCCATTGGCGGTGCTTGCTGGGGCTGATGGGAGCTGTAGTTCATCAACATCTGGAGTATCAAAGGTTCTCCACGCCTGCTCTATGTGTGCATGGAATGGAATGCAGCCTCTGTCCTCAAATAGGAATTTTGTGTCTATGCTTTCTTCTCTCGTCTTCTCTTGTGTATACATTGGCTTTCCTTGCTATGGTCCGTATTAACAAATAAGTACAGTGGTACCTCGGGTTAAGTACTTAATTCGTTCCGGAGGTCCGTACTTAACCTGAAACTGTTCTTAACCTGAAGCACCACTTTAGCTAATGGGGCCTCCCACTGCCGCCGTGCCGCCGGAGCGCGATTTCTGTTCTCATCCTGAAGCAAAGTTCTTAACCTGAAGCACTATTTCTGGGTTAGCAGAGTCTGTAACCTGAAGCATATGTAACCTGAGGTACCACTGTAATGCAAATTACTTTTTTTAAAAAAAAAACCAGACATTCTCAAGAAGTAATATTATCATGCCTAGAGATGCCCAGAATACAGCACTTCAGAAAGATGCACCTGGCTAAAATAACAATGTCAGCCTCTTTAGCTCCCTTGGAAGCACTTGCGCTGGGCAAGGAAAATCAAACCAGAAAGATGCCAAAATGAACATCTACTGCTATGTGCCACTTAAGCTCACAGTAACAAAAGTGCGGCATCTACTAGAATGATGGACAGTGAAACCACCCACTTCTCATCCTTTGCATGGCATTGTGTTTCAGCACAGCTTTTGACTAAACACTCACTGCAGGAATCCAAAATACCATTGCCTGGAAGTAAGCATCATTAAAATCAAGGGCACTTATTTGCTAAAATATATCTCTAGGATTCGGCTGTGGGCAAGACTTATCCATGGAAACAGACAGTTCCTACGATGACCCCTCTCATGGGTTGAAAGGGATGATGGAGCCATGTGGGCTATCACTCACATTCATTCAGAGCCCTTCAGAAAAAAATCTACTCATGCACCAATGGACATGTGTAGAGCTGTTTGCAGAGCCAAGAGTGAATCCTTGCACAACTGCCAGGCTGGTGACTGGGAGAAGCCACTGGACCATGTAACACCGGAGATCTATGTAGATTTAGCTCCCAGTATGTTTCTGAGTGCAATTCATAGTGTTGGTGCTGGCCTTTAAAGCCCTAAACAGCTTCAGCGACGTATACCTGAAGGAGCGTCTCCACCCCCATCGTTCTGCCCGGACACTGAGATCCAGTGCCAAAGGCCTTCTGGTGGTTCCCTCGCTGCGAGAAGCCAAGTTACAGGGAACCAGGCAGAGGGCTTTCTCAGTAGTGGCACCCGCCCTGTGGAACGCCCTCCCACCAGATGTCAAAGAGAACAACAAGTACCAGACTTTTAGAAGACATCTGAAGGCAGCCCTGTTTAAGGAAGCTTTTAATGTTTAACAGACCATTGTATTTTAATATTTTGTCGGAAGGTATAAATAATTTATTATTATTATTATTATTATTATTATTATTATTATTATCATCATCATCATGACTTTTGAATATGGTTGATAAGAATATGTATTTTTTATGTGTGTGTGAAATGATTTGTTTAGCTGCCTTTATTTTCATAATTAAATAAAAATGGTCAATCATCTCTTCTTCCATAAAAAAAAAAAAAAATAAATCTTGGAATTTGGTCTTCGCTTTCATCCATATTTTGAATTGTGTGTTTCCCACCCTCAGTAGTTTTGGCCTACCTAAGATGAGTCCATAAATATGAAAGGCTGTGCTGGTTTTCTTTATGGGTATTTTATTTACACAATTTTATTTGCTGAAATTGGGCAACATCATTGCGCCATGAATCACTGCATAACATCGTTCCTTTGCGGCATGGGATCTGGTAGTGTAGACCCAGGGGATCTTATTGAAAGAAGTCGTTGCCAAAGGAGACAGAAGTGGCACTGAAAAATAATGGCACTAAATTACTTTAAACAAATTGATTTTTCCTGCAGCTTGCTGGCAGATCTGATTTTAAAAAATCACTTGAACTGTAACAAAACAGCATCATTTTTGATGTAAAATTTCAAAACTGAATTCAGAACAGCTTTATCTAAAATGCAGATTTAACTATTAAGAGTAACATAGTAAGCTTTCTTTTATCAGTTCTGATCCTTATTAGTCCATCTATCTCAGGGCTGTCTACATGAGGGGTAAGGCAGCCGTGGTCTTCCAGGTATTGCTAGCCCATCATTCTTTTTAAATGTAATAATATTTTATTCTTTTTTTCCATATAGAAAGTTACATTTGTAAGTCAAAAATTAAATTCCAATTCAACAAAACTAGTGACTTCCCGCTCACCCGACATCAGTGTTTATAGCTCAAATTGCATGCAATTGTGTTTTAAGGTTCTTTCTTATCTAATTTCATCCTCTCTAATATGTTTCTTACATGTCAAACCCCGCTTTGGACTTTACATAAGGAAAATACTTTTTATATAGGCTATCATTATTCTTGACCATTGGCTGGGGGTCCCAGGGCTGATGGGAGTTGGGGTCCAATAACATCTAGGAAGGGGCACAGGTTCCCTATCCCTGGAAGCAGCTCCCCACTACTTCTGAAAGACGTCTTTCCCAGCCCTACCAGGATATGTCAGAGTTTGAACCTCAGGGACTTTTACAAAGCATGTGTTCTATTGCTGAGCTTGGTGATTATGTGCGTGAATCCACATTAGAATTGCATCGCAGCGGTGCTGACATTAAGATGTATTGTACAAGGACCCCAGAAAGAGCCTACACAAAGCAGATGACCATTTAGCAGTTAAGGCAACATATCGCAATACAAAATGTCTTTCAGGGGAGTTCAAGGGCTTTCTCCACCCCCCCCCTTCCCCTTGCAATTTCACATGAATGTTTATAAATAAAAAGAGGAATGAAAGTCCATTTGGCAGTCATTTGATTTTTCTCCAGTTTAATAGGCTTTTAAAATTTGCCCATTCATCATGTTAGGTTTCTTTTCTCATCAGGCTTCTCCCCACCCCCCACCCCCCTGGCCCTAATTCAGTTTGCTCATCTTAGGAGAAGAATCACATTTAAGTATTTAGATTAAATGTATCTGTCTTGCCATAGCTGGTCACTTCTCTTACAGCATCTAGTACCTTTCGAGCTAAGAGCAGCAATAGCCAGCCAAGGGGTTATAAATAAGAAAAGGCAAACCAGTGGTGACCAGGGGGCTCTGAACCCATTACCCTGCCACAATTCTCTGTCCGCAAGTCAAAGCTAATCTAGCAGTGAAAAATACATGCAAGGCAACAGAATTATAGCTGCAGTCAGGAAATGGGCGTGAGGAGTCCACTGCCTGCCACTGTATACAGCTGATCCTCTGTGGCAGTCTCTTCGGAAGATGGAGAACTGTAGAGTGGGACAGTATATTCTCCATGTGTCCTGATTTTCCAGGGACAGCCCCGGAATTACAGAAGCCATCCCAGTTTCTTTTTTTAAAAAAAAAAATAGTTTTATCAAGCAATTTCAACATAACAAATTATCAAACCATATAATCACATACATTATTTTCCCCCTCCCCCCCCTCCATCCCTCCCCCCCCCCACAAGGAACTTTCCTCAGCTCCTCTCTCTGATTTCTCTGCACATATTATTCTCTGCATGTTATAAAATTATACATATCCTTGCCTTATCTATCTATCATGTTATCAACCAATACATTTGTGTGTGTTTATTCAAAACCTGCCAAGGAGTCCGGTTCATTTTGTTGTCTTTTTAGATAATTTGTAAAAACTTCCCATTCTTCCTTAAAGTCACAATTGTCCTTGAAGTCCTAGTTTCTACTGAAGATAAAATACCTGCACCAAATGAAGGAAATAGTGAAGCTGGAATACAAAGCCCTTCCTAAAATGTTGAAGGAAAACGTCACTGATCCACTTAAAATTCTTTCATTTCCATGATTTGGCTGCCAGCATTTTTTTTAAAGGAAACACGTAGAGTGTTGATTCCTTTATTGTAAATGGATCCTTACCCTGTCTCCTCAGAAGTAAGTCCCACTCTAAGCAGTGAAGCTTACTCCCAGGTAACTGCGTAAAGACTGGGCAGCCTTACATTGCAATCCTAGGCATTTTTACTCACAACTGAGTTCAATGGAATTTACTGTCTGGTATGTTCCTGATCATTCTCACAGTTCCTGTTGTTGTTGTTGTTGTTGTTGTTGTTGTTGTTGTTGTTGTTGTTATATCTTGCTCCCCCCCATAGGGACTCAAGGCAGCTTACAGATAAAATATTATTTCATTCCATTTATCTGTGAAAGGTGTTGTGCATGTTCCCTTCCCTTGCACATTTCTTCTTAAAAACCAATCTTGTGAGGTAGTGGAGGTGGAGAGGTTGTCATTGGCTCAAGGTGACAGAGGCAGATATGACATCTGTGTGTGCAGTGCGATCAAACGTGGGAGAATCTTCCTGATGTAGAATAGAATGTCCCTATTTTCACTGGAGAAATGTTGGAGGGGATTGGACAGTTCCCACACAGGGAGAGAAGTCTGAACTCTTTCGCAAGCCTCATCTTTGGGGCCATGGCACTGCAAAGGGAAGGGAAGAAACCGATTTGTGAACAGTAATGCACTGTAGGGTGATCATGTGCCCTACTTCCACAGAGAGCAGCCTTCTGTTTGAAGGGCTGTCAGCAGTCTATGTCTGGTTTGAAGATAAAGAAGCACATGAAGGGACAGAAGGGGGCCTTGAACTTCTCCATCAACAGCTAGCACCTCGACAGCAGATGACCTGGTTATCATCTTCTCTGTGGTGTGGTGAGATGTATTGTATTTAAATCATAGCAATTGTTTTTAAATGTGCATCCATACGCATGCACTGGTATGTGCAGTGCTGGGTTTATGTATAAGCTAAACAAGCTATAGCTTAGGGCCCCACTCTCTTGGGGGCCCCCAAAAAAAATTAAAGGGAAAAAACTGGATGTACATTTCCAAAATATAAGATAAAAAACAAATAAAATAAAACCTACATACAGCAACAGTGTTTTGTGTTGTGTAGGTTCCTATGATAGGGACACAGGTGGCACTGTGGGTTAAACCACAGAGCCTAGGGCTTGCCGATCAGAGGGTTGGCGGTTCGAATCCCTGCAACGGGGTGAGCTCCCATTGCTCAGTCCCTGCTCCTGCCAACCTAGCAGTTCAAAAGCACGTCAAAGTGCAAGTAGATAAATAGGTACCACTCTGGCGGGAAGGTAAACAGCGTTTCCGTGAGCTGCTCTGGTTTCGCCAGAAGCGGCTTAGTCATGCTGGCCACATGACCCGGAAGCTGTACGCCGGCTCCCTCAGTCAATTAAGCAAGATGAGCGCCGCAACCCCAGAGTCGGCCACGACTGGACCTAATGGTCAGGGGTCCCTTTACCTTTGCCTAGGTTCCTATTATGTAAGTAATGGGACTCGCCTGCAAGCCTGCTCCCTAAAATATCACTGGTTTGCTCATTTCTATATATAGGGTGCCTACAGTCTGCATGTGCAAATGGCTTTAGATACCTATTAGGTCCCTAAATTACCATATAGCATATATTCAACACAAAAAAAGTGAGAATTTGTTGTTGACAAAGGACAGCTGGACATATAAAGGGCCCCATTACCTTCAGTAGCTTAGGGCCTCATCAAATCTAAATCCAGCCCTGGGTATGTGCCTATTTTATGAGAAATAGGGTCCTCATTTGTGGTGTGCATCTTGTCTTTTGGGGTGAGAATGCACAATAGGCTCGCTGGCTGGCCACAACTCGATTGCTTAAAAATCCCGCAATTACATTTTGGGGTGTAAAAAGGCGTTGTTTTGTGCTCTGCCCTGTGTTCTTTGCATGCAGAGCTGTTTCTCTTCTGCTGCAGCTCACCTTCTGCCAAAAACTATGTTCTTCATCCCACTACCTGTTGCGACAAAATTACTTATCTTATATAACTTTTGTGATTAATTGCACAGTCATGTTGTCATTATGTTACCCCGCCTCATTCATTTCAATGCAAAGGAAATGCAATGCAAAGGAGGGACAGGAAGGCAATCAATTATGAATCACTTGTGGACTGAAAGCAGCAACAATTTCCATCTGCTGGGTTAATTTTGGACATGGGTTGAGTAAGCAAACACCATCAATTTGGATGGAATTCTGTGACACCCCTATTTCCAGTATCATCCTATATGCATGTCTGCTTAGAACTAAGCTCCACTGAGTTCAATGGGAGTTCCTCCAAGGTGAATATATGATTGCAGTTGCAGAGGCTCAGATCCTGTTGCAGGAAATGTGGCATGAATTGGGGGTGGGGGGGGAAGGCTGGTCACCAATATGGATCTTGACATCTTGTGAAAACACCGCCCACTGCAGCGGAACGGTAGAATCCAGTTTCACAGAAAAGGAGGTAAGCATTCAAAACAAGATAAGCAGAAGCGTCAGGGGACTTTTTGACCCTATCATACCCCTAGATTAAGATCCCAAATCTAAATTGGCTCATTTTTGTTTCGGCTCTGCTGCGGAGGCCTTTTATCCAACCACATAATTAAGAATTTATCACAACCACTTGTGTCAAATCAAGCAAACTCCTGTGTGTAGTTTTTGGCTTCCATATCAAAGGGCATGCAGCACTCGAGGGATTGTTTTTTCTAGCCAGATGGGTTGTGTTTTTTTTTCTTTCTTTCTCTGGTGACTTTTTCCTCTGATAACCTAAGGCTGACATGCTGAAATGCCCTGTGCTGGGGCTGAGATACAGAGACTTCGGAGTGGCGTGTGATAACTTGCCAACTCTTTTCCTTTGAGCTGTGTGGCCTTGCTTAGGACATGTAAAACCACTTCTGTGTCATTTTGAAACTATGTAAATTCCTTTCCTTTGGAACAACAACCCCAACACTTAAAAAGAGAAAAAAGAAGAAAAGATTGCTGGATAAATTCATAGCTGAAGGAGAACAATAAGAACAAAGTAATTTGTCTCCCACCATCTACATCAGCGATAGAGAACATGTGACCCCAGATATTGGTGGACTTCCCTGAAGGAAGGGGGGAGTCTAGCGTGGGCGACGGCTGAGCAACAGCGACATCTTTCAAGCAGTAACGGCTATTGTCAAACCAAGTATTATTAAATAACCAGCCTGAAAGTAAATATTCCTTCAGGGAGGAAGAGCAGGACACAAATTTAATAAATGTATTGTATTACATATTAGCTTTAATAAATTATCACATATTTGTTTGGAACAAGTCTCCAGGTCTGTGCATTCAGTGTCTGTATCCCGCAACCAGGTGCAGAAAAAAGTGGTTAAGAGACAAGTTGGAATTAATGGCAGTCACAGAAAAGGCTTAGGCAAAATTTTAATTGTACTGGGGAATCCTACAGAATTTTATACAGAGTTGCAGAAGCAAAGAACCCATGCCAAAAATCCATGCATGAAGAGTAATGTGTAGTCTGGCCCTAAACCACTACTTTGCACTATTGCTCATCGCTGGCTGAAGTGTTTATTAATCCAAAGTCTTCCACATCCAACTTCACCACTCCAACCTGCTGTATCTTATAAAAGGGATCATATAGAATTTGTGAAATTGGTAAATCACTGAGTGTATCCCATTGATGGTTCTGATAACAATACAAGTGGAAACAAAACCATTATCTGAAGGCAATCATTACTTTGCTAGCTTTCAGTGCTATGATTGTTAGAAATGGGTGTTCCAGGTATCTTCTATGGGTGCACTGTTGCTCACTTCCATGGCCTTTTATTGATCACAGTACAGCTGCATCACGAGCGTTCCCATAAAGAAGAACTAATTAACTCTAGAAAATATAAGAATAGCTTGCGCCATCAAGAAATGGGATTAATACGATCATTGTGGGCTCATTTCTTATGGGTTACAAAAAATGCCTTCCATTCCATAATAGGATCACGCGCCCATAAAAAGAAGCTCTACAAATAATCCAGCATCTCAAAACCATTGCTCCCATGAATGCATAAATATGACTGAAGTGCCTGAAGAGTCATAGCACAAGTTCCTGGTTATCGCTACAATCCAGCCCTTTCTTTTAATGAGCACTCAATTCACCCACAAATTAAAAAGAAACAAAGAAAGAGATGAGCATGGCAGCAGTTGCGAAAAGGAAAAGAGGCAACCATTCGTTCCTCTAGTTCTTAAGTTAATTTGTAATACTACATCAGTAAGTTATGTTTACTTGATCTAGTGGATCTTGTGCTGACCTCTATGTTTGGTAGATATAGCAAAAAGCACATTTCCTTTTGTTTAAATTACTGACCTTATGCAGGCATTAATTTTTTTAGCGTGACATTTGAAGTTATACGCTCAGAATTAATGTCATCTTGAATATTGCACGAGAAAAGTAGGATATCAAAATGCAACAATGATTCCATTGTTAATGCACAGTATTTTCAATACCAGCTCTAAACTACACATGATTGCAAAACGCTTCAGAGCCAGGAAAATTCTACATTGAAGGTAAAATGCCATAATTTTTTTAAGCTTTAAATTGCATTGTTTAAAAGCTACAACTGCAAATCAAAATCAAGGTTGTCTATGAAATCATGACCTTAACTAGCTGCATTCACCGTAGCTTAAAACTTCATTAAAAAAAGTACCATACAAGAATTTCTTGAGTTCAGGAGTTGTTGGGGTTTTTGAGTGGATGAGGAAAAGAATGAGCATCTTCTAAGTATCTAATCCTGTATGAATATAATTGCTTTACAACCTGATCTATGACCTAGCTAAGCTCAAGCACTGATTTATGCTGATGTAGTCTCATTCTTGTCAACAAGTTTACAGTTAAACTTAACGGGGTGGGCCCAGTTCAGAAAAAAAATAACTGCCTTTGAACCAAATTAATCCCATGTGCTTCGATGAGATGAAATCAACGAGCTTTGCCTCAACTGAAGTATAGATCAGATGGCAAACAATCTGACTGCTTTTTCTTACTCTCATTCATTCTTCAACCTGGCCTCTCTATTCCTTTCTCATTTCTGTCCATTCACGGCCTTTCTTGCTCTTGACAATTCAACTGTAAGCTCCTTGGGACAACATCTGCGTTTTTAAATGATTACCTTCTTTTTTATGTATAAAAATTAAGTCAAACCAATCAATACAGAGGAGCTTCTGTATTTTTGATCATTTTATTTTGTGCCATGTGTTGTGTTATATACACTAAATTATAGGCTACCATGAATCAAAATCTGAAACTGATTGTGGTTGGCACTCTCCCATTGCTCTGATAGGCCCTCAAGCTATGCTGATTTTGACTCCACTGTAGGGGGCATTTTGATTTCCCACAATACCCTAGTATTTAGCAACCATCAACCCATTTCAAAATCTGAAAAACTCAGGGGCATACCCACCCCTCCCTTTCAGAAAAAGCAAATTCAAACCCAGTCAGGCACCATTCTCTTCTACTGCTACTCAAAAAACCCTAAACAGACACACCCTGGGGGAAATGGGGTTGTGAGTTTGGAAGTGGTGGTGGTTAGGCTGTATGCCTGAGTCCCTTCCGATTCCTGGATCCCACAAGGATTTGATTGATGGAATAGCCAGGCCAGATTCTTGGTAGTGGCCTAAGCATGGGTTCTTGAGGTCACAAAGGAAGTGACTCCATATCAGAGTGTCAGGGAACTGCCATCAGCTCAGAGGTGAGAGGTGGATGGGCAGTTGTGTTACAGGGAGCCTCCGAAGATCTTGCAAAGCAGTTCGTCCTCGCGCGAGGAGGAAAGCCCCGACTCCAGTGGGGAAGGGGTGCAAGGGCCAGGAGATGCTAGGGAGAGCCCCGACACTGAGCCTGAGCAAAGCGGAGAGGAGGGAAACACCCCTTTGCCAGTGCCCATTCTGCGCAGTGGGTTTCAGCGCAGAGAGGGTAGGAGAAGGATGGGGCTCACACTACTGTTATGCTGGGGGAGGTACAAGGACTGGCCACGCCCAGATTCTGCTAGCGACTGAGCAGACATGGATTTGCGACGCTCTGCATGGTAAAAAGTCTGTTTTAACAATAAAGCCTGGAAAAGACGGGTTGGAGTCTTGCCTGTTTGCTCTCGAGCAACCACAACAGTAGGGACGCAGGTGGCGCTGTGGGTTACAGCCTCAGCGCCTAGGGCTTGCCGATCGAAAGGTCGGTGGTTCGAATCCCTGCGGCGGGGTGCGCTCCCGCTGCTCGGTCCCAGCGCCTGCCAACCTAGCAGTTCGAAAGCACCTCCGGGTGCAAGTAGATAAATAGGGACCGCTTACCAGCGGGAAGGTAAATGGCGTTTCTGTGTGCGGCTCTGGCTCTGGCTCTGGCCAGAGCAGCGATGTCACGCTGGCCACGTGACCCGGAAGTGTCTCCGGACAGCGCTGGCCCCTGGCCTCTTGAGTGAGATGGGCGCACAACCCCA
The DNA here is from genome assembly GCF_951804945.1 of Podarcis cretensis. Classification (NCBI taxonomy): domain Eukaryota; kingdom Metazoa; phylum Chordata; class Lepidosauria; order Squamata; family Lacertidae; genus Podarcis; species Podarcis cretensis. The sequence goes on from NC_137175.1 coordinate 73,337,431, forward strand.
GAGTCTGTCAAGACTGGCCCGTACGGGCAGGGGTACCTTTACCTTTACCTTTAACCACAACAGTACTTGACACAGAGGACAAATGGGTGCCCCCAGTCAACTGGCTGTTGGCAAGAAGGACAAAGGCCAGTGCTATGTGAGTAAGCTGCCTTTGAAGCAGGCTGAAGTCTGTGAGGGAGAGACGTGCTTGATTTCTGCTGGAATCCAAGGCTGCAGCTGTCATGATCTGAGGTGTGAGCAGCAAGAGTTCAGGGCTGGCACGCCAAAACTGAGGTACAGCAGTGGCACAGGTAGCAGAGGCAGTCCAACTGGTGGGTCCACGGTCAGGAACAGAGGAGGTCAGTGCCCCACATTGGGAACCATGGCCTTATATAGACTTCCTGAGCTTGCCCCCAGCTGCAGAGCATCTCATCATGTGACTGTGCTTGCCGGCCTCCACCTGATTCCCCCAAGGCGAGCACGACCAGGCCCTGGTTCCTGCAAACCTCACAGTGCTCATTACAGCAGCTATGGGGGAAACAAGACCACCTTGGGGTGTTAACGCTATGAGCCACTCCACCACATGCTCAGGTTGTGTTGTTGTTGTGTTGTTGTTGTGTTCTTTAGTTGTTTAGTCGTGTCCGACTCTTCGTGACCCCATGGACCAGAGCACACCAGGCACTCCTGTCTCCCACTGCCTCCCGCAGTTTGGTCAAACTCATGCTGGTAGCTTCGAGAACACTGTCCAACCATCTTGTCCTCTGTCATCCCCTTCTCCTTGTGCCCTCCATCTTTCCCAACATCAGGGAGTCTTCTCTTCTCATGAGGTGGCCAAAGTATTGGAGCCTCAGCTTCAGGATTTGTCCTTCCAGTGAGCACTCAGAGCTGATTTCCTTCAGAATGGATAGGTTTGATCTTCTTGCAGTCCATGGGACTCTCAAGAGTCTCCTCCAGCACCATAATTCAAAACAGGTTGTGTTAGATGTAAATAAACCATATATCCTAAAGACATCTCGGTCTCCACTGTTGCTCATTCCAAGGAAGCCAAATCTTGGGTAAGCGCCCTGGAATCTCACACGATTCAGAGATTGGGGTGGTGTGCGACAACCGCATACCCAATCCACACGCAAAACCCACAAAATCGCATGCACCCAAAATTAAAATGGGTAGCACTCCCCAGTTCCCCACTACCACCTTGAGACTTACCAGATAGTAAGAAGACCCTTTTCTTCCCCACCAGCTTCCTTTCTTAACAACAACAGTCAGCTTGACAAGGCATGCTGGAAAGCAAAGCAGCAGTGCTGGCTGCCTTGCCTTCTGGGTACCACACTGGTGACACCAATTGTACAGTGAAGCTATATCAGGGCCTTTGTGAGAAATTCAAATGGTTCTCTCCAATGTCAAGTGCTTGGAATAGTGACAGGAGAGACCATCACTACTGAGCTTGACAGCTATCCAAGGACCCCACTATCTGTGTTCAGAACCGTTGTTTCCATCCAAATGAAAATTTCCATGGAAAAGCAATATTTTCACTTAATATGCACGTGCCTCAATATATTTTCTCTCACAATATGCATTTCTAGACCTAGTTTCTCTCTCCAAATAAGCAATTTAAAATTTATTTCGTATGTATGTGTGTTTTAGCCAAGAACTGTGTCGGAACATTCAGGAATTTGCAAAAGATCAACTTCTTCAAGCATTTCTGAGCAGAGGCAGCCTAACTAAACAGAAATTATATCATTCAGTTACGCTGTTAAGCCAGCTTCTTTTATTAATTTCCTTTAAACCTGGTAAGTAAAAACTAACAAGTCTGTGTCGTTTTAGCTCCACAGTAATTGGCACACATTTTAAAAACACACACACACCACTTTCTCAACCTTTCTTTAAGCAAAGTTCACATTTTGACTAAATCCACAAAAGCTCAAACTATGAAAAAATTATAGTGTCCTTCATTTTATTTTATTTTTAATGTAACTTTCATAACTACACATGCGACCTCTATCACAACCCCCCCATCTAAGTTCTACAATCTGCAAGCTATAGCCTCAGTCTGTTTTGCAGTGACTCATTTTTTTTTAATTTTAAAGATGCATTATCTCTAGCTAGTAAATTAACAGCAGCCTATAGTGCACACACTGTCATCCATCTGCTTAAGGCTTCTTGTCATATGACACCAGCCTTGTATCTATAGATTTCATGCGGTATTCAAAAGCGATCAACCCTGCCTTCGAGATAGCCCACCTTCTGGCTCCAGGCTAGAAAAGTGACTCTCTATTTCCAAGTCTAATGACTGCAGAGGTAACAGAAGTTTTCCTTCTCCCCCATTAAGGGTCTGGCATCTCAGAAGGTGGGGGGGGGGACAGACTCTAATTAAAATTGCTAGATTATTTTTTTTTTAAGGAAACCAAACTAATTGGCTCTTACCCGCTGTTACCAATCATAAGGGAGCAATGACACACCTTCCGTGTCCCCATCTGCATATCACTGGCCTTTACTGCAAGGAATTGATTTTTTTAAAAAAAACCTACCATAACAAATTATTTCCAGTGAGCTGGCTGTGTAAGCCAGTTGCCACCATTTTGTTTCCTACTCTTGACATTACAGGTGGCATGACCAAGGATGGAAACACAGGTTTAAGCTATGTACATGGAGATCAAAACTACATCCCCAGTGGCTTCCATTGATCTGTGTGGCAGGGAAGTAAACAGGCTGCAACCTGGGATACAGACATAAGAGGGGGAACAGGGATATGCTGGACAGTTGGTGTGTTGAATTAGATCAGAGATGGTAAATCTGAGACCCTCCAGAAGTTATTGGAACTCTATCTTCCATCAGCTTCCAGTCTGCATGACCAAAGGTGATGGAGGATGCGAGTTGCCATCCAGCAGCATTTAGAGAGCCACAGGTTCCCTATCTCTGAATTAAGTGAAGACTTTTAGCCTACCTGGCTCACTCTCCTCCAAAACAAGTGTGGTGACAACCACAGGAAAGCCTATGAACCTTCTATGTGGGGTTATCACTCACCATGAAATGATTTTGTATGGGGGCTCCATAATGGCACCACTGCATCTGGTGGAGCACTGAGCACTGTTATGTTATACCTCTGTACCATTGCAGTAACTACGAAGTAACTTTATAAAGTGAGAGTTACACAGACCCCAAGGCTTGAGGGAAAGTTCCACATAATGCCCAGTAAAGCTCCATACACACCAATGGTGCTGCTGTATAAATAAAGGGTATATAAATACACTATATAAACAAAGTGGTACTCGATTTCCTGCATCAGCAGAGAGTTGGACTATGTTACTTTTGAGGTCCCTTCCAGTTTTATGATTCAATGATTCGCCATCATCACATGCAGCAATTATAATCAAAACTCATCAAGATTCTAATCTCTTGAGCAACACTAACTAATAGCATCACCTCTTCTGCTTTAGGTAGCTGTTTACAAGCACTATAGAACAGCAAACATAAAGCTCAGGTGCAAATTATGAACTGCTCTAGTTTAGTCTAGTCTCTCTGGTATGCACACAGGCCTAGAGCCAAACCAGACATGATGCTCATCAAGTAACCTCATAGAATCATAGAAACAGAATTGTTGAGTTGGAAGGGATCTTTTAGTCCAACTTGTGTCTTTCTTTCTTTCTTTCTTTCTTTCTTTCTTTCTTTCTTTCCCTCCCAAATAGCAGCTGTGGGGAAGGGAGAAATCTTGCTCAGCACTGGAGTGTGAGGGGAGACATGTTTAAGCCTTTGTCTTCAGATGCAGGACAACAGACCCTTTCCTTCTTCTCTCTGACTCTTTCGCCTTTACTGTGATTAGTCTCCTCCTCAGAGAGTCCCATCTCATCCTTGTCTACAAGCTGAAAGACCCAAATTAGGTTCCTCTGGTAGCAGCCTATGGCCTGGTTTGTGCCACATGGTAAGCTAAACTATGGCTTATTGAGGCCAAGTAAACATGTAGGCTCCTGCAGAGTTGCTCACGGCTGCTATCCCCAGTCCTTTTTGCTCCCAAAATTCACGGAGCTAAACCAAGGATCGACTTAATGTGTCATTCAGACTGGGACTCATGGTTAAGCTCTCTCTTCATCAGCTATGAGCTACAGCCAAGGTCTGTTATTGTCTACAGCTTGAGGTTAGTAAGGAGACAGCTTAACCACAAACCCAGGTCTGGATGAGACATTAAGCCAAACCTTGCTTTAACTCAATGTGGTTTGATGGTAAAAAGGCCCAAGGAGGATCAAAGCATGCTCCTCTCCATGAGTGTGCATGTTCACGAGGTCCCAGTAAGCCATAGCTTGACTCACCATGTTATGCAAACCAGGCCTATGAATAGCTGGTGCCCAATCTGATCTCTTAGAAGAGTTCCTCAACTCTCCAAAGTTGCATGTCCAGACATTTATTTAGCTTTCCAATCTGACAAGACTACAGCAGTCTTCCTTCCTGATCTTGAGAACAAAAGAGGTGGTTTTCCAATGGTTTCGTTAGGCAATACTCCTCATAAGTTGCATCACCAGAATCATAACTGACTCTCCCCTCAGAAGACAGCTCCAATGAATTGTAAGCACTTAATGCCTGGGCTCTAACAAGATTCAGAAGGGAAATGGCTATCTTCTGCTGATCTAGAGTATCAACTGTCTGAATGGCTATCAGAAACAGCTGCATTTCCTCCTTAAACCTTTTCCAGCCCTCAGCCCTGTTATCTTAGACATTCAAGAATGAGAAGACCTTTAAATAGTTCATAATAATGTATTGTTTCCACAACATCTGTTTACTTTGGTCCATAGTCTATGCGCAAGTTTCACTCCTAATTCAGCAGACTTGCTATGTTGCATTTTCGTATCACAATGACAGCTCTGCTATTAAAACAAACACCAAGTAATGTCATTAAGTAACTCCATTAATCATAATTAAAAACTATCAAGTCCATGTCCTAGATCCAACTGTCTCACACAGCAAATGTCAGGGCTCACCATGTCTTAGGGCAGGGGTGGGGAACTTCGGTCCACAGGCCAGAGACAACTCACTGCTAGAGTTTATATGCTCCTCTGGGTTCCTCTATCAGCTGTTCAACAGGGCGGGTGAAAGGCTTTGATGTTGCACAGTGGTGACAATTGCATCTCCTTCTTCTGCAAGGAGACCTGCTGCAGGATAAACTTATATGTCCAAACATTTAATAACGTTGTGGCCTGCTATTTACCACGCAAATGCTGTGAGTTGGCACTATGTCTTCATCCTCACTGCCCAGTAATTAAGAGCGGGTCCCTGAGAGCACAAATCCTCCCACTAAAATGGCCGCTTATGCATCACCAGAAAAGAGGAAATGCATCACACACACACACGCACACACACACACACACACGAGAGCAAAAGTAGTCATAGATTTGAATAACATCTGCATGCATTGGAGATGGCCTGTTGGACTACTATCCAGATGCTGACTGTTGACGGGCAACTTCAAGGCTTCCACTCTCTGTTTTCCTTGTTTTTTTCTCCCTCTTTTAACCAGACTTGAACCAGGCAGTCCTTCAGACAGAAGACTCCTGAAAATAAAGGGCTGTGCTCTGAAAGTTCATCTAATAGAGGACAGCTCTCTGTACAGCAAGACACCTGGCCGCATTACTTGCCAAGCTTGGTACTGCAGGAGAGATCGTGTCCTCCCTGAAAGAGGGCACGTGTTGCGGTGACACCTGGAGACTGACCTCCTGTGTTGTGGGTGGGTTGGATTGGTTTGCCACAACACCCAGTTGGTAGGTCCCTCAATGTTGGGTTCAATCTGACCAATGGGGCACAGTCCAAATGGATTGAGGGATCTATTTATTCCCAGGCACGTGACCCAGAGCTTCCTCTTTTGGCTTGTGCATTCGGAACACCCGCCCACCTCTCCCTAATTTTAGGGATTTGTGAGATTGATCTTGCTTTGCCGTCGTTGTTGGGACAGGGGCACAGTAGGAATTTCCCCACTTGGCTGATTGGCTGTTGCCATTTGGGATTCGCCTGCTGCATAGCAAATCGCCACAACTTATAAGGTTGTGGATAGGCACTGGTTCAGGTGATAGGGATGGGGGAGCAGTCTCACCACCCCTATGTGAAGGGTATTCCATTAAAGGAATCCAGGGACTCAACTGGTTTGGTCAACCCCTGAGAGGGGGTTGTGCCCGTACCTGAGTCCAGGGGGGGCATCTGGGTGGTGAACAGAGTCTCTCCCCGGCTTTTCACTTTCCCAGGTGTTCATCCTTGGCTGACCAATGCTGGTGCCCTGGGTCAGCGCTGCCTGCAAGAGTGCAGGGAGCTAGCCGAACCAGAGCATATGCAACCACTCACTTTCTGTAATCAATAAAGTTGTGGCCTAAATTCTGCCAAAAACCAAAACTAAAATTTGAGTCATGTGTGAATTTATTTAGGGGGAAGGTTTCTGGGTCTGAACACGCAAAAGCAAATGATATAACTATCAGTGCCTAAAAGTGGAAGAGGAAGGGTAAAGGAAGTGGGGTGGTTTCAAAAGGTGAAAGAAATGGAAGTGAGATTGTGACAATAGAGTTACATACCCTCCAACATTTCTCTGCTGAAAATAGGGACATCCTATTATTATTATTATTATTATTATTATTATTATTATTACCCACCCATCTGACTGGGTTGCCCCAGCCACGCTAGGTGGCTTCCAGCTTATATAAAAACATAACAAAACATAAAATATTTTTTAAAAATCCCTATATAGGGCTGTCTTCAGTTGTCTTCTAAAGGTTGTATAGTTACTTATCTCCTTGGCTCTGGGGTTGCATAACTCCATGCCCTCCAACATTTCTCCGAGGAAAATAGGTATGTCCTAAGGAAAAGTGGGACATTCCAGGATCAAATCTGAAACTGGGATGGCGTCTGTAAATCCAGGACTGTTCCTGGAAAATAGGGGCACTTGGAGGGTCTGGAGTTATCCTCACCTGAGAAGCAGAGAGAAGGCCCTGAAAAGATGTGGGACAGCATCCCACCCCACTCTGAGCACTGACAAGAAATAGGTGGGCCCTCATCTGTATTGTTCCTAATCACCACAGATAACATGTATTATATATTAGCCTGCTGAAGATGTTTGAATTTTAAAGCAGAATAATAACAACGGAGACCCATCAGCTCCGTCATTAGCACTTTTGCTTTCTAGTTGAAGGTGAAAGGCTGACTTTACAAAAAACAACAACAAAGTTTCGCTCTCTCTCTCTCTCTTTTTTTACAGGAACACCTGTCTCATCAGCAGGACCACTCTGAAGGGAAGGGCCTCCAGGCACCTCAGTCCCATGATTCTCCATGCCTCATTCTTCATCCACGCTGCTAGTAATGTACCATCACTGGCACAGTTACACCTGAACACTCTGGTGCTGCCAAACACCTGGCTTGATTTTCCACTGTCCAAATGAAAAATAAGCATAATCTGCTTTTTTGAGGATACAGCAAATGAGGGAGTTCGTGACAAATTGTGTTAGTTTATGCAGAATAGTGATAATAAGATACAAATGAGGATTTTCGTTGTTGTTGCTTAATGAATAATACTAATCACATTTTCAATAAATGCGGTGCCCTTCTCATTAGAGAGAATGCATAAAACCAGCTTAATTTATTTGCGACTAGTTATACATAGTTTAAATATTTGCTAAAGGTTTTCTCTTTTTTAATTTTTTTTAAAAAAGGAAAATAAAGCTTTCTGCAAAAGCAGCCATAATCGTTCAGAGCAGGCTACGATTGTAACTTTTCGTGTTCCTTTTCGTTTTGCAGCATATGATCTATACCCCCAGCTTCTCAAGATGCTAGAGAAAGGATATTATTGATTTACATGCTAATTCTCCAACTGTTACTAATTTTCTTGATTCCAGCTTCCAAAGTTGCACTACCGACATTCATCACTGTAGTACACTAGAGGGGCTGAGCATCCTTTCCAATAAATTACAAGAACTATGACTAATTATAGTGATATTAACTATGCAAAGTAACTTGTGCCTTGAAATGGAGATGTTTATCATTTCAAATTATGGCTTTGACTCCTGATGGCCTCAGAAATGGCAGCCTTCCCATAAAAAAAATAAAAAATATTATGGGCTATGAACATGCCAAGAGCTTGGATGGGTTCGCACAATAAATAAGAAATGATGGCTTTTTTCAATGGCTACTAGCCATTGGTGGCAATATGCCTCTGAATACCAGATGCTGGGAATCACAAGTGGGAAGGATACTGATGCACAGATCCTGCTCTGGGGCATCTGACTGGCCACTGTGAGGGCAGCGCATTGGTGGAGATGGGCCATTGGCCTGATTCAGGAGGGCCCTTCTTATATTATTTCATGTGGCCATTCAGTCCCTGATCCACTCACTCATGGAAGAAGAAGAAGAAGAGTTTGGATTTGATATCCTGCTTTATCACTACCCGAAGGAGTCTCAAAGCGGCTAACATTCTCCTTTCCCTTCCTCCCCCACAACAAACACTCTGTGAGGTTAGTAAGTCTGAGAGACTTCAGAAAAGTGTGACTAGCCCAAGGTCACCCAGCAGCTGCATGTGGAGGAGCAGGGAATCGAACCCAGTTCACCAGATTACGAGTCTACCACTCTTAACCACTACACCACACTGGCTCTCAACACCACACTGGATACAGGCTTGTGGCCTTGGATTGTTTCACCTTACCATATTATATCCCACTTTATCAAGATGATAAAGAGTATTAGAGTACCAAACTAGATGTGATGTTAAATGTGTCATTGTATTTAATGTAACCATTCCTCCTCCCTTTCTATTCTTTTATTGGTTTTCAAATAGATAAACATGCAATCTAAAACAGTACAAAATCCAAATATCGAGATTACTTTGAATCGCCTGACTTCCACCCATCCCTTCCATGGGTCCTTTTGATTCCATTTTCAACTGCATATCAGTACTTCTCCAATTTTTCATTTTCCTAAATTATCTATACATTTTATTACATTAAAGGTAAAGGTAAAGGGACCCCTGATCATTAGGTCCAGTCATGACCGATTCTGGGGTTGCGGCGCTCATCTCGCTTTATTGGCCGAAGGAGCCAGCGTACAGCTTTCGGGTCATGTGGCCAGCTTCTGCTGAACTAGAGCAGCACAAGGAAACGCTGTTTGCCTTCCTGCCGGAGCGGTACCTATTTATCTACTTGCACTTTGACGTGCTTTCGAACTGCTAGGTAGGCAGGAGCAGGGACAGAGCAATGGGAGTTCACCCCGTCGCGGGGATTCGAACCGCCGACCTTCTGATTGGCAAGTCCTAGGCTCCTAGGCTCTGTGGTTTAACCCACAGCACCACCCGCGTCCCTTTATTTATTACATTACAAGTGTATTTATAGTCCTGCTAATGTTTTGACCTGTTTGACAATGATTTTGTATATACATTATTAACGTTTTCCATTCTTTTTTTAAATTTCTTGTCTTCTTGATTCCTCAGCTTCCCATTTAATTTTGCCATTTCAGCATAATCCATCAACTTGGTTTGCCATTCTTCTCTGGTCGGGGCTGTCTCTTCCTTCCATCTCTGGGCTAGTAACATCCGAGCAGCCGTTGTAGCATATACAAACAGTTTCCTCTAGTCCTTTGGAATCTTGGTACCTATAATTCCTAATAAAAACTTTAACAAAAGTTATTTTAAACATTTTTTCCATTTCATTATACAGTGGTACCTCAGGTTAAGTACTTAATTCGTTCCGGAGGTCCCTACTTAACCTGAAACTGTTCTTAACCTGAAGCACCACTTTAGCTAATGGGGCCTCCTGCTGCCGCCGCGCCACCGGAGCACGATTTCTGTTCTCATCCTGAAGCAAAGTTCTTAACCTGAAGCACTATTTCTGGGTTAGTAGAGTCTGTAACCTGAAGCGTCTGTAACCTGAAGCGTATGTAACCTGAGGTACCACTTTATATCATTTCCCCTTTTTCTTTAGTTATATTACAGGTCCACCACATATGACAAAAGGTACCTTCTTTTTCTTTACTTTTCCAGCATATATTAGTACTTGTTCTATATATTTTTGCTAGTTTTACCACGGTCAAATATCACCAGTGCATCATTTTCATATAATTTTCTTTCAATAAAGAACATGCCGTAAATTTCATATCTGTTTTCCATAGCCTCTCCCAGTCTGTCATTTGTATATTATGTCCCATATCTTTGGGCCATTGTATCATCGCAGATTTGACCTGTTCATCTTTGGTATCCCATTCCAGGAGCCAATTATACATTTTCAACAATAATGTAATATTATCTTCTAAAATCTCTCTTTGGAATCTTGATTTTCCTCCTCCCTTTCTAGATAGCACTTGTCTGGAGAGAGGGAATAAGAACATATGAAGAATCCACTGGATCAGGCCAGTGGCCCAATCAGTCCATTATCCTGTTCTCACAGTGGCCAACCAGATGCTCATGGGATCATGTCCACAAGCAGGATGTGAATGCAACAACACTCTCACCTCCCACAGTTCCCAGTATCTGATATTAAAATCAGAATCAAGACCTCTGTATGTGGGAAGGAGTTCTACCCTCTGCCATGATTGTTCTGGACTCATCACACATTGAGTTCTCTATCCAGTCAGCTAAACTCACATTAACCCCACACTTCCATGAAAATCAGTCTTCAACTTCTTAGTTTTAGAAGGTAGCACCGCCATGTCCCTTCAGACCCTATGTGACGTTAACATATGAGAGAGCACTGGAGGTGAAATAGTTAAACAGGTTATCCAATCAGGACCCAGGGGTGGAGTCAGAGGGACTATAAAACCAGCTCTGGGAGGGGCAAAGGGAGGAGATCATTGGGGAGACTACTGGGAGTTGGGTAGTTGGTTGGAGTGAGAGAGAATTGGGACAGAGTCTGTGGGTAGGTTGAGTTAGTCTAGCGAAATAAGCTGAGTCAGGAACAGTTAGGAGCTAGGAAGACAAATAAATATCTGAGAGGTGGTTTAGTGAGGGAGAGCAGGTAGCGGAAGTTATAGGTCTGGATAGGCAACCCATGAATGTAATTGACTGATACTGTTTATGAAACCATACACTTGTTAAACTGCAATAAATAAACAGAAGTTTATGTTTCAATTTAACCCTGACTGGACTCAGTATTGTCCCAGGTAGGGCCTGGGTGGTGGCAGCGAGAAATAAAGTGGTGGCACAGGGATCAATAGACGGTGAAACATCCGGGGACCCTGTGTGATCGCCACACCCTAGACTGGAAAATGGACACAGAGTTTTACCAAGATATCAAAAGCAGAAAACCTGGATACTGAAAACTCCTTAGAGCCCTGACAAAGTTATCCCAAGCAAACCTCGTGTCATGCTCTGCTTTAGAGGGACAAATCTTCAGTACAGTGGTTCTCAGGAAACTGTAATGCAAAAATACGCTGTCAAAATGAAGGCCGCTTCCCATAGCATTATTTGGTGACACCAATGACAATCTCTTTCTGGTTTGATTTCGCAGTTTCGAAAGAGAGCTCAGACCTCTCCTCTTACCTAGTTTCCTTTCCTGGGTGGACAAGAACACACACTTTGCCTGATTGTTTCTAATTCCCATGGCAGCCAAATGTATTAAAGTTGTGGCAAAACCATCTTGCCACCCAGACTTGTAAGGTAGCTCCCATTTGCAAAGGAGAATTGCACACGCGGCAGAAATGTCACGCTTCCAAAACAATTTAAGGCAAATAAATGACAGATGTGTCAATCTACCTGTGGAAATGAGTGAATGAATTCAAAGCAAACTGATCAGAGGCACCTGCATCCTTCGCGCAGAAAAGAATTGCACATTTGCCATGTGCTACTTGCCTACCGTTTCTATTTGTAATATTTTGGTTTCTACCAAAGAAAATAATAGCACAAGTTACACATAAGATATTGTTCACATGAAGTCGTACCTCCAGTGTCATGACTCCCCTAGATTCAAAGGACCATATTGATCCTATGGCAATTGTGTCTTTCAGATGATGGCCATTTCATGAAGTCCCATTTATCATGGAGATATAGCATGTCATGTGGATGACTTTGGCCCTGCATCTCCACTCCCATCATCCAGCCTGGGCAGAGATCCAGTTCCGAGGGCCTTCTGGCGGTTCCCTCATTGCGAGGTTACAGGGAACCAGGCAGAGGGCCTTCTCGGTAGTGGCACCCGCCCTGTGGAACGACCTCCCACCAGATGTCAAGGAAATAAACAACATGAATCACACGTCAAGGTGAATATCTAGTTTCTTTGCCTCACTTACTTTTCAAGGTCTAATACCCCAAGGAAATCACTTAATAATGTGGTAAGCGAACATAAGCTTTTAGAAGGCACTGCATTCTTTCCTACAAATGCAAAGCAAAACACAGGATGGCTGTGTACTATCTTCAGTACTAGACGAAGGACGCAGAGACAGGGAATGTGACCATGGCTTGCTTGCAGGCTTTCCAGAGGTATCTGCTTGACCACTGTGAGAATAGTATGTTGGACTAGATGGGCCTTTTGTCTGGCCCAGCAGTGCTTTTCATATCCACCTAACTACTGAAATACCATCACTAGATAATACTTTGTAATGTTGTAACCCGTAAATGAATGTTGATGGTATTACCGGAATCAAAGAGAGATTGTATTTCCCTTCCATATTTTCACCCTTTGAAACAGACTGCCTTGCAAAAGGTTAATCTCTGTCAGGGCTACCAGCCAACAAAACGTTTTATTTTTATTTTTCAGCCAGTTAACAAACTGGCTTTTAACAAATTACACATTTTTTAAAAAATGTGAAATGTGTGTGTGTTTTTAATAATAATAATAAATCTGAAAGCCATTTGAGAAGTTAGGTTTTTCAAAAATGAAGGCCGTTTCCCATTGTTTAGAGAGTAGAAAGCAATCCTTTTTCTCCTCCCTGTCTCCGGATGAGGCTGATAGGGCATTTGCTCTGACTGGCTTCTGATTTCTAAGACAACATACGCTGACAGTAGGAGAGCTCAGCTCCACCAGTCAGTGTTCTTCCACCATGACTTTAAATTCTGTTTGTTAACACTGGCAGAGTCAAGAATTGTGCCTGGCTTAGTGACAATCAGGAATGAATGCCTTTTCATGAGGCACTGATATTGCCAATATCCATTTCTCTTGACCTCTTTTGCTGAATCAAAGACGCTTTGGGAGTCTAATATGACTATTCAAGAAACAATTCCATACAACAGTGGCATAGGTTATACCAAGGGGAGCCAACATCATGTCATTGGACTCCAGTTCTATCAGCCAAACAGTCAATAACAAGGGAAGAAGGGAATTGTAGTCCAGCAACACCTAGAAGGAACTCCATTGGCTATACCAATTGATTGACTAAAGCTAGAGAACCATCAAGAAAGGTGTAACACATTCAGGTTTTTCACCCCAAAATCCACCAGTCTGACCTTTCCATTTTGTATTCTGTTTTTGCCCCCAGACTTTGCAGAGAGTTCCCCTGCTTCCAGGAGCTTCTGCAATAGCATCAGCCTTGCCATGCAAGCATCCTGTGCCACTACAGAACCATGATATGTGGTGCTGGTACAGAAAGCCTTTGGACATGATGCAATTATGTCATCAAATCATGTCAGCACTGTGCGTGAATGGCTAAGTCTACTGTAGCACAGAACAGAAACCACTGGAACCAAAATAGAACTGTTACGGATCCAGCTGAGTTTGAGTGCTGATCTCATACAGATAACCAACCCCAGCTGAGCTCCCTCACTCCAGAGATTCTCAGTCACCTGATTACATAGTAAGGATTTTAAAATTACACATTAGGTACAAAACAAATGTGTAATAAAATAATAATTTGAATCCACTCTTTCTTTCCATTTGGCTCTGCTACAGCCAGATGAAATTGATATCCCCATCGCAGCACCATCTCTAATATATGTTTGCTGTCCTTTTTTTGTTTTCATTGAGTCATAGGAATCTTGAACCATTAGCCATGGAATGCTACCCCGTACCACCACTCCGAAATCCTGAACTTATAACTAATCAAAGACTTCTGTAAGTTCAAAGCACCCACGTACCAATGAGACTCACTGTGGCATTCCTAAATCGCTTACTGCTGTAGCCTTTTCTCCTTCCAGTTAGTCTCCTTTAGTGGCGGGCCATTTTAGCATGCCTCTGTACTGTAGATTAATCACTCTGAATGCAGAGAAGGCAGTAAAATTGACAAAGGAGAGACACCTGTTGCATATACACAATACCTCAATGACCGCCACTTTCCATATGAAACTACCCGGACCCTGAGATCATCTTCTGAGGCCCTCCTTCATGGGCCTCCTCCTCAAGAGGTCTGGAAGGTGGCAACATGAGAACAAGCCTTCTCTGCAGTGTCTCCTCATCTGTGGAATGCTCTCCCCAGGGAAGTTTGCCTAACACCTTCATTATACATCTTTAGGTGCCAGGAAAAGATGTCCCCTTTTAACCAGGCCTTTTAAAAATGTATGGGGGGGACCGTTGGATTGTTGTTTTTATTTTTATTAGGTATTTTGTGGTTTTATAGCTTGATTTTATTCTGTGAATCATCCTGAGGACCCCCCGGCTGGGCTCCCACAATACCCTGGATTAGTTTCCTTCCTTCCAGTGCAGGGTAGCAGTTAGAATGTTGGACTGAGACTCAGAGGCCAGAGCTCAGTTCTCCCTCAGCCATGAGACTTGCTAGGTGGCCCTGAGCCAATCACTGCCTCAGAGCCCAACCTACCTCACAGAACTTATGAGGATAAAATGAATGAGCAGAGAATCATGTTGTATGCCACTTTGAGTTCCTTGGAGGGAAAGCAGGACATAAATGTAATAAACAATTAAGGACATGAACAACCTTGACAGGGCACTAATGCAATTAGCGTGTCTAGTTTTTGCAAGCCAAACAGAAGCTGTGGGAGATTTGGTTGACAATCAGGATGGTACCACATGGGAAAGGGGGTTAACACAAGAGAGAGAAACACATGCACACAATGCTGTGATCTGGAACATGTTCAGAGGAGAGCGGCAAAGATGGTGAGGGGTCTGAAGACAAAGTCCATTGACGAACAGTGTTTAGCCTGGAGAAGAAACAAATAAGAGGTGACATGATAGCCATCTTCAAATATCTGAAGGGTTGTCACACAGGTGATGGAAGAAATTTGTTTTCTCTTGCTCCAGGGGGTAGGATCTAAACCATCAAGTTCTAATTACAGGGAAGGAGATTTCACCGAAACACCAGGAAGAACTTCTTGACAGCATGAGCTATTGGATAGCTGAAAAGGCTGCCTCAGAAGCATTGGTGCTCTTCTTCATAAGGAATAGTGTGCTGTGTGCACACTATAATCTTTGAAACATATTGGAAGTCCATTTCCCCCCTCAAAGAATTCTGGGCACTGTAGTTTGTTATGGGTTGCTGAGAATTGTAACTCTCTGAAGGGTAAACTACAGTACCCAAAAATCTTTGAGGGACAGAAAGTGTTTCATATATGCTGTGTGTTTGTGTTTGTGTTTTTGTGTGTGTGTGTGTAAGGTAAAGGACCCCTGGATGGTTAAGTCCAGTCAAAGGCAACTACGGGGTTGCAGAGCTCATCTCGCTTTTCAGGCTGAGGGAGCCAGTGTTTGTCCACAGACAGCTTTTCTGGGTCATGTGGCCAGCATGACTAAACTGCTTCTGGCGCAACTGGACACTGTGACAGAAACCAGAGTGCATGGAAATGCCGTTTACCTTCCCTCCACAGTGGTACCTATTTATCTACTTGCACTGGTGTGCTTTCGAACTGCTGGGTTGGCAGGAGTTGGGACAGAGCAACGGGAGCGCACCCTGTTACGGGGATTCAAACCACTGACCTTCTGATTGGCAAGCCCAAGAGGCTCAGTGGTTTAGACCACCCGTGCCACCTGCTTCCCATAGAGGCAGAGGCTAGGTGGCCACTTCTCAGGAAATGCTGTAGTCATTGGTTTCCTGCATCAGCAGGCCCTGGACTAGATTACCTTTGAGATAAGAAGCTACATTTACAGAATCGGACCATTGATCCATCTTTCTCAGTGTTGTCTATAATGACTGATGGCAGCTGTCCAGGGTGTCAGGTAGGTGATCTTTCCAAGCCTTATCAAGAGATGCTAGGGACTGAATTTGGTACTTTCTTCATACTAAGCAGATGTTCTGTCACTGAGCTGTGGCCCTTCCCCAATCTCAGTGATCAGATGTTTGGGAAACACTGCGGGAGATTTATTCTTTACATCTGGCATGCTTCAGGCTTCACCAAATTTTCTTCTCCTATAGATCTCTTTAACGTATTATAAACTGAAACCAACTAACAAAAAAGGGACTTGAAGTACACTTTCCCCCTTTGAATACTGAGCACTGGATTCTTTTTAAAAAGATATAAGCCTTTTTGATTGAATAATTTCGCACTCTCTCTCAAATTCTCCAGGCTCTCCGGGGCTGATATAACAATTGGCGTGCAGTGGGACTTGTTCCAAACAGTTCCACAGATGGTTTGATCTGCTCAGAATTCAAAGCATGGGTTCCTCTACATTAGACATCAGTCATGCTTCCAACTCAGACTGATAAAATGGCATGCACTCTCTGCTTATTTTTGGTATGATTGCCTCATCAGTTGCAATCTCTTTAATGCTTGTTCTTTTCTCGGTGACCTCAGCCTGCAGAAATGCTCAACTCTTTCTCCACCTCCTCTTGGTAGTTGCTTTAAAAAGTCCGGCTCGGTAGGAAATGCACATGGTGGGTGGCAAGAGAGGGGAGGGATAGCATCTACTTACCCACCCACAAAACACATCTGTCCCACATAAGAACGTACCAGACAACAACCTGTTATTAGAGCAGGGATGGGAAATCTTTTGCAAACCACATTCCCACTGCAGCAACTGCTGAAGGGCCACATGGCAAGTGGTGGGTGGAGCCTGAGGCAAAAAAAAAAAAAAAAGGTTAGAGCAAGGGAGGTATCTATAATAATAGTAATAATAATTTATTATTTATACCCCGCCCATCTGGCTGGGTTTCCCCAGCCACTCTGGGTGACTTCCAAAAGAATATTAAAATGCAATAGTCTATCAAACATTAAAAGCTTCCCTAAACAGGGCTGCCTTCAGATGTCTTCTAAAAGTCTGGTAGTTATTTTTCTCTTTGACATCTGGTGGAAGGGCGTTCCACAGGGAGGGTGCCACTGCCGAGAAGGCTCTCTACCTGGTTCCCTGTAACTTGGCTTCTCGCAGTGAGGGAACTACCAGAGGGCCCTCAGCGCTGGACCTCAGTGTCCGGGCAGAACGATGGGGGTGGAGATGCTCCTTCAGGTAAAGGCCGTTTAGGGCTTTAAAGGTCAGCACCAAAACTTTGAATTGTGCTCGGGAAACGTACTCTCCCCTTTGTATATCAGGCTATATTCCACCCATGCAAAAGTCAGAGATTTTTACACCGCTGCCTTTTCTACCCAGGTAAGCAAGAGGCATTATCAGAAGAACACATTCCAGCCAAGCCAAAGCACTTGAAGGAGACATGGAGCAAAGCTGGTGAGGGGAAGAGAGGGAATAGCCAGGGAAAATGCCCAAAGGCCCTACAGAGAGGCCAAGCTGTCATATTTGTGCTCCAAACCAGATGTTCCTCAGCACAACATGAGGCACCATGAGCATAAGGCTTATGAGTCTAGGATAAGACGGTGTGATTGCTAACCCATATAACATGTTACAGATACGGGAAGGACAAAGCTCACAATGCTTTCACTGACTCAAAGAAAAGAAAAGAAAGGCACATTTAAAAAAAAATCATAGTGTTGAAGCAGGAGTGATATGAGAGCCCAAGATAGTAGCATATGATTACACTGTGTACTCTGTGGCATTTGGATCTGGCACTTACTAGTGTTTAACATGTTCACACTCCCCCACCCACTCTGCAAACATGCACAAAGTCAAGACCCTAACTTGTTAGAATTCAATTTTGTGCTATTGAAGCTATCACAGTTCAATGAATGATGATCTGAAACACAAAGTAGTTTTCATTACTCATTGCTTAATTTGGCAGTAAATTCTTCTGCGTTCTGTGTCTCCACGGCCATTTAATATCCAACAGACAGAGGTACCTTTATCATTGGGTGAATCTTCTAGTGCCACCATTCACAAGGGGTGGGGGGAGGGGGTCTTTCTTCCTTAAGAATATTTTTGAGTGGGAGAGCTTTTTTTTCCAATTTCCAGAGGGATGTAACACTTTTAGACAAGTTGTGGCCAACTTCACAGCACCCTCGCTGCATTCTGTTAGGACGTGCTTCTATTTACCAAGGTCAAACTTGAGTAGAGAGGACACAGTTCTGCAGGTGTGCAACAGAAGCCAGATGAGGGCAGAACTAGTTGGCCTATGCCTGTGGTGTCACCAAGAAGCCTACCTACCCCTCCATCCCTGTAGATCTGCACTTTTAGAAACCATTTCTTTGATAAGGCAAAGGATGATAAATGCATAGATATATGCATGTGACAGTTCTTTAAAAATTAAAAAGGCAGGCTGCTTGTTGACATGGGAAAGAGAGTGAGATGGATTGCTGAAGTGGTGTTCATTTTGCTGGACTGTACATCTGCTTCTGTCACTCAAATAGCAAAGCTGGGAGAAAGTTGGACCCAAACCATGGTGGAGGCACTCATTATGTGTTCTCTTTTGATATTGCATTTGTCTGTATCATTGGCCAGAGCTGCAAAAGTTCTGGGTCTGGATTAGTACAGGTGTATCAACACTTATCAGGGCTCCTGTGCTGGCAAATTTCATCAACTTTGGCTAACAGGGGGATAAATTATAGCTGTTTTTTTATTCCTCTTTAAAATGAAAAAGGAACACAGAGGTTCAATTTATACAGTGTGTATAAAGAGAGCACTGAGTGACTCAGAAACATTGGGGTAAAAAAAAAAAACCTCATAGATACTTAGCACCCATGCACACCTCAATAAAAAGCCTATGAATTTAAAAGAAATGCTGCAGAATAAGGTCAGTTAGCCACCAATCAATTTTAAATTTAAGACACCATGCTTTAAATGTGTGGTGTATGTGACCCAGGTTTACGGCTCATTCACAGCAACCTTGGTGCGCTAAGGATGCCCAGTTACATCTGAACTAGGACATTGTTTTGTGAGCAAGAGATGTTCATGAAATCTCCCCAGTTCTCCCCTTGCTCTGCGGCTCTCAGCAGACTCCTCCAGCTCCCTCTCATCACTCTCGAGAAGCTGCCTTTTACACTTCTAGTTTCCTGCTTTTCCTTTCTTCACCTCAGTTCCTAACAGGCTTCATCTGCTTGAGGCTAAGTGGTTCTGTCTATGACTTCACGCACCCTCTAAATCGTCTACAAGTACTTGCACACCCCAAAACATTGTATTCACTGAATGCAATAAAAAAAATACTGCTACTTAGATGCAAGCACGAATCTCACTTTTATTCTGCCTCTTTGTAGGAAGTTAATTCTTCCTGGCATAGGAAGTGCACTTTAGGGGAAAATGAAGAGAAAGTATTTTGGTAAATAGATACTTAGGCTCAACTCCCAGATATTTGGCACAAATTGATAAAATGAGTACATTTTATTAATATGGTATCTCTAGTAATTTGATTGGAATGCAGTGCAGACTTACATCTGGGAGATACCCATCAGCCGATAGATAGGTTGATAGTTTACTTTTAGGGCTAGGTGACGATTCCATTCAGTCCTCAGTTTTACACGAACTGACCTGGTTTACAGTTTCAGAACATAATAAATAGGGCTATGCACTGGCTTCAGCTGCATCCTGGATCAAAAGCAGGTTTGGGCTGATTTGGGTTGACCCAGGATTTAGCCAGTAGGTTGAGGTAGCCCCAGATTGCCCCAGGTCAGATCAGGTCCACCTGGAGCAATGCAGGGTTGTCAAAGGGTGGTGTCTGTGGTGTCTGGCAGAGAGAAGGAGCAGCCTGCATGGATCCCCTCCCCTTCCCCCGACAGCCAGTTTAATTAGGGTTTTAAACCAGACCGCCAGATAGGTTCAGGCCCTGGATCCAGGTTGGGTCATCTCACGTCATCTAAGGGCCACTGTCTGAAGTGAATGTTCTGCTTTTTCCTTCAGACATTCCTATTTTCATTGAAGAGATGTTGGAATGGTATGGTAGAACTCTCTATTTTCATTGGAGAAATGTTGGAGGTTTTGAAATAGGATGTCCCTATATTCATTAGAGAAATATTGGAGGGTATGGAATAGGACATCCACATTTTCATTGGGAAAATGTTGCAGGGTAGGGTAAAGGTAAAGGTAAAGGAACCCCTGACCATTAGGTCCAGTCGGGGCCAACTGGGGTTGCGGCGCTCATCTCGCTTTGTTGGCCAAGGGAGCCGGTGTACAGGTTCCGGGTCATGTGGCCAGTATGACTAAGCTGTTGCTGGTGAACCAGAGCAGCGCACGGAAGCACCGTTACCCTCCCGCCAGAGCGGTACCTATTTATCTACTTAACACTTTGACTTGCTTTCGAACTGCTAGGTTGGCAAGTGCGGGGACCGAGCAACGGGAGCTCACCCCATTGCGGAGATTCGAACCACCAACCTTCTCATCGACAAGTCCTAGGCTCTGTGGTTTAACCCACAGCGCCACCCGCATCCCGCAGGGTATGGTAGGATGTCCCTATTTTCATCTGAGAAATGTTGGAGGGTATGGAAGAGGATGTTCCTATTTTCATCGGAGAAATGTTGGAGAGTATGGTATTGTTTAGTGAAGGGTTGTTGCTGTTATTGATGCTAATTTTTTTGTTTGCTTATTTTAGATCTTATTATGATTTGTGTGGAAATTGTTCAATTTGGTTGCGTTTCTTTGATGTGATTGTAACTATGTATGTTTTTTCATGTTGTATGCCACCTTGGGCATGGTTTGAAATGTGGAAAAGCAGCATACAAATAAAATTATGCATGCATGTGACTTGATGGCCTTGTGGGAGGCTTGCTTTGAGTGGCAATTTATTACTTCAACTGCTTCAGAACGTGAGAAGCCAGCTCTGCTGTGTTTGGGAGCCCTCCTGCTCATTAAGCTGAGTAGGACCCTGGACCTCTGCCTCAAAATCCTGCCCTGCTGGCACCACTGAACACCACAGCTTTGGCATAATCCATTGCATAGGCTAAATAGCATTTGATAGGGCTATAAGACTTCCATTACTTCTTTTCCAGATGGTGGTGCTAATGCTGGATTGTGTGTTTGTGACTGCAACAGCAGAAATAAGAGTTTCATTCTTACGATGGCATCCATCAGGAAGAAAATAATAACAATATTCCATCAAATTTTTCCCCCTTACTGCTTTATAGTCACCTGATAAATGGAGGGATTTCACATCCATCCCTATGTAGCGATTATCCATTACATTGATACATTTTACACATCTCTAATATTTTCGCAATAGATTTCCCTGAATCAGCTGATGACATTTAATAGAATGTTTAAGACACAGTATAAAACCTTAATGCTTTTTGCTTAGTCTGAGGGTAAAATTGTGTGCCTAGATTGGTTTCCAAATTAAAAACTATGTAGGCGTACCGGCAATTTCTCCCTCTTCTCCCTCCCCACCCCCTCCACTTTTGCTTCTGCTGTACATATTAAAATGTAACGGGGAAACAGCTCTTCGGAAAATACTGCCGCATAGGTAGAAACAAAAAGTATTTGTGACTTTACAAGCCGGCTACATGAAGAAGATGCTGTTAATGAAGTGGGACAAAACTACAATGCAAGAATGCAATCGCCCGTAAAATTCTTATTGGGCAAAAGAGAATCTGCAGTGAATAAATATTAACACAAACGCTATAGGAGACATAAAGGAAACGGGGGGGGGGGGGGGAGAGAGAGAGAGAGAGAGAGAGAAAGAGAGCCAAAATTTGAGGTTAAAACTGCTGACGACTTAAGGAAAAGTCTATTTGCATACTGCAGGGCTCCATCTGCTGTGGAAAATCTAAGCTGCAAGAATGATTTAATATTTAATAGAAGTAGTGGCCGTTGTTAATTATAATTTGCACATTTACAAATCAGCATTGATAGCAATACAAATTATGAAATATAAGGGTGTTATGCTAGATACTGGGGAAAATAAGATGACAGACAAAGTTAATGGAGTATCCCTAACAACAGCTCTGTCAGAACACATCAGAGAACTAATCCAGTTACAAAGGGCCTGCAATGGAAAATCTATTTAAAATATTAAAATGCTGTTTGGTAAAAGCTTTTTCATAGTGCATTTTACTTAAACAGTTGCTTATTGCTCACGGGTCATTAGCCGTACACCCAGATGCACTCTGCAAACTGCCATTTGAGAGAATAGCAGAAATTTGAAGAGAAATATATTTTCTGCAGCACTTTTGTTGAAATATAGAATTGGCTTGCTGCTGACTTGTATTTAGTCAAGTAATATTAGCCGACTTCGAGATATATGCGATGTGAAATTAAAGGATAGATTTTATGTAATGCAAAGGAAAGTCCTTGAGTTTTAAGGAGCAGTTTGAAATAAAAAAGGCATGCACGCCCTCCTAAACTAGTATGCATTAGGCAAAGTGTGGAGGCTGCCCCAGGTGACAAAGGCCATGGGGATTGGGGGAAGCCACAAGGTGTTGGAGAATAGAGCTGTGGATGGTATGCTCACCCTACATTTCCTTAAGATGGTCTGCTGTCCTCAGGTGCATTGGAAGACGCTGCCCCTTCACCAGTGTTGAAGTAAAACACAGTTAGCAGTCTGTTTAGTTTCTGCATATGGGATGGGAGTGGGTGCCATCTTGTCCTTCACCTTAGACAGCAAAACATTTTGGGCCAGCCTTGCCAATACAGTGGTACCTCGGGTTACATACGCTTCAGGTTACAGACTCCACTAACCCAGAAATAGTACCTCGGGTTAAGAACTATGCTTCAGGATGAGAACAGAAATTGTGCTCTGGCAGCGTGGCGGCAACAGGAGGCCCCATTAGCTAAAGTGGTGCTTCAGGTTAAGAACAGTTTCAGGTTAAGAACGGACCTCCAGAACGAATTAAGTACTTAACCTGAGGTACCACTGTACCAGGACCAGTAAAGCAACAGGCAGCCAGGAAAACAATATATCAGAGCCTGGTCTTCCTAGACTCCTTCCTGCCTGCCGTTAAAATAGCTTGACCAATGGATGGATCCACATCATTAGTTTCCCTTTAGTTGTGTTGCTGTGGTTACCGGGAGGGAAAGAAGCAGTGGAGATGCCAGCACAGTATGGACACAGGGGCAGGAGCACTAGATTTGTTCTGCCACTGCACTTGCACCAAGTCAACCACCCTGCCAACTCAACCCTCTCCCTCCCACTAAGCATAGTGACACACCTGACAGGGGGTGAGGTGCATGCTGTCACCCTCCCCACCAGCAGCTGCTGCCTTCCACCACCTGCTCCACTGTGGAAAGGATTCAAGGAGGGAAAGAGAGGTAGACCAAGACCACCACAGAGTCTGCTCAAATGAGACATTCCCCCTTCTCTAGAGCCATTTACCACCAATTGCACTACGGGAAGATCACCCACAGCTTTGGGATTTTTATGTAAGTTCATTAGCATTACTCGCAAGCCACCTTGGAAAAATTAGTTTACATTTTGAAAGGCAGGGTATAAATAACTGCAATAAATAAACCAATAACTTATGGAATTCACTGCCCTGCAATGTGATGGCAACCATTACTCTTAGATTGTTCTTTGAAAGGGATTGATACATTCATGGAGGAGAGATTGTGATAGCTTCATGGTGAGAGGCAGTATGCCTATGTATATCAGATTGGACACAGGTGGCGCTGTGGTCTAAAGCACTGAGCCTCTTGGGCTTGCCAATCGGAAGGTCTGCAGTTTGAATCCCTGTGACGAAGTGAGCTCCCATTGCTCTGTCCCAGCTCCTGCCAACCTAGCAGCTCAAAAGCACACCAGTGCAAGTAGATAAATAGGTACCACTGCAGACAGAAGGTAAACGGCGTTTCCGTGTGCTCTGGCACTCATCACAGTGTCCCATTGTGCCAGAAGTGGTTTAGTCATGCTAGCCACATGACCCAGAAAGCTGCCTGCTCCCTCGGCCTGAAAGGCAAGATGAGCACTGCACCCCATAGTTGCCTTTGACTGGACTTAACTGTCCAGGGGTCCTTTACCTTTTAAAAAAAATGTATTTCAGATGCTGGAGAATTACCATTAGATTTATAGCTTTCTTCTAAATTCCCAAAAGCATCTGTCAGACACTTGATAGAAGCAGAAGAAGGACCTAGCTAGAATAATCCAGCAAACCCATTCTTAAGCTTGGGCACTGGAGTCTTTGCTTGTAAACTTGAACTATTTCCTTAGCCTAAGCAAAAGATCCATCGTGTTAACTGGGATGACACTAATTTAGTTTAAGGATAGGGTTAAATGCCTGGGATTAAGTATCAATAAACACTGCGCAACTTGCTTCTGAGTAACTGAAGTTGTCATAGAAATTGGATCTTACATATTATAGGACAGAGGTAGCCAACATGATGTCCTCCAAATATGGCACTACAACTTTCATCATCCTTGACCATTAGCCATGCTGGGGCTGATGAGAGTTGTAGTTCAGCCACCAAAGGATACCATGTTGGTTATGCAAATGATAGTCCATAGCTCCTTGCATATCTAAAAAATAATTTAGTTCCAGTATGTTCAAGACTCTGATCCCAACAACAAAGCTACTACTAATTGCCTTTTATTGACTAAGGCACAAGTTTCCATTGATTATTTTCATTAATCTTCCATTTCACCTTATTTTCCACCTCATACTACAGGGGCTCCTTTTCACCAGTGAAACTGCCGTCCACAAAAGAGTACCAAAAAAAAGAAAAACGCAGAATGAAGCTTCACAACACCAAACAGCATTGGAGGGTCTCGTAAACAAGAGGTGCAACAGGGCTAATAGACTCAACAAAGATCAGTAAAATGCCGTATAATGTGAGTCATAAAGAAACTCTCGTTGGAATGGATTCAACACGTATTTTACAATCTTATTGAACTGGAGCATAACACAAAAACAATGCAGTCTTTTGTATACTGAAGGCAACTTAACTTGAACAGCAGGGTTATTTGAATGCACTTCTTACGGCGTTGCGTCCAAATTACATCAAGCTCTGCAAATGGCAAATGGCATCTCTGTAACAATGAACATATTCTAGCAAACTAGAAGTCATGGCTCTGTATAGTGGAGAATGCCTTTTTTCCTGTAGCTATTTAATATCTCATTCATTGATATCAAAATAGAAATCCAGTAGCTCGATCTTGCAATGTCTTGATTACTGTAGGAAGGCCCACTTAACAAACTGGCATATTGGGTTAATTTATTTTCAAAGGGTGCTACTGGATTCCTAGCAGCCATTTGTATGTTTAGTTGTTTTGCCTATCTGGCCTGGTTTGCACCTTTGAGTTCAATTTATCCTAGCACATTCGTGTTCCAATGAATAACCAATCATGGAAACACTGCAAATACTGGACAGGGAATACTGTAAGCATGTTGGTCAGGTAGTATCTGTGTTCATGCGTTTGACTGTATATCCTGGAGAAGCCTTATATCACAGATGGGCAACGCACAGCACAAGAGACAGATCCTCCACCCAACAAAACTAGATAAATAAATAACAGAATTAATGGTTCACACAAAGGAAAAACACTCAGTTCAGCAGCATATTATGAAATGGGCTCAAAGGCAAGAACAAACCAGTATGTTTTTAGGTTTGGAAGCAGACATTAAGGGGCTGAATGGCATTTCACCTTGTCAGGGCAACTGCTGAGAAGGCCCTGCTCCTAGGGGGAACCAGTATGATAACAATAAAAAGATGGAATTCTAAGCAAGGCCTCTCTGGCAGACTTCAAACCTGTGCATAAATGGGGAAGGAAAAGATCATGTGGGAAAAGTATCCTCTGGAATATTACACACCCAGATCATTTAGAGTTTAATAGTTCAAAACCAGCATCCTGAATTAGATCTGGAAACATAGTTGAAGCCAATTGGTTTGCATTTTGTTACCTTTGCATTTCATGACAAACAGATTCTCGTTTTCAGAATCTAACTAAACCATGACTTGAGGAAAATTCTAGAATCATCACCCAGTTCTCAGAAAGATGTTTTTTATTCCATGATACATTTTAGCTCTACCCCCCTGCTACAAAGAATCACCATAGGGATTTTCTTTTGTCCCATTTCAGTTGGCTATTGAAAAGGTGGAAGTCTGTTACAAAATATTTGGGGAGGGGTGTGCCTTTTTATTTTTTTTTATTAAAAAATCAGCTTAAGAAGTACCTTTCCCCTTGCCATAGCCTAATTTTATTACTGGTTGAAGAAGTCAACCTTCACACATGGCAGAAAAACTCATGGCAGAAAAATCTACACATTGCTATTTTTGATGCCAGGTCTTTATTTGCTGCAATCAGAAAGGTGATTATAAACACTACAGAATTAGCACCCACAATTGCATAATTTACGCAAAGCTGTTTTAACCATTCATATGCATTGTGAGGAAGGGAGAGGATGACTATATTTGCACCAGGCATTAAGCCTGTTAACAGTTTCACAAAATAACCAGCTTCCAATGCTTGGATATTTTGGAGGAGATGGGGAGTAACTTGCCAAAAATATAGCTGATTGTCTTTGGTCTAAGTTTGTCTGACTATACAATAAATATCAGGAATTGAGAAAAATGAAACAAAACTGTTACAAGACCCAGAAGGCCTCGTAAATGCTTCGGGTTTTTTGCTTTTGCTAAAGCAAAATCAGAAAATCTTATTGTTAGGTCGGGGGAAAGACATAGCATATTATGATTAAGATACATTTCTTTTTCTAGCTACTTATTTATTTAGAGTACTTAAACCTGTCAGTTAGCCAAAGCTCTAATGTGACATGTAATTCAATCAAGGCTGAAAACACCCCAACTCCCCACTTTTCTGATACCATTTGTTTCCTACACAAGTTGGGGGGGAAATTTGGAGGGCACCAAATCCTAAATTTTTTTGTTGTGGGCAGGGGAGGCTTACCATTAAGAGAAGGCAGCAGAAGATTTAAGGGTCTAGCAGTAGTGCAAAGAGCCATCCTAAAAAGGTAAAGGTAAAGGTACCCCTGCCCATACGGGCCAGTCTTGACAGACTCTGGGGTTGTGCGCCCATCTCAGTTAAGAGGCCAGGGGCCAGCGCTGTCCGGAGACACTTCCGGGTCACGTGGCCAGCGTGACAAAGCTGCATCTGGCGAGCCAGAGCCGCACACGGAAACGCCGTTTACCTTCCCGCTGGTAAGCGGTCCCTATTTATCTACTTGCACCCGGAGGTGCTTTCGAACTGCTAGGTTGGCAGGCGCTGGGACCGAGCAGCGGGAGCGCACCCCACCGCAGGGATTCGAACCGCCGACCTTTCGATCGGCAAGTCCTAGGCGCTGAGGCTTTAACCCACAGTGCCACCTGCGTCCCCAAAGAGCCATCCTCTTCCCCTACAATCTCTCTACAAAATGACGGGACGTATGGTGGCAAGGACTATGGTGCTGGCCACTGAGAAGCAGACACTGGATTGGCTAGTTGGAAGTACCTGCTGGTCAGTGGCATGCAGTGAATGTTTTCATATGGGAACAGTTAGGGCCAGAGGTGTCAGCTTGCAAGAGTGATGGGGCCGGCAACATTGAGCATGTGATGTTGTGTGCATGAGCATCATGCCTCCCTCCCTAAGCTGGGCAGAAGCTTCCTGGGCTTTGGGAAGGAGGCAGCAGACTTCAATACTTTAATACTCTAATTTACCAGGAACATTTAGGGGACTAGCCTAGTCCCCCTAGTCACTGGTGGAGGAAGAGGAGTGCGCGGGGAGCGCACCGCCCCCAGCAGCGCAATCCCAGCAGGGTGCCATCGCGGCTGCCCCCCCCCGCCCACGCTGGGTGCCCCGCCCCCACAGGTGGCGCGCACTGCCCCCAGGACACGTGCCAGCCTCACCCCCGTCTGCTCTCCACCCCACGATGCCAGAGCATGAAGCTCTGCATCTGCCCCTAGTCTACTGACTGCACACCACTGCTGCTGGTAAGGTAAAGGTAAAGGGACCTCTGACCATTAAGTCCAGTCGTGACTGACTCTGGTGTGGTGGTGCTTATCTCGCTTTATTGGCCAAGGGAGCCGGCGTACAGCTTCCGGGTCATGTGGCCAGCATGACTAAGCCGCTTCTGGCGAACCAGAGCAGTGCACGGAAACACGGTTTGCCTTCCCGCTGGAGCGGTACCTATTTATCTACTTGCACTTTGACGCGCTTTCGAACTGCTAGGTTGGCAGGAGCAGGGACCGAGCAATGGGAGCTCACCCTGTCGTGGGGATTCGAACCGCCAACCTTCTGATTGGCAAGTGCTAGGCTCTGTGGTTTAACCACAGCGCCACCCGCGTCCCCACTGCTGCTGGTAGATGAATTTATCTCCAAATTTGCAAAATATTACCCAGTTCTCTGGCTTTCCCCAAGACACCATTTTCAGCAGGCCTTGTCCTCGTGATGACCATTGATAACTTTAAACTAGCATGCTATTTCTGACATGCTCTTCATCTCGTGCCCAATTATATATCTCATGTTTCTAGTACAATTCTATTATCTGAGGAAATTCAAACATAGCCCCGTGGTCCTTTTTTTTTTATGAGTACACAGCACCACAGAATGCAAATCCCCAATTCGTGTAGAAAACCTGTCATAAAGTAAAAATAAAATAAAAACCCCAAGCCCCAAAGCCATTTACGTGGATTTGAGTTTTCTGTCAGAAAAGCTTTTAGAAATTAATTTTGCCTTACCGAGAATGGCTTCTGTTGACCCCATAATTAAAAGAAAAGCATTTTTAATAATATATTTTTTTAAAAGCTCGGTAAATGATAATTTATAATGAGGTCTGAGGACATCTTTGTCCTTATCAAACCCCTGATTGCTGAATTAACACATTAACTCTTCTTACAATGTGTCGGTGGGAACATTGTGATGAGAGCATCTCCATGTCACAGTCTCTCACAGAACGGCCATGCAAGCTTAAAAAAAAACTCAGAAAGATCTTGAAAAGGAAAGTTAATTATTTTACTTTACCTCGCAAAAGACATGAGTGAAGCGGACTGTGGAATCTTTTGCTTGTTTAGCTGTGCTTATGGAAGAGATTCAACCCCTGACAGTCATCCATTAGGACTGCTCCCAGGTTCATGTGCTACATAGCAAACATTAGTGAGCTATAATTTATCAGTGTCATTAACGGCACCCTTCTTTTACACGAGTAATATCTTTTGATCTGTCTTTTTGGAAGAGGAGTCATCAGCTAATTTGCTCATTTTCACTCTGATTCACTGCTGGGGCAACCATGGGATCATCAGGCATTGCATCAGAAGAACTCTGATAGCACTGAATATTCATAAGTATTGTATAAACTATAGCTGCCCTGATAGCTATGCCTCACCCACTAACATGCTGCAAGAATGCCTGGAAGTGACAACTGCTTTTAGCAATAGCCAATCCTCAACTGACCTCCCATCGCATGATTATACTCTTCCTTGGAGGATCGAGTACTTTTCCCTCAACCCCACCGGAGTGACTTTGGGTTACTTAACTGCTGTACCCCTGCTTGTTCTACTCCTGCAGCCGGTCCACACATCACTTGATGACTGCAGCATCAGCTACTAACTTGCATGTATGAATAGTCCATCTAAGGTATTACATCACAGACCCTCCTAGTGTCCCTGTTTTCCAAGGACAGTCCCGAATTTACAGGAGCCACCCTGGTTTCTGATTTTATCCTGGCTTTTCCTTAGGACGTCTCTATTTTTATCGGAGTAATGTTGGAGGATATGGAATAGGATGTCCCTATTTTCATTGAAGAAATGTTGGAGGGTATAGAGTTAGGTGACCCCCGAGCCAAGGAATTAAGTAACTATACAACCTTTAGAGGATATCTGAAGACAGCCCTGTATAGGGAAGGTTTTTTTTAGTGTTTAATGTTTTCTTATGCTTTTATATGTGCTGGAAGCCGCTCAGAGTGGCTGGGGCAACCCAATCAGATGAGCAGGGTATAAGCAATATAATAATAATAATAATAATAATAATAATAATAATAATAATGGAAGACCCTATTCTCATGGAAGAAACGTTGGAAGATATGACATCACAGATCAAGTCTTCACACCTACAGCTCTCTCTCTCTCTTTCTATATATAAATATAACAATCATATACCAGCATTCTAGAGTAAATAAATAGGGCAACATATATGAACCCAAGAAGGGTATGCTGGATCAGGCCAAAGGCCCATGTAATTTCTCACAGTGGCCAACTAGAAGTCAATGAGAAGGCTGCAAGCAGGACCTAAGGGCGCTAGAACTTGCTCCACCCTCCTCCGTTCCCAGCGACTGGTATTCATACGCATGCTGCCTCCAACAATATGGCGCATCTTCTGCTGCAAGGAGAATAACGAGAGAGGGAGAGTACACACACACAGAGAGAGCCCCAAGAGCCAGTCATGAATTATTATTTTTAAGGTTGCTGTATATCATATTTATGCAGGAGGCGAAACAAGGAGAACAACAATAATGTATCGCTAGCCTCTGTCATGAAAATGATTTGTTTTACTCTCCTAATCTTTACCATATCTAAACTGACTATAATAAAATGAATAATTACTCTGAATTCCATCCCGTTCATTGGAAATCTACTAAAAGGATAAGCCAAGAAATTGTAATGGCAAATACAAGGTTTAGTCAGCGTGTAAGAACTTGCCTTTGTAATTTTTTGTGGGCTTTTTGGACTCGGTGTAAATGGCATTGTTTACCACCTTACGCCAGCGAACATTACTTAAGAATGTCATGAATTATTTCAGGCTTCCGATGAATATTAATAGTCTTTATAGGCATGATATTTCATGAGTGCACACCCAAGTATTAAAGCACGATAGGATTTGGCTTAAGACAAAAATCAATGGAAGTTGATTTTTCCCCCTCTCCTAAACCTTAATGGATGGATGTTCGTGAGTATTGCAATGTTCGAACAGAATACGAAAAGTGCCAAACATAATGGTGTGACTTTAATTCAGGGATGGGGGAACCTGCAACCCTTCAGAGGTTGCTGGACTCCAACTGCCATCAACCCCAGCCTGCATAACAACAGCAACAACAACAACTTCATTATTTTCACCCCCCTTTTTTGCTTTCAGACCCAGACTTGTGAATGTTCCTTTTTACACGACAATTTAGTCATATGTAATTAATCATAAGAGCTTGTGTACATATCTACATCCATAAAAGGGTTAGGTTTATGTTAGGTTTGCTGTATTTGTTGAATCAAGCA
The DNA here is from genome assembly GCF_951804945.1 of Podarcis cretensis. NCBI lineage: Eukaryota > Metazoa > Chordata > Lepidosauria > Squamata > Lacertidae > Podarcis > Podarcis cretensis. Next base: position 73,368,651 of record NC_137175.1, read on the forward strand.
ACAAGAAGTCATGACGTAATTTAGAACAAGAATAAAATGGAGGGAGGGAGGGAGGGAGGGAGGGAGGGAACGGGAGAGAAGTATATGAACCAAATATTGTTGCAAACTGTGTAGAACCCTTTCCCAAAGTTAAGATCTTTGTGTTTAACTGGAAGGTAGCTGGAGAAGAATTCTGCCTTTGTTCCAGTCTGAAGGATGAAATGTAGGCACTATGTTGCCAAGCCCAACCAGGCATGGGCAACTGGTATCCTGCGGCTGCTGACAAGGCCCCATTAATGCTGATGCCTGCTTTGGACAACCCTCCTGCCAAACAAATCCCAGCCACATGGATCTGACTATAGGGATTCCTGGGAACGGACAGTAGCAGGATTGCTGTTGCCTGTGCCACTGGGGCTAATGGAATGGAGGGCTATGGCATCTTCACATGTGATGCGTGCATGTGTTAGTACAGGGTGTGTGCTGGTGTCAACATGGGGCTGCTTTCAGAAACTACAGTTGGTACATAATGTGGCTGCTACGATTGGAACAGCAATCAGAACGTTTCACATTGATATTTACATATTTGTTTCAAGGTTCCATTTAAAGCCCTCAGCAGCCTGAGACCAAATTATCTTAAGGCCCATTTTCAGCCATGTGAACCAATGGCAGAACATCTCTTTGCATGCAGAACGTCTCAGTTCCAAGCCCAGGTATCTCCAGGTAAGTCTGGGAGAGACCTTTGACTGAAACACTGGATAGCCTCTTAAAGCAGTGTGGATAGGACTAGGGCTGCCGGCTTCCGGAGCCAAAGCCCTTTTGGGTCCCCCCATATTTTGGTGGTAGGGGCCAGCCCCCCCATGTCCCCATAGTGCAAAGTTGGAAAGTAGCTCTGAGTGTGGTGTGCCACAGAGGGGAAGGAGAATCAAAGCAGCCTCCCACTAATGGCGATGCCAAGAGGAGGAGGAGCCACCAGCCACTGAACTGCATGGCCACCATGTTTGGCTCCGCCCCCAGCTTCTCACATTGTTCTGACATCAAGCATGTGACATCGTGATGTCATGACATCACGCACATTATGTTGCCCCCCCCCCCCAAATTGCCTTCACAAGCTGGCACCTCTGACTTGTTCTAAAACAGTTTCCTATATTCTGGGGAAAAAATCTTTAGTATATTTCCAACTGAAAGATCTCTGGAGGATGCAAAAATTTCACACTGTACATATTTTTTCTCCCAAATGTGTAGATTGTATATTCTCACTTTTGATATGTTCCTGACTTCTGCGTCATTGGTCTCTATTACTTATAGCACTCGGGTATATTTGTTCAGATGAAGCCCCATTGAATAGCATTTGGAACCTGCATAATGCATTACTATACAGCAAAGAATAAGCTGAGAAAGTTGAAACTGAACTGCAAACCTTTCTTCGAGCTCAACAAAACTGAGGAAAAAACCTGAATAAAATAAATAAAAACAGTGAAGCAAGTCTGTATCCAAAGCAGCTTCCTTCCTTCTTTCTTTCTTTCTTTCTTTCTTTCTCTCTCTCTCTCTCTCTCTCTCTCTCTCTCATGTGTGCGTGTGTGTGTGTTGAAGGAGCACCACTGTAAAAACAAAAATGAAGACATTTTATCCCATACTAATTTGAAGAATAGAGAAGATTTCACATATGACGAGACTAAATATACACTTAAGCTGCTAATAAAGACAATGCCTGAGGGAGAACAAACTCATTTCGAGCAATCCCAGAAGTTTTTGTTTCCAAATCAGAAGCAAAAAAATAAAATAAAATAAAGATGCTTTGCTTATGTGTAATTTTAAAAGCTTCACTAGATGGAATAATGACTTTGCACTTTTTTAAAAAAACCAAAACCCTCTCTCCCCTAAAATGGCTTTATTCCAATTATGTATATTGTAAATATGCAGGCCTAGTGGAAGTCAGCATACTGAGAGATAGATCCTGAGCCTTTGTCTCATTAATGGGCTAAGGAAGAATAAAAATTGGTTTACGATCCAATAAGAAGCAGCCACAGCCAATAGAGAGGGGTACCTCCATGAGCCTGGCCTCCCAACAGCAGCTTCACTGCCACACTCAGGATTTTGAGAGGGCGGGGCAGTGTGGTGCCTGAACTACGCCAACCTCACTGGACTTGTCGTTTTCCAGCACTGCCACAGTGCAAAAACATGGATCCAGAGCACACAGGTCCTTTGAGACCTTATACATTTGGGAGGGATCTACACCAAACAATCATCTTTGGGGTCCACGGGTGTCTGTTACAATTTCATAGAATCATAGAATCATAGAGTTGGAAGAGACCACAAGGGCCATCGAGTCCAACCCCCTGCCAATTTGTTGGTAGCTTTGTTGACATCCTGTATAGAAACCATGGCGTTCCATGAAGATCTGTGTCAAGGATCTTTTATGCTAGCAAGAAGCCGATTATTTGTTTACTGTGCCACTGAAAGTTTCATTCTGTTTTTTGTGGACCCCCGTGTAAAATCCTATATCCTACTGGATCCAAAATTTACTCAGATCCCATAGAAAAGCTGTCTGTGTGTGTGTGTGTGTGTGTGTGTGTGTGCTTTCTCTCTGCCGGGGGAATCTTGACCCAGAATGACGAGGGAAAAAGCAACTGGGGGGGGGGGTTAATACCAATTGCTTGCTTTCAAAATTCCAAAAGTGTCCCCAAGCCCAGATAAATTAACAATCCCAGGTTCAAGTAAAGGTTGAAGACACACATTGCAGTCCTTGAAGCTTCCCAAAACTCATTGTCCTCACCTATACTAGTGATTAGCATGAAGGCAATTTGCTTGCTAGAACAACCCAGCCTTTATATTCATGTATGCAAGAACCCATTAAAAGTTCTGAATTTATTTAAACATCAACCACAAAACACAATGAAATTTCTTACCGGACTGCAGCACAGATATTCGCACCTCTATAAATCTTTTCCCCTCTCAAATTAAACAAAAACATTAAAATAAATGTTTGTTAATTTCAGGTACCTGAAAGCATCTGAATTAATACAAATTATGAAAATTGTCAAATGATAACGGGCTGCAGAGTGTATGTAACTTCTCCATATTTATGGGGAAAGGTAAAAGTACTGATATGGTTTTAAAATATTTAAAATCCACCTATTGCATATGCAGAGTAAGTAACTGCCTCTCCACCATACTTCAGAAGGGTGGTATTGAGTACAGTGCTTGTGATAAATTATGTATTTATTTTAAGAGGGTCAGAATAAGAAGCTGTTACAATTTACTATCCTTGGCCCCAAAATTCACTTTTTATAGAAATTACCTCATAGTGTTACAAGTAGATTTAGATGTGTGCTGTGTTCAGGCTGATAGCCACAATAAACATCTGAAGCCAAATTCTAGTTCCCAGAATTGCATTGGAAACGCACAATACTGTAACCTCGGGTTAATGCACTGAGCTGCACATTGAGCATCATAACGATGTCAGCCATCAAGTGCAAGTCAGCACTTAATATTGTGGTGTCGAAGATGAGCAAGCATTGAATGGCAGACCATGCGCCGGCCCATATAACCCACAGAGCGAGATTGGTGAACCCCAAAAGAGATATGATGAGGGTCAGCTTTATTTACTCCTTGCAATTACTATAATACCTAGAGTGGGTAACACTGTGGTCTAAACCACTGAGACTCTTGGGCTTGCTGATCAGAAGGTGCTATAGTACCTTAAGAGGGGCTCACAGGTCTCCCTGTTTGGGAGACCCTACAAGTCTTCTGGGAGCTGCTCGGTCCCTCCACAAGGGAGATCCATGAGTTCATTTATTGAATTTATATTCTGCCTTGACAAGTCTAAAATACTGTTGTACACCTCTCCCCACCCCCACCCCCCAATCTCCATGCAGTTTCTGGGCACTTACCCAGGGTTCGTGTTTCCTTTGGAATGAAGGACAACAGAGACTGTGGTGTCTTTATGATATATGGTTTACTTACACATATATACAACCTGAGCCTACAATGGAGGTGTTCATAGCATCACCCCAAGGGGACCTTGCTCCCCCCCCATAGCTGCATCCTTGCAGAAATTAACCATCACTCTGACTCTCTCTAGCTTGCTGATTTGCTTCTAGCTCACATCACTTCACTCTCTGCTCTTAACTCTCATTTTGTCCTTCTAACAAGTTGAGGAAGGATCCCATCCCACCCATTCACCATCTCCCACAGAGCCCCTTCCCTTGTTCTCCTTAACGGCTCATCACCTAGGCTATCACCTCACCAGGAGGCTAGCCTGGTTATTCAAAGAATTCGAAGTTTTTATTAAATTTTAACACTTGCTGAGGATTAGAAGGGTCTCGTATGCAGCCTAACAAATCCCCCAACTCATAACAATAGTAAAACATATAAAGGATATAAAATGCAAAGCTGGCTGTGTGGGGTAATGGGAGGAGACAGTCTGACCACAGCAGGCCCTGATGTTCTCTTTGCCTGGCTCCCTCATATTCGTTCTCAGCCACCTAAAAGAGGCAGCTGTGTGATCACACCTGGGAAAAAATCCTTACACCCAGAAGACCAGAATAATTATATAACAGTGGCAATTGCCCTCTTCTTGGGCCAGATTCTTGCATGGGTGGTTGCTTACAAGATTCTGACGCTCTTGGATGAGGCTGGTTTTCTGAATCTATTTCCATGGAATTTAAGGCCTCTGTTTGGCACTGAAACTGACTTGGTGGCTCTGTACGATTATTTATTTATTTATTTATTTATTTATTTATTTATTTATACCCCGCCCATGTTGACCTGATTGATGATGATGCAAACTCTTAAGCTTTCAAGGGAATAAGGATAGAACATGACCATATCACATCCAGCCATCCATCCTCTTCACATGATCATATTGAGTGCTTTTCTTGTAGACTTCTATTCATGTGAATTCTTCACATCCTGTGGTCTATCTCACATACTATGGGTGACAACCAAAGCTGAATCATCTATGGTATGGGTGAGGAATTTGCCTTCAGTTTTAGTCTTCCTGGGACCAATGAGCAGATAGCTTCTAAGTGGAAGGAAGCTGGAGAGATGAGTTCACAGAAAGGGAAGTCATGGTGAATGGGATGAATTGACAGGAGTGTGCATGGATCGTGGTCTGGGTGAAACTGTTGTAGAAACAGCCCTATTTATGTAGTGCTACTTCATCTCTGTCCTACTTTGAGGATAGAGTGTTACTTATGACAATGCACCCACTTCTTGGCTTCTTTAGTTTGATCACATTGATGAAAGGATAAGCAATCAATCTCCCTCTAAGACAGTGAGTGGTATTGGCCATAACTCATTACTCCATCAAAGAATTTGGCATTTCAATCGATGGGAAATGATGTGTGATCATTCTAATTTATTATACATCATTTCCCATCAATCGGTGTGCTGAAACCTTGACATAATAAGTAGTTACAGGCACTGTCAATCATTCTTGGCTGGATATCACTGAATGCTGCCATTATGTACATCCATGACTTTTCATCCAAACCATAAACTTTCCTCCAGGACCGTTTACAGATTTCACATGAAAAGTAAAAGCAACTATAATGAAATGTTCACACGGACAAAACATTGAAAGTGTCTGGTAGTCATAAACTGGGGGGGGGGGAGAGAGAGAGAGAGAGAGAGAGAGAGAGAGAGAGAGAGAGAGATGTGTAGCATAAATGCATTTAAAAAATAATAGCAAGTGAGTTGAGTTGTTGAAATAAGAGACCTAGACTATGGATTCAAACATGTTGTGCAAAGTTGTGCCACAGGTGTGGGGAACACACCTGTGTTGGTCATCCAGATGTTGAACTACAAACTCCCATCATCCCTGGTCATTGGCCAGGCTTCCTAGGACTGATGAGAGTTGTAGTTCAGCAACATCTGGAGGGGCAAAGGTTCCCTACCCCTGCTTTTCTGAATAGCCTGCTAATCTGGAGACATGGTTCTGTCATTTGTGGTGTTCTAGGGATTTCCTTTGATTCCACTGAAAGATTGTGGGGGATAAACAGGTCTGTGCTGTTAAAGTTCTAAGTTTAATGTTCATAAAATGTTGTATTTGAATGCATTGTATTTGGAATGCTGTGAAGAGGAGTTTACCTTAAGCGAGAGCTTCCACTCTGAGTGAAAGCAAAAGGCTAGGTGTTGTTTTTTTATTTCAGTGCGTTAAACTACCTGTTGACTCATCACCAGAAACCTAAGCTGCAGCTCTCACAGCAGGAAAGGGAACTTAAGAAGTCCGAGATGGCTAGCAGTAGCAGCAGATGTTGCAAAGAAGCTCTGCAATGATGAGCCAGCTTAGGATCTCTCTCTGGGACCAGAGAGGGGAAAGTTTACAGAACTGCATAAAGGACTTAAAGGACTGAACCACAGTGCAGTGTGTTACGTTTATATTTTGCTCTTCTAACTACAGTGGTACCTTGGGTTACCAATGTACGCTTCAGGTTACATACGCTTCAGGTTACATACGCTTCAGGTTACAGACTCCGCTAACCTAGAAATAGTGCTTCAGGTTAAGAACTTTGCTTCAGGATGAGAACAGAAATCAGGCTCCGGCGGTGCGGCGGCAGCAGGAGGCCCCATTAGCTAAAGTAGTGCTTCAGGTTAAGAACAGTTTCAGGTTAAGTATGGACCTCCGGAATGAATTAAGTACTTAACCCGAAGTACCACTGTAGTTTTAAGTCTGTTCTGCAGCAAAGCGTTGAAACTCATTATTGGGGTGGAAAGCTAATGTATTTCTACACAAGGTCCTGATCAGGGATTCCTCTGAACAACTCTAACATGTGCTTCCTGTTCACTATGCTTCTTTGCAACTTCTTGACAGAACTTTAGTATCTCTCAACACAATGGAATATGGAAGTTTCTGATGTACTGAAATACATAAGCTTTCTATCTCGCTGCAGAAAGGCATAAGGAATCTCTACTTCAGATGTTACAAAGAGCCTTCAAGAATAGGAAGCTCAAGTCTTTCATGTTTCCTTTCCCATCATCATCATTACATAATGATATGTGGTTGATACTACCCAGCCTGTCCCTATTCACTGACTAGTTAGTAAGCCCCAGTGAATGGGGTCTAAAGTGAACAGGCATATTATGAAGCTGTTAGTCTTTACTTTACTTTCAAAACTTTTTTTTTAAGTTCTCTTGAAATGGAGTATTCATTTCCTCTCACAATTATCTTTTCTCCTGATCATTCTTTCTAATAGCTAACTCAGATGGTTGAATGCCTACCAGTTTTGGAAGGGAACTAGCTACCTGAAAATAAGATAATGGTTTCTACGTATTCAGAAGACTTTATAGGTGTGCAGAAGTCTGAATGCTTGTGAATAATAATAAAAAAAGACTTTTAAAAAAAAAAAAACCCAACAAGAACCTGTGAACTTCCAGAACATGTGGAATGTTGAGGTGGCAAGTTGAGGGGGAAAATGAAAGATGGGACAGCAGAGGTATTTGATTGTTTAAAAAGGCAGGGACTTTTGCTCATTCCTCACAGCTCCTTCTCTTCCAAATGGCTTCCAAAGGCTGCCCAAAAAAGGCCTCGCTGGCCACATGTGGCCCACAGGCTGTGGGTTGGGCCACCCTGATCTAAATGAATACCAAAATATGGTCCAACTCTGTACCACACAGTCATTATTCCTTGCTTTATCCCCTGGTAGTGAGATATCACTGTTTGGGAATGGAGCTGTGCATCTGGCTTCAAATGATACCTACTTTGGCCATGTTCACACAAAAACTGTTCCTTCAATGTCCAAATGCCATTTGAATACCATATCAATCTTGATCTTCCACAGGGAAATCCAGGAAGTACTTCTTTGCACAGTGCATAGTTAAACTATGGGATTTGCTAACTTAACATGCAGTGACGGCCAACACCTTGGAACAGCTTTAAAGGGGGATTCTTGGAGGGTGAGGCTACCAGCCGTTATGACTATGTTCTAACTCCAATGTCGGAGGCAATATGCCTCCCAGTATCAGTTTCTGGGAATAATGAGTGAGAGAGTGTTATTGTGCCCATGCCCAACTGATGGGCTTCCTATGGGCATCATGTTGGCCAGAATGCTTAACTAGATAGGTTTTTCATCTGATCCAGCAGAGTTCTGCTGTGCTGTTCACGCTAAGGATGTTGTAATGTGTGGTTCAAAATATCGCACATAGATCTCTAAACCCACATGGCTTGCCAGTTTGTGCAGACTGTGGCTGCATAGTGATCCAAGCCTTACCACACTTGCACAACTATGGGGAAATCCATGTGTGCTTTGATTCACCATGTAGCTGAAGCCTACAAGGGCTGACCTCATAGATTAGCCCTTTAGGGCAGGTTCCCACATGCATGTTCATCACTTGAAGATTACAAACTCAAGTGATTATTAGGTTGGTTAACTTTTCATGGTCAGAGGCTTATTTCTCACAGAGGAAAGTGGTTATATACCTGCAACAAATGGGGGCAACGCCCAAGCAGGGTGAGAACAAAGCCAAATATTAGTAGAGGTGCCCTTTCTTTTTCCTCCTTTTATTCATTAACTTGTTCTCTCTTTTCTCCTCTCCTCTGCCTTCATGCACAAGAGTGAAAATTTCCACTCCCAGAGTGGTTTAACAGTTGATCCTTCTTCATGGGGAACTCTGAGAATTGTGGCTCCGTGTTTGGGAATAGGGGCTTACTAACAATTCTCAGTGCTCTTGGCAAACTACAGCTCCCAGAATTCTTTGGGGGAAGCCATGGCTGTTTAAAGTAGTGTCATAGCACTTTAAATATCTGGTGTGAATGTGGCCTAAGTCTCATTATATTGTGTGCCTTGTTATACCATTGTAAGGAGACACATCAATGAACTTTACTTAGGATTTAGCCCCCCGACTCCCTTCCTGACATGCTAGCAGCCTGTCTCATTAGACCAGGGGGGCTACTTGATCTCTGTCCCCACTTCCAGAGAGCTGGTGATCCAACCAAAAAGTTATCTAGAAAGCTATTTACAAAGCCTAAGCCATTTTTGACAATCACTGCTGCAGAGTAATAGTCAACTACTTGTTTACTTCTTTTTTTAAAAAAACAACAACAATAATCTTCTCCATACATCTCCTTAATTTTTATGCAGCAGAAGTGTTTATTATTGCTGGGGAGAAGGGAAAAGGAAAGTTTAATATTGTTCACTTTGATTTAACAAACAAACAAAAAGTGTGCTGGCAGAGTTTCAGCCTGATAAGATTGAAAATGATAGTTATAAGCTGCCCAAATATGGGTCTCATAATGAACAGACTCTTCAATATAACTGCACTGCCAGGTGCAAATTTAATAAAAGATTTAAAATGATAGATGGAAGAGTATTTCCAACAGCTGTTTGTATTCCCAGACAAAAATCCTCATTAAGATAGAGTTAAGGATGTAAATAGATATCTATTAATTTAAAACAACATTATAGAGCACTGAGCATTACTCATTCAGAACTTTTGCAGCTAGGATTGGAAAAAATAGCATCTTTTGAATCGGGATTTTGGAACTGTATGATGCAACACAGAGACTGCGACCCAGCAACAAAGCCTTATGGGTGTCAGCTATGAGTGGACAAAGTTTCCTACTGGTGAGACAGCCAACATCAGTCCCACTCCAAGTTGACCCAATGAAATGAATAGACCTTCCCACTGATTTCAGCGGGTGCACTCTCAGTTTGACTAGCAGAGCCATCCTAACTCCCCATTGTCACTGCCAGGGCTCTGAGGAACCACAGATCCATGGCCACATCCGCAGCCCAATCGCTTGTGGTGGCAGAAACAGAAGGTGGGGAGGTATGCAGATTGGGCCTGATCCCTGCACCAGCTCCAGGCCGTGAGAGCAAATTTAAATGCCAATTTCCATGTGGATTCCCCCCCCCTTTTTTTAAATTGCAGCTTGAGTAGGAGGCAGAGAACAGATTCATAAGTACAGTCATACCTTGGGTTGCGAACATGATCTGTGCGGGAGGCTTGTTTGCAACCCGTAGTGGTTGCAACCCGCAGCGCTGCGTCTGTGCATGCGCGTGAAGCGATTTGGTCTCCTGCGCATGTGCAAAGCACGATTTAGAGCTTCTGTGCATGCGCCGAAACCAGGAAGTAACCCGTTCTGGTACTTCCGGGTTCGGCGCGGTCCGTAACCCAAAAACGCGTAACCCGCAGCATTCGCAACCTGAGGTATGACTGTACTGTGACTGCATGTACACACCATATGTTTAAAGCACCCCCAGCCAAGAATCCTGGGAAATGCAATTTGTTAATAGTGTTGGGAATTGTAACTTTGTGAAGGGTATAACACAGTTCCCAAGATTCTTTGAGGGGGAAATGTGTATTTCAGGGGTGCCAACTTGAATAAAATATTGGGGGGGGGATGGCAGGTAAGCCCTGCCCCACATAATCCACCACACAAGATGTGGCACACGCACACCATTTGAATGGCAATGCCCATCAACTTTGAGGGAGCTTGTCCCCCTTAAATATTTTATTGGGGTGTACAAAGGGACCTCAGCCCCTAGGAGTTGACTCCCATTGCGTATTAAATGTATGGTGTGTTTGTAGGTTGATTCTTCCCAATGCTCATGCAACCCTTGCTAGCAACTAGCCAGCGACATATCAGTACTGGAAATTCACTCGTTTTCTTTTATGCACTTGCAATGTAATTGCTTCATTCGTTCCATACTCACCCCCTTATTCTCCTGCAACTATGTCACAGGGAACAACCCTAAATAATTGCTTGAGCTTTCCTGAGATTAATTATCTCGGAAAGCAGAAACTGACCATATGACACGCTTTATTGTCTCCATGAGAGGGAATCAAAGAAATGTTAAAAATAAAAAAATAAAAAATCCCAGCATGAAAAATAAGCTGCATGATTTTACAGACATTCACATTGCACTGCAGATGAAGAAGCAGATTGCCCCTTCTTCATTTGGCAAAAAAGTTGAACTTAGTAGCATTGAAGAGGACCCTGGTATTTCCCAATACAGTTGTGGTAACTGGAGCACAGTCATTCCATCACCACTACATATGGTCAGCCCTACCATAAGACAGAGTGGGGTGACTGCCTCAGGCAGCTGTGATGAAAAGGCAGCAAAGTGATAATTATTTAATACATTATTGTTGTTGTAATTTGACTGCCAGAAAGGGAGAGAAGTGCTTGTGGGAATAACTGCCACAGGTGCCAAAATAACTTGGCTGGCCCTGGATACTATTCATCCTGACTTGGAAGGAAACACGCTCTCTCTCAGGCGGCAAAATGTGTTGGACCGGCCTTGCCACCAATGGAATATATTACATACATAATAAATCCAGGGAGTTTTACATGATGGAGTCATTTCTCCAGTGTGTGTCTCATTAAAAATTATGATTTCTTGGGAATCACAGAAATGCTAGCATGATGCCCACCAAATGGTGGAAACAGTTACAGAAATGTGGCTTAGAAGTGGGTGAATCTTTATGTAATGGGAAGAATACAAATATGAAATCCACTGTTTGTTCAAAATAGGTCCTGGCTTCACCTGATCTTGCACTATTGTTCAGTCATACCTGGTAAATTATACGCCTATCACCTGTGTGACAAATAAAAATGGTGGGTTGATTTTTACAGACCCTTCACCCTAGAGCAGGCTGGTTTCAGAACAGGGTGTTCACCTCTATATCATTGTTTTATTTTGGACTATGTAGCCCAATTATTTAAGTGTGTCTGATACCCAGTCTGATTCATGAACCTTTAATCAGTCCAGCAGCAACATGTGGTCAGATGTGGACCAGAGTGTTATCCTCGGGTGCTTCTGCTAATCTCTTGAAAACAAGGTCCAGAGTGTGGCCTGTCTTGAAAAACAAGGTCCAGAGTGTGGACTGGTGACATGTTGAGACAGCCCTATGGTAGTCATTGCAGCCAAGAAGTCTTGAGCTGCCCCAGAGCTAGTCACCTCAGCATAGATGTTGAAGTTCCCCAGAACCAACAGTCTAGGAGTCCTCCACTCTGCCACTGAGACCAGCTCTTGTCAGCTTAGGCAGGGAGACCGTTGGGCAATAAGAGAGTTGGTAAACCAGCAGAATCCTGAATCTGTTCTGATAGCCCAATGTCAGGAACACATACTCTAGAATCCCCCTATTAAGTGGACAGAGAGCCTGGAGAAAAATATAGAAAACCAAACACTACAACATTTCCCCCTCCCAAAACCTCAAGTCTGCCCGGATGTTGCACTGAGTACCCAAGTGGGCACAGCTGGGTGAGACCAACTCCACCCTGCCCACCTACCTAGGTCTTGGTGATACAGACCAGATCGGCCTCCTCATCCATCAGATCATCATTGAGAGACATCATACTCAGAGCTGACCTGGCATTCAGCAACAGCAACCGCAGACCCGAGGACCGGCTGATAGGACAACCGCAATTCCCCAGGTTGGAGGAGGGGCTGTGCCGTGTGCCCCTTGCCCACCCTGTACATAGAACTATGAGATGAATATATTTTACCATTATTGTCAACATTCAGGAGGAAATCCAACCATGAGAAATTCATGTATTTACAGTTCAATCACATGCTGTTCACATTCAAAACAGCAACATTTATTGTAGCAGCTTTGAAAAGGCACTCAACATTTAATGGATCCAGGTAAGGGAGGTACTTGTGAAATTTCTGCCTAGGAATTTCTTTTCCTCATTGTACATTACCTGGAGCAAGTGCAAACCAGCTGGATCCATTAGATTTGTTGGTATTTACCTTTTTGTATAACCGTTTTGTTTTGTTTTTAGTGTGTAAGATTTTATTTTGTGGGCTAATGTTCAATATGAAACTTAATAGTTAGAGGGATTTCTTTAACTGAAATCTTACGGTGGCTGGTTGCTAAAAATACAATAAATTCTACTTCAATGGCTTCCTCAGAGGGAATAGCATGATCCCACCTGGGCTTTGGATTTGGCAGTTAATCTGCCTCAACTTCTCTTTCTCTTGTCTTGATAGGATGGCTCAGTTTGTTTGGATCCAATCCTATGTTAGTTATCCTGTGTGGAGAGGAGAAAAGATGACTGGAGAGGATGGGACATGACGGAAGTTTAGGAAACTGAATTGGATGCAGAGCGTTGGTTGAGTGAAAGTATTTTGTAACATCCTTCATAGTCCTAGAATTTAGGGATACCCCACAAAATTGGTTGGCAGTGAATTCAGAACAGAGCCAGAAATCCTTTTTTCACACAATGCACAATTAACTTGTTGAATTCACTGCCACAATGGTGACTGATTAAGGTAGCTTTTAAAAGTGAGGACAATAGATCTATCAATGGCCATGATAAGCTATGATAAATGGAACTCGCAGGTTCTTGAATTGAAAAGAACGCAACAAAACATCAAGAGATGTGGCCTTCTTGCGCTGTTTGTGGGCTTCACATTAGCATCTGGTTGGCTGCTCTGGGTTTTATTTCCAATATTTATTTCCAATGTTTATAGACTGCTTTTCACCATAGATCACAAAGCAGCTTACAGAAAATCAACCAAACAATCCATGGATCAAAAGAAAATGGTGTTTAATACAAGCAAAAACCACAAGTAAAAGGGGAACCTGTAAGTTGATTAAATAGGCATGCTACACCTTACCAGAACTACCTTATGTTGTACTAGAATTAGTTCTAGTTCACTGTGAGATGTCTTACTCAACTGGTAAGGTATGCCATTCGCTATGGGATATTGTGCTAGAATCTATTCATCTAGATGAACATTTGGTCTGATCCAATAGAACTTTCCTGCTTTTATGCACTTGTCAGCAAATCCAAATAATGGATAGGGTTGGTAAATATGCTTGCATATGCCAGAATTTCATATACAAGAACTCTTATTAACTAAAACATATTCTACAGAAGAAAGCTTGTGAGAAGAAAGCTTGTGAGACCAGCTGGATGTTAGGGAATTTATTAACTGCAATGCTTTCTGCACGCCCAAGGCGTCATATTTTATACCAAATAATCAGATTGGCAAAAGTGTCACTTTCAATAAGTGATTCCTCATATTTGTAATGATGTCTAATTTCCTAATATGCTAGATGGTATTACTTTAAATAACATCCTGGTATACCAACCTTTTAAAGTTAGCCATAACAAATGGGCAATATATGCCTCCATGCATATTTTTATCTTACGTACAGTATTTCACCTATCCAGGAAGCAATACTGTGGGCATGACATATTAGAATGGGATGGAAAGATCCGTTTTGATCTATCCATTTCATAACAATATTTATGGTTTATGAGGCACTGTGTCAAAATCCTCTCTACAGGGTGTACGCAAATAACAAGTTCATTCAATACAAAGTGGCAGTTCCAGGGAAGCCATTCCAAATGATCAAATATTCATCTTTCCCCCTGCCTTTATTATTGTGTACTTTCTCACACCAGCCTTCCTCATTCCCATCTTCTCGAAAAATATTATTTAATTATTCCAGTTATGCACCCACTCTTCCTCCTAGAGCAACTTGCATGTGGCCTCACAACTTTCCTGCTTTGTAGCCCACTGGTTGAGCTCACAAGCTACATGCAGAAGGTCACAGGTTCAACCTGTGGCATTGATAGGTTTTGTTTTTTGTGTTGTTGTTTTTAAGGCCAGGTACCCAGTGATGGGGTGGCGCTGTGGGTTAAACCACAGAGCCTAGGACTTGCTGATCAAAAGGTTGGCGGTTTGAGCTCCCGTCGTTCGGTCCCAGCTCCTGCCCACCTAGCAGTTTGAAAGCACCCTTAAGTGAAAGTAGATAAATAGGGACCGCTTTCTAGCGGGAAGGTAAACGGCGTTTCCGTGTGCGGCACTGGTGCTGGCTCGCCAGATGCAGCTTTGTCACGCTGCCCACGTGACCTGGAAGTGTCTTCGGACAGCGCCGGCTCCCGGCCTCTTGAGCGAGATGAGCGCGCAACCCTAGAGTCGGTCACAACTGGCCCTGACAGGCAGGGGTACCTTTACTTTTTTACTCAGTGATGGGAGGCATAGCTTCCTGAAACCCTGGAGCCACAGCAGCCAGTCACAGTAGGCCACCCTGGACTAGCTAGACCAACAACGACAGCTCCATATATACCAGGAATGATACAAAGCAGCTTCATATATACCATGGCAATTATCAAACTTGCAAACTGTTTTCATAGTGTTGGGGCCGTTTTGAAGGTCAAACTACGTTACATCGATCTCGTGGCTTGCCCTTAAATGCAGGGGATTTTTCCCCACAAATAGCTGGTGTGGGGGCCCGATCCGGACCCCAGTGTGGAGGGAAGGGGGCTTTACCCCTTTGTGTTTCAAAAGACATATTTTGGGTGGGGGAGGTCATAACTAATATCTGTATGAAGCATTGGGATCAATGGGAGTTTTTGCCCCATGTCACTGGCAAGCATGTGGAGACTGATAAGAATTGGGGCCGCAGCCTTCCTCTTCTGTATGCCAAGTTCACAGTCCAGGTTGGGCCACCATTGCACTGGCTCTTTGCGAAAGCAAAATCCCACTTATACGGGTTATAACCATGTGATTAATAAAATGTGTTGCTTGGCCCTCAGTTCCTTGCCTTGCCTTCTGATTCCACTTTGTACCTGTCATAAGCTACTTGTTTTACTTGCAAAAAGCTCCATGCTCTCACCCCTGCCTGTCACTCATCACTTAGTTACTTTCCATCCTCCTTTTTCTCATCCTCAGTTTCTATTGCCTTTCCTCACCCTAGGACCTCTTCTTTCTCTCTTTCTTACTTTCTTTCCTGCCTGCAATAGTTGTGACTGTCTTCAGGAACATTCTTCCATTTCCTAATCATTTCTCTTCTTTTTAGCTTTCTTCGTAGTTCCAGATTTTGCTTCTACCTTATTTATAAATGTACTGTTGACCTCTACCTCTTCCCCACAGACGCTCCTTTTGTTTACCTCCCGCCTTTCCTTTGTCTATTCCAGATCATGAGACCCTTTCAAGGAGGAACCTGTTTTTAATTTTGAGTTTCCACAGCACCAGATGGATTGCTGGCACTTTAGAAGTAAATCAGCATCAGCATCATCTGCAAAATTAAACATCAGGCTGCAGAAATAGTCAAGCCAAAAATCCGGCTTCCCTATTTCTGGCTAAGGAATAGGAAATCACTCCATATGCTGGTGGAGCATTCTCTGCCATAGCTAATAAAGGAAGCACAAGGAGCGTATATCAAGTAGTGTATTGTGTCTATAATCTTTAAGGTCAAGTCAAATAATTGGAATACCTTGCCTCACCTTTCCAATATAAGTCACATGTAGGTTGCAGGAGAAAGCCTTTGACTTAGCTACCTTCACATGTAACCAATACATTTTGGCACCAGAGTGAACCACAAATTGGTGCATGCACGCACACACACACACACACACACACACAGCCAGGGAAGAAGGGGTGAGTGAAGCTCTACATCAGGAACAAGGGATAAAGATCTAGATCAGGAAGAAGGAGAGGAATTGTGTGGAAGGGGGGAGGGAGGAAAAATGGGCTGGAAACAAGGATGATATTTTTTTGGATAATATGTCTTGTTATAATTTTGAATTTTAACAAAAAAATTAAATAAGGAGTGGCATACAGGGCAGAAACAGAATAAAGAAAAGAAACACAAACTCTAAGAACAATAAAGCCAATTCAACACATGCTAAAGCAATAAAGCCTTCCACCCAAACTCCAGAAACAATGAGAAGATTTCTTCAAATATAAAATTGATCTTCTATATATGACTACATCACACCTTAGGGAAAGCCTTCCTAAACAAAAATGTCTTCAGTAGCTGCCTAAACATCATCAGGCTATGCACCTGTCTGATTTTGGCTGATAATTGATTCCAGAAAAGCCTGGTTTCTAGTACAAGCTAAGCACACCTCTGGGACAAATGGTCATCTCAGCAGTGCCCCATCTGAGGAGCAGGGTTGCCAGGCAGAGATGCAATGCACAAGATGGTCCCTTTGATATCGTGGTCCCAAGTTGCTTAGGACTTTAAATGCTAAAAACAGGACCCTGAACTGCTCCCAGTTGGCAGCCCGTGCAGCTCCTTCAGCTTTCATCTTTAGCCATGCTGGTCAGGGCTGATAGGAACGGCATCTGTGGAGCCACCATTTTCCTGTCCCTGATCTACACACTGGGGCCACCTAACCTCTAATTGTTATTTTTGTTTATCTGTTTAAGAAACAATTCTGACTGCCCTTTGTCAAAAGGACACGGAACATCACAGAATTTTAATTCTGAACAACAGAACGTACGCGCACAGCAGTTCATAATAAGCAGCATCAAATTATTCACAAATTATTTCAGTCACTGCTGCGCTTATTCAAACGCCTGCCAGAAGAAATGCATCTTCTCCAGTTTCCTAAAAGAAAATGCACCACAGTGGGGAGGGCGTTCCATGGGTGTGGAACCACCACCACAAAGCCCATTCCATGAACTCTGGTGCTATTTACTGCATCCTGTTCATGGACCACCACATGACACAACTTTTGACACTGATCCATGAGTTTCTAAGAAGAGCCTGAAATTGGACAGCATCTCAGGCTGGTAGTTTGGAGCGTGCCAGTAGATCCTTCTTCTGAATACAGTGGTGCCTCGCAAGACGAAATTAATCCGTTCTGTGAGTCTCTTCGTATAGCGGTTTTTTCATCAGCGGATCAGCTGATAAGCGGCTTAGCGGCTTAGGAAAAGGGGGGGGAAAGGGAAAAAAACCCCGCAGGAACTCACAAGATATTTTCGTCTTGCGAAGCAAGCCCATGGGGAAATTCGTTTTGCGAAGCGCCTCCAAAACGGAAAACCCTTTCGTTTAGCGGGTTTTCCGTCTTGCGAGGCGTTCGTCTTGCGGGGCACCACTGTATCATAGGGTTCGCAGGTACCAACCCAGAAAAAGTCCATATCCACAGAAGTGGTGTAACCTACAGCGGCAATCGTCTGTCCACTTGCTTCACCCTCAGTCCTGTTCTCTACCCCTCTGCTGTGGTTCAGGGGAAGGAGCGCACAAAAGAACTTGGAAGCAGTTGATGCTTTGCCACTTGCTGCATCCAGAAAGTTAAAGGTATAACAAGACTGTTTCCCAGATTGCAACCTGGCAATCCTAAAATAATAGCACCTGATTTCTTCCATGGTTCATCCTTATAACTATATAAAGTTTTCAAAAGATGTTCAGAGGAGACTTGAACCACACAGCTGGATGCTGGACTTCTGGACCTAGACAGCTGCAGTTCATGGTGCTCTGATTGCTCCTGGATCTATATCTGTTACAAACAGAGTATTAATTTAATATGTTGTAATATGTAAAACACCACACACATACTGCACTTGACAGAGAGGATATAAATACACAGGCCTCTGTACCATTCTTCAAGGGAAACAAGGGCCCCATCTGCTGATGCTGAAATGTACTACATTAACAAATCTTGTACCGTGTTAGCAGCAACGCTGATAAGAAGCATATTATAACTTAGCACAGGAGTACAAATCATAGCACAGTGAATGCAAAACCTTAACAAAAAACTGCAGGAAGAGCGTTTATTCCAATGGGAAGAGGAGCAAAAGGACTTTCGCACCTGTTTTAAAATTGATCTGATCACAGGGAAAATCCACGAATAGGCCACCATCCATTCCACGCACGCATAAAATGAGGGCGACAGAAATGCGCCTTGCATGTCCACAGCAAAGGTCTAGAGAAAAGAGATGCAGCAGAGTGTTTCTCGAGCTATTCGAACTTGCCGCACCTTTCTGCACTTATGTTACCTTTGCCCTCTCCAACCCCACTCACCACACAAACTACTGCTGGGTGACTATGTGGCGATTCGTCTTTATGGAGGTATGCATCCCATTGCTCCCCATCCAAAGCCCACAGGTTCAGGGTGAAAGGGGCATGAAGGATGATTTCAGCATGAGTGCTGCTGCATGCATCCAACTAGCACCCTGCTCTTTTGCCTTTGTGCCGGAGCCTAGTGGGCTGTTTTGCCCGTTGACAAAACAAACCAAGCCACTTGTTCCTCCAGTGGCACCTTCTAACAGAGTTTACTTTTAAGGCCCCCTAGATACACTTTGTTTCTGTCCATAGTCCCTTCCCAGTTACCAGGGTTTCCTGCTTTGTTTGTTTTTCAAGAGTTGGCAATTTTAGCTTACCCCTTGAAGTTGTTGTTGTTATCCAGTCTTTCCCAAGTCCATGACTCAAGACACCTTACAGAGATAAAATAGAACAAGCTAAAAAATTAGAAAACACAGTCATTAAAACTCACAGCAGTCAACTATAGGCAATCAACCAAGCTCTGGACACTCCCAACTCCTCTCACTGCCAATGCAGACTAATAAATGAATACAGTAGGAAGAACCTACCCAAGTGAGGTTGAAACAAAAAAACTTGCACATATACTATGTAAAAGAATGCAAGTTTACTACCTCCCTTCTCTCCCTCCCCACTCTCTCTCCTCGCCCCCAACCTTATACTATGTACAACATCACCATCTCACATCGAATAGAGCTAATCTGTAGAAAGGACTTTATGATCTGAAAACAGAGGTGATTACTTGTACTGTAATTACTTTTGTTTTACTTTTGTAATAAAAACAATTTTAAAAAGGAATTAAACCCTAATAAAATTAAGTATTTTAAAAACATCATTCAGAACAGATAATAACAATAAGAAAAAATCATAGCACCCACCCTTTCCTCAAATGCAGTCAGTTTCCAAAGGCAGAGGACAGCAAGGAGGGAGCTAGTCTAACATCTCTGAGAACTCCAAAGTCTGGGAGCAGCCACTGAGAAGACCCTCTCCTGTATCCCTACCAAGAGTGCCTGTCACAGTGGTGGGAATGAGAGAAGGGCCTCCCCAGAAGAGAGTTTGTGGTTTTTCGCGTAGCCTGGATCTATCTGAACGACCGTACTCCCTCATATAAACCAAAGTGTGACTCACACGCTGTTCATGGAGGAACAAGGAACCAAAGTCAACCTGAATTCTTCTTAGCCTTTAAAATATGGTGGAAACAGGCCTTGTAAGAAAGGTCTATAAACATAGGGGCCGGAAAGCCAGCAGCATTTCCATAGTGTTTCAAATGTTCTTCACATACATTTTTAGTAAACCTGGCGCTGTGGGTTAAGCCACAGAGCCTAGGACTTGCCGAACCCCCGCAACGGGGTGAGCTCCCATTGCTCTGTCCCAGCTCCAGCCAACCTAGCAGCTTGAAAGCACGTCAAAGTGCAAGTAGATAAATTGGTACCGCTCCAGCAGGAAGGTAAACGGTATTTCTGTGCACTGCTCTGGTTTGCCAGAAGCGGCTTAGTCATGCTGGCCACATGACCCAGAAGCTGTACGCCAGCTCGCTTGGCCAGTAAAGCGAGATGAGCCCTGTAACCCCAGAGTCACCCACGACTGGACCTAACGGTCAGAGGTCCCTTTACCTTTACCTTAAAACAATCCTGTGAAATATTGTTACCCTCCATATTACCAGACGGTCAGCTGAAGCCATTTGGTGAGTTCCTGCGATGTTTGAACCAGAAACCAGCAAGGGGCAGTTGAAGACATTTTGCTGCCTGTGGTAAAGGACAAGATGGCACCACCCTTCCCACATTGGACAGACAGAAGATGAGTGGAATGGTAGTCGAGCCTTACAACACAAGTGACGTGACACCTCAGGGCAGCTCTGTCCTCCAGCACAGCGGCATAGCCAAGGAGCTGCCACAGATGTCCACTGACACATCCCAGCTTCTGCCACCTGAGGCACTGTGCCACCATGCCTCATGGGACAACCGGCTCTGATCACAGCTCACACTCTTGTATGGCTCTTTTACACCAAACCCTCCCCTCCACGAAGAGAAATACAAAAGGCACTCGGAAACGCAACGCATGCGCACAGAACTCTCTTTTTCCTTTTTCCCAAATGCTCATGAAAATTAGAAACTGAATTTCCAACTGGTTGTTGGTCAGAGGATATCAAGCAAAGCATCTTGCCACATGGATAAACAAAAGGGGAAAAAATAGAAATCAAAATGTTAAGCTAATTCTGCAGTGAGCAATAAATGTAATCCACAGGATAAACAGCACTGGCTTGACATTTTACTGAATTTGACTAAATTAAAACTCTGAGTAGTTTGAATAAAGTTCAAGATGTGGAACTAAAGTTCAGGACATGTAACAACAAACAAACAAAAATCCTTCTTTTATATAACAACCTCAATTGGAGTTTTGCTAAAGGTTGGTTAGGATGATTCTTATACAACCCCTACTCTGTCAAGTTCGTGGCTCTGTTGGTCAAATTTGCCTTTGTTTGAAATTTGCTTTAAGAATTTGAATACAGGAATTGCAATAACCTCATCCATATTAGAGCTAAGAACATACAAATTAAAGCAAATCAGCCAGATCTAATATTGCCTTAGAACAGACGTCCCATTTACTGAAGTAGGAGAAATCTCATTTGAAAAGTGCCCTAAAAATGTTTGTACAACTTAACATTTATGTAACATTTTCAAGTGTTCAAAGCATCTCACATGCATTAGCTCAATAATCCTATTTATTCCCAGGCTTAATTTAAAGTGCCAGTGCTGACCTTTAAAACCAGATTATTCGAAGGACCACCTGCACCCTTCCATACTTCAGGACCAGTCTCTGAAGTTCTTCTTACAGGTCCACTTTTTCGACCCATCAGACTAGTGGGTTTAGTGACAGAGCCTCTTCAGTTGTGGCCCCATATCTTTAGAACTCTCTCCCAAAATAAGAATTTGGCCTCATCCTTCTTAGTTTTGGACCAGACTTCTAAAGACTTGTTTCTTTCCATCTACATGTTGTTAAATTGTTGTGAGCTGGATTTTAAGCTGTTCCAAACTGCTGGTGTTTTTAGTTCTTGCAACTGGGTTGTTTCAATAATACTTTAAAAGCTGCTTTATGGTTTTGATTATTGTGTGTAAGCTGCCTAGGATGGGGTTTGCCTTGAGAGGTGGAATGTAAATAGTTTGCATTAAAAAAAAATGCAAATTTATAAAGTAGGCTACAACGGGAGCAGCTCCACACATTATGATTGCTGCATGAAACCATGGTGTTTCTTGTAGCAAATTGTGTACATCACACAAGCCATACACTGATCTTGTAACTATCATGTGCCTACATCTCTGCAACCAGTTTCAGCTAGGGTTCCCTAGCACACATATGCTGGTGTTTAAAACTGCATATTTGATATCTACAGCAATCTTAATCAGTTTGCAAATAATACTACATCAAACTATGGCTATGAGTGTGTGGGTTCAGAGAGAGATTGCAACTTCATTGGTCATCTGGTTCTGCAACACTGCTTTGAGACAAGCCATGTTCTGGCTTAGCATGTTGTCTGAAAATGGGCTTGCAGTTGGTCTCACACCAAACAAACCATGAGCTGTAACCATGTTTGGCTTACTGTTACATGTGAACTGGGTCAATGTTTTCTCTTATCAAAATATTGCTCTAGTTTGGATGTAGCAGGAAACCATGATTTAACAGTTACAACCATGAAGGCTAGAACAACGTAGTTCTTATAAACACAGTAATTGCCATCATGGTGGATTTTAAGGACTGAAGAGCATACATTTATCTATATCTATATTGGATTATAAAAAAAAATTAGAGAGGTAGACTCAATCATAGAAAAAATGAATTTTCCCAGTTCAGTTCATTTTCCCCCAGTTGAAACATAAACTGAGAAATCCATAGTACTAGTAAAATTCCCAGGACAGAAATCAAGGGCCTTCTATTACTGAGATCCTTCACAGTAATTTGGAGGTGGGTGAAATTTGCCCTCAAACTTTGTCCCATATTGCAGCTCTACAAAATTCATTGGGAGCCACAAAGAACAGAGTAGGTCTAGACAACCTAGTCTCTTCAATTAATTGAGGCTCACCCTGAGCTACATTCCTTGGTCATGTCAAAGTGTGAAAAAGAGACAAGACTGAGGAAAACTGGCATCTGTGGTGGAGCAAAATAACAGCACAATCCCTCAGGAAGTATGGGGCATATTCATACTTCCATCCAACCACTGTCTTAATGCTTTTTGGCACTGGAAACACATACGGCTTCGACGTTCACTTCTCTCACACATGTGCAAATTCGACAAAAATCTATCCCACATATCATACACTGCTCAAAAGTCATTCAGAAGCTGCTTTCTGTAACACTTAAGCATTGTTCTCGTCTTCACCCACATCTTTTTCTATTAGTTCTACAATATGTAGGGGCTCATATAAATTCAATAACCAGAGAAGGGAGGAGGGGAGGGGGAGAGAATCCAACAGCAAAATATCTTGCCAGATGGGGAAAATTAAAATGTTACCCTTGTTTCTTTGCCAGCGCAGATCCATTTTGACAGGCTGGAAATGATTTATGGAGGGGGGGCTGTATTTACGCTGGCAGAAACGTTATTAATTGCCACACAATATTCAATTCTTTGCATTGTTTCTGTGTGCGATTAGTTCCATGTCTTACATACGTATGCAGCCTAAACATGCTGCAATGTTTGCAGGCTGATCATTGCATGAGAGAAAGGAGCAGAGAATGCCTGGTGCATGTTACAAATTTCCTTCCAGCCATCCGTAGGAGATACAGCAGCAAAAGGGAAGGGCAACATTGAAACTCACAAGCAGCCTTGAAGGAAAAATAGATTACCTTAGAACATATGAATAGGCAAGTGGTGCAGTATGTTGGAAATTAATAAAAATCATTATAATTTTTTTACAGAAAGATTTATGCAGAAAGCCTGCCTCCTGCCTTTCTCTCTCTCCCCACCCCACCCCCACCCCCGAAATGGTATCAACCATATATCCAACACTGGCAAATTAAAAATAGATATTTTTCTGTCCCTAATTGATTTTACATTACATTAGGCAGCCAGGGCTTCAACCTTCCATGACATAGTATCTAAATAAACATTTATTAAAATATTTTAATTAGAACAAGAGGGGAAAATATTGTTTCCAATTATATCTTCAGACCGGGGGTGGGGGAGGAATCAAAGCAATTAAGAATTAATATTAAAAGAAGTATAATGGAACACTTTCTGTGTAATAACTACCCAGAGTGATTTATATGCTGGAAGAGGATTTTAATAATTGCTGTTTTCTTTCCTTAAAACGAATGTTTAGAGTCATGCAGTTGATACATCAAGTGGTGCCTGAAGACTTACAGTTAATTTTGAAAAGAAAAGGAAAAGACAGTGCAATTTCTTTTTTTAAAAAAAAAAAAAGATCAAATGAGCAAATAATTCCATCCGCAGAAGATGCATGAAATCTACACGAATCTCTGTCTCTCCAGAGGAACAAATTACAGACAGAGATGACTTGCAAGGTCATCGGTCCCCTTCCTCTTCCAATGCTGGGCTGTTGCCAAGATTAAGCAGCTTGCAGAGCTGTTGATGTAGTTGCGATGCAGTCCAAAATGCCATTTATCCAAATGGCGGGAGAGACAGAAGTGGGGCATGAGGATATCTAGCCCCACTTCTGCTGGGTGATGAACCATAAAATGACAAATCTGAAAAGCATTAAGGGGCCAGGAAGTCTGACTCCTTGCCACAAGGCTAGGCCACACATACACACACAAGCACTTCCTGCAAGAAAGGCCATTGTGTGTCAATAGAAAAAAGCAGTGCAGGGAGGGAGGCCCACAGCAGGGGGAGCCAAAGCTAATGATAGGCAGAGTAAACTCATTCTCGCTCTGTCCCCACCTTCCTCCCTGTCAAGTTCAACAAGGGTACTCCTGAGATGGAAGAGGAGGATGTCAACAGGCAGTGCCATTTGGAAGAAACAAGGCAGGCAGGTGTGGACGGCCAAAGGAGGGCATTTGCCCTCAGGGAGCCTAGAACATAGAGTTCTAGATGGCTCAATCAAGGCAGTCAAGTCACACTCTGCAAGAGAAGGTAACAAAACAATCCACGGTTATCTTAAGAGAGATGTTGTGCAGTATTGTGACCGCCAAACTAAAAATTATCTGAAATTTGCTATTGGATATTTTGGGACATGTCATTCACTACTACAGAGCTCCAGAAAGACAATACTCTGTAGATAAGGACTCGTCTTCTCTATAACTATATAAAATAATTCCTTAAGAAAGGGCTTTTCTAATAATGCTACCCTGGCTGTGTTATGCCCTCCCAAGAAGGACTTACCTGTTATCCAGGTGGTGGTCTTTTTGATACTAGGTGAAGAACTTTTTATTTTCCTGGACTTTCCTACCTTAATTTTTATTTTTATTAGTGTGCCTTAGACCTTTTGGACTAATGCTATTTGTTGCTGGTGGTTATATAAGTACCCAATGTTAAAAATTGTCAACACAGAGATCCTTAACGTGAAAAAGCAATAGGCTATTTGTGGTTCTTCAGCAGTTTCACTTTCAGCTTCAAATGGGCATTCTGAAAATAATAATCAGTTGCTTTTTACCATATACCAAGTTAGGCCACTTGTCTAAGGTATCTCAGTATTGTCTACACCACAAGGGGAGAAACTTCGCAGTCGCTGACCCATCTCTACAACTATGAAAACTGCAATGTGGGGAGGAGGAAGTTGAGAGGGGCCATTTCTGTTCAGTCCTGCAATACAGTGGTACCTCAGGTTACATACTTAATTCATTCTGGAGGTCCGTTCTTAACCTGAAACTGTTCTTAACCCGAAACACCACTTTAGCTAATGGGGCCTCCTGCTGCTGCCGTGCCGCCGGAGCACGATTTGTGTTCTCATCCTGAAGCAAAGTTCTTAACCCGAGGTACTATTTCTGGGTTAGCGGAGTCTGTAACCTGAAGCGTATGTAACCTGAAGCTTATGTAACCCGAGGTACCACTGTAGATATCTAGCTTACTATGAAGCAGGATGAGAGATAGAAGAGGTTCAGTAGTAATTATATTAATTTACTTATAGGTACTATCATCAGAGTTAAAACAGCTAAAGGAAGATTCACTCTCCTATCAGCAGCGAATTATCCTTTCTCTCCTCAGCAAAGCAGAATTTAACGAGCATTAAATGTGATACATTTGTTAAAATTAATAATTATTTAAGTCTGGAATGGTTACAGTGGGATAAGCTACAGTGAAGTTAAGTACCTATAAAATTTGTATTGTAGAATCTAGCTTATTCATATGCTGGGATTTTAATGCTCTGTGTATTTTGCAAAGACATTTTGGAAAACATCTTCCCTTCTATTAATAAGATTTGTATTCTTCTATGTTATATCAGCTTTACATGACAGGTAGTATAGTGTAGGACTCAAGTGACTGATCTTTCATGGGCCCGTTGAATGATCTTTTATGTTTTATTTCAGCAGCTGATCATTTTTTGGCTCCATTAAGAATCCAAGAATTGCCTGGAAGATCAAACCAAAGGCCTTACTAGTCCAGCATTCAAAAGGTGTGTTGGCCTAGAACAAGGTAAAGTCTCAGTCCAAACACATTTCATATAAATGTTTTTGCCATCCTGGGATCAGGCCTTTACTCTTTATTCTACCATGTTTTATGACCAGTCTTTTGTTGCAGAAGACAGAAGAAGCAGGAGTTCTTCCCCCATAGAAGTCCACCTGGCACCAACCATGTCATCATTTTGGCACAAGGTAAATATGTTTTATGGGACACGCGTGGTGCTGTGGGTTAAACCACAGAGCCTAGGACTTGCTGATCAGAAGGTCGGCAGTTCGAATCCCCGCAACAGGGTGAGCTCCCGTTGCTCGGTCCCTGCTCCTGCCAACCTAGCAGTTCGAAAGCACGTCAAAGTGCAAGTAGATAAATAGGTACAACTCCGGCGGGAAGGTAAACGGCGTTTCTGTGCGCTGCTCTGGTTCGCCAGAAGCGGTTTATTCATGCTGGCCACATGACCCATAGGCCAATAAAGCGAGATGAGCGCCGCAACCCCAGAGTCGGTCACGACTGGACCTAATGGTCAGGGGTCCCTTTACCTTTTACTAAATATGTTTTGATTTCCTGGACATTCGGGCAGCAGCAATTATATGATGCTGTACAGTTAGATCTGTTTTTAATAATGCCATTTTATTGTTTGTTTGTTTTTTACTGTGGATATAAACTGCTTGGGGGATTTATTTATTCCTTTAGTGGAAAGTGATATAGAGCCTAAATAAGCCTTGCCTTCCATGAACTTCCTTGACGTATCTTGGGATCCAAGCCATTAGCTGCTTTCTTGACATTGCAACAGATTACAATAAGCAAACCATCAGAAATTATAAACCAGTTCAGAGATAATATCCTATTTGCAGGATGTGGGCACTCTTGATGCAGTTCAGGGTAGGAATTTGGGGCAGAGGTCGAGGCTTCTGCTCAGCAGAATGAGCAGATGGGCCCCCAAACACAGCAAAGCTGGCTTAGCACATTTTGAGCTAATGCACATTATCATCCAAAGGGGTGTGTGTGGTAGTGCAAGAACACTAAGTCCAGAATTTAAGAAGAAGAAGAAGAAGAAGAGGAGGAGGAGGAGTTTGGATGCAATGCCCTGCTTTATCACTACCCGAAGGAGTCCCAAAGCAGCTAACATTCTCCTTTCCCTGCCTCCCCCACAACAAGCACTCTGAGAGGTGAGTGGGGCTGAGAGACTTCAGAGAAGTGTAACTAGCTCAAGGTCACCCAGCAGCTGCATGTGGAGGAACAGGGAATTGAACCCGGTTCACCAGATTACGAGTCAACCGCACTTAACCACTACACCACACTGGCTCTTTAAGATCTAAGATTACTTTACCACTGATGCAGCTTCAGCCCTGCTCCGAACGAAGTCAATGCTAGTTTTGTTACTTCTGGAAAGCCATGTCTTCATCATTAACGACACAATCCTATACATGTTTCTCCAGAAGTCCCACTATGTTCAATGGGACTTACTACGGTAAATACGCATAGCAGGGATAGCCAACAAGGTGCCCCCCAATGCTGTTGGATGATAACACCCACCATCCCTAACTGTTAGCCCTGCCGGCTGGGGCTGATGGGAGATGGAGCCCAATAACATCCTGAACGCATCTTATTGGCTGCCCCTTGCATGTAGAACTGCAACCTAAAGCTCTTTGGGGGGACTGTAGTCTTGGAAACCCATTTCCCTGTGTTAGGGCTGATGGAATGAAAAACACCTTTTTGTACGGAAACTTGCATTAGGACGCTGTTTATGGATGCTTACTTAGGAAGCAATTACACTGCTTGAGATGTGATGTGGCAGCTGAGATTATGGAGCTTTCTCTTTTAAAAAAAAGAGAGAGAGAGAGAGAAAAGTATGCAGTTAAAGCCCATACTGGAGAATTTCCAAGGAAGAAAAAGGCCCACATGTTTTCAAGCTCATTATTTTCTTATTTGCCACGTTGCTTATATGTATCACTGTCCGAGCCGAAAGGTTTGTGAACTCCCGTCTAAGTGGCGCCTGTTCAACCAAATTACCCATCTTCTATCAACAGCCAGGCGAAGGCAAAGTAGGTTCAGAAATAATGAATACACATTTGTGCAACGGCAATCTCTCGCCAGCTTTGGGCTTCTCACCACAGCACAATTTCCCCATGAGTGACGACAAGATTGCACTGCCATTATAATAGGTAATCATTAGATTTATCTTTGATATCATTTGCAGCACCTTGCTAGGGATTGGGTGTGCATTTATGTAGCCTCATTACTGCCAGGAGTCCTCTTTAAGTGAGATGATAAGTAAATAAAAGGAGAAATTATACAACAGGAAGAGGCTGGGATATGTTGTTTTACTGTACGTCTGCGAACTCCCTTCAGCATAGCTAATCTGCACCGCAGTTACCATTATTTCTACCTCACTGAGCACTTCCTAATTGCTGTGTTATTGCTTGTGAAGAAAATATATTATTAAAGTCCACAACTTACGACTTGTTGCACATCTACACAGGGGAAGGGGGGGGGAGAGAAACCTCTTTTCATTTCATCAGAGCTTAATAGGTTTTGAATGGTGTGATGATCATCCGAGGTTGTTTTCCTCTTGAAGATCTGTTCATTACCGTTTCATAATGTCACTGTCTCCTTCTTGCAGTCAAGATGCATTCATAATTTATTCAAAGACCTGGAGATATTATTAAACCAAATCTATTTTATTCTCTATGAATCAGCTCAGGACTACTTCAGTGGCTGGTTGTAATGAACAACAAATTATAAACCCAAAGGAATCCATAACTTCCCTTTTAGCTGTTAATGTTTTATGCCTGTGTTTGGTCGCTGGCCAGATAATGATCCACAAAGCACTGCAAATGTATATTAATATTATCTTTACAGCAGCAATAATACTCAGCAGAGGGGAACGTTCCAATGGGCTTCCTTTTCTTTCTTTCTTTCTTTTGGCACTAGTTAAAATCTCTGCTACTGGGGGGTGGGGAGTCGAGACTTCTGCTTAGTTTGTAGAGGTCTGTCTGCTCCAGACTTTGGATGACCTTAAAATATTCAGTTCTGTGATGTGTAATAAGGACAGCCATTATATCTCAGAAAGAGAGAGAAAGACCTAAGCGTTGGCTTGCTATTTCTGAATTTATTCAAATGTGAAAGGCAAGTAGTGAAGATCATAAAGACTGTGTGAAAATAGAAGGTCCTTCTAGCCTTTTCTGCTCACAGCAGGAGTGACACTTTATCTTAGAAAGCAAAATCCAAAGAATCCTAGGAAAAGAGAAAACGGGGAAATTGAAAACCACATTCTCATGCGAGTACTTTGTGGGGGACCGCATAAAAGGCATGGTGGACAAAGCCCATGGGTGAAATCACCAATTCCCACCACTGCAGTAAGAAAACCGTACTCTATTAGATGCAAATCTACGTTGAACAAGGGACTTGTGTTGCCGTGATTCTGTGGGAAGACAATAAAAGGTGTAGAGTTTAATACTGGACAGGAAAATGTCGACTTCCTGAGATCCATCGTTCCTCTCTGTGTGTGTCTCTGTCTCTGGAAAAAATGAAGAGAAAAAGTTTCCAGACCATAGGACTACAAAGATTTAAAAAATAAATTTTTGAGAGAAGTTGCCTACTGCTTAATTTAAGACACCTCTAACCAGTTTACATAAAATATAAAATATACATTGAAATTAACAGCCCTGTGAAATCTTAGAAGTGTAGCTGATGTCCAGTGGTCAGGAGCTGGCCTGCAGGACTCCCTCCATAACTCTTTCTCCCAATTATGTCAAAAAAGTGGGGGATAAAGATCAGATCCTTGCTGACTTCTCTGGAAGTAAGTCTCAATGAAAGTGGAGCTTCCTTTTAAGAAAGCATGCCTGCTCCAGTATCCCTGCCAAGAAAACTCCATGGACAAAAACAACAGGCCTGCTAGTGTACTGTCACACTATTACTTAGTGGTACATTTTAAATATCATACAAACAAAATCTATTCCATCCATTTCAAAATGATTTAACGGAATATGAACTATTGTAATCATGTCTAAGTTAACATGTTACAAAAGAACAGTTGATGATCAGTCAAATGCATTTTTAGAGCAATGGACTTTATTTGGCATGTCAATTTCAAGGTAACATAAACCTTTCATTTGTTTTATTGTAATTATATATGTGCAGTATATACTTCTAACGACAAATTGTAAGTATATATTAATTATAGGGATTTAAAAAAACACTGATTTCTGTTCCGCCCCATATATAATGTAAGCAGTGCTATTTCCATTCCACTGCAGTTTGGCTTCCAACAAAAGCTACTTTATTTATCTCATTGTCTGCAGTGCTGAAATGCTATGAAATCATTTACATTACTAATTATGAGATGCAAACCGGGGAGGAAGTCTTTAATTATGTATCATTACATATCACTTGTGAACTGAAAACAACAACAACAACAACAGTGGATACCAACCAAATTAGCCACATTGATTTCCGTTCCAGACCTGGGGTGAATATGCAAACACCAACCACTTCTGGGCTGCCATCCTTTGCACACTTACCTGGGAGTAGGTTCACTGAACTTTGAAAGCTTTACTTTCAAGTGTGTCCAGGATTGAACAACGTTAAGACACTTTGCAAATATGTTTGCCAATACCCTCCTGCTGAGAAAGTCACTTTTTATACATCTTTGAATGAAGGATTCCCTGAGTTTCTGCTTTCCTGAATTCCATCTCCCTCCAATGACCTCTGCCTCGGCTTATGCTGCAGAAAAGAGCAATCTATATTCCCGGGAGACTGCCAGGTGTACTTTTTCCTGCTAGATCAATATTTTATCCAGCCATATTTTTTCCAAAAAACTACAATGGACAAAAGATATTTGACTGAGGAGGTGTTACCTGGGGACATTCTAAGCAGGTGCTGGCAGCCCTTTTCGTTTCAGCTTCAAGAGGGACCACCAGTAATGTTGAGATATGCTGAATTTTCAGAAGTAATTTGATAACCAGTTTCAGATATGGGGAAATCCAAAATAAAACAAAATGTATGAGGAATCTTGGCAGCTATGGTTGGCATTCACACAAGCACGCCCTTTTCCTGGAAGCCTGTGGTGAATTTAATAGTTCTGTGATAAGGGGAAAAAAGTCACCAGGTCTATAATTTTATTTTATTTATGACATTTATATCCTGCTTTTCCTCCAAGGAGCTCAAAGCAACATGCTCTGGTTATCTCCTGCTTGGACTACTGCAATGCGCTCTACGTGGGGCTACTTTTGAAGGTGACCCAGAAACTGCAACTAATCCAGAATGCGGCAGCTACACTGGTGACTGGGAGTGGCCGCCAAGACCATATAACCCCAGTCCTGAAAGACCTACATTGGCTCCCAGTACATTTCCGAGCACAACTCAAAGTGTTGGTGCTGATCTTTAAAGCCCTAAATGGCTTCGGCTGAGTATACCTGAAGGAGCATCTCCACCCAATCATTCAGCCCGGACACTGAGGTCCAGCGCCGAGGGCCTTCTGGCAGTTCCCTCACTGCAAGAAGTGTGGTTACAGGGACCAGGCAAAGGCCTTCTCAGTAGTGGCGTCCACCCTGTGGAACACCCTCCCATCAGATGTCCAGGAAACAAACAATTATCTGACTTTTAGAAGACATCTGAAGGCAGCCCTGTTTAGGGAAGCTTTTAATGTTTGATGTTTTATTGCATTATTATTATTATTATTATTATTATTATTATTATTATCATCATCATCATCATTAATTCATTTGGGAGCCACCCAGAGTGGCTAGGGAAACCCAGCCAGATGGGTGGGGTATAAATAATAAATTATTATTATTATTACTACTACTACTACTATTATTATTACTATTATTGTTGTTGTTATATGTAGTTCTCTCACCCCTGCTAATTCATTCTCACTGAAGACCTGTGAAGTAGATTAATCTGAGAGACAGTGACTTACCCAAGGTAACTTAGTGAGCATCATGGCTGAGTGAAGATTTTGACTCCTGGTCTCCTGGGTTTTAGTTCAAAGCATTGGCCACTACACCACACTGTCCTCCCCCCCCCCAACAGGAAGCTATCTTCCCTTGGCTTATCTAGTTCACTGCTGCCTAGGCCTACCTGGACATGCCAGGGATTGAACTTGGGACCCTCTGAATGGGAAGCAGATGCTCTGCCACTGAGCTATAACATCTCTAGGATAGGAAACACTTCACCAGTTGACCTTCTGCTTATCAAGCCACTTATTTCAAAACACAGGAGCGCAACCAGAAAAAAGGGTGTGGAGCTTGTTTGTCACAACCCTGCTCACAGGTCTATGATTCATAACCCTTACACTGACTCTTAATTACTCAGCATAAAGGTTCCCTGTCACCACCCTTGCAGTGAAATGGGAGATACGGGACCTTGCCCCTCCAGGTATTGTTGTGCTCAAGGGTCCCATCGGCTTCAGCCAGCATGGCCAGTGATCAGGGATGATGGGGGCTGTAGTCCAAAAACATATTGAGGGCCACAGTTCCTCCATCCCTGATTTAAATGATAGCTGCTCTCAAAAGCATAGGTATTGATGATCATTGTTTCAGCTGCTTGTCAGACACTGAGGCTATGCCAATACAAAGAAATTGAGGCCAACCAAATGACTGTGGAACATAATCCCTATGGTGTAAGAAGTCCTATTAGTTTCATGCCAAATTTGGTGTCAGGCGGCTGTGGATCCAACCCCCACGGCAGGTCGCCAGGAACGGATAAGACAAGGAAAAGTTCTTACTAACTGCTTTTCACAGTGGTACCTCAGGTTATACACGCTTCAGGTTACATGTGCTTCAGGTTGCAGACTCCGCTAACCCAGAAATATTATCTCGGGTTAAGAACTTTGCTTCAGGGTGAGAACAGAAATCGCGTGGCGGCAGCGCGGCAGCAGCGGGAGGCCCCATTAGCTAAAGTAGTGCTTCAGGTTAAGAACAGTTTCAGGTTAAGAACGGACCTCCAAAACTAATTAAGTACGTAACCAGAGGTACCACGTATTCAATATTCACAGAGATGCTGCCTCTTGGAATAATGGCATTGCTCCAAGTGAGTCACCCCTCCTCCCTTCATGCATTATCACTACAGCTGCTGAGCAGTGCCCTTTGCCTCTGAGCTCTCTGCTCTCCTAATTTCTTTTTTTTATTTTTATAAATAATATTTATTAAAATTTTAAGGGTTACAAAAAGCAAAATTAAAAGTAATAACACCATATTAAACAAAAGCAAAACAACACATCACAATAAGAGCGGGGGGAAACCACAACAAAAACAAAAAACACGACTAATCTTCCCAACGTATCTTTCATTTGCTTGTTTCCTTGACCTCCTCACAC
Source organism: Podarcis cretensis (assembly GCF_951804945.1). Lineage (NCBI taxonomy): Eukaryota > Metazoa > Chordata > Lepidosauria > Squamata > Lacertidae > Podarcis > Podarcis cretensis. The sequence continues at coordinate 73,402,250 of NC_137175.1, forward strand.
CTCCCTTTTTTGTATTCTAATTCGATTAACTATTTCAGCAAATCCTTCCCATCTTTTCCAATTTTTGTTCTGTAATTTATCTCAATATAATGTAACTTTACTTTCCCTCCTTTCACCAATTTTTTTAAACCTTATTTTAACATTAAAACTAAAATACCTATATATGCTTAACTCCTTATAACATTTCTGCTAAATCCATAAAATATCAATCCACCATTTTTCTATCACTCATTAATTTTGCGATATTTTTATATATAAACTTTAAATTTTCCAATCTTCTTCCATCAACTCCTCTCCCTGGTTTCAGATTCTGCCAGTCCTTTCCATCAATTCCATATAGTCCATCAACCTGGAGATCTTATGTCTGAGGTCTTCATCTGCTCTCCTAATTTCAATGCTCACCGGGTTCTGGGAGAGGGCGGGTCTGGAATGCTTTCTAAGACACTGTGTCCGTCAGCTATCCTTCCCTCTTGTGCTTCTTCCTCCTCCTCCTCTCCCATTATTTCCCAGCTTTTTCCCTCATCTGCCTCTAAGCTGTGATCTCCCTCAAACCCCTGTTGTAATTCTGAACTGCCTTCTTCTTCTCTGGGAGGATCAGGCTGGGGAGGCGGTCTCCACCATTTCTCCTCTGCTCAGTCCCTGACATTTGGTTAAAATCAGTGCAGGTTTAAAAAGATCAGGCCACCATCTTGATTCTAGCTGGCATCCAATGATATCCAAATAGAGACCAAAACTTCCTTTTCAGTCTCAGAAACCACCGTGCTAAATAGGGTGGTGATATATTCAGAGGTGTCCAAATTGGTGCATTTTGGAACATTTCAGTCCCCCCATCATGAGTCAAAATGCCGTCTGACAGTATCAAATGCAGATGAAAACAGGTTTCTCCATCTCAGGAATCGCCTTGCTGTATTTGGTGATGCTATATTTAGAAACCTTTGAATACATAGCAAACAGATGGACCAACCACTTTCCAAAATATATAGTAGAAGGAAAGAAAGAAGATAATAGATTGGCAAATCAAACTTACTGAATTTGTTGAATTGGCCAAAATGACAGCAGCTATCAGAGGTCAAAGAAATCAAAATTTAATAAAAGAATGGAGTTGCGTGAAGGAACATACGAATAAACACTGCTCTGGTACAGAAATATTGATATGCAAAGAACAAAGTTTGTAAGGGGAAAAGGTTACAAATGCAAGTAAAATCAGAATGTTTGTCAAATACAATATAACAACACAACTGTAAAGATGAGTTATAGAATTAAGGTCAAGCAACGATGGAAGGAAGTCAGATTTTAACTCACATTTCAAGTTATGTCGAACCAATGGTGGTGGTGGTGGTGTGAGGTGATGGGATGCTTTGTGTTACTAACATGTACATATGTGTTAAAGTTTCTTTCTTTCTGTTATTTTGTAGAGATAAAAACTTCAATAAAAATTATTTTTTTAAAAAAGGAAGATAAGTGAGCAAATTGCTGGAAATATTAAACAGTGGTGAACCTTGGCATCTCAAATTTCAGTGGCGCCCTGTACAGCAGCAAAATCTGCCCTCCTCCCTCACCTTCCATTGGGTGTCATAGTGCAATTGCACTGGTCGTGCTCTCTTAGATCCACCTTTGTGTTAAAGCAAAGATCTATAAAATATCTTCATATATGGTAGACATGTAAACAAGCAAAATTATTTGGGAACAGAATGGTTAGAATGGAGCAGATAAAGCATGAGAAATTAGACTTAGATCCATGACTATTGTTTTAAAACTATTCTAAAACAATTCCTAGATGTCTTGAGAAATGAGTCTTATATATGATGACAACCACTAGTGTGTGTTAGGGCAATTATGGAAAACAATTTGATAACCCAGTGATTATAGAGTGGGAAAATTCACTGGCAAAATTCACTAGTTATATAAGAGATAAAAGCAGAAAGCAACAGTATGATTTTATCTTTCAAAAATGACACAGTTTATTAATTATTGGAGCAATAAGACTCAGACAACAGATAATGCATTTTAAAAAAAACTTTCCACATTTGAAATATGCATATAATGGATTCCTATTTAATTGTGAATGTGTATTATATGTTTTGGATATATTAGTATTATTAAGATAGAAAAATATTTGCCGAGACCCTTCTCTAAGTTACTTCCACCTTTGATATAAAGGGGATAAAGTGTTTTAGACATACAGTGGTACCTTAGGTTAAGTACTTAATTCGTTCCGGACCGGAGGTCCGTTCTTTACCTGAAGCACCACTTTAGCTAATGGGGCCTCTGCTGCTGCCACGCTGTCGGAGCACAATTTCTGTTCTCATCCTGAAGCAAAGTTCTTAACCTGAAGCACTATTTCTGGGTTAGCGGAGTCTGTAACCTGAAGCATCTGTAACCTGAAGCATATGTAACCTGAGGTACCACTGTACAGAGATGATGGTGCTATTGACAACAACACCAGTACTGGATGAAAATGCAGTTGCGAGCCTAGCTCTCTTTAGCGAGTCCTTTTCCAGAGCTTATACCGTTTTATAAGCAAATAGAACATTATGCAACTGGGTTTGAAAAGGGAGGTTTGTGTAGTTATCGCATCAAGATGAAAAATGAAATTGAAACACACCCTAACAGATTATGCAGCAAGGTGCCAAGTTCAAGAATTCCTAAGAGCTCTGATTACATTATGCTTACAAGATGTTGAAATCACCTAAACACATTCAAGCTGCAAACAGGTCACCAGGCCTCATTCTTTACATGTTCTAGATTTGGGTGTTTTTCAAAAGAAAAAGAAAACCTTCCTGCCATTCATCAGCAATCAGATATTTTTGGCATCCGTCCCACCAAATCTTTCTCTCAATTACAGCTCTGTAATCCACCCACTGAAGTGCCTCTGATTCTTTTAATGCCCCTTCCCCAGTTAAGATTTTAACATAGAAAATATATAACCACGCTTAGTTTCTTGATCTGCTCTTTTCCACATAAAGGCAGCCAGAGCCCTTTCAAAATAATCATATGCCCCCAGGTGTGAAGCAGGAAGTGGTGGTCTTTATTTTATATATAAAAAAACAAAGACAAAGAACAACAAAACAAAAATCACTGCGAACAGCAACAAAGCACAGGTAAACCATGCACTTAAGTGATTAAGCTTTTAAACAATTAAAGCTGTCGAACAATTAACTGTTAAATAAAAGAAGTGGGAACAAATACAAGTAAAATAATTATAATTAGGTGGGAAATATTTAAATAGCCTTATTAAATGTCTATATTCTATTTGTGACTCAAGGAAGACTTTGCTGACTATTCTCATAAGTCAGAAAGGAGTTGTAATGAGTCACTATCTACTTGACATGCCAAAATTTCCCATTCCTTTTTGAATCTATTCTTCCCCACCCCATCCCCTGTTGGACCCATGAAATCCTGGTAATCTTGATTAAAGTTCCCAGTTCCCATAGTTTAATGCATAGTGGGATACGACTTTCCTCTACCATGAGCTGCCCATTGGCTTTTCTCAAAAGCTCGGATCGGCATGGATTTCTATAAAGAAATATTGAGCATATGAGTGGAGCGGAGATTTATATAACTATCTCCTGTAGTGGAGCAAACTTCAAAGGACAATGGTTTCTTTCATAAAGTGGCTTCTTTCCTTGTCCTCTCCCAGATTGGCCCAGTAGGAGACAATCAACCCTCCTCCTTACGTTTTGAATGTAGCAATCAATTGAAGAACCAGCACTAAGGAAATAAATAACATTTAATCTGACTTGAGGCTACTGCCAAAGCATGCTATTCTAACTACCCCAATGGAAATAATTAGGGCTTGGGGTTTTCTGAGTGGTAAAAGCAAATAGGTTCTCTTAAGTGCAATTAAAGCTATACCACATACTGAACCCATTGCTGCTGATAGATCTGTTTTGATTGTCATGCTCTATACACAGACTGCTAAGAAAATATTACTAGTGATTATCATGCCATACTAATATAGAATAGGTAATGTCAGAAGAATTCAGGAGCTCCCTTGATCTTTGAAGAGAACCTTAGGCTGGCAGAAATTCTTTCTCCCAAGTAAAGCCTACGCTACATGTACTGCTACAATGCATCAAAATGAGCTACATTAAAGGATACCTAGTGTAATGTTGTGTGTGTCTGTGTCTCTCTCTCTGTGTGTGTGTGTGTGTGTATTCCCCCCCCCCATTAAACAAGGAACAAATTTTCACTTTCATGGCATACTCTTTTTAAAAACAAAAACAAATCACATCATAGCTCTTTCCACTTTAGCCGGAAAATAATTCCTTAAAACAACCCTCTGGCATTAATTGTTGTTGATGGGAAGATCAAAGAGGAGCCTTAAGTGTGAAGAAGGCTTTTGTTTGATGGTGCTTTTGGGCTCAGCAGGAAGATGCTTTCCTTCCCTGTCTTTGTTTTTGTATGTTTTGAATGCAGAATATAAACCACGCCGTTATTCTCATCGAAGGCAAGTATGGAAAAACAGCACCCATTGGTTCCTGGTCCTCAGCACCCTGCACAGCGATGGAGGAGAAGAGTGACTTCAGTTTAGCTAGATAATTGCCGACAAACACTTCCTTTGAGATGATCCCCAATCAGGCAATAGATCTGGTCACATTGTGTGCTCCCTTCATATCTGTGCCAGCCAAGTTCATTTTCTCTTCGTTATTGCTGCCCTCCTCTTCTCCCCATTCGCACCTCCCTTTGGAAAGTGAGAATAATTAAAATGTTCATATGCAATCTGGCAATGGGCACTTGAGCTTGATTTAATTATGCTTTGCTTTGGTTCTGAACCAAAAACAATAGCCCATCAAGGAGGCTGATATAGCCTCATCTGCATCAGGTTTCCCGGTTCAGTTCTCAAGGATACTAGCGAGAAGCCATTGTGTAAATGGCTGCTACGAAGCACAGCAGTGGGGAAAATGCTGAAAGGAAGGTTACTTTCAAAGTGACATCAACTAGTTAGTAAACCAGGATGCTAGTTAAGTATCACAATGAAACTAAAGAAAGGAGGAGAGTATGCTTTGAACATCACCAGATTACATGCACAACTGCAGGGCTATGCAAAGACGTACACCATCAGAACGAAAGGGTAGAATACTGTACATAAATATGTAGCAGACAATTCGGAGATCAATTCTTCTGGGCTTAAAAATGACAAACTTCTAAAGTATATTGTTTTAATTTTTGCTCTGAAAATCTGACCCAACATTCAGCTTGAACATCTCAACTGGGGTTATGACTGAGAGTTAGTGTTGGTACTGATCTTTAAAGCCCTAAGTGGCCTCAGCCCAGTATACCTGAAGGAGCATCTCTACCCCCATCGTTCGGCCCAGACACTGAGGTCCAGCTAGTTCCCTCACCGAGAGAAGTGAAATTGAAGGGAACCAGGCAGAGGGCCTTCTCGGTAGTGGCCCCACCCTGTGGAATGGCAACCCAACTCAATACTCCCATCAGATGTCAGGGAAATAAAATCTGACTTTTAGAGAACATCTGAAGGCAGCCCTGTTTATGGAAGTTTTAAATGTTCAAAGTTTTATCGCTTTTTTATTAATATTCTGTTGGGAGCCACCCAGAGTGGCTGGGGAAACCCAGCCAGATAGGTAGGGTATAAATAAATTAGTAGCAGTAGTAGTAGTAGTAGTGCTGTGTAGTAGCTACAGTGTCAGGCTCCGGCAAGCCACTGCAGAAATGGCCGGTTCTTGTGTTTGCCATCCTCCTCCTCCATGGAGGAGACACGTGAAGAAGGGCCTATGAAAAGTTTCACTGCACACTCCTCAGTTATGGATCTTCTCCATTTTCTGCTCACTTGGCTCAGTGCCCTGTGCAGAGGAGTCACCCGCACCTTAAATCTGGCACTGCCCTTGGAATTATTTCTAGGCCACATTTCTCACTTCATACCTCAGTTATTTCTTTTTTACCATTGTTCAGCCAAATATCCACTGATCAGACACCTTGAGCATTTTTTACTGGTTAGAATGTGTCCTTCAACTCTGATGGTGCCTCTTATCTGCACGGAGGTTAGAGCAGGGTATAGAAACTACCGTACAAATGTGGGATTTACGTTTGTGGCTCTGCCCTCTTTTGCCTCTGGCAATGCCAACCACTGGCATGTGGGCCTTGGAAGATTACCCAGAATGCAATGCCTCCGTCAAGCTGAAAAAGGATTCCGTGGCATTGGCCATGGGGCAAAGTGGTTACTTGATAAACACAGACATAAACTCACCACTGGATCAACCCACCTTGGAGGAATGCCACTCAGTGCAAAGTCAGCTCTTGGAAAACAGACATTGAGTGGGATGTTTTTACTCTCTGAAACTATCATTTTGCCCTTGATTTAGCAGCCTCCTTTAGCAGCAAACAGCAGAACAGCACCTAAATCCTACTTTAATTGTTCATTCAAACCTGTGTCTTAAACCATGTTTTCTACTTGACTTTCAACAACTTCACTCCATGAACTCGCCGCACCCAACGCACGAACACACACACACATACAATGTTCTCCTTTATACATATTTTATAAATTTGTTTCAAGTCGCATCTTAAAAAGGTATTTAACTTTTTCGCTGGGATCCTGATTTTAGTTAATAGCAGTAAGGGGAAGACGGGGGGAGTCTCTGTCCTTGATCTGGAGCTGTTCAGTAAGGAAAAGCCAAGGCTGGAGGCACATGAAAACATGTCAATCAGATGTAATTGCTCTCAAAGAGGAAACCATATCGGGCTGGGAGAAAGAACTGATCGTGAACACTTGGATTCACTGCCGCACCTAATCTACTAATGAGCTCAGCCTGTTATTTTCAGACTCGCTCTTCAAAGGCTTTAACACAAGAAACATGACAGCAAAGGACAACATAACAAAGACAGATCTAAATATTATCTGTACACAGATGTAGTTTTACACATGTGAAAATATACTGGGAGTGTCAACAGTTTGCCATTATAAGTTGATTAAAGGGATAATTAGTTTGGGTGGTCGGATGCAAATGCCAGCAGGGGACCTGCACTTTTGAAAGTGCTGCAGAAGAAGCCATTTCAGCAGATGTCAGTGACGTTCCCTCTGTCACACAAACTATTTAAGGTGCAGGAACTATGTCCCCTTGTTTCGCTGGGCACTCTAGTCATTGATTTAAAGGGCCAATGCTGCAGAGCCCCAATACCTCAATAACGGGGCTTTTCCATATTTCAAAACAAACCTATTTAAACTGATAAAATAACTATCCTAGAACTGGTTCAAACCTCACGTTTGGTTCCACTTGAGGCTGTTGTTGCTGTTGCTGTTGCTGTTGCTGTTGCTGTTGCTGTTGCTGTTGTTGCTGCTGCTGCTGCTGTTTTGCAAGAGGGACCTGTTCACCAGGGGTGCCAACTTCAATAAAATATTGGGGGGGGCAGGTAAGCCATACCCCGCACAATCGATCATAAGACATGGTGCACACACACACACACACACCATTTGAATGGCAATGTCCATCAATGCCCGGCCCCCTCAAACATTTTATTTTATTGTAGTCCAAAAGCAACTAGAGACCCAAGTTTGGGAAACCATGACATAGACCAAGTGTGCTGGTCCCATGGGTTACCCGCAAGGTGAGGTCCAAGTCCGGTCCATAGCTGTCAACTTACAGATTTGAAAATAAGGGACCAGCAGCCTCGAAAATAAGGGATCAGCAGCCAAAATAAGGGATTTTCCAAGCACAGGTATGTTCAATTTCTGAGCCCCTCCAAGCCAAAGGCAGAAAGCCCAGTCAGCAGCCAAATGAAGCCTCAAGTGCTGGTTCCCACAGCACAGCAACCCGGCAAAGGGGATGCAGCAAGGAAAACCACCGTCACCTCTCCGCTGGGAAGCGCTGAGCAAAGGCGAGTCCCCAGGCAACGTGGCCGATTTGATCGGCACAAGGCATGCAAGCTCCACCCCCCAGTCGTTCTTAGACTCCTTATTGGGTGAGCAACGCAGCCAAACAACGCAGTTGAGGAGCCTCCCTCCTCCCTGGCCGGCAGGGAGGGAGGGAGAGGAGCTGCTTCCTTTAAAACCCGGGAAATTTAAGGGACATCATCAATAAGGGACAGCAGCAGGACACAGTGCTGGGATAAGGGACTTTCCCACCAAATAAGGGACGGTTGACAGCTATGATCCGGTCCATGGTCAAAGGTGCAACGTGGAGGCCATCTGTAGTAGCTGAAACTGGATGCAGGGCAGGGAGTTGGGTGAAGTCAGGAACAGGCATGCAAGCAGGGAGCTAGGGTGGGTCAGGAGCTCAGACAGGAAAGCAGGACAGGGTTTAGGCAGGAACTAGCAACCAACAATGTTGCTCCCACGACTTGGAACTGGGTCTGGATGGCTTTTATCTGCCCCGAGGCATAGGGTGGCCCCGATCCTCTGGTGACTCACCTCTCCTGGCCTGGAGGCGAGCACTCCTCCTGCAGGAAGTTAGTTCCCTCCGCCTCTCTGCCCTGAGCCTCTATAGCTCAGGAGAGACTGGAGGGTTACCGGACCCACAGGTCCAATGGGGCTGAGAGTGGAGCACCTGCAGGCAATGGGTCCTCCATCACCTCAGGAGCCAGAGCCAGAGCAGACTCAGCTGATGCCTGCACCTGAGGATCCAGCACAGGTGAGGACCCTTCAGGCTCATGCCCCAGCCCTGGTTCAGCTGGTTCTGGAGACGGGGAATCCTGTGCAGGCTGGGATCCCTCAGGTTCAGCATCCGAGTCCGAATCCCAGGCCATCACACCAAGGGTAGCTGATGTGCTGTAGGAGGGGCGAGGGCTGTTGTGCTCAGATCCTGCTTGCCGGCACCCCATGGATTGGCCACTGTGAGAATAGGATGCTGGACAAGATGGACCATTGACTTTATCCAGGAGGGCTCTTCTTATATCGCTGGACTCCATTCCCCATTAGCCCCAGCTAGTATGGTCAATATTCGGGGTGTGATGGAAGTTGTAGTCCAGCAACACATGAAGGGCCTGAGGGAGGCACCATAGCAAGTGAGCTGGAAGCTGACAGTTCTTAGCCACAAAAATGGCCACATTATGCAATACATCCCAGGACTTCCTGTGGGAACTTGCTGTGGTTAAGATAAAGGCAGGGGGGAGGGAGCCCTTTTATACCTTTAACAGTTCAGTGGAAGAGAGATTTTTTTTATTGGGCAATGGAAACAATGGAAATGATGATGATGATGATGATGATGATGATGATGATGATATTTTTGTACTCTGCCCATCCTACTGGGTTGCCCCAGCCACTTTGGGAAGCTTCCAACAGAATATAAAAAAACACAGCGGAACATCACACATTAAAATCTTCCCAATACAGGGTTGCCTTTAGATGTCTATTGAAGGTTGAACAATAGGGGCACAGTTATCCCATTCAGGACCAGGTGGTCCCCCACACCTGCTATCATCCCTAAGGACCAGGGAAGAAGGATGGGAGCAACTGGCAACTTGCTGGGGTGGGGTGCAAGTAAGGTACAAGTTGAATGTGAAAGGATTACAGGAGGTGGATGAAAATACTATGAGCAGCATGTCAGTTCAGGAAGGGAAAGGCCTTTTCCACTTGGAGCCCCTGGATTGGCAAATTCTGCCTAAAATGTGGAGGTTGACTCACAGTACATCTAGACCAAATGTCTCCACTTAGCTTGAGGAAAGCCAAGCTATCGAATTCTTTGTCACGAGCAAAACACTGTGGCAAAGAATTTAGCCATTTCGGAAAATGGACTGGATATCACTAGAAAATGACATTAGCAACTGCCCTGCTGCCATTTTGTGATTGGTTGGTCTCGACAATTGTCAGCTACCTTAAGTAGACTCTGGGCGTAGAAAGTTTGAAAACCCCTGGTATAGTGCAACCAAGCTACAAGGGTGTCACAAAACAAACCACAACACCTGCTGAGCTTCTCTCAGTGATGAAATCTTTAAAGGCTTCTTTCAAGAAAGGAATTGGCAGGCCCATTCATAATAGATCCCTGTGCTTTCAATTTGTTATGGCTTGGTTTGACTCTTGTCTTTTAATATCACCCCCCCCCCTCCACCCTGTCAATTATTTATTATGCATTTTAAAATGCAATCAGAACCTTTGAGCACCGACTGCATCCATAAATCTAAAATTAAAGTCAGACCACTGTAGGATTTTGTAGAGTCACCAACTGAAAGGCAGGAGTACAGGGGAAACTGCATTTTTAAAATGTCTAGGGCCAGTTCTGCCTTCCTTGGCATCTGAGCATCCTGATCGTTGCCTAACAATGAAATCATGTGCATGCCCATAGCTGTCAACCTTTCCCTTTTTTTAAGGGAAATCCTATTCAAAATAAGGGAATTTCCCTTTAAAAAAGGGAAACATTGACAGCTATGTGCATGCCTACTCAGAAGTAAGTCTCCTTGAGTTCAGTGGGACTTAGTGCCAGTCTCAAAGTATTATATAATGAGGTAGTCCATCAATATCCAGGGGTTTAGGTGGCAAATACCTTGTCAATTAAATATAATGTGCATTATTCTATTCTATTCTATTCTATTCTATTCTATTCTATTCTATTCTATTCTATTCTATTCATTTCATTTCATTTCATTTCATTTCATTTCATTTCATTTCATTTCATTTGTTTCCTTCTTTAAGAAATTTCTTAGCTGGTCTTCACCATAAGGTCCCTGGTTGGGTTTTATATAATCATATGGTTATACAGTGGTACCTCAGGTTATGAACATAATCCGTTCTGGAAGTCCATTCTTAACTTGAAGCGTTCTTAACCTGAGGTGTGCATTCCTTATATAGGCCTCTCGCAGCCCCGGAAGCAGATTGCGTTCATATCCTGGGGCAAAGTTCGCAACCAGGGACACCTACTTCTGGGTTTGTGGAGTTCGTAACCCAAAGTGTTCGTAAGCAGGACTGTTCATAACCTGAGGTACCACTGTATAACACTGAGACGCAATAAAACAAACCAAAGGATTTACATCAAACAACAGAGGTGGTCCATCCGAACCACCCAAAATCTTAAGAGGTGGTTAACATTAAGAGATGTGTCTTCAACAAATGACAAAAAACTATATGAGGATGCTTGACTCACCTCTATGGGCCGGGAGTTGTACATTTTGGGAGCTACCAGAGAATGCTCTCTCCTGCCAGACCACCAACCCCCATGTTTCCAAGGGGGGCACAACTATTAATAGGGCACTCTCTGCCAGGGCAACTGAGCAAAGATAGAGCAGCTAAAAATATCTATGCGGCGTGTAAAATAAATGTGTTATCTCATTTTTATGTTAATAATAAATAAGATAATATCCATTCCCGTGGAAAATATTCAGATCCTCACAACTAATATCAATAATATTATGTGTGTGCACAATGTGTGTGCACCACAACATAACATGTATCGCACAACTATTTTGTTATATTCACATAGTGCTCATATGAAAACATACAAGGGTGACTGTGTATAATAGGATGAGACTGCACTGTCATACTGTCCGAGTACAGAAGTGAATGTTCACATAGAGCTGGAAATTATCAGAAATGCTCGGTTCGCGACACAAGTTCGCAAACCATTATTCAGAAATGTGAGTGCATTTAAAATGAAATATATACAGTGGTACCTCGGGTTAAGAACTTAATTCGTTTTGGAGGTCTGTTCTTAACCTGAAACTGTTCTTAACCTGAGGTACCACTTTAGCTAATGGGGCCTCCCACTGCCGCCGCAAAGCCACCGCCCAATTTCTGTTCTCACCCTAAATCAAAGTTCTTAACCCAAGGTACTATTTCTGGGTTAGCGGAGTCTGTAACCTGAAGCGTCTGTAACCTGAAGCGTCTGTAACCCGAGGTACCGCTGTATTTCGTTATGAATTGCATAAAACATACGCAAGGTAGTCAGGCCTCTACTCCTCTTCTGGACTGCCACGCTGTTGGCCCTGCCCTCTGCTACGCTTAATGCCTGAGAGGGTCTATAGGGAAGATCACTTCATATGAGAATTAGACATGCCATGCCTGTTCAACTCTGTCATAATCAAGCACAGAGATTTAAGAGAAAAACAAGAAAGGACCATCCCATGCCTTCTCTAAGACTGTGTTTACCCATTACCATTAAAGCACATCTGAAGCACATTCTTTCCCTCAAAGAATTCTGGGCACTGTAGTTTACCCTTCATAAAGTTAGAATTCCCAGCCACCCTTAACAAACAACATTGCCCACAATTCTTTGAGGAAATGTGCTTCCACCGTGCTTTAAAGTTATAGTAGGGAGGAGCCTTGTGACAGCCACCAAACTTTCCTCCACATCTTTGTCATGTTACCTGACAACTTAATATCTGGAAGCAAATTAATTATATTATATTCCGTGCCCATTTTGCCATTTTAGAAATGTGGCGTTTTACATCACAAACAAAGAGTAAGGGGAAATAGCCAACAAAGCCTCTATTAATTTGGTTGTTGTGCAAGGGAGCTTCTATTTTGCGATACATTTAAACGAGGCATCCACTGCTTGGGGAATCTGCAGTGATTGAGTTCCAGTTCATTACTTTGAGGGCCGTGGTGCTATTGTCAAGGCCTCGGAACCAGCAAGATGCCCTAACCCCCCGGTTAGAAAGACTACAATAGCACAAAGGCAATTATACGGCAAGAGAAATGTTGTCCACTAATCAGCTAGCAATCAATTCCTAAGAAGGGGAGATAACCCTATCCCTACCCAAGCTTCTCAGTATTAATAGTGCCATCATGTAATTACTTAAGGCACGGGCAGGTGCATGAAAGGACAGACTCTATAGAACTCTCCATCTAAGATTAATGAGTTCTGTCAATTTGCCCAGCAGACATCTGATTCTTCTGCTTTATGTAGCTACTAGTTTTACACATGCCTCAAGGTGCTTTTCGGGGGGGGGGGAGAGAGAGAGAGAGAGAGAGAGAGAGAGAGAGATATTCACGTAAAGACACTCAGCTTGCTTATATTGGGGGGGGGGGTTTGAACATCCTAAATCATAATTTTATTACTATGAACAATATATTGAAAGATGCGGAAGGAAAAGGGAAAATAAATCCTCCGATATTTTATTGTCACAATCGTGATTCTTTCAGGTTACGTCCCACGGCGACCCGGAAGTTCCGGGTCAGGCGCATGCACAGAACCGGCGAATCGCAACCCACTCGTGTGCAGACGCGCCGCTGCGGGTTGCGCTCTTTTCATGTTGCAAACAGGCCTCTGGAACAGATCCCGTTAACAACCACTGCACTTGCTGCTGTGGCGATGCTTTCGAGGACAGTTACAGTAGTGACATTCCTGCTTGTGCGACCACACCAGAAAAATCCATCTGGTCCAAATTTCACACTTAATTTCAAAAGGCTTATTTCCATCAACCTGGGACACTTTCCCCCATTCTAGCCCATAGGGGCAAATTGCTTATTAACAACCCCCCCCCCAAAAAAAAAAAAAAAATTAGTATATACCTACAGGCCTTAATTCAAATATCCTCATTCAAAAGGCAGCGGGCTGCTGTATTTCAAGATCTACCACCTCTTTCTGCACTGATACACCTGATGGTGACAGTGACAAGATACCCCTTTTGTAGAAATGAGATGACTGGATTAATTTGTTCTCCCCTCAAGCCTCTCCCCGCACCAAGCAGTCAGTTCCATTAGAGTATTGATCATTTGTTTGACATGAGGAAGGAGATCCCAACCTTCAGGCGAGCTGGAGGTGTGTGGAAGTTTAGTTTCCTTTATCTACAACAGCCTGTTGCATGGGCTGCATCAGATCTAGGTGATGATATTAGTAATGGAAGCAGCAGTATCTCTCTCTCTCTCTCTCTCTCTCTCTCTCTCTCACACACACACACACACACACACACCCTTTGGTTGATAAATAAGAGTCAATGTTGCAAGTGATTAGCAGCTCAATCCAAACTTAGTCCCTTGCAAGGCTTCAGCTTCTTTTGCATCTTTTGGGGTTGGTGCTAGGGGTCAGCATCATTGGCTATCTGCCCAAGCCCATGCCCAATACTCACTGCCCCTGCTGCCCCTAATCCTCATTGTTGCTCCCTTTGCAGCTGCCTCCTGGTGGGGGTGGAAGGGAGAGAACAGGGCTCCTGAACCTTTAATAGTTGTGTAAAAGAAGATGTTCCAGCAGGTGCAGGAATATAAGAAAACTAAGCTTTCATGGTTTGGAAGAATAGCAATAATTAAACAAACATTTCAGTCACAGACCAGTTCCAGCTCACATACAATATCAGGGAAGTCCTAAAACACAACAGGGATACATTTCAATTTGCAATTGGGTATAACAGGGACATTACAGATATAACAGCAGTTAAAATATATACAGTGGTACCTCGGGTTACATACGCTTCAGGTTACAGACTCCACTAACCCAGAAATAGTACCTCGGGTTAAGAACTTTGCTTCAGGATGAGAACAGAAATCGCACAGCAGCAGCGCGGAGGCAGCGGGAGGCCCCATTAGCGAAAGTGGTGCTTCAGGTTAAGAACAGTTTCAGGTTAAGAACGGACCTCCAGAATGAATTAAGTACTTAACCCGAGGTACCACTGTATAAGTTAAATCTTAATCACTAAAATATAACCTAAAATTGTCATTTAAGGCCTTAGTCATCCAGCAGGTGTAGTTTGCATGGCAGCTACTTTGACTGTACTGTTCCTCACAGCTCGTAGCATTTTACTTTCCCACTCTGCCCTTCCATTATAATGATCCTAGAGGTTATCTTGTCCCCTTGTGTCAGTATAGAATTGACAAAACAAACAAAGCTGGACAGTGGACATAAAAAACAACAACCTTGAAATCTTCCCTCTGACTGCTTTTACACTACCTCCCATATTTGGTTCACGTTTTAAAGTGATTCTATAATTTGTACTTCCCAATAACTCAGGTGGTAGAGCGTGGTACTCCATGTTGTGGGTTCAAGCACCACATTGGGCAAAAAGATTACTGTATTTAGGAGGGTTGGACTAGATGACCATGTGGACCCTTCCAACTCCATGTTTTTATGAAAACAATACGGCTGGTTCATGCTGACCCATGACAGCAACTTCTCAGGGGTGGTTCCCTCCCTGGCAAAATGCATCTGTCGCCCTCAATTATTAATATTCAGGAAGAATATGCACTCCATCCAAAAGATACTGTTCCTGGAAACCTTGAAAGTATTAGTTGTGGGGAAATGTGACTGTTATTAAATGTTTTTAGATGTTCTTAATTTTCCAAACTGTTTATCAATCTGTTTTCTTTTTAATGGTAGGGTTTCGCTGCCTTGTTGTACGCTGCCCTGAGCTCTTTTGAGAGGAATGGTGGGACCGAAGTTTATTGATTTATTTATAATCCAAAACAGGAAAAGTTTTAAGCCTACTTGGGCTTGAAACCATATCTTACAGTCCAATCCCATCCATATCTAGTCCAATTGAGCTCAGTGGATCTTACTTCCCAGGTAAGTGAGCATAGGATGTCAGCCTGGAAAATACAATCTTTAAAGGTGCAGTTGTTGGAACATGGCCAGATGCAAAACAGTAGAGCACCCTTGCACCTTTATAAGGTGTAGCTTATCCTCTATGCAAAATCTAGCAGTGCAAAAGCCCTGGCCTGTTTTCCACATGGCCGCCTTAAATGATCAAGGAGAATAATACGAGCACAGACAGCCTCCTTCATTTTTTATTTACTCACAATGTTATTGGGGCCCTTTCCTTTTATATCTCCACAGCTTCTGTATGGAAAGAGTCACTCAGAGTTTTCTTCTCCTCCCATCCATTTAATGTCACAATTGACCACCCATGAAATCTTTCTCCAAGCTACCTTTATTGGATATTAGATTTTGCTAATTAATTCCCTGGATTAATTTCTTCTGAAGTAATGTTATCAATTGTTTCCAGTAAAGAAAAAAGAAAAAATATCCATCCAGACAAGCTGTAACTTGATTTCCACATAAATGGATTAAACCTACACAAACGTGGTGGCTGCAGATACCATTGATCTGTGTTCATTGGCTGCCATAGTTTCAGCAGTTGTTTGATCTGGTGAGAGACAATGGAGTAGGATTTTCCCCCCCTTCTTAATCTGGTGCAACTGCTTCTAAGAAGATACCAGAAATTCAGCTTCAATCAGTAATTTACAGAATGCATTCTATGCAGTCTCAGCTGTTCATCCTCCGAGATGCAAATATTGAGGGTGAGCACCTATAGAACTGATTGCTTCGGGAGGCATGTTGCCCATTGAAGACACTGACAGCCCTGGGTATGCTGTGCAATAATATGACTCTCACCCTAGGTTAGGGAACTTTGAGCTGATCCGGTTCAAATTTATTTATTGGGTTTATGATCCACCCTTTCTCTCCAAGGAGCCCAGGACGGCAAACGGCTCTACAATTAAAAAATGAAAACAAAGCAAACGCAGCTTCTTAAAACAATTATTTGTAAAAACATCTAAAAGCAGTTATGGTTTAAAATATTCTAAAAGGAACAGGGTTATCCAGCCACCAAATGCCTGGGTAACAGAGACGTTTTCAAAGTCCTCCTGAAAGTTATTAGAGATGGAAACAGGCATATCTGACTAGAGAGGGCATTCCACAATCAGGGGCACACCACTGACTAGGTCCTGACACAGGTCAGTGCCAACCGGGCAGCCCCCAGTGGTGGCACCAGCAACACGGCCTAACCTGGTGATCAAGGGTCAAGGATGTTTGGTCTTGGGGCAGACACCCTACTTAATAGGTAAAGGTAAAGGGTAAAGGAACCCCTGACCATTAGGTCCAGTCATGACTGACTCTGGGGTTGTGGCGCTCATCTCGCTTTATTGGCTGAGGGAGCCGGCGTACAGCTTCCGGGTCATGTGGCCAGCATGACTAAGCCACTTCTGGCGAACCAGAGCAGTGCACGGAAATGCTGTTTACCTTCCCGCCAGAGTGGTACCTATTTATGTACTTGCACTTTGATGTGCTTTCGAACTGCCAGGTTGGCAGGAGCAGGGACCGAGCAACAGGAGCTCACCCCGTCGCGGGGATTCGAACCGCCGACCTTCTGATCAGCAAGTCCTAGGCTCTGTGGTTTAACCCACAGTGCCACCTGCGTCCCTTTTCTACTTAATAGAGCTCTTTTCTACTTAATAGAGCTCTGCTTCACTCTGCAAACACAAGGCTCTGATACAGAGACATGCCCAAACCCTTTTTTCCAAGGATCTGAAGGGGGTACTCGGAGTTCCCTTTCTACAAGTTTATCCTCACAACCACCTCATGAGATTGGTTAGGCTGAGAGTAGCTGCCCCAGCCTCACCTAGTGGGCTGAGTGAGAATTTGGACCACCATCTCTCCAGTCCTAGCCCAATGTTCTTACTGAGGGGCAGGGGAAATGCCAGTGTTGGGAGGTTTGGTGGAGAAATTTTCACTCTGAAACAATGTCTGGACCCAAACATCGCCGTCCTTTGAAAATCACACATTTCTGAATTTTGCATCGCAATTTGCCAGTCAAGAAATGTGTACAAAAATGTATATATTGTAGTTGATTGTGCACACAGTAGTATAAATAGCATATAAAAATTCAATCAATAAGGGAAACTTGCTTCCAGAAATGTGTGTACAGTGGTACCTCGGGTTAAGTACTTAATTCGTTCCGGAGGTCTGTTCTCAACCTGAAACTGTACTTAACCTGAAGCACCACTTTAGCTAATGGGGCCTCCTGCTGCTGCCGTGCCGCCGGAGCACAATTTCTGTTCTCATCCTGAAGCAAAGTTCTTAACCTGAGGTACTATTTCTGGGTTAGAGGAGTCTGTAACCTGAAGCGTATGTAACCTGAAGCATATGTAACCTGAGGTACCACTGTACTATATTTGTCAAAACTGCATAGAAAAATGTGTTTATGTGGACAACATTACACCAAAATTCTGACAAATTTTCACAAGGATTTTCCCTTTTAATTCTGCTAGTATGACCTGCAGTGAGTCCTGAGAACCTGGAGAGCTGGATTTGACTCCTAGGCCTAAGGTTCCCCTCCCCTGTTCGTTGACTATTACACAACTCCAGCTCTCAAAGGGGCCTCTACATATACATATTTAGGATGGCATTGTGAGTATGATCACAGGGCATCAGAAATTGGGCCTCCACTCAGTAATTTTAGGTGGGCTTTGCAACTTCCTCGCCATAAAAATATATTGAGCAAAGTCTGAATCTCCTGCTTCTGTTCTAAATTGTCCCTCTCCTGCTAGTGGTTAGAGGATGAGGTCTTCACATGGAGGCAAATTATCTTTAGGTCCTTGTATCTTCTTCGGCAACATCTGTGGTTGCCTGTTGTTGTTACACGATACTGGAATAGAGGGACCAGGAGACGAACCTGGGATAAGGTTTCCATGAACTTCTCTCCCCAAAGCTGCTAGTGGAAGAGAATAAGGCCCATTACTCTAATAAGGTGCTGCTATATAGGATTACCTTTGATGTGCATTGCACACAGCATACATAATGCAACTGTTTCTGGTTAGTGAAAGCAGCTGTGAAGGCCACGTAGCACCTGTTCCCCACTAGATTATCTGACTGGAGGCGCAGTTCCATGTGTTGATTGTGATCAATGCACTTTTGAGCCTTGGTTGATCGAGGAGCTTCATATTTTTCCTGGTGCTGTTTCAACAGCTGGGGATCAGCTGCTGCACTTATGCTAATCTAATCCCTTGGCGTTAAAGACAGGGCACTCTACCAGAGCAGTCTTTTTCTTCCAGCCAGGAGCACCTGACTCAAACTTACCTCCTTTGAGGCAGAGACGGCAGAGTCCTAGCTCAATGGATTCTAAGATTATCCTGTGAATCAGGGGTGGGAAAACTGTAGACCATTATTCCTAATCATTGGCCATGTTGGTTGGGGCTGATGTGAGTTGGAATCCAGCAACTTTTGGATGGCCATAGGATCCCTTTCCTTGCTGTCTATCTCAATAGGAGCCTGATCCTGGCTCCCCACTAATTACTTCCTGTGTGCTTCTTTCCTGCTTCATTGCCAGAGTTTATAGGGCAGGGCTTAGTGCCAATAGCCAAATTAAGTGGCTTGTGGATTGAACTCTTAAAGCTGAATTTTGTTACCCAATGGGAATTAATATGTATACTCGGGGGTGGAGAAAATCACATGGTCCAGCTCTCCTGCAGTGGGAGGAAATAGCATTTTCGAATACTTCCCTGATTATAATAAATTCAACTGGGATCCTACCTAGATCAGACTGATTTCCTAACTTTTCTATGTACAGAGACTTTTTTAAATGTAGGGGAGGATGCAATATCAAGTAGCACTTTCCCAGGATGACTGTGCCATGTGATATTTCTAAACATGTGCTTCAAGCCTTGCTCCAAAAGAGTGTCATGCATTTCCATGAGTCTACTCTGGCATCAATGATTTAAGGTGCAATTCTCTACAAGTTTACTCTAAAGTAAGTCCCAGTGAAGTCCCTTTAGGTTATTCGAGACACATTCCTCAATTTCATATTGCTTCAAAGTCATAGTCTTAGATTAATACTATTTACGAAGTAAGAAGCTGATTACTTAGGGGTGGGAAATACTTTTTCGCCCTCCCCCCCCCCCGTTCTTCTAACTTTAATTTGCTAGATGTTCTTTCACACAGATTGACTCAATAGCCACATCACAGTAAATCTAAGTGGAGTAAGAACAAGCATCTTTTCCATTACACTAGTACACTCCTGCTTGATTGGAATGGAGATTATGTACAATATGTCCCTGCAGATGTTTTTCTCCAGTGGGGCCCATTGAATTTCATTTAAATGCCAAGGCGCAAAAATCTAAAACAATGTGACTTTAACAAAAAAAAGGGGGGTGGAATCTGATGAGGAATTTGATGAGAAAATGGCAAGAATTCCTGTGGCATTTGGGTAACAGTTTCCAGCCTTCATTTTAATAGAATAAACAGGATCATATTTCATTCAAATCTGGCAATGAGATGAGCTTTGGGTATTACATTGATATAAACCAATAAAGAATTTGCAAATTTGAAACACTAATTAACAGACACAATATTAAATGAAAAAAAGTTTGCTCGAGGGGCAAATATATTTGAAGACTTCAAACTTTTATTAGAAGACATTTTTGAATAGGAAAATGCAAAAGAAGCTGTTTTATAGAGGTTTTTTCCCAAAGAAAATAAGTTATGAAGGGGCTTTTCTCTTCTTTTTATTCTGTTTAATCAACTCATTTGACATAGTTAGGCCTAACAGTTGCATTTCCTCCATTTTGAAGCAATAGTTTCAAAGAAGTCAACAAAATAAGCCAATAGCTAAGATTAAGCCTTTTAGAAGGAGTCCATAGCCTCTGTTTTGCTAATACATTGGATTACGACACAATTCATATTCAGTCACATGTCAGAAGCCTTGCATTAGTGTGATTGTTTCGTTTCTAATCTAAAAATGCTTGTTCCCTGGAAACAGACAATGTCCTTTCCTGGAAATAGACAATGCTACTACAAGAACATGAGTGTAGTAAGTAACTTTGGTCCACTTTTCACATCTGTATCACGGCAAGGGGATTTTCGATATACCTAATTGCAATGCTGCTCATAGAAGCCTTCACAATACTACAGTATCTACGACTTATGTATCTAAAGACTCAAACTTCAGAAAATGAGAATGTCAGATAGAATATTAAGGACTCGAATCTATGAGCTTGACCTTCACATAAGATATTAGAGTCTGTTTGGGGTTGTTTTTTCAAAAAGTGGTTATTTCATCCTAGGCATGTAATCATCAAATGTCTGCTAATGAGAAACTTACCTGAGCCAACAGTTTGGAAACTGTGCTGTGCTTAAAAATTGGTACATATTTAATTCATTAAGCTGTCGTCAATCTACTCCCCCCCCCTCCTCCAGCAAGGCCTTTTTGTTAGAGAACCGTAAAAAAATATCAAAAATGTATTGCCAAAAATGGGCACATGCTATTCCTGGTGTGGTACACAATGCTGTTTGGAATATTGGTTTTCCACATTGGAATCAATGCCTTAGCTCTGGGCTGAGGACCCATTTTCAACACAGCGGCCACATTGCATTCTGGGAAACATTCTGGGAGCCACTTGCCAATGATGGGCAAAGCAAAAGGAAAAAGGGGTCAGAGCAACATCTTTGTACAGAAGTCTAGTTCCTTCATGTACCCCTCTCTATTTGCAATTCAGGCAAGTAAGCAGCATCTTCCGAGTCCAGGGACAGACTCCAGCCAGACAAAAGCACCCAAGAAAAGTCTGAGGCAGGGCCATTCCTGCCCCCAACTACTTCTCTCTCGTATCTCACAGGAAAATAGGTTCTAATAGAGGAAAACAGCTGATAAGGGGAAAGTCATGCAAGCCTCCATCCCCATCCTCTGCTCCTGAGTGCAGCCTTCCATGGCTGCTTTTCATTAAAGGAAAGAAAGAAACAATGGGAGAAAGTTAGATGAAACTGGGTAACCCTGAAAAGCTAAGTGTTCTATTGCAATTTTGGTTTTTCATATGGCCTTCTATATGTACCTATTCACACTTGAACAGATCATATTGCTTTCTCCCCACATTGGTTGTGTCTGGACGATGCAATTTTATTTTAAATTGATCCCTTCTAGAATGTCTTTCTTTCTGTGACTGAGCGCAGTGGTTGATTTTTTTGATTTTTTTAAAAAGAAAGAAATATTAATGGGTTAGATTTTTAAAAGGCAATTGATCCATAACATGTAAATAAAAGGCTTGATCTTTCATTCAGATAAATGGTGTACATCAAAGTCAAGTTAAAGTACTTCGTGCACGCTGTTTAATTCTACCAAATAAAAATGTGTAGAAAATGGAATATTTAAAAATCCATTAGCAATAAAAAAAAAAATTAAGTGACAAGAAGTTGAGGAGCTGTTCACAGAAGATTTGTGTGTCACTTGGCTCAAATTGTCATAGGATTTATACACAATAGTACTTTGGATGGGGAGAGAAGTGTTGAGTTGTCCATAACAACTGAACAACAAGTTAAGAGAATGAATTCCTTGCACAATTTAACCATCTTCCAGAAAGGCCCTGGAAGAGACTAAAAGGTGAAAGCGGGAGAATGAAGGAACAAACAAAAAATTGAATGCAAACACATTCCAAAACCCCTCTCAGATCTTCTGCAATCCTTAAGTTTGATCTCCATCCATATGTATTTTCAGGACATGGAAGAGAAAGTGGAGTCATGCCTCCAAGCCTACCGCCAACACCTTCCCACCACCCCGTTACAGACATCTGCACAATCGACACAATGTCTGGAAAAGAAAATCAATACACATAGGATCTCATGTGATCAGGAATCCCAGCTGGTCACGGTTCCCAACCCTGCAGACACCTCTATAGACATAGGCTTCTCTTTCCATATGTTCTGTTGAACATGTGGACATGGGAAGAAGATGTGAACTTGCTTTCTCCCTTCATGGACTGGGTATACATATGAAGGAGAAGAAGAAGAGAAGAAGAGTTTGGATTTGATATCCCGCTTTATCACTACCCGAAGGAGTCTCAAAGCAGCTAACATTCTCCTTCCCCTTCCTCCCCCACAACAAACACTCTGTGAGGTGAGTGGGGCTGAGAGACTTCAAAGAAGTGTGACTGACCCAAGGTCACCCAGCAGCTGCATGTGGAGGAGCAGGGACACAAACCCAGCTGACCAGATTATGAGTCTATCACTCTTAACCACTACATCACACTGGCTCCATCCCTTGCCTTTGCTGGGTCAGCTTTCCAGTTAGTGCAGTTTGCCCAGCCCTATCATTACTGTCTCCACTCTTGGAATAGAAATCCTTGAGAAGCATACCCCGCCAAACAGAATAGGCACTGTTCAGCTAGCTCAGGTATGAGGGACATTTGCCCTCCAAATATAGCTGAACTACAGCTCCCATCAGCAGGAGCAGAGTGGTGTGTGATTGGGCACTGAGCTGAAGGTGGGGGGGCATCTCAAAGCCCGGTAAGTGAGGCACTGGGCTTTGGGAATGAGCTGTGAGGCTCTGGCAGGGTCCTAGAGTTCTCAGTCCTTCCCAAAACCCAGTTATCATTTTCCCAGGTTTAGGAAGGAGGTGGTAGGGCTCGAGGACCCTGCCAGAGTCCTTGCACCGCCATCCCAAAGCCTGGTATCTGGGATAGATGACTTTGGAAAGTCAGTGAGGGGGGGAGAGGGTGCCAAATTTTGGCCTTGCGCAAGACACCAGGGTACCCACATCCACCATTGCCATCAGCCCCAGCAAGCATGGCCAACGGCCAGCGATGATGGGAGTTATCATTTAGCAACATCAGAAGGGCCCAAGGTTCACCATGCCTGAGCTAGATAGATCAATGGTCTCACTTGGTTCAAGATGGCTTCCTACTTTCCGAAGTTAATTTCCCCCTTTATTCCATAATGTTCTTCAGACTCAAATTGTTTGTCCCTACAGACTGCTCAAATTTTTCCTATAAGCACATTACAGGAATGTTTAAAAAGCATATTAGGAAAATTCACAGGACAGCATAGTGCTAGGTGGTGTGTGTGTGTGTGTGTGACCACTGTGCCAGTTAAGAACATGAATATCTGTTTTGAATAACTTTGTATTAAGGAGTGTGCACACACATACACACACCTTAGGTTAATATTTTTCTAGTTATATTAAAATAATATACCCTACTCCCACCAAATCAGCATAACTTCACAAAGCAATATTCACATAATATTTTATGCATGAAAATATAGACACCTATGTATTTGTGCTGTTATCTTAAAATTAAAAGTTCGTGTTAGGGGTTCCCAGCCTGTGGTCCACATGCTTCGTTCAGGTGATCCAGGGCATGTCTGTAAACAGGGCTGTCTTAAGCATATGCAGCGCCGGGGTGCAAAGATCCACCCGGTGCCCCCCCCCCAAGTTGCCCAGTCCCAGGCGCGCAGGAGGGTGGAGCCAGCTGGCTGCCTCAGCATCTCGCTGGCTCGGTCGCCCCTCAACTCAGAGCACAGAGCTGCCTGCAGCAGAAGAGCCCGCTGCAGCGCTCTGACCAATGGGCGGGCTCTTCCCCGGACTCAACTCCCGTGCCCTGGACTCTCGGCCTGGCGCCCCTGAGAGCCCGGTGCCTGGGTGCCCTGCACCCCTAGCACCTATGGGTAAGACGGCCCTGTCTGTAAAAATGCAATTCAAAATCATACAGCAATCTAGCACAGCACTTTACAATTGCTACAAAAGGTAGAGAAATCTTTAGGTGGCCCACCAAGACTCTCAGCAATTTTCACATAGTCCACTGGGTGGGAAAAGTTTGAGGACTACTTGTTTGGGTGGTTCTTTCTTAAGAAGCTTTGACTTGTTTTTGAGCAAGTACCTCTACTAAGAACTGCAGGTTTAGATGGGAGGACTACCCCCACCCTAGTCTAAGGGGGGAGGAACCCATTAAAATGGCCAGTAGTGCACATGCCATGCTAGTGACATTGTGCAGTCAAGTTGACTTATGCCACAACATGTTGTGGGGAGACAGGTGGTCAACAAATGACATAAATGGAACATTTAAGAGAGGTGAAAACCCATTTCAATTGTCTCCATTTTCCGCTTGTACTTAAAGGCATGTGACAGATTGTAGCAAAATAAAATCAGTGTCCAGCGTTCTTTCCTGCCTTGGTATATCTGACATCTGAAGAAATAGTACTAATTTCTCCTTTCTATCCTATTTTGAAATTTTAAAAGGGCCTGCTGCCATTATGGTGCCAAAATCAATGTCTTTTGTTGTAACCCTTGCAGCCAAAAAGAAAAAGAAAAAGAAAAAAAGACTCAAATTCTCATTTTTAAAATCTTTTTTTTCCCCAAAAGCAAAGTGAAATTAAATAAGAGCGGTCCTCGAGTTTTTTGCACACAAGAAGTTGCAAAAATCAATTTGTTGAGAAAGCTGTGGTTCTTAACATACAAAACACACCAAAAAAAAAATCACAACTCAAACCACTTCTTAGTTAAGTTTTAAATTATGCTTTTAGGCTGATACTGAGAAGGCCCATTACTCAGTGACAAAGCATATGCTTTGGGGTATGGTTATAATTGTTAGGTCCCTGCATTCACAGGTAAAGTCATCTCCATTTAAAAACAGGGCTAGGAAAGACCCCCTTAGAAAGCAGCTGCCTGTCAGATAGACAAACATTGCTAGATTTATTTTTTAAGCGTCTTCTTTCCACCCACTGTGCAGTCAGTGGAGCACAGGGACTAGGCTAGTCCCCTAAAGGGTCCAAGAGCCCTTCCCCACACCTTCCCAAAGCCCACCCAGGAAGGCAGGAGGGCTCCAGCGTCCTGTCACAGGCCTGGCAACTCCTTCCCAAAGCCCAGGAAGCTTCTGCCTGGCTTAGGGAAGGAGGCGCGATGCTCTTGATGTCGGGATGTTACAACGTCGCCCTTTCCATCACTCTCGCAAGCTGGCGCCTCTGGACTGTTCCCCTGCAAAAAATTTCACCGCATACCACTGGTGTCTGGGGCAGTTAGCAACTGCAGCAGGGAGGGGTAGAGAATTTTACTAAAGGATGCTTAGCACCTATGCTAAACTGTAGTTGGGTACAGGTTGTAGAAGTGACAGTGTATGAGAGGCTGCAGGTAGCAGTCTGAGGTGAGCCAAAAACCAGGAGACATGGGACAAAGCTGGGAGTTGGGATCAGAACTGGAGGACAACCTTGCTCAAGCAAGACTTCACTGGGAGAGGAAGCTGTATTCTAAACTTTCCTCTCGTGGCCAGTTGGGGTGGTAGGGCCTGAGGACACCTTACCAAGAAGCTGCCACCTTCAGTTCAGTGGTTTAACACCTGGAACAGCTGTCCGCAGATCCCAGCAGCCCCGGACAACATAGACCAGCCTCCCCAACCTGGTGCCTTTCAGGTGTTCTGGACTGCAATTCCCATCAGCCCCAGATTACATGGCTAATTGTCAGGGATGATGGTGTCAGGAGCTCAGCCTACACTCGAGTAGGACCCTGGCAGAGACACATGCCCAACTGGCATGCTCCCTCCCTCCTGGTTAATCGTTCGGGAGCTTCAAAAGCTTTCTTCTGCCCAAACATCACAGCGAGCAACACTGGCACACTTAGGGATCTGCAGAGTCTTCACAGTTGCGCAACAGACCTCAGCAACTCAGCATTTTGGCTAATCTACTTTATTTACATATAAACACACACGGAGCACTGCAACATGGCTCCCTCTCTCTCTAGCATCAGACAGCAAAGAGAAAAAGAACAAAGGACAATAGTCCCACTTCATGGAACACAGTAACACAAACATCCTGTCTCCGTCACTTCCCACTCTGTAGAGTCAAAACATATACCGTCATGTGAAAGACAACAATCCTTTAACTGCAGTTATAGATCAGGAATTCTAACAGATGGAACTAGAATTTCAAAATCTCTGGATGTCACCAGGTTGGGGAAAGCTGAAGTAGACCTATAGAATACAGTGGTGCCTCGCAAGACGAAATTAATTTGTTCCGCGAGTTTTTTCGTCTTGCGATTTTTTCGTCTTGCGAAGCACGGACTTTGGAAAAGCTTCAAAAATCACCAAAGTCTTCAAAAACCTCAAAAAAGGCTACCACACCGCGTGCTATGAGTTGCTCCTCAAAGTGAATGCACGGTTTTAAGAAAAAGGAAACAAACTTGCAAGACAAAGGAAACAAACTTGCAAGACGTTTTCGTCTTGCGAAGCAAGCCCATAGGGAAATCCATCTTGCGAAGCAACTCAAAAAACGAAAAACTCTTTCGTTTTGCAAGTTTTTTGTCTTACGAGGCATTCGTCTTGCGAGGTACCACTGTATCAGGTTCCTATGAAAACAGGAAGGATATATAAATAAACAGATCCCTATATGTTTCCGTGTTGGTAAATGGCAGTGATGCTGCCTTCCACTGCACTCTTATATTGGCCTTTCTCTCAGTTTTTGACAAGTATGGGAAGCCAGCTATTTAAAAGTGGTCTAACATTGGTCCAACACAATCTGTTCATTGGGCATGCAGGAATTCACAGGCCTAAGAGAGAGTTCCTGGTCATCAAAATGAAACTCCTCAGGCGGAAGGAGCCTTTGTTGTAGAGAAAAGTGCAGGGAACAAAACAGGCACGCTTTTCACACTGAAAAGTTCGCAGATAATGACAGCGTAGCAGGAATATCAGGTGGAGAAGAGCACTGTCCTGTTGAGTACTTAGCATAATGGTTCATCGGCCCCCTTATTATCCCTGGGGAATCTTCAACAAGTTTATTGTGGAAAGCTCACGAAGACAAAGTTTGAGAACCACTAAGCTAGAGCACTCGGCAATTAGGTATCTATTACGCACAGTAAGCAATCACTCATTTCCTAGAACAGATTTGCATATTTTACAGCACGCCCCTCTCCAAAAAAAAGAGGGGAAAGATGTCATCACTCAAGATAAGGAAGAGGAATTCATATGGAGGGCAATATAAGTGAAACATTTTCCCAAAGTGTGCTGAGGGACAGAAAATCAAGTGCTTTTCCTTTTTACATTGCGGTTCAACCAGAGTCTAGACTGGAAAGTTACTTCTTGCCCTCTTCCCTCCCCATCTTTCATATGACAGGTAGAATTGTTACTTTCAGTACCAAGCCACTGAAATGGGATTTTTAAAAGTATCAATTCTTCCATTCGGAACACTCACATTCTAGATAATTTCCAGCGCCTTTTCAATAAAAGAAATCTGGGTATAATTGCACTGACCTTTGGATTAATAGCCCTCCCTCTTCCCTGTCATTCTAATAGAGAGTTTGGGGAGATGCAAGGAGGGGTCATCTGGAAGTGATAGAATTTCTGCCTTTGCTTTTCCCCTTCAGGCACTAATGGGTTTTTGTCAGTCCCTCTTTA
Source organism: Podarcis cretensis (assembly GCF_951804945.1). Taxonomy (NCBI): domain Eukaryota; kingdom Metazoa; phylum Chordata; class Lepidosauria; order Squamata; family Lacertidae; genus Podarcis; species Podarcis cretensis. The sequence continues at coordinate 73,429,986 of NC_137175.1, forward strand.
CTCAGTGTATGACACATGTAGCCATTCCACTTAGTTGTCCATTAACTTCTTCAAGGGGTTACTTTGTTCTTGCTATAATACTCCGAGTTGAGTTCAAGCTGCAGAGATTAAATTTCTACAAATCCTTTGCTTATAAAGGTGCTGTTTTCAATCGTCAGTAATGTTTATCGGAGTGCAACCGTATCCATTAGTAATTAAAACAGGCTGTTTCAGCAAATACAAAAGGTCACACGGGCCTGTAGATCAACAGACTTGTTTTGCTGTCGGAGTTTCTTTGGGTATTGCTGCCTGATGGTTTGTTGTTTTTCTTCAAATCATCTATTTATCTAAGTAACAAGTGTGGAAAATCAGCAGACTTGAGCAACTCAATAGGTGGTATGAAGCCCAAAGCAACAATAAGGCTCTGTATGTTGTTTCCATAACTCCCCACACTTCACACGGAAGTGGAGAAGTAATTTGTTCATTTACCTTGAGGTTTGGCGATCGAGGCATAAACAACAGGAGGAATGTATTTTCCATTAGGTAAAAGGGGACACCTGTCGTTCTGGATGATCTTTAAACATGGCTGTATTATAGTGGATAAATATTTCCCATTAAAGGGCAAGGGAGCTTCCATAGAATAGAAATTTATCTCCTCCCACCAAGAAAGAAAGAAAGAAAGAAAGAAAGAAAGAAAGAAAGAAAGAAAGAAAGAAAGAAAGAAAGGAAGGAAGGAAGGAAGGAAGGAAAAGAATCTACTGAAGAGATCTGGGTATAATTGCAGACCTTTGAATTAATAGTCCTCCTTTTCCCCTGTCATTTCAGTCACTTCTGTCATTTCCAATCAAATATGTATAGCCTAGGGGCTGCACACCCACCCTTTAGACCTTGCCAACCCCACTTTGAGCTCACCCAAACCACCCCCTTCCCTTACACCTTGCCCAAACCACTACTTACCTCTCACCCAAACCTTACAGCTCACCCAGATCACCACCACCTCTGCCCCTACAGCTTGCCCCCAAACTAGTCACCTTAGACCTCCTCCTGTCTGCTATTCATATTGCCCATCTCACACCTGTGTCACTGTTTCAGTCTCAGTGGTGGAGAGCAAGGAGGAGGAAAGCAGTGGGTAGTGACAGCAGAGCATGATGGTTGATGGGGGACTGTCCTGGACTACCCTTGCTTTTCCTCTGTGGCTCACTTGGGTCAGCCACCCACCCACACTGCTCACCTGGGCTACCTGCCGACTTGCTCACCTGCCTGCCTGGGCCATCTGCCCCACCCACCCTCCCAGGTCAACCACTCACTCACCTGCCTGGGCTGCTGGCCTGTTTGCTTACCTGCTCTCATGGGCCATTGTGTTGCCTGGATGTCTGTCTTTCTCCATCCATCTCTGTCCTCCTCACTCATTGCTGTGATGGGCCAGCAGCAGGTGAGCAGCTCTCAGAATTGTTTTGTCACACGGCATTATGCAGTGGCATCTTTTGGCAACTACACAAACTACTGATGTGTGATGACACTCTTACATTTTTATTAAATACAGTGGTACCTCGGGTTACATACGCTTCAGGTAACAGACTCCGCTAACCCAGAAATATCACCTTGGGTTAAGAACTTTGCTTCAGGATGAGAACAGAAATCGCGTGGTAGCAGCGGGAGGCCCCATTAGCTAAAGTGGTGCTTTAGGTTAAGAACAGTTTCAGGTTAAGAACGGACCTCCGGAACGAATTAAGTACGTAACCAGAGGTACCACTGCAGTAAGATAGTGGTTTTGACATAAACAAAAACAGTCACATTCTTCTACATTGTTTTCCCTTAAGGTTCTTATTTATTTTGCACTGTACAATAGTTATATATTTTTAAGGTAGCAAAACCACGTACCATGGCTTTCTTGAAAAACTGAATGATCACCCTTTTATACGATTCCACAAGAATGCAGCAATGGTAGCTTTGCCCTTCAATGTGAAACCATTTTTTCCACAAACATTTACATCACAGAATCCAGACACTGGAAAACTGCAGCACTTTGTCATATGTGAAGTTCTATAAACTCTAACTTTCAAAATCAACCATTTGTGTTGCTTATTATTATTATTTTTTTTAAAGAATACATTTCATTGATGTATATAGCACCTCAAACACACACACAAAATATTTATGCAAGGAACAATAAATAGAAAGATACGCTTCTGCATTTGTGTCTAAAAATCTAGTTAATTATTGGACTAATAATAATTAATTATTGGACTTGGCTGCTGATGTCACCAAAATTCCTCATTTCCTGGTTTGTAATGCTCGGCCATGTTCTGGATCAAGCACCAGTTCCGGAAGGAGCTTGGACAACTACTTGTGTGCTTGACTTTGCACATCTTGGTTATTAAGCAAGAGCCAGAGAGGATTGATTTGGTGGGTCCAAGAGGTGCTGGGTGCTCCTTTCCAAGAGGGTGTGGTGTCAACTGCCTTAAGAAAGTCAGTTGTGTGGCCACTCCTTAAGAAGCTCTCTTTGGAGAAGATTGTAATAACTGTCACCCAGTCACTAATATACCCTTTGGGGTCAAGGTGCTTAAGAGAGAGGGTAATTAAATTCAGGATAAAGCGAATTAGCTAGATCCAGTCCTGTCTGGGTTCAGACTGGATTGGCTCTGTAGAATGGGCATTGGGGACACAGTGATATAGGGGTTCCATTCCTACCTGTAGAGTTAGGGTCAGGGTCAGGGAGAAGCATTGGGTTGGAGGTATCTGCTTATCTCCCTGGCGGTTGTGCTGTGGCATCCTGCAAGGCTCCTTCCAGTACAGTGGTACCTCGGGTTACATACGATTCAGGTTACATACGCTTCAGGTTACAGACTCCGCTAACCCAGAAATAGTGCTTCAGGTTAAGAACTTTGCTTCAGGATGAGAACAGAAATTGTGTTCCAGCGGTGCGGCAGCAGCAGGAGGCCCCATTAGCTAAAGTGGTGCTTCAGGTTAAGAACAGTTTCAGGTTAAGTACGGACCTCGGGAATGAATTAAATACTTAACCCAAGGTACCACTGTACCTCATGCTCCTTAATATCTACGTGAATCTGCAGGGTGAGGTCATCATCACAGAGTTTGGAATGAAGTTTGCTGAAGACACTCAGCTCTAGTCCTTCATACCATCAGAGTCAGGTGAAGCTGTGCACATGCATGGATTCAGTAATGGGCTGGGTACGGGCCAAGGAGGCTAAATTCTGACAAGCACAGTGGGTAAGTGGCTCCATATATGGGACTTATCATCCAGCATTGTCACAGGAGCCCCAGGTGGCCTCATTATTTATACTACCTTCAACTCATTTTCCTTCTATGGCTGTGCCTGGCCAAGATTATGTTGCAGTAATCTTTGCTCCAGTAGCCTCTTAACTGGATACTGCAATGCATTGCATGTGGGCCTACCATTGAAGATGGAAATTTCGTAGAGAATATGGCCGTCAGAGAATTGTCCACAAAACACTACCAGAGATTAAATTATCCCTGTTGCATTGACCTTACAAGAGCAACAGCTTCTCATGCAACAAAATCACCAAAGCTATCCTCCTGAAATTTGGCAGGATTCATGCTCTCAGAAGAGATGAGCTTGCCTGCAAATTTCATCTGATGCCAACCAAAAATTATTATGTTTTGAGATCATTTTTTGCAGGTGTGGGTGGGTCATATTTTAGAGGTGTCCACCACAAAATCCCCTGGACCTGTTTGCCTGAAATATAGAATCATAGAGTTGGAAGAGACCACAAGGGCCATCGAGTCCAACCCCCTGCCAAGCAGGAAACACCATCAGAGCACTCCTGACATATGGTTGTCAAGCCTCTGCTTAAAGACCTCCAAAGAAGGAGACTCCACCACACTCCTTGGCAGCAAATTCCACTGTCAAACAGCTCTTACTGTCAGGAGGTTCTTCCTAATGTTTAGGTGGAATCTTCTTTCTTGTAGTTTGGAACCATTGCTCCGTGTCCGCTTCTCTGGAGCAGCAGAAAACAACCTTTCTCCCTCCTCTATGTGACATCCTTTTATATATTTGAACATGGCTATCATATCACCCCTTAACCTCCTCTTCTCCAGGCTAAACATGCCCAGCTCCCTTAGCCGTTCCTCATAAGGCATCGTTTCCAGGCCTTTGACCATTTTGGTTGCCCTCCTCTGGACACGTTCCAGTTTGTCAGTGTCCTTCTTGAACTGTGGTGCCCAGAACTGGACACAGTACTCCAGGTGAGGTCTGACCAGAGCAGAATACAGTGGCACTATTACTTCCCTTGATCTAGATGCTATACTCCTATTGATGCAGCCCAGAATTGCATTGGCTTTTTTAGCTGCCGCGTCACACTGTTGGCTCATGTCAAGTTTGCGGTCAACGAAGACTCCTAGATCCTTTTCACATCTAGGATCTATATGATGACTTTTATCCACTCTGAAGGGGTACCGTGCCTGTAAATTTGATGTACTTTGATCAAAAGGGGGGAAAGGTAAAAAATTCCCAGTAGTGAATGCAGGTGCAAGAAAACAAATTGCCTCAGACATTCAAGTTGAATTGGGCAGCCTTTGAATTCATCCAAGCAAAAAAATAAATAAATACAAAGCACCAAAGTGGTCTTTGAACTAACTCTTGTGGTTGGTTCACACCCCTAGAATCTGCAAATCATTTGTCCGAAGTCAACTACTATGTGGAAACATGCACAGCTCTTTGATGTGAATCCCTTACCCTTGATGAAACGTTCATAGATTTCTGTATAGCTATGTGACCCAGCCCTACCCACCGAAGTTGCTTGGCAAGTCCCCTCTCTTCCTGTGTCAATCACGTCTCTTGATGGTTTCTTGCCACAGCAACAAACCGATGCAAGACCACATAGGTGCACAACAACACCTGCACATAAGTGCCAACATTACAAGCTGGGAAAGAACACTTGGGGAACGGATGAGCTTGTTCTGAACTGTTGCCAACAAAACTCATAAACAGTCATATCAAGCCAATCCTGAGTGAAGCTAAGGAAAGTTCACCCTTCACTAACAGTGGCACAACCCTGGCATATAAGAATGTTGGCAAGGCTCAGCTCCCAACTCAAAAGACAGGAGGTACCTGGAACAGAGGAGGCAACCAACCACCCCTTGGTGCTGAGATGCTGAAACTGAGTGCAATGGAAATTAGAGTCTTGTAGCAGTTCCATATGTATCTTTTCTCCCCACTCCACCCCTACTTTCTTCCCATACCTTCTGGCTTTATCTCTTCTGTCGGGGCTAGGTTGGGAGAAAGAAGCAGCCAATGGTTGAAAGATGCTTCTGTACAGGGAGGTAACCTGATTGCCATCCTTCATTGGCCAGCTACTTCCTTTTCCCAGCCACAACTGAGCAGTCAAAGAGGAAAATGGAAAGCTATTGTCTGTGGCCCCTCCAGTTGTTTCAACCCAAAGCAACTGAGGGGATTTTCACCACAGGCCTTGGAAGCAGGGAGACACAGAACATTGCCACACCTTCCTGAATCACAGTGACAACTATTCAGACCATGGCAAGCACCTGCACATCACCCTCTGCTTATGGAGATCTTGGAGGACATGCATGCAGAAAGCTTAAGCCATAAAGCGTGTTCTCCCTAAAATGAGAGCACGTGTTGTGGTGGGGTCTCCTGAGCCACCCCTTTTGCCAGGTCAGGGTTGCTAAGTTGACCTCTGGCAATGATTGGTTGACTGGGTTGCTATGGGAATTTCATGTTGCAGTTTTGTGGGTGGGATCTAACATGTTTAAATTCTGGGCATGCAGCTTGCTGCTTTCTCTTTGGCTGCGTGCACCGGATCACCCGCCCACCCACCCTCAGCTTAATGGTTTTCGTGTTGACCTTGCTATGCCTGTCATGGAGTCGTCTGCCTTTGGGGCCGGGGCTTCGTAGGAATTTTGTCCAATTGGCTGATTGGCCGGGCCTGCGTAGCAAATTGTCACAACTTGTAAGGTTGTGGTTAGGCATTGGTTACCAAATTGGCTGGAGGAGGGGTAAGGAGAGGCTGGGCCTGCCCCTCCAATGCTGCTGCGGAAGGGAATTCCATTAAAGGAATCCAGGGACTTGCCACGATTTTGTCCAAATCCCTGGAATGGGGCTAGGGCCAGCAAGCCCTGGGGAGCATGCGGGTGAGTGATGAGGGACTGTGACTCAGCTCCGTTGCTCCCCAATATTGTTTTCCCTTACTGGCTTCCGAGGGAGATCAGAAGTCAGTTCTGTCCCCAGGTGGGGGGGGGGGAGATAGTCTTAACCAATGCCTAAACAACCACTCACAGTTATGTATTTTAATAAAGTTGTGGCCAAAATTATGCCAAAAACCTTAAACAAAAATTATGTGTGAGTTGTGAGTGATTTGGGGCGGTGGCTTGGGGACCTCAACACGCAATGATTAGGGGAAAGCAGAGGTCATTCCCTTCCCACATTTCTGCAAATATTCTGTATTGGGGTGGGGCATAGATCAGTAGCTACCGCTAGATATCCAGGTGATTTGCAGGTCAGCAAGGTTTTCCAATTCCCAGTTTCTTAACCACGGTGGCAACAAAATGATTCTTGGCAGCCCCCTGTCCTCAAAAAAAAGTACGCTTCTGAAATGAAGCAAGTTGGGTGACCCTACTGCTGAAAAACTCACATTGCAGCTCTGCCCCACTGAGCGAGCTGCTTCTGGATGTTCTCATTGTTTTTACTAGTTTTACTGTTGGGTTTTATGAATTTATATTTGCACTTGGTTGAAAACCACTTTGAGGAGCAACTCTAAAGTCTAAAAGCTTTTAAAATAAACAAATAAAATGACAAATGGTTGGCTGCGAATGAAATTCTGCTACGCCACAGATGTCCCTGTTTCTCCACCCCATTCCATCACATCGGTCTCATTTGTAAGGTGCTCTATCATTTAATCCTGAATATGAAGCGATTTTGGGGGGAGGTGTTGCCTGGCAGGTTCAGGGACCCAGGAGACAGGGCAACCAAGCTGGTTGTAATTTATAGATTCTAGACTCCTAACCCTTGTCATTAGTTACTACTCTTAAAAAAACACACAGATCAGAATTCTATTTCTTTACATTTTTAGAAGTAATGTACAAAAAATGCCTTAAATGTGAAAATACTGGTGGGGATGAATCTACCATCATTTTTCTTCCAATGTCTTTCTACATCAGTAAATACTCCAATTATTTTTTAACTAGATCTACATATCTTCATATTTTATGTTGTTCCCAGTTATCAATGTCAGTAAGCCTTTCTTAAAGCCTTTCTTAAGCCTTTCTTAAAGTGACACTACTAATGCGATTGGCAGTGTTCCAGGTCCTTGCAAGATTTTGTATCTTAAAGGGGTGAAAGAATATTTAAAAAGTTATCTCGTGTTTCAATTGTCTCCTCTACTTTTCCAGCTATAGAAATGCTTTGTAAAGAGGGTTTTACTATATGCTTCCTCTATATTCCTCCACAGTGGGATTGAAGGAGGGTAGTATCATTAAACCAGCCAATGATCCAGGTTATTCTACTAGCAGAACAATATAGTTTGATGCAACTGTAAGGTTGCCATTCTTTGCCAGCTCCTGCACAGTATTTCATTTTATTCTGCCATTCTTTTTATTCTCAAAGACACTCATCCCCGTCTTTCACCATTTATCCAGTTTTCAGATATGATCTGGAATAATTTAGAATAAGAAGTGAAATTCTTCCCTTAGTGATCTTTCATAAAGCAGATAGCCTACTCAAAAAAGATAGGAGCAGGTCCTGCTTTGATACCCTTTGATACATCTAGATTTATGGTTCAAAGGTATGTTGGCATAAGTCCTTAAAAAAAGAAAACCTACCTCTGTAGAAAGAATCTGATATTTTATTGAAATAGCTTCCCATGAATTCTTAAAGACTTTGACCCTGATCCAGCAGAAATGAAACATCATGATGAAGGCAGAAATCAGCTACCGAGTTTCCTACGACTAAGGTCCTCTGAAGTCAATGGGACTTGCTATTTTTGAGTAGACTTGTACAGTGGAACCTCGACTTACGTACGGCTCTACTTACGTACGATTCCAGTTACGACCTTCAGTAGGTGCTTCGACTTATGAACTTTCCTCTAGATATGAACCAGAGGCCTTGCCAGCAGCCCAGAGCTCGCCCGGCTGGCTGCGGAGCAGTGCTGAGGCCTCTGCTGCTGGGGAGAGGGCCCCCATCCCACCCCTGAAGCTGTGGAAGAGGTGCCACCTGCAAGAGGCACAGCAGGGCGCACTGCAGCCCCAAACCCTGCAGAGGAACTAACCTGAGGAAGTCCAGAGAAGAACCTGGCCTGGCAAGAAAAAAAGTGACCCTGGCCGAAGTGAATCAGCTCTTTACTGACCCTTGCCCCACCCCCAGCTTGTAGCCAAGTAAACTCACCCACCCTCAGTGCACATAAGAAAAAAAATAAATTTTATTTTTTTTCACCTACAATACTGTCTTATTTTATAGAACAGTACATTGATTATTGCCTTCATTTTATGGATCTATGGTCTCGTTAGACAGTAAAATCCGTGTTAAATTACTGTTTTAGGGGGTGTTTTTCATTGTCTAGAACGGATCAATTCACTTTTCCATTACTTTCTATGGGAAAGTGTGCCTCCACTTATGTACGTTTCTAGTTATGACCGGACCTCTAGAACGGATTATGGTTGTAAGTAGAGGTTGTAATCCCATGTATGCTGACTCAAGAATGACTCCCATTATTCTCACTTGAACCCACTTCAAAGTGGACACACATCCACTGGCGATCACTCGTGGTTGAGTAAGATTGTCTTCCATGAATGCAGTCTAAGCGATGTGTTGAGGCCAGTTCTGGATCCACATATCCTTCCACAGGGGGGACATAGGTTTCCAGGTGGGAGTTGATCACGGTGAGGATTTGCCAAACATGCCTTCCTCTTAGCATGTTTCTTCCTTTCGTCCAGAATTTGTGCTTCTTCAAAATCCCTTACACCTTTGGTAGAGGCTACTCTCCAATTGGAGTACTTGCTGGCCAGTGTTTCCCAATTACTGGTTCTTATATTGCATTTTTTTAAAGATTTGCCTTGAGAGTGTCTTTAAGCCTCTTTTGTTGTCCACCAGTATTTCACTTTCCATTGTTAAGCTGGGAATAGAGTATGTGCTTTGGAAGATGATGATCAGGCATCCAAACAACATGACCAGCGAAGTTGATGTTGAAGAATCATTGCTTTGACAGTGGTGATCTTTGCTTCTTCCAGTACACTGAAGTTAGTTTGCCTGTCTTGCCAAGTGATATGTAAAAAATTTTGAAGACACCATTGATGGAATCTTGAACACACATAGGATGGGGCAGAACATCCCATTTAAAGTGTTAACCTAACTTAAGTCTCATTGATGGTGATTTGATGGACTCAAAACTGACTTGAGGTTCACATTTTCTGCATCCTCTTTCTTATTCAGTCCTATGGTTCTCCTTATGTGCTGATAACGATCCAAACTCCTACTTCACTTTCACAAATTCTGCAGTGTAAGATAATAGATTTGACAAAGATAAAACCACTGCCATCTGCATGAAAGCTTAATTTTTATTACCATTCCTTGCTTGTTATTCCTCATATGTCTTATGGTTCTCCCTTATAAGGTGCCGCAAAAGGCTTCAACCAAAGGGCATAGAAAAGAGAGTGGGCATCTTCCAATGATACCAAGTTTTTATCTGCTGAGACTTTTGTTTTGAGTTATGATAATGAGGTGGAGGAGGATCACGTTAAGGGAAATCGCCACCGGAAAGAGAGAGTTCATAGCCAGAATGGGTCATATTCGGGTTAAAAGGCAAATTTGCAAGATGAATTACACTCACCCAACAAAACAAAAAATGTCAGAAATACATCGAATCATTAAAATGGCTCTGTTAACCTTAATGTTGGTTAACATTAAGAGATCTGGGTAATATGAGATTTACTGCTGCAAAGTGGAGAATGCAAACAAAAAGAGAGTAAAGGCAAGCATGGAGCAGGCCGTATATCTAGTGTGGAATAATAAAGAATTAGCTAGGAATTGGATCTACTGTATGAAAAGAATATCTGTAACTGCAATATATGTGCAACTGTATATGGCAGAGCTGGAATTTTCGCCGACATCCTGCCGTTACAGTAAAATGCAATATAAAAAGCTGATAGGACATTACATGTAATACTATCCATAGGAAGCCCTGTTAGCCGAAAACTAGAACCTTATGCTCTATTAAACGTAGATCATCTCCCAAATGCTGCGAACAAATGTTATATCTCATATGAAATGGAGCAAGCATAAAATGCTCAGAGAAACAACAAAGAGAGATGATTGTAACCAATCTGTGACTAAACTTGTAGCTGGGAAGCGTTTCTCCTGATTACACCATGTCTGCATAAATTATAATTCTTTTTAAGAATGTCAGGAGAGAAGCCTGTTCTCAAAACCTATCTTAGGTATACCATATGGCTGAGACAAACCTACCTGTCCCATTCTTTTCCAGAAGATCAAAAAGCATCTCTCAATTTCAGCAGGGTTTTGGGGGTCCTTGCAAACACATTCATACTGCTGGCATGCCATTCTTCTGAATGGTGTTTCCCTTTTCCTGCTTTGCCCTTCCAGTCCCTGGCCTCATTTGCCCCTGTCCCTGTTCAGTTGAATTTGCCATGGCAGCAGTGGGAGAACCTATGATCTTTCAGATGCTATTGGGCTACAACTCCCGGCATTCCAAGGCCATTTGCCATGAAATCTGAAAAGAAATGAGTGATGTCCAACCCAATCATACTGGGATTAGACCCATTTCAATCAATGCATTTAAATCCATTGATTTCAACCAATCGACTCGCAGTTTGACTAACACTGGAGATCACCAGTGCAGCCTGTTACATGGCAAAATACATTGTAGATCAGCATTCTGCATAGATTAATGCACCTAAGTTTAAATACCATCCAACAGTGATTTATTTACGATCTCTATAATTTCAGGATTTTTTTTAAAAAAATAAAAATAAACCAAAAGCAACACCTTTCCATATGGCCAATTAGGAGCACCATAAAAATGCAGCAAATATATGATGCTGTATTGAACATCTGTGTTGGTTATCCCATGGGAATTTTAATAAAGGACCAAATAGCATATTGATGTTAATTTTACGATACCGGGACTTTAAATAAAAAATCCCAAAATAAATAGCATCCATTAAACTGATCATACTGTTGTAACTCAAATTGTGTTTATTATGCTAATGGAACATGAAATTAAGAAAAAGACCTTTATGCCAGTGGAATTAATTAATGAGCTTTATGAAGGCATTGGGATGTAATTTATTTCTAGATAAGTAAGTCTAATTTGCAGTTCCATGGGTCTCTGCAATGCTGATTGTAATAGTTATTCCTGCAGATGTGCTGCTCACAGCATGCCTTTCCATTAGAACTGAACACCTCATTATATAAACTGTACCTAATTAAACATAATACAGTGGTGACTTGTTAAACTGGCCTTTTTAAGTCAGCAGCTGCTTAAGCCAATAACACTGTACACAAGATTTATATCATCCACCATATAATACTGATATTAAAATATACTGCCCAAGGGATTGATAAGTAATTTACTGCTATGCAACAGGTATGCTTCAGATTCACTGATAACAGATTAAGAGCCTGCAATTCTATAAAAATCAACATGAACTCGAGTCCCCTTGCTGCTCTTAATAATTATCAGTGCCTTTTTTAAGAGCCACATTGTATTTATTAACAGGCAGTTACAAGTTATTATAATATTGAAAGAATCTGTGACAATCTTTTGATTGTATCACACTTTTTAACTTTAGTCAACAGTTTCCAGAAGATTTTGATTTAGAGCAGAACCAACCACTGGTGGAGGAAGAGGAGTGCAGGGGGAGCACACTGCCCCCGGTAGCGCGATCCCAGTGGGGTGCCATCGCAGCTCCCCCCCCCCCCCCCGCCCCTTGCTGGGCGGCACGTCCCCGGGATGCACACCAGCCCCGCCCCCGCCTGCTCTCCGCCCCCCAGTGCCAGAGCATGAAGCTCTGCCACTGGAACCGACCATGGAGCTTTCTAGCTCAGATGTAACAGGCTGGATCCAGACTAAGTTCATTGCACTTCTGGCTTGTCTACACTTCTGGTTGTCCTACCACATTTCCCCTGGGAAAACCTCCTCTTTACCGCTGAATCGGAACAAAGTAACATCAGTCGGTTATTCCATGGATTGACATTTGCTCCAATTCAGCAGTAAAGAGTGGGGTTTTCCTGCACAAAGTAGTGGGGCAAATGGAAAACCACTTGGACCCATGCCTAGAAAACATGGGACAAGCGAAAACTGCTCAGACCTGAGCTTTCTAGGCACAGAAGAAGCAGAAGTATGGATAAGACCTTAGATTTCCCTTGAAATCAATGAGACTCGTGTCATTGCTCATGATTCTATTGATTATAACAGAAGAGCTTTGGGGAACTTTTAGATATTGCTGGGTTACAATGCCCATCATCCCTGATTCTGATCTTTTCTGGCTGGCTGGGATTGTTGGAAGTTGGAGTCCAACAACATCTGAAGATGTTCTCCATCGCTACAATAGGACCAACGTTCAGCTAACTTAGTCTGCAACCAACCCAGTATTACTAAGTTTGTGCAGGAAGTCCACTTGATATGAGCAGCCCTAGACCAGACATTTTTAACACTATCTCTGCCATCACAACTACCGCCACCACCAAATTTCCCCCCCCCCTAGCCTCAATGTCTCAAGGTCTCCTCCAAAATATTTGTCAGTTCACTGTTTCTAGGGCCCTAGGTTGGTAAAACCTCAAGCAGGGATGCCACTGTTGGCACAGTAAGTTAGAATTCTCTCCAAAATTTCACATATGGCAATGGAACACTCCTGCTAAATCAGTGGGTGGGGCAATGGCAGTGCTGTCAGGACCAACACAACCCAGACAGAAATATACCACAGGCAGAAACAGGGATTAAATTTGCATGAAAACAATTGGCTCAGGATGATAAATCTCATATACTACATGGCAAGTCAAGTGTTCATAATATAGCACAGGTGGCACTGCGGTCTAAAACACTGAGCCTCTTGGGCTTGCTGATCAGAAGGTTGGTCGTCCAAATCCTCATGCCGGTGGTGAGTTTCCGTTGCTCTATTCTAGCTCCTGCCAACCTAGCAGTTCGAAAGCACACCAATGCAAGTAGATAAATAGGTACTGCTGTGGCAGGAAGGTAAACAGTGTTTCTGTAGGCTCTGGCCCTCATCACAGTGTCCCGTTGAGCCAGAAGCAGTTTAGTCATACTGACCAAATGACCCAGAAAGCTGTCTGTGAACAAACACTGGCTCCCTCAGCCTGAAAAGCGAGATGAGCACCATACCCCATTTCACTGGACTTAACCATCCAGGGATCCTTTACTTTTACCTTTTACCTTACATAATACACACCCATGCCCTCTAGTTCATGTCTACCATTTAGAAGATATTTATCCCATTTCACATATGAGGAATACAGAGGAACAGCAACAAGTAAACAGCCCACAATCAGCCACGGACTCAATGGTGAAGAATTCTTATGCAAAATTAACAGGAAAGCAATGCATGCTTCTGAGCATTTTTAGAGTATTCTTCCCTTTCACCAACTTACCGTAAGACTTCCCTTCACATTTAAATTAAGGAACAGGGAGCTTATCACTAAATAACTGCACTGTCTCCCTTCAATATTCACTTAGAATTAAGAAGCAGCGTTCATAGAGAGATGTGGCATTTTTACACACAGATAGGGAAATATTCATCTATCTTTCAGAATAAAGTAAAGGCAGCCCCCCACCACCTTTGTTGCCAGCAGTTGCAACCAAGGGCTCCTCCTGATGACTAGTTTATTGCACATGCATCCTGACTGGCTTGCACAAAGCTTATGCAGAGGTTAGACTATGTCCCATCTTTATGGAGCAATCGTTCTGATTTGCTTCTAGGGAGGTTGTATGGGCATTCATCATTTTGCTTGCATGGTGCTTACACATCTTCCCATTCATCATTCTTTCCTCTCACCCATTTCAGTTTCCCCTGTCACTTTCCTACCTGCAAATAGGCAATAACACATACATATGTGTGTCAATTACAGGAAATTCACACTAAGATGAAGAAATTGAGGGTAACAGATACTTTTAGGCATGGTGACATCCAAATGCTTTTCAGCTTAGACAACTGCAGCTAAACCTTTCTACTGAGAAATCTGTGCAACTTAAGAGAACCTTTGTACTTCCAAAAAAAGGAACGTTAGTTACAAAGTGCATCTACAGGGGAATGTCTCATGCTTCTGTTTTGGATCCGTATCATTTTATTTGAATAGCTTACTGCATTTCCCATGAGAGCACAATGAATTATTTGTATGGGGGGGTTAAATCAACAGTTGTTTGCTTCCTTTTTTAAAAAAAAACCCTCTGCTTTTTTAAGGCTTTGACAATTTAACCATCAGCCCTTCTCTAATGGCTCTCACTCAGATAATGACCCCTGTCAGTTTCATAATTTCTTGTCTTCCTAATCTCAGTAGTGAGGCATCTTTGAGGCTTCTTGGCAGAGACAGTTTGACATTAATTCTTTTTTTAAGTTCTGGAAGCTTTGTGTCACTCAAAACTGTGAGTCTACAGCAGGAGAACAGCCAAGACATTTAGGTCCACCATTTGCAGTACACACACAACTTACTTTTCCAGAGTAGGAGTTTTCAGATGTGATCTGGGGAGCCCACAGTTTACCAGGGGTCTCCCAATCAGTTCATCAGTAATGAGCAACATTTTCTTGGCTCCTATCTCCATCCAGGCTCCAGTCCATGGGGAAGGTAGGTAAGTAGTGGAAGTGGAAGTCAGAGCCAGCCATTTTTCTAAGCCAGAGTTATAGGCCTCCGGACACTGCAGAACTACAACCCCATCAGCCCTAGTGGCCGGTTACACTGGATGCGTTGATGGGAATACAAGTCCAGAGGTACCTGGAAGGCCAGGTTCCCAATCCCTGGTCTAAACTAAAAGACAGATAAAGGGATGCTCTCTCTCTCTCTCTCTCTCTCTCTCTCTCTGTGTGTGTGTGTACCACTGAAAATTTAGAGAATAGTAGGAAAATTCATTTAAATGCAGAGGATGTACTGCGGCACTGCTGAACCAGGTGAGTCTTTTTGGAAGAAGGAAAACAGGAGCCTTTGTGCAAAAGCAGAATTTAAACAAAAGATGCATCTTTTCAAATGGTGAATCGTGCTCTGAAGAGCTAGGGCAGAAGAACCCTCACTCTGAAACGCTCATTTACAACTGCTCAGAAGGAGCAGCTGCCGTTGGAAATGGGCCCTGCAGTTTTTCATTAATTAATCAATTAACTTTTCCCCCCGTGGGTGGGGAAAGCAGCTCAGGGGAAAGGAGTCCATTTTGATTGCAAAAGTGCCCCACATGAGGAAGTTTAAGCACCGCTTTCATCCAGCATTGCTGCTCTGGCAACATTTGTAGCCCTCCGAAGCATATATTTCAGAAGAAGAAAAGACTGGAGAGATTAACTCCTGGATTATTATTATTATTATTATTATTATTATTATTATTATTATTTACATTTATATGCCACCTTTATCTTCCAAGTTCCTCAAGGTGGTGTACATAGTTCTCCTCCTCCCGATTTCATCCTCACAAAAACCCTGTGAAGTAGGTTAGGCTAAAAGATTGTGACTGACTCCAAGGTCACCCAGTGAGCTTCATGACTAAGTGGAGATTTGAACCTTTCTCCCCCATATCCAAGTCCAACACTCTAACCATTATATCGCACTGGCTCATTTGGGCCTATAAAAGGGAGAAGACTAATGTTCCCCAGCCTGGTGCCCTCCTAGTTGGCCATGCTGGTGGGGTTGATGGGAATGGTAGTCCAAAACATTTGAAGGTGCAAGGCAGGGGACTCATGCAGTGATGTAGTCATTTGTACTAGAGATCCATGAAGCACCTGGTCTTATTACAGAAAACATGAAGCCCTGGAGATGAATGTGGCCAGGCAGCTCTATCTGGCCCTCAGAACTCTCCCCAGGCCACACCCTTCACAACTAATACTAATTATACTAATACTACTAATGAGTTTTTTATTTATATGCAGCCCATCTGGCTGGGTTGCCCCAACCACTCTGGCCAGCTTCCAACACATATAAAAACACCATAAAACATAAAACATTAACAAGAACCATCTGATTCAATACAAAAAAAAGTCACAATAGTTTTGAAATAAACAACTTACATCAACTAAAGGAATATTCAATAATCTACTAGAATCTAATAATTCCAAGACATATAAAAACACCATAAAACATCAAACATTAACAAGAACCATCTGATTCAATACCAAAAAAGTCACAATAGCTTTGAAATAAACAACTTATATCAACTAAAGGAATATTCAATAATCTACTAGAATCTAATAATTCCAACACATATATTAACAATAACAACCTGATTCAATACAAAAAAAGTCACAGTGCAGTAGCTTTCAAATAAACAACTTACATCAAGGAAAGGAATATTCAATAATCCACTAGAATCTAATAAGAAACAGTAAAATTAAATATCAGCAAATAATAATTAAACAGTTTACACTTATCAATTACAGGTGTTATGTACTGAGTTGAATAGGATCCAAACTGCAGCAGTCTGATTGGTCCTAGAACAATAGGATTCAGAATGCAGCAGTCTGATTGGTCCTAGAACAATGCAGCAGTATGATTGGTTGGCAGGAACCACCCAATCATGCTCCAGATAGAAGTGAATCCACAACCTGATTGGCTTACAGTAGAATTCCGGAATTAGCCAATCATATGCAGCCCATTATGTAAATAATGTATATAAAGCAGATACTTTGAGGGGACATTCATTCATTCCTCCTCACCACTATGAGCTGAATAAAGAGCATGAAATCACTTTGCGACTCTGAGTATATTTCAACAATAAAGAATTACTAAACTATAATCATTTAAAAAAGCAAGTCGCAATGCATAAAATACCACAAAACATACAAAGCCATGCAAAAGATTTTTGAAACTGAGGAACAAGGACCCACAACTTATAAAATTGTAATTCTTAAAATATTCTTGAGCTCTTCTCTTCTCAGCTGCTTCTGCTGTTATCAAAGTCATGGCCTGAGGAAAGCTCCTAGGGCTGGAAGGTGGGGAAAGGCGGGGGAAAGCCATTGCATGGTGACCACCAGAAAGTCTCTCTTCCCCTCTACATCCATTCCTCTGCCCACTTTTCCCTCTGGCTCCAGCCACCATGAAGTGTAGGTGGGTTCCCACAAGGCAAGACACAGCATTAACAGCAAGAACCTTAATTGGACTACAAAACTGGGAAACAGGGGCAAGGCAACTACTTATATATATTCTTGTGAGCCTGGACCACTCCCACTCCCAACGTGATTGGCTGCAAATCACGACTGAGAGTTCAAGGGCCAATGGCAGAGGCCCAAATCCTGAACTGTTCTGTGATTGGACAGCATGTATCAGAATCCTTAGTCCAGACTCAAGCTCAGGCAAACACCGACCACATAACACACCACTCCCAGGTGGCCGCTGGAAGATTGTCCAGAGGGGGATGTGGTGCTCAGATTGTAAAAGCTTTCACACCTAGTCTTAAGAATTTAGCCAGTGTATCGTTAATCTGTCTGCAAACGCCAAGGTAAACAAAGAACACATTTCGCATTTATTGGGTTTGAGGGACAATACATCCTAGACCTAGTCACAGAATTGGTATCCTCATCTATATTTATATTGTGGAACAGAATGCAAATCCACCTTTAGTAAAGGAATGCTGGGAAGCTGACAGCATCCATCTGTAGCGAGTGAGCAGCTACACTGAAATTAAGTGGCTCTGCAAAGAGGCAGAAGTTTGCAAGAGTCGTGGGTGGAGAGCTATACAGATTACTATTTTTAATTAAATACTCAGGATGCAGATTAATTTTCTGGGGCTCAATATTTATTGTTTCGCTGGTTTCAGAATGGGAACTATTGTGCGCTCTGATAAATGGATTGAGACGTTTTCCTGGTTTGCCTCCACAGATTCAGTAGTTACTTCTAAATCCTCGGTTGAACACCATTCTGTAACTTATTACAGTCCTTAACTCCCCCGTGAATCATCACAGAAAATCCTTCAGCCTCCTAGAGCAACAGGAAATGTGGAGAATATATATTTTCCTCCTCCTTTCTCTAGCGGTAAAAAAGGCGTGGAATGCTGTCACAAAAGGCTGTCATAGATCAAAGCGCTGACCCTGTATCTCAATGCTAATTGAACTCGCTGTACAAAACTTAGCTCTAACGAGGGACTCGCATTAAATTATTGCACTCTATTACAGGGACACAGAAACTTTTGAAAAAACTGAGCAGGGGGCAGGAGGAGGAGGGTATCAAAAAATTAAAAGAGTGCAAACAGTTCATAATTGCTGCTGATACACTCCGAAGGATAAGAATCCTTCCCAGACTTGTCGCTATTTTGCACAAAGCACGCACCAGAAATTTAGGTTTGCACACCTAAAGTGGTTTAAAGTCCTCTGTGGTGCTAGGGCAACAAATCCACTTTTAAAGAACTTTTTTACAGTTTGGAAAGTGATGGGAAATGCAAGAAAAGTGTGGGTTGAACAAATGATTAATGGGGAGACAGCCTGCAAAGAAATCAGAACGAATGCTCACTAAAGCCCAGACATAATGCAACTTCCACATAAACTTTGTCCAAGCAAATCAGAATGAATGCTCAATAAGCAGGTCATTTGGAGGAAGCCTAATTTAGAAAACTAAACAAAATCCAGATATTTTATACACACACACACCATTCCCCAGTTCTGAGACTATACTAGTTCGTCCTCTGATATGAAATTCTATATCCAAGCTTAAACATCAGAAGATTCAACATTGCTTGTATCTGTGATTTTGCCGATCGAAAGGTCGGCGGTTCGAATCCCTGCGGCGGGGTGCGCTCCCGCTGCTCGGTCCCAGCGCCTGCCAACCTAGCAGTTCGAAAGCACTTCCGGGTGCAAGTAGATAAATAGGGACCGCTTACCAGCGGGAAGGTAAACGGCGTTTCCGTGTGCGGCTCTGGCTCGCCAGAGCAGCGATGTCACGCTGGCCACGTGACCCGGAAGTGTCTCCGGACAGCGCTGGCCCCTGGCCTCTTAAGTGAGATGGGCGCACAACCCCAGAGTCTGTCAAGACTGGCCCGTACAGGCAGGGGTACCTTTACCTTTACCTTTAATTCCCAGGAGTCTTTGGAGGAAAACATGACTATTAAAGTGGTATAAGGGTGCTTTACCTATAAGTGTTTGTGTAGCCTTACAGTCCTTTGTGGCTGGTTTTAATATGACAGGACCCCAGATGAGCATCTGAGAAACCCTAGGGTTCTTCAGAGAGCAGCCTGAAAAGCACTGTTCCACAGGGAAAGTAGCTACAAAATAATGGGTAAGGCAGCAATTCATTCCAATTTACACTTGATCAAAAGAACTTTCTCCCTTCTCCACCTTCCTCACGTGCCCTCTAAATCTGTCCCAGGGGTTCCCCCAACCCTCCAGAGCACATTTTGGGTGGGCGGGAGAGGACAAAAGGGTGAAGGAGCCCAAATTTGTTGTTCTCCTTCTCTGTTGCCTTGGAGAACAGAATATCTTCAGCAGCAGCATCCGTGCCTTTTGTCTTCTCGCTCAGGTCGCCCAATGCCAAATGGCAGCAAGGCTCCCATAAAGATGCAGCACAGGCAACAGCCATTCGGATAATCCTATGTTTGTTTAAATCGGAGCCCTAATTTATTGGGCTACAACGACTTGAGGTTGCAAGTGGGACAACTTAGTTAACTTTCATAAGTAAAAGCTTTTGATACCCTACGTTTGATGGAGATAATTGGAATTTCACTGTAGCCTAATTAACATTAATGGAATCTATTCATAGCCCCGATGCTGCTTCCATTAAAGTCAAAGACAAAACCACCAGCGAGTTCAATGGCAACAGGATTGGGCCCCTTGTGTGCATATCAAATGAAGCAGGCATCCCTATCTTAATATTTTCTCAATACAGCCTTTTGATGGCTCTGCAGAGATAAGACAACCTGATAAATGTAATAGATGAAAGCCTATTATCTAAACCATCTCTATTATAAGACATAAAAAACCTCCTCAGCATACATATATATTACTACAGACTACTGCAAAAGTTGACCTGGTTTCTAAAGGACAAGTTGTTAAGTATGATGCCGCGGCAATTTTCGACGACACACGTTTTACAACATTTCTCATGCCACCGCAGATTAGATAGTCTGCAAAATAAAATATAAATATAGTACCAGGGTTTTATCTCATCCTTCCTTGGCTGCTATCTGTAAAGTAAGTTATTCAATATTGTTTTCTAAATAAACATGAATCACCATGGCTGACTTGGCCGATTTCTTTTTCCCCAAAAAGACAAAACCTTAATTGAATATTTTCTCCCTTTCCTCCTGGAACATTTTGAACTGTTACACACAACGTGCTGGTTATCAGCATGTTCTAACCTGGCTAAATATATGCACCGCAATCAAAGTGGACATTACTTTGGCCCATATTTGACATTGGAATCTGGATGGTTAGCTTGTAACGGGCCTGAGTGCTGTAGGATTTTACAGCTGAATGCTTCCTTTGAGAAATACCCAGTTTGAAAACAGCTGTTTCACGATTTATGGCACCGAGAGGGAGCATTTCAGTCAGACTTTGCCAACCTGGTGCCCTCCAGATGGTTCAGACTACAATTCTCATATGCCTCAGCCAGCATATAGGAGCTGTCAGAGGTTCCACCTTCTCAAGACAATTGAGGGGGCCCAATGTGACATCCTGACATCATATGTGTGCTGTCATGAGGAGCCAGGGGGTGGAGATAAATGCCCTCTGAAGAAGGAGGGGGCCTGGCCCCCTCAAAAAAATATGGGGGGGCGGGCAAAACTGTTTCAGCCCCTAAGAGTTGGCACGCCAGGGAGATGTAGTCCAAAACATCTTGAGAGCACCAGGATGGCGAAGGCTGATCCAAGCCAAGTCTGATTTCACCATCTTCTAGTTTCATGCATATTCGGATAGACCCTGGTTTCAATTTGCTTTGGGAATAATTCAAGAGTTGGTTAACCAGCAGGATTCTAACAGTGCTTCACCAGCCTTGAATTCTTAGAGAAGCTCCACGGCTTGGGGAGTTCTGAGATCATACAGAGATCATGTAAAGCCATTCCAATCCAGAAAGGATTGCATGGCATATCCATAACTGAAGGGCCATGCAGGCACAGATTAATCTGTGAATGCATTAATGAGAAAGGCAGTTACAAATCGCTGCGAGTGTTCATTTAGACAGAATAATCTTTCTCCCCTTTGCAGCAGGCAGACGGCTGGAACAATACAGGCACACCTGTGGAACATGTCGATCCCCTTGATGCTGACAGAAAAACAAAAACGTTTGCAGAAAATTTATTTGGTGAAAAGTTCCTAGGAGGTCAGATGCAGGGCTGCCGCTGCTCTTATCATGACACCAATCAAACCAGAGCTTTCCAAACTTTTCATGTTGGTGACACTTTTTAGAAATGCATCATTTCGCAACACAATAATTCAGTTTTACTGGCAAACCAGAGGTTAAACTAATCCCTTTCCAGCCCTGGAAGGTTGCATGGGGAGATTCGCGTGACACAGCTACACACAGCAAGCGACGCACTAACGTGTCACGACACAACAGTTTGGAAAGCTCTGAATTAATCTCTGCCCCTTTCTCCTTCAAGCATCGTATAGTGATAATCCTCCTCTCTGCCTCTTTCCTTCCCACATGGAAGTTATTGGGTAACCTTGGGCCAGACTCAGGCCAACTTACTTCATAGGGTTGTTGTGAGGATAGAAGAGGGAGTTGGTGCCCTAGCCCTTCTTCCTATGTATCAGTGTCTTGCATGCCCTTAAAATTGCAGAATTAGGTTGAGCAGAGAAGCCAGGAAATCAGACTTCTAACTCAGGGATATTGTATCAGAACCTAAAGGTTTATTTCCCACGGGATGCATCCAATAAGCTAGATAGTTGTTGTGTATGACAGGGAGCAATGGAGTCCAGTGCACAGAGCTGTAGCTTCAGTGGGGGGAAGGCTAGCCCAGTTCTTTTGCCCTGATTGAATCTTCCAGAGGGGCCCCATTCATTGATGCTCCCAGCTTGTGTGTGCATGTACAAAAACGCTCATGGCACCTCGACCCAGGTGAAATAAAGCCTAGTTTCTGCCGCATGTTGCATCCCGACATTCTAACCATGTCCATGGGAATGCCATGACTACAAAAGTCCCCGTGCAACTGGACAAAGATAAGGAAAGTGTGGCATGATACTTGTTGAATGCAATGCTCTATAACTGCCTTGCAAGCCCTGCAAAACAATCAGGGTGAATGTTCAATAAAGAGGTTGTCTGGAAGTAAACAAAGGAAAAGAAACAAACACACCTGCACTGGGCAGGCCATCCCCGACTGCCAACAAGAGTCAGTCACAATATAACAATATCCAGAGGAAGGGGAGCAAAAGAGCAAATCCACACTATGCTTCATCACAGGCTGCTGAGTTCAAAAGAGAAAAGTGAAAGTCTTGAGGCAACTCAAGAATGTATGTAGAAAGGGGTTCTCCTGATCAGGTCCTTACAGACCCTCCAAGTCAGCGGTTCTCAACCTGTGGGTCCCCAGATGTTGTTGGACTACAACTCCCATCACCCCTGAGCTCTGGCCTTGCTAGCTAGGGGTGATGGGAGTTGTAGTTCAACAATATCTGGGGACCCACAGGTTGAGAAAGGCTGCTCCAAGTGTCCCTATTTTCCAAGGGCAGTCCCAGATTTAAAGACGCCATCCTGGTTTCTCATTTGATCCTGGAATGTCTAACATTAAAAACAAGAGAATCTGCCTGCCCAAAGAGCGTTATTAACAATGGTTCCATATTGCTGTCTGTTAGTCGCTATAGGATTTTGATGTCTTGTTTTTTTTTCTGCCTTTGTTTCATTTTGTATGTTGCTTCTAATGTTGCCACCTGCTTTGGGATTTTTAATGAAGAGAGGGCTAAAAGTGCTCTAATAAACAAAGGAAATAAAAATATCATTATTGCCAATAGGGGATCTACTGCAGATTATTTTTTTAACTGATACTTTAAAAAAAAAACCCATTAGAAAGAACTTCTAGTGCTCTGTCAACATTTTGTTTTCCCCACTGGGTGTTGGTTTTGCTTTTTCTCAAAACCTAGATTTTCTTTTTAGATGAATTTGATATTTCCCCATCATGAGGGTTGTTTATATTGTGCATTATTTTAGATGTAATTGTATTACATTTAAGCATTCCTAAATGGGCTCACATTAATCTAGTTACCCAAATTACATTTGAAAATTTATTTTAATGTGACAGCATGGCTAATTTATTCCTTTGGTACTTCATTCCTCTGTCTCCAGGGCAATGCAACTGCATCACTCCTCTGTCTGCTAGCATCTGAGAACTCAAGTACATGGCATTATTATTATTAATCATTTAGATAGCATTTTAGCATGTAAAATGCTCTACAATCTGTCTCTTTTGTCCTCAAAACAATCTTTTGTTCTGTTCATTCATTTTATGTATTTATTTATTTATATGAACATTTATATCCCACCTGTCTAGTGTTACGCACTACCAAGGGTAGAGAACAGATAGGGAGCTGTGTCTGAAAAGGGGAGAGACTTATCCAGATATGGATCTGAAGTCAGTATCTGAACTGGGACTGAGTACTCTGTTGTTGTTTTGTTGCTCTTGTTATTTATTTTGATGAATCAATGGAAATCCTGAATTACATCAGCATTTGTTGTGTGAGTGTAGATCTGCAAATGTGGGGACAGTGAACTGATTCACATGTACACCCAGGCACACCTCACTGCTTTGATGCTGTAGGAAAAAGAGCTGTGTTTGTGTCTTCCCTCATCCCTTTGCACAATCCTTTTCTATCAGCCACTTCCTGGGATGACCAAACCACAAACTTGCCATTATATCTGCACAAGAAACTAGGCTTGCATTTGTCCTCAAACTAGGTTTACAAACAATGTCATGAACTTGGTTTGTAGTCTGGAGAGTAAGCACAAGCCAAAGTTTTATTGCTATGGCAAGTGGCTAATGCAAATGAAGTAGGGTTGCCATATTTCAAAAAGTAAAAACGAGGACACCATGAATTTTTTTTAATGAAACCCCCAGAATTGTTGAGGAAAATCCTGAAGTTGTTGAGCTTGTTTTTCAATTGACTTGTCTGAGATCCAGGACAAAGCGTCACCTTTTGGAAATTCCCCCCAAACATCAATTCCGGACGGCCCTAAAATAAAGTTTCTATGAATGGACGAATGTAAGTCAAAGTTTGCTGGCTTAGATGGAACAGGAAACTATGGTTTGATCACTCCAGGAAGTAATTGAAGCACACAAGGCAAAGAATTACTGCTAAAGCATGGGACACCTGACCTGAATTACCCTATAGCACACACAATAATTCAAAGCAGGGTCGGGAAGAGGAATTTCAAACACATTTAGTGGGAAGCCTCATTTAAGCCATCAGCCTTCCCTCACTTTGAGCAATTGTGTTTTAGGATGAAGATGTAAGACTGCAACCACACAGAGCAAGGAAAAGACAGAAGCAGGAATATAGAAAGTTGCCTTCTACTGAATAGACATTTGCTCCATCTAGCTCAGTATGGTCTATGGTGTTTCAAACAGGGACATTTCCAGCCCTACCTGCAGATGCCAGATATCAAACCTGGGGCCTTCTGAAGTCCAAGGCTTGTGGTTTACCAGTGTGCCAAGACCCTTCCCCGATGAAAACTAGGGAAGATGGTGAAATAACTTTGTCTCATAAGATGTTTGCAGGCCTCCAAGGACATCTTGAAGACTTTTACTACCATCAGATGAGCCATGTTTGAAATAGTTCCACAGGACATAGAAATATGGTGGTTCCACATTTGAGTTTAAAGATAAATGGATTCATCTCCGCTACCCGGTGCAGTAAGAAAAGCAGAATTGTACAACTTGTGCAACTTGTATCTTACATGTTTGATAAGGAAAGTAGTTTAACATTTTACAGAGTTGGGAAACTTTGATAAAGAGAGAAAAGGGAAAAGGACAGAATAGGAAAGGAAGGGAGACAGGAATAAGGAGGAAAAAGGAAAAGAAAGGGAAAACTAACAAACAATAGAAAGAAAAGGGGGAAAATTAGAAATAAAATGAGATCCTGAGGATTTAAGACCCTCACATTTCCCCTTCAACTGGAAACTACTTTGAAAATACTAAGGTAAATTATAGAATCTGTATGTAGGGAAAACACAAAGATTTGAAAAACAATATTAAATAAATATTAATATACATAGCAAAATGACAACAAAGAAATTACAGGTGACAGCTGGAGCAACCTTTGCAGCTTCTGGAACACAATCAAGAAGAGCATCGGCAACAGAGATTGACCCAAACAGACCTCAAAGAATTAATTTTGGGAATGAGAAGAGATATAAATGATAACATAAAAGCGTTAAATGAAAAATTAGATTTAATGGGGAACAAGATAGAACAAAATTCTAAAGTAATTATGGACCTCTCAGCACAGTTTAAAAATTTATCAGACAAAAGTAAGGAATTAGACACAGATATGCAGGGGTTGAAAAACAAAACCACCAAACAAGAAGAATTATTGAAAAAAAATAAGAGTGACTGCAAAGAGAAGAGGGGAAAGTCAAGTAAAAATTAAAGAAGAACTTATGGAATTTAAAAAGGTAAAAGAGGCAACATTAGATGTGGTTGCTACACAGGAGATGCAGCAGAGAGAATTGAATCTTCACTATCGAGGGATACAAGAATGACCGGATGAGAATATAGAGTTGATAATAAAAGAACTGGTGAAATGGCTGAAAATTCAAGAAGAAGACATCACTGCCTGCCTGGACAAAGCATTTAGGGTCAAATCAAAGTATGTGAGGTCCAGTAAGTGACCAGGGGACTGCCTTGTGTTTTTGAACTCAAGAATTCTAAAAGATAAACTCATGCAAACAAATAGTCAAAGTAAATTGAGAATAGATGACAGGAATGTTAAAATATTGAGATTCCAGCAAGATTGCTGAAAAAGAGATCAAAATACAAATATTTAGCAGATGTGCTTAAAAAACAATTCTATTCCGTTCAGATGGGAATTCCCTGAGGGGATATCCTTTACTTTCAAACAAAGTAAAAAAAGATTCACAATGGAGGTAGAGGTAGAGAAATTCTGGAGGAAATATTGGAAAATGTTAGGAGGGGGAAATTTGCAGGACAAAAGGGGAACAAGATAAAGAGGAACAAGAGGGAGGAACCAAACGATAAGAGGAAAGTGAGGAGATAATCTGTTGAGTGTACAGTGTCTTAGTGTATGACAATTGAATGAAATACAGTGGTACCTTGGTTCTCAAATGCCTTGGTACTCAAACAATTTGGAACCCAAACACTGCAAACCTGGAAGTAAGTGTTCCGGTTTGCAAACTTTTTTTGGAAGCTGAAAGTACTCTGTTTTGAGTGTTAAACTTCCAAATTGAGTGCCACACTTCCGTTTTGAGTGTTACGCTGAGGTCTGTCTGTTTTTGCTATTTATTTTGCGTTTTTGCGGCTCTTTTTGTTTATGTGAATGTGTGGAACCCAGTTGAGCTATTGATTGATTGATTGATTGATTGTGTGGCTGCAGTACATTGTTTATTGCTTTCATTTTATGGATCAATGGTCTCGTTAGATAGTAAAATTCATGTTAAACTGCTGCTTTAGGGGTTGTTTTTTAAAGTGTGGAATGGATTAATCCATTTTGCATTCCTTTCTATGGGAAAGCACATCTTGGTTTTGGAACGCTTTGGTTTTGGAATGGACTTCCAAAATGGATTAAGTTTGAGAACCAAGGTACCACTGTAAAGGATTTGATAAACTATGGATCTTAAAATCATTTCATGGAACGTAAATGGATTAAATAATAAGACCAAAAGAAATGGAGTAGACCACCTGCTTTAAAAGGGGACGCAGGTGGCGCTGTGGGTTACAGCCTCAGCACCTAGGGCTTGCCGATCGAAAGGTCGGCAGTTCGAATCCCTGCGGCGGGGTGCGCTCCCGCTGCTCGGTCCCAGCGCCTGCCAACCTAGCAGTTCGAAAGCACCTCCGGGTGCAAGTAGATAAATAGGGACCGCTTACCAGCGGGAAGGTAAACGGCGTTTCCGTGTGCGGCTCTGGCTCTGGCTCTGGCTCTGGCCAGAGCAGCGATGTCACGCTGGCCACGTGACCCGGAAGTGTCTCTGGACAGCGCTGGCCCCTGGCCTCTTAAGTGAGATGGGCGCACAACCCCAGAGTCTGTCAAGACTGGCCCGTATGGGCAGGGGTACCTTTACCTTTACTAATATGTCTGAAAGAAACACATGTAAGCAGGAAACATAAAATAATTTTGATCAACAAAAAATTAGGTGATGAATTTATTTCTTTGGATGTTACAAAGAAAAGAGAGGCATAGTTATATGTGCCAACCCAAGATTAGATCCGAAGCTGTTATTTAAAGATGAAGAAGGTAGAATGATGGCGATAAAAATAGCATATCAAAGAGAAAAAATGGTCATCGTAGGAATATATGCACCAAATGAGAGGAAAGCTGAATTTTACCAAGGAGAGAATGTTAGATTAGAGTGACGAAAAGATTATATTAGGAGATTTAAATGGAGTAACATCACTTGATATGTATATAACAGTACGAGAAAAAGAAAGTAAAGAAGGGAGATTACCACTAACCTACTTCCAGCAAGTGGAAAATTTTAACCTTCAAGATGTTTGGAGAGTTAAACATCCAAGTGGGAAAGAATTTACACACTACGCAGAAGCAAAAATATTAAGCAGGAAGAATATATTGTGATTTGGGTCCCAAAGAATTTATTACTGAAGATAAAGAAAGCAGAAATTCAATCAAGAACGATATCTGATCATAACCCAATCACACTGAAAATGAGAGAAAGAAGGAAAACAACAAAAAGATGGAGAATTAATGAAAACGTATTGAATGACGAAGAAATTTTGGGAAAGGAATGGGAGAATTTAAGAGAATATTTCAAAAATAATCTAAATCAAGGAACCGATATTAATGTCGTATGGGACGCCAGCAAAGCAGTGATGTGAGGCTTCTTCATTCAACAAAAAGCAAATCGGGGGGGGGGGATGGAACAAATAAGGAAAGAGCTAAGCAAAAATGAAAAAGAACTAGCAAAAAATCCGAAGAATGCGATACCAAAACAAAATATTAAAATGCTACAGACTCAACTCTCCATAATCTTAAATTATGAAATAGAATAGAAGATAAAGATTTTTTTTAAAAAAAATTGAATTTGCCAATAAACTGAGCAGAATGCTTGCCTGGCAATTAACGAAAACACAATAGGAAAAGATGGTAGAAAAATTGCTAGATGGGGGGAAAGCAATAGATGCACCTAAGGAAATATGTGAAAAATTTATAAATTTTTATAGGAATTTATATCAGGCAGAAGAAGAGGACCAGAAGGAGATGGAAAAATATATAATGCAAATAGACCCCAGGTTCTTTTTGACCTTCCTTTGACCCCCTAGGTCTTCATTCACCCCCTTCACAGTCCCATTGACCCCAGGGTGTTAATGCCGACCACTTTCAGAAATCTGAGGAACTTTACAAGTCCCCAATAATTATTTTTTTCTGGGGGTTTTTTAATCAATTATTTTAATACCTCTTGTAAACCACTGGGAGGTCTTAATACAATCAAGCAGTATATAAATTTTGTTAAAATAATATTTTTTAAGAAAGATTAACCCAAATCAAGAAACACATTTATTCTATTAATATAGTTATAATAATAACAGGAGCAATCTAAATGCAATAGTACATGTATAATTCCTTTATTAGACAATGCTTTTTATATCCTGCCTTTCTTGCAAGGAAATCAAGGCAACACAAACACTTGGTTCTTCCCCCCACCCCATCCCATTCTGCCCTCACATCAACCCTGCAGGGTTAGGCTAAGAGACAGAGACAAGTCCAAAGATAACCAGTGAATTCCATGGCTCAGAAGGGCTATGAGAGGGAGCTTAGTCCTGCAAGGTCCCTCAGAATAGATGGTCTTTGAGCAACTTATGAATACGTTTGGCTCACTTGAGCCAAAATGGGCTACAACAACAAGAAACACTCATGCTTTCCAACATCTCTGAGATATACTTCTCCCTTATTTTGTTTGCGCTACCAGATGCTTTCTGTTTCGTGTGTGAATAGAGCTCCAAGCCTGGGTCTCTCCAGTCCTAGTCAAACCAGTTTGCACCACCCTGGTCAAAAAACGACAATAATAATAATAATAATAATAATAATAATAATAATAATAATATAATAATAATAATAATAATAATAATAATAATAATAATTTATTATTTATACCCCGCCCATCTGGCTGGGCTTCCCCAGCCACTCTGGGCGGCTTCCAACAAAATATTAAAATACAGTAATGCATCAAACATTAAAAGCTTCCCTAAACAGGGCTGCCTTCAGATGTCTTCTAAAAGTCTGGTAGTTGTTCTACTCTTTGACTGGTGGAGGGCATTCCACAGGGCGGGTGCCACTACCGAGAAGGCCCTCTGCCTGGTTCCCTGTAACTTGGCTTTTTGCAGTGAGGGAACTGCCAGAAGGCCCTCGGCGCTGGACCTCAGGTAGAACGATGGGGGTGAAGACGCTCCTTCAGGTGAAGCCCCCATATCACTCACTCACACACACACCCTAGCAGGGCTGCAGTCCTGCCACACCCAGCACCCATAAGGTGGGGACAAACATGGTTATGCAAGCTTCCTATTGGGCCCAATACAGTCATGAAATGGCAGCACAGCTGCCTCAGGATCCAAGAGATCCCAGGCCAGCTCTACCCCTCCTGCTCCCCGCCCTTGGAATGCCCCATGGAATCATAGAATGGTAGAGTTGGAAGGGACCCCAAGGGTCATCAAGTCCAACCCCCTACAATGCAGGAATCTCAGCTAAAGCATCCATGACCGATGGCCATCTAGCCTCTGCTTAAAAACCTCCAAGGAAGGAGAGTTCACAACCTCCAGAGGGAGACTGTCCTACTGTTGAACAGCTCTTGTTTATGTTAATGTTTATGTTTATTTGGAATCTCCTTTCTTGTGACTTGAAGCCATTGGTTCGAGTTGTGCCCTCCAGAGCAGGAGAAAATGAGCTTGTTTCCTCTTCCATGTGAGAGCCCTTGAGATATTTGAAGATGCCTGCTGTAACTCTTCTCAGTCTTCTCTTTTCCAGGCTAAACATACGCAGCTCCTTCAACCATTCCTCATAACGTCTGGTTTCCAACCAACCACACCTTTCCTCTGATATACACATTTTTGTGAGCAGTTGTTCCTGATACAACACACCATTGTATGTTATTTCTCTTTGTGCATTTTATGGGCACCTTCCCAAACAGATGCATTTTGTACAAAATTTTTTGGTCGGAGAACAGCACTGCAAAACTGGGAGAAATGCTGTGACTGTGAGCAAGGTTTTAAAGCATCCTGTTTGACTGAATCGCTATGCAGATCAATCACATACAAACCAGAAGGCACCATTGTAACAGTTGAATAATATGACAGGTTAACAAATAGTTACACAAAGCAGGTTATAGAATATTTAGGTCAAGTGGAAGAGTCCAGATCTTTGGAGATCTATACAATTCAAGATTTTACCTAGCCCTAAGCAATGCTATTAATCTTTCTGTTCCAGAAAAGACCCACAATTGTGACGTACCAGCATTTGCGTTTTTGAATTTTGTGCTGCATAGGTGAGAATGGCAAAGGCACCTTTTGCTATGCATCTCCACGGAAATTAAAGACGTAGCAGTGCCTTTGCACTACAGACATATCTTGGTGGTTTGTATTTGTTGGGCTGCCATAATGTCCCTCAAGTAATGGGGGGGGGCAGGATAGTAGTATAATCCAGTTTAAGGATAAAGAACCATAAAGTTTAGGGAAGCTTTTAATGTTTGATGTATTACGGTATTTTAATATTTTGTTGGAAGCATCCAGAGTGGCTGGGGAAGCCCAGCCAGTTGGGCAGGGTATAAATAATAAATAATTTATTATTATTATTATTATTATTATTATTATTATTATTAACAAGGGAGGAGGGGTGCAACATAGCCCATTCATTTTTCATGACACATAAAGGACCACTCTAGATGGACCAACTATCTAATTAGTTATAAGGTCGTTTTCTACTTTCCCTAAGTAACCAGCCAATCCTGAAGCAAGCCAGTCAAAGAACCTCAACCAACAATTCAATTGTGCCACAGTATTCCAGGTTTTTTTCTGGGGGGAGCCACTGAAGTGTTGCACAATTCCTTCTGCCATTGGGCGACGCTGTCTTTAAACAATCCTAATCATCGAAGGTTTCATCGCTGAGCTGTTGAGGTATGGCCAAACATCTAATTAAAGCCATATGTTTTTGCTTCACAGTCAGTACAACTCCTTGCTCGCATCCCCAGCATTGTTAGCAGTGAAATACGGAGCGAGCCCCTCTCTCCATATCGGAGGCAGGCTTTGTGATCTGCATCAGACGCCTTCATTATTCCATAGGTGGCCATTCTCTTTTCAATAAACAGTTGTACTTCTACTTACACAGTGTGAAGATTATTGCTTCTTCCAGTTCGTCCTCATTGGCAGTGTAATATATGGAGGCCACACTACGGATACCGAGTAACAGCTGAGTTTTCTTTTCACTCTCTAAGTTCACACAGGGCTCAGCCTGCCATTCATCTCGTGAAAGAGCCCACTATTTAGGAACATGCTCAGTCTTGCTTCTTTCAACAAACATATCTCCCTTTCAGCCACTAGGTAGCAATGGGCATGAAACATTAAGAGGGGAAGGTGGCTTGAACTTGATGAAAACGGTATGGATTTGAACGTTTTCTGCACGGGACAATTAAAATTTGGTTTCTGTGGCCAGGGCAGCTGTCTACCAGCTCCATCTGGTACACCAGCTGAGACCCTGCCTGTCTGAGCATTTCTCACCAGGGTGGTACATGCTCTGGTTATCTCCTACTTGGACTACTGCAATGTGCTCTATGTGGGGCTACCTTTGAAGGTGACTCGGAAACTACAACTAATCCAGAATGTGGCTGCCTGACTGGTGACTGGGAGTGGCAGCCAGGACCATATAACACCAGTCCTACATTGGCTCCCAGAACGTTTCCAAGCACAATTCAAAGTGTTGGTGCTGACCTTTAAAGGCCTAAACAGCCTCAGCCCAGTATACCTGGAGAAGCATCTCCACCCCCATCGTTCAGCCTGGACACTGAGATCCAGCTCCTAGGACCTTTTGGTCCTTCCCTCATTGCAAGAATTGAGGTTACTGGGAACCAGGCAGAGGGCCTTCTCAGTAGTGGTGCCTGCGCTGTGGGACACCCTCCCATCAGATGTCAAGGAAATAAGCAACTATCTGACTTTTAGAAGACATCTGAAGGCAGCCCTGTATAATGAAGTTTTTAATGTTTGATGTTTTACCATGCCTAATGTTTTCTTCTGTTGGAAGCTGACCAGAGTGGCTTTGGCAAGCCAGTCAGATGGGCAGTACTTTAGAACGCACAAGCAGAATTTGCAACAAAATGTTGCAGCGTATCGTCACTTCCCAACTGTAGTGCTCCGGCTCAGGGTTCCAGCCAGACAGCTGACCATGCTCTCTGCCAGGATACTCTATACCACATTGTTTTTTTCTCAGCTGGCCCTGAACATTCCATAGCTACTGAGCATGCTCCATCTCTACTGGGCTATGGGAAGGGGTGATCGCTTAGGAGCCTATTTCTCAGGGCTTTATTCAGAACACTGTTGAGGTTACAGATCTTCTTTACAGGGCTGTGGTAAGGGTTACCAAGATAATCATGTATGTGAAGTCCTTTGAGCACTCAGTGCTACAAATGCTGTGTTTATTCTCCATGGAGAACACAAATTTGCCTGCTGAATTATAGAAATGGAGCCCACTGCATAAACCAATTTAAGAGCCAGTAGGCATGTTTAGAACTTGCTATCCCACAAGGAATAAATATTCCTTGGAGAAGTCATATGTTTAGTTCAGGGGTGGGGAACAAATTACAGTCCAGGGGCCACATTCCATTCTGGTTAAACTTATAGAGGCCACGTGTCGGTGGAAGGCACAGCCAGAGGCAAATGTGGACAGAGAAATGAATGTAAATATTACCTTCTTACAGCAGTGAAGTTTTACACAGAGAGAAACACGGAATGCAGACCACTTACGTTCAATTGCACTTTAATGCGCCTGCGTTGAGTGCCATGTGCAAAGCTATTTTTCAGCAGGAACTCTCCGGAACTCAGTTGCGGTACCTCTCAGGTGGGCGCCATTGCCATTCTAAGAGAATGAGGGAGGTGTTCATGGTGAGTCCTGGAACCAATTTTTGTAGAAGAAGAAGAAGAAGAAGAAGAAGAAGAAGAAGAAGAAGAAGAAGAAGAAGAAGTTGTTATTATTTATACCCTGCCCATCTGGCTGGGTTTCCCCAGCCACTCTGGGCAGCTTCCAACAAAGTATTAAAATACAGTGGTCTGTTAAACATTAAGAGCTTCCCTAAACAAGGCTTCCTTCAAATGTCTTCTAAAAGTCTGGTAATTGTTCTACTCTTTGACTGGTGGAGGGCATTCCACAGGGCGGGTGCCACTACCGAGAAGACCCTCTGCCTGGTTCCCTGTAACTTGGTTTCGTGCAGTGAGGGAATCGCCAGGAGGCCCTTGACGCTGGACCTCAGTGTCTGGGCAGAACGATGGGGGTGGAGACACTCCTTCAGGTATACTGGGCTGAGGCCGTTTAGGGCTTTAAAGGTCAGCACCAACTGGGCTAAATAGCACTGGCTATGGGGCACAAGGAGAAGGGGACGACAGAGGACGATGTGTTGGACAGTGTTCTTGAAGCTACCAACATGAGTTTGACCAAACTGCGGGAGGCAGTGGAAAACAGGAGTGCCTGGCGTGCTCTGGTCCATGGGGTCACGAAGAGTCAGTCACGACTAAATGACTAAACAACAACAACAACACTTCCAGCTAGCAGTGGGAAAACAATGCCTAAAGGTGATTACAGTATGGGAAGCAAGCAGCTCCAGGGGCATCTGAATAGGGTTCCGTGGTACAGTAGCCAACACCCCAACATTTTTGCAAAACAGAGGTGGATTCAGACAAGGATGACAGCCTTCAAGCACTGAAGCGTACTGAGAAATCTTGCTTGTGATTTTCACTATTTGCACCATAGTGGAAATATATGGGCTCATCTCATCCTGTAATTTCTCTTTAACAATATATATATATTGTGTACACACACACACACACACACACACACACACTTTAAAAAGAGCCCTGATCTATGTTTTCAGCCCACATGGAAATTAAACCTAGTTTCCTAGACCCTGAAAAGCTAATTATGCATTCAATTAGAGTTTCTTAATAAAGATTAAAACTCTGAAGTCTATTACGAGCCCATATTTAATTCAACTGCCATTTTATCCATGCCATGAAAGTGTGAGTGGTAACAATGAATATAAATTATAATACATGCCACCAAGTGAATGCTATTTGTCCAAGTACGTTACTATAAAGAATTAAATTTTGCTATCGGTTCCATAATCTAGTTAAAATTGGTATTCTTTATTTGGTCTTTCAATGTAGTCCAATTTCCCTACTTTGAAAAACAAATTCTAGGGACGAAAGAAAAGAGATTAATTTATCATTAAGACTCTGCCTAATTGAAGTCAATTCTGAACAAACTTGAATTCAATTTCTGCTCATTAAATTGAATGTGCTCTGCGTTTTCTCTCTGCATTGCTTTGAGCAAGCAGCTGAGAACAAGGGGCTAACATCAAAATTATTAAATTGAGGAGATTTTATTTGGTCTTCACATGCCAGGGCCGCTTTGATGAGGAGCTGTTTTGGCAGTGAAAAGGAAACGAGAGCAGCTGGAGGGAAAATCAAATGAAACTAAGCCTTGGAAAATTGAAGAAAACGCAAGCTTAATAATATTTAATAATTAAATTTCCACAAACAATAGCGGCAAATGAAGTAATCTGCAAAGTCTGTGAACTCATTTGCATAATTGATGCCGGTCCCCTGTAAATGAATAATGAAGATAATAAAAGATGTTGCTAAAAATGGGCACAATAACAGCAAAATTTCATCAAGCCGCGCTCTCTGATTAATCTGCTCTTGCAAATCAGCCGCGAAAGGGGAACGCGTGATTAACCGCGCTGAGGACTGCGGCAGGCGGCAAGCTGCCCTTTCTCTGTGTGTCTCTGGGTACCACGGCTCAACCCTCTCCCCTGCTCTGCCTGCCTGCGTGATGCAGTTGCCAGTGAAGGAACAGGCACAGCCTGAGCACACACACACACACACAAACACCACCGCCACAAAGCCAGCTCCCATTCCAGGAGCCATTGCCTTATACTCATTAACCGTGTTGCTGCTGTCTTCCAGATTGGCCCTGCCCAGGCAAAGAAAATGGCGTTTCCCCCCTTATCGCAGGAAGCTGCCTTATAATCCAGTCCGTACGTTGATCCCTCTAACTCAGCGCTGTCAACCCTGACTGAAAGCTGTTCTCCAGGATTTGAGGTGGGAGGGTGTCTTTCCTAGACCTACCCAGAGATTGAGCCTGAAACCTTTGGCATGCCAAACAGCAGTGACGTGCAGTCAGTGGACTAGGGAGACCAGGTCAGTCTGCTAAAATATCCCGGTATTAAAGTATCAAAGCTTGGGGCCTCCTTCCCAATGCCTGAGAAGCTTCTGCCTGGCACAGGGAGGGAGGTGCAATGCTCTGGCGGGGTCCAAGAGCCCTTCTCACCTTTCCAAAGCAGGAGGGCTATAGCATCCTTTCAGAGGCCTGGCACCTCCTTCCCAAAGCCTGAGACATTTCTGCCCAGCTTAGGGGGGAGGCATGATGCCCATGTGCACGAAATCACATGCATGTCCATCACCCTCACAAGCTGGATTCTCTAGCCCTAACTGTTCCCCTAAGAAAAATTTCACCACACACCACTGCCAAGCTAAAGGTGGTGCTGTAGAATAAACCACAGAGCCTCTTGGGCTTGCCGATCAGAAGGTCAGCGGTTCAGATCCCCACAACAGGGTGAGCTCCCGTTGCTCAGTCCCAGCTCCTGCCAACCTAGCAATTCGAAAGCACACCAGTGCAAGTAGATAAATAGGTACCACTGCAACGGGAAGGTAAACAGCATTTCCATGCACTCTGGTTTCCATCACAGTGTCCCATTGGGGCAGAAGTGATTTAGTCGTGCTGGCCACATGACCCGGAAAGCTGTCTGTGGACAAACGCTGGTTCCCTCAGCCTGAAAGCGAGATGAGCGCCGTAGCCCATAGTCGCCTTTCACTGGACTTAACCGTCCAGGGGTCCTTTACCTTACCACTGAGCTACTATTGCTGCTGGCTGTCAGCAGGGGGAAGGGCCAGAATGAAGAGGGTGTGGATGGGACCAGATGGAGTGGGGGAAGAGTAGAGCATCTGCTTTGCAGGCAGAAGGTCCCAGGTTCAATGCATCTCCAGGCAGGGATGGGAGAGAACCCTAGCTAAAACCTTAAAGAGATGCTATAGGCAATAGGGAGTCAGATGGACCAATGGGCGAACTCAGCTTCCTGTGTTCTTAGAACAAGCCACAGTGGCCATGTTCTCCCACCTCTGTCAGAGGCAGCATGCCTCTGAAGAGCAGCGATGCCTGACTCACAAGTGGAAAAAGCCTTGCCGCACTCATGTCCAGCTTGCAGGCTTCCCACCCATGAAGGCTATAACTCCACACACTGAATGTATGCGTGCAAAGGCTGCTCTGCTCTGTGCATGTATGAGCTCTCTATGGTACATCTGTATGCACAAAGTCAGGGAATATGACAGCAGTAAACAGCCATGGTGGTGGGTGGGATTAGTCCATGCAACCACACAGCCCCCTCCCCACGTATTTGTTCAACATGTAGTGGGATTCAGGTGGACTTCCCTAAGTGTGAGCAAAGTTTTGAGAAAGTGATGATGTCAAAGTCATAATCTAGGTCTCGTTCTTGAACTGGACCAAACGACCAGCCGGTTCTCTAAGGCTGGAATCCTGACAGATTGGTTGTGAAGTTTGGGAGCGAGGATGAAAGCATGTTGCGTTAAAACTAGTGGAGGGGAACAAGGTGCATTAAAACTGCAAGGGCACGTGAATAAGATTGGGTTGCAGGACTAACCTGTGCAAGACCAGGTCATGCTAATGTAGCTTCTGAGATGATCTTCAGATGCTTCCTTGCTATTAGCATCAGGGAGAGGTGGATAACAATTCATGACTCAAGAAAATATTCGTCATTTGACAACTTTGGGGGCAGTTTAGGCTATCAGACTGTTTAGTTGTTTAATGATGTTGTAAGCTGACAGCTGAATTGTAAAAATAAACGGCCAGCATATTGCATAATAACATTGTGTAGTTATTTCTAAATTAGAATGACATCATTCATTCTGCAGGAACCAGGGATATATATTAACATGTGTCCCATATAACTCCATTTTGTTCCAGAGCTTTATAACTCAGCAATACAAATTAGCTTCAGGCAGTAATGTGGCAAGTAAGGTCTCAGCCTGGGACTTAATTATTTTGATTAATTTGGGAGGAAAATAATAGTCCAATAATTTTTTAATGATATACAGAGAACTGAAAGGAAGTCACTGTGTATTCCTCTGCTTATATAACAGAGCTATATTAAACAAGGAAGCATTTAGCTCTGAACGCCCTATGAGGTTGACCCAAATATACTGTTGTATACAAAGAGGTTCTTACACAAGTCCCTTTTAATAGCGCGGGGCCAGGGGTGGGTGTGCAGCAGCCATGCTTGAAGGGTTGTAGCCATGGTAACCATTTCCAGCATTTCATGTGGTGGTTCTCCAAATAAAGAACTGGACCTGGATATGAAGATGATGGATCGCTTTGCAGGTTTCCCCACAGAAAATGAGAGAAGAGTATCATCATCACTGTGAAGTTCTGCCAAGTTTATTCTCTTTAGAACTTACACTCAGGGAAGGGTTGCCATATGTCTGGACATAGCTGGAATAAAGCAATTGAAAGCAGTGTCTGGTCAAAAATTGCTGAAATGTCCAGGAAAATCCCTGGCAGAAGTTTAGAATTTGGCTCAACAAGTTCGCCCCCAAAACCCATAACTCAGTGTCTCACTCACAGGACTCTTCCTTGGCTCCTATCTTAGCACTTTGCTATCATCAACAACAGATAGCAAGGGTTTGTTCTGGCTTTTCCAGTTGTAGCAGGTATGTAAGCAGAACCGGCCCTGTCATTAGGCAAAGTGAGGCAACCACCTCAGGCGGCAGATGCTGAGCATGGAGGGCAGAAGCAGACCTCTACTGTTCTTCAAGTTCCCCAGCCATTCTGATTTGTTGCCACATGGCCTGTTACCTCCGATGTGGTGAAGGATGCTATCCTGCTGCCAATGTTGAAACAGGTCTGAACTGCCAATCTGCTTGGCTTCTGCACATGAAATGGGAGTGCGGTGCCTTCTTGCTCTTTGTCTCTTGCCATAAATTTTGGGGAGCCAGCCTTGCACATAAGTGAGGATGTGTTTTACATCTCCCCTGCCCCTCCACTTCAGAGAAGTTGGGTGTCAGAAAAGCAGTTGATCTAAAATCCTGAGGGCTGCAACCCTATGCACATTTATCTAGAAGGAAGTCCTGTTGAATTCAGTGAGATCCACCTCTAAGTCAACATACATAGGATCGGGTACTATTTTGTTCTCTGTTCCCATGTCCAGTCATAATTGCCTTGTGGACCCTCGAAATGATGGGAATCACTCAACTTTGCTTACCTGCAAAAGAGCTGGTCGTTCTTGCAAAGCTTATCACGTTCCCTTTCTTGGTCAGTTAGATGGTGTGCTGGTCCCGAGGGTTAACCGTGCGGCAAGGTCCGAGTCCAGTCCAAGGTCAAGGGTGCGATATGGAGGCTGTCCATCAAAGCTGAAGAGGGGTCCAAGGCAGTGAGTCAGGTGAGGTCAGGAACTCTGGCAGAAGAACAAGACAGAGTGCAGGCAGGAACAGGCTACCAATGATGCTGCTCCTGCAACCTGGGACTGGGGCTGGCTGGCTTTTATCTGCCCCGAGGCATAGGGCAGTCCCGGTTCACAGGTGACTCGCCTCTCCTGGCCTGGAGATGAGCACTCCTCCTGCGAGAACTTAGTTCCCTCCGCCTCTCTGCCCTGAGCCTCTGCAGCTCAGGAGAAGCTGGAGGGTTACCGGACCCAGAGGCAACCTCAGCTTCCCCTGACAGGGCTGAGAGTGGAGCACCTGCAGGCAATGCGTCCTCCATCACCTCAGGAGCCAGAGCAGACTCAGCTGGTGCCTGCACCTGAGGATCCAGCACAGGTGAGGACCCTTCAGGCTCAGGTCCCAGCCCCGGCTCAGCTGGTTCTGGAGGCGGGGACTCCTGTGCAGGCTGGGATTCCTCAGGTTCAGCCTCCGAGTCTGAATCCCAGGCCATCACAGATGGTTTGGAAACCCTTGAGGAAGGAGAGTTCATTTTGTAGTGACATGAGGTTGGCCAACTTCTAGGTAATACAGAACACTCAAATATGATAGGCAGATAGATTAGCCAGGCCCAGCTGTCATAACCCATTTCCCAAGAGCTGGCTTGGCATTGATGGAAATGTTTCCCTGCAGCAAACACATTCAGTGATAGAGCCCATGCTTTGCATGGATAATGTTCTCCATTGGGCCCCAAACATCTCCAGCAAGAAAG
This sequence comes from Podarcis cretensis, assembly GCF_951804945.1. NCBI lineage: Eukaryota > Metazoa > Chordata > Lepidosauria > Squamata > Lacertidae > Podarcis > Podarcis cretensis. The sequence continues at coordinate 73,469,733 of NC_137175.1, forward strand.
ATCTCAAGTGCTGGGAAGGAGCTAGCCTAAGACCCTGGTGAGCCATTACCTGTCAGAATAGGATAACCATCAGCGAGATGGACCAATAGTATCAGACAGCTTTATATGTTCAATTGTAACCTAAGCTCGCCTGAACATTTATCATTGTGTTAGAAAGAAGATGCAGCCGATTCTTCCATCGACTCTGCCAGCCTAAGCCTCCATCAAAATGTAATTAAATTACTTAAGCACTTTCAATTTTACCCAAAGGCCTTAAATTGTGAGCATATTAATAATATTATACATGCAGAAAGATTGCCAGAGCCATTCTTTCATAGAGTCACACTTTCTGTCCCCTTTGATTTCATGGCTCTTTATTTGTTCAAGAATAAGTGATATCCTTTAGAATGAGAGACATTTGAGAGCCATGGTGACAGCCTTGAATAATACCTTTCTGAGAAGAGCAGTACTCAGAGTGAGCAATAAAGTTATCCTTAGCTGAGAAAGGGAGAATGCTTGAAAACTTCACTAACTTGAGAATCCAGAAAGACAACTGTGAATGGTATTTATTATGAAATGTGTGCAAGATTTTGTTTCATTTTTTGATTGAGCTATGCTCAATATTGATTCATTGTGGGAGTATAATTCTCTTGCTCACTTTAATTTTTCTGTTCCTTTTAGGGCCAAAACGCATTCTGTGTGTTTGGGTTTTTTGTTTTTCTGTGTGTCTGGGTTTTTTGTTGTTGTTTATATCTTTGGAAAATAGCCATGGCCTGAGCCACACACAGAGGATTAACCCATTCCCTCATACCACATTCCCAACAAATCATCCCCATCCTGCTATTCTTCCCCCATGCCAGCAGAAAAGGGGTTGTGGGAATCACTGTTCACCTGACCTCTGTTCTGTTGTGTTGCGGGGGGAGCAGGGTGGCAGAGAGGCCAGCCCTATGCAAACATATCTTCAGAGCCAATTCAGTCCTACTGCCAGTGTCCTTTCACAGCCCCAAGTTCCCTGCCATCAAGTCTCAGAAAACCTTTCTGTGGGAATTATTAGGTGTTGGGGGGAGGCATTATTTGGTATTAAGGGTAGGGATCGTAGCTCTGCAGCAGATCATCTGCCTTGCCATATGTCCTCTTTTTCCAGGACATGTCCTCTTTTTCATGGGTAGAGTTGTCATAGCAATCCTTAGTTAAATGTAGATGTTGGCAAATGTGTCCTCTTTTTTACTCTTCAAAATATCGCAACCCTATCATACAGGTTCAATCCTGAGTGTCTCCAGGTATTATTATTACTATTACTATTACTACTCTTAAATTTATATGCTTCCCTTTATCAAAAGATCCCAGGGTGGTATACAACATTCCAGAACGTTAGTGATAAAAATATAATAAAAAGCATACAGTGGTACCTTGGGTTACAGACACTTCAGGTTACAGATGCTTCAGGTTACAGACTCTGCTAACCCAGAAATAGTACCTCGGGTTAAGAACTTTGCTTCAGGATGAGAACAGAAATTGTGCAGTGGCGACGCAGCAGCGGTGGGAGGCCCCATTAGCTAAAGTGGTGCTTCAGGTTAATAACAGTTTCAGGTTAAGAACGGACCTCCAGAACAAATTAAGTTCTTAACCTGAAGGTACCACTGTACTGGCAGACACCCTAATAATAAAATAGTCATCCTGATAACAGTCCCCCTCCCCCACACTTTGACAGGCCACAGATTATAGGCCTGGGTAAAGAGGAATGTTTTGGCCTGGAACCTAAAGACATGTAATGATGGTGCCAGGTGAGCTTCTTTGGGGAGAGCATTCCACAATCGAGGAGGACTAGGAAACGCTCTTGCCCAAAACCTTGCAGAGCTGCTGTCACTCAGAGTAAAAGGTAAAGGTAAAGGACCCCTGGATCAAGTCTAGTCAAAGGCTGCTATGGGGTGCTTATCTTGTTTTTCAGGCCTAGGGAGCTGGCGTTTGTCCACAGACAGCTTTCTGGGTCATGTGGCCAGCATGACTTAACTGCTTCTGGAGCAATGGGACACCATGACGGAAACCAGAGCTCACGGAAATGCCATTTATCTTCCCACCACAGCAGCACATATTTATGTACTTGCACTGCTGTGCTTTCGAACTGCTACGCTGAGCTCACCCCGTCACAGGGATTCGAACCACTGACCTTCAGCAAGCCCAAGAGGCTCAGTGGTTTAGACCACAGCGCCACCAGCGTCACCCACTCAAAATAGGCAATACTGAAGTAGATGGTCTGACTCAGGATCAGGCATCTTCCTATGTTTCTGTTGCCTCCCTTCTGCAGATGCTGGCAGCAGGAATCACAAGGTGGTGACGACAGGCTGCAAACTACATAGAGAGCAGCCACCGGGGTGCCTCCAGTGGCTCAAAAAGGCACATATCGGAGTTGGGAATTTGGATTTGAGGTGATCTGAGCAATGCAAACGGTTGTTAAGGCCTCTCAAAGTAAAAGGTGGTATTTTAGGAGCTGCTCAGCAAATGCAGCCAAAGCCTTTCACAAACAGATATGGGCAGTGTCCAAACTAGTGAAGTCGTATCCGTTCTTTCGCACCCTGCTGTCGTCTTATCACCCAGCTGCCAAGTTCCGTGCTGTAATCGTAGGCAACTTATCACTTTAATTGCTAGGAAGCAGGCTTGCTTTTTTTGTGACCGTTCCAACCTCTTGGGTTCGCAGCGACTTCATATCGTGCAAGATAGCCTTGCTGTGGTGTCTGCTCCCAAAGATACTGGGATTGTATCATATACTTCACGATGCCACCGAAAACAACCCTGTAAAAACGTGGCTATGCAGCATATTTATTTGAAGTTTGTGCTCTGTTATGTAGAGCACGGGGCGGCAGCCCGAGATAAAAGGCTGTAGGGAAAGTCTCTGTTCTGGGCATTTTGGGGAAATTTTGGGGAAAGGTTAATTTCCTCCACAAGGGAGGAAAGCCCAGTTGCCTTTTGCCCTCTGGCCTGCACATCTCTGCAGCTAGAAGAGTTTCTGGATGCCCTAATATGTAACACCACAGTACAGACCTTCCAAGAGTCCCTGTTTTCCAGGGACGGTCCCATTTACAGAAGCCATCCCAGTTTCTGATTTGATCCTGGAATGTTCTGCTTTTCCTTAGGATGTCCCTGAAGGAGCGTCTCCACCCCCATCGTTCTGCCCGGATGCTGCAGTCCAGCGCCGAGGGCCTTCTGGTGGTTCCCTCATTGCGAGAAGCAAAGCTACAGGGAACCAGGCAGAGGACCTTCTCGGTAGTGGCGCCCGCCCTGTGGAACGCCCTCCCATCAGATGTCAAAGAGATAAACAACTACCTGACATTCAGAAGACATCTTAAGGCAACCCTGTTCAGGGAAGTTTTTAATGTATGGCATATTAGTTTATTTTTGGTCTTTGTGGAAGCCGCCCAGAGTGGCTGGGGAAACCCAGCAAGATGGGTGGGGTACAAATAATAAATTATTATTATTATTATTATTATTATTATTATTATTATCAGAGAAATATTGGAGTTATGCAACCCCCAAGCCAAGGAGATAAGCAGATATACAGCCTTTGGAAGACCTATATAGAGATGTTTTTTTTAAAAAAAAATAAAAAAATAGGACTATTCCATAATAGGCAAGGGGGCCTGGGGGGCCATGGCCCCAGTTGCAAAATTCTTAGAGCGCATAATCAGGCGCACTCATGCAGACACCGGCTTCCACAAGGATCCCCATCCTGCCCTGGCAAAGGTGGCAGAGCAGCTCAGGCCCACACTGAACAGGCATGGAGGGAGGGAGGCAGGCAAGCGGTGACCCCAGCACAGTCCGGACCAGTGGTACACTGGGGGGATTCACCCGCCAAGAGCCACATCGGCTGGTTGAGCTCCCCGCTGTGTGGGCAGACAGGCAGTACAGCACAGCATCACTTGGTTCCAGTGGGGGGCACTCTGGTGGCATCAGCTGCTTGTCCGCCCCGGGCACCAGCAACCCATGCTATGCTGCTGCATCCAAACTTCATTTTGTGCCACCTTTCTGGGCAGAGTCCAGGCTCTCCAAGTTTGTGTCCAAAGTGCAATTTTATAGAAAAAGAGGTTCTGGAACTCAGTGGCAGAGCTTCATGCTCCGGCACCAGGGTGGAGAGCAGTGTACTGGAAGAAGCAAAGATCACCAGTGTCGAAGCAATGATTCTTCAACATCAACTTCGTTGGACTGATCATGTTGTGCAGATGCCTGATGATCGTCTTCCAAAGCAACTACTCTATTCCAAACTTAAAAATGGAAAGCATAATGCTGGTGGTCAACAAAAGAGGTTTAAAGACTGTCTCAAGGCAAATCTTAAAAGATGTAGTATAAACACCAACAATTGGGAAACACTGGCCTGTGAGCGCTCCAGTTGGAGAACAGCCTTTACCAAAGGTGCCATGGGCTTTGAAGACACTCGAACTCAGGACACAAGGGAGAAACGTGCTAGGAGGAAGGCTTGGCAAATCCACACTGTGATCACCTCCCGCCCGGAAACCAATGTCCCCACTGTGGAAGGACGTGTGGATCCAGTATAGGCCTCCACAGTCACTTACGGACTCATTGTTAAAACTGTGTTTATGGAAGACAATCTTACTCAGCTACGAGTGATCGCCAAAGAAGAAGAAAGAAGAAGGAGAGCGGGCAGGGACACGGCTGGCACGCATCCTAGGGGGGCGTGGTGTGCGTCCCGAGAGGGTGGCGTGATGGCCACAGCGCGGGGAGGCAGCCACAATAGCACCCTACCGGAATTGTGGTGCCGGGGGAGGTGCACTCCCCCCGCCCCCTCTTCCTCCACCAGTGCCAGAACTCACCATGAACACCTCCCCCATTTTCTGAAATGGCGATGGTGCCCACCTGAAAGGTACCAGAACTGAGCTCCAGCAAAATCCAACTGGAAAAAAAGCCCTGTATATCGGAGCAGTTTTGTTTGTTTGTTTGTCCTGGGAAACCCAGGGGAACATGGGTTTGTCCAGGGAAACCCATGTTTTACCACTGAATCACAATGGCAATCGGGTTTTCTGCAAATTGCTGTTAGCTCCAATTCAGCAGTAAAACACAGTTTTTCCCGGGGAAAGCGCCAGGACAGAATGAAAAGAAAAAACGCTCAAACACAGACCAGGAAAGACCAGACTTGTGCCTGGAAAATCCAAAGCAAAGGTAAGAGGGGATGAGCCTTTACTCACTATAAAGTGCAAGGTTCTAGAATGCATTTCTCATTCAGCTTCATTGTGTCTCAGAGATACTTTCCATGTGGCTTCCTCAAAGGTAAAAATATTAACTGACATGCTCTCTACCTTGCATGAAAAGAATGTATAAAAAAATTGAAGGTCTTGGCCATGAAATAACCTCATTGGTAAAGTAGTGTAGAAAGCTTTTGTCAGCACAAAGGTTAATTTAACTCCAAATTGGCTGGCTCTTTTATTTGTCCACTGATGGTTTTCCTGTTTATTTTACTTCTGTCCCAAAGAGATAAACATACCGTTGGGAATATTATCCCGTTCCCTGATTATTTACGTCGTATACATTTCTTTTTAAGTGCAAAAGCAAACAATTTGTCCACTTTTATCATTTATCCATCTACAAAAGTTCAGCCGTTTAGAAAGAGAACCAACAAAAGCCAAATCCCAAATCTTAAGATATATAACCCAAGTAGCATTTGCTGTTCTTCAAGGACATACACTTTATGACATCAGCTTTCACCAGAACATTGAGAACTGGATTTGTCCCTTATGGAACGAGACAAATTTAGTAAACACTATCTCAGCATTGTTAATTAATCTTAAAACAATTACGATGGGAGAAGCAGATTTTTGCAGCCATGCGAGCTGTTTAAAATGCCCTAAGGCATCTCCATGCCCAGTGTAAAACATTAAAATCCCACTTCCCAGAAAATGTGTGGCTTCTCTTCAGCTATGCTAGTTAACCTTGTGAATTCGAGAGACTTGTGAAAGGTCATCTCTAGCCATGGCCGCTGTTGAACTTCAACAGATCTGATGCACCCAAGCCGTTTGACAACTGTGTTACCCCCCATCAGATGTCAGAACTCTGCCGCCTTTAGAACAGGGGCACCCAACACCAATAACTTCTAGATCTTGTTGGGTTCCAACTCTCATCTGTCACAGCCAGTTTGGTCAGATATGATGGGAGAGCATGTTCTCTTTCATAGAGAGCACGTGTTGCGGTGGGGTCTGACAGGCCACCCCTCTGTTGCTGGGCGGGTTAGTATGGATGACCATCCGCAGTGATTGGGTGGTTGGGTTACTGGGCAAATTTTGGTGCTGCCATTTAGGGGGACGGACCAAAGGTTATAAAATCAAGTCACACAGCACTGACTGGGCTCGGATCACCTGCCCACCCTCCCAATAATCTAGGGCTATTGCGTTGACCTTGCTATGCCTGTCATGGGGTCATCTGCTTTTGGGACAGGGGCCTGGTAGGAATTTTGTCCATTTGGCTGATTGACTGGTGCCATTTGGTTTTTGCCTACTGTGTAGCACAACTTGTAAGGTTGTGGTTAGGTATTGGTTAAAAAATTGGTTGGTTGAGGGGTAAGGATTGGCGGTGCCTGCCCCTCCAATGCTGCTGCGGAAAGGGAATTCCGTTAAAGGAATCCAGGGGCTTGCCGTTCTTTCATCCGTACCCCTGAATGGGGCTTGGGGCCGCGCAAGCCCCGGGGAGCATGCGGGGGGGATGAGGGTCTGGTGCTCGGCTCCATGCTCTCCCCAATATTGTTTTCCCTTACTGGCTTTCGCTGGAATCCGGAAGTCAGTTCTGTTCCTGGGCGTGGGGACAGATAGCCATAACCAATGCCTAAGCAACCACTCACATTTATGTATTTTAATAAAGTTGTGGCCAAAATTATGCCAAAAACCTTAAACAAAAAATATGTGTGAATTCTGAATTATTTAGGGGTGGCTTGGGGGACCTTGACAACATTGATTCATGCATGTGCAAAATGAATAACAATTCACATAGAACAATTTGTGCAGAAGGATGCAATGAAAACATCTGCAAAAGGCTGAGGTGTGGATGCCCCTATGAAGCTGGTTTCTGAGTAGAGGAGGGTATTTCACATATTCGATAGATGTTCTGCATTTGCACCACCCTACTGCATATTAGGATGGACGTCTGGACTTGATGGGGAAGTGTTTTGCTCACTGCTATAGTTAAATATGGCATAAAAGGTAAAGGTAAAGGTACCCCTGCCCGTACGGGCCAGTCTTGACAGACTCTGGGGTTGTGCGCCCATCTCACTTAAGAGGCCAGGGGCCAGCGCTGTCCGGAGACACTTCCGGGTCACGTGGCCAGCGTGACATTGCTGCTCTGGCGAGCCAGAGCCGCACACGGAAACGCCGTTTACCTTCCCGCTGGTAAGCGGTCCCTATTTATCTACTTGCACCCGGGGGTGCTTTCGAACTGCTAGGTTGGCAGGCGCTGGGACCGAGCAGCGGGAGCGCACCCCACCGCGGGGATTCGAACCGCTGACCTTTCGATCGGCAAGCCTAGGCGCTGAGGCTTTTACCCACAGCGCCACCCGCGTCCCTAAAATAATTATTATAAATTATTATTATAATTATGGCATACAGAAGCCATAATTATGGGTTGGCTCCAGACATAACATAAGGGTTCCTTCCATGCATAGATGGGATTCCAGTCTAGTGAAGGCTCCTGCTTTATGAACTAGAGACTCTCACAAGCAAAACGGGGTGAAGCTGATTTCCAGTACTCCCCTCTCTTTCCCCTGCAATATCCTTAACCATCTCCTCCCATGCTGTTACCCCAGTTCTCTGGTGCAGGTCTGAGGGGAAGCCACCCAAAATCACGACCTCCCCTTCTGCCTGCCAGGGCATCCAAATTATTAAATTATTTTATTGTAGTTAGAATATTGGAATATAATGGAACCCAAGGGGGTCTGAACATGGTTCCTAGTGAGCAGATCCAAACTTCTGCAAGGCGGTGGTCTCACTGGCCTTCAGACATACCCTAGGAATGGAGTTCCACTGGAGAAAAGTCTGGATCCAACTCTATGTAAACAACATCAACTTCACAAGCAAAGGAATGGAAGGTTTTAATTTTTATTTATTTATTGAATTTATAGAATATCTGTGTCATATCTCCCCATATAATTCATCCTGGAACAGCCTTTAGCTAAATGCTTTGTGTATTAGTTTCCCTGTGGTATTAACTTTTGAAAAACAGGGCAGTTGTTCAAGGGCACTTTATAAACACAGAACTATAGATTCTATACCAAATTAAAACTCATATAAAATCTGCGCTCTGTACTACAAATTAACATATTTAATTTCAATATTACCTGCAAACCTGATTTTTTTTTTCCTTTACCAGCATGGCTCTAATTAGTCATATAAAATCAAGTCAGAATACTGTAAGCAATTATTATACTAAAAACAGGAAAGGGAGCTGAATTAAAAATGGCGTAAGAAAATGCCGCATGGAAATTAACGCACCCATTAGCATCAAGAAATATGCACTGTAGTTTAATGTTATTAAAAATTCAAAAAAAAAAAGCTGTTACTTAAGGTCGTAAAAGCAAACACTTGTCTTTTAAAATACTTATTAATGTGCTCCGAGATTGGCAAGTGTATCGTTTCTGAGGAACACCTTGGCAGAGTTGACAGAGCAGGATTCTTCTTCCTTTGAACATTGGCTCTTGCTAGAGTTGAATATCCAAACTATTATGAATGTTCCTCACTTGACTCTTCCTTAAGATCACAAATGTCCACTCTAGCATTCTATAACAGCTTTTCAATGCGTCTGTGATTACACTTCCCTGTTGCTAAGTAGCTCCTGTTCTCAGCAACATATAAGCTATTAGAAAGTCATTTCTTCTGACCACCACACTGTCCTGATGGAGCTGCCTTCAGAATGCATGGGGAAATATTAGCTACAAACAATGAGGATTTTCTCTATATTTGTCTGCATATATCCTCCAACATTTATCCAATGAAAATAGAGACATCATCATCATCATTATTATTACTTCTACTACTACTACTTATACCCTGCCCATCTGACTGGGTTGCCCCAACCACTCTGGGCATCTTCCAACATTTATAAAAAACACCATAAAACATTAAACATTAAAAAAAAAACCTTCCCTATACAGCACCGCCTTCAGATGCCTTCTAAAGATTGTATAGTTATTTATCTCCTTGATTAAGGGCTCCATACCCTCCGATGAAAATAGGGACGTCCTGTCATATCTTCTAACATTTCTCTGATGGAAATAGGGATAAAATAGGACATTCCAGGATCAAACCGGAAACTGGGACGGCTTCTGTAAATCCGGGGCTGACCCTGGGAAATAGGAGCACTTGGGGGGTCTGTGTGCGAAAATGCATGTGATGTTACCTTTCAATTTTGCTTGGGTAATAATCTTTTTTAAAAAACAAAAACAGTGTGCTTTTAAAAAGGCAGTTCCAAGTTCGCATACCCATAACCTTTTTACATCTTTCTGTTGTTCTTTTTCGTTGAAGATTCAAAATATACAACATAAGTTACAAATATAAGAAAATTAAGTTTGTTATTGAGACTATTAAAGGCCTCTGATCTTTGCATCTTTGTTGTGGTCTTTTTTTCTTCATCTTTCCATGCTTTTTTCTTTTTTTCTTTCTTTTAATAAATCCAGGTGCCACAAGGGGTATAATTTCTGGACGAAAAAATTGCAGAATGCCTATTTAAGAAAAAGGGAAGAGAAAGAGTGGTTAAATGCATCCTAAATTAATTGTGTTTGGTCTGCCTCCAGCTCAAAATTTGGGCGCCATGAGATTTTGCTTTTGACACAGAAATGTTGGTACCTGGGTTTATTGTTTTAGTATCCAGGCTCCCTTAACCAAGTTAAAATACTTACGTTTTGAAATAAAAGTATATATTATTGCCCTCTACTGGAAAGCAACAGACTTTGCCAAATAATTGTGACATGATTGCTCTCTCTTTTTCTTACATTTCTCTCTTTGTCTCTGTCTCTCTCTACCCCACGCCTTCCAATAATTAAACCAGTGGATGGAAGGAGAAGATTAGACGCAAAAGGACAGATCTGCCCACGCTTAGGATTGCATTCACATATGATGCTGAAGAAAACACTTCTGCAAAATAGCATCGGAGCCATGAAACCTTTCTCCTGTTTTCCCTTTCAATTATCAACCATTGCATGCTTTCAAAAAGTTGCTTGCACATTCTAGAGTTTGACTAATATCAATCCTTAAAGAACTGCTGGTGTTATTTGAAGTTCTAAATGGCCTGGAACCCAAATGCCTCTTCCTCTATCAGCCTTTGCCTTAAGATTCCCAGAGATGGTTCTTCTTCACATTCCACTTTTGGGGGAATCTCATCAGGTGGCAAAGCAGAATAGAGTCCATTTTTGAAAGGCCCTGATATTGTCAGATGCAGATTAGGGGGACGCGACTGCTTCTGTCGCACTGGGCACAGAGCCTCAGGGGTGCAGCAGGGAGGGTCACAACTACGATGTAGAATGGAAGGTGGGAGGCAGGGGGCACTGACTTTTGGTGCCGGACTGGGTAGCACTGATATTGGAAACCCCAGGGTCTGCCACAGATTTGTTTTCAAGTGAATATGTGCCTGTTCTCTCAGCGTTTAACGAGGGACTGTTTTACTCTTCTCCTCTGCTTAGCTATTTCTAGCAACCTTTGTTTGCTAGTGTTCTTAAGATGATATTCATATTCTCCAACATTTCTCCAATGAAAACAGGGACATCCTATTCCATAGTAATAATTTTATTATTTATACGCTGCCCATCTGACTGGGTTTCCCCAGCCACGCTGGGCGGTTTCCAACATATATAAAAACATAATAAAACATTAAACATGGGGGGGGGGCTTCCTATACAGGGCTGCTTTCAAATGTCTTCTAAAAGTTGTATAGTTACTTATGTCCTTGGCTTGGGGGCGGGGGACTCCATACCCTCCAACATTTCTCTGATGAAAATAGGGACGTCCTAAGGAAAAGCGGAACATTCCGGGATCAAATCAGAAACCAGGATGTCTTCTGCAAATCTGGGACTGTCCCTGGAAAATAGGGACACTTGGAGGGTCTGCGATATTTAGTAGTAGTAATTTAAAATTGATTTTATGTTGTTCCCCACCCTGGTGAAAGGTGGCTTAAAAATCTTTTAAAGTAACAAAGCAAATATTGTACAAAGGCATTGCTCCTCTGAAAGCCACAGAAAGTGAAATGGTGTTTCTACAAGACACTTAATGTGGTGCTATATTTCCAATAATAATTCCTGGAGTACCTACATGTTTGATCAGTAGGGAAAGTAAGTATCTTCTTTCTCTACCCCAGAGGCATAGAAAACTTTGTGAAATGTCACAAACTTCCACCTAGGTATGTAGTACTATAGAAGTGGGTCCAACATTTTAAAAGTTTTCCTAACAATGCCAACACACTTGAATATGAATGGCACAAACGTATATGCTTGCTATTCATCTGAGTAGCGGATGTCCTTGGACTCTTCGCTTCCACCACTGCTGTCTGTACTGGTTTGTAAATGCAGCTAGACACCGTCAGGCAATCTGATTAAGCAAACTTCTTAGCCTCCTTCATCTGCACTTCATTGCAGGCACCTTTTCGAAAGCATAATGGCAAGAACAAAGCTCAACAAGACACCTGTCAGCTGATATGCATTATCAGAATCAGATACCACTCTTGGGCGAATGGGTGGGTCCCATTATGCTGTTTAGTTCGATTGACTTATCCACATCTCATCTCAAGCAACTTACAGCTTCAACCTGGCTTAACCTTGAAAGAGATAGGCTTTCCTTTTTTTCCCCTTTTTTTAATAATATTTATTAAAAATTTTCCAGAATAAAAAGGAAAGATAGCAAGAAAAAAAGAAAAAACAAATATGATTTACACTTGGTTTCAGTGGCATCTTTCCCGGACTCCCCCCCCCCCCCCTCTTGTATTCCATTTCCCTTAAATTGATTCCACAGATTCTTACCCCAAATTTTAAAACCTTATTTGTAATTTTAAATAACCCATTTATTCCAAATTAATTTATCTTATTTATCTTAATGAACCATTTCTCCTTATATTTTATATAATTCCCTAAGATCGACCCCATTTCCCTTCCACGAATTCCCCTATTTTCAAACAACAAACATGAAAAAAGAAAAGAAAGAAATAATATATAATTTTACAGCCTTTGGATTCCAAATCTCCCCCCCCCCCCATTCCCCGGTTCCAATCCCCAAAGTTCATCCATTGTCTACTGCCAGCCTGGTGTATCCACGTCTATATCTCAACTCCACTTTGCCGTCTTTTGATAGCTTTTAATTTCAGAAAGTCCAATCTCGAAAAAACTCTCAGAAAAAGTCATTGTTCTTCCATCCAGACCTCTATGTTTAAGAGTCTAACTTAAATTCTATTTCTTGGTCCTTTTAAAGTCTGGATGTTCCAAATACTCCGGCTTCAAATTTGGTCCAGCTCTTATTCCTCAGGTTGCTTTTTCCTGTTCTGCTGCAGAAACCTTCTAATTCAGAAACTTCTTGTTCTCCACAGAGGCTTTTGTTATTCAGGAACATAACTTGCGTCAAGTCCCTTCCTTTCTTCAATAGATAAATCCATTGTCTCCTTTAGTATAGAAACCTCTGTAGACAAAATAATGCTTCGTTTTTGCAGCTTTCCCAAGAGATAACAGATCCTGCTCAAATTCATAGTATTTTTCCACTTGCTGCTACTGTTGCAATGTCCCAGCCTCCCTCTAGAGGGAATATGGTAACTTAATTTCTTTCAAAATCAGACCCAAAAGTCAAATAACTTGTTGCCTTTATTTCCAATAATTTATGTCCAAATTGTAACAAATCTAACCAGCAAAGCCATCGTAACAAAGTTCTCTTTTATTTTCCTGCTTTGACAGCTACTTTGACAGCTGTCAAAGTTTCTGTGTCTCTTCACCAGTCTCTCATAGCGGATCGTTCCCGGTTCCCGGGGGGGTTGCATTTTAGTTCCCACAAATCAGTCTTCTCCTCCAGCACAATTATTGTAATTTCCCTTCGTGAAGTTAAAAAAAATTTTCAGGTAAACAAGTTCATCTCTCGATCTTAGTTGTCAAATCCTTGCGTTGAGCCATCTACAACAGGGGGGGGCGGACTTCCTTTTTGCACTCCCCCCGCTCGCTCCAAATTCAAAGATCAAATTTCCCTTTTAAGTCCAATCAATTTACTCACGGGTTGTTCCTTTTAGTCCAAATCCAAAATTTTCAAAGAAGAAGTCGTTGCTCTCCGCCGAATGGCATGCGGCTTCGCTGGGCAGGGGAAGCATTGGACTCACAGCACCACACACACACACACACCCCCGTCACCCGCTCCGCAGCCTTTAAAAAGGCTCCTTCGCGGGTCGGGGGGGGCGCAAACGGTGCCCGCCGAGTCACCAAGTCCATGGGCATCTCCGAAAGAGATAGGCTTTCCAACCGCGAGGTACGTCAGTGCGAGGCGTTGGAACTACAGGGTTAAATTGGAAGGTGCAAGATCAAGATGTAGTACGTGAAGAAAATAGGAAGTGTGGCCCACAAAGTGTTGAATTAAATGAACCCATTAAGCTAGGTTTTCTCTTAGAGCCTATACATAAAAGTGGTTGTTGTTGCTTTTTCCAAACCACAACTAGAAATAAACAGCTGGGGATTAACTGTGTGTCATATATTTTAAGGCATTGTGAATGCAAAGTATCATTTCCTTGAGCAAGGAAGGACTCATGTAGTTCAAATATCATGGATACACTTTGTCTCCATTTTAGGTATGCTACCTGGCTGTTTTCTAAAACGTGTTCAGCTGTAATTCAGAAGTCCACAGTGACATACAGAACCAGGGGTATCATATGCCCCTCATTCAGTTCGAGGGTGAAAGTAGAGTCCTGTGGGCAAGAATACCCAGTGGTGGGCCCTACGGCCAAAGCTATTGGCTCATTATAGACAGCCTGAAACGGGCAGGAAGTTTGCAAGCCAAATATCCAATGCCTTTTGCTCTCCTGCACCAAGTTACAGCAGCTGAGCTCTGCAACATATGGAAGAACTTGCCTACTGCCCCGTGTCCTAGAGAACCTGCTTCTGATCCTCCTGCTTTTGTCTGGGCTGCCTGTCACTCCACAGACTGCAAACTGACCTGCTCCCTGTTCTGGATGCCAATGCCTACATATGTGCTAGGAGTTAGCAGCCCATGGCTGATGAATCACTGCTGGCAACTGGGCCTCTCGCGCCAATGTCCCAAGAGTCCTATGTCCCAGAGAAAGGCTTGTTCCTTCTCGGTGCTATTTTTCTACAAAAAGAAATGTCGGAGCTCACCATGAACTTCTCCCTTGTTCTCTTAGAACGGCAATGGTGCCCACTGAGAGGTGTGCTGGAACCAAGTTCTGGTGAGCTCTGGCTGGGGGGGGGGCTGGTCCTTCTTGACATAGGGATGCATTTTCTAAGTATACCACTCATACCCTACTAATGGCACTTGGAATGACAGAGGTTTAAATATACTAGGCTTAACCCTTCCAGGAAACATAACTTAAGGCAACGTAAGTTATCTGCTTTTTACCTACCAGGTTTTAGGTCTGCTGGGATCCTCCTACATGGAGATAGCTGTAGACTTCCTTAGCACATCAAACTAAATTGGGGCATACTTGCCTGAGAAGATCACAGGAGAAGAAGCTAATGATGTTCCACTCTTAGCAATCTGGAGTTCACAGTGGCTTCTGCATCAAAGTGTCACAAAGGCTGTGGGGCAGAGGTGGTCCAAGCTGAACATAGGTCCATCTACTGTCTACAGTGACCAGCAGCAGGTGTTTTCTTGCCCTATCTAGAAATGCTATAGATGGAAGGTGGAACCTTCTAAGTAGAAAAAGACCTTGCAAGAGGCCCTAGACAACAGCAGAATGGTTCTATCAGTGACCTTCAAACTATCTACATTTCCGCAGGGACATTTCTGCCATGTGAAGTTTTCTACATTGCACATTCTATTAATGCAGGGCAGGAACCAATCCTGTGAGCCCTTTCCATGACCTCTTGAGAAGTTGTGTGCTTTACCTAGAAATCACTCCCTTGAAACTATGCATTATAGTGGAAAGCTCAATAGTGCTGGACAGCTTGTAATATTGAGGGGGCCTGAATGGAAACCTTAGGATTTGTCAGAAGTGCTAAGAATGTAGTTTGAAAACAGCTGCTTTGAGCCAAGAACATCCAACAAGTTATATAGGAGAGAGTGCATGTTAGGTCACCTTTAGGTCACCTTGCTTCTTGACTCAGTTGATTAGTCTCACTTTCATAATATGATTCTGTCTCATCAGTTTATATCAGTGTTTCCCAAACTTGGGTCTCCAGTTGTTTTTGGACTACAGTTCCCATCATCCCTGACCACTGGTCCTGCTAGCTAGGGATGTTGGGAGTTGTAGTCCAAAAACAGCCGGAGGCCCTGGTTTTGGAAACAGTGATATATATATCCTGCAGTTCTGATCAGCTGATGGGAATAGGGAACAAGGTTCAAAACCTAAGCTGCCTACAAGTCTAACAATGCTAAGTTAGAATGTAGCATTCTTTTCAATATATATCACATTGTTTCTGCAACCGGAGTCTTGTGTTCACAAAGCAATGTGCCAGAGGAGATGTAAGCAGCTTGAATGCCCATCAGAAGGCATTAAAATGCATCCTGGTTGCCCAAAATCCACAGTGTGGCCGGACTTTGGCTTCAGCACCTGAGGCTTTGCTTGGATAGCTGCCCCCAATCATCTGTCCTCCACCCCTGGTGCGAACCACAGGAATAGCTGCACATCTCTTACATAGAAGGGTATCCACGTTGCTTCCATTCTTCCTGCTGGCTGGTTATTGCTGCACCTGTGACTTCTTAAATTAGCCACAGCTGGACTAGCTGAGACCTCTTGGCTGCCAGGCCTCAAGAGCTGCGCACAGCCACAGCCACGGGGAAACAGTGAATGCTGTGCACAAGCCAAGGAACATTACGGGCGTCATAAGCCAAGGAGCATTACGGAGGCTCAAGAAGAGCAGAGGCAAAGCCTATGTACATGCACAACAGCAAAGATTCCTTTCTTTATAACTTTGGCTGAGCTGGAGCTCCCAAGTACGACAAATTAATCTGGGTTGCAATTGGAGCAAGTGTATTAAAATGCCAACTGAAGTCTCTCTTCTTGGTGGTTATGATTTAAAAAAAGAATCTGGAAAAATTATTCTTAAAAGCACTGCAAATCTGAGCATGGCAATAAAAGGGGAGCATTCACAGGCAGCTGCATTCAAAGATATGGAGGCTCCCTGCCATGGATTTTCAAGTGTGCGTGATACTCAAGTCTCCCCGAGTCAAGCCATTTGAGTGGAACTTATTACAAAACAAATACGGCAGCAGGTAGAACTCAGTTTTGTACCACCCCAGGCACAAATGCCACGACTCATGTGATTGGCTGGGGATGGGGAGTGGGAGACACTGAGCATTATGACATCACACACGGTTTGTAGGAGACACAACAATGGATTGGTAGCCGCTCAGGGTCTCTCGCGACTTTTAGTTCCATCCTCAAAAGCTGCAGGAGGAAAGGCGGAGCAAAACTTGAAACTCGGAAGAAATGAGTTGCTGACAGTGCAATCACACATATGTCCACTCAGAAGTGAGTGCTGCTGTGTTTGTAGAGGCTTACTGTCTAATGGCTGGTAAAACAGGCATGGCCAACATGGTGCCTCCAGGCATTCTTGGATAACAATTCCCATCGGCCCCAGCCAGCCTGGCCAATGGTTCAGGGACAGCTGGTGCTGTGGTCCAGCAACACCTGGAGAGTGTTAATGTTGGTTCTCTTTGGGTTCTGAGCTGCAGCCTGAATTAGGTTTCCAGGGGTCTGGGGAGGGCAGCAAACCAGCAGCCTGAATTACTTTTTTGCCCAGAAGGTTATTGAAAGTCAAACAAATTATGTGTAAGTGGGGAGAGGTGAACAAAAGCGGGGAAAGGCATAATAAAGTATGTAAAGCAAGAGAAGTAATGCGCAGCTGTTTAATGTGCATAATTTAGGCTGGTTGCAGAATTCAGTTTTCTTAGGCCAAGATGCTCATTATCCCCCCATTTTAGATCGCATAGGTCAGTTGGCTAGAGCGTGGCGCTGATAACGCCAAGGTTGCAGGTTCGGTCCCCATATAGGACAGCTGCATATTCCTGCATGGCAGGGGGTTGGACTAGATGACCCTCAAGGTCCCTTCCAGCTCTACAATTTTACCATTCTATTATTCTAAGCTCTCTCCATAGCTGTTGCCATCACCTGTTTTATCAAACACGACTATACTTAGTTACCTGAGTACACTGGCTTCCAATTAGCCATCCTTTGCTCTTTTGCTTCCTGTAGCCAGCTGCTTCTGCTTCATTGCATTGTTCTCTGCTTCCCTCCTCCCCACAACTTCCATTATCCAATGGTTTTCATCAGACGCCTAATAACGTTGCTAATTTGGGAGTCACTGGATCGTGCTCTTTGTCACTCCTTGCCTTCTATGCTCCTACAAGTGAAAAGATATTTAGAGCCTCACCCCCAAAATTGCTGGGAAGGGGGGGGGAGAGAGGAAATGACATAGAACCATATGCAGTCAGGTAGTCAATGAAAGGGTTACTTTCTCCGCTTTGAATGTCTTTTATTTTATAGGAACTCTTGGAAGGGGGGGGGATCCAGCTCACATTTCACACTCACCAGAATAGCGCTTGTGAGACATTCCAGCTGCCTTCAGCCCTAACCTCAGTTTAGAATGTTACATCCTAAATTACAAGGTATGGATGTGTGTGTGTGTGTGTGTGTGTGTCCTGACATACACACACACATATACAAAACCATTTAACAGGGTATGATGAAATAAGAACCAGCGATAAGTTGCCACTTGGCCTTAAATTACCCAGTGAATGGTGACTTCCAGAATTGTTACAAGGTAGTCTTCAAATGGGAACAGACCTGAAATCTCCAAAGTGATAGCTCTTAGGATCGCGAAAGGTAAGCTCAGCATGATGGGGCAACATGGAGACAGTAGGTTCCATCTGTCAGGAGCTCAGCCTACACTCGAGTAGGACCCTGGCAGAGACCCATGCCCGACCAGCATGTTCTCTTCCTCCTGGTCGATCGTTCGGGAGCTTCAAAAGCTTTCTTCAGCCCGAACATTACAGCGACCGATGCCAACAGACACTGGCACACTTAGGGATCTGCAGAGTTTGCGCAACTCGCGTGACAGACCTCAGCAAGTCAGCATTTTGGCTAATCTACTTTATTTACATATAAACATACAAAACATACACAGAGCACTGCAACATGGCTCCCTCTCTCTCTAACATCATCTAGCATCAGATAGCAAAGAGAGAAGAAAAGGTCGTAAAAAAAAGGTCAACAACTTTGGTCAGCCCTTTGGTCGGCCCTCATGGCCCTTCACTTCATCAAATCAGGCCCTCTTTGAAAAAAGTTTGAACACCACTGCAAGCCTTAGGCACACCATATTCTGATGAAATAGTGAGCTTGGGTAGGAAACAGGTGGCCCGAAAAGTGCACCCTGGGCCTATGAATGAGCCCCTAAATCTTGATGCGTTGGAGAGGCAAGCCAGGATGCAAAATGCCATGTGTGTCTGGAAGCCTTTCACTCCTGCTGTCCTACTAATGCACTCATGCAGCTCTCCATAGCCCCTAAAAAGCCGCTTTTGGAAGCTGGGGGAGCCAGCAGGGCAGCATTACATGAGGCACAAGGTGATGCTGCTGGGAAAGTCAATCAGCAATATGCACCCCCAATGTGCATGCAGAAGGCATGGGTCTCTCCGGACTCCTGCCTCTCCTTGTCTCATGTTTTATGTACAACCACCAGTGCCAGATATTAGCTGCAGCTCAAGAGGGCATAGCTTGAAGGCCTTGGCCATGAGACCGAGGTCTGTGCGCATGTGGGCACAGGCGCATAGTGTGCAGGCCCCTAATGGCTGCTTAGCAAGGAGTAGAGCATGAGCGGTGATTACAGACCTCAGTAAATTTTTACCCATGCTTTCTTTCCCCCCCCAGTTTAAAAACTTTATAGCAACGCACATTTTTCGTAGGTTCCGCTTTCTCTCGTTAAAACTCAAATGAACTCCTCTTAAAATGAAACATCAACATTATACAGGCCACAGGAAGAATTAATGTGACTGGAGATTGTGAAATCAGCTGAGCATCATCTCTTTTTCTCCTTTTTTTCCTCCTAGGGTGATACCTAGAGACAGAGACAGAGCTGACAACGCCAGAAGATGTCAATGCCATGCAGAGAGAAGATAAATTTAGAGTGAATGATTTCCCAGTTATGCAGGGACCAACAGAGAGTTTATAATAAAACAATTTAAACACAGTTTGGAATATGACAATGGCAATTTTTCTTGTGTAGAAAACAAACCATTACAGATCTGTGTTTGTGGCCCAGCAGGGTGTTTTGTAATATAGACCTTCTTCCGCAGAAGATATTTATGTCCAACTTCTCATGCAGCCTGTGATATTCTACATTATTATTTCATTTGTCTCTTTGTTATAACTTCATCTCAAATGCTGGAAGAGATGGATCATCCAAGAAGTTGTTGGGGATGTCAGTTGCTTCCTTAGCTTCTTGGAAAATCTGCTTTTCAGATGCGTTCATGGTTGGCTTTGTATTCCTGAGGAATAGAGAACCTCAGTCCAGGCCCCTCTAAATGGTACTCTTCCAAGGCTAAACTCCACCCCACCCCATGCCCCCCCCCCCGGCTATGCATCTCAATGGTCTAGCTCTGCATCCTCCTCCCCACCTAGAAAAACCAAGAACTGAACCTTTCGCATGCAAAATGTGTGCTCCAGCACTACTTTCCCACCATATGCAGAATTTCTCATTCAGATCTCCCCACTCCTGCATAATGCACCCCTGCTAGACCTCTGGCAATGCTGGATGCTACGGGTACCACATATGCCAACTCCTCCAACATGCTCAGCTCCAAATCTCACCAGTGCTTCTCTGAAAGCTGCTAGGGACACTATCTGCACGCACTCTCTGCCTTTTCACACTCTTTGGCTCCTTCATCCACCTCTGTTTCCTACTCACATTTTCTTTCCTCTTTTCTCCCTCCAGGCAGCCTCCAGCTGGACAAATTCCCCGACTTCCCACAGCTGCCTAAATCTCCTTCTCCCCTGGGTCCTTCATCAAGCAATCTGAGACTACGCTGATGTGACTGTCTTTGCTCCTCCATCTTCATACCACTTCTGGTTCTAGGAGACCAGGGGGAAGGAAACTGGTTGCAGCTGGAGGGGGAAACACCCTGACTTCTTCACCAGCCTGACTCATCTATGCCTCTCGGCCTCCCTCCCCTCCAGCCTCCACTTCTGCCTCTGATTCTGGACTGCTCTCTGCCACAGACTCTTCCTGCTCACTAAACCCTGTTACCTCTTCAGCTTCCAACACCTCCTCCTCCCAGTCTGCTCCCTCTTCTCCCTCTAACCACTCATGGTCGTCCCACCACCAGTCCCCGGGCTCTGAGCCTTCTTCTCTTGGTAGATAGAATTACCCACAGGTAGATTCTGGGTTGCCTGGGAGCCTGACTTCAAAAACAGGGGCACTCCCCACACAATGTATGGTCCTTGTTACTGCACTGAGATCAATAGCAAAGCTGCAGCCTAAAGAGTTGCTGAAAATAAATAAGGAACCATAAACGATCGCCCACTGTTAGATTTAATTCCCCCAGTCTCCTTGATAAAACCTTGGAAGGGGATGATTCAATCTGCATAGCAGACGTTATAAAAGCGTGCAAGTTGTCTGAAATATTCTTCCCCCCCCTTTTTTTTCCTTTTTATCTCTGAGTCATAATAAAACAGGCAATTTCCTTAAAAACCAGAATACAACGTTGTTTATACATTATGGCGAGGTCTTTATTATCATTACTCTGCTTCTGCATATTAAGAGAAACCTTAAACTCCAGAAGTAAACATTGTGGCAGTTGCCTTTTTAAAAATGTATTTCTTTTTTTAGTTGACCTATGCAAATCTACTTTTTAAACATAAATGACAGCAATCAATTATTCAATTTGAAATCTATTGAGAAGAATCCTGTGGCCTTCCCGCGTACGTCTTCATTTACAGATCCGGTTCTGTTTTGTTTTTTAATTATCAGCTCAAATGAAAGAGGCTGCTTTTGAGTTATTCAGTTGCGAAATAATACATGGGGATCAAATACTGGACAAGATAAGCAGGTTCAGCGTTAGGACAATCTGCCCGACAGGAGCAGCTTTTGATACAATTTTAATCAGTCCTCTGGCCCCCGAAATGTCAGCGAGCTTCGTGCAAAATGAAATTATCCTTTTCCCTTTGCTTGTTTCCCGTTCCAGCTAATCCCCTCTCTCTTTATTAAACATATCTTTACCATCTGCACCGGCCAAAACGTTCGACACCTTAGTGGAGAACTGTGGCCGAGCCGGTTTTTATGGGCAACACAATCAGAGCTTTAGGCACATCCTTCGGATTATCCCAAGGACAAAAGAGGATGAATAATCCATTAACTGTAATAAGCAAGCGCATGTATCAATGTAACTGGAACAAGGTTTTGGTTTCAAATGCAGAAGCCGAATCGGAGAACCAGCACATCGTCAAATGCTTACAGTTCAGCATCTCTTCCCTCACCCCACCCCGTACCGCGCCAACGTCACAATACAAGATCATTTTCATGTCCACATGCTTCACTAAACAGTACATCTGGAAGCGATGTTTCAGCCACTGCTTATCAGCCTTTTCCAGTACAGAGATGTCATTCCCAAATCTGCTACAGCCAAAACAAATGGTCCTTTGGGAGAAAAACATAAGAAATGCCTTCCTGGATCAAATCAAAGATCTGTCTAGTCCAGCGTTCTAGTTCCAACAGTGGTCTTTCCCATGCTTCTGGGAAGCTCACCAATCGCGTCAAGGGTGCCAGCTTGAATAAAATATTGCCAGGAGGGGGGGCAAGTTTACAAATGCACCATTTGAATGGCAATGCCCATTAACTTTGGGAGGGCCAGGCCCCCTCAAATATTTTACGGGTAGGGCTGAAGGAACCCCAGCCCCTGGTAAGTGACTCCTATGAATCAGCTACAAAGGAGACAGCCATTGCCTATGGTTTGTCCCCAGCATACAATACAGTGGTGCCTCACAAAACGAAAAGAATCCGTTCCGCGAGCCTCTTCGTCTTACGGTTTTTTCATCTTGCGAAGCAAGCCCATTAGCGGCTTAGTGAATTAGCGTTATTAGCGGCTTAGGGGCTTAGCGGATCAGCTGATAAGCAGCTTAGCGACTTAGCGGATCAGCTGATAAGCGGCTTAGCGGATCAGCTGTTAAGCAGCTTAGCGGATCAGCTGTTAAGCGGCTTAGCAGATCAGCTGTTAAGCGGCTTAGCGGATCAGCTGACAAGCGGCTTAGCGGATCAGCTGTTAAGCCGCTTAGCGGATCAGCTGTTAAGCGGCTTAGCAGCTTAGCGGATCAGCTGATAAGCAGCTTAGCGGCTTAGAAAAAGGGGGGGAAGAAAAAAAACCCTGCATGAACTCGCAAGACATTTTCGTCTTGCGAAGCAAGCCCATAGGAAATTTGTTTTGCGAAGCACCTCCAAAACGGAAAACCCTTTCGTCTAGCGGGTTTTCCGTCTTGCGAGGCATTCGTCTTGCGGGGCACCACTGTACTCTTAAGATATACTGCCTCCGAGAATGAAGGTTCAATTTAGCTGTCATGGCTCATAGGCACCGATACCCTCCTCCAATAATATGGGTTGACCATTAGCTCCAGAGAGAACAGGGCACAATACCATCATATCTATCTTCCTGGCCACAGACATATGACATTTGGGCCCAGAAAAGCTCTCAGGAAGAAGCAGACAGCATCCCCATGGTGGAATTTTCAAAGTCACGTGACACTGCTACACACACGAAATGCACACCTGGGACTCAGCTTCATTAGTTATATATATATATTATAATATAATATATATTATATATAATAATATATATATTACATTATAACACTGTGACACCAGATGGTGCTATAGAGCTGAAATCGGAACTCTATGAGATTTTCCATTGTGAGATTTAAAATGTGTTTTTCCCCCAGCGCATTTTCAGAGCGTTTTTTATAGCTGTGTAGATGAAGCCCTGCACTTTCTTATGCATAGTAATTCACATGGCTGCAACGCATGATGAGTGAATTCTGCAAATGCACTGCTAGGGCTGATCAAAGAGGTATTTTCCATCCAATTGGTATGTATCACACTGGGAGCTGTGCAACCTCTTCCACTCACATGGTTGTTATATTCACATAAAAATTGTAGGCATGTAGGAAATCATCACAAGGAATTGGTTTCCAAGTGGCTCAAGGCGCATGTGGGGGGGGGAGGCCTGTGCTAACTCTGAGGCAGCATGGTCCTGAACCACAAATGTAAGGTATTACCTCAGTGAAAAGACCAGTAAAACCACCAGCTAGGAATAGTTACTTCCCAGTGCCCAAGAAGATGAATTTCTCAAAGTGAAACTATCGGTATGTGTGTTTTCAAAAGTCACTATGGGTGATATCCAACTCATTGATTTCAATGGCTCAACAGTCTGGAAGCACCCTCAAGTGGAATCTACACACATATTAAAAACGCTGTGAAAATGCTTTTTTTACAAAACGTTTTGAAAAATACATTGCATTTCGCATAGCTCACTCTCGCCATCTAGTGTCACATTTATATATTGCACTTTACAACACATTTAAAATGTTTTATTTGCAGCTCTATAGCTAAGTCCTCAGTCTCTGCTCCTTGGCACACGTAAATTTCTGTGCTTCCTTCATACCTTCAGTTATTTGCTGTTATTGAGCTGCAAGGGGGAAAACACAGCCCAATCTCTGGGAAGAGAGAGGCCTGCCAATCTGCTGCCTTAGGCGGCCACCTTGGGGCAAGGCTTGACCTGTCTATACCAGCGGAAGATCACGCCTTTATATCAGTTCAGCCAAGATAGAGTTGATTCCTTTCAATCCATAAACATGTGCATAATTTAAACTCAAATACCACCCAGATGGCCTAATGCAGACATGCAGGTTAACTGTGAAATTAAAATGTATTTGAACTACTGCCCAAACTTTTCTGACTGATTGCTTTGCATTGATGAAATGCACACAGTCCCTGGGTGTTACAATTTTCAGGGGCGTCACACTGTCCTCCTGCCACTAAACAGCGCCCAAATTTGTGAGTGTACACTGCCAATTAATTCTGAGTAGCCTGCCTGAGGACCGCCTGATAAAAACTGAACCCATGAATATTCTGAACAGTCACCAAACATCTGGCTCACGACACTTTGCACTAAATTAAAAAATGAAAATATCTGTCGGAGAATAATTTCTCCTCCATCGTGCTTGAGGCACCTAACATGTTTGCACACTGATCTGTGTTCAGATCAACAACAGGTGTGCTGAAGGGCATCAGGGACAGAGGATCAAGGGGAGTCCATTAACAACAGTCCATTTAAAAAAAGAAACACCATGAAGTCTACCTGTGACCCTCAAAAAACACATAAAATTGATTTCGCTTAGATAACCCGCTTTCAGCCAGATTAGCCAGACAAAGAGCATCTGGTTTAAGTAAAGACCACCATGTGCCCATCTGTAGTAATGTCACATAAGGATTAGCCTCATCTGACATTTTAAATGAATACATGCAAGAGGAGGGGAAGAGAGAGTCAAGTGGAAGAGTGCAAAATAGCTCCAAATGATGGAGAATTGTTGTCGGGAGAAGGCTTTGAGGCAAGCCCCAGAGTCGTGGGCTAGAGTTGGCTCCAGGAATCAACCCCAAGGCATCATGTAGAAACACAGGAAGCTTCCTTATAGCATAAATAAGATCACTGGTCCATCTGGCACAGTGTTGTCTACACTAACTGGTAGCAGATCTCTGTGGTTTCAGACTTAAGGTTCTTCTAAATTCTCCCTGGAGATGATGGTTACCTGCTGCAGGAAAAGCAGATGTCTCACCTCTGAGCTACAGCTCATCCCAGATATGTCATGAAGTTCCCATGCATGTCCAACCCTTATTTGCAGAATAATCTCCCAGGAACTCATTTAGAAAACCAAACTGGCATCAGAATTCAAGGCTACAGTCTTGTGGACAAAGATTATTAGCCATCTGGGATGTAGTAGAATTTGGCAAGTTATGCAGGATTCTAAGCTGGGAAACAGATCATTTTCCAGGATAGCAGATAGAAAGTGGAGAGACAGGTGAGCAAGGGGGACCTGGAGACATCAACCAGCTGCCTGCCTGCCTTCCCAAAAGGACTTAACCATCTGATGTGGAGCCCACTGGGATTTCCCATAACTTTTTGGATAGCCATCATTGCCAGACCAATTAAAAATGGGACAGAAGCAGTAAAACAGAGGTTGTTGTCATTTAGTAGATAAGTCATGTCCGACTCTTCGTGACCCCCTGGACCAGAGCACGCCAGGTACTCCTGTCTTCCACTGCCTCCCGCAGTTTGGTCAAACTCATGCTGGTAGCTTTGAGAACACTGTCCAACCATCTTGTCCTCTGTCATACCTTCTCCTTGTGCCCTCCATCTTTCCCAACATCAGGGTCTTTTCCAGGGAGTCTTCTCTTCTCATGAGGTGGCCAAAGTATTGGAGCCTCAGCTTCAGGATCTGTCCTTCCAGTGAGCACTCAGGGTTGATTTCCTTCAGAATGGATACATTTCATCTTTTTGCAGTCCATGGGACTCTCAAGACTCTCCTCCAGCACCATAATTCAAAATCATCAATTTTTCGGCGATCAGCCTTCTTTGTGGTCCAGCTCTCACTTCCATACATCTCTACTGGGAAAACCATAGCTTTAACTATACGGATCTTTGTCGACAAGGTGATGTCTCTGCTTTTTGAGATGTTGTCTAGGTTTATCATCGCTTTTCTCCCAAGAAGCAGGCATCTTTTAATTTCGTGACTGCTATCACCAAAACAGAGGTGGAGGACCTCGACGCAGGAGGCAAATACAGCCCTCTCTATCTGGTCCTATCTCCTCAGGCCACACCCATCCCTGACCAAACCCCTCACTAGCCCTGCTTGAAGTCTGAAACTGGAGGGCAAAGGGGTGGGTGTGAGTGGGTGCTATTGTAGATAAAGGATAAAATTTGCATTAGTAGCCCAGCCCACTTTTGCCTCTAGGCCTGCACATCATTGACATGTGGCCCTCAGAAAGTTGCTCAGAAGCGAACGTGGCTCTCAGGCAAAAATAAGTTCCCTACCCCTGCATTCAAACAAGACTACAGAAATTAGCCATTATGGGAATGGAACCTTATAAACATGGCATACACTCACATAACCTCCAACATTTCACCAATGAAAATAGGGACGTCCCATGATAATTTTATTAGTTATACCCAACACATCTTACTGGGTTGCCACAGCCATTCCGGACAGCTTCCAACATATATAAAAACATAATAAAACATTATAAAAAATAAAAGAAAACTTCCCTATACAGAATTGGTTCAGGGGTCAGATAACTCCATACCCTCCCACATTTCTTCAATGAAAATAAAGGCACCCTAAGGAAAAGTGGGACATTCCAGGATCAAATCAGAAATGGGACAGCTTCTTTAAATCAGGGATGTCCCTTCAAAACAGGGACACTTGGAGGGTCTGCACTGAGTCAGCATGAAACCCATTAGAGGACTCTAATTTGACTTCCATACCTAACTAGACTATTATAAAAGGCTATTTAAGTTACATCTCTAGTCAAAGACGCACTCAGCAGCGCTTTCTCCTGATCCTGGCACATGTTCAAAGCAAACACAAAATGTTCCTATAGACTGTGAGCATATGAGGGATCAACACAACATAAGCATTTTCTTCCAAAAGGACTTTCTAGGTTTTGGACTAAAAATAATAATACTTGCTGAGACTTTGGTCTAGTGAGATTTCCCTGAATAAAGACAAAAGTTTGAACACTGCCAAATGCAAAACAAAGACTGCTTGCTCAGCTACATAGCACAGCACAGCGCACCCCCCATTGTAACTAGGGTGAGGCGTAGGAGGAAGTGCCGGAAGGAGGGCAAAATCAAGGGACGTAGCTCAGAAAGAAAGGAGGAGATAAAAGAGTAAAAGAGATAAAAGAGTAAAACAAAAAACAAAAAAACCCAGAGCAGTCCTTGATTTCCAATTTTAGAGTTTCCGTTCCAACTGAACTGTTTTCTCTCCTCCAGGTCCTTACTACCTCTCCCAGGCTGCACCCCATTGCGCAAGAAGTTGAGGTCCTCAAAGGGTCAGTCCACAAACCAGGAACCAGGCCCTCAGTCACCTCTCCGTAACTTCCCACCTGATTCATTCCTTGTAGCACTGTGTGATGGCCTGGGACTCGGGCTCGGACTCAGAACCAGCGGAATCTCAGTCTGCACCGGATCCTTTGCCTCAGGCATCATCTGACCCAAGTTCCCCTGCAACAAACACCAGCTGGGCCAAGTCAGGGGCCTGAGCCTGCCCTGGCTCCAGATGCAGGGATGAGGAATGAGGAGAGACCTGGGTACTAGCAGGAGGAGTGCTCGCCTTTGGGTGAAACAGGGAGGTGAGTCACCGTGGGATCAGGACCAGCCGCTACCCCGACAAAGATAAAAGGCTGTTGGACTCTGCCCCAGGTTGCGGGAGCAACATTGCTGTATGTTAGATCCTGCCTAAGATCCTGTACCTGTCCTTGCCTGGTATCCTGCCTCGTGTCCTGCCTTGGCCCTGTCGGACTGAGTCCTAGCGGAACCTTTGGATTCTGGACCAGTCCTGGACCGCATTTCACAGGTTATTCCCGGGCCCAGCACACACTGATGAGTCAGAGGTGTCTGGAGCTGTAGGACTTGGCATCTCAGGAAAGTGGGTCTATGGTTCTGGTTCACTTGGTTATTTGAGTCTGGGAGCTCCAGTATTGGGCATAATATCAAGTACTGGGTCTTAGGAACAGACGAGACAGGCTAACAGTAAGTCAGACCATTGGTACATCTAGCTAAGCATTGCCTGTGCTGATTGGTAGCTGTTCTCCTTGTTTTCAGACTCTCCCAGCTCTGCCTGGAGATGCTAGGATATTGACCTTGGGACTTTCTGCATCCAAAGCATATATTCTTTTAATAAACCAAGGCCTCTCTCCAAGAGGTCTGTGCCAAGGGCCTGAACAGCATGGACTCATCCTCTGTATCAAAATCACAACTGGGGTCATGACAACTGCAGTTGCCATGTCAATTATGCTTAGGGCTGGGCAATATTTGGTTTCCAGCTAAACATCACAATAAAACAATATATAATGATGTCTGAAATAAGGATGGAACCCCACGACGGGGTGAGCTCCCGTTACTCGGTCCCTGCTCCTGCCAACCTAGCAGTTCGAAAGCACGTCAAAGTGCAAGTAGATAAATAGGTATCGCTCCAGCGGGAAGGTAAACGGCGTTTCCGTGCGC
This sequence comes from Podarcis cretensis, assembly GCF_951804945.1. Classification (NCBI taxonomy): domain Eukaryota; kingdom Metazoa; phylum Chordata; class Lepidosauria; order Squamata; family Lacertidae; genus Podarcis; species Podarcis cretensis. The sequence continues at coordinate 73,498,148 of NC_137175.1, forward strand.
TGCTCTGGTTCACCAGAAGCGGCTTAGTCATGCTGGCCACATGACCCGGAAGCTGTATGCCGGCTCCCTTGGCCAATAAAGTGAGATGAGTGCCGCAACCCCAGTGTCGGCCACGACTGGACCTAATGGTCAGGGGTCCCTTTACCTTTACCTTATGTAGAGGTGAATGCGGTAACATGCAGGCAACTGCAACTACTTAGGGGTCTAAAACTGATGCATTTTTACTTAATTTTAACATATTGTTAAAACTCTTATTTTATAGTGCAGGGCAACAGAGGCTGCAGGAATCATGAGAGAAGTGATTACCATATTCAGTTTTTCTCATATCATGATTTCTTACAAAGCACAAACACACATTGTGATTTGCGATATATTGCTATGTCAAACATAGGAGCCAACTCCAAGGGGCTGAGCTCTCATCAGTCCCCTCCCATAATAAAATATTTGAGGAGTCCAAGCCCAAGTTGATGGAGCATCTCCACCCCCCACCCACCATCATTCAGCCTGGACACTGAGGTCCAGCTCTGAGGGCCTTCTGGCAGTTCCCTCACAGCGAGAAGTTAAGCTACAGGAAATAAGGAAATAAACAACTCTCTGACTTTTAAAAGACATCTGAAGGCAGCCCTGTTTAGGGAAGTATTAAATGTTTGATGTTTTATCACTTTGTTATTATTAATAATAATAATAATATTTTGTTGGGAGCCGTCCAAAGTGGCTGGGGAAACCCAGCCAGATGGGCAGTGTATAAATATATTATTATTATTATTATTATTATTATTATTATTATTATTATTTCCATTCAAATGATATGTGCGCTGCATCATATGATCAATTAGGCAAGTGGGGCTTACCTCCACCCCTTCCCCCATATTTTATTCAAGTTGGCACCCCTGATGTCAAATATTATGAAACTGCTATCACGATGTGAACTTTCAACTGATTTTGGATGAGGGATCAATACATTGCCCCAGCCTAATCATGGTCTCAATTCATCATTGTGGGACAACTGATTGACTATACTCTTGGCTTTACCCAGCAGTTTTTCCCTGCTTTCAATATATATTTATATAGGATCTACCCTAAATAATTTAATGTGTCCCTTAGGAGTGGTTTCGCTCTGTGATAAGGTATAGCACATCTCGGTACAGAAAACCCATCACACATTTTAATGCCATCACGTTCCTGTTACCAGGCAGGCTGACACTAATGACTACATTTTTTAAATGTGTGTGAAGCATCTTTTATAGCACATGCTGTGTTGGCACCGATGCCCAACACTGAGATGCAATTACTTTTTGTAGTTGTTGTTGCTGAGGGCCAAACTCTAACAAATTAAATTTAGAGAAGGGAAATAGGCTTATATGCAAATGGAATTAAATGCTGACACAAGGATAAAACAACACAGGATTTAAGCAGAGTGGTTCTAACCAATTGCTAAATTTAAAATTGAGGTGACAGATTCATCCGTGCCATTTCATTGCCATCCACGGAGTTAACAAAAGTTGGCCCAGTATGTTTTTTAATAGTCTTGATGCAATGAAATTAAGCAGATAATCAAAGCAAATTAAAAAAAATAAATCATAAATTAAAAGCCCTGCATCAAGGAAATGACTTATTAGCATGTAAGAGATGGGGGGGGGACAGACACTTATGCCAAATGTTGATCACTGACCACATGTTGCAGGCCCCCAAATCCACAGCTGTGCCAACCCATAAGTGTATTGTCTGTAAATTCAGATCCCACATGGGACTTTGCAGACCAAGAATAAGCTATGGAATAAGCCTTAATAGTAATAATACTTAGCATTTATATATTGATTTGCCACTGAAAGATGCTCCAGTCCTGCTTTCCTGGGGGTCACCTACACTGAACTCAACAGAACTTGGTTTTGATTACGCATGTACTGCCCGCACGATACAGGGGTTTGCATCAATTATCTCAGCCTCTCCCCCCAAAAGTATCTATTAAAATGACTATTATGCCACCTTTCTAACAAAATTTCCAGTGGCACTACATACAAACAACAGCAATTAAAACCACACAGCAGCATTAACCCCCCTCCCGCAAACGGTGCCCCAATAAAACAGCAGAGTCAGTCATGAGATCAATTTCAGGATAAGAATGTTTCCAAACATTGTGTTTAAAAAACAGGGAGAAAAGGGGGCTGTTGGATTTCTCTGGGGAGATAATTCAGTAACCCTGAGGGAACTCCTTCAGTTTATTCCATGTGTTAATTTCAGGGTCAGAGGTGTAGCAAGGTCAGGTGGAAAATTTCTTGTCACCTCCCCCCACATTGAAATTATTAAAAGAGGGGGAAATAAGATACGGTCGCAAGTGTTATTTTCTGGTTTATTTACTGAACATTGTGAGCATAAGCAGTTTTGGCTTAGCTGCCCAGGAGGTCGTCTGTGGTGCCCACACACACTGAAGCCCAACTGCTGTCGGCAGCCGCCATGGCCTCCGCAGGCCGCCTCAGCCTCCACGGCCTCTGTGGGTGACCTCTGCAGGCCACCGCTGTGGCCCAAAAAAACCAACCACTGCAGGCAACGGGCTAAGGAAGCAGGCCTCAACAGCATCAGCCCTTGCCTTGCCTTCGCCTCACCCCCAGCCCACAGCCTACTGGCCAGCTGGGTTGGAGGCAGGGCGAAGTTCCCAAGGCAAGGAGGGTGGCATCCGGGACCCGGGAAGCCCCGTCCACCTCTCAGAGAGGAGCTTCAATAAGTTTATTATTTAAATACCAATTTTTTTCCAGTTTGTCACCCCCTCAGTGGTAACACCTGGGGTGTCCCACCCTTACCGCACCCCCCCTTACTCCGCCACTGTTTAGGGTTGCCAGATTGCAAAAGGTGAAAATCGGGGGGGGGGGAGAGAGAGACACAAAAAAGTTATTGAACTTTTGTAGAAGCTTCCCATACATCCGGATTTTCCCAGACCTTTCCTTTCAGCGCTTTCCACCCAGACACAGTTACCAATGGCCGAATCCCAGCTACGTCTGGAAAATTCCAGACATATGGCAACCCTAGTTTATTTAGTACTGACAATTATAGTGCTACGGGACACAGTGAGAAAAAACCCTACACCACCGCCACCTCCAGCCTACCCACTAGGATGGGTATTTTGCTAGTAATTAGAGAATAATCATCGGGGCCGGCCCTACAATTAGGCAAAATGAGGCAGCTGTCTCAAGAGGCAGGCGCTTGGGGGCGGGGAGTGGTGGTGAGGCGCCTGAGGACAATGTTGTACCTGCAGGGAGGATGCTGTCTCATTACCAGCACTGAATTCAACTGATATTCCAATTCACTTCCGTATGTGAAATTGGTGGAAGTGGGGGAATCTTGTTCTCTGCCTCAGGCAGAAAAATGCCTTTGGCTAGCCCTGATAATCATGTATTAACTCACTCCAGCTGCCATTTCATTTGTTCATACCTGCTCATCCATGAAATTATAATTCCTTCTTTCTCCAAAGTTCTTCCTGACCGTGAAGATAACGTTCAGTTCTTCAGTGAGACTTCAGAGCACTTTGTCTATAGTATAAAGACTGTTGTTGCTTTTTCTCGGGCCTAACAAGAACACTGAGGGAGCACTCAGCAAAGTGTTCTCTGGTGAGCCCCTACCTATGTCCGGGACCACCCCTCTCAGCCATGGGCTTACTTAGCAGCAATGGCTGGCATACTCTCTGTACTGAAGTTCTCACCCTGGGCCAGCAGGAGGATACTGTAGATAGTTCAGGTCCACATATGCAAATAAGGGATCAAAAGCGACGTTCAGTGATTGGCTAGTTACAGAAAATTGTTATTATTGCGTTCTAGTGGAGCTCTATATAAGCAGGCTGGCTGAACCCTTCAATTCAGTTCTGTCCTGGCCTGTGAATAAACAAGAGCTGTTTGAAGAATGGCTGTGTCGTCTGATATGTTCACCCACAACTTAACACTCTCCAACATTTCTCCAATGAAAATAGGGAATTCCTATCCCATAATGATAATTTTACTATTTATATCCCACACATCTTATTGGGTTGCTCCGGTTACTCTGAACAGCATCCAACATATATAAAAACATTAGTCATTTTTTAAAAAAACACCACTTCCCTATACAGGGTTGCTTTCAGTCAGCTCAGGGGTTGGATAACTCTATACCCTCCAGCATTTATCTGATGAAAATAGGGACATCTTAAGAAAAAGCAAGACAGTCCGGGATCAAATCAGAAACTAGGGTGGCTTCTCTAAATCAGGGACATCCCTGGAAAATAGGGAGACTTGGAGGTTTGGGCTGGCAACTTCAAGCAGCCATTTTAATTTGCGTGTTCAGACCCAGAAGCCTCCCCCCTAAATAAATGCACACTTGACTCAAATTTTTGGTTTGGTTTTTGGCAGAATTTAGGCCACAACTTTACTGATTACAGAAAGTGACTGGTTGCATAGGCTCTGGTTCGACTAGCTCCCTACCATGCAGGTAGCGCTGACCCAGGGTTTCAGCATAGGTCAGCCAAGGGTGAACACCTAGATAAGCGGAAAGTCAGGAACGGGCTAACTCCGCCACCCAAATGGCCCCCTGGACTCAGGCATGGGCACAACCCCCCCTCAGGGGTTGACCAAACCATCGAGTCCCTGGATTCCTTTAACAGAATACCCTTCACATAGGGATGGCGAGAGCCTTCTCTCATCCCTATCACCCAAACCAGAGCCTATCCGCAACCTTACAAGTTGTGACGATTTGCTACGCGGCAGGCGAAACCCAAATGGCAACAGCCAATCAGCCAAGTGGGGAAAATTGCTGCCGTGCCCCTGTCCCAACAACAGACAACACACAACGGCATAGCAAGGTCAAGCGCAACAAGCCTAAAAGTAGGGAGAGATGGGTGGGTGTTCCAAATGCACGTGCTGAAAGAGGAAGCTCTGGATCACGTGCATGGGCATAAATAGGTCCCTCGAACCATTTGAACTGCGTCCCATTGGCCAAATCGTACCCAGCTTCGAGAGACCTACCAATCGGGTGTTGTGGCTGACCAGTAGCACCCACCCACAACACAGGGTGTCGGTTGTCCAGGTCTCACTGCAACACATGCCCTCTTTAAGGGAGAACCCAATTTGCCACAGTGCCTCAGAGCAATACCAAGTCAGAGGTGTGGTGGAAAATTAAAGAAAACACCTCACAGACACATCTCCCTAGCGCAGGGAGGCCCAGGTCATGGTCAGCACATGTGAGGGTCCCAGCAGCTACTACAGAGTTTCATGTGGTGATACTGAGGCCTGTTTTCTCTGGTCTCATTCAGATACCCATCAAGGTTTGTTGTTATTAGAGCAAGCTGGAAGGAGTTCTGGGCTCGTGGGATTCCTTTTCTCCTTCCACACAAAGGGAGGAGATTTAAAGCTTCTGTTCCTTGTCTCTTCTAAACCCCTCTTTCCTGAGTTCAGAAGAAATGGGAAGCTGTGGTTTAGAACAAATGAAGCACAGAAATCTGGAGGGAGAGAGAGAGAGAGAGAGAGAGAGAGAGAGAGAGAAGCGGGGTATGTGAGTCTGCTAACTTTTGTTCCTAAGAAAGAAGAAACCCTCTTTCTCGCTGGCTATTTTTTGCCATTAATCCTTTCTATACTACCCTTTTCTTCGTAGATATGGAAACACCTTGTAATGCAAAGGAGGAACTGATGCCACTCCGTTCCAAAATCCACAACATTTTGAAGCCCAGAAAAGTCGTTTGTGTGATATCCAGTATCTAATGGACTCCCTTTGCAATGGAAATTAAATTCACACCATCCAGGAACTGACCAGGATTTGGCAAAAAGCAATATACTTGTGGATAACATATTTCCATAGAAGTGAGCTAATTATAATTTGGAATCCTAATATATGGTCCAGCTGGCTGTTCCTCCTGCTGTCTGAAAGCAACAACCCCCTACTTTCGCACAATGAAAAATCATATTTTTCCCGGGTTTGCTGATTTTTGTGGGGGGGTTTTGTTTTTTAATTGTGACTAGTAGCATGTCAGCCTGTCGAAAAGCTTCTGATTGCTTTCCAAATGAGAATCGTGGGGCAGAGGGGAGAGGAAACAAGAAGAAAATGGCTCAATGTATATGCATTTCAGCACTGCCAACCTTTCTCTTTTTTCCCTTTTTAAAGGCTGCTCAAACTCAAGTGAGGGGAACGAAAATCGGTCAAGCAAGGGTTTTGTGACTCACACGGCCCTGTGCAATTAAGAGGCCATTGTCAATTTTAAGATTGTCATAAATCCATTGGAGAATTTGAGACAATTCACAAAACAATTATGATAGAATGAAAAGTGGAGATTGCCCAATCTGCTGAAATGAAACCCAGCTCACTGAAATAAAACACTGGGAGAGAGTGGGGCGGGGGGGGGAGAAAACACCCCTGAAATATGTTGGGAGAATAAAAGGCATATGGAACAGATTGATTGTGAAGTCGCGGTCTTTTAATAATAAAGGTTATTTGGCAGGAAAGTAGAGGGATTTGCCTAGCTCTGAGTGACATTTGGCTAAGTGCAATAGGTCCTTTTTGCATCCAATTATAGGGTAAATGGGGAAACCTACCCAGATGCTCTGGGAGAACAGCTGTATTGTTTTGCCAACTATACCTGTAGCATAGCAGCAAATAAGCGAAATCTCTGCCTTTTAATTATTGGGCTGTCTGCTTTGAAACAGGGTTGGAGTCGCTCTGCACCTGCAAGGACAAATAAATCTGTATAATTCACATTGCAATTTGATGTACAATATTTCAGCAGCTTCCAGGAATCGGAGCATATTGCACATGCATTTATTTCAGAAGGATAGCAAGCTTTTTGGACGAAGGAATAAATTAGCGACAATAGGCCAATTTCTGGTTCCAAATGCAGCCGTTGTTAAATCAAGTGTGGCTTACGCAAACCGCTGAGACAATCAGCATTTTTGGTGGAAACAAGTTGATTCTGGAAAACCTTTGTGCGCATGTGGAAGTGTTAGACTGATAATAACAGTTATTTCTGGGGTTTAATTCGCATAACAAGGGAGGGTTACCAGGCTAGCATTTATAAACACACAGCACATTCTTAAGCATGTTTACTCCAAACTAAGTCCCACCGAGTTCAGTGGAGCCAAATAAATGTGATTAGAATCAGATCCTTATGGTCTTCATCTGTATCCCATTGGAGAACAGTCTTATTTACGGTCTCAGCGCTCAGTGAACACCTCAGGAATCTTGGTACTTAACTGGAGCCAGAGTTCAACACAGTTTTGTCACAGAATTAACGTAAGGACACAGTCTCTGGCCTCCTTTGGGAGGAAGGATCGGATATAAATTAAATAAATAACAATGAAAATGGACTATTGATACATCGCAATGTGCATCGTTTTCAGTTTCCCAGTGCCTGCAGGACAGAATAGAAACTACACAGACCCTCCAAGTATCATTAAACTACATCTTTCATTAGCCCCAGCCAGCATGAGCAACGGTCAAGGGTATGTTGTAGTCTACAACATCAGGAAGATGCCACATACAGTAGGCCATTCCTGCATGAGAGCCAGGTTTGAGGGTCCCTTGGCAGAATGCCCTGTGGTGGGTTCCCCCTTACAGCAGGGACCCCCAGCTCAGACCCTCCAAGTGTCCTCATTTTCCAGGGACAGTTCCAGATTTACAGAAGCTGTCCTGGTTTCTGATTTGATCCCAAAATATCGCGCTTTCCCTTAGGACATCCCTATTTCCACTGGAGAAACGTTGGAGGGTATGACTACATGTCACTTAAGGTAAAAGTAAAGGGACCCCTGACCATTAGGTCCAGTCATGGCCAACTCTGGGGTTGCGGCGCTCATCTCGCTTTATTGGCCGAGGGAGCCGGCATACAGCTTCTATTGTCATGTGGCCAGCATGACTAAGCCGCTTCTGGCGAACCAGAGCAGCACACGGAAATGACGTTTACCTTCCCTCCGGAGCAGTACCTGTTTATCTACTTGCACTTTGACATGCTTTCGAACTGCTAGGTTGGCAGGAGCAGGGACCGAGCAATGGGAGCTCACCCCGTCACGGGGATTCGAACCGCCAACCTTCTGATCGGCAAGTCCTAGGCTCTGTGATTTAACCCACAGCACCACCCGCGTCCCTACATGTCACTTAGGGGGCACATAATACATCTTCAGCCTCATATCCATCTATCACTTGATGCTTCTAGACTAGATGTTTATTCTGAAATTATCGTTTTTATTCACTCACTTTTCACAGGGCTTCTACAGAAATCATTCTCCTATGCTTTCCCTGTGTCCAAGCCAGCAGACCACAGCAGTGGCAGCTGGTCTTTCTAGATCCCCACGGCTTGCCCTACCATTAGGCAGAGTGAGCTAACCCCCTCAGACAGCAGAACCCTTGGCTGCAACCCTCTATCGGAAGGCTGAGCTCTGTGCACAACATAGCGTTTCCTGCACCTCCATAATTAGTACGCATCCTCATGTGCAGCAGAGGACACTTTCCCAAAATAAGCTTCTATTGTCAGCCCAGCCAGCTCCTGTACATTGAATGATGTGTTGAATCCACTGCTTTATGGTAGTGAGATATGGGCAACTTACACCTACCAGGAACGATGCCTCAATGTATTCCACATGCATTTTGTCATGAAGATTTGGGGCATCACATGGCAGGACAGAAGCTCAAAGATGTGCTCTGCCAAGCTCACATTCCCAGCATGTTCCCACTCCTGTCTCAGCAACGTCTATCTTGGCTTTACCATGGGGACAGAATGGAAGATGGCGGGATCCCCAAGGACATGTTCTACAGGGAGCTGGCTTCAGGCACCAGGACCGTTGGCGGACCAACTCTGTGTTACAAAGATGTCTGAAAACATGACATGGAGGCTGGCGACATTAACCCTGCTGTGTGGGAATCCCTTTCAGACAACGACAGCGCCTTGAGATAAATCAGCCAGGTTGTGTATCCACAGCAGTGGCCAGAGGATGAATGACCACTGGGAAGAGCACAGAGAGAAGAAACGCCTTGGTGCATCTGCAGCAGCACAACTGGACACCTTCATCTGCCCCAGCTGCAACAAAACATGTCTCTCCTTTATCAGTCTCTACAGCCACAGGACGAGCTGTTTGACTTCACCCACAAAGGCTTACTCCTCCATCGTCTCCCAAGACAGACAGATGCCAACCATCAAGCATATGCCATTTCACAGAATGATCAGAAGGCTATCTGTGCTAGATCTGTGCTGAAAGGAGGTTTTACATGGGAAAGTGAAGCAACAGTACCAAATTCTGTAAAGTTAAAGAAAATTCAGGATAGGATATGTGGGCACAGACATCCCTTCAGGTACCCTTATAAAATCTAAATGCTATTGACTTTCAGTCACGTTAAGAATCAATTGACCATGGAGATGCCATTGAGTCCTCCTGCATCTGCCAAGGGAGAAATATAATTATGACAGCAAAATATTCATCACACTCACTGCAGTAACACAGGCTGAGATTTTCAGGGGGCATTTCTCCCAGAATAACTGAAGACCCTTGACATCCAAGCAGCTTTCCAGATAATAATTGTTTTTACCCCATACTTTGTTTTTCTTATATTTGTTCCTATGGTTTATCCAATTTCCCCAGCAGAGAGCACATTTTTATGGACGACTACTGAATTGGAAGAACAGGAACCACACAGGAAGAATCCAATAACGGAATGATTTGAAGGGTAAAGTAGAGAATGGTTTAACGTGGCGAGGTGAAATTCAGAAGAAATAACTGCTTAACCCTATAAAAGGAGAAGTTGCCACAGGGGGAAAACTAGCAGACTTAAATATCTGAACATGCAGACTCAGCTAAGGCATGATGGTAAGCGATAGTTTAGTGTCACAGAAATGAGCCTGCTTGTGCTTCTCCGCTTATCCTCCAACATGACCATAACCATGAGAGAAACATAAGAAGTTTGTTCTTGCATCCTAAGTAGGCCAAACTGTGCTTAGTTTTAAAAAATAGCTTATTGAAACAAGCCAAGTTCAGACCATGGTTTCTGATGCTGGCTTCCTTCAATAAACCGTAGTTTAAACTAAACACATTTCCTGGCTCAAATATAATAGCAAACTATAGTTTGTTGTTGTGACATCAGAGGAAGAGGTGGGAGCACTCATGTCCAAGCTTGAACAAGTTTGTTTCCCTAATTCTAAACTATGGCTTAGCATTATGCCAAAAGTGAACCATTGTCTCGACATTTTCAATTACATCTCTCCCTCCCTCTGCACAAGCAACTTCGCTAACTGACATGTGGGTTGGCAAACAGTGCTGTAATTTTCCAATGTGATCCTAAATCTGATACCTGATGAGTCAAAAGTACTTAAAGTTGTGAGAAAAAATATGCATAAAATATTGATTTCATTAAAAATGTTAAGGACTACTTAATCCAACAGCATTTTATACGTGTGCATATTTATTTCCATATTTGCATATCTGTTTGCATATATCTTGTAACGATGAATGTTAATTATACTTTTAAAATCATTTATAAATTGTAACCAAGCCTGTTGTATGAATTTGGGGCCGGGGGGCAAGGGGGGAAGAACACATTCAAGTGCCATTAATTAGAAACTGCCATTTAAGGCACGATGAAACAGCAAACCTCATATCAGGAAAATATTGAACTCTTGACAAATAAAAAAACCCCAGCAAGAATTATTAACTTGGCTAGCTCATTAAGTGGAATCTTGCGAGCAAAGCACTAGGCATTCCTAAGTACACTTCACGGTACTCAACAAAGACTGTGGGGAGTCAATACTGACCACCAAAAACGTTCAACTTTGGTGTGAGTTCACCTTGCCGAGGTGGGGGGGGGTCTTTTGTAAATAAACTGGGGGAGGGCACTGGGAATTTGGAATAATCCACAAGGGCACCCTTCTCAGGAAAGTTTAATGGCAACTGCTGCCAAATGATGTGAGCTGAATTACACGACAATTGGATTTGAAAACAGGCTCCAAGCAATTTCAATAAGAAGCATTAATATGGTGTCATATCTGAAGTTGTTTACAAAGGAGCACTAAGAGAAGCAATTGGTGACAGGCAATCACAGCATATGTTTTGTTTTGTTTCTCTATTGTCCACAATAACTGTAAGCATCAAACAAAAGTAATGAATTTGGATGTAATCCTATGATAGCTGTGGGGTTTTAAGTAGGGTTGCCATTCGCTCAGATTTTTCTGGGCGTATCTGGAAAACGGCAGCCAGCAGCAGTGTCCGGGTGAAAATCGGACCAATGTCCAGGAAAATGTCCACTTGGGGCAGTGCTGATTTTCCATAAAAAGCTCAACAACTTTTCTGTCTGGGTTTTCACTGTTTGAAATATGGCAACCCTAGTTTTAGGATAAGGCAAATCCAGCATACATCTCTCCCAGAAAGCAAACATCCTTGAACAAAAAGACCAGAAGCTACTGCTGTGCTCCTTGTATTTAAAGCATGGTTTGGTTTCACATGGTGTGTAAACCCAGGTTGGTGGTTTTCTCCCCAAAGAAACCATGAGTGTTAAACCAAGGACAAATCTCGGCTACAGCTAGGAATGGAAGCAGGTGTTGTTTTCTGTTCTGCCCTGTATTAATCCCATGCAGCACTGTTTTCCTTCTGCTGCAGTTCGTCTTCCTCCAAAACATATGTATGTTTGCCTCACTGTCTGATGTGGTGAAATTGACTCAATTCACCATGCAATTGGTCCGTTCCAAGCAATAACCTTCCCCTACAAACATGCAGATAGTTGCTTCTGTCATTGAACTCCTGTTACCATTAAGGCATTTGTCTTGATGTTTGACCAAAATCTACCCTCCTGCAACATTAGCCCATGAGATCCAGCCCTGACTTCTGAATCAGCAGAGATCAAGTCTTTGCCCTTCAAGCATTCAAGGTACCACTGTACCACCTAAGAGGAATCACAGAAGTGAACAAAAGGTGTGGATTCGGGAAGCTGGGAATGGGATAGCAACCCTCTTTCCTCCTTCTATTGTAGTTTCAGCCGCTGTAAATTTGCATTCTAACAGCAGCTCTGAATGCTTCTGTGGTGTCTCTGCAGGTTTGCAACAAGCTGCATTGCTGCTGTCAGCTTATAGTGTAACGGAGACATAATGTCATGGTTAAGGAGTCCCTATACACCTGTAATGAAATGATGTTGTTCTCATGCCGTATCTTAGGAAACAGTATCCCAGCGCTAGTTTAGCACTTGACATATCGGAATGACACCATGCTGACATTTCATTTCAATGCACAGAGGGGTTCCCGGACCATGCGCTCGAGACAAACACTGGCAGGTTTCGGAAGGGAGCAAAAACCAAAGGCAGCTTGCCATGGCTACTTGGATCAAGCGGGCCTAAACCCTGAGTGTGAAACAGGGGTCCCTACTCCCAAACCAAATATAGCACTTTGTGTTTTAACAGCACTGCAGTGGCAATCCTTTTGGCCACCCTCCACTCACACCTGTAGCAGATCCTCCAAGTGACCCTTTTTTCCAGGGACAGCCCCAGATTTACAGATGCCACCCCAGTTTCTGATTTGATCCCAGAATGCTTCACTTTTTGGTAGGATGTCTCTTATTTCCACTGGAGAAATGTTGGGCGGTACGGAGTTACCTGACTCCCAAGCCATCTGCAGATAGCCCTGTATGGAAAAGTTTTTATGTTTAATGTTTTATAATTGCGTGCCTCTCCTAAGGGGGCCCCCGCACCAGGGCAATCTAGATGGATTTTATTTATATCTATAAGATTTTTCAGACTTTGGCTGTGAACTGGGGCCCTACAAAAAATAATAATTCAAGTTGTGCCCCACTGCTTCAAATTGGGCCCCAGTGGTTAGCCCTGAGTCTCATAGTTGCTGGGCCTGAGTTGCCCTGCCCTTGCATGAAGTCTTGGGTTTGCAATTTTGAGAGCGGGGAGACTGCAGCACTGAGGAGAGGGCAGGCTGGTGAGCCCCCCTAGAATTAGAGGCCCAAGTTGCCCTGCCCTGGCATGAAGTCTTGGGTTTGCAATTTTGGGAGAGGGGAGACTGCCTGCTGGGGAGCGGGTGGGCTGGCGAGGCCCCCTACATTTAGCCTAAATCCAGCACTGGGGACACAATAGTTCTCTATCCCCGCTCTAGCACCTTAGGCCTTGCAAGACCAGGGTTTTGTGTACTGTATTTCACAAGCTCTGCAACATGGACTGTTCCTCTAGGGCTCCCTTCAGGCTATAATAACAACCTGCAATGCAGGAATATTTTGCCCAACATGGGGCTCAAACCCACAACCCTGGGAATAAGAGTCCCATGCTCTACTCACCCAGCTATCCCAGATGGGTGACTGAAGTAGACCGTCACCTTTCCACCACAGAACTTGATTACCATCTTGCCTTGTGCTTGGTAGAATATACACAACACAAACTCTAACCTGGGCTGGCACCTTTGGGCAAAGGGAATATGGTATATTATTTCATAAAAGCTTATTTCAAATGGCACTTAATTTTATGGGGGGGGGGGTTGCTATCAGTATTCTAAAATGCCTCAAAGAGTAAAGGAGACCATTTTGCACCTTCATTATATCTCTCAAACCACAATATTAAAGAGACATTTGCTTGGTAGTTTTAATCATCCATCAAGCATGAAAGTGGATATTATCCACTTCATAATGATTTGTGATGGTTCTGAATCAACCAATATACCAAGAACATGCAAATTAGATGAGCCATAGATTAAAGTTTTGGATATGTAATGGAAGAAATCAGAGCAAAACAGTAAAGTAATAGCAAGAGATATATGGGGGAAATAATGAACCAATGAAATACAAGTGTGTTCTATAAAATTCCATTTAACGATCATTCCAACAACATCTGCAAGTATGAGAGAAATGTTATATGAGAACAGTAATATATTAGAGCCTCATAGAATCATAGAGCTGGGGGGGGCAAACAGAGTTGGAATCATGGGGGCACAGGACCATAGAGTTGGAGGAGCATAGAGCCCAACCCTCTGCTCATTCAGGAAACCCAGAGTTACAGCATCTCCAATGGATCGATGTCCAACCTCTGTTTGAGGACTTCTAGTGAGGGACAGCCCAAAGCACAAACATTGGTACTAGCGTTGAACTCTGCTCTTACCACAAAGGAGTGTCTACTAAAGTTAAATGGTGGTCTACCCTCCTGTAATTTACACCCATTAAATCTAGTCCTGTCCTCTGAGGCAGCAGACTTTGCCTTCTTCTATGTGGCATCCTTAGTGCCATCATGATTTTCCCTCTGTTTTCTCTTCTCTATGCTGAACCTACCCATTTTCTTCAATCTTTCCTCACAGCTTGCTGCAGCTGTTATCTGCTTGACATCACCTCAAGTTGGGCCCTGATATAATCATGGGTAGAAAAAAAAATGAGACTTGCAGATGTAATGGACAGCCATGTATCCCTGTGAGCATCTGTGCTACAAATATGAAGCGGAGAAAGCCCTTGTGTGGACTTCGGTTCTCCTGGACGCTGTCTCTGATTCGCACCACTAGCTGCAGCAACTTCAAAAGAAACAATTAGAAAGAAGCAAATGCACATATTTCAAGGAAGAATGGGGAGTAAAGACTGCTAATTGGAGAGATCTCTGATAAAGAAGACGGGTCGGATAAACAGGAATATATCATGAGAAGACACACCAAGGCTCGGTATGTCAGCAACGGGACTGGATGGGGGGGGGGACTTTCCTTTCTTTCTTTTATGTGATTAACCAATAATCTCCCTCCCACAAGTCAGAAATGTCGCTTAAATGACCTAAGCTGGATGATTTAAGACTGTGTGGAGATAATTTTTAACCAAAAGCATGTTTTAAGGAGATCGTGGAAAGTACAAGAGCTTTGGGATGACACAGTAAAAAACAGCGTCGCCATTTTGGCAAGTTCTGTCGAAAGACTTATGTCTGGGAGGAGGAATGCATTTGTTTTCATACAGCAGGCGAACCTCCTCAGAGGACAAAAGAAGGGACAGATTTGTGAAGATTAATGGTGGAAAGAGTGCTTTTATTTATGGAAGTGATGATACATGGAAACCATCTCGATAAGGTTATTGGACGAACGGAAAAATTCACACAGGATTACAATTTGTGTTTACCTGCTTAAGGAGATTATTAGAAGAGATCACAAAGAAAATAACAAGAGGAGATGTGGAAACAGCAAGATAGGACTGAATAGAATTGTGAACATTATTTGGACAGATTTGTGGACATTAATGCAGCAGCAAGAAGATGATTGGAATCCCCTTCGGAACTTGAAATATGGGTACCCCCAACAAAAATTTAAAATTCGGCTTTGTAATTCGGAATTTATGTGATGTGATTTGATTTGATTTGATTGGTCGGTTAATAAAAATTATTTTTTAAAAAAATGAAGCAGAGAAGGACCATAACTCAGCAGTAGAGCATCTGCCATGCTCACAGGAGTCATGTTTAATATCTGCTATCAGCAGATCAGGTTGGGGAGGTTCACTCTTTGAAATCCTGGAGAACCACAGGTCAGGGTGGACAATACTGATTCTGAATAAGGCTGCTTCCTATATTCCTAAAGGAATCAATTATCAGGGCTTCTAAGTATAAAACCTCTGGATTTATCATAGAATGGCTCCAATTGGAGCAAGTGCTCCAGTTGGAGAACAGCCTTTACAAAAGGTGTTGTGGACTTTGAAGGAGCACGAACTAAGGGCAATAAGGAGAAATGAGCTAAGAGGAATGCACATTTGGCAAACCCTCACTGTGATCAACTCCTGCCAGGACATAGGATGTGTGGATCCAGAATTGGCCTGCACAGTCACTTACAGACTCACTGACCAAATTCATGGAAGACAATCTTGCTTGGCTACAAGTGATCACCAAAGTGAAAGAAAATACTGTATAATGGCTCCAACTAAAAATGCCCAGGATGTACACACACAAAAATGAAATCCTCTGCAGTCAGAAATGGTGTAACCCATTTTACATCAAGACTCTACCATTTTATTCTTCTGTCTGTAAATATGAAGCTACACAGGATGGGGAAAGACACGGAACCTGGCTGCACCTCTCTGCTTGAGAGGAAATACTCCAACCAAGCCCTTTAAAGTTAACAGATTTGAAAATACACTTGATGTGGCTGCTGTGCTGTGAACATCTGCTGGAAAACTCTAATATCAGTACAGCGCTGACGGCATCAATCAGGTGTCTTCAGAGATGCTTCATTTGATTGTTTAGAGAGATGAAAAAGTAAACAAAGTTAGCAGACTAAGCAATTTCAGATATGTACAGTACATTAATCAATGTAGAATGAACAGCTTTTGACTTGGGGTGTAATGGGTTATATGACACACTCTAAACAAATTGACAACAGAGGCCGACCTGTAATGATGAATCAAATATCACAACTGCTATATTAAAAGGAGTGTTGGAATTTTTTTAAAGCTAGTATCTTCTTCTAAGAAAGGAGGGGGAAGTGTCTACAAATTTGAATTGGTTGTGAGGAAAATCTCACGGAAAGCATATATATATATATATGACCTTGAACGTGACAAAACTTCACGGAAGGGTCAAGTTTATGAAAGAGCTTCCATTTAAAGTTATCTGAGTATTGCCTAAACTGGTTTTCAGAATGAAATACTAGCTGAAGTTTGTATTTACTTCATACACAATCACTTTAACCTTGCCATTTGCACAGCAGATGTCTTCTTTCACAAGACTACAGAAGCTATGGGCTATAAATCTTTATAAGATAAGCTGTTCATTCCTTGTTTGTCAAAATGCTGCAAGGAACTGCATCAAAGAAAACAATTGCCAACTCGAGGCAAATACTAAGTGCTGATCACGCAGTCCTCACTCGGATGCAGCGAGTTTTGCCTGAAAGAAATATTGTGCGTTGGGGACTGCCATAAGAAAGCCTCAACTTCATTCAGTCACCAAGGTAGTACATTCCTTTACTGGAGGAATAGGGGACATGTCCAGGAGTTGTTGAACTCCAGTTCCCATCACCAGCCCCAGCCAGCATGGGATAATGGGGGGGGGGGTGTTTAGGGCCACAGTTTCCCATCTGCATTTCAGGGCCAGTACACACAAATGCAACACACCATTGATTACCATTATGTGTATGGTGGAAATTCTCTTGCTGCTATTTGAAGTGGGTTAGCTCATTCACGCATACAAAACAGCACCCCTAGATGCTGCAGTCAAAGTCCTGTAGATTCATGTGTGAACCTGGGGCCTAATGGCTTTCTGCTGGATGTGTGAACAAACTCCATAGGACAGCACTTTGTTTGGGGAGCTGTGAAGTAATGAAGTAATCTCGTATAATTTTGGGATGTTTTTCCTAAAGATATTGACCTTATTAGGGAACAGAGAGCTACTGAGATATACTCTGCCTTTCTATAAGCAACTACCTATTCGAATGTAAATCCAACCTGGAACATCTAAGGTTAAAATGGAATTGAAAAGTGGAGTTCCGTGCTGAGGTCCACATGAAACTGCTAGATTTGTGACTTACTCAGTAGCAAGGTATGTGCTGATTCAGAACTGCAGACCCTCCACGTGTTCCAATTTTCCATGTACGGAGTTACAGAAGTCATCCTGGTTTCTGGTTTGATCCCAGACTGTCCCACTTTCCCTTTGCACGTCCCTATTTTGAAGTGAGAGCTGGACCATAAAGAAGGCCGATCGCTGAAGAATAGATGCTTTTGAATTATGGTGCTGGAGGAGACTCTTGAGAGTCCCATGGACTGCAAGAAGATCAAACCTCTCCATTCTGAAGGAAATCAGCCCTGAGTGCTCACTGGAAGGACAGATCCTGAAGCTGAGGCTCCAATACTTTGGCCACCTCATGAGAAGAGAAGACTCCCTGGAAAAGACCCTGATACTGGGAAAGATGGAGGGCACAAGGAGAAGGGGACGACAGAGGACAAGATGGTTGGACAGTGTTCTCAAAGCTACCAGCATGAGTTTGACCAAACTGCGGGAGGCAGTGGAAGACAGGAGTACCTGGCGTGCTCTGGTCCATGGGGTCATGAAGAGTTGGACACGAATAAATGACTAAACGACAACAACATTTTCATTAGAGAAATGTTGGAAGGGATGGAATAGCACGTCTCTTTTCATCAGAGAAGCATTGGCTGGGATGGAGCTGTGGCACTGCCCTTCTGATGCTGGCATCACTTCACTGCTGCTTACAGAGCCAGGGCCAGGGTGGGGCAGGAGCACACAGGTACTCTGATAGGAGTAATACGACCAATTTGGTGCTCCTATGAGTGCAACCACATGGCCTTCTCTAGGCAAGCAGCAATCCCAGCACTGGAGGCAGGAAAGTGACTCTGCCTCACCACACAAATTGTTACTGGGCTTATTTACAACAGTAACAACAACAACAGGCTTCAGTGAGTCTGTTGGATGCTAAACAGATTTGGATTACTGCAATGCGTTCAACGTGGGGCTACCTTTGAAGGTGACTTGGAAACTACAACTAATCCAGAATGTGGCAGCCAGACTGGTGACTGGGAGTGGCTGCCGAGACCATATAACACCAGTCATGAAAGATCTACATTGGCTCCCAGGACATTTCCAAGCACAATTCAAACTGTTGATGTTGACCTTTACAGCCCTAAATGGCCTCGGTCCAGTATACCTAGGGCACGTCTCCACCCCCATCGTTCAGCCTGGACACTGAGGTCCAGCTCTGAGGGCCTTCTGGCAGTTCCCTCATTGCGAGAAGTGAGGTTACAGGGAACCAGGCAGAGGGCCTTCTCAGTGGTGGCGCCCGCCCTGTGGAATGCCCTCCCATCTGATGTCAAGGAAATAAACAACTATCTGACTTTTAGAAGACATCTGAAGGCAGCCCTGTTTAGGGAAGTTTTTGATGTTTGATCTTTTATTGTGTTTTTAGTATTCTCTTGGGAGCCGCCCAGAGTAGCTGGGGAAACCCAGCAAGATGGATGGGGTATAAATAATTTATTATTATTATTATTATTATTATTATTATTATTATTATTAAAATTGAAGTATTCAGACATACAAACTGTCGGGGGTGTAAGGTCACTGAAGCCAGTTTAATAGCATATTTGGGAACTGTCGGGTAGTGACTTCATTTGGCAGAAGGTAGAAAGAACAATCAGTTATATTTACAGGACACCAGATGACATGACACCCCAGCTCCTTTGCCATCCTTGGTTATTTTTCCAGCACACAATTGGCCTGAGATAAATGCGTGCAATCAGGGCTACGAAGAGACATTCTAGCCTCTGCGGAAGTTGACAGCTTTAATTTATCGTGTCCTTGGCTGCTCTGTTGTTTCGCAATGCTTTTAGATAGTTTTAAATGTTGCTGTCAATTGTTGTTGTTTTTAATTGGAAAATTTATTAGTATTAAAAGACAGTATAGATTTTTTTAAGTGGGGGGATTCAATGTGGAAGTCATGAGATGTGTCCGAAGCATGGAAATCCGTAACCTTGCCTACAACAGCAATGTGTTAGAACTAGCCTTTTCTGCCATGGTGCCCAGCTTTTAACATATGAGTGTTTTATCATTGGAGCATCTAGCCGGGCAGCCAATAAGCTGGAAGTTCAAATCTCACTGCAGTTTGATCTTTTATGAAATAGGCCCCATGGGGGAGATAGCAAACAGCCAGAAATTTGGGAGAGGGATAGTTCAGCATTACCAAAATTCTCCATCCACCGACTCCATTCCCATCTCTGAAGTTTACTCTATATGAGTTGTGTGCTTCAAAGGGGAACACTTGGAAAAGTTCTCTACTCCGGTCAATACATCTAACCAAGAATTATGTGCCTTATCTGAAATCAAAGCTACATCTACCTTCCTCTCCATAGCTAAGCATTTGGCTATCTTATCAAAAAGTGTCATTAGATTAGTTTGAAGGAATTGATTGTCAGCTTGACATGAATGATTGAATGAACAGGCAGTGTTACTTATCACACAGTTCTTTGCTAGCGGACAGCAACAGGCTTTCTAATTAGGTGGCCTGAGTGCTATGCTTGGAATTGAAGTTGAACTGATTCAAAGATAATTTAGTGGTGCTCCTGGATTTTATGCATGAAACCTGCTCTTCATTTAAATCCCTTGCAGGGTGGAGAAGCATCTCCTTTTCTCCAGCCCTCTAAGACAGTTTTGTTTTCCCGTGATTGTTATTACTAATGGGCATCAACAACAGTATTCTGTGAAGTGTGGGCACATTCTCAAACCTTTCCTGTTGTGAAATTAATGTATCTGCTAAATTAATTTAAACAAAACAATGCAGAAAGCTCTCCCTATGATGGTTGGATAGTGTTTTCGAGGTTACCAGCATGAGTCTGACCAAGCTGCGGGGGGCAGTGGAGGACAGGAGTGCCTGGCTTTCTCTGGTCCATGGGGTAACGAAGAGTCGGACACGACTAAACGACTAAACAACAACACCAACAACAACATGAGTGCAATATCCCCAACACCACTATCTAAACCAGGGTTTCCTAAACTTGGGTCTCCAGCTATTTTTCGGCTACAATTCCCATCATCCCTGACCACTGGTCCTGCTAGCTAGAGATGGTGGGAGTTGTAGTACAACACCTGGAGATCCACATTTGAGAAACCCTAGTCTAAACTTAGTAGTGCTGTTCCACAGTTTTCTCATGCACATTTATCAAAAGCAGCACATGTCATGACCCAGGACCTTGCAGCTGAGGACTCAGACGAGAACAAGCTTTAGACTACTTCCTGAGGGAGAATAACCACCAGGACCCTCCCAGCAGGACACAGTCCTGTCACCATCCTCTGCCTCAAAAGATGAGTCATTTGCAGTATCTCTGGCCCCAAAGTCTTATCAAAGATAACCCTTGCAAAATAAGGGAAGGTCCCTTTAATCAGCCGGCCAACTCTTCCAGAGAGGCGGAGCCTACCACAACTCAAGCCTTGTTGGCCAACAAAAGGCATCAGACAAGCCTAGCACCCCGCAGAGACAACTTTCCTGCTGCCTTAGTAGGGCTCCTTGGAGCTCTCCAAGGTCCTGATTTTGGCTTGTGACTGGATATTGCCTGCTTCCTCTGTTTGAGCCTCAGGTGCCCACAGAACTGGACAAGAGGCAGTGAACAGGGTGATCCTATGCATGTCTACTCAGAAGTAAGATCCACTGAGTTGTGCGTGTAGATAATTGTGACCTCAGGCTGCAAACTGGAATGCTTTTCTTAGCGGGAAAGCACCGTCGAACGTAGAGGGACTTGCTTTCCATAGGGGGGTTCTGCATGGGGCTGCCTTTAAAAACTGTTTGAAAACTTTGATTAGTGCACAATGAAGAGGGCAGAGTTTTGACTGCCTCTGCTCACTCAAACTACATTGTAAGGAAGTTTTTAATGTGTGACATTTTAATGTATTTTTTTATCTTTGTTGGAAGCTGCCCAGAGTGGCTGGGAAAGCCCAGCCAGATGGGCAGGGTACAAATAAATTATTATTATTATTATTATTATTATTATTATTATTATTATCATCATCATCATCATCATCATCATCATCATCAGGTTCCCACCCCCCAAAATAAACCTTCACTGGCTATTCATTTCCAAGCCCAGCCCAAAGCTCTAAATAGTTTGCAAGCCTGAAGGTGCATCTCTCTTTATATTATACTGCTGGGATAGTTCAGTTGGTAAAAGCAGGAGACTCTTAATCTCAGGGCTGTGGGTTTGAACACCATGTTGGGCAAAAGATTTCTGCATTGCAAGGGGTTGGACTAGATGAACCCCGTGGTCCCTTCCAACTCTACAAGTCTATGACTTGATGATTCTCGCTAGATCAGTGCTTTAAGATCAGTGGAAGGGGCTCTGCACTTAGGAGAGGCTTAGTTGGTGGTGACATGGAATGGAGCCTTCTCTGTTATGCCTTCCTATTTGCTCCCCTTACTGCAGGAGCAGACAACCTTTCCCAGCCCAATGGCTGCAGTCCCTGGTGGGCAATCTTCTAAGAACTGTAGGCCAATAGTGGGTGTGGCCAGGGACATACATTGGTGCAGCTCATGAGGTCCTTCCTTCTGGGCCACAAATTCTCTTCAGAGGCATCACACACGCCAAGGAAACAATTTGTGTGTCTTATGTTGGAACAAAGGAAGCTGCCTTTTACCAAATCAGACCATTGGTCCATGTAGCTCAGTATTGTCTACAGTTTTTCAGGGTTCCAGACAGGGACATTCCCAGTCCTACCTGTAGATGACAGGGGTTGAACCTGGAACTAAATAACTGCCCTGCCTCTGCATTGCAAGTCTTCCCTAACTGTAGAACCAGAAACATCCCTGAACAAGCACACTGTGGTTTTTAACAACAACAACATAGATTGCTTTACTGTAAAGATCTTAAACATTGCTGAAATAAACTCGGAGTCCTGCAGTGATTTCATGCTCTTTATTGCAGCTTGTAAAATAGTGATTGAATTGCCCCCCAAACCTAAGGCTTTTATATACATTATTTACACAATGAGTCCCATCTGATTGGCTGATTCTGCTTTCCACCTGCAGCCTGATTGGTCTTTTCCTGCAGGCCAATCAGTTGTTGCATTCTATGATCCTACCAGCCTAATAGGCTTGTTAACTTCCTCCTGGAGCCTGATTGGTCTTTTCCTGCAAGCCAATCAGTTGTTGCATTCTAGGATCCTACTTGCCTATTGTTCTAGAATCCAAGCTTAGTACATAACAGTTGCGGATATGAAGTAAAATACAGTCGTACCTCGGAAGTCGAATGGAATCTGTTCCAGAAGTCCATTCGACTTTTAAAATGTTCAGAAACCAAGGCGTGGCTTCCGATTGGCTGCAGGAAGCTCCGGCAGCCAATCGGAAGCCGCAGAACCCGTGTCGGACATTTGGGTTCCAAAGAATGTTTGCAAACCGGAACATTCACTTCCAGGTTTGTGGCATTCCGGAGCCAAAACGTTCAACTTGCAAGGCGTTCGACTTCCGACGTACGGCTGTATTATGAAGTCATGTTCACTTTAACAGGTCATATTTAAGCACATGGTTATGCCTCCTTCTGAAATAAGTGCTTATCTCTGACTGACTGCACACCGTACACTTAAAGCACATCCTCCCCGCAAAGGAAACCTGGGAATTGTGCTTTGTAAAGGGTGCTGGGAATTGTAGCTCTATGAGGGTAAACTACCATTCCCATATTCTAGGGGAGGTACTTTAAATGTAATATATTTTATGGTGGGTACACAACCTTTGTTTTGATGGGGTTTTTTAATTTAGGCATGATGGACGTTACATTTTTTTTAAAGTAAATATGAGGTTGGTGGGTTTTGTACAGATAAACAATTCTGCATTCACAAGAAATATGAATGAATGACATTTATAACAGGCCTTCTACTAATTAAGTAGACTAGAAATAAGTTTTCTACTTATTTTGGTCCGGTATCCCAAACTCAAACATACATACACACACACACCCCACTAGCTTATAACAAAAACAAACCTCAAAGCTGCTAATGAGAAAAATAAAAACGATTAAATCATCAGTACAAGCAATTAAAAGCAACTTTAAAAAACTTTAAAAAATAAAAAAATAAAATCAACAACATGCTAAAAAAACCAAACCCAGATTAAAACACCTGCCAACAGTCTGCATATCTGGATAGGCTTTTTCTTATCGAGATATAAACATACCATAGCAATTATGAATGAGTGTGACAGTCATACTAGTAGTTCTGTGTCTTTAGGATTATTACATAACTGGAGTAAAATTCACACATTTACCAGCTGACCACTAGATGGAGCAATTTCATGTAATAAGTAAAATCTTCAGCGCTTCAAACCTGAACACCGTCCCAGTACTAATTTTTCCCATTTAAACCACAGAACATTGTGAAATGTCTGTCCTTACAGTACAAGGAACTAAGAAGTTAACATAAACAAACTACATTATATAATGCTGAGGTGGTTTGTTTGTCCGTTTGTCACTGTCAACACAGCAACAGGAACTGCAAGAAAAGATAGATTTAAAAGTACAGTACTCTAGTTTTTTAAAAAAAATTAAGCGATTTCCCCATTTGATTTAGCTTCATATGGGCTTGTGTACTGTACATGCTTCATAAATTTAACAAGACCAAATCCAGCGTTTTCAAAGTTGTTACATACACACTGATATCAGATTATCAGACTGGTGTATTACAGTATTTTAATATTTTTTTTGAAGCTGCCCAGAGTGGCTGGGGAAGCCCAGCCAGATGGGCAGAGTATAAAAATATTACTATTATTATTATTATTATTATTATTATTATTATTATTATTATTATCCAACTTCCTTTTAAATCACAATCACTTCATTTCTACAACCCCCACATATTCTCTTATTTCTGCTAAATATCTTGCTTCAGAGATTTCTACTTCTTTTTAAAAATTGTATTCACATTTCTACCCTGCTTTTCACACAATACCTTCCCCTTCTCTATTTCCACCAACATGCGGAGGACTCAAAATGTCTACCGTTGCCATTTGTGGCTCTTTTTTTAAAAAAATAATTAATAAGTTTTTATTAAATTTCACATTTTATATTCAACATATTAATCATATGAAAGAAAATACAATAAAACAACACACACACCCCACCCCAAGACTTTCCTCAACTCCCCCTTCTGGTTCTTTAACTATTTGCTACTTCTACTTAATTTTATCTTATTTTCCATCTTTTAGCTGAATGCTCTTATATTTTTATCATTTCTATACTAAATTTCCTTCCAATTACATCTTAAAGGTACCCTTGCCCGTATGGGCCAGTCGTGTCCGACTCTAGGGCTGCGTGCTCATCTCGCTCTAGAGGCCGTGAGCTGGCGCCGTCCGAAGACACTTCTGGGTCACGTGGGCAGCGTGACGAAGCTGCAGCTGGCGAGTCAGCACCAGCGCAGCACACGGAAACGCCGTTTACCTTCCCACTATAAAGTGGTCCCTATTTATCTACTTGCACTTAAGAGTGCTTTCGAACTGCTAGGTGGGCAGGAGCTGGGACCGAACGATGGGAGCTCACCCCACCGCGGGGATTCAAACCGCCGACCATATGATCGGCAAGTCCTAGGCACGGAGGTTTTACCCACAGCGCCACCCGCGTCCCAATTACATCTTACATTTAATTAATTTCCAGATTTTTATCTCTTAACCTTTACTCTTGTTTTCTTAATTGTAATTGTTTGCTCAAACCCTGCTAGTGAGTCCATTTCTTTACAATAGTTCTGTAGATATAACATGCCATTTGTAGCTTATCTGAGGTGATTTGGGTCAGAAGCTTCACAGCAACCATCCTGGAAGATCTGGAAGACTCTTTGGTTCTACCCTTTTTGGTCTTCAGTTGCCACCACTGATACAGCAAAGCTCTTCCCCCCCCCTCCTTTTTTTTTTTTAGAACCTAACGCGGGTGGCGCTGTGGGTTAAACCACAGAGCCTAGGGCTTGCCGATCAGAAGGTCGGTGGTTCGAATCCCCGTGACAGGGTAAGCTCCCGTTGCTCGGTCCCTGCTCCTGCCAACCTAGCAGTTCGAAAGCACATCAAAGTGCTTCCGGCGGGAAGGTAAACGATGTTTCTGTGCGCTGCTCTGGTTTGCCAGAAGCAGCTTAGCCATGCTGGCCACATGACCCGGAAGCTGTACGCCGGCTCCCTTGGCCAATAAAGCGAGATGAGCGCCACAACCCCAGAGCTGGTCATGACTGGACCTAATGGTCAGGGGTCCCTTTACCTTTAAACTCCCATCTCTGGTGACAGCTCCCGGGCTGATTTCAGGGTGAACTGCTCCCTCCTTTGAATAGAAACACGATGCTCACATGAATGGTAGCATGGTACCTGAAATTTGCAACACGGATTCACAGATGATAATCGCAGAGGTCTGGGTATCAGAAATGCTGAGCCCCCCACCCCCCAATCTATTTTTTTTTTAAAAAAATTCATTTTACAAAAAAACAAAAAAGGAACAAATTATTATATATATCATGTTTCAACTTCCCTCCCCCTCTTTCTGCAGTTCCTTATAGTTATAATGCTTTCCTGCATTTCGAAATTAAACCAAATTATTATTCATCCCATATAATCAGTATATATTTTATACCACTGCATGTTTTTATGTTAATCCTGCTAATGATTTAATCTGTTTAAAATAATTTTGTGAATATTCAATAAATGTTTTCCACTCTGTATTTAAAAACTTTACTGTCTTGGCTTCTTATTCTTCCAGTAAGTTTCACCATTTCTGCATACTCCAATAGTTTTTGTTGCCACTCTTCTTTGGTCAGGACATGGTCTTCTTTCCATCTTTGGGCAAATGTTGTATGAGCAGCTGTGGCTGCATACATAAATAACATTTCATATTGTTTAGGTAACTCTAGTCCCATAATCCCCAAAAGAGCCTCCCCAGCTAGAAGAATGAGAGTTTGCTGGGTCTCCGGTTGCTCAGAAGCTCCAGTTTCAGAGGCAGTCAAGTTTTTGCAGCTCCTCCCCTGCCTACTGCAGCTCCTCCCCTGCCTACTGCAGCTCCTCCCCTGCCTACTGCAGCCCTCTCATTCTACTGTAGAGCATCTCCCAATCCCCGGGAGCTGGGGGTGGGATGGGGTGGAGAGGTGAAAATCAGGTACCCCGACATTTGTGAGTGGATGCACTTTAAAGTAAGGAAGAGCCAACAGTAGACACAACCCACAAAGTGTTATCCAGTCTGGGCACATCATGCTAGGTTTATGGGTGTGAGGAATATGTGTGGTTGCTCACAAAGATAACACCTAAGACTCCGACCTGTCTTTTACAGGTTTTATTGAGTGCAAAAACCATGTACAGTGCAGAAGTCCAAAATCCATGTCTGCCTCAATCACTAGCAGATTCCGGAAGTGGTTTCTTCCAGTTTTTCCAGAAGTAGTTTTTCCGGTTCTTCTACCACTGAATTCCAACTGCTAGAAGGCACATAACAAGAGTGGGCTACTAACTTCCTGCCTTGTGTGCATCTGATTGGCTCACTGAGGTAGATGGGCCTTTGCTCTCTGATCCAGAAAAGTATCAAAGTGTTAAAAGAAGACTCAGTGGAAGAATGTTGGGGACTAGAGGAGTGTGATCGAGTCTTGCACATGATTGACAGACAGGTGACCATGTCTGTTGGGAATGAAAGTTGGAGAGATGAAAAATGGAGAAGAGATGAAGTATCAGAGAGAGGGAATGAGAAATGGGAGGGGAAATCGAAGAACAAGGAAATAGCTTAATGGAGAACTCTTAAGGAGGATAGTCATCCAGGTTAGATTAGGTTATTAGAAACTCATTTTAATTTAATGAATCACCTGTCACAGAAGACTTAAGGCAGCTTCCAAACATATCCATAAAAACAACAAAACATAACTAAGATAAAACAATACCAGAAAAACAACAACTAAATACATGTTTAAAAACAACATACAGTAAGCTTCTAAAGCATAATCCTTTCCACCCAGCTGGAAAAGCTTGTCGAAACGAAAATGTCTTCCGTTGTTTTCAGAGTACAAATAGCGGGCACCGCTAGGAATTCTGTTCCACGGAAAAGTGGCAACCTCACTGAAAGTCCTGCTCTGAATTACTGTGCAGCAGGCCTCAGATATTTAAGAGACTTCTGCAGAACTTAGTGACCCACTGGGTATATAACAGATAAGGCAGCCTCTCAAGTAAAACCTAATATGTTCATACCAATCCTTGAGTTTGGCCCCATAATAGATTAGCAGCCAGTTCACATCCTGCAGACAATTTTAAGATTTCTGTTTAAAGCGACTATTATTTCCCACAAATATGTTTACTGTTTTAGCTAACTCTGTTCTGGTTTGGGTACCTTACAGTGCTACCTCGGGTTAAGAACTTAATTCCTTCTGTAGGTCCGTTCTTAACCTGAAACTGTTCTTAACCTGAAGCACCACTTTAGCTAATGGGGCCTCCTGCTGCCACTGCGCCGCCACCGCACAATTTCTGTTCTCATCCTGAAGCAAAGTTCTTAACCCGAGGTACTATTTTTGGGTTAGCGGAGTCTGTAACCTGAAGCGTCTGTAACCCGAGGTATCACTGTATAATAGTACATCTCACTCCACATGCCTTGGGTAGATATACACCTGTGTTGTAAAACACAGTTTTGGTTGGGATATAGGCCATGAATAAATTGACCAAACAAATAAAATACTTGAATAAGAATATACTGAGGGAGAAGACCACAGTCCTCTGTACCTCAATAAGGATTGGCAGTGGATATCTCCAGAACCAATAAAGGAATTCTGGTTGGTCTGTCCAAGGAATGGTTGGAGTACACCTTTTGAGGCAGAGTTCAAACATCTGATAATGGACATAAAAAACATATACTAATGGGGGAAAACATGAAAAAGGCATTGTATTGGGGAAAACGGCTTGCAAAAATGTGTACATTAGTCAAAACCGCATTAAAAATATGCTTATTAGGAGAAAATTGCACTGGGGACAAAGGTGGAGGATTTTCATGAGAATCAGAAATGGATGCCGAAATGTGGAGAACTAAATTCAAGAATGGAAAAATGAGGAACTTAAGAGAACTGAAACTAACAGAATTCTCCATCCCTAGCTCAGAAAAAGAAAACCCTTGCACCCACTGTAATCATCTTTGAGCACAGAGCAGAACAGAGCAGCATCAGTCCTTCTCTGGCCAAAACAATTGTGTGGGTGAACTTGAACACAGCACACCCCTTGGAGACGCTTGGTCTGAAGCTAGTCCTGTGATGATGTGGTATATTGAAGGAGGCTGAGTAGAATTCGCCTGCCACTGAGACAATTAGCGGGGGGGGGGGGGAGAGAGAATGGCACCCCCTTCTTATTGCCCACTGCTTATTGTTATTATTATTGCAGGTTATTATTATTGCTTGTCTAAACAACATAGTGCAACAGAAGAAATTATGTCCCAAAATAAAACCAATAAGCTAAAAGTGCTTAGCACAAAATCTGAAGCCAATGCTGTGTTTATTGCCCATAACTCAAAACACACTTTCTTTTGCAAGCAGAGTGCTTAGGTTTCTGCAGTTGCTGTGCCATCCCCTTCTGCCTCTGCCTCACCAAAACAAGTTTCCCTCTTGCGTTCCAAACCTATCAGAGCTTCCTGGTCGAACTGATGAGAGTGCCAAATTTCCAGTGGCTCAGCCCTGCCAGAAATTTGCCCACTGCCTTCGTCTGAAAACACTTTCGACACAGAATAGCTCTCTTGATTTTGAAAGAGCTCCCAGGAGAGCTGAAGACGTTGATTTCAAATCCCTTATTAAAACCTGCTTCTTCAGGAACTGAGTGTGTTTGTGTGTGTGTGTTTATACATGACAGCACCTAATTTTTCCATCTTTTAAAAAGCATTTAGCTATGCCTTTTCCATGTTTCCCACCTAAATATAACCACTTCCAAAATGCGTTAAGAGTTTGAATGCCACAACCACGTTGCTTGTGGAAAGTTAGTAAAAACTCAGATCTTTGAAGAAAATGGCCTTCTTTTAAAATCTTTCCATATCAACCTTTGCCTCAGACTATCCTTCAACGAAGTTAAATTAAGAAGATTTTTTTAAAACAAAAAAGATTGGGGGGGGGGGATATGGTGTTGAGTCAACATCCTCCACCCTGTTTTCCATACTTAGTGAGCATGCTCCAGCTGACTGGTTTTCAACTCAATTTCTACAGCACCGTCAGCTTCTAAAGACAATCATGGGAGTGAAGGCTGCAGAATGGAACCTCTGGAATCAAGGTACCTCAAGAAGGAATAAACACTTAATTTATCTAAAGGTAAAGTTCAATGTTCTTCTTCACTAGATAACATGTTGTTTCCCCCTCTTTTTAAGAATTATTCTGTTGAAATAACACTTCTTTTCTCTGTGTTATTTCCCATTCTAGCAAATATCCAGTGTGGGAGGGCGGTGGATCTTTTCGCTAGCAGTTAGGATTTCTAACATGTTAAAAAGGTAAAGGGACCCCTGACCATTAGGTCCAGTTGTGACCGACTCTCGGGTTGCGGCGCTCATCTCGCTTTATTGGCCGAGGGAGCCGGCGTACAGCTTCCGGGTCATGTGGCCAGCATGACTAAGCCACTTCTGGCGAACCAGAGCAGCGCACGGAAACGCCATTTACCTTCCCGCCAGAGCGGTACCTATTTATCTACTTGCACTTTGACGTGCTTTCGAACTGCTAGGTTGGCAGGAGCAGGGACTGAGCAACGGGAGCTCACCCCATCACGGGGATTCGAACCGCCGACCTTCTGATTGGCAAGTCCTAGGCTCTGTGGTTTAACCCACAGCGCCACCCACGTCCCTCTAACATGTTAGCCCCATGCTTGAAAAGGATTCAGTAGCATCAAGCCAAATGGCCAAGAGAAGCCCACTGAAACTGGTGAAGTTACAGTAGTAGTAATAATAATAATAATACAGTGGTACCTCGGGTTAAGTGCTTAATTTGTCCCGGAGGTCTGTTCTTAACCTGAAACTGTTCTTAACCTGAAGCACCACTTTAGCTAATGGGGCCCCCTGCTGCCGCCGCGCCACTGAAGCACAATTTCTGTTCTCATCCTGAAGCAAAGTTCTTAACCTGAGGCACTATTTCTGGGTTAGCAGAGTCTGTAACCTGAAAAGTATGTAACCCGAGGTACCACGGTAATGGAAGAGGGGTCATGTGCCAGCAGATAAAGATTGGTTGCCTTTTGCTCACGCAACCATTGCACACAACCCAGAATTTTGGCATCCATCATCTCTGGAAACAGACTAAACCTATTATTTGCATTAAAAAATATTTTATTGTCCAGCCAAATCCAATGCTGCTTTACTAGAAACTGAGTTCAGTAGGGCATTCAGATGTTGATTGTTGGATTTCAACTCCCATAGCCAGCATCTCAAGCCCCTGGATCCTTATTTTTATTTAAATGGTACTACATCGGTCACTCTCCTGTCATTGGGCAGGAAGGCCAATCATAGGGGTGTTCCATATTTTTGTTCGGAGATCAGTAGTTTCACATCTGAGTTCTTTAATAGTGGGTGGATTTGCCATGTGTTCAGGTGGATGGCATCTGGACCTGAAGATTTGTTTATTTTAAATGTGGATTCTAATGCCTTTAAATATAACTTATTTATCGTTTACTTGAGTCAGAGGCTTCCTCCTAATTATTCAGATGGGTTCTTTGCTATCTTAATATTCGTATTACTTAAGAAGTTCAACAAACACTAGGTTGCTAAATGCAGATCTCAGCCTTAAATTTAAATATGGTGCATAACAGTAATATAGTGATAATATAACGAGGTTATCTTGGTTGACTTTAATATGTAACTACATGGGAACTGTAGTTCAACAACATCTGGAGGACACATTTGGTTTCTCCTGGCTTATAGCCTAAGCTCAGTTTGGGTTTATTCTGTGCTGTAAACTAATCAAGGCTGTTGAAATAAAAATGAATTAATTTTGATTAAGCAGGGGTAGAGAACTTGTGGCTCCCAGACATTGCAGGTCTAATATCAGCTCTGACCATTGGCCATGCTGGCCAAGTCTGATGGGAATTGAGAGTACAACATCTGGACAAGCGTATATTCCCCGCCCTGTAATATATATAATTTATTCAGCCTGAGAAACCAGTTGACAGGGTGTGAAGGTTTTGTTTTTTAAAAAACCAGTTATTATTTAAAAGTTATCCAAATATTAAGGTATATATGTCTGATGTCAACAGATGTGAAAAGGTAACCCTTTCCACCTTTTTCAATGAGCCACTGAGGCGAAGCAATTACAAAACTGTTTCATCATCCAGGGCATTGGCAAACAGGGGGAAAGCGAAGTTTTATGTGATCAACATTGCTATGGCTGTAATAGTGCCTTTCAATTCACGAAGGTGAGCAGCAACAGCAAAATAGCAAAAATTAAAAATTGTGGTGGATTTAGTCATTGCTTTGTTCTTCTGGGAAAAAGTTTTGTCATCTGGAATTTTGTGCCAAAAGGAGAATCATGAACTGGTTGTTAGGTATGGATTGTGACTAAATTTATAATTGCTCAACACTGAAAGCATATCAGCAGCCAAACACGGGATAATGGTTTCTTAAGAAATGGGATATTGCCAGAATGATGAAAATGACCTATTACCTTGAAGAGGAAATGTTTTGATAAATTTTATGCTACATTTATCCTTTACTGGAAGAGCAGAGACAGTACATTTTTAAAAATTTCTGAGCATTGTAAAGTTTTTTAACTTAAATTTAGGTTACAATTTTTTCTGATTTTTTTTAAATGAATTGTGCTATTACCTATTTCCTGCTTTTATATATATATATAGTTGCATAATTAAACTCAACCAAGATAACCTCATTATATTATCATATAGATGAACAAGAAAAATAAGTATGGCTTGTGCAAAGGTAGGTCTTGTCTATTCTAGAGTTTAGCCCGTGGATAAAGACTTAGCATGTAGATAATGGCGATGTAGACGCCGTATAATTTCCGAAAGCTTCTTTCCCCCGCAAAGACCCATGGGATAAGAGCAGGGCTGGATTTAGGTTTGATGAGGCCCTAAGCTACTGAAGGTAATGGGGCCTTTTATATGTCCAGCTGTCCTTTGTCAACAACAAACTGTTGCTGTTTTTTTGTGCTGAATGCAGGTGGCGCTGTGGGTTAAAGCCTCAGCGCCTAGGGCTTGCCGATCGAAAGGTCGGCGGTTCGAATCCCTGCGGCGGGGTGCGCTCCCGCTGCTCGGTCCCAGCGCCTGCCAACCTAGCAGTTCGAAAGCACCTCCGGGTGCAAGTAGATAAATAGGGACCGCTTACCAGCGGGAAGGTAAACGGCGTTTCCGTGTGCGGCTCTGGCTCTGGCTCTGGCCAGAGCAGCGATTGTCACGCTGGCCACGTGACCCGGAAGTGTCTCCGGACAGCGCTGGCCCCTGGCCTCTTAAGTGAGATGGGCGCACAACCCCAGAGTCTGTCAAGACTGGCCCGTACGGGCAGGGGTACCTTTACCTTTATATGCTATATGGTAATTTAGGGACATAATAGGTATCTAAAGCCATTTGCACGTGTTGCCATGCAACCAGTCCATGCAGAATGTGGGCACCATATATATATATATATATATATACACACACACACACACACACACACACACCCCGTATATGTATGTAAAGGGACCCCTAACCATTAGGTCCAGTCGTGACTGACTCTGGGGTTGCGGCGATCACTTCTCTTTATTGGCCAAAGGAGCTGGCATACAGCTTCTGGGTCATGTGGCCAGCATGACTAAGCCACTTCTGGCAAACCAGAGCAGCGCACGGAAACGCCGTTTACCTTCCCGCTGGAGAGGTGCCTACTTATCTACTTGCACTTTGACGTGCTTTCGAACTGCTAGGTTGGCAGGAGCAGAGAACGAGCAAAGGGAGCTCATATATATATATATATATATATGAGCAAACCAGTGATATTTTTGGGAGCAGGCTGGGGGGGGGGCATTACTTACATCATAGGATCCTACACAACACAAAACACTGTTGCTGTACGTTGGTTTTATTTGTTTTTTTATCTTATATTTTGGAAATGTACACCCAGTGTCGTTGTTTTTCCTTTAAATTTCTTGGGGGTCCCCAAGTGAGTGGGGCCGTATGCTACAGCTTGTTTAGCTTATACGTAAATCGGGCACTGTTGCTTTTTTGAACTCGGTCGGAGAGCATGTGCAGCGAGGAGTGAGGTCGGAGCGGAGTTTGCCGTGCCGGGGTGGAAACCCCGCTATATGTCACGGGCTCCCCGAGGGCAGGGAGGGAGAAGCGTGCGACTGCCTCCCTTGCGTGGGAAACAGAGCGAGAGAGCGCGAGCGCCGCGTCCCCCTCCCCCTTCCAGGCGAGAACTCCTCTTCCGCTCCTCTCTCCGAACGCGCCCCGCCCCTACTCCCGGGCTTAGTCACGTGCTCCGAAGGGCCGCCAAGCAGCGCCGCTTTTTACGACAGGGTGACAGCCAAAGGGTGCGACGGCGACGACGTCGAGGAGGAGCGGCGGCGGAGGAGGAGGAGGAGGAGGGAGGAAGGAGGAGGAGGAGGAGGAGGAACCACCACCACCCACTGGAGGGGTGTGTGGGAGGGTCGGGAACGGGAGGGCGGCGCGCGCACGGGCGGGAGCGAGCGCGAGACGCCCGTCCCGACGCGAAAAGACACCCACCCCCTGTCCCCGTCCCTCCCCGTCCCCTCATGGGAATGTGAGGAGAGGGGGTTGACGCCCCCCCCTCAACCCTCGCCTCCGCCCCTGCCGCCGCCGCCGCCGCCGCCTGAGGAGCGAGCGCCCCCCTCGGCCCAGACCCGCCTTCTTCCCACCGGCGGCGGCGCCCAGGTGCGGAGTCCAGAGCCAGCGCGCAGCAATGGCGTCCAACGCGGCCGAGAGGGAGATTTTCCTCACAGACCTGCAGCAGGTAAAAGAGAGAAAGTGGCGGCGGCGGCGGCCCCCGAGGCTCCCTCCCTCCCTCCTTCCTTCCTTCCTTCCTTCGTTCCTTCCTCGCTTCTCTCCTCACGGCCCGGAAAAGCTCTTCTTCCTTCCTTGCCTCCCTTTCCTCTCTCCCCCCCCCCAATCCCTTCCAGCCTGGGGCCTCCTGGCCGCGGAGGTGGAGCCGCCCCCCTCCAGGCCCCCTTCCTCGGCGAGGCACACTCTGCCTCCTAGTGTCATAATCTCCTTTGCTGCTGGAGCCGCTTCTCTCTCTCTCTCTCTCTCTCTCTCTCTGGGCTCAGGCCACCTTGAGGTGGGTGGACCCCAGGAGTTTTCCTTTCCCCTTTTCTCCATCCCCCGCACACACGCCTACCTCTTCCCGGTTTCTTTAACTGAAAGTAAAACTTGTCGTGTGTAAAGCACACAATCCTCATCCTCCCCTTCTTTTTTTTTAAAGCTCTTTCCTTCCTCTGCTTTTTAGCTGGAGGGGTGTGTGTGTGAAGGAATCTTCCAACAGGAATTGCGAGTTAACTGTGCGCTGGGAACATCCCCTTTCTCCCCTTGTTGGTGCCCACAGTTGTGTTTCTTTCTCTTTTTGACACACACACTCTCCCACTTTGTGCATACTGGTAGAGAGTGGGGAACCACTATCTAGTAACTGGGTAGCGGGAGAAGATATGGGCAGGTTTGTTTGCTTCCTTATGTACCTTTCATAGCTTCCTGACTAATCCTGTATCTCTGTGGGGTGCATTTCCTGATTTTGTATAGGACTGGCTTGTTCATCACAGTGAACCTCTCGACCTTTATTCTCCACAAAATTAGTTTCTGCTGATCTCTCTTGAATACAAGATGACAGCTCTCCCACGTTTATAGGACCATAGCATACATTATCCATTTAACAGTAAATTGCAGTATGTTGTACACTCCTTGTATGTTGGAGTTATATTACCTACAAGTTCCATAAACTAGCAGCATGTCTCCAATATTTCACATCCATGGTCAATTGGGAAATGAACACCCGACCAGAAATTCTGTTGCTGCCTAAGTGTTCATATGAAATAGTGCTGTAACATAATTGATATAGTTGTAGATGAATCCAAATATTTGCCACTAACTGTCAAACTGAATGTACAATGGGTGGATGTCAAGTGTTCTTCCGTTCCTAAATATACCGTAGAGAGTGTGAAAGTGACTGGAGGGCAAGGCCTAGCCTGAAAAGTATAGTGTAATCACTGCCACAGGCTGTGAAAGAAACATTGTGGACTTTTTAAAACTAGCGTGGAGTACTGTTGCTACAGTAGCAGCATCACCTATATTTATTTTAGAAGATTTATAATTTGCCTCTTGGCTCCAAGAGGCTTCACAGTAGTTTACAATATAATTGAAAAAACACCTCTGATAAAACAGCAGTAATATCACAATAACTGAGAGTTGAGCAGCAGTAAACCAATTGTAGCAGCAGACAGCACAGTTAAAAGGGCATTCTGCAATCATAGACACTTGATACTTCTATTGAGAAGGCCCTGTCCTGTGTCCTTACCAACCATGCCTCTGAAGGCAAAGGAATATGAAGCTAGTCTTCTATTTACCATTATGAAAGGTGAAAGGATGCATGAGAAAGGATGCAATCCTCAACTGTTCTGACCATTTAGGACTTTATAGGTAATCACCAGCACCTGAAATTGTAAAGCTTTGCAGTTGTAAGCCAGTTGCAACTGTTAACACCAGGGTTATATCTTCCATGAAGCAGGTTTCAGCCAGCATTCTGGCTGCTGCATTTTGCACTAGCTGAAGTTTCCCAACACTTTTTAAATGAAACCCAGCGTAGAGCATGTTACAGTAAATTCAACCTAGAAGTAACCAAAGCATGTACAACAGTGGCCAGACCTGCTTTTTTCCAGGAAAATGCATTGCTGATGCATTTACCCAAGCTTTGCAACAGCATTCCTGGTCACAATAGTAACCTAAGTATCCTAGAGCAAATTTAGGTCAAGGAGAACCCCCAGGATACGAACCTGGAGTAGAGGTTCTGTTCAGACTAGGTGGTACCCCGAGGCTTGGAATAGCTTCCCTGTTAATTAGCAGCACCCTGTCTTTGCCAGGCTTAGCTTCAATTTATGTACTCACATCTGATCCATAACTTCTCAAGCAATGTTCAACACCTCCTGCAGCCACCCTGGCATTTGATGAAAAGGAGAGATAGTACTAGGGTTCACCTGTATATTGGCAACAT
The DNA here is from genome assembly GCF_951804945.1 of Podarcis cretensis. Classification (NCBI taxonomy): domain Eukaryota; kingdom Metazoa; phylum Chordata; class Lepidosauria; order Squamata; family Lacertidae; genus Podarcis; species Podarcis cretensis. The sequence continues at coordinate 73,534,688 of NC_137175.1, forward strand.
CTAGTCCAAATCCCTAAAGTCTCTCCAGCCGTTTTATTTTCATGTAAATGTTGAACAGCATAAGGACAAAATATAATGCTGGGGCATCCTAGAAGCCAAAGGCCAAGAGGGCGTGCAGAAGTCTCAACACTGTTTTCTAGGACCTGCCCTACCAATAAGACCTTGAATCTTTGCGAAACTGCTTCCAAGCCCTATCCTGACCCAAAGGATATAATCGTTGGTAGTCTCAAAAGCCATTGAGAGGTCCAGCAGATCCAAGAGAGATGCACTGCCCCCATTTAGCTTCTGACATAGATCATACAGCAAAACTGCCAAGGCAGATTGAAAAGGATTGTGGGAACCAGTCTTTTCCAAAAAATGTCTGTAGATTTGTAACACTTGTACACCTTGCCCAAGAATGGTAATAGGCTGGTAATTATCCAAAGATGTAGGATCAAAGAAATGTTTTTTTTCAGCAGTGGCAGAACTGATGGCATCTCTCTCTCTCTCTTAAATAAGCATTCACTACCACTGCCAGCCATTTAGATGGTTCCTTTTGGTCAAGAGGGCATGTAGTCAGTCTCAAACCTCCAAGCAACCTGTCCACATGCTCAGGCAGAAGCAACTCAAATATATTCATCAACTGGAAAGCAGATACTGTGGATACATCCATAGTTTCTGTTCCTGAAGATGTGCAGATGTAAAGAGCAGGTGTCATCTGCAACGTGTTCTGCAAATTTGTCACAGTAGGCCACTGAGGGGCTACCAAGGGTTCTTCTTTGAGGACTCGGATTTGACACGCTCTTCACCACTTGGAGCATCTTCTGGATGACACTGTACTGATGAGTTGCAGTGGAAAAGTAAAATTTTGTGAGTGATCATGTCAGTTGCTCATGTCATTTCCCCATTCCATACCTCTGACATGATAGCCAGTCATGTTAGCTAGAAACTACCCAAGAGCAGTCAGAAATTAATTTGGGTCCATCAGTCTCCATGAGCAGACCATCCTGATAGTTTTACAGAGGGTATGAAACCCTGTGAATCTACAAGAAGTAGTGAACTCCTTTGTTATGGACAGTTATCTCAAAGCCTCCCACCAGCAGTGTGTCCAGTCCAGCAGTGTGTGCATGTAGATAGGCCCATAGTTGTCATGGAGGCCATGAATTCCTGACTACCACAGATGAGGGTACATAGTCCTTGTGGTTTAATAGTCTTGATAATATTACATCCCCCCTCTCCAAAGCAATGCCATTGGCTATTAATTCCAAGAGTTAAAGTGCATGTTGATACCAGCCTCATGACAGGCTTTTTGTATTGCTTTCATATTTTTGTCTTCTTTTTTTTGTTTTTCCTATGGAAAAAGTCAAAATATTTTCTGCCAATTTTCTTGATAACACATGGTGTTGCAAAAAGAAGCATACTGTGTATTTTACACATTCTGTTTCCAGAATTTGCTGGTGTACAAAAGGTAGAAAGAGAAGGGAAGCAGCAAAAAGCCAAGAGCAGGATTGAAAAAACTTCATACATATGGTCACACAGGCTCCTAAAAATATGATAGCGGCTCCCAGGATTTTAAAATAGTTTTCCATAACTGATTGAGAGAGACGTGACTTTGTAGTGACATGGATGCTGCTCTTAAAGCAAATCCAGTTGAGGCGTCCAATGTGACGTTTGTTATTTCCTTATGATGTGAATTGATGATGTTCACAAGATACTTGCCCCAAGGCGTCTGACTACATGCCCTCTGGACCCCTGCCCTTTTTGGCTGGCTAAAGCCAGCTGGTTGTTACTGGGTGGATGAGGAAGTGCTAGCTGCTCTTAAAGAGTTGGTGATGTGACTGCACCTTTAAAAACCCACCCTGGGCCCAATGGTGTGTAAGAACTACCAGCCATTTACCAATGCCCCTTTCTAAGAGAACATGGTAGAGAGGGTGGTGGCAGAGCAATTTCAAGTGTTCCACTTTAATCTGGGGTTAGGCCTGGTTTCAGTGCTGAATCGGCTTTCATTGCCCTAATGGATGACCTGTATCGGGACAGAAAGAGTGCATCCCTGTTACAATTACTTTCTCAGCAAATTTTGATACCACTGACCATGGTATCTTCCTATATCAACTATGCGGGATGGGTATTGGAGTCCCAAAATGGCATCGGGGGAGTGCTCTTTGACTTCCTGCCACCTGTGCTAGGTGGTTCTGTAGGGTATTGTTTTGTTTCCAGTGCTATTTAACAGGCATAGGCAAACTCCAGCCCTCCAGATGTTTTAGGACTACAATTCCCATCATTCCAAGCTAACAGGACCAGTGGTCAGGGATGATGAGAACTATAGTCCCAAACATCTGGAGGGCCAGAGTTTACCTATGCCTGATCTATATGAAGCCACTGGGAGTGGTCATTAGGAGTTTTGGAGCAAAGTGCCATTGGTTTGCTGATGACACACAGCTGTACCTCTACATAGCATTTGAATTAGGAGAGGCTGTGCAATCTATGGACCCGTTTCTGTTCTGGATGAGGTTGCTTGGGGAAATGTAGCTTGGGAAGGTATTCCTGGAAATGTCTTTGTCATTAGGCCAAAGTGACCTTGGTGGCTAGAAGTGCTTTTTACCTGCTTTGTCTGGTACAGCAGTTACATCTGTACCTGGACCAGGATAACTTGGGCACTGTGGTCCACACATTGCTAACCTCAAAACTGGATGTCTGAAGAACACTTTTCCAGCTGAGATTCAGCAAGCATCCTCACTTTGGGCTTTCAGGAGTCTCTTGAATACTTTTTTATGTTGACAAGATTTCTGAATTTTCCCCTGAATTGACTCTGTTTTTAAAAGGAACTTTTCTCTTTAAAAAATTTAGCACCAGTCATGAAGATAAGAAAAGTTGTATACCTCTCTACAAGTGGTAAAAGGTTTAGGAAGAACTAGCATTATTCATGCTCAGCTGAGAGCTGGTGTACAAGAAAATGGATCTATTATTCCTTTGGGAGACCCTCACTATCATGACAGTTTTATAATTGTGAGCATGGGTCACTGATTGTACCCTTCAGTTTAATACTAATACAAATTTGTAAAAATAGGGTGGAAGTCCACATTGTACGGGTCCTGATTTAGTGATTTTATGTCTTTTGTTTAATCCCAGCATTTGATTAAGTCACAAATGTTTGCTATCTTTTGAAAGTGGGTATTATTCAGAAAGCATATTTACAATAGTGGGAATATGCGTCACAGCAGATGTAATGCAACCTGTATTCCTTAACTACAGATGGGAGATTGGGAGCACCCTGTGGACTTAAATGTTTCTCCCTCATTTATTTACCTGCTTGTGCAGGCATTCATCGTTCTCTAGCCATTTCAGAGATAGCTGTGATTATGACTATGCCAGCATTTTGCTAACCAAAGTTGGTGCCAACCACAATTTGCACTCGTGCTTCTAAATATCCAGCTCCTAAGGTGGAGTGGAGAAGTCAAGATGTATTCGCTGTGTGCTGGCTGTATGCTCTGGGTACTTGGCTAGCACAGAGTCAAAACAAGCTTCCAACCTCTTCCCTGTGTCCATTCAGAACTGGAGCAGGGTGGAAGTTTGCTGTCTCCCATTCACCTCCAGTCGCAGCTCTAAGCTTGGAGCTCCAGAGAGGAGATTGGGTTTATTTTTGACTTTGAGCTATGTTGTGTGACGTCTGGGCAAGACCCCACCCATTACAGGAGGAGCATGGTTCTTGCAACCACAAATGTTTGGGTTGGCCAAAGAATGCCAAAATTTGTGGACCACTTGAGCCAGGCCATATTGCTGCAGCAATATGAATAACTTTAATCTTATTTCCTGAGCACCTGGCTTACAAACCTAAGAGCAGGAAGTCTCAGAGACTTTATCCTGGTTAAAGGAAACATTCATGGCTGCATAACCAGCATAAGAGGACAATCTGAGTGGATCTGTCCCAGTTGAAAGGAAAGCTCAATACAGAGGAGGAAGAGTTGGACGTTTGAACTTAGACCTTCACCTATGACTGGCTACAGCTGACAGTCTTGATATCAGGAAATACATAAGAAAAATATAATTACTGTTACTTCATATGGCATTCCCTGTGAGGGGCAAATAATGTTATGTTTGTGTGCTGGTTGCATTATATTAAATAGAATGAAAAATTTGTAGAGGCCTATGCGTTGAGCCAGTATGATACTTTGATCACTTAATACCAACACTTGAGTATTTGGTAGTAATGACTATGTGGCAACTATACCCTGGTCCGCTGAGATGAGCAGGATTTGCATAATCATTATATTTGCTACATGTAGGAGTGTAAAGTGGGTGGGCAAATCTCAGGTGCATGATCTTCCTTGGATGTCAAGCAATTTGAGATTGAAAATACAGTAAAGCCCTTAGAACTTTGGACAAGATTTAGATAGTGGCACCAGCTGTAGGTTACCTGTTTCTACTTTGTCTAACATAATTTGTTCTTCCAAAATTAGTTCCTTGTTCTGCACTCAGTGTCATTTCTGAAGTTTCCCTGAGTTTGGATGGATACTTTGTTTGGTGTTGCGGTATGGCTTTTTTTCTTACGAATGTGATTCAGGAGTTCTACACATACCAAGTTGTCTCATGTGTTTTTGAATTGGGACAGTATTCAGTTCAATAATAAAAATACTACTTTAGAGCACTGTTTGGGAGCCTCAAGCCTGAATGAAATACGGTGGTACAGGCCTTTCTCACTGCTCCTTGGGATTCTCCCAGCTCATGCCTCTTCACTAGGCCACACCTCTTACCAGCCCTGTTCTGAGGCCTCTGAAGAGCTTTTGCCCAGATGGAACATATCCTTGAACTGTGATAATGTTCTTGCTTGTGTGAATGGAAGATGGCAATATAGGTGTAGGTGTAGAAACCTTGGGCATTTGTGTGGCTAGAATGTGGCCTACTGCAGTGTTTCCCAACCTTGTGCCTCCAGCTGTTTTTTAACTACAACTCCCATCATCCCTGACTAGCAAGACCAGTGGCAAGGGATGATGGGAATTGTAGTCCAAAAACAGCTGGAGGCACAAGGTTGGGAAACACTGGCCTACTGTACAAAAGAAAGAGCTTCAGCCATTGTTCCATCCACTGTTTCCCCTGGCCCCACCTTCCACACATTGGGAATTCAGTCTCTGAAAGGTTTTCCATAATGGAATGTAGCCTTTCTACTGAAAAGATGCCCCAGCCCTGCATTAGAGTGTATTACAGTTTTGAGAGAAAATAATAATAATAATAATAATAATAATAATAATAATAATAATAATAATAAATTTATTTATATCCCTCCCTCCCCAGCCGAAGCCGGGCTCAGGGCGGCTAACATAAGGAGCCAACTGCTTAGCTTGGCAGAGATGAAAAAATGCCGCTTTTGTTATAGCTGCAATCTGCGCCTCCATGGAGAGGGAGGTATTGAAGATTACACCCAAACTCTTAACGGACGGTGCTGGCACTAATTGCACCCCCACAAGAGATGGGAGTTGCCCCCTCGATCCCACATCGTCCCGTCCCAGCCAGAGGACCTCTGTCTTCGAAGGATTTAACTTCAACCGGCTCCCACATAACCATCCAGCCACAGCTTCCAGACATCTGGTCAGTGTTTCTGGGGCCGAGTCAGGATAGAGTTGGGTGTCATCGGCATACTGATGGCAACCCAGCTCAACATGCAGTTGCAGTTGCAGTTGCTCTGCACACACTTGGTCCAACAATGGTTGTTGACCCATAGACAGCTTCCCCACCTCCCCTTCTCTTCTACTTTCTCCATCATATCAGAATACTCTTGGGGTTTATTAAACTAAGCTTTCTTGTTGCATCCAAACTGCTAAACTGTGGTTTGATGGCTTAAAGTCTGAGATTAAACTATAGTTTCCCAGTTCAGATGAAGATGGAAATTCTGGTTTAATAAATCTTGAAAATACTGAATTGCAAAATGAACGACTGGGGAGAAGAGAGTGCCTGAGATCATTATGTTTGAACTAGCCCTGAAACTGGATTCAGTATTTCATGTTTGATTATAAATGACTCATAGGTCTGAAAATATTGAAGACTACTGATCTAACACATATCACAGTGGAAACAATGGAGAGTACTCTTTTATTTCTTAAAAAAGGCAACAGAAATCATGAGAGAGACGATAGGTCACCCCACCTGAAAGCAAGTTAAACGTTGAAGTTTTATTTATTTTTTAAATGAATTGCTTCTGGCAGTTAACATAAACGCAGCAAGATGAATGTGAGTCAAACTGAAAAGCAAAAATGAACATAAGGCACATTATAGAAGGGTTGCGGAGAGCACAATGCACACATATTTGATTTAGTCCCTTGCACAACTAATTTTATTTCATGTGAAGCAATTTATAGAATAAACTGATATTTTAAAAACTTGCATTGACTGTGGATATGTTCTAAAGTTAGAAGCATCCCTGGAAAAGTAAGAGAAGTGTAAGTCAAATATGCCTGACTACTGCTGCAGCATTCTTGAACTGCTGCCCATGTAGAGCTCTGTAATCTCCTTTAATGGAGACGTGTTTTCTTTGATAGCAAAGTTTGTTTGTTTGTTTGGTGGAGTAAGTTTTAGCCCTCAGATGGTGATTCTTTCCAATTTTATTATTTTGGAACTTTGCAGCAGTTGGAAAAATTGTATTAGCTTTACTCATCTTCTGATCTTAATGCTAGAATTTAATCTACTGAATTCATTTCTAATGCTGAGTATTTTAAGTCAAGAATAAGTTGCTGAGCTATTTTAAGCCCAAAGATTGTGAATGAGCACTAATAGGGTTTCTCAGGAAGCATTTACTGTGTGGATTCCGGAAGGCCTCATTAGGGAAGTAAATAAATAATTTCCTATGATTGGTCAGTACTGTCTGGCAGGTACTGTCAATCTTCTGAAAGCCAAATTAGGTTACCACCTTTTAATAGCTCTCATTAATTGGATCTCTGAATTGAAAAGCACTCTATACAGCTATCTGCAATAGAACTCTTAGTCTGCAATCTTATATACCAGGGGTTGGAAACATTTTTCAGGCAAAGGGGAGTCCACATTTCCTTATGGTCAACTTTCTTGTCAACCTATCAGGCAGGCAGAGGAAAAAGTGGGTAGAACAGTAGATCTCATCCTTTCTCCATTCAGGCAAGTAAGTGGCATTACCTCTGAAGAAGGACACATTCCAGTCAGGCAGAGGCAATCAATTAGGACTAGTGAGGGCCTTTGAGGAACATCCTTAGGGTTGGTAGAGAGCCCACAGACATTGGCCAGAAGTTCCCCAACCTTGCTTTATACAAAAATTAAACCCATGGCTTTTATATGTATTGATTATTTTGTATCTTTTAATTACTCCCATGAAGATCTGTTATCCTTTAAAACACAATTTGTGTTTAATCTACAGAAGAATTGTTAATGCAGTTCTACGGTAGTTGGGTGATAGAGTAAAATACTGCTTTCCACTGCCAACATGCAATCAGGAGGACACTTTATGGCACTAGATATCTGCCCCATACCTGACACCCCACGTCATGTCAGTTGTGAGGCTGGTAGGTGTGGTTTAGGAAAAACTACCTTTCCAAGCCAAATCTGACAGGCCAAGTATGGCCTGCAGGCTGCAGGTTGTAGAGGATAGGAGATGTAAGTAGTCCCTAGTAAAACCAACTAGAACTTTAAAGTGAAACAAATCAGATAAGCAAAATAAGAAATGTTTGGTCTAGTGAAGTGAGTGTGTGAACCATTTAAGAATGGGGGGAAAGGAAATTCTGCTAAGGTTTTGGGCAGGTTGCTGTTAATAAAACCAAAAAATGCTTTTGAGATCTTGTGATGCATCGACTTAGGCAAATGAAACCAGTTGTAGGTTGTCCAGTGTTGAAATGCGTCTCCCATTTTTTAAAAGTAATGACAATCTACAAGAGGCCCAAACAGCACCAGTTTTGATTCATAAAGTAAGTAGGACAACTGCTGAGATACTACCAAACTGACCGCTTGTTAACAAAGCAGAAATGAAATGCCTTACTAAGAAGTAACTATTCAAACTGGACTCATGGGCTCTTAGATTCAGTATTTACACCTAAGGGTGCACAACAAGGTTTGACTTCACTATGTAGTACTTTGGTTCGTGAATGCCTTACGAGTCGAATGTTTTGCCTCCAGAATGCCACAAACCCAGAAGTGAGTGCTCCGGTTTGCAAATGTTCTTTGGAACCCGAACATCCAACAGGGCTTCCACAGCTTCTGATTGGCTACAGGAGCTTCCTGCAGCCAATCAGAAGCCACGCCTTGATTTCCAAACATTTTGGAACTCGAACAGGCTTCCAGAACAGATTCCGTTCAACTTCCAAGGTACCACTGTATTTTGTTTATTTATTAAATATGTATATTGTCATTTATTTGAGGATCACAAGACAGTTTACAATAAAAATACAGAACATAGTAACAAACAAAGAAATGCTTATCAAGTAATGGGAAGGAGAGAAAGAAGCCTAGATTTTAAGTTTTTAGCTGTGCACAGGACAGGTCTCTTTTAGGCAATGCCTGCAGAAACAAAAGCAAATAAAAACTTGGGCTCTGTGCCCCTGTTCCCAGCTGACAAGCAGGGGTTTAAATCTTGTTTTAGCTGTGATCACCTGTTTCCTGCTGGGAACAGGTGTGCTCAGCCAAGGCAGAATTGAACCCTGCCCTCCCAGCTGATGTCACGGAGCTAGAGATTCCCCACCCGTTGTACATAAAGGATGCAGTTCAGGAGTTCTTTTCTCCATACCTACCCACCCCCACAATTGGTAATCAAGAAATTCCAGCGCTTCTTACACAGGTGGCGTGGCTCATTTCCTTTTCCTAAGTAGGTATGAGAAGATTACCTTCCAAATACGGAACTTCTTGCAAGCAGGAATATGGTGCTTGCCCAAGGATTGATCGGTGCTGTTCATTTTTATTTCATAATTTTCTGGAAGATCAGTCAGATGATTTCAACATTAGATTGTTGCTGGCTAAGACAAGTTTGCTATCTACAGCAAGAAAGTTGCACACCTACTTTTTTGACCCTAAAGAGGATTGAGAGCTAGGCTGCCATGCGGATTTTAAAATGATATGAGGAACAATATTAAACACTGACAATTTGTATTCCTGAAAATGTTTAACTTACTCTTGAGGTGTCTTGTCTTTGTGTGTTGCGTTCTAATGTGTATTAGCTGCAAACAATTTAAAAAAATCATATTGATTTGGAGGCAACCTATCCCTTCTTTGACTTGCACAAAGTTTGGGCACATATGCCTGGTCTGGTCTGCTAACACTCCCCCATAATGTTTGCCATCTTTTACAATCCTGATACTAAGCTCAAGTGCTGAACTGCTGGAGCTCTTTTATTTCGACTTTTATCTGGTACCTGTATATAGTGGTATAAATATCAGTCTGAGTCATGCAAACTTGCTTAACTAGCCATACCACTATTGTAAATAATACTTGCCCCATATATACATTTGCTGATTCACTTGTGCACTGGGATTTTGCTGTTACAAGATTATTTCTGTATATGACATACAAGATAAGAAGAGATCTGCATAGGCATTTACCCTTACTTCAAAATCATTTGCCTTGTCTTTGTCTGGTCATTTTTGGAAATTAGAGAGGGGTATCACTGTGAATTAGAAATTTAAGCACTGATAAATGTTTCAGTTGCATGTAGTCTATATGCTGGAATGATTCCTCACTTTTTCATGTCTATCCCTTGCATGTTGTATCAAGAATCAAGGGATGGTGGCCCAGTGTAAATGTAAAGCTTAACCATGGCAAAGTGCAATGTAAATGAGCTTGCTCAAGCATTGGGCTTATGTAGTCCTCCCTGTTTTCCTCTGGCATTCACCAAAGGAGGAGGTTGAATATACCTTCTTCTGAATTTAAACTTAAGTGAAGTTTGTGATTACAGTAGACAAACTGTGATTAGTTTAAAGTGTAATTTATTAATATAACTATGATCCAGTCATATTTGGACTGGACCCATTGGGTCTACTTTGTAGGCATGATGAAATCTAAAGGCGACTAAATGGTTGGGTTGAAATTGTTCAGTTTCCCATTTTGCAAAGCTTCCCGAACAAGAGCAATTCAGAAGTGAATCCCAGATTGAGGATTCTGACAGTATTGGGTAAATAGAAACCAACGTAGAATCCTTTCAGTAAGGATCTACAGAAAACTGTAGTGCGGAGAGGGAGTTTCAAGGGGAGAAGAAGTGGTGAAAGTCCTGAAGTAAGTTTGGATATAAATATGATTTTATGTTATGGTGTTTATATGCTTGCAATTTCACAATAATAACATTTTAAGCATTTAAAAATGAACATTGCAAGAAAGCATCTAAAGAAAGACTCCACCGAAAATAATGTGGCTACCTTCCACAAGAGAGATGCTTGTGGAAATTCAATGTGATTGCCCGAGTGTACTGGAAATTATGACTTGTTTTCCAACAAGAGGCTCTCTTCCATCAACTTTTGTCAGTTTTGAAAGTAGTTTTCAATGTGGTGGGCAAAGGGATAACACCTCTTCAAGAAAAGTAAATCTAAAGCCCATCTGAATGTATGGACTTAGTCATGTAGTGCTCTTATCCCTAAAGCTCTAGGTTCTGTAATAAGGTAACTGCTTACGCAGTCAGAATTCTGCAAATCTAAGCATATGTGGATAGCTTTTATAACTTACAGTATTTGTCTGAATTTGAAACTTTCACGGTTCCCATTTTGCACAGTGGATGTCATAAAGCATATCGTTTCTCTGCTAGACTGTTCCCTGCAATGAATAAATTAGATAAACAGTGCAGATAGAATAGTTATCAAAGCAGTCACTCTGCTGCATTCTGTAGGATCAATTTAGGACTGCAGGGTTTATGTAGTCTTGCTAGCAGGTGGAAATTTGAGATTCTCATTTTAAATGAAGGTTGGTTCAATTTAGTGCTGCAGTTTTGGAATCCTGATGCTTTCAATTCCATGGTAGTCTGTCTTCATCCTAGGAAGTACAACAGACTTTGATCTCCCTGCTCCTGTTCATTTTGCACTCTATATAAGCTAACACATTCTGCTGGTAAATGACTCATGTATGTGGTTCAGGGGGTGGGGGGGGAACTGATAGAGGATCTTGAGTTTGCAGATATCTTCCAACACTTCTTATAAGAGAGGTATAAAATATTTGGAAGGGCTACAGAATACTAGATCTCCAGCAGATTGCTAAATGTTTAGCTTTACTTTCTGAATGTATGCAGCATGGTTTCTTCTGAATTTAATAGCCATTTCAGACAATAGTATAAAATCTTACCTGAACAAAGATAAATACAGTGGTACCTTGGGTTAAGAACTTAATTCATTCTGGATGTCCGTTCTTAACCTGAAACTGTTCTTAACCTGAGGTACCACATTAGCTAATGGGGCCTCCCGATGCCGCCACCGCACGATTTCTGTTCTCATCCTGAAGCAAAGTTCTTAACCCGAGGTACTATTTCTGGGTTAGCGGAGTCTGTAACCTGAAGCGTCTGTAACCTGAGGTACCACTGTAAAGAGATAGGTAAAATATGATGGCTACTAGCACATGCCATCTAACTGCCAAATCACAATTATGGCCATTACTCTGTATCTTGAGGACACTGTACTTTGCAAATGATTTTGCTGCTCAAGTTTTGAGGCAGGAGGGAAAAGAGAAAGAGGATGCCCAGCCAAGAGGCGAGTCTGTCTTGCTCTCATGTCACTGTAGCAGTGCATGAACGAATGTGATGTCTACCTCCCTGCATAAAGCAGAGTTTAGAGTGCCACTGCGGTCAAGATAAGTCACTAGAGTGAACACATAACATTCAGAAGCAGTTATAAACCAGTTTGCTTTTACATTTGGAAGCTCAAGTCACTGTTTGGGTTCTGTGGTCAGAATAATGGATGTGAGATTACTGCTAGGGTAATCTTTACTATATTTACTTACAGTTGCCTTTTGAACCTTGAGAATTTTATGGCTCTTGCTATATATAGTACTGCACCAAACATTCATGTTCTGTATGTTAACCAACTGTGTTGCTTTAGAAGAGACATGGGGAATAAATATAATGTTGCATTCTTGCAGCTTCCTCCAGGGTAGTTGACCATGAGAACTCTAGGCTTGTAATGGATTGTGTAAGTCTTAGGTTGACTAATTATATCAGACTTTTAGCATTTTTTTGTGCAGAAAGAAAAATAATAGTTGATATTCTTTGAGAACATTGTTGGATACCTGAACCTGTGGAGACAGATAACTTTTTTAAAAAATAAATAAGGGTTACATTAACTTGCCTGAATATATTCAGGGTCCCCCCGCCCCAAGTTCGTTCATCTTGGATTTTATATTAAGAAAAACATTTTTACTCTAACAAACATTTTTTTAATTTAGATTTTTCAAAATGACATAGAAGACAGTTGCTGTGTAAGTAATTGACAAATTAAGAACATTTTTAAAATTACACTATTGACTGGGCTCCTAAACATTTCATTGCCCCCACTCCCCTGCGCCCAAATCTTTGGAAATATGAGATCTCTTTTAACCCTCCTGTCGTGATGAAATGTGTATTACTAATTTATAATAGCCAGCATTCAGAATGTGACAAGCATTCAAAGATTGGATTGGCTACACCTCTCCAAATGAAATGTGCATCAACACTTTCCTAGTAATTGATGGAAGCAGTTGCTTTGTAGGTTCTGCAGTGTAAGACCTAGAATAGTACAAGATTGCATGTGATCATCTTTATCTAATTAGACTCTCGTATTTGCTAACAGTATGACTTTATATTTACTTAACTGGGATTTGGACTCTAGCTTTTTGTTTAATAGCTGATTGTGTATGTATGAAGCATTTCTACAGGAAAGCACTTATTAAATGCCTAGGTTCTGTGCATGTAGCATCTGAAAAGATTGCAGCATTAATCTAAGGACTTGTTTACACATTTAGTAATATTGGACTAACACCTCAGCACTTCTCAAACCTAATTTGTGCTCTGTGTTCAGAGAGCGGTTGAAGCAAGTTGAAAGAAGGAAGAAGTCTTTGGAAAAATAGGGGACTCTTTCTCATTTTCTGTCATCCTAGTGATAATGTGATTATGCCATTTCTGATATACATATATGGGGTGCCTGCAAAAAAACCCCACTTAATAGTTAAACGTCTCAGGGTGGTGAAGGCATATGATTATTGTCAGGGAACTGCCATCAGAGCGAAGGGTGGAGGTAAGGCTCTCCAATGACGTTGGAGATGGAACCAGCAAGGAGAGAGGGGAAGCTTCTGCTGGGGAAGGAGATAGGCGTGACGCCAGGAAGAAAGGGGAGGTTGAGGGAGCTTCGGAGGGAGGGCTCCGAGACTGTTCCAGCGAGACCAGCGGGGAGAGCACAGAGCCTCCGCTTAGGACGCCCACTCTGCGCAGAAAGCTTCCGCGCAGGGAGGCTAGGCGGAGACTTGGTGTCAAAGAGCTTTTATGTTGGAAAAAGTTCAGGAAACGCCCACTGACGGATTCTGCCAGTGATTGAGACAGCCACTGAGTAAGGGCTGTCCAGCCGGGGGAAAGTTTTGACCAAACTACTCAGCTTGGAGCAGTTTGCGGCTTACGCACAAGCAACCCCAAACCCCATTACAATTATATTATAGCATGGTGACTAAAATACCTTGTGGTTTTGATGGGATAACCAGAGACAAACCTCATACATACCTGCCTCTGTATTCCAGATTCAATTCTGTGAAAATAATGTTTTTTAATCTTTGTTTCTTCATGGGACATATCTGCTAAATATGCATAAATACATCATTGTTACTTGGATTAATAATTGTCTAAATTCACCTTCGAAACAGTGAAATCTACAAGTATAAGGTGGCAATCTTGTGCGTACTTATCTGGGAGGATGTCTCTTTGAACTCAGTGAGACTTCTGAGAAACAGCTAGGATTGCTGTGTTAGACTATTAGTTTTGAAGCATATCTGAACAGAGTCTGAATGTTTTGCAAATCCAATGGGAATTAAATGAATTCTGTTAAAAATAGGCACATGAAAGGTGTTGTGAAACTTAAATCTGTTACTTTTAAGTGTTGTCAGTCAACATATAACACTGTCATTGCCCCTGTAAGTACATTTTCAAATAAGTGGTTAGTAAAAGGCCTCTTAAAATGAGTATTAGTTTTACAGAGTATTGTGGGCAAAGTCATTAATTAACTCTTGTGCTTTTTATTCTTTCTGCAGGGAGATGTGCGAAATATTCTTGTCTCTGAGAGTGTGAGCATTGGACAAAAAGTGGACTATTCAGACACGATGGTACAGCAGAAGTTGGATGAAGTCAAGGACCAAATAAAACGGGAAATAAGGAAGGAACTTAAAATCAAAGAAGGAGCAGAAAACCTCAGGAAGGTCACTACAGATAAAAAAAACCTGGCTTATGTAGACAATATTTTGAAAAAATCAAACAAGAAATTAGAAGAATTGCATCATAAATTACAGGAATTAAATGCTCATATTGTTGTAACAGAACCTGAAGATGTTACAGGTAAGTGAGTGGGGTTTTTTTTTTTTTTAATCATCCTCAACATTTAACCTAGAAGAGTTAGCAGTTAACTTTTGGTCTGCTTTTTAAATACTGAGAGTTATATCAGAATTCACAAAGTTCTACCTGCAGATACATGCGCGTAAAGAGCAGCCATCCCCACTTTCGTTTAACATAGGAAAGCAGCATTAGGAATCTCACTTAGTCCATTGCACATAATTATATTGCTTCTGCATTTTATTCCTCTAAGATGTTGCATAGTAATATGGAAATGAAGTAATTTGTAGCCGCAAATCATAGAAAATATGCTTCTTGTGACACTGCTCAGACTGTGGAATTCCAGTGAAACATTAGGTGAAACAAGTAAGGAAAATTCCTCTTGTGCCAATTCCAGTTTTCTTCTACAGCTTAGTAGGTGAAAAGGAGTGCTTGGATTGAACTTCAGAGAGCCATTGTGGCGTAATGGTTAGAGTGTTGGACTAGGTCCTGGGAGAGCAGGGTTCGAATCCCCTCTCAGCCAAGACGCTCACTGGGTGACCTTGGGCCAGTTACCATCTCTTAGCCTATCCTGCTTCACAGGGTTGTTGTGAGAATGAAATGGGGAGAAGGAGAACCGTGTACACCACCTTGAGATCCGTGGAAGATACGAGGTGGTATATAAATGTAATAAATAAATCTTTCACTCCCTAGCAATTTTTCATAGAAATGAAGTCTTAGTTTTGCATGTGTAGCCCTTTGGCTGCATAGAAAGAAAAATAAATCTTCTTAGTGGGCTGAAAGATGCTAAAGTTCAAACAAGCATATTATATTAAAAATAAACTTTACAAAAAATCTGAGAAAATATATTACTGCTAAAGTAGTACAGATAGCATCCTGCAACTTAATTTTCATAGGAAGATACTGCTCATGCTCCTACTAGTCACTCATTTTACAGGTGTTTTGAGCAAAATCAAGCAGAGATTAACTATGGGTCTATGTACAGTGTTACTCAGGGACATAAAGTCTCAGTAAAGAACAATGTGTTTTTGCATAGACTGAAAGCTCGGCCTTGTAGTGTTCCTATTTTGTGCAGATGCAGCAGGGAAAAAGGCGGGGTATAAATAAATTTCTTCTTCTCCTCCTCCTCCTCCTCATGGCCATGTTGGAGTTAGTTCTTACTCCCTGCTTTCATTGTCTTATTCTTTATCCTCCCTGGTTCTCCATTGTACTTGGGCAGAGCAGGTAGTGATACCTAGGTCTGGCCCTTCCAGGCTTGTACGTGCTCCCCATTTTTGTTCTAGGACCTGCAAGAAGCTCTTCTCTCTTGGGAGCGTGAAAAGGTATCCCCAGCACAATGACAGTGAGGTTACTTGGTGCTTCCTCAATCCCAGCAGCTGTGTTGTGAGCTGGGTGTCCTGGGCATGGGACCTCTCCATTCCTCCTTGTGTCAGCAGAGATAAGAGGATGGCTTTCTGTTTCCCAGGCAACCAGGTCATCCCACTTCACCCCATCCACC
Source organism: Podarcis cretensis (assembly GCF_951804945.1). Lineage (NCBI taxonomy): Eukaryota > Metazoa > Chordata > Lepidosauria > Squamata > Lacertidae > Podarcis > Podarcis cretensis. The sequence goes on from NC_137175.1 coordinate 73,550,644, forward strand.
TCTGCAGGCTCTGTTTCCTTTGTGTCAGAGCCAGCTCTTTGTTCACAACATAATGATCTTGGGACCTTTTAAGAATGCTGCTGTTTCCTTCACGTACAAACACTGCATCAGCTAGTGACGGTTTGTATGTTTAGTTTGTGAACTCACAATCAACCCAGTGGCAGGTCTTGGGCCATTTGAGGGTTTTTTCTTGGTTGGTATGCATATGAAGTCTACTATCAAGTTTGCCATTCAGTAGACCTGGTTAGGATTGCAACCAAGTGTCCCCTTCAAGCCATACAGATTACTAAAATATATATCTTTATATTGGTAATTACTGAAGTCCATTGATAAGGACGTTAGGAAACTTGTTCTTTTGGAGTGTGCTAGAAGATGAGGAAATCTAAAAACCTGTTATATTTTGGTTTCTCAACTGTAACAATAACAATTTGAAAAACTAATGTTTTTATCATTTGTTAACTTTGTAGCACTCTGAATCATAGCATTAGGCTTCCGCCTTTAAATGAGCACTCCTGTTAGAGTGCTATAGAGAATGTAATATTTGCTGTAACTAATTCATTTTGTTAGTAAGCTTCTGAATATAATCCATATCGGAAATGCTTGTCAAAGCATATAGTCATGTTTGAAGAGTTTTACCTTGGTTACAATCCTGTCCTAATTTTCTAGGAACCTATTTCAGCAGCTATTTGAAGAGGAAGATTAGAGGAAGGATTGGCATTTAAGTCTCAGTCATGAGGTAGTTTGCTCAAAAGTGGCAGTGTTGAATCGGCCATTAGGTTCAACAAGTTTTCTGTGGAGATTGAAATTCAACAACATGAAATAAATATTCTTTCCATGTTAGCATTGCCCAAGACTTTAGTCAGCTCTCTGTTTTATGTAAATTTGGATTATTCAGTTGTACAGAAAAAGTGCTTTTCATATATTGTAAGTGTATATTTCTGGAAAGAACAGTTGAATAACACAAAGTACAATAAATAGTGTAGTTGTAACCAGATATTTGGCCATTATTTGTTGGAACCTATGTTGTTGTTGTTTAGTTCTATGTCCAATATCAAGCACATGCAGGCATGTTTTCCAAGAAATATTTGTATTTCTTTCATGCTTCTGAGAATCAGTGGAGAAAATATAGCAGTAGCGTGCGTCTGAGAGAAAAAGGTGCTTCATTTTTTGTCACCTACCTCGTATTTTGTGTTTTATTTATCTCTCTGGATATTTGCTTGATGCGTGTCTGTGTACATGTGTATGCATACAGTGAGAAACAGAAAGGAATAACTGGAGAGAATATTGAAGAACAAAAAAATTTGGAAGGAATGGTAAAAGGAGATACAGTATAGCAAATGTGAGATCAAAACAACACGGGCTAGTGGATTGTATCTAAGTCATACTCTGTATCTCATTGAAATAAATGGATGTATGTTAATGACTAAGTCCATTCATTTCAGTGGGACTTACAGACATCAGTGTTTGGGAAATAGTTCTCTGTTTCACTCTGAATTTAAAGTGGTAAAGTTGAGGGAAAGTGAGCCAAGAGAATAATTTCAAAACACTTTTCCCCTGGCTACAGCATTCCTTCTATGTTGATAGTATCTCTAGATGTGTGGAAGTTTTTTCAAGGTGTTCCCTGTAGTGGACATAATGATGGACACAGTTTTTGTTGAAATGGGAAACTAGTTAATGTTCAGTAAATACATAATCAGTAAACATAAGATTAAGCAAATTGTCACTGGCACCAAAATTATTGTAAAGCAACTAGACAGTTTGTTGATGCAGTCCATGGATAGTTTTATAACTATAAAAGCCACAACTAGTTCTGCTTTTTGATTACTTTATAGTAATCTCTGTGGTAGTTACTACTAACCAAAAAAAATGTTTTTAAATTAGACATTCAGGCTCGCTTATGTCAACCATTCGTTCCTTTTCACCAACAGTCACTTAAACAATACAGGCACTACTTTTTTTCTTATGCTAGCTCTAGTGTTCTTGGCATAAGAAATGAATTACTAAAGCGTTAGGCACTGTAGCCTACAACAAATAGTAACTTGTGCTTACCCTTTGTATGTATGTAGAACATAAAGTATTAAGACAGACAGAGTATCTTCAAAGACAGAGGTCCTATGGCTAGGTCGGGATGGCATGGGGATGAGGGACCAACTCCCTTCTCTTGCGGGGGCCCAATTAGTGCCATTGCCTTCCGTTAAGAGTTTGGGTGTAATCCTTGACGCCTCCCTTTCCATGGAGGCGCAAGTTACAGCAACAGCCAAGGCGACATTTTTCCACCTTTGCCGCATCAAGCAGTTGGTCCCTTACCTTTCCCGCCCCGACCTGGCCACAGTGATCCATGCGACGGTCATCTCCAGGCTTGACTACTGTAATTTGCTCTACGCGGGGCTGCCCTTGAAGCTGTCCCAGAAACTCCAGCAGGTACAGAATGCTGCAGCGAGGCTCCTCACGGGGTCTCTGCCATGGGAGCAAATTCACCCAGTGCTTTTCAAGTTGCACTGGCTCCCGGTGGAGTACAGGGTCAGATTTAAGGTGCTGCTTTTGACCTTTAAAGCCCTTCATGGCCTAGGACCCTCGTACCTACGGGACCGCCTCTCCTGGTATGCCCCCACGGAGAGCCTCAAGGTCCATAAATAAAAACACCCTAGTGGTCCCAGGCCCTAAGGAAGTTAGATTGGCTTCAACCAGAGCCAGGGGCTTTTCAACTCTGGCTGCGGCCTGGTGGAACGCTCTGCCTCGTGAGACCAGGGCCCTGCAGGATCTGATTTCTTTCTGCAGGGCCTGTAAGACAGAGTTGTTCCACCTGGTCTTTGGCTTGGAGCCAATTTGATTCCCTCCCTCCCTCTCTTTCTTTTTTCTTTTCCTTCTCCTCCTGCGATGAGGCTACATTTTAATATTTTAATGTTCCATTTTTTTAATGTTGTATTTTATTTTTGTTTTTAAGTTGTAATCATTCATCTTGTTTTTATTATTGCTTGTAAGACGCTCTGAGCCCGGCCTTGGCTGGGGAGGGCGGGGTATAAATAAAAAAATATTATTATTATTATAAAGGAGATTAACTGAATCAACATCCTGTAAAGAGAGAGGGGGAGAGGATTGGATACACAAATAGAAGGGATATTTTTGTTAATGGAAGTGTTTTGGATTCAGCAGATGCTTCCATGGCTAGAGTCTGGCAGCGCAGAGGGGAACGGTAGTCATTATGCCAGTGGTTCTACAGTAGTGGTTCTACAGATTCCCGCAGCCCCCCAGAGTTCACAGGGATTTTTGATGGGAGAGTTCCATGAGCAGAATTCTGGAACTGAGCCATTATTTATTGCAGTTGACCTTATTCTCAGCTTTTACTGGGAATGCTTTTCCATTATATTTGAAATATATTGTGAAATATTATATTTGATAAGATCTCTTAGAATTATTATTAGTGAATGGTTTAATTTTGTCCAAGAACTGTTTTCTTAGATTATCAGTTCTCAGTTGGAGTGGAAAAGCTATATACCAGTCACCCAAGACAAGATAGGAAAGATGATAGTCTGTGCCTCAGTGAGAAACCATCACCTCACTTTGACATGGATACTAGTTTGTGCAAAATACTGAAAAGTTACTACAATAGAAAGCATGGTAGATATCAGGTGTAATCTTGGGCAAAGATATAAAAGATTTCTTAGTAGAAGTACTGTATGCTTACTAAAATAATTTGGCTAACTGAAATAATTTTATATTAATCTTAATACTTTGACATTTTGCTATTTTAATCTAGCATAGATCCGTTTAGAATAATTGTTGTTTGGTTTGATTATATGTAATACACAGATTGCCCCAGAACTCCAGATACACCAAACAGTGACCCTCGTTTTCCAACCAACAACAGGCTGATGGCCTTAAAAAAACAGTTGGATATAGAATTGAAAGTAAAACAAGGTGCAGAGAATATGATCCACATGTATTCAAATGGTTCATCAAAGGTAAGACTTATGAAAAGCCAGTTAAATCTACCATCTTTCCAGTTTGCGTGCAAATGACTTATTTTTTTCAGTTGAGGAAGCCGCCCAGAGTGGCTGGGGAAACTCAGCCAGATGGGCAGGGTAGAAATAATAAATTATTATTATTATTATTATTATTATTATTATTATTAGGTAAACCAGACAGTGTTAAAGAAATGCATACTTCCATAAAGAGTGGTGTGGTCATTTAGAAGTAATTCATGTTTGATCCCAATAGGCTATCATACGTGCATCACATTATTTGAAAAACAAAAAAATGTTGGGGAGTTTGACACGTTCTGAAAACCTGATATATCACTACCTGATATGGGTAGTGTGACAAAATGCCTTGTAGGAAAATCCATCATATGCTGCATTAAAAAAAAGTTTCTAAATTCATTTTGTTTCCAAGCAAGACATGAATCTTTTGTTCGCTGGTTGAGTACTGGCTTCTTTTGAGAAGATGTGCCAACTGAACATCTTCTCGGATTATGCTGTAGCTTTGTATTTTAAAAAAACAGCCTTCGCCCATCCCGTTCTTACACTTTGGAAGTGCTACATCTGTCCCAAGCCCAGGAATAGTGCTCATCAGCAACCCTAACTTGGAACCAGGATGTTGGCATGTGGCTAAAGAACAAAAGAAATGCAGATTACTATAAGTGATCTGAATGGATTGCAGAGACTGAGAGTTGGCAGTTTGAATTGCTTCCTGATGGCTCCCTGACCTTTTTGAAACTCAGTTTGTAGCTTTCCAAGCACTGTTTCAGTTATACATGTTAAATTACGCTGTTAAATCTTACTACAGCACTTCTAACATGGAGGGAAGCTGTTTCTTCCAAGCTCCTTTCCATTACTTCAAATATTTAAAAGCCTTGTTTTCCCTTACAAGCTCTACCAGTATATGTGTGGATAGTTTTGTCATATATTTTATTTGAAGAAACATCTTGCACATTCTCTACTGGCAAACAAATGCAAATGACATTATGGTGCAAGTCCTTAACTTTGGGGATCAGTGACTGCCGATAACAATTTCAAGGGCTTGCAGAAATTCCAGTCATAAGTTTATACCGCCCACGTGACATTACAATCAGTACAGGAGCCCTTTGATGATAAGCAATGTGTTGCAGAGTACAGTAGCGCAACATTTTAGTTTTGCGAACTTTGAATTATTCCGTAGTACAGCAGTTCTGCATGTTGAAAGCTTCCACTCAAGTCTCTTGGGTTTCTGGGATCTACTTTCCTATTAAAACTTTATTTTTAATACTCTGCCATCTTCTGCAAGGGTCTGTGATAGGTTAAAATACCGTATATAGCAGGAAGAAAGAAATTTAAAGAGGCAGTAATAGAGTATTTGATGCAAAGTTCTGACAAGTGGATAAAACATAAATTGAGGGGGAAATACAAAGGAAACAGCAAAATGTTTTACACAATAGTCGCAAAACTATGTGATTTCTGAATCGCCTTGAATTTGTCAAGAAAAGACAACACAAGCTGCTGTTACTTGGATGTCCCTCCATAATTCATATTTTAAGAGCATCTTTATTTTCTTTTTAGGATAGAAAGCTTCTTGCAACAGCTCAACAGATGCTTCAGGACAGCAAGACAAAAATTGAAGTTATAAGGATGCAGATACTTCAGGCAGTCCAGACTAATGAATTGGCTTTTGATAATGGTGAAGCATTCAAGAGAAGAACGTTCTCTAAACTGTTGATAGAATCTTGGATAGGATCTTGCCTTCCCCCTCAACCCTGGGGAAAATTCTAAATCCCCATGGTTGGCAATCCAGCCCCACTTTGTGGGAACTTCTCTGGCTTGCCCAACTCTATCAAAAGTGGGTGTGGGATAGTGCATGCTGCTCTACATCTGTATTGCTTCATCTCTCCCCAGAAGAAGACCTGATCTATACAGGACTGTTGCCACATTGAAAGCCCCAAATTGCAAGCTTTCCACAAATGCCTAGTCACATTTTAAGTGCCCTTCCTGGATATACTGGCTCATTCACATGTAAGGTTAGAAAGCTAGCCATCAATAGCCTGGCTGAGTGGTGCCTTTGGCCTGCTGTACAATGGGTCATTGCACATGGTAAATTAATTTAAAATGTGACCAGGCATGCATGGTGCACCAGTAAAGGCTTTCTGCATGGCCCGTGTCCTTCATAAATCTTGTGTTAGCAGCTTGTAATGGAATATGGGCACCATCATCTGCAGCCAGACAGAATTGAAGACTCCCTCAGTGTGTGAATTGCTGGGAGAGTGGGTCTTGTATTTTTTCCATGAAGAAATGTAAATGAAAGGGCAGAGGATATAATTCAAAGAAGAAAAGGAGGATGGATGGGTAGATAGATGGATGGGGAAATGGGAATCAAGAGAAATCCATGCTGGGCCACAGACAGAAGAGTGCTAAGGAGTACAGAGAGAAGTAGTGGAGAGATACCATGAGAGCAAGCAACTGTTGAGATAGTAAGCAAACCTATGGTGGTTGAGAAAGGTGATACCATGCATAGAAAATAGAAAGGGGGCTCATGGAATAGGCTGCAGAGCAAACCAAGTTGATTGTAACAATTTGAGTAAAATAGCAATGTAGCCCACTTAATAAAAATGTGAAAGACCCTCAGAGTGAAATGAGTTGTGCACTCCAGTTCAGTAGCACCAACAGAAATGTTGCAACTCTTGGCCTTTTTGCTGAGAAAATTGTGAGCGTGAGCTAAAGGTTTGAGAAGGAAATAAACTATAACAACTTACATGACATGGCTGCATTAGCACATAACACTCAGCCATGGTTTTGCCTTACATTCACAGGCTGAAAAGAGGCTGACTGAAGTCTCAAGCTTGCATGCTCTCCTCTCTTCCAGTGTGGGCGGGAGAAGACCTTGCTAGTGTTTTGTTTCAGATTCCCCTAATCTTGACTTGTCCTTGCGTGCAAGCTAGGAATTTTGAATTTATCACAAATTCTGGCCATTTTCAAAACAAGCCAATTTCAAAGCACGGTCTACGAACCTGCGTTGTTTAACCAACACCAGCCACGTGCAGATTTGGAGATAACCCAGCAAGGTGGATATTGTCTCAACAGCTTTCATGTTTAGTTGGAATCCCATGACACCATGCAGCTACCCTAAAAATATGCTGCAGTGCTATCAGTTGTTGCATGCAAAAGGACCACTTGGTCTCAGGACCACAGGTATTCCTGAGGTCTTCACATTGGCAAATGATGTTTTTTTGAAAATTGTAACCTAAACTTAACATCTCACTTCTTTCACCAACTAGGCTAGGACTTTTAATTATTTCTGTGGTCAAAATGTTTAGCAGTTGTTTGTATTAAGATAAGCATATTAAAAAGCTAGTTGAATGCATACTAAATATCTCTGTGTGTATTTTTACCTGCAGCAAAACCTGTTATAAGCCCCCTTGAGCTCCGAATGGAGGAACTGCGGCATCATTTTAGGATAGAATATGCAGTAGCAGAAGGGGCAAAAAATGTTATGAAGTTGCTCGGATCTGGAAAAGTTACTGACAGAAAAGCACTCTCAGAGGTAATTTTAACAGAGTAAATAAAATCTGAATTTAAACAGTTCTATTTCAACAATTTTCTTAGCGGTTTTCTTTTCTTATTTTTTCACAAACAAGGCTCAAGCAAGATTTAATGAATCAAGCCAGAAGTTGGACCTCTTAAAGTATTCACTAGAACAGAGACTTAATGAACTCCCTAAAAACCACCCCAAAAGCAGTATTATTATAGAAGAACTTTCACTTGTTTCGTCACCAACACTAAGTCCACGTCAAAGTATGATCTCTACACAGAATCAATATAGTACACTATCCAAGCCAGCCGCTTTAACAGGTTTGTGGTGTTCTTTTTTTCTGGAAATGTTTGTTATTGTTTCTGTTTGCGCTAATTGCATAATTGTGAGTATTTCAGTTGCTGACTAACCTCAAACTTCTGAGTAGTGGCTTGCATTTATGTTGGTTAAGAAGATTCTTGTGGTTGGTGCTTTTAGGAGGTGGGTCTTGCTATTCTAGCACAGCAAAACCCAAAGGATTTTTGTAATCGGAATTGGCAAACTAATTAATATTGGAGATTTTTGTGCCCAACTCTGTGTGCGCAGTGGTCTGCTTGCACAACGGGACTTCTCCTTTCTCCCCAGGAACCCCAAAATCTTCTCTTCTGGGACATATTTTGAGGGTATGGGGGTGGGGCACAGGAGAGAGGGGGGAAGTTGTGTTGTCCAAGCAGAAGTATGTTGCATGAGACTTGTGGATTGCCAAGCATTGGATCCAACCCCTTGTCCCAACAACTGATCAGGCAAAAGATTTCAGCGCCCTACCCCCCAAGCCAATTCCTGGGGCCCACAAAGTCCTACTATCCACTAGCAGAGTCTAACACAGAATTTAGAAGTCCTTGATATGATGCTTTTAATACCCCCAAATGCTTTGAGAACATCTGCTCCATTATTCCTCGCGTTACACTTTTAGGTGACGTGGGGGGTTGTGGGCTCTCACCGGTCAACCATCAGACATGGCAGTAGAGATGAAGTATGGTCATAATCACATGCAACTGAGTTGTGATGGAAATTAAGTTTTTCCTAAAGGGAGATTTCTACAAAGCATTAAGACTTTGCTAATAACGTGAAGAGAGAATTGCAAATAGCAGCAATGTATAAAAATGCATCTCCCATTTACTTGTGCTAATGGGTTTTCTAGATTAAAGTAATTAAATATAAGAAATTTAAGAGTTAGTATTCCACAAGAATAAACGTCTGCACAGGGGTTATGGAAGTTGAGACTATATAGTCCAACAGTTCCTCTAGACAGCCTGTGTGCGTGTCTGTAATTGCAGCACTTCATAAAGAAAATAAATTCCAAGATATTTCGTATGCTTAATGAAGATCTTAAATACATCCCTGCAGATTTTATTTGCTAACTTGAAGCAGGTGTTGAATAAAAACTCTGTTCCTAATATGTTGTTTACTAAATTATTTAATAAACAACCAAATTAGAAGCACGAGCACAGCTGTTAGCTTGTGTTTCCCAAAATGACTTTAGTTTTTAAACTGAACTTGTAGCAGAACTAGCTCGTTACATACGTAGTCCTGCGCACACAATCTGTCCCTTGCCAAATAAATTCACATTGAAAGTTCACATGTAAGTCAAAGTTGAAATGGTAAAAGTTGATTTGCATTTTTCTTAAAAAATTAATGTTCCTTTTTACTGTATTTGTGTTAAAAATATGATGGGTGGTATGCAGCTAATTTTTACTCGGTGTAGGACTATTGAGATTAATGGGTTTAGCTTAATCTTGTTAATTTATTGCAGTTGGTCTACTCTGAGTAACACTCGGTTGACTATCCCCCAGTGTGTAAGGTAGCATTTCCCAAACTGTTGCCCTCTAGAAATTTTGGACTGCAATTCCCATCAACCCATTGGCCAAGGATTTATGGGAGTTATATCCAGCAACATCTAGAAGGCCTCACATTGAGAAAGGTGATATATGAAAACAAATGTATGTTTCGAAAGGCATGGATAGTGCTGTGAAACTTGTGAAGGTGTGCCATGGAAACACTTGATCAGGGTACCCTGCCACCCATATATATGTATGCTTATTTTTCATAGACATTGTGTGAAGCAGCTCTTACATTGTGGCTAGCTAAGAAATAAGGTTTGTGCTTTTAGATCGTCTCCACAAGACTGAAAGTTTGTGAGTTACCTGTCCTGCTACCATTCATGATCTGTTTGTATTTGCTGAAGCTGGTGTTTTGCTAGGAATATGAGCCAAGGCAATCTGATCTCATTCTAGGTACTTTGGAAGTTAGGCTCATGGGCTGCCAAGATATTTTGGAGAATGTCCCTGGTCGATCAAAAGCCACATCCATTACTCTACCTGGATGGAGTCCAAGTGAAGCCAGATCATCTTTCATGAGCCGAACAAGCAAAAGTAAAAGTGGGAGTAGTCGGAACCTCCTGAAAACTGATGATTTGTCCAGTTCAGTACATTTTACCTTTGCTTTTATCTTCAGAAAACACTTTCATGAAGCCTTTTAGTAAGAGTAGATACATGCAAAATTGGGTTATTAGTAGTACTACTTAACAGGGGTATACTCAAGCACATCAGATCATTCCGGCTGAGGTCTTGAACAAGTTTCCTGTTTCGGAATAGGACCGTGAATGCTAAAAAATATTAAGTAGGTTGAAAAGTACACTGGCTTGGGAATCCTGAGAACTTATTTCTCAGGGGTGCTGCCACGTAAGACATTGCTAAAGCATTCCAGAGCATAGCAGGAGCCCTGGTGCCAGCTTCCATCACCACTGCCAGGCACATTGGTGAGGAAGGATGGAGGGAGGCTGCAGCAGCAGCAGGGAATACTGTCACCAGTGTCAAGTCCTTTATCAGCGAAGGGTTGAACCCCACTCACAATGTATTGGGAAACTTCAACTGGTGGGAGTTTCAACTGGGAGAGTGTGTCAACATTCACCATTATTTAGCAAGGGTAAAAGAAGCAAAGACATTAAACATAAGACATTTAAAATAATCGTAAACTTAACAGTAGCCTTAGATTCTTGCAGCTCGTAATGTTTGTATTTGTTTTTCCATTCCAGACACATAACCAGTCTTTGCATGTTTTGCTTGTTTTACTTCTTGAAAATCCTCTTAAAGTTCTAAGCTGAGTTTGTGTAATTTTCTTACAGACGAAATCTGTGCCGTTTTGAAGTTGGACAATACGGTGGTTGATCAAACTAGCTGGAAGCCTATTTCCAATCAGTCATGGGATCAGAAATTTACACTGGAGCTAGACCGAGTAAGGACCTCTTTATTGTGTTAACAGTGATTACCAACTTGGTAATTTTATGTTTATTTGTCTGTATATATACACGGAGAGGTCCTGGCTTGGATCTGAAGTTTTGTTTGTGGGGGGGTTTTGCTACCCTGCTCCTTCTGCTGGTCCTTGAAAAGCCACTTCCAAGTTCTGGGGTATTACTTGAAACAGGATGTTATGAGGCACTGAAATCTGCAGCAAGGGGACTGGAGGAGTCAGCAAAAATTTGAGACGGCACTTGCATAAGCAGAAGTGCATCCCATTCTATAGGATTCTAATTCTCTGTATTTTGTAATAAATCCCCCACTATTGGTGATTTATGGCTCTTATCTATCAGTTTCTTGAGGATGAAGTTAAGAGCGATTGTAGACTTTAACGAGTGATAAACAATATTTTCTCCGGTTAGATAAATTATTTCAATAGACCTGAAAGTAGATACAGTCATACCTCGGGTTACAGACGGTTCAGGTTGTGTTTTTTCAGGTTACGGACCCGCCGAAACCAGGAAGTACCAGAATGGGTTACTTCTGGGTTTTGGGGGTTGCGCATGCGCAGAAGCGCCAAACCGCAACCCGCGAGTGCGCAGATGCGCTGCTGCGGGTTGCGAACGTGCATCCCGCACGGATCACGTTTGTGACCCAAGCGTCCACTGTAGACTGGAAAACAACAAAGCTCTAAGATCTAGCCAATAAAGGTTTATAACAAGTCAAACAATTATTCTTAAAATAACAACAACAACAAGATTCTTCATTTGCTATTTTCACAGTCTGCCAGTTGCTTTAATGTGAGAGGGTGAAAGGAAACTGATATTTGGCCAATGAATAAAATTTCTTCCAAAATTAAATATATACCATATTCTTCCAGAATATTAATTTAAAAAATAAAGCCCATTAATTATATTAAAAAAAATTAAATCAGTTGAACTGATTTTGAAGTTAATATCCCAACTAATTCTGTCTTCGGGAAGGAGTTTTAAGCTAAAATGTGCGGGGTACAATTCTGGGCAACAGAAGTGTATTTTAAATTCCTTTGAAATCAGTGCAGTTTAAGCACTTGAACTGAAGGCTTGTTAATATTTTTTATCTTTCTGCAATGAATACGTGCCATGAAGGTGGTCTTGAGTGTTGGGGGTAAATTCACACATGCAGACTATTTGTTTCCTTAGGCAGAAACAATGCAAGTTAGTGAATGGAGATGGCTTGAAGCACTGTGATAACGGAAGATTTTTCCATTTAATAGGATCCAATGATAGCAGGGGATTTTGTGGAGATTGGGAGAGCCCATTTATATTTGTGAATTGAAACAAAAAATTACCTGTGTCTGATTCTCCTTCGTAGGTTGTTGTTGTTGTCAATAAACACTGACGGAAATGCCTAAAAATTTCTAAGCAGTGTACAGTTATTTAAAATAAAAGCCTACATAGAGCCAGTGTGGTGTAGTGGTTAAGAGCGGTAGTCTTGTAATCTGGGGAACCGGGTTTGATTCCCCGCTCCTCCACATGCAGCTGCTGGGTGACCTTGGGCCAGTCACACTTCTTTGAAGTCTCTTAGCCCCACTCACCTCACAGAGTGTTTGTTGTGGGGGAGGAAGGGAAAGGAGAATGTTAGCCGCTTTGAGACTCCTTAAAGGGAGTGAAAGGCGGGATATCAAATCCAAACTCTTCTTCTTCTTCTTCTTACATGTACCCTTTCGCAAAAGGGAAAAGCATGGCTGATGGATGGGGCCATGTTGGTCTTTAGCATGCTCTTGGGAGGCAAGAGGTGCAGCCTCCAGTAGCCCAAAGCTTCCCTTGAGCTTTGTGGTCCCAGAGCAATTGTCTTGTGGAGCCAAGTGCTCATTCTGGCAGGGAGGAGGGAATCTAGCTCCCTTCAGCTGTTCCTTCTCTGACTGATGGATGGGGACAGGCTCAACTCCCCCTCTGCATGCTGCTCTTCCTGGGAGGCAGGAGGTGCAACCTCTTGGTGACCCTTGGTCCCCTGACCGACAGCAGAGGCCAGAGTGTTCTTCCCTTCAGCACTGTCATCCAGGCTATATATTACAGAAGTTGCAGGAGTTTCCTTTTATCCGCGCCTGTGACTGCCAGTAGTAAATCATTCCCTTTCAGCCCACCTAGTGCCACACTGAATTAAGCTACCTGTAGTGTTTGTTCTGCATGTATGGGTATTGTTTCAAGTGGTTATGCAAGGCAAGAATTTCGCCTTGTAAAAATATATATTTTCACGGCTCGTCTTTCATAACATGGACTGCATTAGAATAAATGTTGTTGACTCTATGCAGGTGTTTTGATAGTAGCCATTTTAAATTGGAACACACTTTACAAAGGGCCTTGTAAAACCCTAGGTTCACCCTGAGCACTGTTGCATTTGGTGGGGGGGGGCATGGTTCAGCAGTGGTAAAACACGAGTTCGGTTTCCAGTATCTTGAGGAGGGGCTCGGATCAATCCCTGCCTGAAACCCTGTAGGTCCACGGCCAGTCAAGTGTAGAGAAAAGTGATTTGGACAGATTAATGGTCTGACACGGCGTCAGCAACCTAAGGCCTATGGACCACAAGCAGCCCATGCGGGTGGTTTAACCAGCCCATGGATCCCCACCGCCCGCTCGGTTGGTTCCCGTGTGCTGCGCTAAACTGCCGCGGAGCACAGTGGGTACTGCCTTCCACGATGCTGGCCAGCTTCCAATGGGAAGCTGTGCACACCTCCTCTGTGCCGGAAGGAGTGCCTGAAATAGCGTTTGCATGCGCATACACTCTCCGGCCCACCGTGGCGTCTGCAGGACCGTGAACCAGCCCAAGCCACAAAAAACTTTGCCGACCTGTGGTCTGACATGATATAAGGTAGTTTTCTGTGTTCCTATGGAATGCTTCTGGTCACTTGTTAATGCCCATTCTTTTATAGGCATGTCTTCCTGGCCAGTTCATATGAAGTAAGTGAAACATGTATACAGGGTCAGCAGTGTGCTTCCCCTCCCATGCCAGAGTCACCAGCTCCCATAGTGAGGTGGTGCAGGGGTGGGAATGTGTACACTATTCACTTGCATGGAATGTAGCACCTAATCTGGGTAGTGCAAGGATTTACACTTATGCAGCGGAACTCCCCTTTCTTTTTCTCCCATGCCCCCGCTCACCCGCAATCTTTTCTGGGGTTTTGCCCAATCCTCCAGAGCAGATTTGGGAAGGAAATGGAGAGGGTTACAGGGGAAGTTCCGTTGCACAAGCATAAACATTTGCACTTACGGAGTGAGTGTATTGGATACAATCTTTAGAACTGTAGCAGCTGCACAAATTAACATTGTCTCCTCCTCCTCAAATCCCTTCAGTCACGTGAATTAGAAATTTCTGTTTATTGGCGCGATTGGAGATCTCTCTGTGCGGTGAAGTTTCTGAGGTTAGAAGATTTCTTAGACAACCAGCGACATGGAATGTGTCTCTATCTTGAACCCCAGGGTACTCTATTTGCAGAGGTAAGTGCCAATGTTTTTTAAAGAAAATTATTAAAGGCTGTGAATGATTTCCAAGATTCATTGTTTTGTGATTTAACACATCTTGTCTGAATTGCAGGTTACATTTTTTAATCCAGTTATTGAAAGAAGACCAAAACTTCAAAGGCAAAAGAAAATTTTCTCCAAGCAGCAAGGTAACAGATTTCATCAAATCGGTGTTGTATCTTAATCTTAATACAGGTTTATATTCTCAAAAGTTAACTGAAAAGGATGCTGACGCTAAACGTCAGAATTTCGTGTAAAAATATTTGTTTAGAAATTGTAGATAGGGCTTTCAATAGTGAAATCTGTAAAAAAAAAAAAAAACAGGAAAATGTGGAATATGTGACATGTTCAGTTTATTCATCACAAATAATAAATTAATGAATATGAATTCTCTTTTAATTATAGCTTTTGGTGATAAGTAAAAAGATTACTTGTGCTCTCTGTTTTCTTTAACCACAGGCAAAACGTTTCTCAGAGCTCCTCAAATGAATATTAATATTGCCACTTGGGGAAGGCTTGTGAGAAGAGCTATTCCTACAGTAAATCATACCGGCACCTTCAGCCCTCAAGCTGTGCCTGCCGCAGTTGCAGGAGGTGATGCGCACATTCCTGAATTAAGATCACCAACTAGGTAAGTGGCTGAGATGCTTAAGCAAGCTTATATGGCAAAACTCCTGTGATGTAGAAGGAAACACAAGCTTATTTACTCCTCTTGAATTTCCTTCTTCCGGTTTTAAAAAGAGAAAAGTATCAATTAGCATGAAGTAATTTTTAAATTTTCCTAAATTGTCGCCATGCTCACCAAGTGAATTGCTTTCTTTTAAGTGACTCCCCTGTAGCCAAACTGGTGTTTGAACTTGAACCCGAACCCCCACATACTCCTCCACGTGCGTCTTCTCTTGGAGAAATTAGCGAACCTTCGCCTGAGCCAAAGGCTCCACCTACACCCACTCAGGCAAGACTTCTAATATAGATTTAAAACAATAGCACAAATTGTTGCCTAGGTTTGTGAGAAATGTGACCTACAAATAGCACAGGTTGTATTCTTGATTTGTTGTTGTTTTAGTGACGTCTTTACTTTTTATTAATTGGTTGCTATGCAAAGCGTTCTGCAGCTGATCTTTCTGTGTGCAATTTTCTCAACCGAGTTGTGTAATAGCTTAAAGCGTTCTTATAATCAGGTCATGTCCTCTCCTTTTAAATAACTGCTGAACTGCACTTGACCAAAGAAGTATTTGAAGTTAGAACTTAACCAGAGAACTGTCAACAAGCATTTAATGATCAACAAGTCTCACAGGTTCTGAAAACCCTGCCAAACCAATAAACATTTGGTAAGACTTCTTAAAAGAAGCAGGGATTGACACTGACATGTTTCACTGACAAGGCCTCACTCCTTGTGTTTCTTCCCTCCCGCTAAAGATGGCATTCTAAACAGGCTTCCCCTAAGTCCCTGGCACATTGCTTGGGATTGTTCAAATACAGAAAGAAGTAGTCTTGTCTCCTAATAAAGAATCTTACAGTCCTTTTCAAGCACTTGAAGATCAATGTTGTGAGACTTTTGTGGGTGAGCGGAGAGTTTGCTTGGACCCTGGGTGAAAACCCGGAGGTTGAGTATCAAAAGGAAAATGAATGGATATTGATTTGTATATCTTAGCAACTTGGTGTTATTGTAACATTTTATATGTAACTGTGTGTTTTTGTAACATTTTGTTTAAGTTGTTTCTTCAGTTTTTTTGTATACCGCTTAGACATACTTG
Organism: Podarcis cretensis; assembly: GCF_951804945.1. Classification (NCBI taxonomy): domain Eukaryota; kingdom Metazoa; phylum Chordata; class Lepidosauria; order Squamata; family Lacertidae; genus Podarcis; species Podarcis cretensis. The sequence goes on from NC_137175.1 coordinate 73,566,673, forward strand.
TAACATACTAAGCGGTATATAAATTAAACAATCAAAATCAAAATGTGTTCTTAAACCAGGTTTAGAAATACCCAAATGCCAGGTTGCCTTTGGCTAGGAAGAATTGATTGCAGGTGTCCCAGTAAGACATGGAAGAGGGTTTGTTTATTTTTCTTCAACTTAATTTATGTGGGAAACATGAATATGTGTAGGGTAGCTTGTATGACAGCATTCTTAAACCAGTTCTTAGACCGGGTTCCTCTGTGCTGTCTTTGCAGGTCCTATCACAAACAGTGCAAGAGGTTTAGCAAATAGATATAGTTTCTCGAGGGCTCTTTTAGAAGGCATTTGAATCAACCTTGAGATTCTGAATTCCAAAATTCTAAATTTAAGACCTACTGCTGTAACATTACTCTTCTCCAATTTCTAGCAACTTTTGTTTTTTTAAATCTTCAGATTTTTTTTCTTCTACACATTTCACAGGATGCAGAAACATTTGATTTTGAGAATGACAGAAATAATTTTGTCCCCAAACTTCAGCCGGAAATTATTTGCGAGACTCAAAATTCAAATTCTGATATAGAATATAATATTCGAGAGCCCGAAGATAGAAGGTAAGTCCTCTTTTATGTTAACTTGATGTATAACTCTACCCAACACTGAGTAGAAATTGTCACTTACTTTTTTAAAATTGCTGTATTTCAGAATACAACAGAGATTTCAATTCAGTTTGCAAGACTTCCGGTGTTGTGCTGTACTGGGTAGAGGACACTTTGGAAAGGTATGTTTGACAGCTAAAATTACAATATTGTCTCTTTCCACATCTGGTTTTCCCCCTTCCTTCCTCTTAGCCCACTTCCCTTTGCAGCTGCCTGTTGCATTTCACTATGTGCTCAGTAATATGCTTGTTGATTTATCACAGCTTTGAAGCTTTTTAAACATATACACAACAGTTGCGAGTTTGGAACATAAAATGTAATTGAAAGCATGCAAATTGAGTATTATTTTGTGTTTCAGGTCCTGTTGGCTGAATATAAGAATACAAACGAAATGTTTGCCATTAAAGCCTTAAAGAAAGGAGACATTGTTGCTCGTGATGAAGTAGACAGGTCAGTGTGAAGGACAGGTGTCGTTAAATCTGAATGTGCCCTAAACCCACGGACCAAGACTACTACTTTGAGTGGGGCCAAGGGCTTGTATTTTAAACATTTTTTAACATAATTTATTTCAGGTCTGCAGAAACTAATTTCATTTCATTAAAACAAAGAAAATACTCGTTAAGAGTTTTTATAACAGGGCATGTTATGATCCTGCCATATAACCCAGAAGCAGTTTTCCTTGTTCTGTGTCTTAGAAGATGGTGCCACTGTTCAGAACTCAAACGCAAAGCCCCGTTGATGTATAAGACTAGTTGTGCAGCTCTTTAGATCTTGATCATGGGCTGCTGTAATTGCCAGATCATGGGCTGCTGTAATTGCCAGATTTTGAAACCTAACCCTTACACACACACACTTGGAAGCATCTCCGGTAGAACATAATTACAAGTAAATGTAGGGTGACAGTGAGCGCTTGGGTCAGTAAGAAATAGCATCCAGCCTGTCCTAGGGTTTTATGCCTGTCAACCTTCTCTCTCTTTCTCTCTACACGAGGGCATGCACATATTGTGTAGTTGTTCATCATTCATTGTTAAGCTGTTGTGCTTTTTTTAAAAAAAAAAAAATATTTTATCACATTAGTATCATACCCCTTGCAAGAACTCAGCACTGTTGTCATTTACCACATATTACCAAAAAAGTCCTGATGGCCTTGTGTGCTCTTGCTACCTGTGGGTCACTGTCATTACAGTGGACCCTCTGGTTACAAATTGAATTTGTTTCGGGGGTCGGTGCGCATCCCAAAAAATCCGTAACCAGAGGCGCCACTTCTGCGCACACATGCGGTGCGATAGAGCACTTCTGTGCATGCGCGAGTGGCGAAACCCAGAAGAATACACTTCCGGGTTTGTCGCTTTTGCAACCCGAAGATTACGTATCCAGAGTGGTACATAACCCGAGGGTCCACTGTATTAATTGCAGTAAGTTTAGTATTTCTGCTGGAAGCCTGCGGTTACAGCGGCCTTATTGCAGTTAGGCTTTCGCCTTGCGGGTTAGAGCACGGTGCTGATAATGACAAGGACTTGGGTTTGATCCCTGTTTGGGTGCGTATTCCTTCATGGCAGGGGGGGTTAGACTAGATGACCCATGGGACCCCTTCCAACTCTTAGGATTTTGTGCATGTATCCCTTCTTGGAGCCGTCACCCATGTAATGAAGATAAATAGTTGATCCAACCTCATAAAACATTTCTGCTTTCAGCCTCATGTGTGAAAAGCGAATTTTTGAAACTGTGAACAGCGTAAGGCATCCCTTTCTGGTGAACCTCTTTGCTTGTTTCCAAACCAACGATCACGTGTGCTTTGTAATGGAGTACGCAGCTGGAGGAGACCTCATGATGCATATACACACGGATGTCTTTTCCGAACCAAGAGCGGTGTAAGTAACAAAAGGGATATTTTCAGGCTGTGGCGTAAGTAAGTTGGGTTTGGTGCTTGCCATGTGAGAGAATACTCTGCAGGGCCAATAAGACATAGTAACACTGTTCCTCTGCTAAATGGTTGGGAGCCACCTCATGTTTCAGAACTTGGTTTAAAGGAAACCCTAGTTAGTCTTAACTGTGCTTAATCTCATGCACCCTAACTGCAAGGGAGAGGAAATTTTGCTGCTGAGAAGATGTGCCTGCATATAGCCACACCAGCTTTATAAATGTTGTATCATACGTCCCTTAGATACATGGCATGTAGCTCCTGCACCCAGTTGACTTATGCTAGTGAAATCTGTGTAGAGCTAATGGAAGCCGGCATAGCTTAGGTTGGGCTTGTATGGCATCCTGATGGATTTAGGCAATTCCTGTCTGACTGCCGGGGGCATAATTGGCTACAACAGGACTTTCAATTGACAGGCAGTATCCTAACACGCGGAGTCATGGGTGGCACTGTGGGTTAAACCACAGAGCCTAGGGCTTGCTGATCAGAAGGTCAGCAGTTCGAATCCCTGTGACGGGGTGAGCTCCCGTAGCAAACCTGTGTGCTGCTCTGGTTCACCAGTAGCGATTTAGTCAGGCTGGCCACATGACCCGGAAGTTGTACACCAGCTCCCTCGGCCAATAAAGCAAGATGAGCACTGCAACCCTAGAGTCATCCGCGACTGGACCTAATGGTCAGGGGCCCCTTTACCTTTATCCTAACACGCACACCTGCTTCATCAAGGGAGCTGTTCTAGTTGTATCAGCAGATGCTGCTTTCGCTCGCTGATACCTGCCAGGTAGAGGATGCCGGTATCATGCTTTTTGAGGAGTACAGGCAGAAAGCTTTATAGCGGGTCAGACTGTCCTGTTTAAGCCAGTATGGTCCACTGGGTCCCAGGCCTTTCCCACTGCCTGCTGTCTACCTGTTCCTTGTGAACTGGAGAACCACAGACTGAGCCTGTGACCTGCTGCATGCAAACATGTCCTCTGCTACTGAGGTGTGGTGCTCTTTTTAATTAAAAACTTAGAAACCCATATTCAAAGTAAAGTAGCCTGAAAAGACTCCTCTGGTGGTACTGATCGTTGCTCTGAAGGTTTTCTGGTCGCCTGTTTTTCAAACGTTATCCTTTATAGGAGTATAAAAAAATGCAACATGTCAGTTCTCGCCTCTTTTATATTTCTTTGCAAACAGGTTTTATGCTGCATGTGTGGTTCTCGGACTGCAATATTTACATGAGCACAAGATAGTTTATCGGTAAGTTTGCATAAGATTTAGATTTTTTGTTTCATTTCACATTCTTACACGTTTGCCTTATATACCATGCTTGCTCGGATACATTAACAATGTTACCTCCTTTTTCACGTGGCAAAGAGGAGGACAGTTGCATTGGGTGTCTACACAAACCTGCATGCCACTTCCAAACACCTTAAATTCAGAAAGGATAACAATTTTGAGTATTTGCAGCTAATACTTTCCCCGTATAGTTTGTCTCCATTCGTGGTCAGAATGAGTTGTTTTTAATTTCTTCTCTGCAGAGATTTAAAGCTAGACAACTTGTTGCTGGATACAGAAGGTTTTGTGAAAATAGCGGACTTTGGCCTCTGCAAAGAGGGTAAGCTTTTTCAACAGAATTTCTCAGTGGCTTATAATAGCAGTCGGGAATTTGCAACCCACTTTTATCAATTACTGCCTCAGATTATAAGTGGTAGCCCCTCTACTTCCCCTTTCCACCTCTCCCCTCCCTTCCCCCACCCTGTCTCATTCTGAGTGCTGCACAGATTGTGGATTAGAGACATCTCTGCTCTCTTCCATATGGTGTTGGGGGAGGCATTGTTAATGAACATGTGAATTTTTTCCTCTTTTAATCAATTAAACAAATCACAGATTTAGAGTAGCTCTTTGCCATGGCCTCTGGGCAGTCCCCGAAAAACGAGTTCTGTGCTGAGCAACATTTGGAACCTTCTGGTAAAAATTCCAAAATGTGGATTTTCGCCAGTAAGGGTGCAGTCCTACGCACACTAACCTCAGAGTAAGTCCCATTAAACACAGTGGAACTTATATGTCAGTAGGCATGTATAGGATTGCATGGTAAAAAGCCTATTGTAATTTCAAAAGAATTTATTGCAAAAGAAATGAAAGATGACATGTCTTTCAAAACACAGTTTTAAAAACTAACACTTTTTTGTGGCATCAGTTTTCATTGGCTGAAGTTACTCTCATAAACAACTTTCCAGCTAGATCAATAAAACGTTCTGTCCAAAGCGTTTAGAACAGCTATACTCAGTGGTTTGCTTTATGTTTTTATTGTATATTCCTTTTTCTTTATTTTTGGTGGGTTTATTTTTTGAATATCACCTGCCCTTCACCCAAAGGCCCCAGCAAATCATCATAGGACCCTCAGAACGATCCAGAAAGTCTTATTGAGAAAAATAAAACATTTTTGTCACAAAGCATAGGGTGGGCAAGGAGGGAAATCTGCTGTATACCAATTACATTATTTCCAACTGTTCTGTAAACTAAGACTACAGCACACTTACATGGGAGTAAGCTCTACTGAACTCCATGGGGCCCAACTTACGGTCAGGCTGCAAAATACATGGAGAATTTGCTTCACAAAGGCTGACCTGCTGGCTGCAATGCAATCTTTGCATTTTTAATGACAAGACACATGATCTTAAGAAGAGCTGTTAGCATTTCAAAATGCTTGCACTTGTTTGCTAAAGTTAGAAACTGCTGGTTTGTCCTAGGAACCCCATCAGAGAAAGTGGGGAAAACAGTATATAGCTCTGCTTTGTCGGATTCTGTTTTTTGCGCTTTCTTATTTATATCTGTTTACTTTTTGGTATTTGGTTGGGCTTCGTTCGAAACACTTGAATTGGAAGTATTTCTGTGCGATAAAAAGCAGGAAGGAAATATAATTTAGGCTGTGTGCCCACCCCCTTCCACTTTGTTGTTAGTCTGGATCCCTGCTTGCTCTGAGTAACAAAGATAAGATAGTATGTCCATTACCAAAGAAGAGTTATTTGCTCAGCTTCCTTTGGGCTGTATCTAATGCTGTCCCTCCATGAACTGCTACAGTGGTACCTCGCAAGACAAATGCCTCGTAAGACGAAAAACTCGCAAGACGAAAGAGTTTTTCGTTTTTTGAGTTGCTTCGCAAGACAGATTTCCCTATGGGCTTGCTTCGCAAGACGAAAACGTCTTGCAAGTTTGTTTCCTTTGTCTTGCAAGTTTGTTTCCTTTTTCTTAAAACCGTGCATTCAGGAGGTGCAGTTGCGACTTGACTTCGAGGAGCAACTCATAGCACGCGGTGTGGTAGCCTTTTTTGAGGTTTTTGAAGACTTTGGTGATTTTTGAAGCTTTTCCAAAATCTGTGCTTCGCAAGACAAAAAAAATCGCAAGACGGAAAAACTCGCAGAACGAATTAATTTTGTCTTGTGAGGTACCACTGTACTTCTATTGAGGAGCAGAGCTGGCTTATGAAAGGACTCCTTCCATGAGTGCACATGAAGGAATGAGTTAATGGAAGTTCCATTCTGAAATATACTCAGAGAAAAGCCATTGGTTTCATGTAGTTTATTTCATTGTTCACAGATAAAACAGTCAGTCATCGTGTGTGTCCAGCCTGCAGGCCCCTCCCAGACCCAGGCTATATATCCTGTGGTCACACCTGATAGGCTAGTTCAAACTTCCCTTCTGGAGCCGGATTGCATGGCTGCAGCAGCCAATCACACGCTACATTCTAAAACCCACCCTGCCTATTATTCTGGGATCCAAACTCCAGCCATAACAAATTCGCAAGTGAAAATATTGACTACAACCCTACATTTCCACATTTTCGAATTCACCACCCAAACCAGCTTAAGATTTGCCTGGACCTTTCATTTTATCAATTCATTCGAGTCAGGAAGAAACAATTGCCAGAGCAGCAAGGAGGAGTTGCCATAATGTCCTGCTTTTATGGATTGGTAGGAGGAAAATAATGGCTTCTCAGGTGGTTTCATCTGCATAAGCAACATTTGATTCTCAATGATAAGTGGTATTCCACTATGGAAAGGAACTGTAAAAGAATTGTTCCAGTTATATCCCAAGTTGACAGCATGAAGAGTCTGTTTGTCCACACTGCCAACATGTAAATGATTTTCCTTGTGCTGGTTTTCCCATGGCGGCAAACCATGTAAAGAGTTCAGGGTTATTTTATCATCTCATTGCTGCCGGTATATAAAGAATTTTGCTTAAGCTGCCTTTTAAGTGAGATAACCCAGGGGTTGCCCCACCCCTGTAGTCATCCAATCCTGAGCCAGGGGAAACTGAGTTTGTTTCTGGAAGTCCTTGAGATTTGCAAAGTCTCCAAGATTTGCAAAGGGCCAAACAGTCCTTTAGAGCTGCAAGCCCACAAATTACTCAGTAGCATATAACCAAGTAGCCAGGTACCAGATTCAAAGCCAAGCTTACATCAGGAAGCCACACAAGGAATACGTGCTATACAGTGGTACCTCGGGTTAAGTACTTAATTCGTTCCGGAGGTCCGTACTTAGCCTGAAATTGTTCTTAACCTGAAGCACCACTTTAGCTAATGGGGCCTCCTGCTGCTGCCGCGCCACCGGAGCACGATTTCTGTTCTCATCCTGAAGCAAAGTTCTTAACCTGAAGCACTATTTCTGGGTTAGCAGAGTCTGTAACCTGAAGCGTATGTAACCCGAGGTACCACTGTACTTTATTAGGGAGTTAATAAGCAGAGAATAAGAACGCTTTACTACTAAAACACAGTTAAGAAAGGCTAACCGTGTGAAGACACTTCAGGGAATTTGAACACAGAACAAAATAACCATTCGAGTCATTGACCCCACGAGCAAGTTGCATCTAGGAACACATTATTGTTGCCATACATGACCCTCTATCCAAATGTCATTAGACCAGGTCAAATACCAGTTTTTATACTAAAAGGGCTAGATAGGTAGGGTCTCATTGAGCCAATTGGGGCTTGGGGGCATATTTCCAAGAACTAGATGGTGGATACCCTGTAGATTTCTGCACAGTCTTTGTGACCTTGACACAGTGTTGGTATGTCCCACAGCGGAACTTACGGTCTGCAAATAAAAACATCCTGAAGGTCCCAGGTCACAGAGAGGTTAGGCTGGCCTCAACTAGAGCCAGGGCTTTCTCGGCTGCGGCTCCAATCTGGTGGAACGCTCTGTCACAAGAGACTAGGGCCCTGCGGGACCTGACATCTTTCCACAGGGCCTGCAAGACAGAGCTGTTCCACCAGGCCTTTGGTCAGGGCGCAGCCTGACTCCCTCCTCTGGCAACCTGCACAGAATTTTGCTTAACGGTTGCCATCAATTTGATTTTAATTAATTTTTATAATGAAATGTTTTTAGAATGTTGGATTATTTGATTGTTGTTAGCCGCCCTGAGCCCAGCTTCGGCTAGAGAGGGCGGGATATAAATAAAATTTATTATTATTATTATTATTATTATTATTATTATTATTATTATTGCATCAGACACAGGTGCAGTGTTCGAAACTCCCACTGTTCTAGGCGCATTTTGCGACAGAAAATTTCATTAGGGCGAGCAGTTTCTGAGCTCTGGGCGCAGTAAGATTTCAGATTAAAGCTGCAGTGGAAGGAAAGGAGAACCTTTTTCTGCCTCCCCACTTCCAGCCACTCTCTGAAGACTGGAGAAGAGACCCTCTAAGAATATTAGGGAGGTGGGCAAGGGAAGGACTAGACCGTGTGAAAAATGAACATAAGATTTTAGCTGCAGTTCATTCATTTTCAGCTTTGTATATTTTTATATAAAAAAGCGGGCCTAGGCACTCTGTTGTTGTGCCCATAAGGTGCCATTTAGCTCCTAGCTTTCATATCTGAGTTTCTAACACTGCACAGGTGGCAAGATGGAGCAATTAAATGGGGCTTTCGCTGTAGGAAAACTGCATTAAGAATCCTTATTTATTTAAAGGCAAATGCAGGTTCTTCACACTTGATAGTGCATATGTTTCAAGTGCTAGTACCAGTGTACAAAATGTAATGTGTGGTGCTGCTCAGAGAGAGAGAAAGAGAAATTTTTACAACTAATTATAGAGCCAAGGTTTGTTTCTTACCACTTGGAAATTCAAATTTGTCCTACCCACAGACAACATAGTTTCACCAATGAAAAATGCAGGGGGGGGGAAATTATGCATGCCCTTTGTTAATAAGGAAGTATTTTGACAGTACACCATCAAGAAGTTCTTGAATACCTGCTTGCTCTTGCCCTTTTGTAAAATTTGGCACAGAATTCACATCACACCCTTCTTAAATGAGTTGTTGCCACTGGCAAAAATGCTGTCTAGCATATGTAAATGACATTAAGCTGTTGGCTTTTTTTTTTAAGGGTTGTTGAATACATACCTTGGCTTCACTGTGCTTAAGAAGGAAATCTTTAAAGGAAAAGTCATATTTCATAGTTTGCTTATTTTAGAGGCAAAACGAGATGCCTAGCATTTTATAGTGTTGGATAAGAAAATAAACATTTTCTGTAAATGCTTTAGAGTGCAAACTTATACAAGTCTACTCAGAAGTAGGCCTTATGTTCTATAGGACTTAATCTCAGGTAAGTGAGCCTAGGATTCCAGTCTTAATGAATCTGTATCTTCTCTGTCATTCTGCAAGACCATGGTTGTTGTTGTTTTTTAAACCACTACAATGCTACCGGTTGTAAATAATTGGCTGGACATTTGGAGTTCAAAACCATCAACTCTATTTTGCAATAAAAAGTATCCTTATTTAGCTTTCAGAATTTGGATGGAGTTGGCAGAACAGGCAAAAATATGCAATGTTGTTCATGTCATACACAGTTCTTGTTGTGTAAGAATCCCACGAGTTTAAAACTGGAAAGGTGAAAGGCTCATAGAACAAAACACTAAACATGTGTAATTGTTGCAGGAATGGGTTTTGGTGACAGGACAAGTACATTCTGTGGCACTCCAGAATTTCTTGCTCCAGAAGTGTTGACAGAAACTTCCTATACAAGAGCTGTAGACTGGTGGGGTCTTGGTGTGCTCATCTATGAAATGCTGGTTGGTGAGGTAAGCTTCACAAAATGTAAAACTGTTTCCTGTATTCATCTGTGAAGAGCAAATAAATTTGAAAGGAGCTGTTGGGTGTAGGTTTCTGTTGAATCCCTCACTCTTTTCACTTCTCATTGGGTTAAATTTGAGTATATTTATTAAGAGAATATATCGATGAAAATTCAGTTTCTGGAAATTATTCTTATCACTATTTCTCCCCCACCCTCTAGTCTCCCTTCCCAGGAGATGATGAAGAAGAGGTTTTTGACAGTATTGTAAATGATGAAGTAAGATACCCTCGGTTCCTTTCTACAGAAGCCATCTCAATAATGAGAAGGGTAAGATGGTACTTTTTGCGTGTTTGTTTCATTCCTTCTTAATTTGTTTAGCCATGTGTGTAAGGGAAAGCAAAGTATTTTAAGGTCCACGTTTTTATTTGCTACGTACGTTTCTCAAGTTCACTTTATGTCAAAGGCAAGTGTGGCTTGCTGATACTAGTAATCACCTAGCCTCCCCAGAAGTATGCCCCATGTCTTTTGGGTAGATATACTGTGGGTATGACCTTTACTTCCATGGGCGAATAACTGTGGTCCTTCCAAGTTTCTCTGCATGCAGCTCCCATCCACCTGTCCGCCAGCATGGCTAGTGGTCAGGGATGATGGGTTTTGTAGCCCAGCAACATCCATCTAGGAGGGTCACCGGTGAGCCACCCCCGATTTACTCACTGGTAGGATTGGTACTACTTGTGAGTCAGGAGGACTTCGGTGTTTTTTTTTTCCTGGAGCACCGGAGAAAGCAACCACAGCTGTATAAAAAGTTAACACACCGGCTTATGATGTCCCTGGAGATAAGCAAAGCAGCAGAGAGGATTCTTTCAATTTTGTAGCAGCAGAGAGTGGTAGTTGGGACTCAGTAGAGACCCTGCATTCTGGATCATGGAAGCCCTAGAACTTGAGCTCTTTCCTTTCCTTTGACAAAACAACAATTGGTGACTTTCTGTGTATTGGGTCTTCTCTCTGTGAAGCAGGGACTGATTGCATGGGAGATGATGTCATTAGTCTGCTGCTGTGAGTGGTTGGATTACTAGCCATCTCTTGTAAGGAAAACTGAAAATAGTGTGTGGTTTCATGCCTTGTCTTTTTAAAGACAGCAAGTTGGGTTTTTTCTGGGGTTTGCCATTGTGCTTTTTTTTTTGTTTTATTCAGATTATTTTTGTTATTTAATTTGTTCTTCTGTAAACTGCCTTGGGACTCTTTTATGCTGTTAATAACAGGCGGAAACCAATTATGTCATTCTGTCATGACGCCGATGTCAGCAGTTTTGCTTGAAATATAACTTGGTCAGAACCACTGTTTGGGCCTTGGCAAACCAGCGAGAATTTTAAATTTATGAACTAATAAAAGCAAAGGCAACCATTTCGCTTTCTTTTCTAAAGTTCCCAGTGCTACTTGCTGTCCTAACTGGGGAACCTGATGTGCTTTTTTTTAAAAAAAAAAAAATCACTATCCTTCATATTTATATCATGCTTTTTCAAAGAACTCACATGGCTCAGGAAATTGTTAACAGGAATGCTTTGCTCCAACAGGCTACTGACAAAAAGTTATTGATATCGTTTCAGCTTCTGAGGAGAAACCCGGAGCGGCGTCTCGGTGCTGGTGAGAAAGATGCTGAAGATGTCAAGAGGCATCACTTTTTCCGGGTGAGTGCGAAGTGAAAAGCCTGGGTGCAATCTGGGAGCAGCCAGAAGCAGGGACTTAACTCGGTGTTTTCGTTTTGCAGTTGATCGATTGGAACGCGTTGCTTGCCAAGAAAATGAAGCCTCCTTTTGTCCCCATCATAAGAGGAAGAGAAGACGTCAGCAATTTTGATGACGAATTTACCTCAGAAGCACCTATTCTCACTCCACCCCGGGAGCCTAGGATACTTTCAGAAGACCAGCAGGAAATGTTCAGAGACTTTGACTACATTGCTGATTGGTGTTAATTCTTTTGAGACACTGTGAAATCCTAGCAGACTGGCTCATCAGAACAGCGTTCGCCCCACTCCTTCCCTCCTTTTGAGAATCCCAGCTGTTGGGTTGTTCTCTGTGCTGCCTGTAGCTTCCGACTTTTTTGAATCACATGAAGATTTTGGAAAAAGGACCGTTTTTATTACACGTGAGGTGTGACCTCGTTTTTGTATATCTTTTTTTTTAAAAGAAAAAAAATATTGAGCACTGGAAAGCGATTCTGTGCAGCTCTTTAAGCTTGACCTGGCAGGTATAGGCTGTGTTCCACTCTCACATGGGCACACTTGTACTGTATCTTTACTGTTCTGCAGCAGAAAACATTGCAAAAAAAGACCTGCCTTAAGCAGGATTAGCAACCAGATACTGAGCTAGACTGATAACCATCTACTCAGCGATTAGAGGGAAGAAGGAAGGCAAAATGTCTGTCCTTAAAAAAAAAAGATACAATAATCTCCAAAAAACATAGACCTGATGACTGTTAAGCACACTGTTGTCTTGATTTTTTTAGGGGGGGAATGAGGATTAAGAACTGATGCCTTGTTTTGTAAACTTTCTATGGTATTTATTAGGGGGGGGATGTTTAAAAGCCTTACCTGTAGGAGAACAGTATAAGTGCTTCCATTCTTAAAAAAAGAAGATCGGTCCTAAGAAGTTTACCAAAGCATTTGCCAAACAATTTTTGCCTTTCAACTTCTATAACCAGCAGATATGAAGAATGTAATGAGTAAGAATGTCTCTCCAGTCTTAAATCAGGAACATTTCTAATGTGTGCATTCCCCCAGATGCAATCACTGTTTTGTACTCTTGGAAGTCATGTCTTTTCCACACTAACTCCATTGATACGTTATTTTAGCTAATCTGTGTCTAGCTATCTCGTTCATCTTACATTTGCTGATTTGGTGTTGCCATATCATTTTTAAAGAATGAGGATCTTCAGTGTATACATGCCATGTTTATGTATATTTGGAAGTTATAGTATATTTTTGTTTCAAGCATATAAATTAACTTTACCACTTCCTTTAGCATTATCCAGTGGCTAGGTGAATGTATTTGCATTAAATTCAGATTTAATGGGGGGAAACATGCTTGTATACATTTCAAGGCCACTGAATTCCAGACTCTTCATTGGCAATTACTGAGAATAAGGGTTAAAGCAATATGTTTTGAGAGAATGTATAAATATTTTTGATAAAACTTGTATATTTTAAGCCTCTTAACACTATGCTGTACCTTGAAAAGTTAAAATGTCTTTGACCAGATACTGTGTGTGCTCCTTTCAGACTTACGTAGTTTTCTAAAAGGTTGAGTCTGTTTGTGGAAAACAACGCTCTGCTTTCCTTAGCTTATTAAAATTGGTTTGTCATCAGGCTCATACTCAGCATGCCCAAGATCAAAAATGTGTTGTGTGATGTTTAAATCCACACAGACTTATTGCTCTGGAATCTGGTTTCATGAAAGATAAATGGCAACCACGTAACCATGTGAAGACAGTGCTGCCCCCAGGTGTTGCCTTCATTGCCTGAACTTTGAAGCATATGTAACGGGTTCATTAGAATAATGTACGTGTAAGTGTGTCCACAAAGAACAATGGTAAAAGACTAAACAAATCAAATCATGAAATGTCCAACTGTAATTCTTTTTTTTTTTAAAAAAAGTAATAGCAAATTAGCATCTTGGAAAAAATGCTATTTCTCTTCCACTTCAAATAGCTGTATCACAATTAAATACAAAACACTACACACCTGAGGTACAGTCGGCTATTCATTTATACTCCAAAATTAGAGCTACAGACAGCTGAGTCCAAAAGGGTGATTCAAATTTAAAGTCCTACAGAAATAACCCTTTTCTCTTTTTTTGTAAGTACATCTTGTACAGAAATGTTTTGTAATCTAAGTAAATCACTTAAAAAAATTTTTAGAGGCAGGGTATGTTCACACAGTTAAGCTGAAAGAAAGCACTAATTTTATCTAGTTTTTAAAAATATTTAGGCAAATTAAGATTTTAAACTCTAGATTGTAAATATATTTTGCTATACTTGTATGTGGCTGCTGAAGCACTTTGTAAAGAAATTAGGTTATTTTAGAATGGTACACTATGCATTAAAATGAAATGTGCCTTTAACAATGTCATACTACAAACTGTCTTGCAGTTAACTATCAAATTAAAGTTTAAATAGTGAAATTTGTATATGAAAACATGATTTACTGATTTGAATCCTATAATCTTGCTTTTTGGTCTTTAGATAAAAATTGTGTTTAGAACTTGGTTTGAATTACCCTTTTCTTTCAGGGATGCATAAAAAGTCTCATTTTCTGTTCCTCTGTCAGTAACCTTGTGGTACCATAGCGTCAAAGCAACCCACACAACTGCATATATAATCATGTAAAGGTTGTACAGTGGATTCGTTCTGGAGGTCCGTTCTTAACCTGAAGCACCAGCTAATGGGTCCTCCCGCTGCCGCCGCTACGCAATTTCTGTTCTCATCGTGAAGCAAATTTCTTAACCCGAGGTACTATTTCTGGGTTAGCGGAGTCTGTAACCTGAGATGTATGTAACCCGAGGCACCACTGGCAGTTAGAGGGTGTGTTTTTTGCTTTAAATGTTGACTTGGTTTCTTACACACACACACATACACTCTTAAGTGAGAGAGTGCAGGGGGAGGCAACAGGCTATCTGAATTATGGTTCCTTAGAAGGATTTCATTCAAGCATTGGAGCTCAGATTCAGTTGTTAAATCCAGTTTTACTTGCCTACGAAGGTTAATGCAGAAGCTGAAGTAATCTAAGTGTCCCCAAGTTCTAACACAAGCCCACTCTTGATAGTGCGGTCCTTCAGGGAGGGTACGACAGACCCACACTGCCCAGTTTGTCTGCATGGTTCTTTAAAAAAGCATGGCATGTGTTCATGGACTGCTGCAAGGTAACCCCTTTAAATACGTTGCAGCTATTATGCACCGACGTGCCCGGATCCCAAAATCTCCCTTATCCCTCAACATGAAAAGCAAGGGGCTCTACAGGAGTTCTTATGGACCTCAACTGATCAGTCATGTCCAAGACAGAGAGACTGCTATTCATGGTGGTAGGAAAAGTAACAACTTTTTCTGTATCTGTAAGAATCGACATTCAGTTCAAAATACAGCACCTTAGAGCCTACAAGGCAGGCATAGGCAAGCTCGGCCCACCAGATGTTTTGGGACTACAACTCCCATCATCCCTAGCTAACAGGACCAGTGGTCAGGGATGATGGGAGTTATAGTCCCAAAACATCTGGAGGGCCGAGTTTGCCTATGCCAGCTACAAGGCATATACTATTCTAGTGCTCAAGCATGATGTAACTGATACAATGGTACCTCGGGTTAAGTACTTAATTCATTCCGGAGGTCCGTTCTTAACTTGAAACTGTTCTTAACCCGAAGCACCACTTTAGCTAATAGGGCTGCCAGGCCGCCGGAGCACAATTTCTGTTCTCATCCTGAAGCAAAGTTCTTAACCCGAGGTAATATTTCTGGGTTAGCAAAGTCTGTAACCTGAAGCGTATGTAACCCGAGGTACCACTGTATTGTAGAAGAGCTTCCTGGAAGATTTCACCTATGAAAAACCCATGCTAGGCAAGAGGACTTAGGAATATCTTTCTGATAGATGTTGTGATGGAGCAGATATAATCTACGACACTGGTTGTTGTGGATTGAATTTCCCTGCCCATTCCACAACAGAGGCAGGGAAAGCTACGTGATGTCCCTAAGATGACAGTCAAGACTCCAGCCTTACTGCACTCAACATCAGAACCTGGTTCTAAGAATCCTGTTAAGGCTGCACACCAAGATTAAGATTTGAGATGTTTGTTTTGTTTTTTCAATGTACAGAGGCTTGATGTTGAGCTGACCCAAGATCTACATAAACTTGTACTTGTCATTGGCTCCTCCCCTCAGACTATTATGGCTTAAGAATGCTGCTGGAGCAGCGAGGGAACAAAAATAGCCCTGACCTAGCAGCCTGCAAAATCAGACTGATGGTTTCAAGGGACAAAAAGGCCCTATTTTTAATTTGCTTCTGTCTATGTTTAGGCCTGGAAAGGGCAGAACTGCTAGAAGTTCTGTTCTCATCGCCTTGAGTGGTCAGTTCTCATTTACTCATAACCAGGTTAACTTTTAAGTAGTCTTCACTGCTTACCTATTTACAAGCAGGGGTGGGGAACCCGTGGGCCTCCAGATGTTGTACCACAATTTCCATAATCCCCGACTCTGAGCCACAGCTGAGAATTTCCTCCACGTCACCCTGTAATTCATACAGTAATCCTGCAACTTACACAGGGCTTATGTTCTGGGGAATCCACCACACCTAAAGCCAAAATAGCGTATAGTCAAAACCCATTGGGTTCAAGGGCAGGTGGGATTGCCAAAATAATGTTTCCCAGAACCCCACCCACTTTATGCCCCTTTAAATTTTTGCCCATAAATCTGAATGCACATAAGTCAAATGCCCAAAAACTGTGGGCTTACTGTATGCAGTGCCAATGCACACCCCTATTTAACATATTTTACCGTGTTTCTCAGCTGATTACATTGTGCCCCACCTTGGTAATACTAATTGAAAAAAGGCTTGAATTAAGTCATTCCTTGATTATGTTTTACATGCATTACAATATTGATACCCATTGCATCTACAGATGTCAGGATAGGAGTAGTAGCCTCGTGTGGCCAGACTGCCCTTTCTATATGCTGTAATAGTGCATTAGTAGGCCTGGAAATTTAGGCCACAGCCAAGGAAACAAGGAGGGTGAATCAATTTGGATTCAGCTGGCTGTTCCCTTTTTTCCAGACTGGCAAAGGTCCCTTTTGAAGTGGCTTGTTGGTAGGGTTACTGGGCTAGTCCTGTTTTAAGTACTAGAGTTCAATTAGTTATTAACAGGACAACATACCTGGGAACCAGGATGGCAGAGTCTCCTGTTCTCATTACAAGACCAGTCTTCAGAAATCTTCCTCCTATCAGAGACTAAACAGCATCCAGACCACCACAAGCAGGAGCAGCAGAAATCAAATTGGGTGAGTCATAGCTCAAATGCTTGCAGAAATGTTACATATCACATGTTCACCCGAGATTGAAACTGCCCACAATATACCTGACATTTAAACAAAATAATAGTTCTTGGGCAACAATATAAAAATGCTTGAATAGGAACTGAAGAAGTTCAAAAGATGATGTATGCCCAAGTTGATGTTTATTTAAGACAGACACACACAGTGAAACTTGCAGAACAGTATAGGTTTTTGGAAAACAGTTTATTCAGGAATTAGAATCTGAAATATTTTCCAAAAAAACAACAACCAAGATCTCTATGAAAGAAATCTAAGTACATACAATAGGAAATTGATGGCTGTTAAATAATTACTTTCACTAATATATACATAAAAAATGCCACAAAATTATTTTGTTTACACCTGGAATGTGTGCTCTGACTCCTCAGTTAGGCTTTTTCACATAGTTTTACCAGTTCCGCAACTTGAAGGCTCAACAGTACCGTTTTTATACATATCGCTTTTAAGTCGAAATCAAAACCTCTGTGGGCTACAGACATACCCTTGGAAATTCACAGCTGTGGCAGTTTGTCCACTGGGGTATCAAATTTGAAATCAGCTGGGAAAAGATCAGGAGCCCGTGGATAAATCAACCTATATGACTGTCTGATCGTAACATCAGCTACTCCGGCAATGTCTCCAATTTCTGAAATGAAACCCAAGGCAGACAAGTTAAACTGACAAGTAGAGTTACAAGGCTGGAGCGTTTCCAAAAAAACAACCTGTAGTTTCTCCAATTCTTCCTGGTGCTCAGCTTCAGACAGTGTAAAAGAAACAAACAACCTTTAAAAGGCTGCTTTTAGTAAAAATCTCAAAGCTTCTCGGGATCAATGTAGTACTACAATAGAAAGACGCAAGAATATGATTTTTGTCGGGGCAGCTCACACTGCACTTGCACTTGGATATGGTCATTTATTACCAATCAGACCTGGGTCCAATTCAAGTGCAAGTGTTCATCTCTTAAGGCCTTAAATCAGGGGTGGGTAACCAGATGTCACTGGAGCTTAATGCCCAATTCTGCGTCAGGCTGGCTGGGCTGAATAGTGTTTGGAGTCTTTACACTATCCAAAGGGACACAGATCCTCCATTCCTATCTTAAGCCGCATCCCGAATATCTGAAGATGCACCTTCCATCCCCTATGACCCTCTCATTGGACTGGACTTCATTAAATGGGATTTTACTCCAGGTGCCATTGCCTTCAGTGGGGTGGGGGGGGGGTGGGGGTGTGAACAACTTGCTTTCAATAAAGAGGTTCATGTAGCAATTTAGGTTAGCAATTTAGGTTAACAGAGCAAAACATCCCTGGCTTTGTCTGGTTGACTGAACCTGATGTTCTGTTTGTATTAGATAAAGGACCCCTGGACAGTTAAGTCCAGTCAAAGGCGACTATGGAGTGTGGCGCTCATCTCGCTTTTCAGGCCGAGGGAGCTTTCCGGGTCATGTGGCCAGCATGACAACTGCTTCTGGTGCAACGGAACACCATGATGGAAACCAGAGCGCACAGAAATGCTGTTTACCTCCCTGCCACAGCGGTACCTATTTATCTACTTGCACTGGTGTGCTATCAAACTGCTAGGTTTTCAGAAGCTGGGACAGAGCAATGGGAGTTCACTGTCACTCTGATTTGAACCGCCAACCTTCCAATCGGCAAGTCCAAGAGGCTCAGTGGTTTAGACCACGGCACCCCCCACGCCCCCCATCTGTTTGTACTACCTGAAGCCTGTCATCAACTGATTTTTTTTTTTTTTAGCACTTCGATTATTGATAGCTGTTTCAAAAGCCATTGACTGATTGCCAAGGCATGAATTCAGCTCTTACAGTTTTTCATGCCCAGATGAGAGGAACCTTTACTCCCACGATCTGCAGAGAGCTTTGGCTTTCCATGTGGTTAGAACTGGATCAGTCCACATAGGAGCAATTCCATCCTTTCCCCATTTAAGGGATGTACCAATGGCAACCTTGCTAGACAGAACTGAACATCTTACTAAAAGAGGCAATGTCAGACTTTAGAGAGGATTACATTTAATTTAGACCACTTAATAAGGTATGTTCCTAACGCCGCATGACAACACATATGTTCTGAATATGTGGGGGGTTTGGGGGGGGACACTTGTTGAGAGTTTTAATTTTGTTTTAAATGTACTGGTTGTTTTGTGTTTTTTATTATTTTATGTGTAAATTGCCTTGAGACTATGGTTCAGAAGGAAATGAATTATTATTATTAATTTGTATACCACCTTATACCTGCAGGTCTCAGGGCGGTTACAACACAAAATCACAATATAAAATCACAAAATACCTAATAAAAATGAAAACAACCCAGCAATCCACCCCCCCCCCCATTGGATGCCATTCAGCCAAAGTCCTGGTTAAAGAGGAACGTTTTTGCCTGATGCCTGAAGCTGTATAATGCAGGTCCCAGCATAATAATAATTAAAAGCTCACTAAGTGTGCCTAGCTATTTATTACATTTGTATCCTGCCTTTCTTCCAGAGGTCTCAAAACAACACAGATCTGCCCCACTATCCTGTAAGGTAGATTAGGCCAAGAGATATTTGAGTATCTCAGCCCAGCATTACCCAGCAAGCTAGGTAGAGATTTGAACCTGGCTCTCTCCAGTGCTCATTCAACACTAAACAGACTGGCTCCTTAGCCTGGCAATTACTCACATGGCTTATTACTGAGCTACTTATACATCCCAAATCATGGCAAAAGGAGGATCCTTATAGTGCTTTCTGCATCAGTGATTACTCTTTTTCTTTCTGAATAAATGACTTAATAAAGCTAGAATTTAACAGGGGAGGGGGAAATGTAAATGTTACCTTTCTGGGTTCGCTTCTCTGCGGAGGCTTGTGAAGCCATATAGATAGCTGCAGCTGCAACCGAGATGGGACTCCTCCCAGGAACCAAGTCTAATTCCACAGCTTTACGGGCAATGTGTGTTGCTGCCATCTGGACTTGCTTAGGAAGACCCAGGTTTGAACAAAATCTGGACATGAAATCTCCAGTTGTGATCAAATCCACACTCGTTTCCAAAGCTTTCAAGATGAGCTTGAAACACCGGCCTATTTCTTTTTTGGAAATTCTGGAGACAGCACATATTTCTGAAATGAGAAAACAACAACTCAAAAACCACACACAACATTAATGCTGAAACAGGATTGCAGTAAGTTAAGGATAATAACACTCTCAGTCCCTTCTCCCTGCTACCAATTAAAGCTTAACCCTCCGTTTAAATCTTCGCAGCACAAATATGTAACTCAGTCTATGTAGTCAACAAAACCGGCACCCAGTTTTAAGAGAAACATTCCATTCAAAGTCACCAAGGAATTGCACTGAGGAGTGAGCATCAATTCAAGAGCTATTGATTCAGTTGTTGGGTCTCAGAACCACAGCACAGGTTTTAATTTAATAGAATGATTTTGTTAGGACTCAGGCACAATATGTCGGGAATGAGGAATTTGCAGCATTTTAAGAGCAAGCCACAGTCCTCGCCTGTGGGGAGGAGGAGCGAGAGAAAAGAGCAATGTTTACCAATAGTTTTCCAATGCAGGGAATAACTGCAGGTTCTGAGCAGCATGGAGATAAAACTCTTTATTTGCATACATCTGCCCTTTCATGAATCTTCCAATCCCTTCACACTAAGTGTTAGCTAGTATTTCTCTTCCCACAAGACAAAAAAAGGAGAAACCCACAAAACAAGTTTCACTGGAATAGTATGCACATTAAAGTCAATTTGCTTTGCTGCATGTGTTTAATTATTTAAATTACATCATTAACGTATATTAGGATGCAATGCTAATCATATTCTCCACGATCCTAAACCTGCTTGCCTTTCTCACTTTAAAATTTGTGGGCCAGTTTGATCTCGGGTGGAAATTATGGGAACCGTGCATCAACATTCTGCAGTGCAGGTGGAAATGACTTGGTGAGGCACTCCTGTAAAGACATGGACACATGCCAAGCGCTGTCCAACATACAGCTATTCAAATACTGATAATAATCAAATCAAGCAAAGAGGTGTATGATAACTATAGGCTCCCTGAAGCACAGATGTTATACTCAGTGACTCAATGCTACCATACAATCAGCCATACGGCTGCATGACTCTTAGACAGCAGTTTCTATGTAACTCCTCCCTTTGGACTGGGCTCAGGGAAAAGAGGGTTGCCCGACTGCCCCCTTCCCAAACAGTTTGCAGGTAATTTGCACAAGTGATTAAAAGGCAAGTAAGATACAAAACACGAAGCCCACTCCTGGGAATCGCAGGTTTTGCTTCGCTGCTCTCGGATACTGAAGAACGAGGTGGCAGTTTGTGCTAGCTGAAGATACTTTGGATGATCCCGGATGAAGCCGACACTACGCTGCCCGCTTACCTTTGAATGTTCTCGGAACGCCCTCTTGCCTGCAGGCGATGTAGAGGCAAGCGGAGGCAATGGCATCGTTACTTCTCCCCTTCAGGCTCTTCTGCTCATAGACTTGCTTGAATAAATTATTGGTTCGATCCTTCAAAGCAAGCAGACAAAATTTAATTAACTCCAGGCCATTTAATTAGCAATAATATCAAAAATTCATGCGCTCATTATATTATGCTAACTAAGTAAACGCCAGAACAATTTGAGAGAGGAAGGCATGAACTTACAACTATATTTCGGGGGAGGTTGATTCTGTCTGCCATGCTAGCGATTTCTTTGAACGCGTTCATCATCGCGCGGTCGGAGCTGCTCATGGTCCTCCGGTTTTGATACTTTGAATTCCCAAATTCGTCAAAACTGGCTGCGCCCGTGCCCTGCAGAAGAAGGGTTTACAATGTGTCAGAGATTGCTGGAATTTGTACCAGATATACACAGTAAGACCACTTTTACACTTATGTGAGGATTCAGAGGCTGCAATAAGCAACACCTATTACAACATCCTAGTAATGAAGTCATTAGAAACAGATCACAATGCAGGTGGCTGTCACTATTTCCAAGTAGACTACAGACACGGTGGTCATAATGACCCTCTTTCATTCTCTAGATCAGGTTTTCCCAAACTTGGGTCTCCTGCAATTTTTTAGACTACACTCCTGTCATCCCTGATCACTGGTACAGCTAGGGATGATGGGAGTTGTAGTCCAACAACAGCTGGAGACCCAAGTTTCGGAATTTCTGCTCTACATGAAAAGCACACTTTTAGTGTGTTTTGCCATCCTTATTTCAGCCGTTCTTCAAAGGCCAACATCACTCCAACTTCATGTAGTCTCATGGCAAAAGGAAGTCCCGGTTGCTTACATGGGAAGTCCTACATCAGGTCCAGGGAGGTCCAGCAATACTTTCCCCACAGGAACCCTACCCACTCAAAAAAGCAACAACTTGCAGTTGTATCGAACTATGTTTTACCCCCTGAATTGATGCACCCAAGTTAGTCATGTTTATTTAGTTCAACCACTAATATAAATTTCTTTCAAAATTCAAAATGTTTCCACTGCTCCAAAAAAAGGTTGACAACCCCTGCTCTATTACGTAAATGCCAAGACTATATTGCTCATTAGTCCAGCTGTTGCTCTCTATGAAAAACACATGTAATATACACTGCACAACCTAGCAAAGTTCTGGTCAGTTCCACATTTTCCAAGAATGGCTCAACATAGATTTTCAACTGTGACTACAGTGGACTCACTTTATTCCCATTTCAGAAGCAAACACTACATTTTGTGGTCAGCAAACAGCGGGGATAGGGTGCAGAAAGAGAAAATGAGAGTCCTAACAAATCCACTGCTTCTTCCTGGGCAAACTACACAGCAAGCAAGAAGCCCACCAGAGGTGCATGTAGCGACAGAAGATGATGTCTGGAAGCAGAGGAGAAAATACTGCCCTAACCAACCTGGTCCCCTTCCCACACATTCCCAGATTTTATACATCTGGACACCAAACACATATCTTCCATTTTCATATTGAAAGAGTTAAATACAGGGAGGGCGCAATCCTTAGCAAGGTGGCTTCTAATTCCACTGCCCCGGGGTTAGGCTTTTTCCTCCTGCTGCAGGGGGCTCTGACCCCTTGCCAAACTCGTGACCTTGACACTCCTTTGTTGTCTGGGATCTCTTCTGTCTGCAGGGCTAGTCAGCTAAGCAGGTGACTGGTTGCCAGGCTTCCTGCGCCACCTGCTTGGCCAGCTCAGAAGAATTCAACTGCCAGAAGCTGTCCTGCAAAGAGTGATTTTTCAATATTTCTTTCACAGCCCATATTACCAAGCTGGCTGCTCTTGAGGTAGAGCCTCCACGGCACCTTCCCAACACAATAAAAGAGTAACACAGCTTACAACTCTGCAGGAATCTTGCTTCTTTGAGGTCCACTCATCACCTACTGATACCAGAATGTTTAAGCCCTGGACAAAGCAGGAGTTAGCCCTTTCCTGACTACTTTTCTTCACCAGACAAGAATGAAATCTGAGTATAACCTGCACTTTCATCTTCACTTTTGGGCAATACTATCAGAAGGTTTAAAAAGCAGAGGCTTCATGGAATATTTGAACACAGCCATGTAGGCAGTCCACTAATGACTGCCTGACCAGTCTGCATTACAATTGTGAGAGCAAAGGAGTCCACATTTTCTCTAACATGAACTGGATTCTCACAGAAACGCTTAAGTCTATCATTGCACAACATGGCATCCTGTAAAACTCTGGTCTCTATTAGTACTAGTTAACCTTATAGCATCCTGGTCAGAGCTCAGTCCTTGTTTGAAAAGACTGGGGAGATCATGGGAGAAATAAAAACGAACATAAGATGATACACACACCTTACACAGAATAATATATAATCAGTTATGCTATTTTCATATACCATCTCCTGATACTGCTAGTTCTTCCAGCTATGGAAACTGCTTGTGATTCGGAAAGGAAAACTAGTCAGCAACCCCCAAAATAGCAGTGACAAACATCTCAGTGATACAGAACATGCTTCAGTTCCTTTTTCTTTCACCGCACAGCTGGTACAACTCTATGTTCAAACAAGATCAAGTTGATGACCCCGGAGGTCTACACAGCACGCCTTATGGATATGCAGGGAACATGGATGTCAAGAAAACAGTGTTAGAAAATCAGCTATATAAGCTAATCGCCAAACGGCGCCTTAAACCTAGGTTGCGGTTGCCACAACGGACTGTCTAGTCACCATTTTTCTTTTTTGGTGGGGCTTATTATTATTGTTATTGTCATTGTCATTCATTTCTATGCTGCTTTATATTTTAAAGAAAAAAATCTCAATGAAGTTTACAACGTATTGACATCAAACAAAACAATCCAGAAAAAAATAGTGGGAAGATAGCTCCACAGACTGGCCGGTTGGCTGACACGCAGCCATCTTTTGATGCTGGGGCTTGCTCATCAGAACACGTTGTTGCACACCAGCCAGATGGTGGAGATGTCAGTCGCCAAACCTGCCAACAAGACATCTTCACTTGGTGGCAATTCGACCCACGCCAGATGCAAAATGTGCCTGGTACCTGGGGAATTTTGAACAAGCAAGCAGACAGCATTTCTCTGGCTGGGACTATCTCCGGCTAGCCAGAACACTTTCCTTCCCTCAGGGTGGAGGCCAACATGCAACTGGGCAGGCAACATCTCCTTTCTCTTTGGAGAAGCTTCAAGCCAGCTTTGGGGTCTATCAGTGTTTTGTGCTTCCTGAGCCCAGAGGCTCTCATTGCAGTGCCTGATGCTTCTGCTGCGGCTGCAAACTTTACTTCCTCCTGCTTCAGGCATTGGCTCTTTGCATAGCACCTTCTTCATCTCTCACTCTCTTCCTCTGTTGTAGCTTTCCATCTGTGGAAGGAGAATGGAGCCCGGCTCGTTCTAGAATGCTCAAGGATGGCTCTCAGGCCTACCTGCCTACCATGAGGGGTGCAGTATTAGCACCCAAACACCAACACTCTCCTGCTCCCCTTTGCTTTCACAATCCCCCCCCCCCCACACACACACACCCATCCGAAGTTTTCTCCTTAAGTATTGCAGCTTCTGCTGGCCTCCTAAATTGCCATGGCACTTTTCGCTTTTCTGGAGTACAGTAGGCTCCCAGCTTTCTCTCTCTCTCTCATGTTAGTAGGGAGGTGTAAGTCAACCCTGGCCTTTCTTAATCTCTCTTGACCACCTCCCCTGCCCCCTCCCCAACTCCTTTTCTCTAGGTGCAGCATCTCTCTTGCATCCAGAAACATCACGTTCATCAGTTTATGAGTACAGTTTTCTGCACATTTCCCTATTAAAGGAAGAAGAAGAGGAGGAGTTTGGATTTGATATCCCGCCTTTCACTCCCTTTAAGGAGTCTCAAAGCGGCTAATATTCTCCTTTCCCTTCCTCCCCCACAACAAACACTCTGTGAGGTGAGTGGGGCTGAGAGACTTCAGAGAAGTGTGACTGTCCCAAGGTCACCCAGCAGCTGCATGTGGAGGAGCGGAGACGCGGACCCGGTTCCCCAGATTACGAGACTACCGCTCTTAACCACTACACCACACTGGCTCTCAGTTATGGCTCGTTTCTTTCCCCCAACCCCTTCATCAGTGCCCCACCCCTAAACATTTTCTCCACTCTTAAAGAGGTTTCTTTGGGAATGGCATAGCTATTGCCATCATTCCATAAGTTCTTAATTACAGCGTGCCCATCTTTCTCCCTTCCCCAGTTTAATAATCTATTAACTTTGTGTTGCGGTGGTATTAGCACAATGTATATGCTCTGTTTCTTGGTTTTTTTGTATGTGTGTGTTTTACGTTTCTGAGAAATTAATTAAATAAGCCTGAGGGGTTACTTGGATGCTATTTGCTGGGCATCAGTTGGTTTACAGACTGGTTTATAGAGATAGATAACTTGGCTAAAGCCTGCAAATGCAACAAAAGCTCAAGACCAAATACAGGAGTGCCATTGCCTCGTGAGCTAGGTCAAATCCAGCAATAGTAACTCCAGTGGGATAGTACTGCCTCCAGTATTTCTTCAAGACCTGTGGTGGAAGCTGGTCCATTAGGGTGAATTGAGCAAGTGCCCCATCAACCTCAGTGGATTCATCAAGCGCCACCTGCCTTTCGTCTGACAACCAGCCGAGCGGGTGGCATTGCCTGTCAGCTTCCTCCTCCTTAGTCTAAAACAGTGCTGCCCTTATAGAACTCAGCAAAGAAAATGGCAGCTCCACCTATCACAGAAGCTGTGACTTTGCAAAAAAAAAAAGGTTTTCCCTAGTGAGAGCCAGTGTAGTGAAGTGGTTAGAGTGTCTGTAGGACTAGGAGCCAGGAGACCAAGATTCGAATCCCCACTCAGCCATGAAGTTCACTGGGTGTCACTGTCCTATACATGCCTAAATGTAGGTCCCTCTGTGCTCGCTGAACAACCTGTTTCGCTATACATTTCTCCCAATACCACAAATTGGGGGACGGGGAGCCAAATAAATTATCTACGTAAAAGTAAACAGAAAGAGCTGTTGCACTGGGGAGAAAAAAAGGCAACTAGACATTCTGTTTTGGTGACCACAGCCCAGGTCCCAAGAGCCATGTGGTGAATAGCTTTTCTACTCCAGTTTCTAACACTCTGCACAGCTTGCTTATCCCCAACTTTGTGCTGCCACTTTAAGAGCAACAATATCCAAGTTTCTGCCAAAATCTCCCTGCTGCTGTACAGATCTTGTGCATTAATGCATTTCGTGATTTATATTACCTTGCCAATCATTGTAGTCAGATCACCGTCACTCAGAAGAGGATTCTGGGTATCTCCAACTCGAGATGGGTCTTTGGTTGCTTTGTCATTGCTGAATGTTCGCCATTCTGACCCTACATCTATGACTCTGTCACCTGAGTATGCAAAAAGCATTCATCATCATTCTTTTGTTTTTGAAAAGTCTCAAGAGGTTCACAAATATGCATTCAGAATTATTTCGTTTACAACCACAGCAACCATTTAGAGAACATTCAGGCAATCGTTTTAAGACAACAGTTTTGGGTGTGTGTTTTTTTTACACAAATTAGGAAGTGTGAGGCAGAACCTGTCTCAGACAATCTCTGTTCTAGCAACCCTAGTGACACTTTGTAGATGACAAGTAAGTAATGAAGTTAACAGAAACACTTCCAAGAGTTCACAGTGTAACCAGTTCTCACTCAAGGATACTCTCAGGGAGTGACTGCATCTGAGTGGTTAGAACAAGGGCATCCAATGTGGTACTCTCCAAATATTGTTTGCTTACAACTCCCATCATCCCTGCCCAGAGGCCATGCTGCTGTGGACCAATGCAAGTTGGCATCCAACAACAAATGAAGGACACTTATGTTGGCTACCTCTGGGCTAGAACATGGGAACCTGCAGAGCACAGGCACCTCAGCTGGTCCAAACAAAGCTCTGTTGCACTTCAAGGCAACATTAACAAGGCTCTATAGGTCTGGCAAACAGCCTATGGTCAGACCTACATTAACGCCTGCTTATTCCATGCTACTATCTGTTGCTGGATTCAGCAGGTTGAAGGCAACACAAGGAATGGAGAGGTCAGGTGTCATATAACCACATGTACACATGAAACTTTTAACAATGGTAACCTGCAAATCAAGGTTGATATGCAACTCCAGCTTTCCAGCACCAAAGTAGAATATTGTGTTTGGAAGCTTATCATCAATGAGGACCACTTCATAATGGGAAGGGTGTTTCTAGCTACCCCACCCTTCTCCTTGGAAGCCTTATAAGAAGCTTCTGCAGGAGAAGGACTGAGCAACATCACAGGAGGGGTGTTTCTGGGACGAAAGAGAAACTGTGAAGCTCTTTTTTTTTGCAATTGTATGCTACATGTTGCTAATATTATATTTACAGTACTGAAGTGTGGTTTTTTGTATATTGTATTTTCGCTTTGCTATGTTATGAAAATGTCACTGTGTTACTGTTTTGCTATGCTGGGTTATTATGAAATTGTTTTGTAGCGTTTGTTTGAAATGCATCCCTGTTTCTTTTTTTTGCTAGCTGCTTTGAGCATGATTTTTGTGTCAGAAAATAGTATACAAATAAAATGAGGGAAGGCAGGAAGGAACCTAATTCAGCATTTAGGGACACTTCAATGATAACATGAGCAGTAATGCTATAACTAACTTGCCAATTTGAGTTCACAGAACCAATATAGTTGGCATGCTGTCTTTCCGAAACCAGCAGATGCACAGTTACAAGCTGTTAACGTACACCTCTATATATTGCAACAATATTCTTATTCTAAAACTGATACCCCCAAACTTGGGACAGATCTTGGAGAACAAAACACTTGACAGCGTAGCTCAAAATGAGAACCTTGAAAAACAATGAATTTTGACCCCTCCACATCTTCAAGTCCTCCTCTGCAAACACAGACAACAAGCTTGAGAAATAATATTGGCAATTGTTTCTTCATTTATTAAACCAAGATATGTATCTGCCTTTTGCCTGCTGCTAGAACCCCTTTGATCCTCCCTCACTTTGTCTAAGCCACAAATAAGCCAGGAAGCCTCTAATTAACCACAGTTTCCCATTTCATGTGAACTGGGAAACTATGGTTACAAGCTTTGGAACAAACCAGGATGTTAAAACTAACTTCAAGCTGGTTGATCCTGGATGATTCCAAAGCTAGTAACCAAAGTTTCCCTTTAAATAAATAATAATAAACATTCCTTTTTAACCAGGGCTTTGGTTGATTTGATTGACATCCTATGTCCTTTTAAAATGTGTTGGGGGGGGTTATTGGGTTGTCATTTTTATTCTGATTATGTATTTTGTGGTTTTATATTCTGATTTTATTCTGTAAACCGCCCTGAGACCTGCGGGTATAGGGCGGTATATAAATTCAATAAATAATATAGTTAATTAAGAGGTGTGATTAGTAGATTGAGTAGACTGAGGCAAACAGAAAGAGCTGTGTGGTTGAGACAACCTCCAAAAGTTGCCCAAATTAAGGGTGGAATTCAACACTTCCCTCATTGTTCCATCTGCACAAGCATTCCAGACAGAACGATTCCCCTCTTCTATCAGCACACTTTTCCAGGGATTCTCCAAAAACCCTCAGAACCAATTTGGGGACAAGGCAAGAGGTAGAGCCAGGCAATATCTGGTATTCAACATCGTGTCATATCACCAGCTAAACATTGTGATATATCATGATGCCTGAAATAAGGATGAAGCTATGCAGAGACACTGACTGGCTTCACCATTTCCCCCACACTGTGATTTTTGCCGGCACCTACTCTTGTAATTGCTGGATGGACTGCAAGAAGATCAAACCTATCCATTTTTAAGGAAATCAGCCCTGAGTGCTCACTGGAAGGACAGATCCTGAAGCTGAGGCTCCAATACTTTGGCCACCTCATGAGAAGAGAAGACTCCCTGGAAAAGACCCTGATGTTGGGAAAGATGGAGGGCACAAGGAGGAGGGGACGACAGAGGACGAGATGATTGGACAGTGTTCTCAAAGCTACCAGCATGAGTTTGACCAAACTGCGGGAGGCCGTGGAAGACAGGAGTGCCTGGCGTGCTCTGGTCCATGGGGTCACGAAGAGTTGGACACGACTAAATGACTAAACAACTCTTTTTTCGCTGTCCCTGCAGGAGGCAGGAGAGCACTGAGCTGGCAGAGTTAACAGGGGCTGCAGGAATCGAGAGAAGCATTGGCTGGCTTCACATTTTTTCCCACATTGTGAATTTTGTAAAGCGGACACATGTAATGATTCACAATATATTGCCTGGTCAAAAAAATTTAAACTGATATCACAAGATGGTTTTGAATGATATAGTGATGTATCTCTCACCCTTAGTGGGGGGAGCCGACGTGGGAAAGCCCTGGCTGAGCTGGTTAGATGAATTCCACCCTAAGAATGCATTGCTTATTTTTTGAGAATACAATGACTGTAATATGAAAATAAATTAATTTGTTTTATTAATCAACTAGCAGTAGCTTTGTTTATTGAAGTGTTACCTTAGCCTATGTATCCTTCAGTATTTAAAAAAGGAATTTTAGGGGTTTGGAAATAGATTTAAACCAAGGTTGCCTTTTAACAGAGCGTCAATTAAAACCAGTAGGCAGGTTGTTGTTGTTTTATAAGTACTGAATATGGTTTTAAAATATTAGAACCTTTCAGGTGCAATTTTTCACTAATCAAAAATAATCTGAACTAAGACTCCATTTGAAAGTACTTTTATATTATACTGTTTCTGGTATAGCTAGAGTTATGCTCCATTTTGATACTATACAGATTTTGAGATTTCAGAAGAAAAGATTAAGAAGATTTCAAGCCGAGATGAGCTTCAAAGTAAACTTTTACAACAATATCTTTCCTACAAAGTATTTAAATAAAGACGTTATATATGCAAATGGAGGGAACATTCTGGCTGCACCACAAATTCCCAATGTATTTTTTAAAAATCTGCTTAGCATAAACTGTGAAGACTAATTTGCTGCTAATGAAGTGTACTCAGATATTCAGCTGCTGGCTTGTTATCAAGACTGTAGCAAAGGGAAATAATCAGTCATTAGAAAAGAATCCAGATATAGTTGTGATTTCATAAGTCGTAAGTATGCCAAAGCAACAAGCTTCATGAAGTAGCAGCTATTTTCCAAATTATGACTCAGAAAGGGCTTCCCCCAGAAGATGAGACTTTAGAGGAACAATTAACAACTAAAACTGATCATACCGGTTGCTTACAGTGTCATTAAGGAGATGTATACTACTGTTTTATGATCTCTGTCCAAGGGAGGCCTGAATACTGTGATAGCAGATTGACTACACAGAGCAATATGAAGGTAGCCAAGCAGTTTCTCCTGTTAATGGTTTGAGATGGCAAATCTTAGAAATGTACCCACCCTTATGTTACAGAAGCTGCACATTAGAGCCACACAGCTGAGAATGTTTATGGGCAATTAGAATAAAGAGAATACTGTTATTTTTTTGATCCCCCAAAGTGTATAAAATCTAGTACAGAGGTGCTCAACTTAATGCTTAAAACTTCAGCACAAAGTTTCCAAAGGATAACAGCTGCAAATATTTGAGAACACAAATTAAGTAACTATTGGTTGTCAAGAGGGTATTATTTTGAACCTGGAGCAGAAACATAATGACATAGAGAGAGATGTAAAAAAGGATCAATGGGATAGGAATGGGGAGGAGGGAAATAGTGCAACTCTTGAACCATATTTGTGGTGTTATTCTTTGCTCTTACGTGTCTGCAGAGGATTTTTTTTTTTTTTAAAGGATCAATCAGGAGTAAGATTATCTTTTTAAAAAGTGAACACAGCATGTATGGCAATGAAGGCAGGGAGCCATTATTCCCCCATATAAGTTTAAAATAGGAGAAAGCATTTTCCTCTTTTGGCCTCTATGTAAATATTTGATTAAGCATTGTTCCTTCTAAGGCCTAGCAGTCTGGTTACTGTTTACTGCATCTAAAAAAAGCAAAATGTACTTGAAATTCTGGTGTTGTATAAATAGAACAGTGAGCACAGCAATGATGTAATATTTTTCCACACAAGTGGGAATGACCTATATGACTCACAAAAGGGATCTGCCCTCTTCTGAATTATGCACCATTCCTGCTTTAATGACAAGACTGTTTTGTGGCTGCCAACTTTGGGGGGGGGGGGAGGGGGGGATGTATCCCCGAGATGGCAACAGAAGTTAAACAGAAAACTATTCAGTGTCATATACCAAATATATTTAAGCAGCACACTATTGGTTCAAATTTTTTTTATCGTGGTAGAGAAAATTATCTGTGTGATTCTGGAAAGAAATAAAAACACAGTTACAACAGAAGGTGTGCATTCTATCTACAAAAAGGTATAACTTAAAAAAAAACTAACTACAAAGCCCATCAGTTCATTGAAGATGTCCCAACTATTGCTGCTAGTAGGTATCTTTCAGGGATTTCTCAAATATCGTTAATCATTATTTTTTACTGATGGTATTTCTTAAAAAAAAGAAACTATGATTGAAGAGACTAAAGGCCAAATAGGTGCCACACAAACTGCATAGTACCCCAAGCAGTAGAGAGACAGAAATGGTTGTATATTTTATGTTTCAAACCTAGACATAATGAGAGAGAAGAGCAGAAGAGCAAAGCTATGAAGAGGCATGGAAAACAAAAAAGGTTGTAATGGTTCAAAGGAGAAGGGACCTTGCTGGAGAGAACTAATGGAGGTGTCAGAACATTGATGCAGTCAGCAAGGCAGGAGCCTCGAGAGGGGGGAGGAACTCAAAGTGTGATTAAAGGTGGCCAGAGAATAGGAAGTAGCAATAGCCAAGGAGAAAACAACATGAAACAGAGCATTAGAAGTAGAGATTGAAAGGACAGATATTGGCAATGCTGTTAAGAGAGAGGAGTTAGGGTTTGGCAATAAATGAATTCTGCAGGAAAGAAGAAAAAAAAGAACGCAAGGCTAAGTGCCTGGGCAAAGAGGCTGGATAGTATTGATAGGAATGGGGGGGGGGGAGTTTTGGGAGATAGCCAAGACATTCTATTTTGAGCATGTTGATCTTGAAATGTCAGTGAGTCATCCAGGTTGAAGAGTCAGGGGCAATTTCAAATCGAGATTTTAATTTACTTTATAAAAGAGGATGGCACTCTTCCAGAAGGGAAAGAAACTGCTTTCAGAGTTGCCCTTTTACTCATTTCCTTATACTGCTCAAGTAGTAATACAGAAATATATTTGGATTAAGTACAAATACAATAATACAATGGGCATCCCCGTGTCTTCAATACACACAAGATGCATATGGGGCAACATACAAAGTGGCAAATGTGGAGAAGAGTGCCTGTTTTTAGATGTGTGCTTGAAGTGCAGCAGTACAAAAAAGCCATGGTTGGCTTTATATTATTCTGTGGCTACTGCTGCTCAGTCCTTAGATACTGGTGTACTCTTGCTATAAGGTGAAGACATATCCCTCCATGTACTAATTTTATCACTACTTTAGGATTCTTTATTTAGAGAAGTATATGATTAATCAGTTCTCAGTCTTGAAAGTTTATTCACACCAGTAAGTGCTTTAAATGAATAAAACACACTACTATCTATTAAAAACATCCTGGCATTTTCAAAGGAAAGTTAGCCTTGCTAATATTAAAATAAAAAACATATATACACCTACAGCACCCAGCCACTCATCATACAACACAATAGGAACCATAACTTCTGAGATGTTGCTAGAGTTGCTTATTAAAAAAATACGATCTTAAACAGATTGTTAAATGAAGTTAGATTTAGAAACAACTGTCAACATGGGCCAGGACACAACTCCACCTTTTTTTCAGTTTCTGCGTATTTCAGTTTTCTTAATCTACTAGTAAGTTAGCAAGAATTTTATTTTATCTGTAGATGGCTTTTGTATACCAAGAGGCCAAAACTTAAGTGATTAAGAAAACTTCACATGAACTGCAAATGAATATATTAACAATATTTAGAACAGAAATCTGAAATCCTAAACCTGAAACCTAGAAACACAGGGGGGAAAAAAACATTTTAAAATGCATGATAGAAAAGAAAAATCAAATCACATTTCCATGAATCTAGGTGATCACTGAAGAGGAATTTAGCTCTGAACAAAACTGTTACCCAGAACAGAAAGAGTTGAATGGTCAGTTACTTCTGCAATTGTGAAGTTTAGTGAAACAGATACCAATTAGAGGACAGCATTAAGACAGCAAGTTAGAATTCTGTGTCGTGGATTGATGTGTTGGCATTTTGTCTAACGTTTTGCTGCATAAACAGTGCACAAGGTTCTAAGAACATTTAAACAGGAACACACAATCCAATGGAACTTGTCCAAATTGTTAATTAGGTAATGTGCTGCCATCTAGTGACTGGTGAAATGACCAGACCTCCTATTCAAAAGTAAAAGTTCTAAGACATTAACTTTACATTTTGGTTTGTTTCTAGGGTTTTATAATATTTCATTTAAAACTGCTAGTAACAATTATACAAACCATAAATGGTAAAGTTACATATGGTAAACTATAAAATGTTCTCTCTTTTTTGTTTCATTGGAGTTTTCTGCAAAGAAGTACTGTAGCTGTCTAGAGTTCAGTTTCACACCTCAAAGGTTTCTTTTAAAAGTTTCCCAGTTTGAACACTGGCTCCTCTTTTTAGCATTTCTTAGATTTTGTCCCCAGCCACCCATCACACCCAAACCAATAATCTGTTTCATAGGTGAGCACGTGAACAATTGTAGACAGCTTGTTGCTGCACCAGAAGATATGCAGTCTGGAGTATGAATTCAACACTGGGATTAGAAAAAGAACAGAACATAATGCATTGTTTTCCCTCACACACCAACCAACTACAAAAATTGAATTCTCAACTAAAAGAGGCAGCAGTTCCTTTTGAGCTTCTAACTTCCCAGAAGTGCACCCACACAAATCCAATGTCATTATCTAGGCCAGAACTGAGTAATACAACTGAAGGTGATAAATAAAATTTAGATGGTAGACCTTGAGTTAACTGCAGATGTCAGAGACTTAACCCTGGACCAGATAAAAAGAATGTGCTCTACCATAACAGGGTGGCCTTTCCTTATGTAAGTTGCTATGGTACTAATACTTTAAGCATCTAAGAAATCGTGTTCAAATACACGAGAGGTGAGGGGAAGAGCACGCCAAACTCTGCCATCTGTCAAGGGACTAAAGGCACTAGCAACTCCTCTAAGAAAGAACATAATGGCAAGAGGGAAAATTAGCCTGGTACTATCCATTGACCTAGGGAAGAGAAGCAGCAGGGAGCTTGGTATACACACAACAGCCAGAGGTAAAAGAGCTGCTGGGTCCCTTACAGAACATATCTACAAGCAACAGAACACCACCCCTGGTCCTCACTAGATATAAATGCTCATTGAATTACAGCTTGTTCTGGCACTGTTCTGACCTCCCTCCTCTACCTTTCCCCTTGACTTCTGTTTAGTGTTGCATGTGTAGGTGTGTTTTGGTAAGCCTCAGGAAAGGGCCTGCCACATTGACTACCACCACTTTGGGATACAGTATTTCTCTGAAAAAGTGAAATAAAAAATAATTTTAAAAAGCCAACGGAGGCCTGGATGAAACCTACGTATGTCATCAGTCATTAATTTTGTGCCAGGATTAGAAGAGGAAGTTCTGTTTGGCAGTGTCAGTTTTCTCATTTTGATAATGAACTGAACGGATGTTGAAAATGAAAGTGACATTTAAATAGGAGAAGCATGGAGAGACTCCTAGAAAAACCAAGTCGTACAAACAGATAATTAAAGAATGCCCTTACCAAAGAATACTTAGTTATACATACTTACAAAATCAACACACTTCTGATGCATATTAATATAGTTCTTTAGAGTAGTGGGTGGAATGAATTGAGGCTTTCAAGATTTACTTTGCTTTCTATTAAAATCCCAAGGTTTACCAACCACACTCAGGTGCAAGCAGTGGCTCATCTGTAGAAAAGAGCATCCAGCAGATGCTCTCTGGTAGAAGGGGGACATCAATTATTGCTGATATTAAATAATAGTCAGAAAGTGCTGCAAAGCACACAGTTCTACCAGTAGATTCAAATCTGCCTTTGGCATTCTCCTGCTTGAGAGTCTTGACAGCACTTCACATACCGTATTTTTCACTCTATAAGATGTACTTTTTCCCCTCCAAAAATTAAGGGGAACTGTGTGTGCATCTTATGGAGTGAATGCAGGCTCCATGGCTTCAGGGATAGCCGCCTGAAGCCTCCAGAGCGCAGTGGGAGTGCCCGCTGCACTCTGGAGGCTTCGGGTTCCTTTCGCTGAAGCCTGGAGAGCGAGAGGGGTTGGTGCACACCAATCCCTCTTGCTCTACTGGCTTTGCTTCACTGAAGAGGCGAAGCACAGCTTTCCCTCTCTGCGCAGCGCCCCTTCAGCGAAGCGGGAGGAGAAATGGAAGGGGCTCTGTTTCTCCTGCCACTTCACTGAAGTGGCACTGCGCAGAGAGGGAGAGAATTTTTTTTCTTGTTCTCCCCCTCTAAAACAAGGTGCATCCTATGGTCAGGTGCATCCTATAGAGCAAAAAATACGGTACTTTCTCAGAAGTCCTGTATGACAAGCCAGTGTTATCCCTTTACTGCAGGAAGAATAGTGCTTGCTTATAGCCACCTACTAAGTGATGGATATGGGATTTGATCCAGGGATTTGCCTGTTCAGACTCAACCATCATGGGTGGCTAACCAGGTGTCACTGGGACAATTCCCTGACTACTGGCCAACATCATCATCTGAAGGGCCACAGGTTAGCCATACCTGCACTACACTTTACCAGAACTGGATGCCATGGCTAGGTCTGTGTAGGTCTCATAATTCCACATGCAGATTTGGTTCAGCAACCTGTATTTACAGATGAGCACACAGGTGGTTATTAAATGCAACAACCAATCACAGCTCTACTAGCACAGCAAGCCATGCTCCCATTATCACCCTAAGAGTTACCATGTCAACTCCTTGCTTATACGCTGAAGTAAACAACTACAACGTGGAATGCTCATGAGGCAGTATCAGTCAGCAAAAATGATCGTGATGTCATCTCCTAAAAGTGCAGGGTAGGCAGAGTCACAGCCAAGCAAATTTAGTATAGCAACAGTTAAAATTGTTTCTAAGTAGCATGCACTGCACACGAATGGCAGCTACAGCTGCTCCTGGACTGGGGTAGCCTGACACTCAGCACTGATGAGCTACCAGCTGGATTACTGTTACATGGGGCTGCCCTTGAAGGTCTGGAGGCTGCAGCTAGTGCAGAATGTTGCTGCTGTAATGGGACCATGTGGATACCAGTTCTGCACTGGGTGACAGTTACCTACTGGGCCCAATTCATGTGGTTAGTACTACATACAAAGCCCTAAACAGCTTGGAAGCACCTAAAAGTGTATCTTCCTCCATACATCTCGAGCCCTATGGTAAGCAGTGAAGGCCCTATTAGTGGAGCACAACAGGCTGTTGCCCAGGTGGCATTGTCCCTCAACAGGGCCTTACCAGTTGCAGTTCCTCATTTATGAAGTGCCCTCCCTGGTGAGCTTTGCCTCTCCCCTTCATTATGTATGTTCAGGAGGAATTTAGAAACATCCCTGCTGATCCAGGATTTGATGGTTGAAAGATACTGTTCCTGGCAACCTTGGAATTATTAGGTGTGAAGGTATGTACAGTGGTACCTTGGGTTACATACGCTTCTGGTTACATATGCTTCAGGTTACACACTCCGCTAACCCAGAAATAGTACTTCGGGTTAAGAACTTTGCTTCAGGACGAGAACAGAAATCGTGCTCCGGCGGCGCAGCAACAGGAGGCCCCGTTAGCTAAAGTGGTGCTTCAGTTTCAGGTTAAGTACGGACCTCCGGAACGAATTAAGTACTTAACCCGAGGTACCACTGTAATCGTTTTTAGATGTGGTAAATACTCTTTTTTTAATTTTCGATTGTCTTTTTTGTGTTTGGGACCCAAAGCAATTTTGGGAGGACAGGCCGGACATAAATTTAAATAAAGTAATACTTATCTACATCTATTACTACTCACTAGTAGCAAGAAATTTATTTTTTTCTCATTAAGTTTAACCTATCAGCCTTTTATCAGTTTCCTTCTTTAAGTGGAAACCTTGAAGAACAGCACACAGTCAATATTAAGAAACTAGAAAAGACTTTCAGGGGCCGCAGATCACCATTTCTATATTAAAGCAACACTTTAGAAATACATTAACTCATATTCTCTAGCCACTTTCACCACCTTTTTCCCAAGAGGTCTGATGTCTGTGGAAACGCCAAATCTATGCAAATTGGTAAAATTCATTCTAACTGGCAAATCCACTCCTTCACACGTTAAGCTGTGTCAGAATGTAGAGCACTGTTTTTGAAATTTGGCCAGGATGTTGTACTCTACTGATTTCATGACAGCTCAAGTCTTTAAAAGTTATGAAGATGTAGTTATCATTTCATTATATCTGGTTGGTTCACAGCAACCTGATTCTGCACCACCTAGAGCAGAAGTAACCAAATATTATATCTTCCAGATGTTATTGGACTGTAATTCCTATCACCCCCAGTCAGCAATGCCAGGGGTCAGAGATGGTGGGAGTTGGAGCTGAACAACACCTGTTTGTTTCTTAAAATATGATACCCATACCTGAAAACTCAAGAGGGAGTTTCTGAGGGCACCACAAAGAATGGCCTGTGAGGAACCACACCCCGCACAACTGAGTAATCAGTTAACACCCGACTGTTTGCAAAACTGCGCAGAGTCTGAGACTTTACGCTCGTAACAGGTTGGAAACTTTTGTGGCTAGTCTTTTTTGGGGTCAGTGTGCAAGGGTGACACATGGGTAAAATACAGTGAATGTCTGCCATGTTTTTGCTAAACCAGAAAAAAATATGACAGGGCAGTTATCTACGGTGACTAAATTAACAGGAAGTATCTGCATAAACATCTTGGTAGGTTACCAAGCTGTTGGTTTCTACGTGGCAAAGACTTCTCAAAGATTTGTTACAGAAGTAAATGTGTTGACTGAAGCTCTTAATGCAATCTTTTGGCATTTAAGATAAAATAATAAATATTATAAAAATAATATAATAACATAAAATATTTAGAGTAAGATATACTACTGTAAAATTGCTCACCTACGACTAGTCCACATTCTGGACAGATCATATCTCCAGCTCTGTAATCTTCCACCAATATGGAATCTGGATGGTTTGGACATGTCACTCTTGGCAGCACATCCACCCTTAAAAACAAATGCAATATTTTAGCTTTGTGTGACAACTCACATTAAAAACCATGTTTATGAAAAGTTTGTGAATAAGTCTAAGCCGCATATGGGAGAAAAGGTTCCAACTAAGTCACTACCTCCAATGAGTCCTTTATTTTAAACAAATATGTACGCACATAGTTCACAGAAATAAAAATACATTTGAATAGGTGTAGACCACTTGCCATTATATTTTATGCAATTTAGAAAATGAGTTATATAAGGGGGAAATGCTAAAGAGAAGACAGGCATATTATGAAAACCCTATAAGACCTCATTTTAACAAATCTGTAGGATTACAAAGTAACTGATAAGCAGCATTTATTTCAAGAGGAAAACGTTATCCTAATTCATCTTGATCATGCAAAATATTTGAAGTTTTACTAATTTCTAGTGATCTTGTAAAATGCATTAGAATGCTTTCAGAGTTTTAAATGAAACTCAAAATGTGACATGACAGGATATAATTTGCTGTATGTTATATATGAAATTACTTCCTTGGTGATTTGAAAGAAGCTGATAAACATGGCATGAAATTGGTGATGAATCTGTTTGCCTCAAAGACAGAAATAGCCCTGAAATTGATATCCCAACTATGCTTAGTAATACCAACTATTGCAGCTAGCCATTCACCTTGACAAATCTGTTGTGGCCACATACCACTGTGGTCAACTTGTAACAAAAGCAGCAGACCAAAACTTATATATAAGTATCAGGATACCTCAGGGCTGCTTTTCTAGAAAAAGAGGTGCCAGAACTTGTCCTTTTTCAGGGGGGAGCACCCAGCCAAAGTTGTTGAGCCTCTGACACACAACACAGAGTGCTGTGCTGCCCGCAGCCTCTGTTACAAAGCCCCAAGTGCCATGCGATGCCGAAACTCAGTTCCGGTGAATTCCGGGTGAAAAAAAGCCCAGGGATACCTCCCTGTAATGGTTATACCACCAAAAAAATGCAAGTTCACCAGACAAGAAATCGAGATTGCTACAACATGCCTAGTGGGATTTCTAAACTTTGAACAGAAGCTCCTCCACACAGAACCACATTCTCTATTCTTAAAATGGCTATCATGAAGTAGATGAGCACGAAGCAGGAAGTGCAACTATTATTTAAAATAAATATGCTAAATACACTCCCACTTAGCACGTGAGTCACATAGATGTCAAAACATGTTGAATATCCAATCCTCTGTGTTTATGAACTTAAAATCACATTAGCGGGGTGTAAATTAGACTGGTTAATGTTAATATAAGAATTATTTTACCTAAATGTATGTCCCTTTACCTTTACCTTTATGTATACAGTACTGTGGTGGTGCTTTTGTTGTTGCTGTTTTGAGTTCAATAAGGGATACTTGGGCATTCTTGTCATGCCTGTGGTTGGCTTTAATGCTACATATCTGTTCTGAATATTGCCTTGTGATGGCCTACGGCTAAACAATACAAATATTGTATTATGACCAAAGATATGTTTTGTGGAAGGTATGGCTGTTGGTTGCATTTTAATTCCCTTCCAAAATAGATTCCAACTCAAGAGGTTTTCTTTTCTACATAGGTTAAAAATGGGCCAAGCTTTCAGATAGTCCATAACAAATTTGTCATCTCAATGGCTCCCTGGCAAACTCTTGTTGCAATACAGTGCTTAAGCATAGTACAATATTTATGCTGCAGAGTGTCAATTTAGGAAATGTTTCATTCAAACATCTTTAAACAGTAGCCTACTTTCCTCAAGGTCACACGGCCTCAAACTTACAGCTGCTATCATCTAAATTGTTTAACTAACCTAAACACAGCATTTATCTTCCTTTGTGGTAGTCTATAATAAGCTCAAAAATTATCTAAACAAGATGCTCTTTAGGAAGTGAAAAGGGAAGAAAGCAGTCTTACGGAAAGTCAATAGAATTGTATGGTCCAAGGAAGACTTGAAGTAACTGGCTTGTTAAAGGGAGAAAACAATTCAGTCAGGAGCCTTCCGTGGTATCCCCAAAGTAACCAGGACACTGTCAAAATGTTTGCTGGGACCTGTTGCCCACCAGTCAGCTGGAAATGTCAGAAGGCACTTCTCATGGACTTTTTTCCTTCATTTTTAAGTCTGGCAGTGGGTTGTGGAGAAAAGGAAGGAGTGGCAAGAATATTTCAGCACACTCAGGCCTTTGTTGGCAGTGGGCAGCTGGACTTAGCAGGAGGACCCTGCTCAGGGTCTTGGGTTAAAAAAAATAAGTCTGATGGGGGGAGAGAAGCAGTGAGCATATCCCTGCAGCCAGGTGAAGCTGGCAGTGAACATTTTATTCATCCTATTCAGAGCCTTCACACGTGTGTGTGTGTGTGTTTTAAAAATGCCTGTTGGAAAGGCTGGGGGATATACCCAAGCACTCCCATCTGTATTTTCTTCACCTTGTTCAGGGTTTCATCTTGAAAAAAGAAAAGCCTAGAAGCAGCATTGGCTGGGGAGGTGGGGCGGAGGGGATATCTTCAAATTTTGTGTTATGCCACAACCCCATGGCACCACTTCCTCTGAAATCAAAATCTGCCCACTGTTCCAATAAATTTGCCACCGGCTGGTTAAAGTGTTTCAGCTCAAGGGCCTTATATTATCATTGAGGGGCCCTGTGAGGGGCCCTGCTCTAGTTTTGGATTTCTTGCACTGACCTGTATCATCCACAATGCTTTGGAATTAGCACTAAAAAAATAATAATGTAACAGCCTTCGTGTTTCTAAGCTCATAATCACACGTTGTATATACACCAGACAACAAACTGGTAGAGCAGGCACAGGAAAAAAAGAGCCAACCCAAACAGCTAGAGGGTAAAATAACATTTGGCCACACCATTTAGCACTAGTTGGCGCAGATAGTGTCAATGTGAGTAAATTAGTAAGTGAATTCCATGTACAAAATGATCTGTTTCATGTTACTAGTCTAGGCCAAATGCAAATCACATTACTAATCTAGGCCAACTGCAAATCTGGAAAGCAAGTCTAAGTAGTCAGAATGTTGCCCAACAAAGAACTTTCATGGGTGTGCAACTTAACAGTATGTCCCCTGTCTCACAGAAGAGGATTGCAAGGAGTCAGATAGATCCTTCTAAGTATATCTGATGAAGCCAGCCTTCACTCCAAATACACTGGATTTTAAAATGTCAACCTGAACAAAATTAATAAAGCAATCCCAAACTTCCTCTCCTCATCCCTCCAAACCTTATCCAACTTCAAAACAAAGCATTACAATTAAGGATTACAATATGTACAATATAAACATCTCTTCTGACAAAATATTAGAACAGGAGGATGTTGCAAGAGTGGGAGACCCCAACAGAGAGCATACAGACAGGACCCAAAACAGTTCTGCTCACACAATTGCTTCCCCAAAAATGTATTACGAAAGCAACTTTAGATCCTAACGTTACAACAAACATTTGCATATACTCTGCATATAGAAATATCTTGAGGGTGAATTTCCAGTACTGCCAAAGAGCCGTCATCCAAACAAGCAATTTCCTCAACACAGAAACATGAGGCCTAGAAATCAGGTGCAGCCACCCAGAGCACGGCTCCAGGTAAAGCAAGGACTGTTTGGAGATGCCAGCTGCTGTCCCTATGAATTGAGCTCCACATTAAAAACATTAGCAGGTTTATCTCCCAGTTCCTGCTCAACAAGCTGCAAGTTAAGGAGGCCTCATCCCGAGGTCAGCTGGCTATCCTGGGAACTCCCCTCAGCAGGAGTGGCTAACCTATGGCCTTCCAGATGTGAGCTGTAGCTCAACAACACCTGGAGGACTGAACATCAGCTTTGCTCCCAGCACGCCCATCAGATTTCCCCCAGGTCTACTGAGATGTGCCTGCCTGGCCCTGCAGCTTTACTGCATCCTTCCCAGTACTGGCAAAGAATCGGGGTGCCAACATAAGTGTAGCCAGGATTTTTGTTGTGCCTTTTGTTAGGGTGGGGGCAGAACCTCAGTTTGCTATGTATTTTATTGATGGGGCAGCTGCCCCACCCTGACCCCTCTTGGCTATGCCCATGGGTGCTAACAAATTTTAAAGAAAAAACTCAAAGCAGTTTACAGATCATTAAAACATCAATAAAGCAATCCAGAATTAAGCATTACTGAAGAAAGATAATGTATACAGTAAAAGCAACATAATAGGAAACTAAAATATTATCTTAAAGAGTTCAAAATAAAACGTTACAAAGGAGATCAGCTACGGAATACACATTTAACAAAGTTAACCCAAAAAAACTTAAACATTTCAAAAGAAAACATTGCTAAGTTAAGTCAAATATAAAACACACAATTAGCAAGACAATAAAATATTGTAAGCATGACACGACACATGTCCACCATTTGAATGGGAATGCCTATCAACTTTGGGGGAAGGCCCCCCCTCAAATATTTTACTGGGGTGCCAAAGGGACCTCAGCCCCTAGGAGTTGTCTCCTAGGCAAAGAATCACCCGCCACTTGAAATGCGGCATTGCTGCGAAACCAGTTTTGGGGAGAAAACTAAATTGTCTAAAACTAAATTAAGCATGGCAATGATTTGGAAAACCAATAAAAATTAATTTGGATGGGGGGGTGGG
Organism: Podarcis cretensis; assembly: GCF_951804945.1. Lineage (NCBI taxonomy): Eukaryota > Metazoa > Chordata > Lepidosauria > Squamata > Lacertidae > Podarcis > Podarcis cretensis. The sequence continues at coordinate 73,609,638 of NC_137175.1, forward strand.
GAGAGAGAAAAGAATTCATGGTATAGCAAGTCACAATGTTTTGGTGGGGGAGTCAAAAGTTGCCTACACGCCATATGGGGGTGTTCAGAGTGCTGGGAACTGTAGCTCTGCCCTGAGCGAACTACAGTTCCCAGAATCCTTCTGGGGGGGGGCGGGGACATGCTTTCAAGGCACTGTCCGTTTAAACGGGGTCGGCGAAGAAGCGCAGGTGGCCTAAGGCGTCCCAAGCCACGTCCTCCACCACCACCTGAGGCCACCGGGGCGTCTGGAAAGCGAGCAGCGTATCCTTGGCGGCGGAGGCGGGAGTGGGCTGAGGAGAATAAACCAAGGCCCCGCGGAGAAGGCCGCCGCCCAAGCTGAGGCGGCCGGAGGAGACCGGCGAGCGAGGTAAAGGGAGACCGGATAGGGCAACTGGAGGCGGCGGGCCTACCTTCCCCCCTCAGAGGAGCCCAAGCCGCGGCGAGGCTGCGCCTACTCAGGCCGCTCTCCTTCCCCCGCCGCCGCCGCCACCCCGAGCCCGGACGCACCCCTCTACCCTTTCCCCTGCTTTCCTATATCTAGAGAAGCGCCCGGCAACTTGTGCTACTGACCGGCTGGTGGACGCCATCTTCCTTGCTCCTCTTGCGCGCGGCTGGGCGGCCGGGGCGGGCCGACGAGCTTTTATGCTTTCGACGCCTTGGTAGGCGGGGGTTTGCCGAGGCCGCGGCTACGGGGAGCCTAGCGGGACAAGAAAGCGTTCGCTTTCGCGGCGACGCTCAAAGGCGGGGGAGAATACGTGGGTGGGTCCTGGTTAGGATGGGAGGCGGTGATGGGGTTGCCATAGGTCCTCTTTTCCCAGGACGCCTCTTCCTTTCCATGGGTAGAGTCGTCATAGCGATCCAGTTAAAAGTAGAAGGTAGCAAATGTGTCCTCTGTTTTTCCTAAATGTTCTCCATTAATAAATTCCATTTTTTGTAAAAAAAAAAAAAACCGCAGTTTTAACCCCACTCTAGCATGGGCGTAGTTAGGATTGGGGGGGGGGCAGAACCTCAGATTTGTATTGATTTTTATTGATGGGGGCAGTTGCCCCCCTTGACTAAGCCCATGCCAAAACTGCTCCCTAAAATTTAAATTTTTAAAAAACTCACCCTCAGGCTTGCAATCTGTGACACATAAGGAGAAAGGGGTAGAGCAGGAGGAAAAAGCAGGTGCAAGTACTACTAAGGAAGAATTTTTTACTTTATAACCAGCAGCTAGGTTGGAAACAAACGCAGGTGAAATTTGGAGAGCATAGGGCGGCTCCTTTCTTAACAGAGGTGAAGGAGTAGGGCTAACTCAGAAGTGTGACCAACTTCCCCAGTCTTTAGTGGTGCAAGGCATTATTTCACCTGGGGACTTCACCATCTCTCGGTGATCTGGTTGCAACATAAAATCACAATATAAAAACACAAAATACATAATAAAAACAAACAACCCGAAACAAGCCCTAGCACATATTGAACTATAATCTGACCATGATGTTGCCTTCTTAGTCCCGTAACTATTATTTCTGGGTGTTTCGTAAGCTGCATTAGCAAAATCAGATGAATGACAAAACGCGTCTGTTCCGACTCTTGTCAAATCCCCTGCCAACGGAAGTTGTCAAAAACAAGCTCTTGTTGACCTTTTCCACTCATCAGCTGAAGTTACAAATTGTCAATTTGTAAAAAACGAAATGAAACAAAAAAAATCCTTTCCTGAAATCAAATATCACATTTTTCTGTGAGGTTGCAGTGGGTGACAGGGCTAGGAGAGCACTATTGTTAAATGATATCTAATTTTATTTTATACTGTATTTCATACAATATTGATTAACTGTCCTGTAACAATTTCTGAGCAGCATTGCAGAATAAAATAAAGCAACTTTTAAAAAAATCAGTAAAGCTAGAAAAAGTAAATATTACATGGCATATTACATCAAGCTTACAAAACCATTTCTATCCATTTCAGTTTGTTTTGATAATCCAAAGTTTTAGAAATAAAACTCTCAAATTCTGAAATAAAGGATGGCTGGCAGTTCTGTGCTTAGTTGAAATTATATGCAAGGATTACTCAATGCAAATGCAGTTGCAATGGGATTTACTGTCCAGTGGTTTGTGTAGGATTTAACTTTGTGTCCACAGGTATGTGACATATGTTCATCTTCTCCAGACCACAATACTACCCTGAGGCTAGAATCTTATGCACACTTATGAGATAAGTCTCAGGTAAGTATAGATTTAAAAGAAACATGCAGGATATGCGTACCTGGGAGTAAACAGGTAAAGAATACAGTGAGACTTACTTCTGAGTAAACAGGCATAGCCTCACTCCACAAGGTCTACAATCCTATGAAGTTACTTTGAAGGAAGGTCAACTGAAATCCTTCCAAGCAAATATGCACACAATCAGACTATAAACCTGTTTTAAGATTAGTCCTATGAAGCTATCTTTCCAAATTTTCTTTATTAGTTCTTTTTAAATGGAGCAGAGGGAGGGGAGCAGAATCGGTTTCTGTAAACCTGTTTCTCTGGCAAGTTTAAGGAATACACTATTTTGCTTGTTTACAACATCAGTGGAAGAAAGCAGTCAAGGTTTATGCCAAATTTTCACTTTTATTTATTTGTTAAGTAAAATCATAGGACCTAAGCCAATGGCTTCAAGTTACAAAAAAGGAAATTCCAACTAAACATCAGGAATAACCTCGTGGTGGTAAGGTCTGTTCGACAGTGGAACGGACTCCTTGATTGTGGACACTCCTTCCTTGGAGGTTTTTAAGCAGAGGTTGGATGGCCATCTGTCACGGATGCTTTAGCTGAGATTCCTGCATTGCAGGGGTTGGACCAAACAGCCCTTGGGGTCCCTTCCAATTCTACGATTCTGTGATTCTAAGTAACATATCTAGCAGATCCCCCAGGATTGTTAATTGTAAAATAAAATGGTAAAATTTGCGGGGACAGAATTATATCCAGTTTATGCGAGGTAGCGTGTGTCATTTGCATAGCTGGCAAAAAATAATAATATTGCTTGCCTTATTTACGCAAGAAAGGGAAATGGCAAACCCAGACTCTAGAGCAATCTTACCTCTCATCTCCATAGCCATTCTCCTCTACAATCAATAGAATTCATGAAAATATACTGCACAGATCTCATTTCTTATTCATTCCGATTGCAAGGCATTATTTGTTTTTGTGAATTGTGTGCATCTGTGTGTGTGTGTGTGTGTGTGTGTGTGTGTTTGCACACACACACTTAATCATGAGTAATACAACTGAATGAAAAGACTGCCTGTTCCAACACCTAGCTCCCATGCCCATCTGTGCTGCCTTTCCTCTGTTACTATGCTATGCCCTTGGCTGGCCAAGCCATGTAAAGCAAGGACCCTGCCCACAAATCCACACTCAATGTCCTCATACAGTATTTTGTCTGGATTGTAGAAAAGCTGCTGTTTGACAAAAATAAACCCAAAGCGGTGCAATAAATGTGTTAACCATTTGTACAAATATAAAGGAGGTCTCAGAACAGGGCTCTTGCTGGATGTAGCCTGCACAAATTTTACTTCAGTGGGTTTAGAAAAGAAGAAAAGAAGATTGCTGGAAAAGGTTTCCACTGAATATTTTGGAAAACAGACTATAATTTTTACAATGTCAAAACCGGTATGTTGGATCACATTATTAATATTAAATATCCAGCAGATGGCAGCACAGTTCAATTTAGAAAGGGTAACCTGAAATGTGACATTCTAGGTCTAGTTATAAATGTATGACTGAGCATATATTTTTAGAAATGGCAGAAGAGGTTAAGTTCTGGGTCAATCTTTCTTCCAGTTCTTCAGGATCACTTCTGCTGCATCCAAGGTGCTGTCTTTCTGCCAACAATGAACACAATAAAAGTTAAAAATCAGAACTGAAATATTCTTCACGTGCGTAAGACGTTTTACTGCTAGAAGACTGCAAATCCACAGAAGCACACTTCTAAAAACTTCATTAGGTACTTTTTGTGGCATGTATGCTCACATGAGTTTGGAGTAGGCAAATACCTGGGTATGTCTACCCAGTGGCTAACATCTACAATGTGCCCCATTCCCCCAGCAATAAACTCTAGCTATAAAGGGAAACCAGCATATCATGGCTCACAGCATGAAGTAGAGGTTTCATAGTTAAAAACTCAGCTCATTCGCGAACTGCTACCCACACTGACCTAGGTTTCAGGACTATTAGGAATACTGGGCTGTGACTATTTAGAAAAAGCACTATGTAGATCAGGGGTGGGCAACTTGTGTCTCTTGGCCTAATTTCATGTGGGTGGCAGGAGGAAGAAAATGGGGAGGGAAGAGGATGATGGGAGTAAATGAAATTAATTTTAATGATATCCAGATTTGTTTCCAGATTACTCCTTGATGGAGAAGAGGTTGCCCACCTTGATGTAAAATATGATCATACCCTAAGAAATTATTATTAGGAGCAATATCAAAAAGTTATTTAAACTGCTTAAAAGTGAAAGGAGAAGATCTAAGTTTTGGTACTAATAGAAACAAACAGCCCTGCTAAGACTTAAGCAATTAAGCTTTATTTAAGCACATGCTACAGAACTTACTTTGATGAAGCAAAACCGTATGTACTTTTCAAACTGTTCTTTGGTCTCAGGGCCGCAAAAGGAGGTGAGAGGAATAGCTGACAGTTTCTTTAAAAAAGCACAAACCACAATTGCATGCTCAGCAGGTACGTTAAAACAGCTTAAACCTTAGCTCTTGGAAGCTCTAGTAACTGTATCTTTGTGAGAGTTTAAAGGCTGCGGCCCAAGAGCTTAATTAAGGTCACGTCACACATTAACAAAATTTGCATGTGCAAAATACAGCACTGTACTATCATGGATGAACATTTCACATGTGGAAATTTTTATGTGCACGGTCTGGGAAGCAGAATTAAGCTACAAACAGATTGCCACAATATTTCCTTCACTGCTTCAGGTGCTTTCCATGTAGGAATTCTGCAATGTTGCATTCTGGAAGCACCCTGGGCTAGCAGTTTGCCCTCATCTTCCTAGCAAAGGAGCTGATCTTTAAGGAGTGGTTGTGTCTAGACCACAGACTAGCCTAGCAAAGGCAAATCCCACAGAGCAGATGTCAGTAAAGGGCTTATATCTCTGCTGAAGTAGGGAAGAAATCTGCAAGCCTAGCACTGGGTATGCAGCCTTCCAATGAGCACACAACCCCCTACACCAGGGCCACCTGTTTTACAGTCTCACTTAGATGTTAGAATTAAAGACACAGTTATTTGAGCAAAGAGTAGGAGGCAGAAATAAAACCAATCCTTACCTTAGATTTTATCATCCATTTAACAAATTTATAATCATAAGGTTTATCTTTTTCCATGTCAGACAGATCTACATCTTTAAAACAAAAAGAAGAGGTGAAAAACACCTTAAAAACTGCAATTTTTCAAAAGAAAGGCATTACCCAGTATGGGCACTTCAGCAGAGATTTTTTTACAGAACAGTAGATGGAAAGGCCCCTTCATGGATCACTGCCTTGCCATGGCAAAGGGGCTTGAATAACTCAGAGAAGCTATGAGCTATGCCGTGCAGGGCCACCCAAGATGGACAGGTCATAATGGAGAGTTTTGACCAAACGTGATCCACCTGGAGCAGGAACCGGCAAGCCACTCCAGTATCCCTGCCAAGAAAACTCCATGGACAAAGACAACAGGCATAACCAGCATGAGTTTGACCAAACTGCAGGAGGCAGTGGAAGACAGGAGTGCCTGGCGTGCTCTGGTCCATGGGGTCACGAGGAGTCAGAATAGACTAAACAACAACAACAAGATGGAAAGGATCTGGAGCCCAGGGTAAGATCTAAAGTGCAAGATCTGCTATTTCACTTCTTTTTCCCCAGGACTGCTACCCAGAGTGCCAGGTTTTTGATCTTAAGCTGCATTCTAAGGGGAGAGCTAGACATTATGATAAAAAGGGTCTGCTGCCATAGGCACACAACCCTTTTCTCTAATGAAAAATTGACATCATGAAGTTGTTAGCCTGTGTATTTTTCCACCTGGTTCCATATCACTGACTGCTTGTGGTGGTGGGGTTCTTACAGATTAAAGGGCAACACAACAACAAGCTGTAATCGCTGCCTAGTTCTGCTGTAAGTGTGTATCTGAAGAAGTGTGCATGCACACGAAAGCTCATACCAAGAACTAACTTAGTTGGTCTTTAAGGTGCTACTGGAAGGAATTTTTTTTGTTTTGACTATGGCAGACCAACACGGCTACCTATCTGTAACTAGGACAACTACCATGTTTGTGAAAATATTTGTTACTCAGAAGAGAAAACACACACACTGTAGCCCTCCCTTTGCTCACAGTATATTTCTCCCAGCTTCAGTACTGGGTCATCACCCCCATTCCGGCCATGGAATAAAATCTTCACTTACTTAATGTAGACACGTCAACAATCATAAAGTATCCTCCCTCTGGAACAACAGGTTTCAGCCCAACTCCCAGGAGCATGCGAGCCATTCGGTTTCGTTTGTCTTCCAGCTCTCTAGGCAAAGAATAGAAGTAGCACTCTGGGTCATCCATGCGCTTCAAGTCTATCAAAAAGGCTTGTGCCACAGCTTCCTGAAAATTCAAATCGGGAAAGGAAGGGGGGGACCCACACATTTAAGCACATTATCAAAAAGCGGCAGACACAAAACAGACCTTGTGAAGATTCACTTTTAATAAGAAATGCTGTATTCAAAGAAATGCTCAGATCTCTAGTATCTAATTATCAGTTTTTCCATAATAAAACAGATCATTCTAGTAAAATAGAAAGTCAGTGAAGAGTAAAAATAAGACTGTCAATTGGGTTTAGCAGTCAAGGAGCGGGGAGAAGGCAGGTGGAAATGCTTCTAAAATTGCTGGATACGCATCTATCACTAAAATAGATATATTTCCTTTCAAGTGTGAGATTTTAAAAAGTAAAATACCTTCATTTTCAGTTATTAATTCAGTAATGTGTATCTGATTTTTTAATGTTTAATGCTTTAATAAAGGTAAAGGTAAAGGTACCCCTGCCCGTACGGGCCAGTCTTGACAGACTCTGGGGTTGTGCGCCCATCTCACTTAAGAGGCCAGGGGCCAGCGCTGTCCGGAGACACTTCCGGGTCACGTGGCCAGCGTGACATCGCTGCTCTGGCCAGAGCCAGAGCCAGAGCCAGAGCCGCACACGGAAACGCCGTTTACCTTCCCGCTGATAAGCGGTCCCTATTTATCTACTTGCACCCGGAGGTGCTTTCGAACTGCTAGGTTGGCAGGCGCTGGGACCGAGCAGCGGGAGCGCACCCCGCCGCAGGGATTCGAACCACCGACCTTTCGATCGGCAAGCCCTAGGCGCTGAGGCTTTAACCCACAGCGCCACCTGTGTCCCACAATGCTTTAATAATGACATATAAATTATAAAGAATTTATCATTCTTTTTCCTAAATGGCTCAGGGCTGCTATACCTCAAGGACTGCCTCTCCCCATATAAACTGACAAGACTCTGCGATCATCATCTGAGGTCTTTCTGAGGCCTTTTTTCATGTGCCTCCTCCATGAGGGGTCCAAAGGATGGCAACACAAGAACAGGCCTTTTCTAAGTGGCTCCCTGCTTGTAGAATGCTCTCCCTGGGGAGATTCATCTGTCGCCTTCATTATACATCTTTAGCTGCCAGGCGAAAACGTTCCTCTTCAACCAAGCCTTTGGCTGTATAACAGTCTAGGTCCTTTTAAATGTGTTGGGGGGTATTGTGGTTGTTTTTTTTTACTTCTTCTTCTTCTTCTTCTTCTTCTTATTATTATTATTATTATTATTATGTACTTTGTGGTTATATTCTTGTTTTTATGCTGTGGACCGCCCTGAGATCTTCAGATGAAGGGCAGTATACAAATGTAATTAATTACTAAATTAATAATAATAATAATAATAATAATAATAATAATAATAAACAATCACAAACAAGAATGAAGTCTACAGATCTTCCTTTCTTACCACATAGTATAGAAAACCCCAAACATTTAGGAAGCATACACCTTGATCTGAAAACAATCTATTCAAAGGATGCACAGAGACAAACATTTGCCAAACAGTAACTTTCCACAGGGTCCAAGTAACCACTGTATAAGGCAGTTGTCTGTATCATCCTGCGAAGCAGTAATGAGAATTTCACTACACATCAGATGCATGGCAGTATGTATTATATACAACGGTAATCACTCATCCCAACTCCCATCATTGTGTCTGTTGTTTTCCTGCTAATAACGGAATGTCCAAATTATTGACATTCAGATGCTAATCTTCATTGGATCTACATGCTCAAGTGTTAATTTCATCTGCAATTCCTGCAAATAGATTCGTTATTAGACAATTTCTAATTATGTTTAGTGGTTCAAACCTCCTACACTGTATCGCGCTCTTTACAATACCTTTTGCATGGCTTGGTACCTACCTGTAATGGAGTTGGGCATGTATAGAGTGTATTTTGTTGAACCACCTGCAAATGCTTTATCAGATGTTGGGGACCAACAGACCAGCCAAGCTTCAACAAAAAGAAATAAATTGTAACAAATATCTGACTGTTTACTTAACATTTACAAAAGTTGAGAAACATGGAAATAATCACATTTTAAACTGGTGGACTATTGATAAACTTAAAGGGGGGGGGACCCATGTCTTCCAGTTTATAAAAGATTTCTTGCCTGTGCTTAGATAATTACTCCCTAGGGGCAGCGAGGTGTGTCCCTATTTAAAAGGCTGCTCTGCAATTAAAATAAATCCCTGCCAAGAAAAATGAAAATTATGTTCTCCAAAAATGTTACAAAAATTAAGCATGGGTGCATTTATTTATCTGTGCATGAGCCTGTTTGTGTATACATATTGTATTTATAGTTTTCACAAAATAAAAATTACCAAAAGACGCACAATACTGAAGTTACAGCATGCACTTGCCTAACTCTGCTTCCAAGAGAGAGCTACATAGCCATGCCTAAGGTACTATGTTTGCATACACACATGGGACTTTACATGGTTCTGTTTTTGGATGAAACCCCATGTGTATTTTCCTGTGTTGGGGAAGCCCCCAACATTTTATGATACCTTTTCAGTCAGGCAGTGGGGATAAGAAGCCCAAAAGAGCTTAGTGCACCTGCAGAAGTCTCTTTGTAGTTTGTTGGATCCTGGCCTGATTTTCTCATGAGAAACGTGCCCCCAGCAACCACCACCTTCTGCATCTAACATTGGAACTGACATAGCAAGCACAATGTCTTCAAAAGATGTGCAAACTGGAAAGGCTTACTGTTTACAACGTACATACTGACCGCCTGTTCAAAATGTAAACAGTAGGATTTCTAAGTTCTGAGTGGAATCTCCTGTCTGCACGGCATCTAGAATTTCTATAATGTCAGGGGTTAATCTTTAATACAGATTCTGCACGTGTTTCGTATAGCTTGTGAAAGCTTGCAAATGATCTCCTTCTCCATGGTACATCAACCCAGAGGTACTTCAACATATATGATTCTTCATTTGCATTATGTCTTATTCTGTTCACTTACCTTCCAGCCAGTTACACTGTATGTTTTCCCAGCACTTCCTACAGTTACTGTTCTTTCCCACATTCCAGGCAAAGTAGCTGTGAAAAAAGAAAGAAAAGGGTCAAGAGTTAATTACATACGAACGGAGCTAACAAGTTTTACCTCTCCAACAATAAATAGGTATGTTTTAATGCATCCTACAAAAGAACATATATTATTTTGGGTAAGTATGAAGCTGGCTTCATTATGTTCAAACTAAATGGGTATGTACTGAAAGCACATTGTTCCATTACTCACACCCTCATTCAGGCACCTTGTGGCACATGAGGGCATGTCCACACCAGAGAGAGGTCTCAATCATTTTATCAGGTCATTCAGATGAGCTCTTTGTTGTTGGTATTGAACTGAAAGAGTAAAAATGTCCCTAAATTCCATATAACGGTGTAGCACACAAAATACACACACATCCAAAATAAAAAAAATTAAAAACCCGTAAGAGTATTTTCCTGCAACCCATGTTAGGATGGAGGTACAAGCATTAACTCATGCTGTGGCAGCATCAGGTTGTCCAGCCATCACTTGACATCATTGGGTACCAATGGAGGAAAATGACAAGTAATGCTATGTGCTGCAGTGATGCTATGTGCTGCAGACAAGGAGAAGGGAACACATTCTGTAATGCGTGAATTCCAGCCATCACCATGGGCTGCAATTACATTTAGCAAATCTAAACAAAACAAGAGAATATCAATTTGTGGAGCAAACAGCTAGCCAACTCATTTTCAGAAGATGGCTGGGGAGTCACACAGTCCATCAGCTGACTTTTAGAGTAAATATTTTGTGAACAAAGGACAAGCACCTTCATTGTATTAAGCTACAGAAGAATAGAATGTATTTTTTGTATCTGAGCAAGCACCAAGAACTATTAGTAAGGCTACATACATACATATTACCCAAATAAGCACTATGCCTGTTGAGACGCCAGAAGAATCCTTGCTTACAATATGCAATCTTTAAATCTGCCAGTGGAACCCTAATCATTAGTCACATGAAGCTCCTGTTTTGCACAAGCTAGATAAGAGAAATGACGAAGTGTTCTATACCAGAGGAAACTGCCTAGATGACAGCACAAATACTATGCTGATTTTATGATCTATCACTGGCAACCTCTATTAGATAAATATTAGAGAGCCACCACCAGATGCTGTAAATTGATGCAATATTCATTTCACATTTTTCACGAGCAATGTGTCATTTCAGCTGATGGAATACGTGAAGCTTAATACAAGAACATCTCTGCCTCTAGGGAGAGGATTTGTGTTCTCCTCTTTGCACAATCTTTATGTGCATGTTATACAAGCTAGAGAAAATAAGGTTTCTTGGGGGAAAAGAGTTCTGCTTAGTTTATAAAATAACTGTCGCTTGCCTGTAGGTTTAATGGTTTGTAGGTTTCAACAATAGATTGGAAAACTGTTTTGGGGATCTGCTTAAAAGTGAGCAAATGAAAAGGCACTGATGGCCAAATGCTATATTTTGAATCGTTTAGCAGAGTGTTTTGTACATATTATCTGCTGGGTGATAAAAATGCCTGTGTCCATCAGGAATGCACTTCTCCCATATGATAAGTTGAGTATGCAACTGAAATAATAGATTTTTTTCCCATTCCCGCCAAGGTCCATTGGAGGACAGAGATGCATTAAGGCATCCAAAGTGCTCATACATATGACTATTTACATACAAGTGATTTTAAATGAACATTCAAGACTGTACAAATATTAAGATCAGTAGGAAATTACATGTCAAACATGGGAGCTGCAAATTGAAAAATACAAAAGTAATTCATTTTAATAAGGTAATATAGTCCTATACTTCAGAATTATAGCTAGTCTACAAAATACTATTAATGAGCTTTTATAAAATACCTAATTTTAATCCGGCAGCAATACTTTATTGCCCATTTCCAGTATACAAACTAACACGTCTCAAAATGCTGGTGGCTTCTGAATGCATCCTGCTTAATTTTCAAAGGCTCAGTGATGGGTCCACTGCAGATCAACATCCTCTAAATTTTGAGGAAGTAATGGGCATTATACTTATCAAGGATATAGATTATACCAAACTGAAGGGGCAGAAAATACTTTAGGAGGACTGGGTGATAATCGAAATAATGCAAGTAGCTCTCTCAGGTTAGCTGTAACTTTAAACTCAACAAGGAATAGGAACTATTTTTATACATATGAAAGAAGGAACAACTTGAATGAAATGTACACATACATTTCCCATTGACTACCATACAATTCAGTACCTATCTTAATGTGTTTATTGCCAGTGTATACCAGCCATTCATATACTTCATCGCTGATACACAGGGTGTCGTATTTAATACAGAGATCAGCAATCATCTGGAGCTCTTCTTTTGTATAGACCTAAAATAGAAAGGGAAAGAAAACAATGTATTAATCAATATCATCAGAGCTGACATTTTGTAACACTTAGCAGGCAGATTTAAAAACAGGAATCTCACCTTTCCTATAGGATTGTGAGGGTTATTCAATATGATAGCTTTCGTCTTGCAATTAAATTTACTTTCAAGTTCAGCAGGATCCAAGACCCAGTCCGCACTAGATGCAGTCTCTCCAGCTGCAGGTCTCTGAGTTATAGGGGGAAAGATGTTTTATTAGGCTGAAATAAACTTTCTTTAAACATTCCACTAGTGATCTTATCCTAAGAATCATTCAACTATACAAAATACACAAATAAAATAGAAATCTCAAATTCTGATCACTAACAAAAAAAAAAGGTCATTCATATCATCTGGGACTTTCCAGTGACGATTCCTCTGACCCACTAGATCTAGCCATCAAAATGAATTAAAGGATTAAGTGTTCCATATAGCAGCAATGCATTTCTAAGAATCCAAAACTAGTACTATAAAAAACCAGGGGGGACCAGAATTACCATCTACCACTGTGGTCTTTAAGTACCACTTTAAATACTGTTACAAGACAAAAGCACTTAAGGATGCTTGAAGCTGAATAAATTAATTAGCTGGCCTGCTCACACCCCTCAGTTTTTGAAAGTTAATGTGGCTTTCACATTTAAAGCAAGGCCACCGAGCAATCTGAAGTTATTGAAACCCATTGGGCTTCTATCATTTAATTCTAGACTTTGGGGAGACAAGGCTTTCTTGTTGTTATTAATTGGTTTACTGGATCCATTCTGTTTCTCACTGAGCACACAAAGCAGAGTAACTTAGGGAAGAAATAACCTTCATTATGAAAAACTGCAAGGTGAACACTTCTCTTCATTCCCCTATCTAAATAAACTCTGATTATAATAATATTCTAAACACACTCACATATCTCAACGGTATAAAAACAGGCTTGGCTCCTGCCATCCTCACCATTGGCTCATAACAGTCAAAGAAGGGTTCTATTATTATCACCTAAAGTAAACATATAGGAAAGCTATGTGAGTAAGAAATAACAAAATGATGTTATACCTTTCTTCAAAGACAGAACCCGCATTTGATCTGATACAATGCTAATTCTATATATTTAGGAAAGGACATTGCATTAAAAGTACTTCTTGTCAACAAACACGGGGTAGTATTTTAGATTAAAAGCTAAAACTCTTAAGTATATCTGTAAATGCCACAGCCACTGCTACTTCACAGTGGCTGCTTTTGTGTGCTGGGGATAATAGGAAATAAGTGAAGATTTACAATAATGGCAGAAGAACTGAAGGAATGTGGGAGACACATAAAGCAAAAGTGAAAAGATAAAATATCAAAAGGTAGCTAGCTATCACTTCATTGCCAATTTTACCCCAAATGAGGCAGGCTATTTGATTTAAAACCCACCCTACCCTAAGTGCTTATAGATCCCCATTACTGACAAACTTCTACAACTCAAGAAAAAAAGAACAGGGTTTGAAGTTGGGAAACATTTAAAGTTTTGAAGGATTCAGGACCAGCGTTTTAGGCATCTGAAAGGACAAGCACCTAGGATTTTTTTCAGCTGTACCGGGGAGTAGCCAAGGAAGCTAATTTACAACAGGTTGATAATTAAGTGGTAGATTGATGGACAATTCAACTCAGACATACAGTTGCTTAAAGAACAACACCAATCCCTTTATCCTGCCTTCAACAGCAACCTAATGCACAATAAAATAAAAAAATTCCTTCCAGTAGCACCTTGGTTAGTTCTTCTGATGCACAATAGTTAAGCAGCTGAGGCTTTTTCTATAACTTTATCCCAATGCCAAGAAATCCTTCACCTGCTAAATTAAGGTGCATCGACATACTCTTAAAGGCATAGGAATCTGGCAGGTAAAAAAAAAAGCCCTGCTTCAAAGTTGATTTCTTATTCAACCAAAACTAACAAAAGTCAACTCTCTACCCTTCAATAAACCATCAAGCTGCAAAGGAAAAGGATTTCTGAGTAGGCTTGATCACTTACTAATGGAATGCTACCCATGTTCCAAGGGTGTGTGTGTGTGTGTGTGTGTAAACACATATGTTTTCATAGAAGAGAGTTATTTTTATTCTGGGATGCATCATAAAACTTACTTCATCTCCTACTTCAATGAGTCCCTGCACTGCACTGAAGAGAGATCCATATCCCCCTATTGTCACCAGGATATCAGTGTATGGATCAATCTTTCTTCCACAAACTTTTTCATACACTTGGGACAAGACTTTCACCAACGAAGGATGTCCCTATGAATGCAAAAGAAAATGCATAGACTCATATGCCAGTTAATAACAAACAACCGACAAATAATACAGTATTGTCTGTTAGCCAAATCTAGCATTGCTGAGTTACGCAATTAGAAATACCATTCTAAAGATTTAAACAATTAGAAACTGTCATCACGTCTAGGAGAGAACCTACTTTACTGAGCTGAACAAGAAAAACAATATAAGGCACAGTTCACGTGGAATCTCTTCTGCACAGCCAGCCTTCCAGTGAATAGGAGTCTTTGTGCAAGATCACAAGCTGGGAATTGTGTGCACTATCAGTAAGGATCTATGACCGTGACCCTTTGAAGAAAAAATAATGTGGAACAAAAATGTTCATAACACATATAAATTTCTAGAAACAGTTATACTGCCATTCATGGGTCACTGAAAAAGGAGTAACTACCCTCTGATGAATGCTCATATTGCACCATGGTGAAGAACAAGAAAGGAATTGGCTGTATTTGCATATAAACCATGGTTTAAAGTTACAAGGATGAACCAAAGCAAGCTTCAGGCTCCTGTCCTTCTCCTCCCTCACCCCGCCCCCGCTCCCTTCTCCGTGCAGCTGCAAGGAGAAGATTGGAAGCTTTAAGTTAATTGTAGTTTAGCATTATGTCCAGACAAATGGCTTCAGTCTATTGAAACAAGCCCAGTTCATAACCCATGATTTGAAGCTGGCTTGTTTCAACGAATGATTAACCACAGTGTGTGTGGGTTGAATATCACAAGAAGCTGCAGTTAATCAAAAACAGAAGTTGAATCTTTTAAAATACTCCTTGAGGCTCATCTTCATAATGCCAAACCATGGTTAAGCATTATGTGCAAGAAAGCCAAAGTGTAGTGCCCTGTATGCTGAAATGTACTATATAGATTAATAATAACGTTACATTGGGAAGTTTGATTGAATTACATAGTCAGTTCTCCTGGCCCTACGTATAGTCCTCTTTGGACCATATTTACATCGGCCACTGTTTGGAGATTTATGGTTTGTTGTTGTTTAGTCGTTTAGTCGTGTCCGACTCTTCGTGACCCTATGGACCAGAGCACGCCAGGCACTCCTGTCTTCCACTGCCTCCCGCAGTTTGGTCAGACTCATGTTTGTAGCTTCGAGAACACTGTCCAACCATCTCGTCCTCTGTCGTCCCCTTCTCCTTGTGCCCTCCATCTTTCCCAGCATCAGGATCTTTTCCAGGGAGTCTTCTCTTCTCATGAGGTGGCCAAAGTATTGGAGCCTCAGCTTCACGATCTGTCCTTCCAGTGAGCACTCAGGGCTGATTTCCTTCAGAATAGATACGTTTGATCTTCTTGCAGTCCATGGGACTCTCAAGAGTCTCCTCCAGCACCATAATTCAAAAGCATCAATTCTTCAGCGATCAGCCTTCTTTATGGTCCAGCTTTCACTTCCATACATCACTACTGGGAAAACCATGGCTTTAACTATACGGACCTTTGTCGGTAAGGTGATGTCTCTGCTTTTTAAGATGCTGTCTAGCTTTGCCATCGCCTTTCTCCCAAGGAGCAGGTGTCTTTTAATTTCATGACTGCTGTCACCATCTGCAGTGATCATGGAGCCCAAGAAAGTAAAATCTGTCACTGCCTCCATTTCTTCCCCTTCTATTTGCCAGGAGGTGTTGGGACCAGTGGCCATGATCTTCGTTTTTTTGATGTTGAGCTTCAGACCATATTTTGCGCTCTCTTCTTTCACCCTCATTAAAAGGTTCTTTAATTCCTCCTCACTTTCTGCCATCAAGGTTGTGTCATCTGCATATCTGAGGTTGTTGATATTTCTTCCGGTGATCTTAATTCCAGCTTGGGATTCATCCAGCCCAGCCTTTCACCCTTTCGCATGATGAATTCGATTTATGGTTACCGTGTTTCTATTCAGCCCAAGATTCCAAACTGAAGAAGACGCATGTGGAAACCATGAGAAAATGTTTGGATATGCAACTGATTTAAAGCAACCTCTCAGAGAGCGTTAAGGTGTACTCACAAAACCCCGGGTGTACTGGTTCAGCATATCCACAGATGATGCTTTGGCTAATGCTTCTTTAACATAGTTAGGAGGAGATATATCTGGAAGTCCTTGTCCCAGATTAACGATTGAGGGATCTGCAGCAACTTTTGTAAATTCCACCCTAAGAAAGGAAGAAATTATTACAAAGGTATTTAATACACATTTACAAGGAAGAATATTTCGGATCCATGGTAAATCAAAAACACAGTATAGAGCACATGGGTCTGTGGGAAACTACCCAGAGAGCATTCAATCAGATATTAGTTAATCAGAGATCCTGGAGGCCTCATTGCCATCAGTCTAGTTTTAAGTCAGGCTTTCAGGCTAGAACTAGGTGCCATAAGTGTTACATGGCTTCTGTGCCTCATCCTCCACTCCCAGTAACATTTATTAAGCCAAAACACGTGATGTGACATAACCACTTCTGAAGCACCAAAGGCCAATTCAAAAATCATCTTGGTTGAGGACCAACTAGAACACTGAAGACTAATACAACAGGTTTTGTGTTTCCCCCCCAATGCTGTTGAGAGCACATTTGACACACACACACCCCGCGCGCAGTTGACAGAGGATTATTTCATTTTTTCCTTCTTTATAAATGTAGCAAAATTAGAACCAAAATAGCCTCATAAACAAAGCCAGAATCACCTTATCTCAATCTGTTAGCTAAAAGTGACCCTGCCCCTGCCCCCATTATTTAAACATTGTAGTCCTAGCAGAGTTGTTCTGCAGACTCACAGGCTGCACAACCAGTAATTATCACTGTGATTCATCCAATATCTTTTAACCATAAAAGGAACAAAGAGATTTATTTGTATGGAAGAGGGGAATAGAGGGGAGGAGCACACAAAAGCCTGGAGCCCACTCCCAGTGGCTTCACTGACCAAGAGGTTTCTCTCCCTGCCCCCCACCCTGGCCCTGCACCTGGTCAGCTGACAATGTAGGTGAAAAGCATACAAATGAACTACAAGGAGTACAGACATTTTCATTATTCATTCATTCATTCATTTTCATTAATAATTACTTACCACACATTGCTATCCAGCCCTTCAATTCGTTTTGCATTTTTGTGCTTGAAGGTCATGGTCTACATACAAGAATCAAAGACGGATAATTCTTGTTAGAACTACAAAGTATTGTATTGTTGGACACTATGGTAATCCATGACATTTCTCCTTGTAGTTCATTCTAAAGCTGATGAAACTGACAGGCACTGCAAACACAGTTCAATGTAACAATTAACCAATATTCTCTTACAATACATGTTTGACAAAATGCCAATCTATGCAAGGATACTAAATGGAATGGTTAAGATTAAATATAAGTTCTGTTCAAACCCAGCATAAGAAAGACAGAGTATATCATAGATGTATGTCAGAGCACAATCTTTTAGCACTTACTTGAGAACAAAGGGGTAGAGGAAATGTGATTTATATATCTTGTTGTTTTTCAAAGACAGTGGTGAAGTCAAAGTAACGGACAGAGCAGAATTGCAAAGGCTAGGCTATGTGCATAAGACAGATTAATAAAAACCTGTGTCTAGGTAATAGGATCTGTCTTCACAAGATTATTGCGCCTGGCCCTATGTTCTCTCCATCATATGAGGAAAAAATCTGGTGGGTACAGAATACACCCCACTGGTTGTGCCACTCTGTCCATCCTGAACAAACAACAGCTGGAAAACTGTTTTTCCACATTCCCAAAGAAAAAATAACCCCCTTCCTTTGTTTTCCTAGAATTTTTGTGGATCTATTAAAAACGAGGTTTTTTTAACCACTGTTTTAAAAGCTAAGGTTGTCCAACACAAAACTCAAGTACCAGCAACATATTTAAACAGACAATATCATAGTATTAAAGTTTTTTTAAAAAAAAACAGTGAGAAATTTCACACAGTAACATCAAAGCTGTTCAACAAATGGAACATATATGTAAAGAATATGTATGTTCAACACACACCAAGTGACATAACCACAATCCAGATAACAGGAAGCACTGTTTGGGTGACCTTTATTCTACCGTGCTGGCTATACAGTATATGCATACTCCACAACACTATTTTTCAATCCAAATCTTGAACTGCTTCATGAATGTCTGAAAGGCAAGGATATTTTTTTTAACATCCAAGCCAACCTAGTGACTCCACATTCTGGACCTCTACATACGATTTGATGAAATGTAATAAATAAAAAAGATGGAGGATGTAGCTTAAGCTGTTACAGGTGGTAAGGGAAACAAAAGGAAGAAAAAAGCTTCCTTTACCAAGGTTCTTTTTAAACATATCTCTCAAAGTTAAATCAACTAAGAGTCTTGCAGCACCTTAGAGAATGACACAACTATATAGCCATACTGTACTGGTCTACTACTAAAATTGTCATTATTTTAACTTATGGTCAATAGTAACAGTGTTCCAATTGATACCTTCTGCAATAAGAATAGAAGAAACCTGAAGAAAATACTGTCTTGCACAAACTTGCGCACTACAAAAGGTGAATTGGTTTAGAAGTGTCTGGCAATGCTGGAGAGCAAAACAAAACCAGATCTCCAAATTCAGGATCGTGGGCATGAGTGAATCATAAATAAATATAACAATATGCACATACAATCACATAAGCTATGAAGATATGGAATACATACAGGAGACGATGAAACCCTGAAGTATCTCAAAGGGTAAGTAATCTTCAGTAGCGATGTTCTAGTGCCAAGGTAGCTGAAGCATTGCTGAGCAAAGAACATGCCTGCATAACAATAAGTTTATAAGTGCATGAAACAACTACACACAAACAATAGTGCCAAATACCAGACCATAATTGTATAACTATTCTTCAGTGTAACTTAAATCCCTATTTGGCATGTCTGTTGATATAGGTACTGTAAAGGTAAAGGACCGCCAGACAGTTAAGACTAGTCAAACTTCACTATGAGGTGCGGTGCTCATCTCACTTTCAGGCTGAGGGAGCCGGCGTTTTTCCAAAGACAGCTTTCCGGGTCATGTGGCCAACATGACTAAACTGCTTCTGGTGCAACAGGACACCGTAAAGAGTGCCAGAGCGCACAGAAATGCCGTTTTCCTTCCCGCCAGAGGCTACTTATTTATCTACTTGCACTGGTGTGCTTTCGAACTGCTAGGTTGGCAGAAGCTGGAACAGAGCAACGGGAGCTCACTCTGTCACGCTGACTTGAACCACCAACCTTCTGATCAGCAAGCCTAAGAGGCTCAGTGGTTTAGACCACAGCACCACCTACTGCCTTTCTGTTAATATAAGCCTTACATGTGCTTATATTAAGGATAGATAGGAGGAGCACAGGACTTGAAAGTCATCACACATGTCATATACTCATCCATCTAGGTAAGCTTTCCCTCCTATTTTAGGCTTAGTAACTACCTGATCCCTGCAACTGGGTCAGTCAGTACTCTTAAGTATAAATCACTATGTTTCTAAGATTACAGAAACCAGTCAGTATGCATGTTCATTCAGAACAAGCCTAATCCCTAGCCAGGATCAGCAAGACAGAGCAGCAGATCCACATCTGAAGCCATCCTGCTTGCACCAGACTGGGTGGAAGTTGAAAAGTGTCAATGTTTTTGCTGGTACAGCCAACAGCCCAAGAATCAAGTCTCTTGGTGGGACCTGGGGGACTTTGGATCCAGGTAATACAAAGCCACTGGCATCCCACAAGGTCTTCCACAGCCTACTGCCAGCAGGAGAACTGTGATCTTCTGAAAGTTGTGGGTCTACAGCAAGGGTTGCCAAACTGTGGTCTGTGGACCAACAACCATCTGTGAGCGCCATTCATTCTGTGGCATGTCTGTGGATTTGTGGCTGAAGACAGGAGAAGGCACATCCATCGCATATTGGTTAATTGTATTTTTCTTGCTTCTTTTAATTCTGATACTGTACTTCATACAATATATATGAAACAAAAGAAATATACAATTGAAAATTATTCAGCATATAGCACAGCACATTACAATTGCTGTAACAGGCAGAAAAAGAATTAAGTTGTCTGCCAAGACCCTCAGCAATTTCCAAGTGTTACATGGGTAAAAAAAGGGGAAGACCACTGGTCTAAAGCTCCCTCATCCCCAACTACTGGCTATGCTGACTGAGGCTTTAGAATCAAAATATATTTTAAACTACTTCTTTGAGATACTATATGCATTATGCAATACAGCCAGCTGTAAGATTCATGACCCCAGAAACTGAAGAATGTTACATTATGAGACTGTAACCCAAAATAAAAACACTTAGTACCGTTAGTATCCAATAATCTAGGTCACTTTCATATGGCCTATCTACTGAGTATTCATCCTGATTTGCTGAGCAGTTATATGATGCCCACTGTTTACTGAACATTCATTCCAATTTGTTTGCAAGAGAGGCTATATACAATGTCTCATCAAGCCATTGTTATCCTACACCCTCAAGTGCATTTCTCCACACCTTTTCCTTACTACAAGTTGTCCGATTTCTTTAGGATGATTTTTTTGTCACACATGAACACCAAACCCACTTCCCTTGCGTAACCTGAATTTGCCAATATGCAAACTGAATCTCAGCACAAAATAGAGAGACCCTGGAGGCAGGCCAGGTTCCCTCAATTTCTTAAACCCTTTCTTGGGAGCTTAAAGTTTACCCCTCCAGTGCTGGGTTACCAAATAGGCAGAGTATAGGGCTGCCATAAGTCCGGAATTTCCACTGTATCCAAAAGCAGTGTCCGGGCGGAATGTCCAGGAATATCCCAAAGTATGACAACCAATGTCGCTACAATTCCCAGCAACCTTAAATTACATTTCCTAGGATTCAGGGGGAGTGGGCTGGCAGGTGTAACCGCGGCCTATGGGCCTTTTAGGGGCCCTGCAACAACAGGGGGATATCTATTTGATCTTAAAATAAAATTACGATGAAGTATTGCAATATAATTTGTCGGGCGGGGGGGTGGGAGCTGAGATTTCGCCTGCCTAGGGGTTTAATCCAGCACTGTACCCCTCGCGAAGCTACAATTCCTAGCACCCTTAAACTACAGTTCCCAGGATTCTGGGGGAAAGTGGGTTGGCATGTGAATTCGGCAAGCACTCCTGCCTAAAAATTAAATGCCAGCTTCTGATATTATTTATTAAATAAATCGCATTATTTGCTTAATTCAGACTCCCAAGTCTGAGGGTTTTTTTTGGCGGGGGGAGGAAGGAATCACCCTCCCAAACGAAGCCTTGCCAATACTCCTTTCCTCCACCTCCAGAGAGAAAAATATTAAAATTATTATTATTATCCTTACTACTGCTTCCACCACGCGGGCTTCCCCTGCCCTTTGGTCCCCCTCAAGGTTATGGGGCTTCTCCTTCCTCGCCCGCCTCCGGGTCTCTCGCCTCCTCCCTCCTGAAGGTGCAGGTATCCTCTTATTTCCCCCGAGGCCATTTTGTCCCCTTTCCCTCCCCTCATATATAAACGTGTGAAGGGACGAGAAGCCACGTTAGGGGCGGGCGACCCGAAGCAGGCGGGCGAAAAGTTCAGGAAAAGGACGGCGGCGGGTCGGAGCGCGGCCTCCTCTTCCTTCTATCTCCCCTCAGCCGCGTGGCGGCGGCGGCGGCGGGGGGAAGGAAAGCGGCGACTCGCTTACCTCGCTTATCCCGGATATATGGCGTGTGGGGGGTTTTTTAGGAGAAAGGCGGAGAAGACGAAGCGGCAGGGGAGGAGGGGCTAACTAGGCCGCGGCGGGAGCAGGAGCCGCTCGGTTGTTTCCTGGAGCCGTGGGGCGACTCGGCTCGGCTGCGGCCTCGGGGAAAGCTGGGTGTCTCGCCGCCGTTCTGCATTTTCTCTCCCGCAGGCAGTTTGCAACCTTCGCTAATCTCTGTACGTGCAGCAGGCACTAGGTAAAGGAGCAGAGAGTGGCTAGAGAATAATAAATAATAATAATAATAATAATAATATTAATCAAGCTTCTTCTTGAAACAGGCCAAGCTCCCACCATGGGTATGAAGGAAAACCTTTTGTCTCCGCTCAAGCATTTCTGCCTTAGCATTGCGGCTCCAGCATTTTGCATATGTCCGAAATCTTGCTTTTCACAGCATTTTATTGTTTATATGATGTGATTCTGTCTCCTTCTATGCTATTTGCATCATTAGGTTAGGGCAGGGGGAAGCATACCCACCTGTCATCATCCTCTGTCCGGCAGATTTGGAATGAAATGTCTCAACCACGGTTGTTTTAATTTACTTTTGACCCCAAGTGCTTGGAAAAAATCTGTCAAAATCTTTCTACGATTTCTACTTTTTGTTAAGTATTTTTATTTATTTATTTACTTGATTTGGGGGGCAAGCTACGCCCATGACCACTTGGCTGTTTTGCTGTTTAGTGTCTATTTTTCCTTCTTTCTTTTTTCTTTTTTTGCTAAATGAAGCTCTTGCTGTACCCCCCCCCCCACACCCACAGTGTCAGAGTGTGGCATGTGCTCCCCCTTGAAAAAAATATTGTTCATACAAAACTGCCATGCCAGGGAGAAAGGATCAGTCTGGTCCCGAGCTTTCCAAACTTTTCATGTTGGTAACACACTTTTTAGACATGCATCATTTCACAACACAGTAATTGGGTTTTATTAGCAAACCGGAGGTTAAACTAACTCCTTTCCAGCCCCTGGAGGAGCGTGGGGAGTGTTTGCATGACACAACTACACACTGCAGCCAACACAATGTGTTGCGGTACACAACTTGGAAAGTTCTGGTCTAGTCCATTGGTTCCCAATTGGTGGTCTGCAGACCCCAGGGGGTCTGCGTAGCCCACCCAGGGAGTCTGTGGCACCATCAACTACCATAGAGTTATCAAAATTTTCAAAATTAGGGGGTCCATGGATTGGCTTTTGAAAAACGGGGGATCTGCAGTACTTAGCTAATTCGGAACCACTAGTCTTTTCCTGACATGGTGTTCATGTGGGAAGTTTTACCTGTGGAGAAACACTAAAAAATATGCAAAATGGTACTGGCAGGTTGAAGTAGCACAGTCCAAGGAAAAGTTTGCCAAGTCTTGTGACTGTATAATGAGCTGGCCTTTAGCCCCTACCCACCACACTTTCCCAAGGAGTGCAGGAGATGGAGCTGGGCCTGCTAACTAGTATTTGAACAAGGCTAAAATCCTGTGTACACTTTCTTGGGAGTAAGGCTAACTGGACTCTGCCTTCTGAGTGAAACAGCAATGCACAGAAGTGCATGCAGAAGATCATGGAGCCACACATTTTATTGCCTCTTCCAAAGCTTCAGTTGATCTTGAATAAACAAAGGGAGGCATGCACCGTGTTAAGTGTGGATAGGGCTCTGGGGCAATTCTTAGGTAGAAAATGACCTTGCTTGAGGACAGCTGCGAGCATAAGCCTTCCCTGTAAAATTACAAATAAAAGCTATGTTCCTTCTTGCACTGTAATTTGTTTTCTGTACCATACATAGATCTTTTCACCTTGTAAAGTGAAAAATCAAAACAATGCCTCTACCACCTGCTCAGGACTAGAGCTCTTCTCCCCACAACCCAATTGTCCTACAGAGATGGAAAGAGAAAAATGGCACTTCCTTGTGAAGCTGCTGCTCGAGTCAACTTTGCTTCATAGGCTGTGTGCACACACCTTACCAACTTAAAACTCAGCTAGGTCATTATTTTTCTCAGTTTGAACCTAGTTTTGGGGAAAATAGATCAAAACAAAGTATTTCATAACCAACAACAGGATAGATGTGGATTGTGGCTTACTTTGTGTATACATCGCTTCCCAAACCAGCGGTGGAAGCGCATTGGAGGCAAAAGTACACCCTGCGACAATTACATTAAAGCTTAAATGTGGGCAAAATGTCGGCCTGGGACTGCTAACTTAACACCTGTAATGCAGAATACTCCCATTAGAAACCCAGTGCAACCATCATAAGTCATTATAATCCTGAACTTGATGACAGCCCATCAGTTGGGCTCATTCATAGGTAGCCTCATACAATGATCGAATAAAAGTATTTTGCACACTTTGAGAAAGTTATTTGGTTTTCAAATCATCTCAACAAATGGGCCAGTAGAGGGCAGCGTGCAATAAAGCTCTGTGAATATATGGGCTTTAGGAGGAAATCTCAATTTTAAAAACATTTTATTCTTGCTGATTTATGTTCATTGTAACTAAAAACCCTTCTCAGAATTTTGATGGAAATCTGCTGTTTCTGGAATTCCTTGTCACTTGGGGAAGTGGGTAGCGTACACCACTATGATGCTTGTAAGACAAACAGATTCTGCAGATAAGTGCAACAACTAATCACACATTTCTAAGCATCCACACTTGAGTGCTAAAACTGAAACCAATGTTTTCTGCAGTAGCAGATGTACTCTTCCTGATCTGAAAGATAGGATCCTTTCACAATTACATGTTTCTCTTTTTATCCCAGCATTGTGAAGCATGGCTGGTGATCCAGATTAACATGAGGAGGGGAACTACTTACTTCCTCTTTATTGCTAGTATTAAATACAATTTTGCAGCTCTATTCCTGTTTCCTTGGAACTAAATCTGATGTGAGATAAATATGGCTTACCAAATGAAGTGTGCTGGCTTTTATATTTTCAAAGCAAGAGTAGCAATGTTCTGTAAAATAAACCAGCACTCTGATTTTAAATGTCAGTGCAGTAATCACACAATAGGTGAAACGTGATCATGTTGAACCAAGCCTATTAAAAATAAGCCATCTCAATAACTGTAGCTGAAGTTCTTTAACCATCTTCAAAGGCTGCCTAATACAGCAGAGAGCATGATGATAGTCAACAAATGCAAAGAAACCTCACTGCAGCCAACCGCAGACAATAAATCTTTAATAAAAATTATTAAAACAAACACAAAAACTGGCAGTCGCCATGTCTGCTGTGTCTCAGCAGGGATACTTAGCATATCAGGCCCAGCTAATAAAAGGCCTTCCAGACAGCAGATACCCCCTGGGAATCCAGAAGTAATGTTGAGTCTAGCAGTACTCTCAAGCTGCAAACCTGATCTTTACAGGAAAGTGTAACCCTGCCCTTACATAACTTTCCCCCATTCAATTGGTCCTTTGATTCCCCCACTATCATTAGCTCTGACTTACTGGGTTGACCTTAAGGTTATTCACCCTCATCTACAACTGAATGCAAGTACATATTTAAGGACATAGCTGCTTTCAACCTGGATTTGGTGGAAAGGCATCATGCAGGTAGCTACATGCTTTGCTCAGGGGCAAACAAGGATGGGCAGTGCTGCCCCTGGAACATGTACTGGCAATTCCGGGTGGCCAAAAGTTCCCTTTTGTACCACATCCCTCAACGTATTAGCAGAAAGCAAGTTCAAGCACATCACAGCTGAGAGCTCTTTAAGCTTTTTATTGGAAAAAAACCAAATGCACTCAGTTTAATGAAAGGGGGAAACAAAGATTTATATGGCACAACTGGGAGCTCTTGAATTTAGGGGGAGAACAGTGGGGGGATGAAACTTGGAGAAGGGGGAATCTTATAAAAGGCAAATGGGAACTCCATAGAGGAAATTCGGGTGCAACAGCACAGTTATAGAAAAGCTTGGATGTTTATATTTGAAGGAACAAGGAGCATATTTCTACTTGCTTTACAAAACAATCATAATCCCTGAGCCACACTGCTGAAAGGGGATAGGATGAGGCAAAGGTATCCTTCTGCCAGCAGAGAAGCTCCTTTGGCTGTTATGGAATTATTTATTGCTTCCTCTGTGCTTGCCAAGTGGAAGCTCTCACTATGCCTTCCAAAAGCAGAGCAGAACACATGCTACTACTGATTGGGGTTTCCACCGTCAGTAGCCAATCGTAAGGTCACAAAACAAGGCATTAGGGGCACAGCAGGGCTGGATCCAAGACTGGGTTGTTTCTCAGAGCCCCTGATAGGACAGGAAAAAAATGATGCAAAACAATAACCCCACAATTTTCCACTGTGGCAAGTGGCAAAGTGCAGATGTAGGCAAAAAACTCTAGGTGTGATTTTTGTTTTGTGATATTGTATAGTCCAGTTAAGGCTTGGGTTTTAACGAGAGTTGTAGTTAGGAATCTTGGCAGACTGTAAGCTATCCACATTTTGGGGGGACGGAGAGAGAGGTACTGCTTTCAGACTGCACACTTTATGCAAGAGCAAAGCAGGCCGTCAGTTGCTATAGTTGCCAGGCAAGACTTAAACATACCCGCATCTTCTCCAGTCAAGGAAGAGCTTCATAACAGTGCTAATTGAAAAGTTTCTAACTGAGATATAGTCAATTCATGCTGAGGAAAGGCTGTAGTTTGTATGCCTGTCTTTTGTGCAACTCTGCCTAGCCACCTGTTTTCTCTTGCAGTGGGAGAAACAGGAACTAGAGGCAGAAGAAAGCATCCAGCTAGGTCAGCCGCAGAAATGGGAGCTTAGCCGCCCTCTGACTCGCCTGTCCATTTTTGATCTTAAGAGTAAAGCAGGAAGATCAGTATGGGAGCAGGCAGGCAGCCCTTCCATTGGGCTTTGGTCCAAATTATTTAGGGCTTTAAATGTTAAAACCAACACTTTTAGGTTCAATCTGGAAATGCACTGGCGACCAGTGACAATGGTGTTATGTGATCTGACCTCCTGGTAGTCACCATCCAGCAGAGTCTACAGCACCTCCAACTTACCTGGATTTAGTGTCAGTTTGTTTGCCCACAGGACAAGGGTGGCGCTGTGGGTTAAACCACAGAGCATAGGACTTGCCAATCAGAAGGTCGGCGGTTCGAATTCCTGCGACGGGGTGAGCTCCCATTTGCTTGGTCTCTGCTCCTGCCAACCTAGCAGTTCGAAAGCACGTCAAAGTGCAAGTAGATAAATAGGTACCGCTCCGGCAGGAAGGTAAACGGTGTTTCCGTGCACTGCTCTGGTTCGCCAGAAGCGGCTTAGTCATGCTGGCCACATGACCCAGAAGCTGTACACCGGCTCCCTCGGCCAGTAAAGGGAGATGAGCGCCGCAACCCCAGAATCGGCCACGACTGGACCTAATGGTCAGGCGTCCCTTTACCTTTACCTTGTTTGCCCACATCCATCCTAAAAACTGCTACTAAGTGCCACTTTCTAAAGCCTCCCCCTCCTTGGGATTTTTAGATGGAACAGACACTGCAGCCCAAACATCCCATGTGTTTCAGGCACATGTTAAAAAGCACGGCACCCCATGCGGTTTCTGAGCTACTTTTATGGCAAATCGGCGCAAACAGCACTGCCGACAACGGCTGCCATACTTTCCCGGACGTTTACCCCATTTCCCATCCAGGTTATAACCCACACACACCCCGCGCGCGTCCGGGAAATTCCTGGCGCGTGGCAACCCCGGCGCGGGGTGCTCTGAGGCGCATCTCCCACATGCGCGCACGTCTCCATGAGGGGAGAACGAGGCGGGCCGAACAGCGTCTCTCGCGCGCGTGTGCGCGATGACGGCTCGAGGGCTCCTTTTGTCTCAGCCCCCCCCCCCCCGCCGCCGCCGCCGCCGCGAGCCGCCACCTCCCATTGTTCCACACCCCCACCCTCGCCCCCTCCTTCTCCCCCTCCCTCCATCTCCCTCTCTTCCCCCCTCCCCTTCTGCGCTGCCCTCCTCGCGCAGCAGTCAGCGGTTCCGCCAGCCGCGCCGCCATTGGCGGACGCTCCCCGTGACGCGACAAAAGAGCGGGGGGCGGAGCCTCGAGCCGGAGAAGCGCCGGTTGAAGCCGGTGCGCGAGCCGCCTCTCTCTCTCCTCCTCCTCCTCGCTTTAAAAAACATCAACCTCTTCTTTCTCTTCCCTCCCCGAGGAGCTGCTTTCTCTTTCTTCGGAGGTGCTGTGGAGGAAGAAGAGAAGGAGAAGGAGCAGGACGACGACGACGACGACCGGGCGCCCAGCCTGGCTGGTTGGCGGAGGAGGAGCAGGAGGCGGCGGCGAGGCGAGCTTCAGGTGAGGGAGGCTGAGAGGGCGCGAGAGAGAACCTGTCAAAGCTTACCTGGGAGGGGGGGAGCGGTGTGTGGCAGTTGGAACCTGCGGCGGTTGGAACCGGCGACGGGCAGTTGGGACCTACCTTCCCCTCAGGTGGGACGTTGGCGGAGGGCGCCCCTCACCTTCTCCGTCCACGTCCTGAGGCGCTCGAGGATTTGGCAGGCTGTTTACTCCAGCTCAGGTGATCGGTTTATTCCCTTTCTGTCCCCACCCCCCACCCCATCTTCTCTAAGCTGTTGCTCACTGGAAACTCGGAGGAAACGAGTGCCTCTGGGCATGTGCTGAGCCACGGGGGCCAACTTGAATAAAATACTGGGGTGGGAGGGAGGACAGCTAAGCCCCGCCCGCATAATCGATCACATGACGTGGTGCACATATATGAATGGGAATTCCCCTTTTAAAAATGCCCCCCATAGCTGTCAACTTTTCCCTTTTCTTGCGAGGAATCCTATTCGGAATGAGGGAATTTCCCTTAAAAAAAGGGAAACATGGACAGCAAGGGCCCCCCTCAAATATATATATAATTTTTTTTTGGGGGGGGGGAGCAAAGGGACCCTTAAGAGTTTGCTCCTACCTGCTGAGCAGCTGTCCTTCCCCGCCAGAGGGGAGAGGGTGGCTGGGTTAGTCGGTTGCAACCGAGGCCCACCAAGTCTTGTGATAAAGACTGAAACACTTACTGAAAAGTGAAACTTTTTTAAAAAAATTGTGTGGGGTATTGGTTTGTATTGTTCTTGTTTTAATAATAATAATAATAATTTATTATTTATACCCCGCCCATCTGGCTGGGTTTCCCCAGCCACTCTGGGCCGCTTCCAACAAAACACTAAAATACAATAACCTATTAAACATTAAAAGCTTCCCTAAACAGGGCTGCCTTTAGATGTCTTCTAAAAGTTTGGTAGTTATTTTTCTCTTTGACATCTGGTGGGAGGGCGTTCCACAGGGCGGGCACTACTACCGAGAAGGCCCTCTGCCTGGTTCCCTGTAACTTGGCTTCTTGCAATGAGGGAACCACCAGAAGGCCCTTGGCGCTGGACCTCAGTGTCCGGGCAGAAAGATGGAGGTGGAGACGCTCCTTCAGGTATACTGGACCGAGGCCGTTTAGGGCTTTAAAGGTCAGCACCAACACTTTGAATTGTGCTCGGAAACGTACTGGGAGCCAGTGTAGGTGTTTCAAGACCGATGTTATATGGTCTCGGCGGCCCCTCCCAGTCACCAGTCTAGCTGCCGGATTCTGGATTAGTTGTAGTTTCTGGGTCACCTTTAAAGGTAGCCCCACATAGAGCGCATTACAGTAGTCCAAGTTACAGATAGGTAGCCGTGTTGGTCTGCCATAGCGAGAGATAACCAGAGCATGCACCACTCTGGCGGGACAGTCTGTGGGCAGGTATTTTGTGTGTTTTTATCCTATATTTTTACGCTGTGAGCTGTCCGGAGATCTTCAGAAGAAGGGCGGCATACAGATTTAATAAATAAAATAAATAACGGTGGGAGGTTTTATTGGGGCTGCTTTATAAAAGTGCATCTAAGATTTCATTTCACATTATATATATAGTATGTGGAAGCTTAGGCGAGTTTGTTAGTGTTTAAGGTGCCACAAACACTTTGTTGTTCCAGCTTCGCTGCTTAAGTGGCCACAAACACTTTCCACTTGCTGGAGCCATAAGGAGGGATTTCTAGGAGAAAAGGGTTGATGTGTATCTGCTATCTTTATAGGCATGAGGCTGGTGGTCTTACGGTAAAGACAGACATGTGTGGGAAGTGTGGTTTTCTGTGCCTGAAAACAAATACCTTTGAACATAGGAAAATGTGTGTTGAAACCATTTACACAACACTTTAGAATGTCTTCACTTTTACAAATTGTCTATTGTCCATTGGGGCAAACTTCCGTTTTCTTTAAGTACTGTGCACTGGCATATTTAAAATGGGCTTATAACAAATAGTAGTTGTCTGGTGCATACAGTGTCTTTTGTTTTGTTGCTGTGTGATTTGTGCTCGTATTGTATTGTGATGGCCATTGGCTATAAACAATAAAATTTATTGAATTGAGTTAAAATAGTAGTTCATCTTATGCTTTACCAGCTAGTTTACTGTGACCCAGTAAGGACTCTGCAATCTCCAGCGAAGTTCTTTTCAAGAAATAGTCTCTGTTGCTCTTGGGACATTAGGTTTGGTTACCTGTATGGGTTGATGGTCAAATGCGTCATTAAGCTGCTTTTCCTCTACAATCTTTGAACTTTCCTGGAGTTAGTTGGAAAGAGAGTTTACCATGTGTTCCCTGCTTTTAAAATATGCCTTTAGGCGGTATCTGTGACTTGGTGTTTAATAGCTGCACACGTGTGCCGATACATAACTGGCTCTTGAAATCCTTGGGTTGGAGCAGGCCAATTGGTGGTGTTCTCAGACACTGCTTCTCAGTGGGCACAGTATGGGCACTGGCATGTCCTGCACCACACTATCTGGTTTCAAGGTATTAAGCAACACTTATGCTTCCTGCTATGTTGGAAGTGTCAGGAACAGAAAGTACAGACAAGAGTTAGTTGCTGTCTCTCCAAGTAGAAGGCACGCCAGCCAGGTTATTTAAACATTATTTTCAAAAGTTGAAATGTAATCCCAGAAGGAAACCTTTTTGTAAATTCTGAATCTATCATTTGGGTACAGTTTAGGACTCACAAAATGAAATTTCACTTAAGTTATGTATTTGTATCCAATGACACCATAATCTTTGATTACTTGTTTTTCTGTCATGAATCCAGATTGCATGTGAATAAAACTGCTAAATGAGGCACCCATGAACTGCAAAGGAATCTGAATCCAGGGCCAAAACTAAGTTTGGTGACCGGATATTCAGAATGAACTGACCCTTGATTTAATGTGTAGAATAAAATGTCTCTTGTTAGCTAGTGAGGCTGATAGAGCTGGGCAGCTAGGGCTTTCTTCCAAAGAAGCATGTTTAAAATGTTCTTTATCCTGCCTTTCCATAAAATGTGCTCAAGCATCTTACAATTGAAACATCTTAACCAATCACACTAATTTCAAATCAACAAAACAAAAAAGAACCAGTAGCAGTAACAAAACAATTGTGTTATTAAGTAACAACAGTTCAGGAAAATAAAAGTATTTTACTGAAGATAATTAATGTCTCTCTACTTTCAGATCACTGAGTTGATAGTAGATGAAAGATTGCTTGAGCCCTTGTATCCCAGCCCTGGCCCTTATTATGAAATATCATAATATGCTTCTCAGTTGTAGAATAAAACATTATTGTGTGCTTCTAATTTTTTTGGTGTGAAATAGATCCCAAATTATTTCCAAACCAAACAAACATATTTGAGTTGTAAAATTCACAAGTCAGTTAGCTGCTTGCTTACAAAGAACGCTGTTTTAAAAGGCTAGCCTGTAACTTGAGATAATGTGACATTAATTGCTAATTTGGAAATATCTTTTCTCAAAGTGAACAGGGGTTATTAGAGTGCAATTGCTATGCTGTTTCACAAAACCATGCTAAAAACACTTGTGCCATCTCAGTGTCTTTCCTATCTGACACAGTTGCAGGGTAATGTATCTGCTTTCCGAAAAGCTGGATTCTTCTGCATTTTATCATGCTTGATATGCATCCAGAAAGCAAAACACAGCTGTTACAACTAATCATAGAGCTCACTAGTCAAGTCAAAAGTGTCTATTTAAATCTGTCAGAAGATAAAAAGAAGGAAACTGACCATCTCATTCAATAATTGAGTAGAAGTCTCTGGGCATGTTATATAATATGAGGATATGCACATCATATATGTACAGTATTAAGAAGGAATTAATGTATATAAAAGCTAAATTGCTGAGTTGGTTAAGCATGAATCCTCCCTTTTCATTACCTGTATCAAAAAACTTATAAATGTCTGCCACAGGTAGAGAGTTGCTTCTACTGTTAAGGTTGCAAATATATAACATGAAAGAATCACATCATCATCATCATCATCATCATCACCATCATCTCGCTCTTCTACTAAATGCACCCAGAGCAACATGCAACACAACCATAAATCATACAGTATAAATATACAAATACATCTAACACTAAAAAATATTAGTAAGCATCACTGAACTTAGTATGACTTATGAGTAAATATGTACAGCATTGTGCTGCACTACGTTTCAGTGACAAATTTGTTGATCTTATTTCCTTCTAACCTATCATAGTAAAACATTAAAAAACCCAGCATGTTAATACTCAAGTTTCAAGAGTGACTATTTTTCTTATAAGTCACTGGGCTACTTAATTGAAACTGAGCCTCTGGTCATATTAAAACATGGTTGTGATGTAACATTTTTAAGACCATATTTATTTTAATGTTGATTAGCATTCTAAAACATGTAATGCTTTAAGGGCAGAACATAGGCCCTCTGAACTGCCTTCTCAGTGTTTTCCTGTTTTCAGGGCTTTAGTTTTGCAAAGTAAGGCTCGTGTGTTGTATGTTGATGACATACCTCCTATTATGTCAGTGTAGTATCTCAAGTCTGCAAAATACATTCTTGTGACATTATGCCAACCCAATTATTGTCA
This sequence comes from Podarcis cretensis, assembly GCF_951804945.1. Lineage (NCBI taxonomy): Eukaryota > Metazoa > Chordata > Lepidosauria > Squamata > Lacertidae > Podarcis > Podarcis cretensis. The sequence continues at coordinate 73,642,449 of NC_137175.1, forward strand.
AAGCACTTATTTTGTTGGTGTAGCAAGCCCTAGATTGACACTTTCGTCTTGTGTAGACAAAAATAAATAATCTCTGGAATATGTATTTCATAATTTATATCTGAACTGAAACTTACTAGGGAGGGCTGTGCAAAGTTTAAATTAAGCTGACATATTTGGGGATCTTTGTCCAGTGGTCATACTGATGGAAAAAGTGACAGTTAAGTGGCAGGGAGAAACTGATCTTTAAGATTCAGAGTAAACATTAAACATCTTGTTTAAATATTACTTACTGTGACCTTAACTCGAGTTGAGCAAAACTCTTAAGAATGTGCCTGTTCTGTGCCTGCAAGCTCAGAACAATAACTTTATTGGGCTGTTAATGTTATCTGTCTTACAAAAGATAGAATCTTGAATGGGGGAAGAGTTAACACTGCAGACTGATGAAATAGTATGGAATTTTTTCTTTAGCAATAACTCATTGCTGCACCAGTCTTATGTATAAGCACTTCTGTAAATTGTTTTATGGAAGTTTTAATATAGAGTAAACTATAACTTGAAGGAATACTCATGAAAATGTGTACTTGCTCCTTTTATGCAACTGTCCTTTAATAAGATAGCATGTAAATCAGTGTTCTGCAAATGTTGGCTTGGCTTACTAGTCAGCCTCTTTGTGTCCTTGCTACCAACTCCTTCCCTGTCCCAAAGTCCTCTGACATATGGAGCCGGGGCAGTGAGTGTTTACACTCATTTGTGCTGTGGTATGGAAATATTAATAACTAGCTCAAGAATGTTTACTTCCTGGGTATGTCTGTGTTAACAATATTTACCCAGGCCCGTGCTGAGCTGAAATTTATTTTAACTAGCAGCCAATAATTATGAACAAATTTGGTAACTGTTAATTTAGACTAGTCTCACCATTCAGTGGAAGATGTGTCATTAATATTTATGTAGAAGGAATTTTAGCAAGTGTATTAAATAATTCCCCCTCTATGTATTTATTAAAGGATGGGAGCTCAATCAACTAATGCATCTGGTTGCCCTTCTTATAATAATGCTGGAGGTTGTATTTGCACAGTTGTTTCCAGCAGTCCCACAGAGTGGGATTTCATTACCTTGGATAGCTCCTTGCCTCTTGTCTTGACTAGCAGAGGTAGAATAAATTGTGTGGAATAAGCAAGCACATGCATATCTGCTTCATTTGACCAATGTATAATTTCATGATACTGTTAACATTTTGGCCCAAGTTTTGATGTTTCATGGCATACTATCCAGATTTCTAAAAATAAAAGTTGCAAAGAGTAAACTTGCTGCTTTTCTCTCTAAAAATATTCCTTGGCTAAAAGTTTGAAGAAGAGGTACAGAGACACGGCAAGTCCAGAAAGCACAGGAACAATTTAGATGTGGACCAAGTTGGAGAGGGTTGGTATATAAGATTGTTTTCAGAAAACTACTTAGAACATGAGTTCAGGGTGCTTCATAAACTCTTATACCAGTACCGAAAAGACTGGAGGTGTAGAAACAATAGAAATTTTGGCTTTAAAGCTGGACTGCCAGTGGTGAGAAATAGTGTCCATGGTGTGCAACAGTTCAACAAAAACATTTAGTTTTCAAATATTATTTATAATTAAAATAATGTGCATTTCACTTTCTACTTGAAAAATTTTCAGGAGTTTTGCAAAAGTATGCAACATGCTGATGTGAAAGCTGTTGAATAGCTTTCTAACAACTGAGCATAGACCTTGACTTATATTTCAGACTGCTGAAAACTTCTTAACAAAGACCATACATTTGTGTGTTTATAGTTACTCATTTGATTTGGGTAGTGGATGAACTATGAGAAGACGTGTTAGTACTCTGGCTAAGCACCTGCTCTTTGAATTTGCCAAAAGAATTTGAACAATTGATCCTGTATGGAGAACAGAGATTATTCTTACTCATGGTTAGAACAGTATGAAAAAAATCAGATTATCGTTGTGTTTTTAATGGTTCTTGCAATAAGGATTAGAAGTGGTGCTGCGTGCTTCTGACACAATCTGTACGTACATATCTGGAACATGGCTGTGAATGTATGTTAAGTAAACAATTAGATTTCTGATTTGTAGCTTGAATTGCAGTATATTCAGTTCCATAGTAAAGCATGTGCTTTATATGACTGAGGCTTTTCAGTAGAACCCAGGTTTCCAAAACTGAGCACCACCTGCTCTAAGCTCCACTTTAAAAATAAGAGTAAGCACTGGTACTAGTTTCAGAACAAGGTTAAGAGGTTCTGTTCAGCCCTGGAAACCTAGGTTCAATACTCACCACCAGTTAGTGGCCACTCTGGTTGTTGATATTATTTGATAGAAAGCTGCTTTCTGCATTCGTCTCTCTGTGGAGTTGAGCTGTATGCTGCTTTGGGTATTTGTATAGAAAAGCAGTTTGATGGAATTCAAACAGGTGAAGGAAATTACAAGGATTCTAAGCAACTTGCTTTTCTTCCTGTTAAGATGGGTAAAGATTAATGCCAGAAGAATGAACATATAGATAACAGTGTATTTATAAAAGTGAAGGAATTCCAGCTTATTCTCCATTGCTGAATACTTGTCCATATAACAATATATAAATCTTCTACCTACATCCCAACATAATTTGTATCCCGAGCACAGGGCCAATTAAAGGGCTATTTGGAGTAGTTCAGCTTTATTGAACCTGTTAAATTTGTCTTGAATGGAAATTGCAGCCTTTAGTATCAGTTCTGAATGTAGTAATTTTATGTTGGAACAGTATTTGCTACACCATATTGAAACAGCTTTACTTTGTGATGTGTATTAGGGCTAGACTGAACCTTGTTGCATGGACTACTGTTCTGATGAAAATCCCAATGGACTACTGATGTGTATTTAACTGTACAAATCTGATCAGTTGATTGGGGCCTTCAACCCCACCCCTTCAGCCCAGCATTCTCTTTACCTTTACAGCAGGTGTGGGTGGTTTGGCCAAAATGACCTTGCAGGCCAAATGGGCACCGGGGGTTCCCCACCACCCTCTTACGGCATTACTAATTTATCTTATGTAATTAATGAGAAAGAATCCAGTGGTCTGTTGAAATCTATTTTTACTTATAGATTCAGATCCAAATCTTTATTGATTGCTAAATTCTGTTGTTGAAAGGCTCTGTTGTGTCAGGGTTTCTTTTTATTCTGGTTATATCTTGTTGCAACATTCAGATTATTTATAAGTATTATGGACGCTGTTGCTCTTGCTTTTCTTGTTCTGTTTGTAGAATACAAATTTCAGGTCGGAGAAAAAATGTTCTTAGGTGAGCAGTTTGTTTTATCCATTAAGCCAATTCTGGAAGACGCACTTTCTTCATAAAGATTCATTGCTAATACGGTGGATAAGCAGCTCCTAGAATAAGTATCTTTACAATATAGGAGATGTAGAAGGTATCTAATTTTAATTAAATTAGTCATTCCCAACAAAACTATTCCACAATGTTTGCCTCAAAGTTGGAAAATCCAATCAAATACAAATGCCTTCAGTAACATACTAAAAACAATGTGCTTCTAATAATGGAGGTGTTCTTATATCTGTTACAGGAATTGGGCAGTATAAGTCCTAGCACACATTCAGATTCCAGGACTGACTGTTTATTGTTGTAATCTGATGCTATAAAATCCAGGTGTCATCAAGTTCTTACCTTTTGTAACTGACCTGGTATTTCAAGTTTCATACTGGATCAGTTAATTCAGCTTGAATTGAGGTCCAAGTGAAATGTTTTTAGTATTTGTCACAACTGATCACCAGTTTTTATCTGACAGGTATAGTAAGCAAGCTCTATTGTACATGGAATTTGCTATGTCAGGCACTTTCCAGTTATTATTCCTTATCCTCCTAATACCACTACTACAATTTTTCTGTGGCAAGATAACAGAGTGTGAAAGATGGGCTCTCTGAAGGGAATGTAAAACTGTGATCTTAAGTTTATTTGTGTGTGAGTATGCTGGTTAAACAATGAAGCTTCTGCATACTGAAGCCTTGGGGCTCTTACAGCATTGGTAGATTATAGCCTTTGGATAGATGTGCATGACTTGTCTAGTACCTGTAATGATTTAGGGAGGCAGACAACTGTAATCTCCAACCATGTTGAAATTTTGCATTGGTGTTCCTCTGCAGTCACCTAGAAATGTAGAAAATCAAAAGTCTAGGAAAGCTTGCTCAATCATAGAATTATGATAATTGCACAATATTGCACAAAATTGCACAGTTGAGAGCAGAAGATAGATTGGAGTCACTGATAGATGTCTAAGTCACTCACTATTTTGTTTTATATGCCTGCTGAACACTTTATTTCAGCAAGCCTACTAAGACCTATATTTTAGTTATCTATATTTGTTTTAAAATGCTTTACTGGCTTTTTCTGCTTTTTGATTATTTTATATAGCCTTTAACAGTTTTGCTGATTTTACCCATGTTTTATGGATAATTTATTATGTACACTACCTAGACAACCATCTGTTGAATCAGTGTATACATTTTTCTAAATAAAAATAAAATACATAAGCCAGTGTAAAGATATTTAAAATGGCAAATGTAAAAATAATGTTTTGTGGCCATCCTCATCTCTGAACCTTCATGCTAATTGATGGTTAAACATTTGTGTATATATTGGTTGCCTTTGATCAGATCCTTGTGTGGATCATTAGGCAAGTTTTGTGTTGGAATCTCTGATTTGTGACAACACAGATATATATATTTGTACTTATATAAGTTAGTTATCTTGGTGTTTAGATTATGGAGTTCAATAAATAATTGGCTGTACCCTCTAACTCACCACATGACATCTGGCCTCCTTGGGCCACTACTTTGCACCTAAATTTAGTGAACCTGAGTTTAGTGAACCCTCAGGGTTCAAATGAATGTCAACACTCAAATGAAAAGAAAGGAAGTAGATTCTGTAAGTCTTAAATTTTCCCGACCATAGTCTGTCTGAATCCATCCATAGTGATGGCAGTTTCGTCTTATTATTTCCCATAGAATTATTTATATCTGCTAATAGCAAGAGACTTAACATTATTCTAGTTCCCATATTCATTCTGGTGTCACTTTCCCCCTTTTTAGTCACTACACTGTGTGTTTTGTAACTCTGTTGGGTAGCCATTATCTTAGAGCTTGAGGAAGACCTCAACAAATATCTAATCCAACCCCTGCAGTTAGTGTACTGATGTTTTCGGATGGGCCAAGTTTTGTCCAGAAAGTCACCATGAACTTATTTCTGTACATAGTAATTTACCTATATCTTGGATACAGGGTTGTTGTATTTTGTATAGATATGAAACAAATGTATATGGTTTTTAGATGTACAGTATCATGAAATCTCACCAATAGAAAACATCCCTCTATATTTCCAGTATTTACAAGGTTAACTTTATTAGAATTGCATTAAAAGGTAAAGGTAAAGGTGCCCCTGCCCGTACGGGCCAGTCCTGACAGACTCTAGGGTTGTGCGCTCATCTCACTCTAGAGGCCGGGAGCCGGCGCCGTCCGCAGACACTTCCGGGTCATATAGCCAGTGTGACATCGCTGCTCTGGCGAGCCTGCACCAGCACAGCACACGGAACGCCATTTACCTTCCCGCTATAAAGTAGTACCTATTTATCTACTTGCACTTTAAGGGTGCTTTCGAACTGCTAGGTGGGCAGGAGCTGGGACCGAAAGACGGGAGCTCACCCCGCCGCGGGGATTCGAACCGCCGACCATACCATCGGCAAGTCCTAGGCACTGAGGTTTTACCCACAGCGCCACCCGCGTCCCTTAGAATTGCATTAGGTTTCAGTAAAAAAAAAAAAAAACCCTACTTGCTAGTGTTTTGTGCCTTATTCTGAAGCAGAACAATTCCTTCACTCCAGAAATGCATAAATGTTATGCATAAAGGATGCCACTAGGCGGTGCCTTAGGTTTAATTATTTTTCAGCAAATGTAGGAACTGACACTTTAGATATAGTATAATTAGGAGATTTGGGGTTATGTGCCTACTGTTAGAATACATTCTGTGACTCTGTGTTGTAAATTTGCAGTAGCTAATTCAGCAATGTCTCTGCAGGAACTGTCAAGTTCTAGAAGAGATTACGACTGACTGGCCTTTAAAAGGTAAGAATATACCTGCTTTTAAAACTTCTGTTGTCTTAGCACAGTGGTTCTCAAAGGGTGTGGCAGGCCACATTGGTATGGCAGGAGAGGATAGCAACTGTGAACTGTGGCGGGAAGATTCAAGGACAATCAATTATTTCAGTATGGTAACATCAAAATAGTAATTTTTAATTGCAGAATATGGATAGATGTCTTTTCAAAATGAGAGCAAGAACACCATAGGATACTGCAGACAATCCTAGTTGAGACCCAGAATCGCGTTTAGAACAGAGTGCTGGATAAAACTTGTTTATAATTATATTTTGGGAATGATTCATGTTCTTATATAGCTGCATTGTTTTATACTTTCTGGATGTCCCATGATCATATTATAAAGTAGTTGTGTTCTGTGTTATAAATCAAGCACTGCCAGGAGTTGTTTAGTTTTGTTTTCCAATGTATTTCTTATCAGTAAAAAAATTGATGTGGTGCAAACAAATTTGTATTCTGAAAGTGTGGCCCAGAGAAAAAACTTGAGAACCACTGCTTTAGCAAAATCTAAAGCTTATTTCTCTCTGCTGGTTTTTTAAGACGTACTTAAAAATGGGACTGGAATATATATTCAGAAATAAAACTAACTGTCCTAGCATTAGGATGAAAACTAAAATCATTATACAATGAATGAAGATACTTTAATATGGCAAATGGTAAATACTAGTCTGATTCTCTAATTGAAAAATGCAAATTAGGGATCAGAATTAATATGTAAATAATAAAGATAATAAACCGTTTAAAACACAATTTGTTATAAAGTTTGCTGCAAGCAACCTTATGGCAAATTTCCTAAAGATGGTAAGTAAACTGTTAGACTGAAAAGTCTGTACTGTGTGGCAGAAACAATTATCCATGTTATTTTTGATTTGATCTTTCTAGAACAGAAAGCCACATGTCAGTATCTGTTCACTGTATTCATGCTCTCAAAACCAGATGTACTTGCGCAACACTACTGATTTCTGTAATGGGTATAAAAATATGGCCAAGATGTTCTGGCCTTGTGAAATGTGTTATTGATGGAGATCCAGCCGTAGATCAGCTAATGGTTGCCAAAGCATTTTAAATAAGGCTGGGTGAGATGTTGGCTGCTTTCTAAAAAAAAGTGAAGCTGTTGAATACTCAAGAGAGCGAGCATCATCATATCTCAACTGCAGAGTTGCAAATTTAGAGAGCTTAGAAAGTAAGATCTTAATTACACTATTTAGGAAAACAAATATTCCCACAAGTATTAATTGCTCCTTTTAGTTGCCTTAAGGATTTCAAGAGATTGAAATATATAATTGCACCCTTTATGGTTATTTCATTAACAGAATGTAGTTTCATGCTCTGATGCCCTCAAGCCAGGGCTTAAGGAAGGATGAATAGGAAGGTGTGTCCTTACTTTTACACTGTCAGTATAACTAAGCTGGGATCATCTTGGTTACTGTAAAGCCTAATTTTAGTACATGTTGAAAATTGAGTTAGACTACTTTGAAAAGCTTTTATGGCTTTCATGAGCTAAAACCTATTTGGAGGATCTGAGCAACGTACTACATTAAATCTGATTATTCAGTGTGTTAAGATAAAACTCTGGAGCTGAACAAAACCAGAAGGTTGACGTTTTTTGGACCAAAATCTTCAAGAGGACATTATTTTATAAGCTAAGTTTGATCTTGAAGCAAAGATGTTTCTCTAGGAAAAGTAAAGGTACATGGAAACTGACTGGCGATGTAGGCTTTTCGCCAACAATAGCTTCATGTGATGTCTGTTTCTGGGCTATAATACAACAGTATGGATGTTGTTGAATAATACTAATTTCTCTCCAGCTTCTCCCTTGATTCATTCCAGCACACAGGGAAGACTTACAGCCTCAGGAAACATTCGGGAAACTAGCAGTAGTATGGAAAAGTGAGACTACTAGTAATCCTAAGCATAAATACATTTTGATCCATGGCCTCCTAACTAAAAGTCTGTCAGGATTTATGTATGTTTTAGAATATCTTTGTTTATTTGAAGACAAGGGGGGAAAGTCCCAGCCGCCCCACAAGTCAAAATCTATTTTTCTGTTTGCAACGGAGACTGGCATCTAAGCAAGGAGTAAACAAGAAATGTGGTATTTCAAAGTCATTTAATATAGCACAATTGACAATACAGGTCAGTTTGGAAATCTGGAAGATAAGTATGATTGTTAAGCTAATACTATGCTTCCTAAGGATAGTTGCTTGTAACTGCCCAATTTGAATGGTACTGCATTTATTCATTGTGCTACTACAGAATTTAATGAAAACATGCATTTTTAGAAATTGATGGCTTCCTAAGAAACTCTTTGCCCCACATTATTGAAATTCTAATAGATGATATTACTTACCCACTTTGTGTAATATATGCAGCCTCAATTTGAATCTTTGCTTTTGTCCTAGGATGAAGACGATTCTGAAGATGGCTTGCCTAAGGAATTTTAAAAGGTGCAGACCACCTGATTGAAGATGGTGGTTCTGTGTCTCATCCCATTTGATAAGTAAAGTAAGTAAAATGATCATGTCCAGTATTTAAGTTGCATGATTACAGCAGAGATCTTCTAATAAAGCTAGAATTTAAGGGATTCAGAAATAATTGTAAGCACATTTATTTAGCAAAGATAAAGGTTTATGCCATGTACCGTATTTTTCACTCTATAAGACGCACTTTCCCCCTCCTAAAAAGTAAGGGGAAATGTGTGTGCGTCTTATGGAGCAAATGCAGGCGGGAGGCTCTGCTCAGCGCTCCCTTTAAAGAGCCGCGTGGAGCATGTGTGCGGCTCTTGGGGGCTTTTCCCCAAGGAGCGAGAAGGGCTGCCCTCCTCAGGGAAAAGCCCCCAAGAACCGCACACACGCTCCATGTGCTCTTTAAAGGGAGCACAGCTCCTAGGGGAGCCTTCTGCCTTAGCTGTGCGCAGCCTCTTCCGGGCAGGGGGAGCCTTCATCCCGCTGCCCGGGAGAGGCTGCGCGCGGCTATCCCATAAGCCAGGACAGCAAGAGGCTATGCCAGAAGCCAGATCCCTCTTGCTGTTCTGGCTTCTGGGATTCAGAATGTTTTTTTTTCTTGTTTTCCTCCAAAAACTAGGTGCGTCTTATGGTCTGGTGCGTCTTATAGAGCGAAAAATACGATATAGCAGATGATCAGTAAACAAAAGCAATAGAAGTTCTTCAGAACTCCAACACCAGACGTTTCAACAAGTGGACGGTGGCAATAATTTGAGTGCTCTTCTATGCTGATATATAGGCTTACGCTGCATGGCTTCTCACTTGCCTTTGGGGGTAGCTGCTTCATTTCTGCAGTGGAGATAAGTTTGGAAGGACCATCTAAGTGGAAACTGTGGTGTTGTCAAGAAGCATAGGTGTGCTATTCAAATTGGGGTTTTGGAAGTTCCCTTTCAATGCAGTTTAGATTAAGTAACACAATCGGTGTGGGTGGAATTTGCATATTTGTTTTTCTATTGATTACATTTTTGTTATATCTGTATAATTTTATATTTTTAAAAATCAAAGTGGTTTATATATACGTGCACACACATACTAAAAGCCATGTAAAAAATTAAAATATGAGATCATCCACGAAACTGTTACAGAATGATGCTTTCTTGATGTCTGCATAAAGTGTGGTGGTATACAAAAGTGTTCAGATGCCATTTAAAGTTAAAGGTGTGTGCTGAATCCCTGTTGGCATAACATTTGACAGCATTGGGCTAAAGGCTTGGGTTTTTTGTTTTTTGTTGCTGTCAGACGTGCCTTGCTGACTCAGGATGACCAGTGATGCTTCTGCAGATGATCTCAGCGACTGAGCTGAGATATAAGAGTTCAGACAGTCCCTAAGGCAGGGGTAGGCAACCTAAGGCACGTGGCCTGGATCTGGCCCAATTTCCTTCTCAATTCGGCCCATGGGCGGTCCGTGAATCAGCGTGTTTTTACATCAGTAAAATGTGTTCTTTTATTTAAAATGAAACTCCGGGGTATTTGTGGGGCATAGGAATTTGTTCATTTTTTTTTTCAAAATAGAGTTCGGCCCACCACATGGTCTGAGGGACGGTGGACTGGCTCACAGCTGAAAAAGGTTGCTGACCCCTGCCCTAAGGTAACCTGGACCTAAGTTGTTCAGGGCTTTGTAAGTTTATACAAGGACCTCGATAGTAGACGGGCAACCATTGCAAATGCATTAGCAGTAGTGTCATATGTTGGCCATGTGCTCCCATCAACAGTATGGTGGATACTTTCTGCACCAGCTGCAGCTTGTAGACCATGCCCAAGGGCAGCCCCACATAGAGTAAGTTGCAGTAATCCAGGTTATCATGCATTGACTACATGTGTTCAACTTAACTTGGATCAAAATCTTTAGTGTCTGCTGAATGCTATTGTTGTTATGTTGTACAATGTACACCTTACATGACTAGAAGAATAGCAACTGTAACAACAATATTTGTTATATTTGAAATCTTAACAAATGTTTTGATATTTTCATTAGTTAAATAAAATTATATCTGTATTCTCAGCTAAGAATTTATCACTTGTTTTTCATTTCCAGTTGCCACTGTTCCATAAGCAAGTCATGATTACGTTAACTGAACTCAGATGTTTAGCAGATGCCCAATCATCATACCACATCCTGAAACCATGGTGGGATGTCTTCTGCTATTACCTCACCATGATAATGCTGCTTGTTGCTGTCCTTGCTGGAGCTCTCCAACTCACTCAAACTAGATTGTTATGTTGTCTTCCTTGCAAGCTTGAGTTTGACAATCATTGTGCAGTGCCTTGGGATCTGGTGAAAAACAACCTTAATGTATCCTCCAGCTCTGCAGCGCCAATAGTGCTCCCTCTTAGAATCCAGAATTACCTTCATCGACAGCAGTATTCTTACATTGATGCTGTGTGTTACGAGAGAGAGCTTCACTGGTTTGCCAAATTTTTCCCATACTTAGTGCTTCTTCATACTTTCATTTTTGCTGCTTGCAGTAATTTTTGGCTTTACTATCCCAGCACAAGTTCAAGGCTGGAACACTTTGTAGCCATACTACACAAATGTTTTGATTCTCCCTGGACAACACGTGCGCTGTCGGAAACAGTTGCTGAACAGTCTGTGAGGCCTCAGCCATTCTCCAAATCTAAGACCTTTCTTTCCTCTCCAAGCAACATAGCAGAATTGGAGAACAAGCGACAGTCTGTCTCCTACTCGCAGACTGGGCTGGAAACAGCTGGAAGAGAGAGCTCTTCAAATGTTCTAGACAGAAAAGAAGGGGAGCAAGCAAAATCAATATTTGAAAAAGTCAAAAGATTCAGGGTGCATGTTGAACAAAAGGATATCATCTATCGTGTGTACCTAAAACAGATTGTGATCAAGGTCATTGTATTTATACTAATAATGATTTACGTTCCCTATTATTTAACCTTTATTACACTAGAAATTGACTGTGTGGCGGATATTCAAGTCTTTACTGGTTACAAGAGATACCAGTGTGTTTATTCACTAGCAGAAATTTTTAAAGTGCTAGCTTCGTTTTATGTTGTCATAGTGATCTTGTATGGCCTGACGTGCACTTACAGCTTGTTATGGATGCTGAGAAGTTCACTCAAACAATATTCTTTTGAGAAGCTGAGGGAGCAAAGTAATTACAGTGATATTCCTGATGTAAAAAATGACTTTGCCTTCATTCTTCACCTAGCAGACCAGTATGATCCTCTGTATTCAAAACGGTTCTCAATATTCCTCTCTGAGGTGAGTGAAAACAAGTTGAAGCAGATCAGTCTAAATAATGAATGGTCTTTAGAGAGATTGAAAAGCAAACTGGTACGAAATTCCCAGGATAAGATGGAACTTCACCTTTTTATGCTTAGTGGTCTTCCAGATGACATCTTTGAACTCACAGAGATAGAAGTTCTAACCCTAGAACTTATTCCTGAGGTTAAGCTTCCGGCATCTGTAAACCAGCTACCCAATCTCAAGGAACTGAACATTTATCACTCATCATTAACTGTGGAATTTCCAGCACTGCACTTCTTAGAAGAGAATTTAAAAATCCTGCGTCTAAAGTTAGCTGATATGGGAAAGATTCCACGCTGGATCTTCTATCTAAGTAACTTGCAGGAATTGTATTTGACTGGATGTTATATGCTAGAAAACCAGAATGGTCTCTACAATGAGGGCTTTCAGGATCTTGTGAATCTGAAAACAATTCACTTAAAGAATAGCCTTTCCCGCATACCTCAGGTGGTTACAGACCAGTTGCCTTCACTACAAAAATTATCTATTGACAATGAGGGGAAAAAACTTCTAGTGTTGACCAACTTGAAGAAATTGCTTAACCTGAGAACTTTGGAATTGATCAGCTGTGACTTGGAGCGCATTCCACATTCTATCTTTAGCCTGAACTATTTGCATGAAATAGACTTAAAGGACAATAATATACGAACAGTAGAAGAAATCATTAGTTTTCAACACCTTGAGAACCTTTCTTGCCTGAAATTGTGGCACAACACCATCTCCTACATCCCAGTGCAGATCGGAGCTTTAGCAAACCTGGAGCAGCTCTATTTAAATCATAACAACATAAAAAAAATCCCACCGCAACTTTTTCTTTGCCTAAAGCTACATTATTTGGACCTCAGTTATAACAAGCTAACATCCATTCCACATGAAATCCAGTATTTAACAAACCTGCAGTACCTTGCTGTGACAAAGAATCACGTAAGTAGAAGCAAACTATTGGCGGAATTCAGCATTGCACTCTTGCAATCATTCCGTTTGTGCAAGCAGTCCAGCTTGCCAGAATGAGCAGTACCCCTTCCCGTCCCCCTACACTGTCCTGGGAATTCCCATTCCCCACCCCTGCTCCAAGCTGATCTTGGGAAGTGCATGGCTGGTAAGAGGAAGCCCCATTGCACAAGCAGAAGTCCTTGTGCAGGGCTTCTGCTGCCAGGACTGATTAGGTGAATCCCACCCTTCTGCTTTAAAGTGAATGTAAAATAAAAGCTAAGAAAAAAAGTTAATCAAGACTGAAGGCATGGTAAAAGCCCAGTCCTGCAATATATTACAGCAGTGGTTGCCAACCTTTTTTTAATTTCATGGGCATATTTGCCAACCAGAAAACATGTGGGTACCACACACCTCAACCGGTTATATTCACTGCAATAAAATGCTTTCCAATGTAGTAGTAGTAGTCCTGCTGCAGGCAGTGAGCGAAAAACCTCTTCTCTGTTCTTACTCTGGAAAGAAAATCCAATTTTCAGTACTTGAGTGGGGAAGTATTTTATCTTTATTATGAGTTCTTGTTGTATCTGTATCTGTCAAAACCATTTTCCTGACTTATTTCAGCTAGAACAGTAGCATACAGCATTCACAAAGCTAGCTTACTTCAATCTCTTCATACATCATTGGTTTCAAACCTATTTGTCTCCTCCCCTGCCCCATTAGCCTGCTTCAAATGTAAGTGTTAAGCAGGGAGCTCAACATCTAACTTTTGATGTGCCGCCATGAAGGATTGTTTCACTGGGCTTATAGCAAGTTGCTCAGATTATTAATTCTTTGCTTATCCTGCTTTTGTTTATTTGAAAATTAGGCATAAAACAGGTCATGTGAATCAGCCGGGGATTTCCACAATGAAATGGGCATTTTCTCAACCATCTACATTTATAAAAGAGGGGTGTGGAAGGATACAGAGAGATAGCCCTCACTGAATGCATGTATCCTAGGCTCTAGATCAGCATGATTTAGGAATATATACATTAACTGATTTTGTGTGTTTGTGTGTGTAAATTAATGACCTTACAATATTATGTATTTTTTTATTTTTTCTCTTTAGATTGAGGCACTTCCAAATGAATTATTTCAGTGCAGAAAGCTACAGTATCTCCTACTGGGACATAACAGCCTGATGCATTTGTCCCCTAAAGTTGGAGAACTCTCCAACCTTGTTCAGCTAGAGCTTAAAGGAAACTACCTGGAGTTGCTGCCTGCCGAACTGGAGGAATGTAACTCTTTGAAACGGAGCTGCTTAATTGTAGAAGAACACTTGCTAAAAACTCTCCCCCTTAGGGTAACAGAGCATATGCAAATGTGCTTGGACAAAGTCTGAGCTTGAGATTCTCTGTGCAGAGCAACAAATTCCTCTTGAGAGTTTTAAATAATAGCTCTAAAGGAAAGTATAGCTGGCAAGAAGGGAAATGCAAGGGTGTTGTTGTTTTTCCTGCATTGACCCAAGTTTCTGCTGATAAAAAACCCCACACACATTTAAGTCTTAAACAAACAAAAATAAATATTAGGCAAGTATATGCATACATATATACCATGAATAATTTGAAACTGGAATTAAAGAGTGAAAGTTAAGTGGGTAGTGTAATCGTGGTTTTGAGTGACTGGGAAAGGTGAATATATAGTTTGTCCGAGTCTAGTAAGGGTCGTTTCCCCATAACATTTTATTGTGTAGTTTTCAACAAATGACTGTAAAGACCAACAAACAAAGGGAGATATCCAATTGTTTTATCCTTCTTGCAAAGTGGACTTCTATATTTGCAAACAGGACGTACCATTTCTCCCACTCTGCAGCTCCCCATCAGCCCTCATAATCTGCATTGGAGGGTTGGGGGATCCTCCACAGCAGATTGGATGTTGACTGCAGGAGGAGGGGAGGGAGAAGTGTAATCCAATGCAGCAGGAGACAGCTCTGGATCTCACCCATAGCTTTTCACACATTCACCATGATTGGGTGTTGGTGACAGTGGGAGGGTCATTGTGAAGACTATAGGACAGTTTTCACAAAGACCCTCCCTCTGTCACCACACCACTCATTTTATTATACTGGGGAAATGATTTCAAAGTTGTGTTTTGCAACATGATACTTTTGCTTATAAGTAAGTAAGAAATTACTGTGTACACAAGTACAGTTTTCTAGTGCTTGTCTCTAATCCTGAGGCAGCAATAGAACCTTAATATATGATGTAGGAGGTCATTTTCAATATCTGGCTTTTTTTCTTTTTCTTTTGTCTTTTGGTATTTTCTTGCATCTCCCCAATTGGAGTTCTGATGCACTACTGGGAGGAGATTTCAAATATGTATGTCAAGTTACAAGCAAATAAGGAGAACACCGCTGTTCTTAAGTATTAACAGATAATGTAGAAGTTTTTTTACAAAAAATAATAATCCAACTCTAACCTTAAAAATGTTTGGGCAACATCAATTTATCCCTTATTCATACACAAAGAATGGTATGTTACAGCAGTTTTCCAAAGCACATGACTAATTTAAGTCTTATTGATTGTATAGTTGTACATCTTTCATCTTCTTTAGTGACTTACATAAAGAAAGGGGAAATGTGTGTGCGTCCTATGGAGCTAATGCAGGCTTTCGCTGAAGCCTGGTGAGCGAGAGAGGCCAGTGCGCACTGACCCCTCTCGCTCTTCATGCTTCAGGAAGCTATCCGCAAGCCTTCGGAGTGAGGCGGGAGTGCCCGCCAGGCTCCCAAGGCTTGCGGATAGCAGCCTGCAGCCCGAAGCCCGGGGAGCGCAGCGCTGTGCACCCCGGGCTTTGGGCAGCTATCCACAAGCCTCCGGAGCCCGGTGGGAGTTCCCGCCGGGCTCAGAAGGCTTGCGGATAGCAGCAATCTCCAGGAGCGAAGGCAAGGTTGCGTACAACCTCACCCCCGCTCCCGGACCCGTTCTGGGGGCTGGGATCGGAGGAAGCTTGGGCTTCCCCCGCCCCAGCCCTGTTGCTAAAAAGGAAGCCAAGACAGCGAGCGGGATGGATCCCACTGGCTGTCTTGGCTTCTTTGCTCTTTGGGGCTGGAAGGGGGAAATAATTTTTTTCCCTTTATTCCCCCCCCCCAAAAAAAAACTAGGTGCGCCCTATGGTCCGGTGCACCCTATAGAGCAAAAAATATGGTAATATGAACACTCCCAGATAATCTGAGAGTAAGATAATTCTTTATGTAATTCTTTATGTAAGTCACTAAAGAAGATGAAAGATGTACAACTATCGTAGGTTGGATTCAGCCTGTCATGTGCTTTGGAAAACTGCTGTAACATACCATTCTTTGTGTATGAATAAGGGTTAAATTAATCAGATTAATTGAAATCTCACTGATTTCAATATTCTAAGCATGACTGCAGTGGTGGAGCTTTCTGATATCATTCACCCTGATCTCACAAAATCAGCATATGGAATGCTACATTATGTGGCAGAATAAGGTACATTTTCTCTGAATGCATGCTAACAAGTTTACACCATAAACAGGGGAGGCAAAAAAATATGATGATGATGTCTCAGCAGCATTGAAGTAGATACCATACCCAAATGATATGGTATGTTGTGTCCTTCTCAGCTGCCCTCCAGGTGGAAGGGTGCCTAAATATGCTCTCCCAAAAAACTGACCCAGGGCAACGGCCCCCTCAGGCCACACCCTTCATGCCTGGCTCCAACTGCATTTGGGTATGGCATCTACTTCAATGCTGCTGAGACATCATCTTTTTTGCCTCCCCTGTTTATGTTGTGAACTTGTTAGCATGCATTCAGAGAAAATTTATCTTATTCTGCCACATAATGTAGCATTCCATATGCTGATTTTGTAGATCAGGCTGCATGATATCAGAAAAGTTCTTGTGTAACTATTTTATATTGACTATTTTTTTTTACTTTGCTCCTTTTTAAAAATAGCTTACTTTATCTTAATGCCACAAAACTAAGTTAATCTCTCCAGTAGTATCTTACCATGTTGACATCAGTCCATCACAATAATTACATTCCAAAGACCTTTTTAAATAGCTCTCAGGGAACAAAAAAAAATAAGCTTTGTGTTTTTTCATGGATCTGATACAGGTCCAATTCTCCCGGGTTGTTTTCACCCCAAGGTGCGATTTATTAATAATTTGGGGTACTTTTCACATCTGCATGCCAAGAAACATGTTTCACATTTGGTTTCTAATATTCAAATTAAGTTTTGTTACATAACGGAACACAAATATGCTTAATGCATAGGACTACATTGGGCAACAAAGTCTAGATGTTTCAGAATCTACCCAGATGGGGCTCTTTCCTGTCATGTAAAAGATACAAACCTGGAACATGGCAATGAGAGAGTGGCTGCTGTTGAGGAATTTGTACTAGGAAAAGATTGTGGACGTAATTAGCTTTTTGGCCTTCATGTTACCTTGTTCACCCATCACAAAATCAGCTACAGTGTACTCATTTTTGCCTCTGTCATCTTTTACTTCTTTCCAGCTCTGTTCTGGTCCTACTCAGCTTCTGACTTGTGCTTACCAACAGTCATCTCACAAATAGATGTCATTAATGTTGGTGTACGGTGGCACCAGAATGGTTTAAATCACTGTGGCCAGAACTCTGTTCTGAAACTTTTAAAGTCTTGACATTGTTGTATATGTGTTATAACTGTGTTAAGAGTTATAAAACATTCACAAAAATATTAAAAAATTTTAAGTTTCAGAAATTGATGGACACCTTTGTTTATTTTTAAAAGGAAGTTCTTGTTTCCACTTTAAAGACCTGCTTTTTGAACAAAAAAAAAATCAAACAAAAAACCAACTGGGCATTGCTGAGAACACACTTGTAGAGATTACTGACACTCTGCATTTTAACTATATCATGTGTTGGTCCACCTTTTTAGTAGTGCATGGACTTAAGAATGGCCTTGATTTCTTGAACATTCCCTCCACTCGGATTATTTTATCATCCAACACAGGGGTAGCTGATGTCGTTCCCTCCAGCTGCTCGTGACTACCACTCCTATCATCACTGACAATTAAGCTGGCTGCAGCTGGAAGGTACCATGTTGGCACCCCTTTTGGGGGCATTTTGAAATGCGTAGTAGTAACATCAAAAAAAGTCTTCTGTGCTGTATTTCTAAAAAACCAGTGAGACCAGGAAAAGGCTATTAAAGAAAGCATGGATAACATTGACTCGGAAAGGTAAAGATCTCTTTAAAAGGCTATGGCCGTACAGGTATGAGGGCGTGATCATTTGCCTAAATACAGACTAACTCAGAATTAAATAACACGAGCATAAGAATTTAAAAAGTATGTTTGATTAATGTCTTATTTTAATCTTTTTGCAAAACATTTTTCACAAAGAGCAAGAAATCTAAAGGCTGGTAATTCTGGCCTTATTGCATGCCACAGTGTGCCTTTTGTTTCCTTTCTGTATTCTGACCTCACACTTCAGATGGCAGAGCTGAACTGTGAGTATTTTTGAAAACTGCTTTGTTTCCCATCTTCATACTTAATATATTGCATTGAAGAGAATTTCAGCAATCTAAATCACCTTCCTAATTATAGGACAAGCTATGTTAACCACAACCCATATTTGTATATAGCATTTATTTTATACACAATGGCTTTTCAGTTTGTTTCACTGTAATGCTGCTGGGGGGTAGAGAGGGAATGTTTAAATATGGTCTTGCATATACTGGCAATTTCTGTTAAAAAAAATATTTGAATAAAATTCTATTAAGTTGTCTACGCTCAATCCTGTATTTGTGTCATCTTAATTTTTTCTTCATTAAAAATGGGTCAGGATTTAGTGACGCCTGGCTAGCATTAAAAACTGAGCCCCACTTAACCCAAAGGTAGTCATTTTTCTTTTGTTCCCTTTAATTTAAATGGAAGGAAATTATGCATATGTATCAATTCACCTATAAGATGTAAGTGCTGACTTAGTAAGCTACTTATCTAGTATGAAGGAATTAAAATATTAGCAGCTTTTAATAGCTAAACACCAGTCTGATACAATTTAAAAATATATACTCACATTTTTAAAATATTAAATGTTTAGATTTTAATTTTTATTTACTTTCCCATGGGAAAAAATTCAAACATTCTATATAGCTACTGCCAACTGCTTTTATAGCTGCTGTCCAAAACATGGAAAAAATATTTGGTTACTTGGTATAGGAACTGTCCCCTCAGGCCTCGGGGAAGGCTTGTCTTAATGCAGAATGTGGAAGTATACCAGTGCAATAGAAAACTACATTTAAAAAAATGAATTTTACCAGCTTTGCAGAAGCTTTTAAAAAGGCATGTATAAATAAATCCAGCTCTGTGCAAGATCTTAAAATTTTCAGCATCAAAACGTAAGTTAGCAGTCTGGACCAACTTTATGTTAAGGTGAATTCTGCATGGTGGCTTTGACTACCATAAAGCATTTAACGATTGGGGCATAATAAGCTCTCTTGTGCCATATTATAATCTTCAGCAGCTACTGAGAGTGCACTCTTGAATAAACTCTTAACAAAGTTTTTCCGCAACAATATTACATAATGTCCAGTGGCTGGCAGAGAATGACTTCCAAATTTGAGGTGAAACGGTTCCCCACTCACAGCCAAACAAATCAGTGATCAGCATATATATGCTATCATATGTTTTCTGAAAGAAGTGTAGAAATAGGGACCAAACTTCCACAACCTACTTGAGGAGGAGGGGAGTGTGTGCAGAGAACAAAATGGTCTCTGGTGCAGGCATGCGTTAAAACTCTTCTCCCTCCGTGTTTGGCAGATTCTCTGTGCAGAAATGTCAACGGCCAGTCTCTGCTCAGCTTTGGTCTGGGTTGCTGTGGAGTGGCAGCTAGGTGGGAAAGCAAATTTTAACACATTCTATATTATCCATTTTTAGAAGCCACAACTGCTACTTTCCCCAAGCTTTTCAGTGGGCTAGAAATCTTGAGTTGTGATTTGATACCGGAGCTTTTGCATTTGACAAAATATAACTAGAGGTGATTACTTTAGCATAGTCTGATCTTCGTTGCTTTTGATAGGAAAGCCCAGGCAAGATGCCACCAGCATGGGCAGACCAATCTTTTCTTGAGGAAAGCTTATGTCATTTAATCAAAAACACCAAGATCTAAGAATCGGAGCCAGGATGCCTCAGAATGGCAGTTGATAAGAATCCCTTTGGAATCTGGTTGGCCACTGGGAAGAGGAGGCTGGATTAGACGGGCCTTCGGCCTCATCCAAAAAGAAACTTCTTAAATTCTTAATAATGGTGTAGATCTCTGATTCTGTATTTTAGCCTCTTTGCACTTTTACAACAGCCCCCTAATCTCTTTTTTCTCCTCCCCCTTCCCACAAACTGATAATCTTTCAAAGGCATGTGCAGTGTTCTAGATATTCTTATAATTTGTTTAAAAACTTGACAGATAACTTTTATTCTTAAGGCTCTGTTTGCACATAGTGCTAGAGAAAACCTTTTCTACAGCTCATAGTTTGTCTAGAGTGAGACTAGCATTAAGCTTGGGTTAAGACGTAACACTAAGCTAAACCATGGCTTGGCCCTGGGTAGAATGAGAGCAGTAGGGTAGAGGCACCGTGGCCATGATCTTTGCTCCAGGAATCCAGTTTGTATAAACCATGGTTTGGTTTGGTTTGGCTTAGCATTACATGCAAACAGCACCATGTTTAAATCATTTGAAAGGTGTGCTTCTGTTTCTTCTTTTTTTCTGGATACCAAAGCTTCACTTGTTTCAGTCAGCAGGGTTTTGTCAAAATCACTCTGCTAAAAGTTTTCACTGTAAACCAGGGTCTTTGAAATGAAGAGAACTTTGAATCTGAACTGAAAATATGAATTTTACTGATGCTCAGTTCCTAATACTTGCTTCAAGCTATAGTTATTTATTCAAGGGCTTGAGAGAAAATTTCTGGTTCCATCTATTGCTCTCTGGTTCCATCTATTGACACATTAGCAGGATTTTGAAAAGTCATGCTGCTGTACTCAAAGACCTAAATGAACATACTCTGTTTTGTAATACTTGACTTCTTCTTTTTTGCATTGGGCGTGTGTGTGAAGACAGCTTTCTCACTTCAAGGTCCCTTCTGCTAAAAAACACTACACAATTTTACAAGATATGACTAATTCTAGATGAATATGAAATCAGTCCAGTTGGACTGAGTTCCCACACTTCATCCAAGTCCAGCACCATTCCAGAGTATGATTATCTCTTTAAGGTTACATACAGTGCTTTTTTTCTGCGAGTACACAGTACTGGCACCTTTTTTTCTAGAAGAAAAGCACTGATTAAAAGTTTGACATTTACTATAGCAACTTCATGGTGAGTAGCAGCACCCTTTTTTCTAGAAGAATATACATATAATCACATTTTCACACATATATATATATACACAAACGCACACATAGCTTAGAATTTTTGCAAACTCTTACTAACTAGTACAGTGTGATCATCTTAGCAATAATGTTAAGATCCCCTCCTTATCAACTTTCTTTTGCAAAATGCAGTCTTTTCCTGAAATTTACATCACATTTAATGTAGGTTGAAATACAAATTTTAATTTAATCCACCATCGGTCCTGGTTTTCATAGTTCACATCTGTGTTGATTGTCTAAGGGCCTAAAATGCAATTGGTTAGGTCAAACTGTGTAAACCGAACTATCCTTCCACCCTGGTGTCAGAAAGGAATCAGAAATGAAACGACTTGTTTGTCTATGGTCTACCTGAGATTCTGGAAATCTGGGGGTGGGGGGATTCCCATTTCACATTCCTGATAAAATTGACGCTGTCTAAATATAACACTGTATGTTTTCTTCCTTTTTTTCCCATCACACCAAAATACATCAACAGGAGAAGCACAAAGTCTACTTTCGACGTACCAACAGTGGGGTTTACATTTAAAGAAAACCTGTAGTAAATTCTTTTGGACTGCACCAGTTTGGAATACAGGGGGCAACCAGGGGATTACATTACTGATTACAAGTGGTGGTGTGGTCTAAACCACTGAGCCTCTTGGGCTTGCCAATCAGAAGGTTGCCGGTTCAAACCCCTGCAACAGGGTACAGTTGTTCTGTCCCAGCTCCTGCCAACCTAGCAGTTCGAAAGCACACCAGTGCAAGTAGATAAATAGGTACCACTCCAGCGGGAAGGTAAATGGTGTTTCTGTGTGCTCAGGTTTCCATCATGGTGTCCTGTTGCACCAGAAGCGGTTTAGTCATGCTGGCCACATGACCCGGACAGCTGTCTGAGGATAAATGCCGGCTCCCTCGACCTGAAAGCGAGATGAGCGCCGCAACCCCATAGTCTCCTTTGACTGGACTTAACCGTCCAGGGATCCTTTACCTTTTACATTACATTACCTTTTACATTACTGAATGCACTATTACACCAAAAACTTTCCACATGGTAACTGCTGCCCTCCGGATGTTTTTGGATGTAGCTTCCATCAACTTCAGCCAACAGGGCCAAAAGTCAGGGATGATGGGATCGCTGGCACGCTAACTTTCCATCTGTAGCAAAACATATCCAAATGTACTTATATGTACCCTGCCAAGCATACTTCTGGGGCTTTAGAAATAAAACACACCATCTCAAGGCATACTCCTGTTTTTAAAAGCTTGCTTCAGTTTCTCGGATAACCATTCTACCAGATGTCTGATGAACTGCCATTCCCCTATATTCGCAAGCAAGCTAAAAAAAAACCTCTGCATAGTTTGTAAACATTGTTTTGTTTAATGTGAAATCTAACTGATTTCAAATGGCATGAGAACGGGTAGGAGGAATGGCACTTCCAAAATTTACTTTAAATGATAAAAGTTTATATTTGAAACACAGTCCATGTTCCAGAATTATTGATGCAGGCAAGTTTCTCTGAACATTGAGGGGAAACAAGGCTTTTAAAGTTTATATTCTCCAACCGCCCTCAGAAAAGAATTTGCATCCTACGAGTATCCCCACAGAATTTTGCAGTCAAGCATACACATACAAAATGTTGCAAACAGTCTCAGAACCAGTGTCTGAGCATGTCTGTCACTAATACTAGCAGTGCTGGCTGGAGCTGATAGGAGTTCGGAGTCCACCAACATCTGGAAGGCTCACCAGTTCCCTATCCTTGGCTGAATCTACACATATATAAAAAAACCACTGTGAAAGTGCATATATTTTAAAAAAAAAACTTTTAAAAAAATATATGGAATTTTCCATTAGCTCACCAGCTCCATTTGTATAATGCACTTAAAATATTATATTTGCAGCTGTATAGCTGAGTCCCTTGACATGCTCCCTGACTCTGACCTGGTTTGCTTCGGCTCACATAAAAACAAGAGCATTGCCCCAATGGCATTTGTAAATACCCTTGCCCAACAGGAAAGAACTATTGTGTGTGGAAGATTGGGGGAAGAAGTTCCCATTCTCCTGAACTTTGGCTGAACTGGTCTTCTCATGTTCCTTCTTGTGTACCAGACGAGATCATTAAAGCTCCTCAGTTTATCCTGAGAATTTTGTGTGGTGTTGTTGCTTTAATTGAGCAGCTGAATAAATACAGTGTCTTTCATTCTTCAGTGCAGGGACTGCTAAGAAGATCAAAGCAGTCTCTTGAGGGCATGGAGTTGAGATGAAGGAATATCACGTCATAAGGCTACTTGGAATAGCCATGCTGTGAAATGCATGCCACAGAGAATAGGGGTATGCGTGCATGTGTGAGAAGAGAGGGAGTAAGGCAAATATAGAGGGATAATTGGAAAGTGGGGGGCAAAAGACTGGTACACTGTGGGTATCTTTCCCCCCTCCTGCACTGCTAATGGCAGTGGGGGGTGGGAGGAGTGGTTTTGATCAGAGAAATATGGGAAGGATTTATCCTCTCCTCAGCACAATGTCCACAATCAAATTACACCCTCCCCCAATATTTTTTAAAAACACACAAAATATGCATCATAGAATCACGGAATCATCCAGTCCAACCCCCTGCAATGTGGGAATCTCAGCTAAAGCATCCACAAGAGATGGCCATCCAACCTCTGCTTGAAAACCTCCAAGGAAGGACAGTCCACCACTTCTCATTGGAATCTGTTCCACTGCCAAACAGTTCTGTCAGAAAGTTTTTTCAAATGTTTAGTCGGAATCTCCTTTTTTGTAACTTGAAGCCATTGCCTCAAGTCCTACCCTCAAGAGCAGGAGAAAACAACCATGCTTGCTCTTCTACATGACATCCCTTAAGAAGAAGAAGAGTTTGGATTTGATATCCCGCTTTATCACTACCCTAAGGAGACTCAAAGCAGTTAACATTCTCCTTTCCCTTCCTCCCCCACAACAAACACTCTGTGAGGTGAGTGGGGCTGAGAGACTTCAGAGAAGTGTGACTGGCCCAAGGTCACCCAGCAGCTGCATGTGGAGGAGCGGGGACGCGAACCCGGTTCCCCAGATTATGAGTCTACCGCTCTTAACCACTACACCACAGATGGCTATCATATATCCTCTCAGACTCCTCTTTTCCAAGCTAAACATACCCAGCTCCTTCAAGCACTCCCCATAAGGCTTAGTATCCAGACCCCTTGATCATCTTGGTTGCCCTCCTCTGCACATGTTCCAGCTTGTCAACATCCTTCTTAAACAGTGGTGGTCAGAATTGGACAGAGTATTCCCGGTGTGGTCTGACCAAGGCAGAATAGAGTGGTACCATTACTTCCATTCATCTGGATACTATACTTCTGTTGATACAGCCTGGAATAGCTGCATCAAGCAAGCCTATCCCAGATATTCCACATCACATCCAGTTTCTCCCCAATTTTTCAGAATTTGTCTGGGTTTTATGAATGCTCATATGCACAAAGGCTGCTTGACCTGTGCTTGTATCGCAGCCTTTGCATCACGAGCACGTTCTTCTCTATCAAGGTGAAACACCGAGTGTCCTGGAGGCATCTAAGGTCAGGCCACTGGCACCAGCTGGACTTTACTGTCAGCAGGTGATTGGCACTGAAGTGTGTTCGTGTCAGACAATTTTGTCTACCTGGTTTCCACCATAACCAGCAACCTCCCCATTGACACTGAGCTGGACAAGCGTATTGGCAAGGCTGCCATGGCTCACCTCTTCAAAAAGGTATGGGAGAATGTGATGGTAGCATCCAATACCAAGATGAAGGTCTACCAGGCTTGCGTGATGAGCATGCTGCTTTATGGAAGTGAGTCATGGGCAACTTCCAACCACCAGGAGCAATGCCTCCATGCCTTCTACATGAACTGCATCAGGAAGATTCGGGGCATCACATGACAGGACAGTCTCAAACAAAGATGTGCTCTTCCAGGCCCAGATTCCCAGCTTGTGTGCACTCCTGTCTCAACAATATCTACACTGGCTTGCCCACGTCCACAGAATGAAAGATGGCAGGATCCCCAAGGACGTGCTGTACAGGGAGCTAACTTCAGCAAATGACCAAAATAATCAATTGAATTATGGGTCCAAAAGACTGGATATGTTTTCTTTGTATTGATTTGCAACACAGGTAAATTATACGTAAAATAAAGAAGAACAAAATAATATTGTTTATTTGGCCGTGATCTAGAAACACTGGAAAATGGTGGAAATACATGGAGCGTTGTAGCAAATATGCAATCCTAAGGCAATATTTACATGTGACTTTGAAATACAGGATTTGTTCTCTAAAAGGAGATTACTTATTTCAAAGCTTAAGATCTTTTTAAGATTATGGGGATTAACTTTTTTCAGTTTAATGCCGAATCTCCCCATTTATCAAAGCACGGACAAAATCTTTTGCTTGATGAATTGCAGAAGCAGTGATGAAAGGGCTATAAATGAAAGACTCGCACAGATTATATATATTTTCAGAACACAGGAAAGGCATGCACAGATTTCGCCTCTTCCCAGAACATTGACATTGGAACATTTCCCTCTCCCAAGATACTCTGGAGCTGACCTAAAGTTGCCCTTCTCTTACTGTGGAATTTCAAAGGGATATTCCAGTGTGAAACTGCCGAGTTAAAATGTATCAAGGGATTTTATTTGTCTCTGGGGCATGAATAAAGATATTAAGGCTTCTTGTCACACTGCAGGTGTTAAGTTACTTAGCAGTATTAGGGTGACTGCTAAGACTATTCCTGTGAAGAGTGACTAAACTGATTTGTAACAGAATGTAATTTCTGTAGTTCCATCACCATTTGGCCTGGCTGCTCATACTCCCCACCCACCCCAAATGAATATATACCCACCAACTAAGGATAGCCACTTTATGTATCTGATGAAGTGGACTCCATGCTTTGGGCGGAAAGAAAAGGACAAGTAAAAAGAGAACAAATTGTGACGATCACATGTATGTTCACTACTTACCAGCATGGAAAACTGTTCTTGCCATCTGTTAGTTTATGGAGAAGGAAAGTGTGGCATGTTAGGTTGAATGAATAACATCACCATCTATAAACATTTATAGGGAGGAAGAAATCTCAGATAACCTTGGGGAAAATTGGATTTTATTTATTCAATTTTGAAATCAATCAAGACCTAGAGAACCATTATTGGTGGGCATTTGGACTATTCCATAAATTCATTTTATATAATATGTAGAAGTAGGCTCCAATCTGAAATATGTTTAAGTCAATGGCCTTTTTAAAATATGTCCCAGTTAAGCTTTTGGTTTGTGTATGAGTGGGTGGAGATTTTAAGAGAGGCATGATTTGAAGTGCTGCTGAAACCACAAAAAAGTAAGTATCACAGGCAAGAAGAGTGCAAGAGCATTTCCGTGCCACTGGGAGTCTGTCCTAGTCATGGGCGTAGCCAGGATTTATTTATTTGAGAGGGGCAAAAAATTGCTTAGCTTTTTTTAGATCGCCCCTTAAAGTTGTTGAACCTCAGTTAATTGAGTACTTTCCATGCTCCTAGTCATACTTTTTCAGATTGTAGCATTTTGTTTTTTTGTTTTATATATATATATATATATATATATATATATGGGGACACAGGTGGCGCTGTGGGTTAAAGCCTCAGCGCCTAGGACTTGCCGATTGAAAGGTCGGCGGTTCGAATCCCTGCGGCGGGGTGCGCTCCCGCTGCTCGGTCCCAGCGCCTGCCAACCTAGCAGTTCGAAAGCACCTCCGGGTGCAAGTAGATAAATAGGGACCGCTTACCAGCGGGAAGGTAAACGGCGTTTCCGTGTGCAGCTCTGGCTCGCCAGATGCAGCTTTGTCACGCTGGCCACGTGACCCGGAAGTGTCTCCGGACAGCGCTGGCCCCTGGCCTCTTAAGTGAGATGGGCGCACAACCCCAGAGTCTGTCAAGACTGGCCCGTATGGGCAGGGGTACCTTTACCTTTTTTTATATATAAAAACCATGTCACATTAAACCATGGCTTAGCAGAAATGATCCAATCTGAACTTCAACTCCAGTCCTGTTCTTGACTCCTCGAAAGATTCCACCAACAGTGTCTCCAAAAAAAATGAATGCATCACTTCTGAAGGCAGGCGAACTAATGCCAGTGTACCGGAAGAAGCAAAGATCACCAGTGTCAAAGCATTGATTCTTCAACATAAACTTTGTTGGACTGGTCATGTTGTACCTATGCCTGAGTATCCTCTTCCAAAGGAACTATTCTATTCCAAACTAAAAAATGGAGAGTGTAATGCTGGTGGTCAACAAAAGAGGTTTAAAGACTCTCTCAAGGTAAATGTAAAAAAAAAAAAAGTAATATAAACAGGACAATTGGGAAACGCTGGCTTGAGAGCTCTCCAGTTGGAGGACAGCCTATACCCAAAGTGTCATGGACTCTGAAGAAGCACAAACTCAGGAGGAAAGGGAGAAACGTGCTAAGAGGAAGGCACGTTTGGCAAATCCACACCGTGATCAACTCCTGCCCAGAAACCAATGTCCCCACTGTGGAAGGACGTGCGGGTCCAGAATTGGCCTCCACAATCACTTAGGACTCACAGTTAAGACAGTGTCCATGGAAGACAATCTTTGTTGTTGTTGTTTAGTCGTTTAGTCGTGTCCGACTCTTCGTGACTCCATGGACCAGAGCACGCCAGGCACTTCCACTGCCTCCCGCAGTTTGGTCAAACTCATGCTGGTAGCTTCGAGAACACCATCCAGATCTCACTTCCATACATCACTACTGGGAAAACCATAGCTTTTACTATACGGACCTTTGTTGGCAAGGTGGTGATGTCTCTACTTTTTAAGATGCTGTCTAGGTTTGTCATTGCTTTTCTCCCAAGAAGCAGGCGTCTTTTAATTTCGTGGCTTACTCAGGTACAAGTGATTGCCAAAGTAGAAGACATGGGGCTAAGCCAGGGGGTGTCTCCCTCGCTGCCTACCCCTCTCCCTCCTTGGGCGCCAGCCCGCTGGCTGGGGGGAGCCACGTGCGCGCGCCGGCGTCGGAGCAGGGCGCGGCCCGGAGGTGGCGGCCGGCGGCAGCAGCAGTGGGCGGAGAGAGCGGCTGTTGGAGGAGGAGGAGACGGAGGAGGGACGCGCGGGGACAGCGGCCTCGGCACTCTCGGCGCGGATCCTGGTGGGGAGCATCGGCAGCGCCGCCGCCGCCGTGCTCGGCAATGGAGGAAGAGGACGCCACCGCCCTCCGCCCGTGATCCGTCCCCGCCACGATCTCTGTCCCCACCGAGGTGAGCGAGGATGGAGCCGCCACGGCGCGCCCCTTTCCCCTGGAGCGCCCTCTCTTTTTCCTTCAGCCTTTGGAAATGGAATTGGGAATTGGGGATGGAGGGTAGAGCCGCCTCCAGGCGGCGATGGGGAAATAACGGGGAGACTCTCCAAGCCGTGGGGAGGGGTGTGTGGATCGGGGTCCGTCCAGGCGCGCGCTGGAATACCTCGGGGTGGATTTGAGGTCTTTCCTTCCCCAGAGTAGGATCCTGCGGAGGAAACGTGGCTTCGGGGAGTTGCTGTGTGGCCATGCAGCGTGCATGACCCTGGCACCGAAATTTGTGGGTGCTCGGCCCCTTCATGGGGAATTTTGTGGGTGCTCGGGCACCCAGGACCCCAGGCAGTTGGCACCTATGGGAGGGTTGTGGATCAGGGTTTCATACCTCGGGGTGGATTTGGGGCGCCGTCCAATACTCGCCTCCTGCTCACACCCTAGTCTTTCCGTTCCCAGAGTAGGATCCTGCCCCCTTTGGGGCCAGAACCGGACTAGGAAGGAAGGCGGAGGGAAAAACGTGGCTCCGGAGAGTTGCTATATGGCCCCAAGCGGGCTCGCCCTCCCGCCCCGTATGGCAGCTCCGGACGCGCCAAGCCAGGAGCCTGGTGCTTCTGCGCCTCTGCAGGAGACCAGGAGCGAGCCGTTAGTCGCCTTCCCCGCCGCGCTCTGTCCTCGCCGGCTTCCTGCGTGGAGCCACCGCCTGCATCTCTTTCTCTCTCTGGGGAAAGTTGTGGCTTCCTCCAAAACAAATCCCCGCCGCGTCTCAACTCGAGCCGGACTCCCTTTGTTTGTTCCCGCACGGCTTGAGGACGTGTGGAAAAGTTGACAACGGGAAGCGCCTCCCTCCCTTTATCAGACGGGACCCTGCCGTCGTTTGGGGAGCCAGCCTCGCGTTGCCTCTGCCTAGGCAGCCTCTTAGAGGGCGAAGGCGGAGCGCGCAAAGGAAACCAGCGGCAGTTTCAGGACTGGCTGGCTGAAGAATTTACATCGACAGTTTAGTGAGGGTGGAGGGGACTCACCAAGGCTCTGATATGCAGTCAGTTTTGCGTTACTGCCAATCAGGGATGGAGAAGTTGTGGTCCTCCAGAGATTGATGGACTCCAACTTCCATCCAGCGTTCGAAACTCCCATTGTTCTAGGCTGCTTTGCCACAGGGAATTTTGTTAATGCGAGCAGTTTCTGAGCTATGAGCACAGTACCACGCCTAAGATTTCAGATTAAAATTGCAGAGTGGAAGGAAAGGAGGACCTTTTTCTGCCTCCCCACTTCTAGCTACTCTCTGAAGACTGGAGAAGAGACCCTCTTAAGAATATTAGGGGGGTGGGAAGGGGAAGGATTTGACCCCATGAAAAATGAACACAAGATTTTAGCTGAACTTCATTCATTTTCAGCTTTGTATTCTTGCTATAAAAAAGCGCACCCAGACATACCGTTGTTGCACCCATAACCTCGGTTTAAGGTGCCATTTAGCTCCTAGCTTTCATATCTCAGTTTCTAACACTGGTTCCATCAACCCCAGCCAACATGAGCAGTGGTCATGGATGGTGGAAGTTGCAGTCTGAGAACGTAAGGAGATCTACTGCTCTAGAGGCAATTTAGTGGCTGAGAAACTCTTCCAGGTGACCAGAGCTTCTTTTCTTTTGCAAAAGTGGTGGTTCTTCTCTGTCTGGCTATTCATGTGCCATAGCCAGCTGTTGTAAGTTATATGGGGGGGGGGTTCCCTCGTTTTGCAGACCAGTAATTGTTCCAGACATATTTGCAAGGGTCACAACCTGGCAGCTAAATTCTGTTTAAACACCCCACACTCTGTGGTCCTAAACTCGAATACTTGGGAGTAAGGCCTGTTGGACTTATTTGATCATACTTCTGAGTAGGCATGCATAAGAGTGTACTGGCAGATTTCCTCTGCAGTCCCGAAACTCTTGATTTTAGCCATCTTGATTACATACTGCAATATCTGAAAGACGTCCTCATCTTTCAAGAGACTGCTTTGTTTATGTGGTTGCCCAATTAGTGAGAAGAGGCAACCATAATGAATAGTGGAACGTGATTGAGTGGGTCAAAAGCCTTGATGCACATAGCTCTACTTTTTACCCACATTTAAAAATTGGTCTCTCTTAACAAAAAATAAAGTTTTACTGTGCTGCCTAATGGATGTTATTTTTCTTTCTTTCTGTTTTTGCATTCTTGGTAATATGAGAAACTTTGGCCTGCCAATTTTGCTGTATCACATCTCATTCCATTAAGAAGGAAATGGAGGATGCTTTAGAATATCCCAAATAAGTGCTAAAGGTTTATCTTTGTCTGAAGCCAAGCTTCTTCCCTGTAATAAAAGGCATAAGATAGGGGTGTGGTAAGGATAGAACTGCCTTTGTCCATTCTTGAGATATTTACCTATGGACCTAATTGGCTGCTCCCTCTCTGTATGGAAGCAGTCAGCTAGAGCTGTTGCGCTTGTGCCTTGATTGTGGGCTTACCATAGGCATCTGCTTGGGAATTTGACGATGGACTTTGGTCCAATGCAGCAGGCATCATCTTATTTTAGAGGGTGGTAGACTCTCCTCTGGAGATCTAGTAGGGCTGCTGATGTTCCCACTCTAGATTTCCTGCACTGAGTATGAACAGAACATCAGCCAGAGCGCAATTCAAGAAAAGAAGTAAAAAACAAGCAGGTCTTCAAGGCTTTCCTAAACCCCTGAATGGATGCTAAAGCTTTCTAGAAACTAGCCTAGGTGGCCTACAAGACCTTCTCACAGTGGGATGACAAAAGACATAAAAGGATGGAGTGGACTGCCTAGTGCAGGAGTAGCAATCCGCAGCCCCAGGGACTCAATGCGGCCCCAAGCCTTCCTTATCTGGCCCTTGGAACACTCCCTCAGCCACACTCTGACTTGCCTTACACCCCAGGTGTTTTTGCTCTTCTGGAATGTGTCCTTCAACTCTGATAATGCCCCTGGCTTGTCTGGATAGGGAAGAGAGAGGCGTTTATTGTACAGTGGTACCTCAGGTTAAGAACTTAATTCATTCCGGAGGTCCATTCTTAACCTGAAACTGTTCTTAACCTGAGGTACCACTTTAGCTAATGGGGCCTCCCGCTGCCACCATGCGATTTCTGTTCTCATCCTGAAGCAAAGTTCTTAACTCGAGGTACTATTTCTGGGTTAGCAGAGTCTGTAAACTGAAGCGTCTGTGACCCGAGGTACGACTGTACAAAAGTAAAGTTCACATAAATTGTTCTGTCCACTTTCCCCCCGGCTCCTGTCCACCGCTGGAATATAGCCCTTGGGAGGTTGTGGATAATTGAATATAGCACTCAGGCTGGAAAAGGTTCTCCATACCTAACCTAGAAGATGTAACCTGCCCATAGTGGGCTTCAGTGGTTTCATGGCCCACTTCCTGAGAGTAATGCTGACTTGTAAGCAGGGTCTTGCAGTAGTTAGCTGTGTGCAGTTAACCCTGCCAGTGCAATTTGAAAGGTGCTTCTTGTGAAAGAAGGGTACCCTCTTGGTCGTTCCACTGCCCTCTGAATTATGGGGAGTGGTGACCCAGGAGAGGGCATTCTCTGTGGCAGCTGTCACAGCTAACCTGCAGATCCTTTTGTTTTATAAAGACTAAATTTTTAGCATGTGTGGAACCCAAGATACAAGGCAAAATGCGCAGGCACAATTCTTCTCATTTGTTTACTGAGAAACTTGCCTGCTCCCACTTTTCAGTTCTGTATGTATGTTTTACTCATTTGACGTATTTATCCGTCCTCCCTTTCCCGAAAATTTCCTGCAGATGTCCATGGTGGCAGCCTCTGAATTGTGGAACTGCCTTCCCATAGTCTAGCATCTCCGTTGCACGGCTTCCATCATATGTGAAGATGCACCTTTGACAATTAAGGGGTTGTTTTTTTTTGCGGGGTTTGTGTGTAATGGAACCTGCCTTGTTTGGACTTTGCTTTAGAGCTGCCTCATTTGATTCTTGCACATTATATTGCTGTAACGTGCCCCGCGACCTCATGGGGAAATCCTTTAAATGATCAACAAAGGAATACAAGTGGTTGGAGCTCAGTGAAAGTGATGGCGGGCATTCAATTTTTCTAATCACTACAAAGCAGAAGGTGGACTGGGGTTATATACCGGCTGTCTCAAAACAATGTCCAAAATACCTAGTTCTGGAGGATGGTGCTGTATTTTGTCCAGGAACAGCCTGTTAGTTTACGTAGAACTGGGAAAAAATGACTACAGTTTCCTTAAAGACCCTTTTGCTTAGCACCTGTGGTTTATTTTTTATTTTATTTTTATTTTTTGAGTCATTTCCTTTTCCCTCTGTTTTTAAGCTGCTGATGCATGCTTCTAATTCTGCATAGTACTTCCTGCATGTCTGTCCATTTACTCCCCCCCAAATTTTTTTTTTCACAAAAATTTTAACACAGAGACAAATAGACAAACAAACATAAATCATAACCTTATTAAAACTAATCTAATTAACATTGTTAAGTGACTTCCTCGCATCCCCCTGGTTAGATTTCAGTGCATCTCATTATAACGGTTTTCCAAGTCAATATTCTTATAACATTAACTTAATCACTTAACATCTTTGTTTCTTTCCAATTCAGCATTAAACATATTAATTCATCACATTACATATTTAAATCCTAAGCCTATCTGGTATTTGCAAGCTTTTTCTAATTAATTCAACTTAACATATTTAACTAAATAATCATTAAATTCCGTCCATTCTTCCTGGTACTCCTTGCATGTCTGTCCATTTACAGCTGTCCTGTAGCTGTCTCTTGGGCAGTGCTAGATGCCAATGTGTTGTTTTCCCAATCCAAGTGGAACACAAAAAGCTGCCTGCTGTGTAATTGAACCATTGGTCCATCAAATTCAGTATTACCTACACTGGGGGTGGACTACCATATTTTGGCTGAGGGCTGCATTCTCACAGGGGTAATAATAATGTGTTGGAGGCCACATGCTGGCAGTGGGCAGGCCCAGAGACACAAATGCTCTGGATTAACTAATCTGGAATAAAGACCAGCATGCGTCTTTCTTTTTATTTTTTTATATATAATTTTTATTAGTTTTTTTAACATATCATTTTCAACAGTAATTAAACATACTTTTACATCTTATTCAAAATTTTGACTTCCATCAATCCTGTCTGAAAATTTTCCAATCTGATCTCTCAGTATGCATTTCTTATCTTCCCTATTACATGTCAAACTTATAACCAATATCTCTATCTTTTCCTACTTTGTAACACTTCATATATTTCTCCTTACAAAACTTATTGTAGTCCTACTAGCGTAATTTGTAGATTACAGTTGCTCTTCAAATAATTCATATACTTCTTCCAATCTTCTGTAAATCTCTGGTCCCGCAGGTTTCGAATCCTTCCTGTCATTTTGTCCAATTCTGCATAGTCCATTAATTTCGTCTGCCATTCTTCTTTCGTCGGAATTTCTTCTTGTTTCTGGGCTAACAATACTCTTGCCGCAGTTGCTGCATATAAAAACAATTTAACATCTTGCCTATTAATGTCCTGACCTATAATATCAAGTAAAAATGCTTCTGTTTTTTTTTTTTTTAAAATGTATATCTCAACATGCGTCTTTCACTCACATGCATGAATGTTGAAGTGATTGATACTGTAGGAGAGGCAACTTGGAGACGCAAAAAAGATAAAGAATAAACAGGAGGGGAAGAAGTCTGATGGGACAGAAGAAGGGGGCCATTTCAGGGGCCACATAAAATGATTTTAGGGGCCGTTCATATATGATCTCCCGGGCCAGGGTTATCTATGGCTGGTGATGACTTTTTGCATTTTCAGTCGGGGATCTTTTGCAGTCCCATGACTCCTACCAGGGATGTCAGGTACTGAACATGCATCCCTTTGCATCCCAAGCATGCGTTTTACTGCAGAGCTACAGCACTTCCCTGAAGGTGCCTGTACTACACAATGTACAGATTTCATGTCTCTGCTGCCCTCAGTGTCCTCACGCCTGTCAAAAGAAAAGAAATACACCTTTTGTGTTCACCCACACAGGCACTCAAAAATAATAACCAACCTGTTTCGGCATCATACTCCTTTTCATTCTTGAAACAGCCAGAAAACTGACGTGTGGATGTCACTCTGGGGTAATATCTGCCTTTTGCAGGCTTTCTCTGACTGTGGAATGCCCTCACCCCTGGGAGCATGCCAGACACGGATGCTTTTGGTAAAGATCTGTCTCCCTGGGCTCCACGGCTGTTATTTTTTTATTACATTATGTTTTTGTTTTTATCTGCTCTTACTGCTATGACTTGTTGTTCTTTTAATTCTTGTGGGATCAAATGTTGCAGGGCGGGTGGGCTAAAAATAATCAAACAAATACAGAAACAACCCTTTTGAGTCATCCCATGCATGCTGATTTGTGGGAAAGTTAGGCTGGATTTGGTTGGCTCTGACAAATGTCATATGAGTAGGATCGTGCATAGTATTACGTCCCGGAAGGAAAAGGGAGTGGCGAGGAAAACCTCTGTAAATTTTCTCAGTGTGTTCATTCACAGCATCACAATTTTACAAAAGCACCGTTGTAGGAGTCTGTGGCATGTTGCTGTCCCTCAGACTGATTAGCATTTTTTTTTCAGACAGTGCAGGCTTACTTAAAGGATTTCTTTAAGTAATTTGTATAGTGTTCGCAAGTGTTCAAGTGTTTGTCCTTCATGTAGATTATCTAAACTATAATCCTTACAACAACCCTTTCCAATAAATCAGTACAGTCGTACCTCGGATCCCGAACACCTTGCGAATCAAACGTTTTGGCTCCCGAATGCCGCAAACCCAGAAGTGAGTGTTCTGGTTTGCGAACGTTCTTTGGAACCCGAATGTCCGATGTGGCTTCCTATTGGCTGCAGGAGCTTCCTGCAGCCAATCGGAAACTGCGCCTTGGTTTCTGAATGTTTTGGAAGTCGAACGGACTTCCGGAACGGATACCGTTTGACTTCCAAGGTACCACTGTATTATCATACTGCAGGTGAGGGATTGAGACTGAGACACTAAGGACATTTAGTGAGTTCATGGCAGACATAAGAGTCATAGAATCATAGAGGGGAAAGGGACCATGAGGATTATCTAGTCCAGCATTCCATTGTTTGTGGAATCATGAACATTACATCCAAACTAACCCCTTCCACCAGGCTGCAGAGACACCTGCAGCTGAAGCCAGGCCAGTTGATCAGTCCACAGGACATGGAAGTGCTTTGGACAATCTGAACTAGTCCCCAGCAGTTATTTAGTACTTCAGAGTATTTATTCCACTTGAATGGCAAGCATGAGGTGTTTTGCTGAGCAGACAGGGAATCACATTGGCTTTCCGCAGATCAGTACAAGCTGTCTGCTTCCATGAAAAAATGATATACCAAAATGCTTCTTTCTGCAGCTTATCTTTAGCTTTTGTGTCACGGCTTCTCGTAACACAATATTATGGAAGAGCATTATGTCGCTGTTTTTTGTGACTTCCAGGGAGCTGCTGCGCATAGTTAGCTGGCTTAAAATCTCGCCGAAGTCACGTTTTAAGCTGCATGGCAGGATCACTGCCAGAATCCACACTGGGGGGGGGGGGGGACAGAAGGCGAGAGGATACTTTGTTGCTGACAGTAATTAGGTTCCGCCAAAAGGGCACATTTGTTCCAGGATTTGCTTTCTGGGAATAATCCTTAAATTATTCCACACTTACAGCGCTGATCCTAAAAAATAGTTACTTGGAAGTACAGTGGACGCTCAGGTTGCGAACATGATCCATGCAGGAAGCACATTCACAACCCGAAGGAGGGCAACCAAAATGGTCAAAGGCCTGGAAACGATGCCTTATGAAGAACGGCTAAGGGAGCTGGGCATGTTTAGCCTGGAGAAGAGGTGGTTAAGGGGTGATATGATAGCCATGTTCAAATATATAAAAGGATGTCACATAGAGGAGGGAGAAAGGTTGTTTTCTGCTGCTCCAGAGAAGCGGACACGGAGCAATGGTTCCAAACTACAAGAAAAAAGATTCCACCTAAACATTAGGAAGAACTTCCTGACAGTAAGAGCTGTTCGACAGTGGAATTTGGTGGAGTCTCCTTCTTTGGAGGTCTTTAATCAGAGGCTTGACAACCATATGTCAGGAGTGCTCTGATGGTGTTTCCTGCTTGGCAGGGGGTTGGACTCGATGGCCCTTGTGGTCTCTTCCAACTCTATGATTCTATGATTCTATGATCTGCACATGCGCGGGTTGCGATTCAGTGCATGCGCAAAGTGTGATTTAGCACTTCTGCGCATGCGCGACCGCTGAAACCTGGAAGTAACCCATTCCAGTACTTCCGGGTTTCGGCACGTCCGTAACCTGAAAAAACGCAACATGAAGCATCTGTAACTCGAGGTATGACTGTAATACCCAGAGGATTGTAGCTGCAATCTTTACCTGGGAATAAGCCTTATTGAACACGGTGGGACTGGCTTCTGAGTAAACCATGCACAGGCTGCAGCTCGAGTAAGCCTTTTTGAGCATGACATGTATAGGAATGTGCTGCTACTAAGAATATTTAGCTGGAAGTAGCCCTAACTTGAAATCAGCTGTGTATGCTTCTCTGAAGAGCATGAGACTCTTAATTTCAGGTTTGTGGGTTTGAGCCCCACACTGGGCAGAAGATTCTTGCGTTGCAGAGGGTTGGAATACAGTCGTACCTTGGACCTCAAACACCTTGGCTCCTGAAGAAATCAGCTCCCAAATGATCAAAACTTGGAAGTGAGTGTTCCGGTTTTCGAACGATTTTCAGAAGCCAAACGTCCGGTGCGGCTTCTGATTGCCTGTAGGACATTCCTGCAGCCAATTGGAAGCCACACCTTGGTTATTGAATGGTTTCAGGCGTCAAATGCACCTCCGGGATGCATTCTGTTCGAGAACCAAGGTAGATTACTCTTCCAGCTCTTCCAACTCTATGATTCTATGATATATTGCGCATGGACAGAGCTACTGTATTGTGTTAATTTCTCAGCTCCCATTTCCAGTACTTGTTGCTCTGTCAAGGCATTTTAAGGAGCATAAAGAATAAATCTTGTCTTCCTGGAGAAACAGATCTGTTTAATTAAATTGTTTTTCCGGTAGTGTTTTCATCCTCCTCCTTGCAGGAACAATCCTGATTGCGGGGTTTTTTATATTAGTTTGAATCAAATCCAAAGAGATGCCTGGAATGAGCACATGCTTGAGTTGACCAGAGGTCACAAAAGGCATTTAAACTCACCCAAGGCACTCTGCTCATATGGGGTGAGAAGGATGAAAACTTCAGCTGCCTAAGTGACGTTTTAAGGAAGTTCAGCAGGGCCTGAGGATTTAACTGAATCAGATATGTCCCATCCCCAAGTTGGAGTCCTTATCTTCAAGGGTCATGGGCAGGAGAGGCAGGGCGTCCAGGGCCAGCCACAGAAGCGTTTACAAAGGAAACACTGAGCATATGGCACTGTTGTCCTCAGACGTGGAGGACTCCACTGCAGAAGACCCAGGAAGGGCTGAGGTTCCCTTGCTCTGTCACAGTAGGAGAAGCACACCTGTTGATGCTGTTGTGACTGCTATATAAAGCAGCGTTTCCCAAACTTGGGACTACAGCTTCCATCATCCCTAGCTAGCAGGGATGATGGGAATTGTAGTCTGGAAACAGCTGGAGACCCCGTATTGGGAAACACTGATATAAAGGCTCAGTCCTAGCTTGTTTCTTAGCTAGAGCAGCTTCAGAACTTTATGTTGCCCGTGGAAAACCCTGAACCCTACTGTGCCACACCCCACCCAAATCCATCCATCCTACACACTGACCCACCTGAACCTTATCACCCTTTGCCTTGCTGTACCACAAAGCAACACAAGATATTTCCTGCTGCTTTACATAGTACAGAGGTCAGCAAACTTTTTCACTGTCCCTCAGACCTTGTGGGGGGGGCAGGCTATATTGGGGGGGGGAATGATGCAAGAGCACCACGAGCCCCGGTGGCTGCTTACCTGTGTCTTGCGAGTGGCAGGGGCTGGCGGTGGTGGTGGGATGATGAGTGGCATGCAAAAGGACTCTGGAGAGGCGCTGCTTTAAATGGTGATTGCTTGCTTGAGTGCTGCTGCTGGCACCAACAAAGCCCAGCTCCCTTCCTCCTCTAGGCAGGGCAGGGAAAAGGCAGGAGGAGGGAGGGAGGAGGCGCCGGCGCCGTGTGAGGGAGAGGGAAAGAACACGCACGCTGGCGATCCATGCAGCGATTCCTGGACCATCCGTGAGCCAGATCCAGAAGGCAATTGGGCCTGATCCAGCCCTCGGGCCTTAGTTTGCCGACCCATGACATAGTATGTTAAACATCAATCTTTTCCCATTTACATCGTACCTTGGATCTCAAACACCTTGGCTCCTGAACAAATCAGCTCCCGAACAATTGAAACCCGGAAGTCAGTGTTCTGGTTTTTGAATGATTTTTGGAAGTCAAGCATCTGCCACAGCTTCCACAGCTTCTGATTGGCTGTAGGACATTCCTGCATCCAATCAGAAGCTGTACCTTGATTTTCGAACAGTTTCAGGAGTTGAACGGACTCCCGAAACACATTCTGTTCAAGAACCAAGGTACATCTGTATTTCTTCTCAAACAAAACATCTCTTTCCATTTCCCTTCTCTTTCTATTCCCTCTTCTTCATTTCTCCTTTTTTAAAATGTCTAAAACAAAAGAAAGAAAGGAGGCAGCCTCTAACTCCATTGTAAACAACACATAAATACAAGTGCAAAACAAACGATGGTGGTTATTTAAGTCATCTTTCTGAGATAGCATGCACCAAGTTCTATTAAAATACAGTGGTACCTCGGGTTAAGAACTTAATTCGTTCTGGAGGTTTGTTCTTAACCTGAAACACCACTTTAGCTAATGGGGCCTCCTGCTGCCGCTGCGTCACTGCTGCGCGAATTCTCATTCTCATCTTGAAGCAAAGTTCTTAACCCGAGGTACTATTTCTGGGTTAGTGGAGTCTGTAACCTGAAGCGTATGTAACCCGAGGTACCACTGTAGTAAGATTAAAGCATTCCAAGCGGGAACAGATGTGAGGGTTTTCTAGTGCCACATTCTAAACACTAATGTCAGTGCATTTGCTTGCTGTGAGATTTTGTTATATCTGAGGCTGCAATTCAGAGAATTGTGCGACCAGCTCTGTGCATCCAGTGGGATTTTCACTCGTTGGGTCTTTGGTACTCAAACAACAACCTGCTGCAGAAGGGTACTCTGCACAGAAACGTAATGTGGCCTTATAGCTGAGGTAGGCTAGACAGACAAGTGTTAGAAGCTGAGGTATGAAAGCTAGGAGCTAAATGGCACCTTAAACCGAGGTTATGGATGCAACAACAGAATGTCTGGGCACACTTTTTTATTACAAGAATACAAAGCTGAAAATGAATGAACTGCAGCTAAAATATTGTGTTCATTTTCCACATGGTCTCTTCTCCAGTCTTTGGAGAGTATCTGGAACTGGGGAGACAGAAAAAGGTCCTCACAGGGATGCGGGTGGCGCTGTGGTTTAAACCACTGTGCCACTTGGA
Source organism: Podarcis cretensis (assembly GCF_951804945.1). NCBI lineage: Eukaryota > Metazoa > Chordata > Lepidosauria > Squamata > Lacertidae > Podarcis > Podarcis cretensis. The sequence continues at coordinate 73,682,537 of NC_137175.1, forward strand.
GTTGCCAATCGGAAGGTCGGCGGTTCGAGGCCCCACGACGGGGTGAGCTCCCGTTGTTCAGTCCCAGCTCCTGCCAACCTAATCATCATCATCATCATCATTTTTATTTATACCCTGCCCTCCCCAGCCAAGGCCAGCCTCAGGGTGGCTAACAAGCAATAATAAAAACAAGTTGAATGAATACAACTTAAATACAACATTAAAATACAACATTAAAATACAACATTAAAATATTGAAACATTAAAATATTAAAATGCAGCCTCATCACAGGAGGAGAAAGGAAAAAGGAAAAAGAAAGAGGGGGAGGGAATCAAATTGGCTCCAAGCCAAAGGCCAGGCGGAACGACTCTGTCTTACAGGCCCTGCGGAAAGAAATCAGATCCTGCAGGGCCCTGGTCTCATGAGGCAGAACCTAGCAGTTCAAGAGCACACAGTGCAAGTAGATAAATAGGTTCCCCTCCAGTGGGAAGGTAAATGGCATTTCCATGTGCTGCTCTGGCTTCGCCAGAAGCAACTTAGTCATGCTGGCCACATGACCCAGAAAAACTGCCTGCGGAAGCAGACAAACGCCGGCTCCCTTGGCCTGTAAAGCAAGATGAGCGCCGAAAGTCCAGAGTCATTTGCGACTGGACTTAACCGTCAGGGGTCCCTTTACCTTTACCTTTTCCTTCCACTCTGCAGTTTTAATTGAGTGCAGTACTGCGCCCAGAGCTCAGAAACTGCTCGCCCTAATGAAAATTCCTTGCTGCAAAATGCGCCTAGAACAATGGGAGTTTTGAACACTGAGACAGACCCAATGCATGATCCAACTATGCGGTGGACAGAAGGAAAAGCCAGGAAGAGGAAGAATATAAGACTTCTGGGGAACTTGTGGATCCTCTGGAGGCTGTGTTGAATTCCCAACTCCAGCCAGCATCACCAGAGGACAAAGATCATGGGAGCTGAGGTCCATGCACATCTGGAGGGTCTACAGATTCCTGCCTTAGGAAGCGGAGGAGCACTACAGAATAATTGAGCATGGGATCTGGGGAACCTTGTACGATTAGCAGTAGTGAATTTCCTGATAAAGTGAAACTGAAAACTTAGCAGAACCAAATGATAGAGGTCATGATAAGTGATACTTTCCTATACCCTATAGATTTATTTTGCCATCTGTCTTAACTCTGTCTGGAAAGCAGTGCCTGAGACGCATTTGGGGGCCAGAAGTGTCGCTCTGCTTATCCAGATGTGCTGAGGCTGCTTTTGCTAGGAAACGCTGCAAGTTGTTAAAAGCCTCCTTGTTTGACATTCAAAAGTAAGGTAGAATAAATCCTTTATATAAAGAAGCCACAAATCATGATGAAGCAGCCACTCCTCTGATTTTCTTTGGCTCCGCCATGGTGTGATCTTCAACGGACGTTTCTGACGAGGCTCAAAAGGAACCCTTTTATAGGTATGCTACTTTCTGTTTGCTCAAAATGTGGAACTGCACCAGCCCTTGGTAAAGTCTGTATGAAGCAAGACACATGAGCAGCTTGCTTGATTTCCTGTTTAGAGAAAGTCAGCAATTACAGTACACTCAGCTGTCAGTTAATGCAAACTTGCAAGCTGTGGTGGGTAGCCTGGTGGACGTAAACTAGGGAAATCTCGGTGTATTGAGCAACCTTGAGCCATTCCTTGGCTAACCTGCTTTGCAGGATTGCTGTCAGGGTAAAAGGGTGGGGGAAAGCTGTACCCTGATCTCCTTGGAGGAAGTTTGGGGGTAGAAAGTAGATTAGTTTTGCAAAAGCTTTGAAATAGGTTGCCACTTGTTTGTTGCAAAGATCCACCTTCCAAAAAATTATGGTATTTCCCCATTGCCTCCAACTTGTGAAAGGGAACTCTGGTTGATGGCATGGATAGGAGGGGAAATGGTTGGCATCCGTCTGTCTCGGGAGACAATGGCAGAGTGCACCTTTGCGGGTGAAATCAAACCGTTGGAAGGTTACAGCGCCTGCTGTGGCTGTAGAGACCAATACAGGAGAGACATGTTTTGTTGCAGCTGGGGCAGATGAAGGCATTCGGTTGTGCAGCTGTAGGTGCACCATGGCATTTCTTCTCTCTGCACTGCTCCCAGGGGTCATTCCTCCTCTCGTCGCTGCTGTGGATACATGACCTGTCTCCAGGCACCATGGGGGGACTTCTGCATTGTGAGTTTGATGTTGCCTATTTAATGAGTATTCGTTCTGATTTGTGTGTGGGGAGCTTAGGTGACAGTCACATCCATGCCATTCAATTAAAGCACCAAAGAATCCTGGCAGCTGCAGTTTTACCTTTTGCAGAGCTACAATTCCCAACATCCTTAATGAACTACAGTTCCCAGGATTCTTTTGGGGGCAGTCCACTTGCTTTAAACATACGGGGTGTATGGGGCTTACATTGCATGGAGGCAAGAGTTATCCCACACTTTTCAGTGTGTGTGTCTCCCCATCATTCTATTTACTGCAAAAGTCAGATCTTTGGGGGAAGCACATTTGTTGCACAACACCTCCCAATACCCTATAGCTCAGCAGTTCTAATTTTCCAGTATGTGATTGAATCTCATCCAGAAACAGTGACAGTTTGGAAATTCCCATACGCTCCCTCTGGCTCCTCCTCCATCCTGTGTGTGCTTCTCCGGTAAAAGTTTCCTGACCCGTCATAGCATCACAATTTCTGCAGTAATCCTTTTTGTCAAGTGTCATTTCCTTCTTCCTAGCCTTTCTCCTGGCCATTTAACTTATGCTAGAAAGAAATCTTAATTTGTTCTTCAAAGAGCTGAAAGTGCTTTGAAAGAGATTGTGACTTATGGTGGGAGTACACCTCCCCCTTTTGCCTTTAGTGAACAGGATTTGTAGGTTTTTCAGTTGTTTCGAGGTGACAGTCAGACAAAAGAAATAATGTGTGCACCCTTTGTAAATCCTCTTTCAAGTAGTAACATTGCTGAAGTTTGAAATTACCTGCTTTGGACTATGATATACCTGCATGCGTTATGCAGCCAGACATCATTCCCATGATAGGTTTTTCTGCAGCTTGAAATACAAAAATTGGATACTGCCCATGCACAAAATGTGTATTCAGTCTGAAAATGATACAGCAATATGATCCAGTGCAGCCAGTGTCATGAGGAAATTTAGAACTGTCCTCTCTTTCTAAAAATAATAATAAATCGTTGCAATAATGCTTGTAATTGCTGACTCAGTTTTGAACGGAACTACTCCCAAGTCTCTGGCTTTAGAAGTTTAGTTCCATTGGCTGATAATATGTTGACCTGGTTTGCACATGCAAATCCTGGCTTAATAAACTGGGATATGCACAAGCTTCATGCAGTGGTGCAAGTAGATCAGAGGTGTTCAACCTTTCTGAGTCCACAGCTTCCTTGACCATTCTTTTTGCGGCACCTCTGTGGGGCTCAGGAGCCCAGATGTGTCACCCCTTGCCTGCAGAGCCGGCAGCCTCTCACCCTTTTTCAAACACCCTCCTCTCTTCTCCCCTCTCCTTGGGAGTCCTCCGGGCAGCCACTGCTGCTGCCCCTGGTCTCTGAGCCCCTACCCCAAAGAGAGGTGCCTCCTCACACTGCCCTACAGGGGCCTGGGTAACAACCCCAGGCCAGTCCCAGGTCAGTTCACCTGGGGAGCTTGGGCTGCTGCAACAAACTGCTGTGTAAGCCTTTGGGTGGCAGAGATGCGAGACGGCATCAGAAGAGGGAGGGAGGGAGGGAAGAAAAGAGGGACAGAGGCCCATGTTGCCTGTGGCACCCCTGACCCTCATTCAAGGCACCCCAGGGTGCCACGGCCCACTGGTTGAAAACCACTGAACTAGACAACTTTGTAGCCTATTTAGACTTCTTTTGGGGTGTGTGTGGCAGGTGTATTCTACAGCATGTCATTAACACAGGAGTAGTGAAGTTATCGGTTATGTATTCAGTGGTCTGTGTTTGCCTGAGCTTGAGTCTGGACTAAGGGTTCAGAGCCTTTATCCATACACTATTCTGCTTTATTAGTTGTTCCATGATGTTTCCCCAGTATTAATGCATTATTGCTGTCTGGAGGGGCAGTCTTGCACTATAGCACAATAAAAGCAGGACATCTCCTCCACCCCAGAAACGTTTGCGGTATAAAAAGCAGGAAGTTTTTGCACTGACTGGAAACAAAACAGAAACTTTTGCAGGCACAAATAATACTGAAAGTGGAATTGAGTATAAAAACCTTGATGTCATCATGAGCACAAATCATCAGGAATGCACAAGAAAAAAAGGATGTCTGGAAGGGGCCCTTGGACCCTAAATTTAAATGGTCTTATAGGGGCCCCCTTTAGATGTCTAAATGCATGACTTTGGTTGTGAAGCACACAATTCCTAATTCTATTCCTTCCACCGTCATTCCATGCTTTTCAACTGTTTCTACATGCCTGTTGTGTTAGAGCACCCAACAAACAAACAAATCAGTTGGCCGTTTTAGATTTTCTTTCTTTTTTATATAAAAACCCAACAACTCTTGAGCATGCACCATTTCACATTTTAAACTCACTTAAATCATAGCAACATCATAAACAGGGGGCAAGTGGGGGTGGGTTGCTTCTGCTGCCTGATGCAAAACACATGTATTTGGGAACTGGGACCATTTTCTTGTAGAAGAGGATAGTAGATGTTTAAAGTCAAAATAATAAAATGAGCACCTGTAATCGGCGTTTGAAATTCACCAGGTGCATTTTGCACCTTGCTATCAGCCACTTGCGACCGAGTGAAGAAGCCTGGGCACCAGGATGGTGGTTGACATCAAAACTTGTTCTGTCACTGAACCCCAACCATTCCCCATTACAGTGGACCCTCAGGTTACGTTACCTTTGGGTAACGTAACTTTCGAGTTGCGAACGCGGCAAACCCAGAAGTGTATACTTCCAGATTTCACCATGCGTGTGCGCAGAAGCGCTCTATCATGCTGCGTGCGTGCGCAGAAGCGGCACCTCATGTTGCAGACTTTTCAGGGTACGTACATACCCCGGAATGAATTAAGTTTGTATCTGGAGGGTCCACTATACTCTGCAATGTCATAAGACTCTGCCCAGAACACTCTGTGATGTCAGAGAAGTTCAGCCAATACCTGTGAGGGATCCTGTCTTTTGTTTTGTCAGCACTGTACTCTCTCCTGTTCTTCCCTTGGTATGGTTGTGCGCTTTCTCTTTCTCTCTCTCATTTTACCTATACATAGGCAACAAGGTACCACCTGTTGTTTCCTCCCCCACCATTTTATCCGCACAACAACCCTTCGAACCAGGTGAAGTCGAATAACGCCATTGTGTTACAGGACAGCAACGATGGTATTGCTTAAATGTGACTTGAATATGCTTGTAGACCTTGAGAAAGATGGCGTGGTCCTTGCTCCCCAGCTGAACCAGTATTTGAAAACAGGCCTTGTGGCATTTGGAAGATTCGCTTGTGGTCTCCTGTGTGCATCTAAAAAAACCCTAAAAACTGAACAAATTAAGAGGCATGCATGCAAGCATTCCTGGTCCCTTCCCTCCCTAACAACAGGAAAGGGAGGGCGTCTCCAGACCACGAAGGGAGAGCCAATTAGGCATCTTTCCAAGATTCAGAGAGGGAGACAATTATCTGATTTTCTAGAACAACAACAATTAATCCTTTTACCCACCATCCTTATGTGGAGCTCATTTCAGTCATCATGAGCCACTGTGGTGTGGGGGTGTGCAACTGACAGACCCACTTGTTCTGCAGCCCTCTTAATGGAAAACTACGTGGACCAATAGTATGAGGTGATAAAATTAAGGTTCCTCTGCTGCTGTGCAAATAATCACCCCACATTATAAAGTAGGCATTGCCAGCTGTGTGACTGTTACTGGCCTGTTAACTCAATTCCTGTTCAAGATTACAGATAATTGCAACTCAGGGCATCACGCATGGAGGAAAACATCCTAACCGGCAAATCACAATAATATTTCAATCCAGTTAAAAGGTTGCTCAGACAGAGAACGTGAAAAGAACACACAGCATCACTGAAACCTTTCCCAACCTGGAGCTCTCGGGATCTCAGACTACAACTCCCATGAGCATGGCCAGTGGTCATGAATGATGGGAGTGGTAGTCCTAAACATGTGGAGGGCACCAGGTTGGGGATGCTTTGATAAGGTGTTTTGATAAAGTGAGATGGTATTGTACAGTTCTGCAGTATCCTGTTGTTAGAATGGGATTAGGAACGCTGCTTATTTGGCACTACAGAACGAGAAATTGGGCTTTAAATGGGTCAAGTAATCTGATCCTTAAACACATTCTTGAAAAGTTTCCAGTTCCTTCCAGCTCGTTGTATGATTTCAGAGTTTAGATTCCATGTCCCTGAATGTTGATATTTTTGAAACTGTGAAATTTTTCAGTTATGATCAACAAAACGAAAAGTCGCTCACCAAAGATAAGAGTCGAGTTGGCAAAAAGTGCAGGAGTTTCAAAAGAGGAGATGCATTAGTCAGCGTTTCCCATCCCACTCCGAACAGAAAGTCCTCACAGAACTTGACAAAGGGCGTTTTGTCCTGGCCTGCATCCATCTCCCTACACACAGGAACTCCAAACGGCTCCAGTAGGAGGTTCTCTTGGTTGCTACTATAGAAGGAACTCAAAATCCCAAAGAGATAAGAAACAGTAACGTCTCTGCCAAGCTAGGTAGTTCCAGAAAGCTAAGTGTGGTAGCTGTATGGGTGCAAGAAGACAGAAAGCGCCGTGGCTTGCTGTGGTGTGCTGCATTGGTTTTAGCTGTCAGTATAAAGTGTGCTGAAGCAAAAAGGAAAAAATAACCTCAGGCCACAGCTCAGTGGGAGAGTAGATGATTTGCAAGTAGAAGGTCCTTGGTTCCAGTGTTTGAAATTAGCCAGGTGCCAGGCGCGTTTTGCACCTGGTTATGGGCCACTTGCAACCAGGTGGAGATGCCCAGGTGCCAGGATGGTGCTTGACCTCTCCACCATCTGGGGATCATTGGATCTTGACTGTTTTTGTGCACTAATACGGCATCCTATAGATTCTATCAGTTACCTATATTTCATCTGCACGAACTGAATCAATTTCAGGAAGCAAAATGCTTTTCCTGTGCAGCCTAAGCAGGAACAGCAAACAACAGTAAAGCGAATTGTTGTCTCTTGCCTTCGCTTGCCCCACCCCACTGCCCTGATCGCAGTTGTGAATAATATTCTTACGTTATGAATGGTCCGTGTCGCCATTAAGAAAATGAAGTCTGAATAAAGGTAAAGGGACCCCTGACCATTAGGTCCAGTCGTGACCGGCTCTGGGGTTGCGGCGCTCATCTCGCTTTACTGGCCGAGGGAGCCGGCGTACAGCTTCCGGGTCATGTGGCCAGCATGACTAAGCCGCTTCTGGCAAACCAGAGCAGTGCACAGAAACGCCGTTTACCTTCCCGCCGGAGCGGTACCTATTTATCTACTTGCACTGCATGCTTTCGAACTCTAGGTTGGCAGGTCTGAATAGGCCAATATATATGTGGACTGTCCCTGGATCTTTTCTTCTTTAAGTTCTCAGAGTTCTTAACCTAGCTCAAGGTTGTCATCTGAACTAGCCAAATAATCAATCCAAAATCAGACTTGGGAGCAGTATTGCCCCCAAATGGCAACTAGATGTTCCATTTTGGTTTAAGGAGTCATTTGGCACCTAGCTTATTTATCTGAGTTTCTTAAATGGCTTGGTTCTGTCCCCAGGATCTCCAGTTAGAGAAAGTCCTCCCTCCCCGTCTGACACTCTGGAGAGCCATTGCCAGTTTGTGTGGATACAATACTGAGCAAAAGGGACCAGTGGCCTGACTCACCTTCTGATGCTTCTAACCTGGCCCTGCAAATGGAATGCAGGCATCCTGGGTCTGCCCATTTGCTTTCTCCCAATATTTGAGAAGCAGGAGCTATGTTGCAACAGTGCAGCCAGTGTGGTGTAGTGGTTAAGAGCGGTGGACTCGTAATCTGAGGAACCAGGTTCGCATCCCCGCTCCTCCACATGCAGCTGCTGGGTGACCTTGCGCCAGTCACATTTCTCTGAAGTCTCTCAGCCCCACTCACCTCACAGAGTGTTTGTTGTGGGGGAGGAAGGGAAAGGAGAATGTTATCCGCTTTGAGACTCCTTCGGGTAGTGATAAAGCGGGATATCAAATCCAAACTCTTCTTCTTCTTCCCTGGATGAATCCCCGCTAACATTTCAAGGTGTGGTACAGTAACACAAGGAACACCATCATCTGCTTGCTCCTCTGTGCAAGTTTCAAAAGTGGCTACAGGATTAGCGCAAATGATCAAATCAGTAGAGCCTGGAGCTGATTCAGACAGCTCTGGGTGCAACTAAGGGTGTATCCTTCAGGGGACTGGAAAATGGCATGTCTCCCACCTATGTTCTGACATTTATTCAGTCAACGAAAAGCCAAATCGTTGATCAGAGGATCTAGAATGCTTCCTCTACAAAATCTGCAGGAAGGATCAGGTTTCATGGACAGCAGGTTATATAACTTACAATCCTAAGCATTTTTACTTCTGCAAAAGTCCCATTCAAATCAACTTGGCAAGCAGATATTATTAGATGTAGATTTCTAGTGTGTCAGGATTATTACCCCATGTTTGTGCCTTGTCTGTTTCCCTTTCATTTACCCTAGCATAGGTAAGGTAAAAGTGCCCCTTCTCCACCTGTGATTGAAAATTATCCTACATCATTATATAAAAAGCATTGCAACCTCTGAAGAGCCCACAGCACTACAAAGCCTTCTTAACTGTTCAACTACTGGGCACTGAGTGAAAGCAATTGAAATGCATTTGGAGCGTTTAAATCCTGGGCAATAAGGCATCAGGTTTATTATAGGCCAGGTCTATAAATTAAGACTGCAAGCTCTCTAATTCTTTAATGAAGATAAATGCTTTCGAGATTAATATGAGAATCAGCTCTGAGTGCTGCTCTCAGTGACTTCTCCAGATGACACTATAAATCACACATAGAAACACCCATGTGCATCTAAGACTCAGAGGGAGCTGCTTTGGCATTGAGCAAAAAGTAGTAGAGTGGTACCTCGGGTTAAGTACTTAATTCGTTCCGGAGGTCCGTACTTAACCTGAAACTGTTCTTAACCTGAAGCACCTCTTTAGCTAATGGGGCCTCCTGCTGCTGCCACGCCGCCGGAGCACAATTTCTGTTCTCATCCTGAAGCAAAGTTCTTAACCTGAAGCGCTTTTTCTGGGTTAGCGGAGTCTGTAACCTGAAGCGTATGTAACCTGAAGCATATGTAACCCGAGGTACCACTGTACTGCGAAGTCAGAGTACAATTATGCCAGGATGGATTATTGCAGAGTTACCAGTTTGATTCAAAATGCTTTTGCATAGCAGGAAGTGGGGAACCAATGGCTCTTCAGGTCTGGACTCCAATGCCCATCAGCTCCATTCAGCATAGCCAATAGTCAGGGATGATGGAATTTGTAGTCCAGGGCCACTGTGTAGCATTAGCAATTGGCTGGACAGCGTCGCCTGCAAGCATCTGACCAAAAAAGTTGGGTGTGTGATGTGGTGGTTCTGTATCCTCTGAGAAATAGACCCTAGGATTAGCTAAAGGGAGTTTTGGATTTGAAGTTCTGTTTTGTGTGTGATTTCTTTCATGCCTCACCTTCCTCTTTAGGCAAAAGAGGGATATACATACACAAGGTGAGAGTCAGAAAGAATGCTTCATCGCAAGAAGAAATCTCAGTGTTCAAACTGTAATTCAGCCATGTGGCTTTTGCTAAATGATGAAACACATATTCCTAAGAAACAAGAGGTTAACTAGCTGTTCCCTTCTGCAGATGTCGACTCATAAGTATCCCCTCCATGGTGCTTATTTCCAGGTAAATGTGCATAGGATTTCAGCCTATGTTGGAACTTTTGAACTATAAGATAATGGACAGAAGTGTTGAGATAGCAAGAAAGGGGCCATCAATATCAGCACTAAAGCATGTAGTATCAGCAGAAACATCAGTTGCACTTTATTCTTGTTCAGGCTGTGTAGCAAGTTTAATTTCTCTGTGTTGTTGCACATGCATACTTTTAAGTTTTACGTGCACAAAAACATTCAGTGCAGTTCTCCTAGAACAGCGGTTCTCAACCGCTGTGGGTCCTCACATGTTGTTGGACTACAACTCCCATCATCCCTGAGCTCTGACCTTGCTAGCTAGGGGTGATGGGAGTTGTAGTTCAACAACATCTGGGTACCCACAGGTTGAGAAAGGCTGTCCTAGAAGCAGTTGGCTGCCGTTTTTCAGCTGTCTTTCAAAAACACAGAATTGCCATGGCCCCAGACCTGGAATCTACGGAAGCAGAGTCCTCTAATGATGTGAGCCTCAAGGAGATGGATCCATTCCTTGGTCCATGTCATGCAGAGCTGCTGTCACCAGAGCCCACACCTCCTCCCCTAAACCTTCAAGAGACCCTCTGTCATCAGGCTCTGAGGTTGACCCACAGATGACTTAGAGGATCAGGAGAGCCCCAAGATGTCCCCAGAACTTGAAACTTGGGACCTAGAAGAAGCCAATGGCTGCAGAGGAAGGCCGTGGGACTTTTAACCAGTCAGATTCAGGGGGCTGGGTCTCTAGTTAATGAATACCTAACACAGGCAATAAGGATCTGCCGCTATTCCAGGACACGGATGAGACACTTGTATGCTTCGCCTTAGCTGCAGGATCGCTAACTATGGTCCTGAAATCCACATCTAGGCTCTTCTCCCAAGGGGCTGATCCTGCTTCACCTCACCTTCCTGTCTGCTTGCAACCATATGAATACTGACCTTTCCCCTTTTGGAGGGGTCATAACCTCTTTGTGGTGGTAGGCATCCCCATGGATCAGGACAAAAACAATCCTTGGCCCAGCTCTCCAAAACAGTAGGGAAACCTGTGTCTGGACTGTACCATCTGAGACAGCAGGTGGGGGTTCAAACTATTGAATGCTTCCCCTTATCAAAAATAAAAAGATCCCCCCCACACAGAAAAATAGGTGATGAAAAGAATAGTTCTACTCTAACATTCTCCCTTGGGGGCTAATTTTCTATAGGAATGTTTATTATAGAAGGTTTCTACAATGTAGGGATGGAGAATCTGTGGACCTCTAACACCCATTAGCCCTAGCCAGCATGGCCAATGGTCAGGGATGATGAGGGCTGAGGGTACCACAAAATCTAGGGGGCTGCATGCTTCCCATTCCTGCTATAATTGAAGCCTCCACCTCTGGTCTGAATGAGTACAGTCTAGAAAGGCCTATCACCTCATCTGCTACTTGTGAGACAAAGACTTTAATTGTGCCTCCTTTGTACCATATTGTGTGGAGTCATAATTTTGGGTCATACTTGATCCTCTGCCCATCTAGTTCAAGACCAAAAAAATTCCACATGATTCACCGAGCCAGGATCTGTTCCCAAAGAGCCGTCCTGAAGTCATTTTGGGCATTGGGCCAAACCCTTAAGAGGTGATGGCTTTGCAGATCATTTGAAGCTCATCAGCACAGTGCCAAAATACTTTGGGAGAAATGGCTAACCTTGCAGCTACGTCTTCAAACAAATTAGATGTGTATAGGCTTGTAGCCCGAGCTTCAAAACCCCAGGATTTTGTTTTATTTTGATCTGGCTACCATCCTCATCCCTTGCCTGTCTCTCTTCTGAGAACAATTCTGCAACCAAGGCTGTTTTCATCCTGAAGACTCACCCAAGTGCCATTCCCTTGGGATGCCGGTGGGCAGAAGATGAATGAATTAATTTTCTTCTTATCCAGGAACGCAGGCCATATGGACCTCCTGAAGTCTGACGTGTACTTGCATCTCCAAAGGCAAAAATACTTAATACTTCCTTGCTGTCTGGACAGCTTTTCTTTATTTCCACTGATGAAGGCTAATTAGAAAAACACAGAATTCAAAGAGACCATTTTAGAATCTGCAGCTAAATTGCTTCCCTCCCAATTCCCTGCCTCAAGCTCATTATCTTATTTCCCCTTAATTTGTTTAGGAAATGTTAGGTTTGCTGGTGCTTCTGTTTGCCCAGTGGGGGAGAGCGTTGATCTCTTTTTGTGTAAGTTCCTGAAGTCAGGGGAGTCAGCAAGGAGGCATCACCGAAGTTCCTGCGTATGTAGAAGTCTCTGACGTCTGCATCGCTAGATCGTGTCTTCCTGCAGGCCTGAACAATGTGTCCCTGCACAACTTAGGACCAGGGTACCTCAGGGATGACCTGAATCCTTAAATCCCAGCTCGATCACTGAGATCATCTGCAGATGTGTCACTGGTCGTTCCCTTCTTTGGTGAGCCTCGTTTGACAACAACAAGAAGCAGTCTTTGGTGTCATCAGCTCAGTCCTGTATAATACTCTGCCAACAGAGTTTCAGCAGGCAACTTCTGTGCCAGCTTTTAAATGCCTGCTGGAAACTTTCACATTTTGCTGGGCAGGTGCAGGCAATTAAGGACACTTCCTTCCACAATCGTTAATTGATGACTGCTTTTAACTCTTTTATGGCCTTACTGTATGGTTTTATTGCTGTCAGCCACTTTGATAAATCGCTGTTGTTGTGACACAGTTGTACGTACATATTTAAATAAATAAACAAATAACTTCTAACAAGCCAAATTCTTATACATTTTGCCTCATGTCTCAAGTCCTACAAATGCTGGAAATGTACTCTCTCTTTTTAAAGAAGCTGAGAATCTGAGGACCCTGATTCATTCAGGGGAGAACAACACTTGCTGAAGCTCTCGTAGTATCTGATGGGTGAAGTCCTAGTTCTAGACTTCCTGTATCAAACAGAAAGTTGATTTAGGCTCCCCCCAACATTATTGATTCCATGATATGGAAACAACAATTTGAAAGGGGCTTTGTTTGCTTGGTTTGAAATACCGCCCTTAGCAAGGAGTAACTTGTTTATAGAAAAGAAATTGAAAGTAAGTAGAGATTTTCAGAAATCCAAATGGGGTGGGAACAAATGGGAACAGATCTGAAAACAAGAGTCTTGGACCATCCACCCCCATATTCCCTGGCCCAGTTCACACAACCCAGACCACGGTTCTGAGAACAGATGCAGTGCAGCAAAGGTACCCGTGGATTCACAGAGACCGTGCGGAGACAGAAGTGCAGAGAACAATTAGGTTTGTGTAGCCTGTGCTGCTGAATCCTCTAATGAATTGATTCTTTTCTCCCAGGGGAGTACAGGAACTACAGAAGCCAGAGACCCGTGCTTTCCCGTAACTTTTGGCAGAGCTTTACCAAACCATTCTTCAAAGAGGAAAGCAAAAATAAGAGGGGAGGGGGAGAAATAAATCATCCTCCATTTTCTGCGCAGTTCACTTCGCGGTCTTTTGAACGATAGCATGGAATAGGATTGTTGTCCTTTGAGAAAAGGTTAGACGGCTCTTTCTGCTGTGTCTGGCAGTTTGTTTCCCATTGAATTGCAGTGCAGGTGGGCAGTTGTGACCTTTCAATTCAAGCACTTTGCTTAAATGTGCACCGAGCGCAGATTTTTGCACATGATAATAGCTTCTGGTGCATCTGCATTTTCAAGTGATGTCCTTGACCGGCTAATGTTCTGCGATGGGGATTTTCAGGAAAATGTTGAACTGGGTTCCACCCCTATTCTTATCTGGGAACTTTGCTTCAGGAATTTTTCTGATGCCCTCCTAGAGAGTGATCTAATGTTTGCTTTAGCCTTGCTTAGCAAGCAAAGCTAGAAACTCAAATCTGCCATTCTTGCCGAATACTGTATTTGCAATTGGCATCCATTCATATTTGCTAATGAGCTTGTGAAACAGAAGAGGGGGGGATCCCCCCCCCACATTGCTTCTAATGGTGTCCGGAGTTTGGATTTCAACACTAGTCCTGGAATCATCAGAGACTTTTGAAATTGTGAATATGAACATAAGAGGTATTTGTAACCCAGCTGAATTCTACAAGCAAAGGAATGCAATGCTGCAGCTTTAAAAAATGCTTCGTACGTAAGCTGAGTGCAGATCTCTGTAATACAGTGGTACCTCGGGTTACATATGCTTCAGGTTACATACGCTTCAGGTTATAGACTCCGCTAACCCAGAAATAGTGCTTCAGGTTAAGAACTTTGCTTCAGGATGAGAACAGAAAACGTGCTCTGGTGGCGCAGCAGCAGCAGGAGGCCCCATTAGCTAAAGTGGTGCTTCAGGTTAAGAACAGTTTCAGGCTAAGAATGGACCTCTAGAACGAATTAAGTACTTAACCTGAGGTACCACTGTATTCATTTAGTATCCTGCTTATGCTACTGATGATGTAATACAAGGTGTCCAATGCCCCCCCCAAAAAAAAACACCTGTTGGAGCCTTGGAAGGGCAGTGACTAATGCTCTGCTTTTCTAGGGCATAGTACCAGACTGGAGCTAATTTATATGTACGTTCCTCAGGGCTACTGGATTTAGGCACTACCATAATGGCTTGGTAGTGCCTGCCAACCTAGCAGTTCGAAAGCACCTTCGGGTGCAAGTAGATAAATAGGGACCGCTTACCAGCGGGAAGGTAAACAGCGTTTCCGTGTGCGGCTCTGGCTCGCCAGAGCAGCGATGTCACGCTGGCCACGTGACCCGGAAGTGTCTCCGGACAGCGCTGGCCCCCGGCCTCTTAAGTGAGATGGGCGCACAACCCCAGAGTCTGTCAAGACTGGCCCGTACGGGCAGGGGTACCTTTACCTTTACCTTTTATAATGGCTTGGGAAGAAGCCACAGGTGAGCAGTAGATGTGAAGTTGCCTTATTCTGAGTCAGATAATTGGCTCATCTAGATCAAAGTTGTCTATACTGGCTGGCATAAGCTCTCCAGGGGTTTTGATGGGAGATTTTCCCAGCTGTAACTGGAGATAGCAGATACGGAATCTTGTATGAAAAGCATCCATTCCATCATGGAGCTGATATAAATTGGGCCCCCAAGAGCTGCTGGAAAAGACAGACAGGCGTCTCCTCAGTTGGGACTGATAGGTAGGTTGGGTAGCTGGGGTCCATAACCAGCCCATTTCAGAATGAGGCAGGTCCCATTCAGACAGGTCTGGAGAGCAAGGTTTTGAATTCTAAGGAGCAATTCTCCTATTAGGACAGATCAGACTTGGGAAGCCCTGGCCTGATAACTCTTAAGTCCCCAACAGAATTTCCAAGGTTGGAAAAAGCACTTGATGCACTCCCTTATAACAAGGGTGGTCAGTGTTGAACTTCAATTTCCATCAGGCTGCCTCGGTCAGGAATGAGGGGAGTTGTATTCCAGCAATATCTGGGGCACTGGGTTGCCTTGTGAGGTTCTCAACAAATCAGAGAGCCAGCCTTGGAAACCAATCACTGCCTTGGGAAGTTCAGTGGAGAGGCTAGGGAAGAGCTGATGCTACCAAGGACCTCCTGATTTGATGACTAGCAACAGGTGCTTCTAGGTTTCATGGGCCAGGCCGTCACATCAGTGCGAATTTCTGTGACCTCCTTGAACAGAGGAGGAAAACGGGTCTTTTCACTTTTTAAGTTACGTGGAACAAAATAACCATTTCACCCTGCCTCCCTTTGCTGTCTTTCAGGACGATGATTCCTATCACTGAATTCCGCCAGTTCTCTGAGCAGCAGCCAGCCTTCCGGGTGCTGAAGCCGTGGTGGGATGTCTTTACAGACTACCTTTCCGTTGCCATGTTGATGATTGGCGTCTTTGGTTGCACGCTGCAGGTAAACAAACCGGAATGCAATCTGATGCTGCCAAGGTAGGGCTGGAAAACTGTTCCCAAGTGCTAGCAGAGTTGGTCAGAGTGGAAGACAGATAGTCACAATTTCTATTATTATTATTATTATTATTAATACTACTACTACTACTACAGTCGTACCTTGGTTGACGAACACCTTGCGACTCGAACGTTTTGGCTCCCGAACACCGCAAACCCGGAAGTGAGTGTTCTGGTTTGTGAATGTTCTTTGGAACCAGAACATCTGACAGGGCTTCTGTGGCTTCCGATTGGCTGCAGGAGCTTCCTGCAGCCAATCGGAAGCAGCACCTTGATTTCCGAATGTTTTGAAAGTCGAACGGACTTCCGGAATGGATTCCGTTCAACTTCCGAGGTACGACTGTACTACTAATCCTTGGCTAAATAATACAGGAGAGAAACTACTAAATGGAACCCTTTCCATTTTTTTTAAAAAGTGCTTATAGGTTAGAATCTAATCAATGAACAGAGTCCACATGGACATTCTTTTAAAAGAACTGCCCACAGTTCTTTTGGCTCCCTGCTGCTAAAATTCACTCCACTTAAAAGTTCTCAAAGTGCACCTGAAAGTTGCAAAACAAAACCTCAGAATTTGTCATTTCCCCATCAAGTCAAAACGCAAACAATTAAGAAGCTTTGAGCCTGATCCATTTTCTTGCTTGGCAAAACCAAGTTTATCCTCCCCTCCCTTCACTTTTGTGTGTGATACTTTCTTAAATAGCTTGAATTCTTTGAAGGGAAAAGCAGCACCCATTTCTGGCTCTCTCCCTTCCCCTTGGTTCTGCTTAGAGATGACATGGAAGTGTTTGTTTTATTTAATGCCCCCTAATTAATAAATGTTCCCGAAAGGCAAAATAACGGAAAGTCTTAATGGCTTGCCTGTTAACTAATAACTCATATTAATTCCACAAGGTTTAGCTGGAAGTTTAAACAACATCAGACTGTCCGGACTTGTTTAGGGTGGTCTCTACAACAGTGTCAAGAGTTTTGTAACATTCTGTTGGACTAGAATTATGAGGAAGCCCCCCTTGAACTAGGAAAACTGTACCTAAGGAAGTTGAGAGATGTTCTTTTGAAACATATTAGGCATTACAAAACCAATCCATTCCCCTTGGGGGCAACAGCTTGAGGTTTATATTTCTTTTTGCATCTCTCCGTCTTTTCTGGGTTGGATCCACACGGACAGCACAATCCTAACCATGTCTGCTCAGAGAAGTCCTATTGAATTCAAAAAGGCTTAATCCCAGTTAAATGGGATTGCAAATTAGCCAGGTCCCATCTGCACTGCCCATCATACCACCTTCAGCAGTCATTGCTTCTTCCAAAGAATCCTGGGAACTGTAGTTTTTATTGATCCTGAGAGTTGTTAGACCCCAATTGCCCCTCAAGGAGCTACAATTCCCAGGGTTCCTTGGGAAGAGTGAGTGGCTGTTAAACCACTCTGGTAATTGCAGCTCTGTGAGGGTAATAGGCCTCTCCTAACAACGTAGAACCTTAGAGTTGGAAGGGACCAAATGGTCATCTAGCCCAACCCCTTGCAATGCAGGAATCTCAGCTAAAGCATCCATGACAGATGGCCATTGACCCTTAACAAACTATAGTTAAAGGATAATGGGGGGGGAGCCATGTTTAAAGTGGCATGAAGCTGCTTTGAATGTGTAGTGCAGAAGGGGACTCAAAAGTCAGTGATTTCAATGGGTCTGATCTGATATACCAGTAAGTACAGTGGTACCTCAGGTTACATATGCTTCAGGTTACGTACGCTTCAGGTTACAGACTCTGCTAACCCAGAAATAGTGCTTCAGGTTAAGAACTTTGCTTCAGGGTGAGAACAGAAATCGTGCAGCAGTGGTGCAGCAGCAGCGGGAGGCCCCATTAGCTAAAGTGTTGCTTCAGGTTAAGAACAGTTTCAGGTTAAGAACGGACCTCCAGAACGAATTAAGTACTTAACCCAAGGTACCACTTTTTACTAAGTCTGGATCCAGCCCTGTAATGCCTGTGGTTATCTTACAGTTAATTAAATTAGAGACTGTGCTTAATATTAGCAAATATAATAATAATAATAATAATTTTATTTATACCACACCCTTCCCAGTTCAAAAACTGGGCTCAGGGCGGCTAACAACAAATTTAAAACATGTAATTGTAAAAGCAGCATAAAATACAGTATAAAAATGTGAATAACAATAAAATTCAAAATTCAGAAATCAGTTTAGGGGAAATAACCATTAGATAATCACCAGGGCTAGCTGGTTGAATTGGTCCTACTTGGGCCAGCGAGGAGGCCAGGGGAGAATTAGCTGTTGGGTCTCAGAGTGGGTAATCTTCATAAAAGGGGAAGGGGAGGGAAGAGAAGGGAAGGGAAATAAAAGATCAAGCTGAATTCAAATTAAAGGCCAGGCGGAATAGCTCTGTCTTACAGGCCCGATGGAAGGAGGTTAAATCCTGAAGGGCTCTAGTCTCTTGGGACAGAGCATTCCACCAGGTCGGAGCCATCACTGAAAAGGCCCTGGACCTGGTGGAGGATAGTCTGACTTCCTTAGGGCCCGGAACCTCTAAACTATGGTTATTCATGGACCTTAAGGTCCTCTGCAGGGCATACCAAGAGAGGAGGTCCCGTAAATATTAGCACATGATTTCCCCCCCCCCAACAAAATAATGGGAATGGTGGTTTCACCCTCACAGCGCTGCAATTCCCAGCAACCTTAACAAACTACAGTTCCCAGTTTCTTTGGGGGAAGCTATGCGCTGTAAATGTGCACTGAATGTGCTTTAAATGTACGTTGCGCATCTGCCCTCAGGAACAAACTCAGCTGTTTTCAGGTTGCCCATTTTGACCTCGTGGCGTGGCTGCATGCCTCTTTCTTGGCTCTGGCAGTTCCTTCTTTTTGCACTACCAAATCCTTAAACTATTGCATGAATATACTGAAAATGGATCTTGTTTGGCTATAGAATCCACCAGCCAGTTCTTTTTTGCTGAAGTAAGCACACTCAGAATGTGCAAAGCGAGCGCAGCTCCGGGAAATGGCATGTGAGAATGCAAATATTTGCATTCCTGCCTATTGCTATTTTATAAATGCTCTTTCTAGATAGCAAGCTGTGCCTTCAACCGAAGCCAATGAGGATTTTTCCCTCCTGGCATGAATCTGTGATCGCTCAAGTAATGCCAGTAGCCGAGACCAATCCATCATCTGCAGTGTCACTGTTATTGATAACAGTGCTAAATATTTAATTTAGAGGGTAGAATCCTGCAAGGTGTCTGGTTCCCTGTCAGACACATGACAGTTGAAAGCACACGAGGAGCCTTGAGCACTCCGTAATGGTACATTACAGCCGCATTTTTGGGTTGCGCAGTCCTCGGAAACAGCGCCAGACTAATTGTACCGGGGATGGAAAAAGAAATTTGTCATCCGCAGAACTGTGGTCGTATATAAGCACTGATGCGATGAGTCATTTCTCCACTGTGTTCTGAAGGGAAGTAGATGCTTCTCCACATGTGTGGACTTTTTCCTTGGCAAAGCCTTCTCATCTGTCTTGCGCATATTCGCCTTGAAAGGGCTGTGAGCATCCACTCTGTGTGGCAGTGGACAGAACAATTACCACCAGCAGCACAGTAGTGGCAGTGGCATAACATGGGTTGCCAGCTCCCGGATTACAGTGTTGCACTAAGACCTGGGAGGTTGTGGTTCTGGTCCCCACTCAGCCATGAAGCTCACAGGGTGACCATGGACCAGTCACTGTCTCTCAGCCTAACCTACTTCACAGAGTGGTTGTGAGGGTAAAATGGAGAGGGGGAGGACCATGTACCAGTGCCAGCCAGGGTAGCTTTGGGTGCTGATTTATTTATTTGATGCATTTATCTCCCACCAGACCTCCAAGCAGCTCAGGTACATGGTCCTCCCCCTCTCCATTTTCTCAAGCATGGGTCCCTGGCTGTTGTTGGACTACAACTCCTAACATCCCTGACCACTGGTCCTGCTAGCTGAGGATAATGGGAGTTGTAGTCCAACAACAGCCATGAGAAACACTATTCTTGACCACAGTGCCACGCTGGCTCTCATATAACCTGAAAGAAGTGGGGATCCTCTAAATCTGCTACAAAAATCTTGGGGAGCAGACTGAAAATATATTATTTGTAAATGTGCAATCTAAAGAAGCACAGTACTGTGAGTTTCTGTGTTCATTCCCACGGCTGCTTGATTCTAGTATCAACAAGTAAGGGACATGTCATTGGTCAAAATATTACGATAGCACTACAGGCCATAAATATGTGGTGTAGACCATTCCCTTATTCTTTGAGATCAAGCAGATTGCGTGCTTTTACTTGAAAGAAAAATGGTACAATTTTTAAAATACTTTTTTTGTTTGTGTGCATTGCAGGTTATGCAGGATAAGATCATATGCCTTCCAAAAAGGGTGCAGCATCCGCAGACCAATTCTCACCTTCCCAATGTGTCAAATCTAGACTCTGACGCGACTCCCTTTCTTCCACCCAAGCCATCCACACCTCCTGCTACTGTTGAAATGAAGGGCCTCAAGACTGACTTGGACCTCCAGCAGTACAGCTTCATCAACCAAATGTGCTACGAGCGTGCCCTGCATTGGTACGCAAAATACTTCCCTTACCTTGTCCTCATCCACACTCTGGTGTTCATGCTGTGTAGCAACTTCTGGTTCAAATTCCCCGGGTCGAGTTCCAAAATCGAACATTTTATTTCCATCCTGGGGAAGTGCTTTGACTCTCCTTGGACCACGAGGGCTTTATCAGAGGTCTCTGGAGAAGACTCGGAAGAGAAGGACAACAGGAAGAACAACATCAGCAGGTCAAACACAGTCCAACCTAGCGCAGAGGGGACTTTGGTCCAGGCTCAGTCTCTGAGATCCATACCTGAGAAGTTCATTGTGGATAAAGGGACCCCGGGAGCTCTGGATAAAAAGGAAGGAGAACAGGCCAAAGCGTTGTTTGAGAAAGTGAAGAAGTTCCGGCTTCATGTTGAAGAAGGGGACCTGCTCTACGCGATGTACGTTCGTCAAACGGTGCTGAAGGTGATTAAATTTCTTATCATCATTGCCTACAACAGTGCCCTTGTGTCAAAGGTTCAGTTCACTGTAGACTGCGATGTTGACATCCAGGACATGACCGGTTATAAGAATTTTTCTTGCAACCATACGATGGCGCATCTGTTTTCTAAGCTTTCCTTCTGCTATTTGTGCTTTGTAAGCATCTATGGATTTACATGCCTTTACACTTTGTATTGGCTATTTTACCGCTCGCTCAAAGAATACTCTTTTGAGTATGTCCGGCAAGAGACTGGCATCGATGACATCCCAGATGTCCGCAATGACTTTGCGTTTATGCTACACATGATAGACCAGTATGACCCACTTTATTCCAAGAGGTTTGCTGTGTTCCTTTCCGAGGTCAGCGAAAACAAACTGAAACAGCTTAATCTGAACAACGAGTGGACTGCGGAGAAGTTGAGGCAAAGACTGCAGATGAATGCCCACAACCGTTTGGAACTTCAGCTCTTTATGCTGTCCGGACTTCCCGACACGGTTTTTGAAATAACAGAGGTTCAAGCACTGAAATTCGAAATAATTAACAACGTCATGATACCAGCCACCATTGTGCAGTTGGATAATCTCCAGGAGCTCTCATTGTACCAATGTTCGGCAAAGATTCACAGTGCAGCCTTGGCGTTCCTGAAAGAAAATCTGAAAGTCTTGAATGTCAAATTTGATGACTTCCGAGAGCTGCCACCTTGGATGTATGGGCTCAGAAATTTGGAAGAGTTGAACTTGATTGGTTCTTTGTGCCATGACATTTCTAAAAATATAACTTTGGAGTCTTTTCGGGAGCTCAAGAACCTGAAAGTTCTGTACATTAAAAGCAACCTGTCCAAAATCCCACAGTCTGTGGTTGATGTTTCGAGTCACCTTCTGAAAATGTGCATCCACAATGACGGCACTAAGCTGGTGATGCTCAACAACTTGAAGAAAATGGCCAACTTGACGGAACTAGAGTTGGTGCACTGCGACTTGGAGCGCATTCCCCATGCTGTGTTCAGTCTTGCCAGCCTCCAGGAATTAGACCTGAAGGAAAACAACCTCAAATCAATAGAGGAAATTGTTAGCTTTCAGCACCTTAGGAAACTCATCGTCCTCAAGCTGTGGCACAACAGTATAACCTACATCCCTGAGCACATAAAGAAGCTCTCCAGTCTGGAACGTCTTTCTTTCAGCCACAACAAGATAGAGGTCCTCCCATCCCACCTCTTCCTCTGCAACAAAATTAGATACTTAGACTTGTCTTACAACGACATCCGGTTCATTCCCCCAGAAATTGGGGTGCTGCAAAGTTTACAGTATTTCTCAATCACTTGCAACAAAGTGGAGAGTGTGCCGGACGAGCTCTACTTCTGCAAAAAACTCAAGACGCTGAAGATTGGGAAGAACAACTTGTCCGTTCTCTCGCCTAAAATTGGGAATCTGGTATTGCTGACCTACTTGGACATCAAAGGAAATCACCTGGAATTTCTCCCCCATGAACTCGGTGAATGCAGAGCACTGAAAAGGAGCGGCCTGGTGGTCGAAGACACCTTGTTTGAAACCTTGCCCTTAGATGTCAGGGAGCAGATGAAGGCAGAATAAGCTCAACCCTCTTAGATCTTTTACAGCAGGGGTGGGGAAACCTTTGGCCCTCCAGATGTTACAGGATTCCAACTCCCATCATCCCTAGCCAGAATGGGCACAAATGAATACACAACAAAAAGCATGTCTGGAAGGGCCTTAAAACCACATAGTCTGGGGTCTCCAACCCCACTTGAATGTGCTTTACAAAATGATGCCCAGGCTACAACAGCCTTCTGGACCCTTTGGACTCCAACTCCCATCATGCCCAGTCAGCATGGCAAGTGGCCAGGAATGATGGATTTTGTGGTTCAGCAGCAGGGGTTTTTCACCCCTGTTTTACAGAAACTCGTCTCTGTCAAATGCCTTGTACATCACGAGCTAGCCTGAATATGCCTTTAAAGTCTATTTTTTATTATTTTAGTGGTCCCTTTGTATGGACACTTTTGGACTAGGTTGTATATGTATATGTATATATATATTTTATATATAAAAATTTTACTTGGTTTTCCTCACCCAACGGTGTTTGTAACTGTTTGAATTTTTATTTTGTCTTGATACGAATGGGTCTGTGTAGTTCTTATTTTGTATCAGTGAAATCAAGTTGCTTGTCTGCCTTAAAAAGGGGGGGGGGCTCTCCAGAAATAGGGTCAGTATGTTTCAAGGCATTGAATGAAGGTTACCTATATGAAAGTAGATGAATGTACAGTTGCCATAGCAACTCTAAGCCATTTGATTAAGTTTTGTGTACCAGCTTATCCAAGGTTGGGGAACCTGTTGCCCTCCAGGTGTTGCTGAACGACATCTCTCATCATCCCTGACTGATGACTATGTTGTCCGGGATTGATGGGAGTTTGGAGTCAAGCATCATCTAGAGGATCACAGGTTCCCCATCTCTTAAAGCACCAAGTACCCTCTTTCTTCTTCTTTTTTATCCTAGTTGTGGGTAACTGTCATTCCCTGTTCCAGAGGCTTCATTTTAACAATAAAGTAAGTCAATCCTGTTTTGTGGTTGTGGATCGAACCTGTGCCACCATGGCTGGCAAACAGGAGCCTTGTTCCCTTGAAGATTCTAATTTATTAAAATAATGCTTTTGGCTAGGATTCTGCTCTCTGTAGTGGTGCCAAATCTTTGAGTCACCTTTAACATCTTTGGGATTTTCAGCCATGGTCAGAACCCTCTGCTAGAGGTTGTGTTCCAACGAAAGGTTGTACTGTGTATAGTGGAACTTCGGCTTTCAAGCGTCTCGGAAGCCGAACATTTCAGAAGCTGAACACCGAAAACCCAGAAGTAATTGCTTCCGTTTTTGAACGTGTCTCAGAAGTTGAACGGATTCCGAGGCGTGTTTTTCCATTTTCTCAATGAAAGTTGCCAATAGCCCTTTGCTGTTGAATGTTTTGGAAGATGAACAGTCTTCCAGAAAAGATTTCATTTGACAACCAAGGTCCCACTGTACTATGTAAATTTTCTCTCCCATCCTAACTTTTTTTGTAAAAAGTGTTGGTTCTCCCCAGTGTACACCTGAAGATCTTTGCAAGTCACAATCATGTAGCCAATGAATCAGCCGAAGAACGCTTGTGAATTTCCTATTGTGAATGCTGTTTACAATTCTCTAAGGACGGATATAGATGAATATAGACGTAGAATATAGATGTCAAATTGATGCCCACTTAATTGCCGTGGCTTACCCCTCAAAGAATCCTGCAAATTATTGTTAGTGGAGATGTTGAGAACTGTATTAGGGATTTCCCTCGCTTCTTTCATGGAACGACAGTATCTAGGGGTCCCTGAGGAGAGGGAATGATGGTGTTATTGTGAACTGCCTACCATAGAAAGGAGGCAAATACAGTGGTGTCCCACAAGACGAACGCCTCGCAAGACGGAAAACCCGCTAGACAGAAGGGTTTTCCGTTTTGGAGGCGCTTCGCAAAACGAATTTCCCTATGGGCTTGCTTCGCAAGACGAAAATGTCTTGCGAGTTCCTGCGGGGTTTTTTCCCTTCCCCCCCTTTTCCTAAGCCGTTTATCAGCTGATCCGCTGATAAGCCGCTTATCAGCTGATCCGCTAAAAGCCGCTAAACCGCTAATAGCGCTAATCCGCTAAGCTGTCAATGGGCTTGCTTCGCAAGACGAAAAAACCGCTATACGAAGAGCCTCACGGAACGGATTAATTTCGTCTTGCGAGGCACCACTGTACGTAAATTGATTATTATGACATTACCCATCAAACTGTGAGGCAATGTCTGGCTAGAAATGCCCTCATTAGAAAAGTTGTAACCTCTCCAAATGAAGGTTGTGATTGTATTCATGTTTGCCTGGGAGGAAACCACTGAACTCAGCAGAACTCACTTTCACCAAAATATGTCATGCTACAGAGAAAATCTGATTATTTCTGCTTAAACTTTATTGGCATTATAGAGGGGTGGGTGAGTGGAGAACGCAAGATTCAATGTGTTTTTTTGTTGAAGTTAGCTCTCAATCAGATCATAAAACTGGAGGCCTATTTTTAAATAAGTATAAAAACAATTATCTGTAATACACAATCACTGCTGCCCAATCCAGGATGAGGCTCTGATCCAGCCAACTTTCTCCTCCTCTTTGATTTTCATTCAACTCATTTCATCCTTATCTGTAAACAAGTCAGAGGTTGAAGCAAAACACTGCACGTTCTACAGTTCTGAGGTTCAGCAGGTTGTGAGGAAGAAAACATTCATTTCTAAAAGTACAAATCTAATGAAAACCAAAGCACTGTTGCTACTAATAAATGTAAGCCCCTTTAATGTGCCTGCTCCACCAGTGACTTTCTGTAGTCACCTGCTGTAGATTAGAAATCTGAGACTATGGTAAGGCTGGGAGCATTGGGAGAAGAGGCTGTGGCCCTAAACTGTGGTTTGCTCCTACCGCAAGGGCTGGCTTCCAATGGCTGCATATCGCCAATAAAATCTAGCAGTGGTAAAGCTGAAGGGTGCTGCTTATATTCACATTCACACCATACAAACACAACACTCTTATACCACTTGAACTGTCATGGCTTCCCCCAAAGAATCTTGGGAACTGTAGCCCTCCTTAACAAACCATCATTCTCAGAATTCTTTGGGGGATGCCATGACTGTTCAAGTGACCAGTGTTCAAAACTCCCCTTGTTCTAGGCAGATTATGCAACCGGGAATTTCATTAGCGCCAGCAGTTTCTGAGCTCTGGGCGCAGTGCTGCTCCTAAGATTTCCAATTAAAACTGCAGAGTGGAAGGAAAGGAGGACCCTTTTCTGCCTCCCCACTTCCAGCCCCTCACTGATGACTAGAGAAGAGACCCTCTTAAGAATATTAGGGGGGTGGGCAGGGGAAGGACTGCACTGTGTGGGAAATGAACATAATATTTTAGCTGCCGTTCATTCATTTTCAGCTTTGTATTCTTGTTATTAAAAAAGCGCACCTGGACATCCTGTTGTTGCGCCCTCAACCTCGGTTTAAGGTTCCATTTAGCTCCTAGCTTTCATATCTCAGTTTCTAACACTGCAAGTGACACAAGAGTGCTTTGAATGTATGACATAGATGTGACCTGTTTCTTAACCAGAACAAACACAAGTTGCACCAGTGTCTGCGATGTAGGTAATGTGCACTGTATCTACCTGTGAATAAAGGGCTGGTTCACACAAACTTTAGTTGGAGAGAGAGGGGAGAGAGAGAGAAAGAGAGAGAGAGATGCAATTGAAATTATTCAACCCCCATTGCAGATGTGAGACTGGAGAAGCCAGCATAAGTTGCGTTTTCAACTGACTTTGCGGGAACCACTTGAAGCACCTGTTGTGTTGAGCTATTTCCGCTTTCGTTTGATTTGCTTATTGCAAAGTCTGTAAACCTTGATAATAAACCCAATTTGCAATGGGGGTTGAATAATTTCAATTGCACCCACATGCACCCCTACATGTAGGGACATTGGAATAACCACAATTTCTACGACGTTTTCATTAGTATTTTGTTTTGAGATTTGGGCCTGCTATGTTCTTCACATGCTGGGAGGTAAATGCATGTGTTCATTGCACAGACAGTGGTTTGTAGCCAATACTAGTCCTGCTCGGTGTAGGCATTTTCATTAACTTCAATGGGCCAACTCTGAGTGGGGTGGCTTTGGATACAGCCCAGAATCTTGGTCTTGCAGTTGTGTGAACCAGACCCCAAAATTGCTGCAGTCAGTGAAAGCATTCAGTCCAGACTACAGTTCTCTAGTCACTGACTTTGGAGAACTTCCATTAACTTCTCTGGAGTTTCTTCAAAACAAATGATTTAAGGAGTGAGCTTTCTTTATAAGGTCTCTTCCTCATGTATTGAAAGCATTTATTATGGTTAACAGTGTCTTGCATGTATTTTACAGCACATTCTTTTTCTAAACAGAAGTTGCAGATGCTCCTATTAGCGCTAGTTTTTAATGTTTTATAATTGTTTAAAATTATTGGGGATTTTTTTAAAAAATAAAATATATATTGTCGTGTAATGTCATGAAAAAAGCTCAGGTAAATGAATGTTCGACTTCTTATTTATATTTACTCTTTTGGTGTTTGTGCAAATCATGTGCAAAATCATGTTATCGGGATATATTTGAAAAGTTCTTGCTAAGAAAAAGCCATTTTCCTAATTCTTTCCAAGGTCAGGAAGTGATGTCAACAGAGAAATGCCATATGTATTCCATCATTTTGCTTCGTATATTACAAACGTATATCTGCCCATAGTCAACCACATAAACATTACAGCAAATCATGG
Source organism: Podarcis cretensis (assembly GCF_951804945.1). NCBI lineage: Eukaryota > Metazoa > Chordata > Lepidosauria > Squamata > Lacertidae > Podarcis > Podarcis cretensis. The sequence continues at coordinate 73,709,643 of NC_137175.1, forward strand.
TCATCTAGTCTGAATTGATTTTTAATTTGTGGTGGTGTAATTGTTGTAAGGGGTGTTTCGTCCTGAGGGAATGTGAAATGTAGTGGTTTTGAAAAACTGGGGCAACGTAATGAAAATAGTGTGTTGAAATAAGTGCATTGAAATAGTCTGGACTTTGATCTTGATGCTGCTTTCAAAACCAAACCGGAGTCATTATACCGTCAGTTCACCCTCTAAGATTGTGTTCTGTTGTGCTACAGAAGGCACAGTGGGGCAGGGAGATGAAATAAAGTTTGTTCCAAATGTGGCATTTTGAGGCAAACAGTATTCATTTCACCAAACTGTTTCTTCCGCATGCCTTTATTTCAAAAGTGAGTAACGTCTCCTGCGGAGCTTTGTTTAAATTCATGTGTGTGGCACAAAAGGGAAAGGGTGCCTCCATCCACCTCTAGCCTCTGGCACCCACTGACAGGTGACCCTCAGTAGGAAAAAAAGTTGCCCATTCTTGCTTTGGTTCTTTCCCCAAAAGGAGAGCCCCATGGCCAGATGCCTGGGAACTAAAATGCATTGACCGTGGATCTTCTAAAGCAAGTGGTGAGTGACAAGAGGATGAAAATGGACACGACAGAGGCAGCCTCCTTTTTTGTTAATGCAAAGTGTTCCCAAATCAAATGGGGGCATGTGGGGATGAAAGTCTTACTAAAAGCTCTAATGAATGAGACAAATTGCCCATCACTTTCACTGGATCTTGAGCGGGAGTAGAGCCTGTGTGTGTGTGTGTTGGCATGCACAAATATTACCGTATTTTTTGCTCTATGACTCACTTTTTCCCTCCTAAAAAGTAAGGCGAAATGTGTGTGCGTCTTATGGAGCAAATGCAGGCTGCGCAGCTATTCCAGAAGCCAGAACAGCAAGAGGGATTGCTGCTTTCACTGCGCAGCGATCCCTCTTGCTGTTCTGGCTTCTGAGATTCAGAATTTTTTTTCTTGTTTTCCTCCTCCAAAAACTAGGTACGTCTTGTGGTCTGATGCGTCTTATAGAGCGAAAAATACGGTAAATATTTGAACATTTTAATTGTTACTTATTTATTAGATTTGTATACGGCCCTCCATCCATAGATCTCAGGGCAGTTCAGAATATAAAAACACAAAACACATAATAAAAATAAGAATGGGAAAAAACCCACAAACCGAAACATCACTTTCAACCTTAGTTTTCTCAACATAATTTGGCCCAAAAACGGTGAGCATTAGATTCGAGTAAACGCAGTGTGGGTTATGTGGTTACTGATTTTCATGGAGAGGGGCAAATGTAATTGAACACTATTTTCTACCAGGATTTAAGTTACGCCCCTCTGACCTTCTGAACAAGTCCTGCATCCGGTTGACAGTGCATTGTAATGAAACAATGCTCTGACATCATGGAGATGCTTCCAGGCCGAATCTGTTGTTCTTCCACTAAGAATAGCAGTAAGCATTTAGACAGATTTCCTGGATAGCTTGCATGTTCATGCATTCCTGTCCCTCGCTGACCTTAAAAAACAACAACTGGGGTGAAAAGCTTCTTGCGTTTTGCAGTGATCCTCCCTTACTCAGCTTGGTAAATGGGCTTCCAAAAGGGTATGTGCCCATTTATCAGTTTGGGCTTTTCACTGTGACCAAAGTATAAGCTCCGGTTCCTTCGTTTACCTCTTAATGAGGAAGCATGCATTAAGAAGCCTCCCAGTGACTGTGGTGGCTGCCAGTCCCCCAAAGCAGCTAAGGGAGCTGTATCTTGAGATCGCCTTTCCAGTCCCTCCTCTCACCCTGTACCAGGAAATGGTCCCTGCTGCTTAGCTTGCTGTCGTTTGCTAGGGAAATTGATTCAGGACAGTAAGTTCATTCTTCCAGCCAAAAATAGCAACTTCTTGTTCCAAGCAAGGGGAGAAGCTTTGCAATGCTGGGAGGATGCATAAAATGTAGAGCAAGGAATGAAGTGGAAAGCTGTTTAGTCATAGGGTTGAGGGACTAATGCAATAATCCAGTTTGCATTCAAAGCAGACAACAACAACAACAACAACAATTCTATTATTTGTACACCACCCATCGGACTGGGTTGCCCCAGCCACTCTGGGCAGCTTCTAACATATATAAAAACATAATAAAACAAACATTCAAAAGCTTCCCTATGCAAGGCTGCCTTCAGAGGTCTTCTAAAGGTTATCTCCTTGACATCTGATGGGAGGATATTCCACAGGGTGGGCGCCACTACCGAAAAGGCCCTCTGCCTGGTTCCCTGTAACTTTACTTCTTGCAGTGAGAGGGCCCTCAGTGCTGGATCTCAATTTCAGGGCTGGATGATGGAGGTGGAGATGCTCCTTCAGGTATACAGGACAGAGGCTGTTTAGCACTTTAAAGGTCAGCAACAGCACCTTGAATTGTGCTTGGAAACATACCTTGATCCAATGTAGATCTTTCAGGACTGGTGTTCAGGATCACAGCTTCAAGAGTTGCACTGTCCCAAATTTTGCACCGCTGTCCTCCAGCCAAGTAATGTGTATGAGAAACTTAGGCACAAGTGTGCATAAAAATTGGTGGCCATTGCTACTTCTTTTGGGAGTGTATTCCATATGCAGGTTTGTTTGTTTTTACCACAGAAACCTTCATAAGAAAAGCTCTCATCTCCTAAACCTGTTCCTGACACAGGAGACCCAACCACTCCCCATGGTCTATGGTCCCTGACCCACTGAATGCTTTAACATACCTCAGTTTCCCTCTCCCCAATCTTCTACCCTCCAACAGACTCCCCCTCCTCTTATTTTAACATGCCACATTTCAAGCAAGCTCGCATTGACCCAGTTATATTCCAGAGCAGGGGTCAGCAAACTTTTTCAGCAAGGCCTGTCCACTGTCCCTCAGACCTTGGGGGGGCGGACTATATTTTTTTTGGGGGGGGGTGAATGAATTCCTGTGCCCCACAAATAACCCAGAGATGCATTTTAAATGAAAGCACACCTTCTACTCATGTAAAAACACCAGGCAGGCCACACAAAAAACCCAGAGATGCATTTAAAATAAAAGGACACATTCTACACATGGAAAAACACACTGATTCCCGGACCATCCATGGGCTGGACTGAGAAGGCGATTGGGCTGGATCCGGCCCCCGGGCCTTAGTTTGCCTACCCATGCTCCAGAGCATAGTTCACTAGGTCAATGCTTCTGATGTTTAGCCCAGGGACAATGTCTGAGACACACATCAGCCCTGAAGTTAACCTTATACAGTAGCTTCACAAGAGCTGTATTATTTGGTCTTCACGAAGCCAGTGCTAGATTCTTGTCCATTCTTCTAAGCCAAGTTTCCATACATTCCGCTACGTTTTTCTTTAAAATTGTATCATTTAGTGTCTTTCATCCATATATAGCTTGCATAAGATTAAGTTGTTTCTGTGGAACATCCATCAGAATTACATAGACAACATGTAATACTCGCTCTGCCTTGTTATTATACTGCCGGGTGCTGTTTAGTTGCTAAAAGACCCCTTGAGACAGTGCTTGACATAGAATTCTTGACATATTAACTCCTCATGCTTGCCAAGCCTGCTTTTACAGGCAATTCAGAATTCCTAATAATTCCTGCAAGATGTTCTTTTATAAATCCGATTACACAACAGGGGCCCAATACAGCTTATTACAGTAGAATTTTTAGACAATTTGCTTTAATGACGCAATTTTGGTAGGCTTCCAGTGAAACTAGATTAATTTGCAAAGCAATCCACTTTTATTATACCATCGTTCAACCTCTTTTGAGGCAACGGCAATAGCATTTATTTATTTATGCAGGGCATTTATTACCTGCTCTTCAGCCGAGGCTCTCGCAGCTGTTTGCACAACAATAAACCTGATCAACGACAAAGCCATTTGCAAAGAATAAAACCATACAATACAATGCAGTGAATTATACAACAATTAAATACACACAAAAAGAAAACAGCAATTACATTCTGGCATAGTAGACGACCAACCATTCTCTCTGTTCCAACTGAATCAACAGAGATGGTTCAGGTGCTAGACCAGTGCCTTGAAGTGCTGATGGGCTGGGTGTGGGCCAATAAACTGAAGCTGAATCCTGAAAAAAGAGAAGTGCTATGTGTTCCTGGTTTTGGGGCCCAAGGGGTGGGCATGCAGCCTGTCCTAGATGATGTTCCACTCCCCTGGAAAGAGCAGATCCATACCTTGGGGGTCGTGGGAGAGCCAGTGTGGTGCAGTGGTTAGGAGCGGTGGACTCGTAATCTGGTGAACCAGGTTCGCGTCCCCGCTCCTCCACATGCAGCTGCTGGGTGACCTTGAGCCAGTCACACTTCTCTGAAGTCTGTTGTCCTCATTCACCTCACAGAGTGTTTGTTGTGGGGGAGGGAAAGGAGATTGTTAGCCGCTTTGAGACTCCTTCGGGTAGTGATAAAGCGGGATATCAAATCCAAACTCCTCCTCCTCCTCTTCTCCTCCTCCTCCTCCTCCTCCTCCTCCTCCTCCTCCTCCTCTTTCTTCTCCTTCTTCTCCTGGATCTAACACTATCACTGGAGGTTCAGGGTACTGTGACTGGCTATTTCCAGCTATGTTGGACAGAGATGACCTACACCATGCTCTGGTAGTTTTCAGATTGGATTATTGTGTTCTAAATGAGTCGGCCCTTGGAGACGACTCAGAAACTTCAACGGGTCCAAAATGCAGCTGCCAGATTACTGGCTGGGGCTCCATTCAGAACCTACATAACTCCCCATTTTAAAACAGCTGAACTGGTTAGTTGCCAGTTTGTTTCAGGGTCCAATTTGAGATGCATGCATTGCTCTTAAAAGCCCTCAGCAACTTAGTCCCCAATATCTGAAAGGCTGCCCCTTTGCTATAGACCCTCTCAAGGATTAAGGTCAGCAAAGGAGACCCTCTTGGTAGTTCCATTGCCTTCTTGTTTGGATGGTGGCAGACTGGAGAGGAACTTCTCTGTGGCAGTCCCCAAGCTGTGGAATTTCCTCGCCACAGAGGTCCTCTGACACCTTCCTTGTTTAGTTCTCATCACATACTGAAGATGCATTTCTTTACCCAAGCCTTTGACACGTGAGATATTTGTAGAACCCATCCCACTCTTCTGATCATAAATTGTTTTAACCAGTCTTACTTTTCTAGAAAAAGTGGTGCCATAAACGCCTTCTTTGTTCCCTTATAATGGTGATGGCACTCACATAAGACATACTGGAACTGAGTTCTGGTGAGTTCCAGCTGGGAAAAAGTCCTGGTTTAAACTGGTTTTTAATCTTATGTTTTTTATATTGCTGCAATCCACCCTGAGAACATATCGGAAAGGATGGGTATCCCACTTCTGCTATGCAACATTTGCCCAATAATATGATCACATTGGAGTGGGACGCAGGTGGCACTGTGGGTTAAAGCCTCAGCGCCTAGGGCTTGCCGATCGAAAGGTCGGTGGTTCGAATCCCTGCGGCGGGGTGCGCTCCCGCTGCTCGGTCCCAGCGCCTGCCAACCTAGCAGTTCGAAAGCACCTCCGGGTGCAAGTAGATAAATAGGGACCGCTTACCAGCGGGAAGGTAAACGGCGTTTCCGTGTGCGGCTCTGGCTCTGGCTCTGGCTCTGGCCAGAGCAGTGATGTCACGCTGGCCACGTGACCCGGAAGTGTCTCCGGACAGCGCTGGCCCCTGGCCTCTTAAGTGAGATGGGCGCACAACCCCAGAGTCTGTCAAGACTGGCCCGTACGGGCAGGGGTACCTTTACCTTTTATGATCACATTGGGAAAGCATTGCAAAACTACGAATATAGCAGAGTGATGTGTGGATGGTCCATTATAAATCAATCACTAATGCACTCTTATTGTGTCAAAGACACGTTGCAAAATTCACCTGCTAATGACCACCAGTCTGAAGGGACACTCACTCAGCTTTCAGGGACCAGCTCTGATTGAGTCAGAATCTTGATGCCTGCATTTGCTGAATGTCTGGATAAGTCCCCGTCCTCCGTCTCCCCGAGTTGTTCTATCTCTTTTTTCAATGTTTGTCTTTCCACCCTTAAAAAAAGAGAGAGAGAGCCTCTCCCCCCTTGGTTTATGAAGTTTTTCTTAGGTTTAGACTGGGGTCAGAAGAGCGAATCTGAAGAGCTTCAGAGAAAGAATGAAAGGTTATATTTATTTATTTTTCCAAGCTATGGAACGAACTGGAACAGGATGAGATTAAAGTAAACAACGAAATAAGATGGGAGCCTGACTAATGGGGATATCACGGCAGTAATGGAAATTGATTGCAAAGGAAAAGAATGGCAGCGGAAGAAGAGAAAAACAACACTCTTATCCTAAGGCCAAGAGGAAGTTATATTGTCCTCAGTGATCTAGTTTCAAAAGAAACAAGGAACAAGCTCAATTTTAAAGCGATTTATTTTTAATAGAGACAGTATCTCAGCATAAAGGCCAAGCTGTAGTCGTCCAGTCTGCAGAAACCAAGCCAAATGCATGCGCACATAAAGAGTACATTCTGGTGGGTTCATAATATTTCAGTTTTAGACACTGAGTACACAGGACAGAAAGCGGATGAGAAGCAACATTTCATTGATGAAGCAATGCTGGGAGAATGGAGGCACTTCTTTTAGGGGCAACTGGGTAAGGACCATAGCCAAGTGGGACAACACATGCATTGCAAACAGAAGACCCCAGATTCAATGCCTGGCCTTAATACAGGCCCACACGGACCTGTAGGCTGCCTTCCAAGCCAAAACAGAGCAAAAGAAGTTAATGGGAGACAAAGAAATGGCCAGAGGAGACTGATCAGCTGTGTGGATGTCTAGAGAGGCTTGGGGCTATACAGAGACAGTGAGAAGAAGCTGGTAGGGAAGGTTCTACAAGGGAAGAGCCATAGCTCGGTGGTGCAGCTTCTCCTTTGAAAGCAGAAGCTCCCAGGTTCAGACCCCAGCATCTCCAGGTGGGGTTGGAAAGGACCTCTGCCTGAAATCCTGGGCAGCAGCTACCAGTCAAGGTAGGCAATGCAAAGCTGGAAAAACAAAGGGTCCATATACCTGGCCCTGAGAACTCTCCTCAGGCCCTGTCCCTTGCTGTCACTGATGATGATGATGATGATTGGGTGGGCTTCTCGTGCATCTACTCACACACTTGCACACTGTCCTATTAACCATGCACCACAATAGACACCCAGAGAATAGCAGAAGTGTGGCTTTATTATGCAGCTGATAAACAGGACTAGTTTTGAGGCCAGCTTACACAGAACTGAACTGGTAGAGGGCTGAAACACACGCAACATAAATCCCACCCAATGAGTCATAGGAGGAGCAATGTTTGCAGTTATTATTTTCTTAACCCCTTTTCACACACCATATACTACAATACCTGTTCCATGCCCTCCTCGAGGCCTTTTACCCAACTGCATTGTGTGTTTGAATTGCTGTAATGCCTCTTGCTTCATACCCTCCAACATTTCTCCAGTGAAAATAGGGACATCCATTATTATTATTATTATTATTATTATTATTATTATTACCCCATACATCTGACTGGGTTGCCCCAGCCACCCTGGGCAGCTTCCAACATATGTGAAAACATAATAAAGACATTAAACATTTAAAATACTTCCCTATACAGGGCTGCCTTCAGATGTCTTCTAAAGGTTATATAGTTACTTATGTCCTTTCCTGGAGGGTTAAGTAACTCCATACCCTCCGACAGCTTTCCGATGAAAATAGGGACATCCTAAGGAATAGCAGGACATTCTGGGATCAAATCAGAAACTGGGATGGGTTCTGTAAATCTGGGACGTCCTTGGAAAACAGGGACACTTGGAGGGTCTGTCTTCAGAGCACCCCTTTCCTTGCGCCACAGTTTTTTCCATTTCTTTCTTGTTCCCCTGACAGAAATACCATGCTGAAGGAAATGGTACACACCCTGACAGGAAAGGGTGACTATTTTTAGACTTCCTCTATTGAATCAAATAGTTGGGAGCTTCCGACAGCACCTAGCTGCTGTATGCTGATCAAAAGTTTCAGGATGGACACCCTTTGGGTCTGAGGTAGAATGCCTCTAAGTGAAAACCCATGGCAGAGTGTTTCATTTGCAATGTACAATGAGATCTCGTTGTGAATTTGATTCGAAAATGTAAAAGGACAAGAGCTCCTGGAAGGGCTGCAAAGCTATATAATCTTAGAATGTGGCTTAGGCAAGAAAGAACCCTGAACCTCTGAATTTGCCACTATGCTACACTACTGTTGTTGTTTAGTCGTTTAGTCGTGTCCGACTCTTCATGACCCTATGGACAAGCACACGCCAGGCACTCCTGTCTTCCACTGCCTCCTGCAGTTTGGTCAAACTCATGCTGGTAGCTTCAAGAACACTGTCCAACCATCTCATCCTCTGTTGTCCCCTTCTCCTTGTGCCCTCCATCTTTCCCAACATCAGGGTCTTTTCCAGGGAGTCTTCTCTTCTCATGAGGTGGCCAAAGTATTGGAGCCTCAGCTTCATGATCTGTCCTTCCAGTGAGCACTCAGGGCTGATTTCCTTCAGAATGGATAGGTTTGATCTTCTTGCAGTCCATGGGACTCTCAAGAGTCTCCTCCAGCACCATAATTCAAAAGCATCAATTCTTCGGCGATCAGCCTTCTTTATGGTCCAGCTCTCACTTCCATACATCACTACTGGGAAAACCATAGCTTTAACTATACGGACCTTTGTCGGCAAGGTGATGTCTCTCCTTTTTAAGACGCTGTCTAGGTTTGTCATTGCTTTTTCCCCAAGAAGCAGGCGTCTTTTAATTTTGTGACTGCTGTCACCATCTGCAGTGATCATGGAGCCCAAGAAAGTAAAATCTCTCACTGCCTTCATTTCTTCCCCTTCTATTTGCCAGGAGGTGATGGGACCAGTGGCCAAGATCTTAGGGGTTTTTTATGTTGAACTTCAGACCATATTTTGCACTCTCCTCTTTTACCCTCATTAAAAGGTTCTTTAATTCCTCCTCACTTTCTGCCATCAAGGTTGTGTCATCTGCATATCTGAGGCTGTTGATATTTCTTCCGGCAATCTTAATTCTGGTTTGGGATTCATCTAGCCCAGCCTTTCACATGATGAATTCTGCATATAAGTTAAATAAGCAGGGAGACAATATACAGCCTTGTCGTACTCCTTTCCCAATTTTGAACCAATCAGTTGTTCCATATCCAGTTCTAACTGTAGCTTCTTGTCCAACATAAAGATTTCTTAGGAGACAGATGAGGTGATCAGGCACTCCCATTTCTTTAAGAACTTACCATAGTTTGCTGTGATCCACTACTAGTGACCACTTATAACTGGGTAACCCTTTGCCAGAGATGTGGCTTACTAGTCTTGCAGGAGTTAACAACAACTAAGATGTTGTGTAAGTTGCTGGGCACTTGCCCAGAGTGAAGAATTAGATGATTGCACTGAAACGCAGGTTATTATAAATGCAATGGTTCCCTGCACAATTTCCTGAAAGCCTCCCCTTTTTTTCCAAATGCCAAGCAAGTACCTTAATTAGTCAAGAAGAGGCTAAAGCATGAGCGGATCATATAAATGGAAGAAATACGACTGCATCACTTTTGGTTGGATGGTGCCTTCAAGAAGACTGCACGCCAAAAGCCTCAGAAATAATCCTAAATCACTCCAATGCACATAATAACTGCACGCTCTTAAACCTCTGCACTGGTGATCATCAAAAAGTTATGACATGATTAAGAAGATCTAGAACATCATTTTATCAGAATGTTCAGAACATCCGCTGAAAACCAGGATGCCAGACCTTCTCTAACTAAAACAGCAGCAACCATTTTAGGGAAGTATAAAGTAAGCCCAAATATCCGGGGGTAAAGTATCGAGACTGGTATTGTTTGAGGGCAATGTCATGTGGACTGCACAAATGAATTGGAGCTCAAACAGGTGCAAACACACAATAAACTTTGGTATGGACAGCCCATAGTCTCTACCTACTTTCCAGAATGGTCTTACAGACATAAGACTGTTTTTCCCTGGGTGAATGGTCCCCGCCTTATGAACCCCATCCCCTTTGTTGCAGTCCTTGTCTTTCCCTACTGAGTAGATATTTAAGAAGTCATGTTGCCAATGTCTCATATTTTCAAAGGCTCGTCCTTTCTCCACTTTTTGTACTCAGGGCAGCTCTGGAAATAAACAGTTTGCTTCCTTTCTCCTCCCAGTGGGACCAAGTGATAGCCCATGGGGAAAGGAGATTGGGAAAAAAAAGTTTCCTCTTTCTAAGATGGAAAACAAAGATTATGCAAAGGCTTTGGGGCATGACTCACATAAAACACTGACCTCCAGTGATGCTTGGGATGATTCAACACTCCAGCCTAAACACATATGTTTGGAAGTCATTCTATTGGCATTTCCAGAAAGTTATACACGGCTATCACTTCTTGATGGGCCGTATGTAACAGTGGTCTGAATTTTAGTTTCCCATTTGTTCCATATTCTAACTTCTGGACAGGGATTAGAAGTACCAACTCTCTCTTTTTGGGGGGAGAGGGGATTCAATTAAGAAAAAGAAATTATTGATTTGTTCTCTCTCTCTCTCCACCACCAGTGTTGGTTAAGAGCAGTAGACTCGTAATCTGGGGAACTGGGTTCGCGTCTCTGCTCCTCCACATGCAGCTGCTGGGTGACCTTGGGCTAGTCACACTTCTCTGAAGTCTCTCAGCCCCACTCACCTCACAGAGTGTTTGTTGTGGGAGAGGAAGGGAAAGGAGAATGTTAGCCACTTTGAGACTCCTTCGGGTACTGATAAAGCGGGATATCAAATCCAAACTACTACTACTACTACTACTACTACTCCTCTTCTTCTTCTTCTTCTTCTTCTTCTTCTTCTTCTTCTTCTTCTTCTTCTTCTTCTTCTTCTTCCCCCCCCCTCTCTCTCTCTCTTTGAACCCAGGAGGGTTCAGTCTAGGGTGGAGCCTGCATGTCCAGGCACAGAGTCCACAGAAAATACTATTTCCCTGTGAAGTTTACACTCATACAGTTGAATTACTTGGAGAAGCTCTGTCACACATGACCACAGATCACCACAACAACACCATCCGTCCATTCCATGCCTGTGCTGCCATTTTGAAGCATACAAACACATGGCACAGGTAACTCAACAGGCTCAGCCAAGACTACAGATAAAGTCACATATATTCATGATACGATAAACAGATTTGGCTCCTTAAATTGACATGAGTGGAAAGCCTTTGCCCATTTGAGAGATGGAGAACATCAGTACCTGATTTCTCTTACATACAGATACACAGGATTTCTCTCTCAGTCACAAAGATAAAACACATGCGAAAGTAGGGTTGTACTATACAGTTTGCACTTCAGATGGATGGCTAAGTTTAAACCCCACCAGTCTACTACCCTTAGTTTCGCAAGATTGTCATGACAGCACTTGGAGGAAAATTGTCAACCAAAAGTTTCACTTTTCTGATTTATCACCACAACAGTTATTAACACTGGGCTTCTGTAAAGCAAATAATTTAGACAGCACCTATTCATTTTGATACGCTGGCACCCTATTTGCAAAATTTAACCATTCCAAAATACAGACACACTTTCACTTACACAAGATTAAATATACTGCCTTCAGCTGTACAGTGGTACCTCGGGTTACATATGCTTCAGGTTACATACACTTCAGGTTACAGACTCCGCTAACCCAGAAATAGTGCTTCAGGTTAAGAACTTTGCTTCAGGATGAGAACAGAAATCGTGCTCCGGCAGCATGGTGGCAGTGGGAGGCCCCATTAGCTTCAGGTTAAGAACAGTTTCAGGTTAAGAACGGACCTCCGGAACGAATTAAGTACTTAACCCGAGGTACCAGTGTACTTGAGGGTGAATTTCAAAAAATTCCACTGGAAAATTCCACTGGAAAAAATGTGCTCTTCTCCTCCCCTAGCCTACAGGTTTATATCAGGGATAGGGAATCTACAGCCCACCAGACATTGTTGACTCCAATTCCCATCATCCCTGATCACTGGCCACATTGGCTGGAGCTGACAGGAGTTGCAGCTTGCCTTGTTTCTTTTTGAAAAATTAACAATAAGCTTTCTGTGCCTTTCCCTCCGCTAGCGGCAAGAAAAAAAGTATCTGCTCTATGTCAACTTTTTATCTGCCTCTTTCTAAATTCCACACTGCATTACATATGCTCCGTAATTCAATTTACATTTAAAAAGAAATATATGAGAAATTAATTGGCAAGGCAGCATCAGCATGCTCTATTGCAAGGACTCCAAGGGGAAAGGATGGGAACAGGCGGATGGAGTCATTGGCGAGGCGAGGAAACAGGCACGCTTTCCATTACCTCAGCATATGTGCATCTCTGGAGTCAGGGAGAAGGGCCAAAGACCATTGTGGGAGACTGACATATTTCATTGCAGCGAGGCAATATGCCATTCTGGATTTGTAGATCTACAAGTCAGAGCTGAGCCTTGCAGAACTTACAGCTAGGTAGCCTCCAGCGCACAATAAAGCGAAACTCAAGACAACTACATTAAAGACACTACAGGGCAGGACTGGAGCCAAAGCAGGGTTTACATTACAATGTAAACGACTGGGGAGACAGTCAGTATAAAATGCGTGCTCTTCTTGTTCATTGCCTAAGATCTGTAAAAAGTTTGTGTAATAGGTACCCATTGTCCTATTAGGTAGGACATATGTCCAGAATTTCCCAGATATAGCTGGCAACTTTTCCATCCTGATTTTCACTTTTTGAAATATGGTAACCCTATATTAGGAGGGGACCAGAGCCATGCCCTTAGCTGGGTGGGTTGTGGGGAAAAGACTCCTAGCCGTCACGGAGAAGGGAAATGCTCTCTGTAGTGCAGCAGAATTGCCAGTGTACAGAGCAGGCTGGTCGCATAGTCTCATTTCATTGCTAAACTGAGATATAAAAAGTCAGTTTACAGGTTGCAATATGGCAGCCTTGATATGTAGGTGTTTTCCATTTCCTGCATGTACACATATTTTTCTGGACTTCTCGCCCAGTCTTGAAAACTAAAGATGGACAAAATTATTGGGACATACAATATAAAATGACAAAATCTTTTGCAATGACGAGGTCAACTGTGATGCATTTTTGAAGTTGCAATAACACCTGGTTTCTGTGGGCACGTGATTGCTTTGTTAGCATTGGAAAGCTACTTATTTCTGCATTTTGAATGCATGCACCTTCTTAGACAAGTTGGCCTATGGTATCCAGTCCCATAAAAATATTATGGGATACAAATGCTGCTAGACCCAGAATATTTGCATTCCCCCCCTCTTCACACACCGCCCCCAGAGCCTGTTCTGGCTTGGATTTGAAACAAACGTAACAACCAATATTGCCAGACTAATTAACCATAACTCTGCTTCAACCTGAAGAGAAGCAAAACAAACGTTCAATAATTGTATCCCAAAGGTACCTGGAATCAAACCTGAAGGGGATGTGACGGATGTGTGGTTGATGTTGCTAGGAAACAGACGTAAGCAGTGAAAGCACAAGGTCTGAAAGGGAACATCATTAATGGGATGTTTCTATTAGCTAGCAAAATGCTTAGCAACTGCAAGGGTGAGTATCATGATGGGATGGTACCAGAGAAAGAGGAGAGGGTAAAAGAGAGAGGATAAGGTGAGGACAGAGTGAATACTTACTCACTGAGGTGCTCTTTACACGTTTGCCCAATTGCCCATCCATGATACAGCTGAAGGTTTCAATGACCCAACTGTATGAGGCAGGGCTGATTCCATTAGTCTATTTCCCACAGAACTGGCACCATCTCCTAGAGGGGTGCCAATTCTATTGGAAAGGCCCACGGGATTGACTCCATCCACCTGGCTGAGTCACTTAAACTAAGGTTGGGGCTGATGGATGTTGTAGTGCAATAAGATGCGGAGGGCAGTGGCAGAGCATGGGTTGCCAGTGCCCAGGGCTGTGCAGAGGGGTGGGAAGGAAGCAAGTGGAGTATGCATGTGCATTCAACTGCCTAACAGTGTCCACATCACCCAGGAGATCATGGTTGCATAGATAGAAAAACAAGAGTCATTCTGTTGTCTGGAGAGGCCACTTCCTGGTTTGCATGGATAAGCTGTTTTCAACGGAGTCTGGCGAGCAGCCAGAGGATTTCTCACCACTGCTAAAAATCCTGTAATGAAACATCATACAGTGTGTGGGGGGGGGAGATGTTGCATTCCTGGCTATTACTGAACACCCCCATGCAAATCTCGATTCAAGTATGGCAACAGAACTCCTATGGTCCTACATACAACCTTATGAGCTGCTCTGTTTACTTGCTCCGTGCTAGGGTGCAACCCTCTATTATAAGGTAAATCCAATGTCCTGTGTTTTTATCACTAGACATAACAATGTCCCATGTCCAGATCTTTGTCACAGGCTGCATACAGTGGTACCTTGGGTTACAGACGATTCAGGTTACAGACTCCGCTAACCCAGAAATAGTACCTCGGGTTAAGAACTTTGCTTCAGGATGAAAACAGAAATCACACCATGGCGGTGCGGTGGCAGCGGGAGGCCCCATTAGCTAAAATGGTATCTCAGGTTGAGAACAGTTTCAGGTTAAGAACGGACCTCCAGAACGAATTAAGTTCTTAACCCGAGGTACCACTGTACACACTATGTCTTTGAAACCCATTCAAAGCACATCCTTTCCCTCAGAGAATTCTGGGCACTGTGGCTTGAATTGCAAATCTGTGAGGGATAAATACAGTGCCCAGAATCCTTTGAGGGAAAGAATGTGCTTTGAATGTGCTTTAAAGGTATACACAGTCTCGGGATATACATGAAACAAATTTGAGCTTTCTGGGTAACGTTGAAGGGCTTTCACTATTTTAGCGACCATTTCACATTTTGAGACTGCCATGTTCAGTTTTGTTTAGAATATGTCAAAGTGGTGTTGAATGCCACCCCCAATCTGCAAGATTCCAAGGGGTTCCAAGGTCCATGTTTCCTTTTGGAAATGAGGTACAGTGAAAACGGCAGTGTCTTTATGATATATGGTTTCTTTATATTACAACCTGACGCTGCGATGGAGGGGTTCACAGCATTTACACCCCAAAGGGGTGTGCTTTCTCCCATAGCCTCAGCCCTGTATTCCAGCAGAAAGCAAAACATTGTGCTCTGCTTTCCTGCATTTACAGCCTGCAACCTTTCCCCCTAGGTCACCTCACCACCAACTTTAAAACTCATTTTAAACTCTGCCTTTGTCTTCTAACTAAGTTCTGACCCACTTGCCCTCTGAAGAAGAGCGCCTCTATGTAGTTTTCTTAATGGGCCATTTCCTTTGTGTTCTTAATGGCTCATCTCCCAGGCGATTACCTCATGAGGAAGCTGGCCTGGCTTATTTAGCATTTAACCTTTACTGTGTCCAGGGATTAAGTGGCTGGCACCCGCAAACTCATAACACAGGGGAGTCTGGCACTCACAAACTCATAACGGTATCCTCTTCCACCTTCTTATGTTATCATGCTTTGTAAACTGAGTGAAGATAATCTAACAGTAACAGTGGTAGGAAATGTTCTGATTTATCAGAGTTATTTGTAAACGGCCGGGGGGGGGGGGCTGATATTCAATTTGTATCCTTTTTGTCTTACCAAATGATCCTGTTGAGATAAGATAAATAAGATAATGAATCAGCAGAGGTGCCCTTTCTCATTCCTTCATTTTCTGTTTACACAGTCCACGTATGCTTCTGAGTAATTTGCTCTTGCTTTGTGCTCCTTCTGTGTACTGCCCCCTATTCATGTCAGAATTTATTTTCCATGTCATCCTTAATCATCAAAATTAATAGGGGGTAAAAGGGCAGAGTCGCCATAAGTCTATTTGCTAATACGCTCATCATCTCTGTGCGAGGAAGACAGGATTCTAAGACCGATCTGATCCCCCCCCCCCCAGGCATCTGCTTTTCATCAACAGGAAATGCAATAAAAGGAGGTGCTGTCCTTTCTGTGTTCTGACCAGTGGTTTGTTTTGAACTTTTAAATGGGTCATGAGCTATGGTTAATAATTTTAAGAAAGTGGCTGAGATTAAGCTGCAGTCACGTTGAAAAGCCACTGGGTCTACTGATCAGCATATTCATATACATGCCTTCCAACATTCCTCAGAAGAAAATAAGGACATTTCTCACTCCCTACAACTGACCCTCCTCAATCCTGCATTTTTGTCCCACCACCACCCCACCCACAGAGCATTTTCACTAACCAACAGCACACATACCCTCCACTGTCCCAGGAAGAAACCTTAATCTTGATTCTATTTTATTCTTTGATTTACAAAAAGAAACACACACACCAATAAATAAATTTTAGAAAGGGGCAAGATTAGACGTGGATGCACAAAGTGTGTGTGTGTATGTGTGTGTGTATGTACAGTGTGTATATGTGTGTGTGTGTGTGTGTGTGTGTGTGTGTGTGTGTGTGTATGCTGTTGGTTAAACTACAGAGCCAAGGACTTGCTGATCAGAAGATCGGCGGTTTGGATCCCCGCGATGGGGTGAGCTCCCGTTGCTCGGTCCCTGTTCCTGCCAACCTAGCAGTTCAAAAGCATTTCAAAGTGCAAGTAGATAAACAGGTACCGCTCCAGTGGGAAGGTAAACGGCATTTCCGTGCGCTGCTCTGGTTCGCCAGAAGCGGCTTAGTCATGTTGGCCACATGACCTGGAAGCTGTAGGCCGGCTCCCTCAGCCAGTAAAGCGAGATGAGCGCCACAACCCCAGAGTCGGCCACGACTGGACCTAATGGTCAGGGGTCCCTTTACCCTTTACCATATATATATATATATATATATATATATATATATATACAAGACTCCTTGCACTCAGCAAGTTAAGTATGCATAAGCCCATTATTTAATGGATGCGGGTGGCGCTGTGGGTTAAACCACAGAGCCTAGGGCTTGCTGATCAGAAGGTCGGCGGTTTGAATCCCCATGATGGGGTGAGCTCCCATTGCTCGGTCCCTGCTCCTGCCAACCTAGCAGTGCAAAAACCTGTCAAAGGGCAAGTAGATAAATAGGTACCGCTCCGGCGGGAAGGTAAACGGCATTTCCGTGCGCTGCTCTGGTTCGCCAGAAGTGGCTTAGTCATTCTGGCCACATGACCTGGAAGCTGTAGGCTGGCTCCCTCAGCCAATAAAGTAAGATGAGCGCCGCAACTGGACCTAATGGTCAGGGGTCCCTTTACCTTTACCTTTAAGCCCATTATTAATTTCGCTGTTCATAGCTTTGACAGCACTGGGTGAAATCTTAGGCTGCAAGGAGGCAACTTTCTGAACAGGACATGAGCAGATTTTATAACCCTGTTCTAAAAGGCAGAAATCATAGAATGGTAGAGTTGGAAGGGACCCCGAGCAACATCTAGACCAATCCCCTGCAGTGCAGGAATATGCAGCTGTCTCACATGGGGATCGAACTTCCAACCTTGTCATTATCAGCACCATAGCTAGGGCCATGCACACTGCATGGCACCCATGGCCCCGGGCACCCGCAGTCACGAGGCCAAGCTGGTACCCCTGATCAGCACCCTGCCTTAACCAACTGAGCTATCCAGGTTGAGAATTAACTTCAATCCGCAGTTTGCTGAACTTCTGACTTTTGAAGAGTTCAGTGTGACTCAAAACCAAATTATATCAGGACAGAAGTTGACCCCAGGGATGGAGAACTTATGGTCCTCCAGGTGTTGCTCGAATACAACTTCCGCAAAACAACAACAAACCTCTGGTTACGTGAAACATATTTAATAAACACACAAGACGTAACCGGCTGTACGTTTGGAAAAAATAAGATCTACTATTCATTGTATTAAATTGTAGATTTCAACCGAAGTGGCTCATAAAGTTCAATGAAAAAAGCAGAAGAGCCAGTGGATCAGATCATTCTCTAATCAGTTCATGCATAAGGTCCATACATGTGTAAGTGTCTATTCCACCTGTCTGTTCACAGAGTCCAACAATCCACACGAAAGGTTGTTACAGTTCCACAGAATCCTTTCACAGAGTCTAAGACAAGGATTTTCGGAATATTAGCCTTGTTTTGCCATCCTGGGCTTCATCAGTAGTACAAACTCTAGGTAATGCAAATGAATACAATATCATAATCTCACACATTTTTACAGCAAAAATAATATAAAAACTGCAAACAACCGTACATACCATGTATGATATTGCAGGCCAGTGGATCTTATAGCATAGTAGTAGTTGCTGTAAGCAGCAACTTTTACAGAGTAGAGTTATATGGTCAAGCACAATATTGATTCGAGTAACAGGTGTTAGCAATCAACAGATACAAAATTTCTTTCTTAAAGTGACCCATATGGCACAGCAGAAGTAATACCGTATTTTTCGTCCCATAGGACGCTCTGTCCCATAGGACGCACCTAGTTTTTTTGGGGGGAAATAAAGGAAAAAAATTTTTCCTTTATTTCCCCCCAAAACCAGGTCGGGGAAACCGAACCAGGTCGAGGAACAGCGGGATGGCGGCGCTGCGCCTCCTTGCTGTCGCCCGAGCTTGTGGGGCTGGCCGATGTCTGTCCGGCGCACGGGGCGCTCTGCTTCAGGGTGCCATGCATGCCGGGCGGCAGGCTGCTATCCGCAGCGTGGGGAGCCCTGCGGGGAACTCCCGCAGGGCTCCAACACGCTGCGGATGTCTGCCCGGTGCGAGGGGTGCTCTGCTTCAGGGTGCGATTCGCGCCGGGCGGCAGGCTGCTATCCGCAGCGTAGGGAGCCCTGCGGGAACTCCCGCAGGGCTGCCTAGGCTGTGGATGTCTTCCTTAAGCCTGGAGAGCGAGAGGGGTCGGTGCACACCAACCCCTCTCGCTCTCCAAGCTTCAGCGAAAGCCTGCATTCGCCCCATAGTACGCACCCAGATTTCCCCTTCATTTTTGGAGGGGGAAAAGTGCGTCCTATACGGTGAAAAATACGGAACATATAAATCTTAATGCAACTCATACAAAAATGTAATCAAATTGCAGTTCTAAAGTAATGGCAATTCACAGATACAAAATTAATTTATCACAGTAATCTACTCGGTCCACAGAGGTGAAACAAACTTAACCCATGCTCAGGTGTTCTACGTATAAACCTTAGTACACATTTCACAAAAAGCAACTATAATCAATTTCAGTATTCAGACCTGAGGGATGTAAGGAATTTAATAAGAAAATAAACCTAGTTTCTTTCTGCATGAGGATTTTTTTTTAGCTTGTTCTACAGGACCAAAATATGTCCAAATTACAAAAAATGACAAGTCCTCATCAGACTGAGATGCTTCAATAAAATGTTGTACTAAAGGAGCATCTGTTACATTGTTCCTGATCCTAGATCGGTGCTCTGATATTCTTACTTGGATAGGCCTGAGTGTGTGACCCACATACAACAATCCACAGGGACATCTAATCCCGTGGCTGGGGCTGATGGGAGTTGGAGTCCATCAACATCTGGAGGACCCACAGGTGCCCGCTCCTACAGTGATGTAATGTAACCTGCTCTGTAGATAACATTTTGCTGACCAAGAACACCACTGCCCTGTACAACAGTTTTTCAGAGATGCAGCAAAGCCCCCTAGTGTTCATTATATGGATTTATATACACACATTTTTCCCCTTCTGACGATTGAATAGGAATCTGTATCACAGCTGTGTCACAGAATCACAGAATCACAGACCTGCAAGGAATCTCAAAGATGATGGGCTGAATCTTTCAAAACTGCACTTATTTTAACTGCGGGTCTAACAACTGCAACTGCAACGATTTCGGTTTCTTTCTTTCTTAGAATTCATCAGCAACGATAAGTGCAATGCTGCTTGTTTCAAATAATTCATCACAACTAGAAGATCTTGCTCCTTAAATATTTTACTGGACAAGGCAACTTTAACAAAGTCAACTCCACATTTCCTTTGCATACGTCAGGTCTTCGTCACTGACAACTCACCTTTTCCAAGTAATTTTGTCACCAAATATTTTTCTAAAGCCTTTGGGATGTCCATTGCAAGCCTTTGCTCAGAAGCTATTTACATTGATAACTATAACCATATGATTTGGGTGGAACAAATAGCATAAGAAATAGAATTTTATACCAGTGGCGTTCTATCTAGATGTATTCATTTGATTTTCTGAATTACTCACACTGATATGCTTAGTGGTCCAATACATAAGAGATCAGAGCCATCCCCATCGAGGTCTATTTTTGTAACCCAAATTATTGTAAGTCAGAGGTTGACCCCCACTTTTTAAAAAAACAACAAGAGATTCATTAAATAATTCTGTCCAGTGACTAAACAATAGACTTTGATAGAGTCATTAATAGATACCCTTCATTATCACCAATACTTCCTCGCTGAAAACATTATATGTATTTATGTTACCCAGATTACATTCAATGGTTTATTTATATTATCTGATATTTTACTCTTTTCAATTAAATCCGGTTGGTTTATAATCTATCTAGGGGACCACTGCAAACATTAGCAGGATTTTAATGTAATAATAATAATAATAATAATTTATTTATACCCCACCCATTCAGAGTAATCTCTATATATGCATTTGAATTGTTATAAAATTATATCTGTAAAACTAAATAAAAATTATTTCAGAAAAGAAGGATATTTAAAGCATAAAGTGTTCAATTGTTTTGCCAACATTAAAAATGTTTTTATTGGGATGAGGAATGATAGTGGGATGTAAGAAGAAGTGTTTGAATGATCCTAGGCTTGCCATACGTCAGGAAAATTCCTGACATGTCCTGGATTTCGGGTGTAAAAATGGCATCAGGGGGAATTTTGGTGAATCGGCAAAACCTGGATGTATGGCAATGCGATGGAAAAAGCAGCAGAAACAGCTCAAATAGCTTAAAATCACTATTTGGGGGGTAGGTTGTCAGCAACTTTACTTTTTGAAATATGGCAACCCTCAATGATCCACTTTTTTTGCCTATAGCTTCAGTCCAGTACAGTGATACCTCGGGTTAAGAACTTAATTCGTTCCGAAGGTCCCTTCTTAACCCGAAACTGTTCTTAACCTGAAGCACCACTTTAGCTAATGGGGCCTCCTGCTGCAGCCGCACTGCCGGAGCACGATTTCTGTTCTCATCCTGAAGCAAAGTTCTTAACCCGAGGTACTATTTCTGGGTTAGCGGAGTCTGTAAACTGAAGCGTCTGTAACCTGAAGCATATGTAACCCGAGGTACCACTGTACTTCAAGTCTTACTGTGAATTAAAACAAAATAAGAATAAGAACACTGGACAGTAGAGGGAGCTCTTTGAGAAGAAGAAAACGTTCCTGTTCTCTGAAACCATTATTCAGCAGTATGGCTAGTCTCCATTTTTAAGTACCTCAGAGATACAGAGAGTGATCAGAAGTCGGTCAAAGTAAGCTGTGGACCTGATACTGGTCACGTTCTCTAGCCACAGCCAGAATGAATTGCTGAAATGATCCACAGCAGCTGTGCGGGTTCAGAAACTGCAACTGATATAACAGGCAACAGGCTGAACCTGAATTTTGCCTGGAATCTGGTGATTGAAGAAGAAAGATATTGAAGCGACTTATTCCCCACCCCCACCCCCAGAGAAACAGCTATGAACTAAATCAGTGGTTTTCAACCATTGCGCAACCAGTGGCACCCTGGGGTGCCTTGAATGATGGTCAGGGGTGCTGCAGGCAACATTGGCCTCTGTCCCTCTTTCCTTCCCTCCCTCATCCGATGCCCTCTTGTGTCTCTTCCTCCCAAAGGCTTGCACGGCTGTTTGTTGCAGCAGCTGCCCTGGCGACAAGCTCCCCACATGAATTGTGCCTCTGGGGCTGGCCAGGGGTTGCTTCCCCAGTCCCTATGGGGCAGTGTGAGAAGGTACCTCTCTTTGGGACAGGGGGGCAGCTCAGAGAACAGTGGCTGCCCAGAGGACTCCCAAGGAGAGAAGAGGAGGCTGCGGGAATGCTCCACAAGGGAGGGTGTTCGGAAAAAAAAGGGTGAGAGGCTTTCAGCGCTGCAAGAAAGGGACGGCATAACTGGGCTCCTGAGCCCACCACGGATGCTGCAAAAAGAGTGTAGTTGGTCAAGGGAGCCATGGACCCAGAAAAGTTGAAGACCTCTGAACTAAATCATCCAACATTTAGAATATAAGCCCACCAACCCTCCCGCGTTCCCTTAATACCTAAAGTGAAATACTTAAACTGAATTCCCAAAACCATTAAAGTCACACAATGCAGACCCTACAAGTGTCCCTATTTTCCAGGGACAGTCCCAGATTTACAGAAGACATTTCTAATTTGATTCCGGAATGTCCCACTGTTCCATAAGGTAAAGGGAAAGGGACCCCTGACCATTAGGTCCAGTCGTGACCGACTCTGGGGTTGCGGCGCTCATCTTGCTTTATTGGCCGAGGGAGCCGGCGTACAGCTTCCAGGTCACATGGCCAGCATGACTAAGCCGCTTCTGGCAAACCAGAGCAGCACACAGAAACGCTGTTTACCTTTCCGCCAAAGCGGTACCTATTTATCTACTTGCACTTTGACCTGCTTTCGAACTGCTAGGTTGGCAGGAGCTGGGACCGAGCAACGGGAGCTCACCCTGTAACAGGGATTCGAACCGCTGACCTTCTGATCAGCAAGTCCTAGGCTCTGTGGTTTAATCCACAGTGCCCCCTATTGGAGGGTATGGAGTTATGCAGTTCCCGAGCCAAGACAGTAAGTAACTACAACTCCCACCAGCCTTATCCAGCAGAACCAATGGTCAGGGACGATGGGAGTCGTAGTCTGGTAACATGGAGGACACCACATTGCCTTCTTCTGCTTTCGGTGGATTTTTGTATTTTGTCTTGCTTTTGCAAACCACCCTGGAAGTACTGCTTCCAGGACAGTATACATTTTTGTTTTTGTTTTTTCTAAATAAAATAAATAATACGTACAAAAGCAAAAACCCGACTCGAATAGTGCTTATCGGCGGTGTTACATCTGTTCATAGGTGGCTTCCCTGTGCAGCTTTCTGAACGAGGAAACAGTAGAAATAAAAAAAGAGCCTTCAACATTTGCATTGCTTGCAAAAAAAAACCTTCTTTTTAAATTCCTTGCGGAGTCATAGGCTTGGGGACACAAGGAATTCTACCAATTGTTGTGAATTGCTCTAATCCTGTAAATTTGATCAGATGTAACAGCATATCATGTATTGCAGGTGAGTTAATTAGACTTGCCAGGACAATGGACCAACACAGAGCGTAAAACAAAGGGTGGAATTCAGTGCCACGCTATGTTGAACATTTTGTCTGTGCAAATGTATCATCTTGTTGACAATTGCCCCTCCCCCACTGTTCTAGGGGTTCTCCCAACCCCAAGCCAATTTGGGGGGGGGGCATGTGGTAGCAGGGAGGAGGAGAGGGGTAAAGACCCATTGCACAAGCAGAAGCCCTTGCGCAGGCCTTCCATTGGCAAGAGTTTCGCAACAGTTCAAAAAGTGCAGTGCATAAGTACATTCTGTACCTGGTATTTGCAAGCAGATCTTGAGAAGCGTTCTGAGAATGGGTTGTTTTGGACTTGGAAGTCAGAGCTCATGTAACAAGATACAGGACTAATTCTGCCAGGGAGAATCATTCAAGAGGCGATTTTAAGCCCGGCATTGTTAACGCTACTGAATAAACCATAAACTGGAGTTGAATTAAAAACAAAGCAATGGCCTTTCTCGATTGCACCAAATGTTGGTCTAGTTTCGTATTCTGGTTTCAACAATGGCCGGTCAGATGTTTCTGGGAAGCTTAGCAGCGGGGCAGAAAGACAGCAGTCCTCCTTTGTGGTTTGTCTTCAGTATTTAGAGGAAGTCTGCCACTGGAAACATGAAAGTTCCTTCAAGCAATCATGACTAGTCCCTGTTTCCTTGTGAATTTATCTAATTCTGCAGTCCTCAGTGTGGTTCCAGTGGAGACGATAGCACCAGTGAAATTGACCACACTTGTTCCCTTATCATCCTCATCTCTTCCTCCCTCTCTGTCCAAATTTTGAGGAGAACATGCTGCAAATAAAGTACAGATGTGTGTGTGTAGCAGACTTTGGGGGAAAGAAAGGTATAGATGGACATTTAAAAAAAAATATTAAATAAAAATAGGCAAAGAGTTCAGCTCTGGAAATCTCAAAGCAGCCCACCCTGTGAGCTATGTGGCTTTCTTAACAGAAATAAGGGGAGAAAGATGGAGCAAAAATAGGCTGAGGAGGGGGAAACCGGTGGGATGTTTTGAAGAAGCTTGTACTAAGTTTTGGAAGGAAATGGCAAGAGAGGACAGTTGCCGTATTTTTCTGTGCATAAGACTAGGGTTTTTTAAAAACCAAAAAATTAGGTTTGGAATTGGGGCTTGTCTTGTACACGGGTAGTGCTGAGAGGTGTTTTCTTAATTTGGAGTCCCCCAAAATAGGAGGTGTCTTATACATTGGGGCATCTTATACACGGAAAAATACGGTAAATTTGCATCAAGAGTGGAAGAACAGGCAGGGCTGGCTCATAGCAGAATGGTAAGGGATGCAGAGAAGTTTGGTAGTGTTTTCCTGGTACAGCAAAAGTAAAAAAGAAAGGGGAAAGAGAAATGCATTCCAGAGAAGAGTCAGTATAAGGAAGGGGCAAGTGGGCAGGGACGACTGGACAATGCCACTTTTAGTGATGATCCTTTGAGAGAGGAGACTTGCCTGTGAATAGAATCTCTGAAATTCAGAGCTGGCTAGTTGCAGCTGGAATGAGCCTGAGGTGTATTTTATTGGATATGTCCATGTCTGGAGCCCAGAATTCAACATGGGCTATAGTGAAGCATCACCTATGGTGGATATCAAGAGGTCCTCTCTGGGTCATGCTGGCTTTCCCTGGCCTCCACAGACAGCAGATTGTGGTGCCAAGTTCTTCCATGACTGAAACCCAGAGTCCAGGCTGGCTCGAAAGTGTAATTGTGATTCCATATTCTGCTCTATAAGACTCACTTTTTCCCTCCTAAAAAGTAAGGGGAAATGTGTGTGCGTCTTATGGAGTGAATGCAGGCTGCGCAGCTATCCCAGAAGCCAGAACAGCAAGAGGGATTGCTGCTTTCACTGCGCAGCGATCCCTCTTGCTGTTCTGGCTTCTGAGATTCAGAATATTTTTTTTCTTGTTTTCCTCCTCCAAAAACTAGGTGCGTCTTGTGGTCTGGTGCGTCTTATAGAGCGAAAAATACGGTACTCATCATACAAAGCTCAACCTGGTAAAATACATACAACTTCATACCCCCCTTTTTTTGTGTCCCTCAGTTATTAAGAGGATCAAACCCGAACCAAACCATGAATAATGATTTGTTTATTTTCATTCATATGTGCATTCATATTTTCACTGTTATTTATGCAATTAGAACAAGACATTCTGTGCTTTTGAGCTGCAAATTAATCACTGATCCTTTGGAACTTAGATTCCTGTGCCTTCCTGTTTTGTACAGAGTTAATTTGGAACTTTGAACTTTTTCTATCTCATAGCCACAGTTGTTAATTAACAGGTATCTCCAAAGGTTAAAATCCATTTAGTGCCATTTCTCCTTTAATGCTGTTTGCCTGTAGCTTACACTGCCTGTTTCTTCCTTCTACTTTCTCCTGAAGAAAGTTGCTATAGAGCAGTTTGCTTCACTTCACATCTTACTCAGGCGAATCTAGGATGTTTCCTTTCTGTCAGCGGACTGAGAAGCTGAGTTGTTTTCCTGGAAATTGTGTATTTCATGGAGTTGTGTATTTCCCCAAAGTCATCTTAAGAAAAGTTGCACCTTATTCTGTGTGACTGCATGGCAAACATATGACACAAGTCAATTGCAGTAGAGTTGCTAGACAGAGACTTACAGTCCCATACATGCCTACTCAAAAGTAAGCTCCACTGAGTTTAATGGCATTCGCCCCAGGAAAGCAAGTAAACCAGGAAAATAAACCAGGATTCCGGGCTTAGCATTATGTCTGAATTGGGAATTGTGGTGTATTTCAGTCTAATAAACAATTATCAGTAACTGACTACGGCAGGGGTCAGCAAACTTTTTCTGCAGGGGGCCGGTCCAGTCCCTCAGACTTTGGGGGGGGGCTATATTTTTTTTTGGGGGGGGGAATCCCTCCCACTGACTCTCCCCTCCCTTCTCCACAGGACTGGATGAGCCCCAGTGGCTGCTTACCTGTGCCTTGTGAGCGGCAGGGGCTGGCAGAGGGATGATGAGCGGCACGAAAGGGCTGGCTCTGGAGAGGGGCTGCTTAAAATGGTGCTCAGCCAACTGCAGCTCAACAAAGCCCAGCCCCCTTCCTCCTCTAGGCAGGGCAGTGAGAAGCCAGGAGGAGGGAGGGAGGCGCTGCCTCCGCGGTGTGTGTGTATGTGGTGGGAATGGTGCAGCCTGAACGATCAGAATCCCCACGCCGATCCGTGTGTGGACCGTCTGTGGGACGGATCCAGGAGGTAATTGGGCCGGATCCAGTCCCCAGGCCTTAGTTTGCCTACCCATCGACTACAGCTTGTGGTTCACTGCGACCAAAACAACCCAGATTGGTGTTCATGGTAAACCATTAACTATGGTTGACTGTGATGTTGACTAAACGGCCTCGGTCCAGTATACCTGAAGGAGCGGCTCAACCTCCATCGTTCTGCCTGGACACTGAGGTCCAGCGCAAGGGCCTTCTGGCGGTTCCTGCGATAAGCCAAGTTACAGGGAACCAGGCAGGGGGCCTTCTTGGTAGTGGCACTCACCCTGTGGAACGCCCTCCCACCAGATGTCAAAGAGAAAAATAACTACCAAACTTTTAGAAGACATCTGAAGGCAGCCCTGTTTAGGGAAGCTTTTAATGTTTAATAGGTTATTGTATTTTAGTGTTTTGTTGGAAGCCGCCCAGAGTTGCTGGGGAAACCCAGCTAGATGGGCGGGGTATAAATAATAAATTATGATGATGGTGATGATGATGATGTGCGAAAAGGCCCATTGATTCTAGATTCATCTTTAAAACTTTGGTCCTCAATATCTATCCATCTCCATTTTGTTTGGTCAAATCTCAGTTGATAATTTTCTTTCACCTTTAATGGTTTCATTCTGCTAACTGCCAGCACAAGATTTTCCAGCCGGTTTTAAAAATATATTATTGTTTGTTATGTCTCTCAGTGCTAACCCCCTTTTTGTCCTCAGCATGGAGGCCAAGCAGCAGAAACGACACTCAGCATGTTAGGTCCACCCCACTGTCACAGTCAATAAAACCAAACACAACAAATAAACACAGTGGAAGCAACAAGTGAGGCCTTTTCACAGCTGGCCAGAAATAATATAAATGAGAAGCAGCTGAGTGAGAAAAATAATTGAGTTGGATTGGACTGGCCAAGCATTTTTAAAAGGCTTAAAATAACCCGCAGCTAATTGCCATAAAGAAAAGCTGAGTTAAAAATACAACCACAGATGGATGTTTGAGACAATTGGTATAATTTTCTTTAGATTTCAGAAGCTGATGTTGCTCCCTGGAAACTTTAAATAGACAGTTTCATGTCAATAATTCTTTGAGTTTTGCAGCCCAGCCCTGTGCATGCATCCTCAGAAACAACTCCTACTGAGTTAAATGGTCTTACTTACAAGTAACTGACTAAGATTGCACCCTGTAGTGCAAACCAATGCACACTTACACAGAAGTAAGTCCCAGCCTGCTCAGTGGTATTCATTCAACTGAATCAGCCTTTAAGTACAAGCCTATGAATCCTAACTTGAAAATATGGTTTTCTGTTCTCAGTGGGGATTATTCCTAGGTAAGCGTGTATAGAACTGCAGTCTGACAGTGCAATCCTATATTCAGAAGCAAGTCCCCTTGAGTTTAATGGAGCTTACTCACAGGTAAGTGGGTGCCATATTACAGCCTTAGGAGAATGAGAATTACAGCCAAATGACTGATAGCACAATCCAGTGCATTTAAAAAGGTAAAGGTACCCCTGACCATTAAGTCCAGTCATGGATGGCTCTGGGGTTACGGCACTCATCTCGCTTTATTGGCTGAGGGAGCTGGCATACAGCTTCCAGGTTATGTGGCCGGCATGACTAAGCCACTTCTGGCTAACCAGAGCAGTGCACAGAAATGCCGTTTACCTTCCCGCCGGAGTGGTACCTATTTATCTATTTGCACTTTGATGTGCTTTCAAACTGCTAGGTTGGCAGGAGCAGGGACCGAGCAACAGGAGCTCACCCCATCGTGGGGATTCGAACCGCCGACCCTCTGATCGGCAAGCCCAAGGCTCAGTGATTTAGACCACAGTGCCACTTGCCACTCCAATGCATAAACTCCAGGACACACCCAGCCTATTTCCCTCTTTCAACAGTTGGCCTAACAGTTATAGGTGCCAACTCCCTGGGGCCCTGGGTGCCCAAGCACCCACAGAATTTCCCATGAAGGGGCTGGGCATCCACAAATTTCGGTGCTAGGGCTATACAGCCCCAGGCACCCAGGGTTGCAGGGCCCAGCTGGCACTCCTGTTAACAGTTTAGCAGTAATGGTCTCTATACAGTATAGAGATGGTGCCTTTGTGGGTAGCTCAGCTGGCAGAGCACAAGACCCTTAATCTCAGCGCCGCAGGTTTGAGCCTCCCGCTGGGCAAATAGATTCCTGCATTGCAGGACAAGCTTAGTGGTCCCTTCCAACTCTATGATAGGGCAGTATCTGAGGAACTGTAGGCCACAGAAGCGTCTGCTGGCCTTTTAAGGCCGCCACAGAACTCTTGTTGTAGCAAGCTAACAGACGACACTGGCCCAGGGAGTGAATGCCACTATTTGCTACCCTAAGCAGCTCTCGGGGGAGGAAGAGGTGCAATTCAATGGCCAAGCAGGCAGGCTGGCAGCAAATCCGGGTCGTAGCCAAATGCCATTCCTGAGGCTCACCCTGCTCTACACGTGTACCAGTTTCCGCAGCCGGACCTATGGGGACTAGTGTTCAAAATTCCCATTGTTCTAGGTGCATTATTGCAACAGGGAATTTCATTAGCGCAAGCTGTTTTTGAGCTCCAGGCTCAGTACTGCACCTAAGATTTTTGATTAAAACTGCAGTGTGGAAGGAAAGGAGGACCTTTTTCTGCCTCCCCACTTCCAGCTACTCTCTGAAGAGCGGAGAAGAGACCCTCTGAAGAATGTTAGGGGGGTGGGCAGGGGAAGGACCAGACACTGTGGAAAATGAACATAATATTTTATCCACCATTCATTCATTTTCAGCACTGTATTCTTGTTATAAAAAAAGCATGCCTAGACATTCTGTGGTTGCACCCATAACCTTCGGGCTGCCATATGTCCAGATTTTTCTGGACATTACCGGGATTTCAATGGCGGAATGGACATGGGGGTGGTGGGGTTTCTGAAAAGTGACATTTTGTCCTGGATCTTAGGCAAGTCAATTGAAAAATCACTTATTTTGGCGTTCTTGTAAAGAAAAGGCCAACAATTTCGGGGTCTCCCTAAATAAAAGCTCAACAATTTTGGGGTCTCCTTAAAGAAAAAGCTCAACAATTTTGGGTTTTCCCTAAAGAAAAGCTCAATTTTGGGATCTTCCTTTTGAAGAGCTCAATAACTTTCGGGTTGTCCTGGTTTTCACTTTTTGAAATATGGCAACCCTACATAACCTAGGCTTAAAGTGCCATTGAGCGCCTAGCTTTCCTATCTCTGTTTCTATCACTTATGGGAGCGTTCAGGTGCAGGCGCGGCTACGGGACCGGGCCAGCCAGCCAGCAGGCGCGTGGCGAGCTCCCCTTGCCGGCGGCCCTGTCGCACGCCGCGCCTGCACCTGAACCTGAACCCGGGCGCGCGCCGGGGTAGTGGGGGGTGGGGGAAGAGAGGAAAGGCGTCTCCCGGAATCACATGGGCTTCGCCGCCGGTGCCATTGGCTGCGGCCAGTGCGCTGAAGGCGCTTGCAAGGGGGCAGAGAGACCGGCGAAGGGGCGGCCGTGCGTCTTCCTCTTTTTCTTTTTCTTCTTCTTCTTCTTCTTCTCCTCGCCAAGGCCGAAGACGCGCTCCTGGAGTTGTGCGTGGCGGGGTTGCAGCCCGAGCCGGGAGTCGCCGCGGCAGCTCGGCTTCCTGGGGCTCCGCTTTGCCGCCTTTGCTTCTCCCCCTCTCCTCATGGCTCCGCCGCCGGAGTGACCCACTTTTGAGGTGCGTAAAAGCGCGGCGCGTCTGGACATTCCCCGGCGCGCCTTGGCGCGCGGCGCCCGGGGGGAATCCCCGGCGAAACCGCAGCGCCGGCGGTGCCGAGGGTTTTGCGCGCCCCTTTGCAACAGCCCTTGCAAGGCAGCTCGGTGCTGGTATCCCCGAAGGTAGTCTTTGGAGGGCCGAGGCCGGAAAAGAAAGGTTGCCCAACTTGGTTACTTGTAGCCTTATCCTCGCTACTTGCTGGCTGTGCTCGCGCAGGTGAGTAAGTGGGCGAAGGACCGCAGCCTTAGAAATAAGGTTCCAGGGGTGCCAAGTTGAATGACATATTGGGGCAACCCCATCCCACATAATCGATCGCACGCACATCATTCGAATGGCAATGCCCATCAACTGTGGGGTGCCCCGGCTCCCTCAAATATTTTACTTTTGCGGGGAGGGGCGAAGAGATCTCGGCAGCCCCTGGGAGTTGGCTCCTGTGTAAAGTCTTGTTGAACCCACTGAGGTGTCACTTCTGAACAGACTGTAATATTGCTGCGCTCTAAAGTGCCTAGTCAGGCGGGAGACCTCATGCTTTTGTCGTTCAGTCTTTGCCTCTGTGCCGCGCGAGGTCTCTGTCTGCAAAAAATGATGCAGCCTCTCTTGTCCTCAGCTGAACTTCCGGCTGCTGCTAGGGCTGCGTGAGACTTCTAGATTGTCACGGCTTATTTCATAGCCTTCCCCTTCTAAGAGGCCGAGCTTACGCATGGAGGATGCGAAATAATAAAGAGAAGAGGGTCTCTGGCAACGTGCAGAGTGCGCCTTCTCTTTCACAGCATAAAGACGCAGCCAGGTTTCCAGTCTAGGCATTACCTTGTCCTTTAACGTTCTTGCAAATTAAAGGGGGGGGGGGGGTTCAAATTGCCCGGCCATACTTTATGACTGCAATCAGCTTCATTTGCAAGATAAGAGCAGTTATAACAAAATAAATGCTGTATGTTAAACAGCAGCCTTATGCCCCAGATCACTGCACCGGATAAAAATTGAATGCAGTTCCCCATCCCGTTTTGTTTCAGAAAGTCAAACGTCCCAATTGGATTTGGAATCCTTCACCCCCTAGTTTAAATAGGCAGGTGTAAAGGAAGTGTTTTTTGGCACGCTTATTGGAAGGGGAAATGCAGAGCTGGTGTGAGTGGCCCCACAAGAGTGAGAAATGATGCAGGTGCCTAGGAATGATGCATTATGTCTAATGGGCCAAAGAGATCCAAAGCAGATGATGCTGGTTTGTGAGAAATGCTCAGAGCCTTTGCCACTTCACTAGGAAATGATGCATCTTGTTACCAGATCTGATGCTTCCAGCTCATGCTGGCGTTGTGCAGGGCAGTTGGAATGCATCCAGCAGTTTAGCAAGTCTGCTGAAGCTGGGAAGGCTAATATACTCAGATTAAATTCCTTTGTGAAAGTCCTTTGTTCTCTCTCTCTGTCTCTCTCCTCCTCCTCCTCCTCCTCCTGCCAATAGTGACTTGCCTCAGGGACATCAATAAATACAGAGAATAGAATCTGCAGCAGAGAGGAAAAAGGGGTAACTAATTTTGCAGCCGATATGAAAGAAATAATAATGATTGACTGGCAGAAAGGAAGGAGGAGGGTTCATTTCTCCCTGGCTCAGTAACTCTGCTGCAAGAGAACAGGAGGCAGGGCAGAGCTGTGGAAGTGGGAATTCAAGGTGGTTAAGGGCAGAAAGCCTTTTGCCCTTTCATTAAGAGTTGCTCTATTACTGCATGGTTCCTTCCAACATTCATTTATGCCCTGGGAAACAATAGGTTGTTCCACATTGCGAAAATAGGCACGTCAAAAGGCTTGGTTCCTATCCAGTAGCCTGCCCACAATATAGCTGGTTTATAGTGAATAAGTAGTCTGACGCCAAGCTGAAGTCTCAGGCCAAGCTATGCAAGTTCTTTACTCATTCCCATCTTTTTGGGAGATAAAAGAGCTCCATTATCCCTGCTTAGTGTTATACCGGCTAGAAAAGAGAAAGTTGAGGATTTCAGTATGAATTTCTGTCAGGATAAGATGTACCTCTTGGATCTAATTCGACTTTTGGCTAGGCATGTAAGGTTTAGAAATATACTTAATTGCTAGGAGTTACTAGCGTGTGATTGACAATCTGCATTCAATGTGTCTGATGAGGATTTTCTTGGAAATATCGAGGGGTTTTTAAAAATTGATTGGGGCCTAATTTAGTGTGCTATTTGACTTGTATTCCCCCCCAAAAAATATTATTTCAAATACATGGCTTTTGAGGGGTTGAAGTGCTGTTTATGTAGTTTAAATTATATATATTTGAAGGTTTGCTTGGAAATTATTTTGGAATACTTATTAAGTATTTTGGAATATGACAACTCAAGAGCATACACTTCCTTACATTGTTTAAAATTGATATTTTTTTTTAAATCGAGGCACAGAAAAATAAAGCACAATTTTTTGCATGCACAAAACAGCTGTGTGTTTATGTTTGTGCCTGCATCTTTCTAGGAATAGTCATGGCGCAAAATAATGGCACTTTCAGGCTGCCCATTTGGCTGGCATTTCACAGAAAAAACAAAGCAGCAGATGGACTGCTTCTTGCTCCACATCACTGGTGACAATAATTAATGTTGAGGTGCGGCTGGTGGACGTCTAACTATTCCATAGTGCCATTTGTCCACCTATGAGTGTGAGATCGTTTTTAGGATCTTTTGAAGGCTGTTTGTAAAGGCCTGCAAAAAAAAAAAAAGGAAAAAAAAGATGAGAAGCTTGTGGGCAGCAGAAAGTCTGGGGGAAATGGCTGATGCAACACTTCAGTGGTGTTTCTACAATGCCCCCCCCCCATATGCAACACACGTGCAACCTAGAATACATACCGGTACATTGGGTGAGATCAAATGTTGTCTTTGCTTGGGTAGTGGGGGAGCCAGTGTTGTTCCACAAGCTGAATTTTCTGCACAAGTTGAAGTAGTGTCGCAGTAGAAGACAGCATCCGATAGGTTAACATGGTGCAATACTTTCCCCAGCCAAAGCCGTCCGTTGAATTTGGCTGTCGCAAGCGGAATCGCTGTCGCTCTAGCAGCGCTGCCAAAACTGAATCTTATTTGTTGATGTGTGGAGAAATTGCGCTTATAATTTTTATGGATGGAGTGCTCATTCTGTGGGAGCGCTGTTCCCATAGTTATGAAACTTAAAACGGTTATGAAAGCAGATTTTTTGTTTGCTTCTTTGTCTTTCCTTCCCCAAATGGTCAAAAAGAGAAGGAAAGAGGACTTCTAGAGCAAGCGAAGAACAACAGCAAGCGTGATTTTAAAAATACCAATAAGGGTGATATTGTGTGACGGAAATATAAGACACAAACAATTCTGGCTCCAGGATTTGGGGGCTCTTGGGCATGGCGCCATCAATGAAGCCGCTTCACCTGGAAGAATCGGAAACTGCAAACACAATTCTCTACGACTCCGTGAAGTTGAAATGATAGTCCTGTTAAGGCAGCGGATCCTGTGAAATGCCCAAACCTCCACCTTCTGGAGTTGGTTGTATGCATATTATGGTGTCTGAAACTCACTCTGAAAATTGTAGTGTAACCATTGTTGTAGTTTAACCATGGTATATTGCGGCTCTGTTCAATCTGATGGCTTCAGATGTTTTCGACTTCAACTCTCATCATCTCTTGCTGTTGGCCATGCCGACTGCAGAAGATAGGACTTGTCGTCCAAAACATCTGGCTGGCATTAGGTTGGGGAAGGTTGGCCCGCAGGGACATTGCTATCATTTTTTAAAACTTCATCTTTAATCATCTAAATGTGACTACTTAGCCATGATCTACGTTGGTAGCAGTGAGCCGCTACTTGGTTTCCCCTCCTTTCCTTTAGCAGGGTGAATGGTTGGACTATGTGTAATTTAGCTAGATTAAAACATGACAAGGAACACCTGTTTGGATCCTTTTCTCCCAAGATCCCCTGCGTTCCCGGAATTGTCTCTTTAGCAGCAACTTTAATTAATCTGTAATTTCAAGAACTGGTCCCTGAATTTGCTTCTTTTCCTCTTCCCTTATCTAGTCTTGTGCCTCTTAGATTCTGAGCATTTATATAGACCAGACTGTCCAACTTTTCATACCAAGTGGACTGCAGGCTGCACACATGGGGAGGGGGGAGTGAACCCCAAATCTGGTACCTCCCTAGCTCTAACGCTGCCTTTCCAAAGCCTGCTAAGTAAGGTGCTGGGCTTTGGGAAGGAGCTGTGAGGCTCTAGCAGGGTCCTGGAACCCTCCCACTCCGTTCCCAAAGGTGGGAAAGTGCCAACTAGGCTTTAGGAAGGAGGTAGGAAGACTCTGGGACACGGGTGGCGCTGTGGGTTAAACCACAGAGCCTAGGACTTGCCGATCAGAAGGTTGGCGGTTCGAATCCCCATGACGGGGTGAGTTCCTGTTGCTCGGTCCCTGCTCCTGCCAACCTAGCAGTTTGAAAGCACGTCAAAGTGCAAGTAGATAAATAGGTACCACTCTGGCGGGAAGGTAAACGGTGTTTCCGTGCGCTGCTCTGGTTCGCCAGAAGCGGCTTAGTCATGCTGGCCACATGACCCGGAAGCTGTACGCCGGCTCCCTCGGCCAGTAAAGTGAGATGAGTGCTGCAACCCCAGAGTCGGCCATGACTCGACCTAATGGTCAGGGGCCCCTTTACCCTTAGGAAGACTCTGGGACCCTGTCAGAGCCCTCACGCCTCCTTCCCAAAGCCCAGCTTTGGGAAGGCAGTCTGAGGGTGACGGGGGACATCAAATGTTGCCAAGGGCCACCAAAAAGGGGCCTTGAGGGCCACATGTAGCCCTTGGGCCACACATTGAACCACCCTGATATAGACTGCCTTATTTCTTTGCATTATTGTTCATGTGCAGTGTTTGGAAAGTTTAGGTGTTTAATGGATAATTAAAAATAAAATTGCTTTTCACAAGGGCTTCCTTGGTAATGCTGCCACTCTAAGATGTGTGGGCCACCCGGACAGGGCATTCTCTGTGGTAGCCCCTAAATTGCGAATCTTCCTCCCAGCAGAAATGCTTCTGGCTTCTTCATTATACATGTTCCATACTATGCTGAAGACTCACTGCTTGACTCAGGCCTTGGACAGGTGGGATTTTTTAAAATTTTATTTTTTGTGGGATACATCTCTTGTTTTGGTCAATCCGCACTGGGCTGCTTTTCCTTGGAATTGCCTTACTTGCTTTTATAATTGCATGCACAACTGCCTTACTTCTTTTATTTCTTTTTAATTGCTTGATTATAATGCTGCAACAGGGCCCCGGTACCTCATAGCGAAAGGAGGTAAACCTCTTAAAAACAATCAAACCTGCAAACTCGATATCCTTATTGAATTGGACAGGTTTCCGCCTTTAAAGTGTCCTGAGAATTTTATTTTTTTTTTAAATTGGCGCAGGCTTCGTAAAACAACACCAACCTTGAGTCGAAGACTTTCGTCATCTCTGGTGAAGTGGTTTGCTTTAAAAGTCACTGTTGCCCTGAAGAGTCTAGAAGTTCTCCTCCCCCCCACTCCCCCCCCCGCTTTCTTTGTGGCTCCCCCCCCCCCCCTTCTCCTTGATCACATCTGCTGTTTGGTCATTTTCCCTTCTCGCTCTGTGGTGGGTTGCGAGAGGAATTTCTCGCAGTTTCAGAATCCTTAGTCATTGCTCACCCTGGCAGCTGCAAAACAACCCTCTTTCTTGTTACTACGTTACTAGCTTGTTCTTGTTGTTAACGTGCTTTACCAACCCCAGGAGAATTGTCTAGCCCTAATCCCCGAAGATTAGACGGGGTCTTGAGGATTTAGGCTGTGCCTGGACTGATGAACAGCCCGGTTTCATTTTGCAAAGGTTTTTATTGCAGAGTTTACTGACGCCTTCCATTGTGTTTGTGTGCGTTTTCTTCCCTTGTTTGGGTAATAGTGTGACCCCCCCCCCCGGACTATGCACTAATGTTTACCAGGATCTGTCAGAGGCAGAGGAGATTTGATCATTTGCCTCTCCCTGTTCAGAAGATCATTTTGACCCGTGAAGCCCTAACTGCATATTCACTTGACTATCTGATCCGTACACAGTTTTAATAATGAATGGCATTTAGCTTATTAATATTGGATATTGGTATGCATGCTGTATTTTATCTCATCCAGGAGCCTTGCGAATCAACACTTTAAAAGACACTGACAACTTGGCAATATAGATAGACCACACAGCAACCAACAGAGGCAGCCCATTTGCAAAACAAGCAAACGAACCTTATTGCTCTCCCATATTCACGATCACAAAGCATCTGCGTCACGGAATGGGCATAAATATGGCTGCAGTAGCCACAATTCCATTATTCGAGGTTTGCATCCTGACATTTTCATTCCTTGGGAACTAGAGGGTTCTGTCTCCCTCTGAGCTATTTCCAGATGTTCAGAGCACAATTTATGCAGGGCAGATGAACATCACAGTAGCACCAAATCGATACTGACAGGCAAGCTGTGCACGGAGATGTAAAGTTTTTACCTGCACATGGCTTCAGGTGCTCAATGTGAAATTACCTTCCTGAAAAGTGTTGGAATCAAGCCTTTTCAGAAGTTTTAAGTGTGTGCTTCAGTGTGGCGCCTGATAGGGGGATACCTCATTTTCTCATGACGTTTGGGTGTGAGGGGTGTTAGGGGAGAGATAGAACCTCTGGTGGGGGACACATCATGTTCCTTCTAGGGTAGTTTGTCCACCTTTGGTCCCCACCCTGAACTCAGATCTCACCTGTGGCTTGTGGGAACAGCTTCCACTGTCCAGCTAAACGAGGTGAGGGTAGCCAATGGGTCTGAAACGTTTGGTAAGTTAGGGACTTCCCCTGCATGCGAAAACAGGCTCTGGTAGATTGAGCAAACAAGACCAATAATGAGTCCAGCAGTCAAGAATGTTGTTTCTGCAATTGCTGTAGGGGGCAGTGAGGGGCAGATGGGGCTTGTCATCCTGGGAATGTAGCCCATCTAGGACAGACTTCCTCAACCTCAGTCCTCCAGATGTTTTTGGCCTACAACTCCCATGATCTCTAGCTAGCAGGACCAGTGGTCAGGGATGATGGGAACTGTAGTATCAAAACATCTGGAGGGCCGAGGTTGAGGAAGCCTGATCTAGGATAAGGAAAACTCTGATCCTAAACTTCTTCTACCTTGTGGGATATCTTTGGGAGAAGAAAAAGATAAGGAGTAAACACTACACAAATCCAGAATGGAGTCTCTAAGATGGTTGGGTGGCACCTTGTACGCCTCCTTCCAGCAACTCCCGCAGCCAATAAGTTATTAAGTGTTTGGGACAAGTACAGGCATAATCTATCCAGTTAAATTTCACATAGCTGCATTGATACATGGGCTTTGCTTCTGTTCTAATAGTATGTTAAATTCCTTTGAGTTGTGGAAAACATAGGCAACGTCATCTATCCAAATTATAGAATGGATATGTGAACTCAAGAGAATGTCTGTCCAGTAGGGAACCTCCATGGTCTAAATTTTTACAGCTGAGATTATATATTTGAGAACTAGTTGATTAAATCAAAATAACAAATATGGGGTGAAGAGATAGGCATTCATTCCAAAGTTCAGCAGATGTGGTCTGAACATTTATTTGCTGCATTCTGAGGTGTTCTTTTTCCAGGACAGAAAAAAAAAATGTTCAGACTGCTCCCATCAATCTTGGAATGTCTGCCTTGTCTGTCTTCACTCTTAAAAAGTTTTGAAAATAACGCTGGGTGGGTGAGCTCATAAATTTTGGGGTTTTTTATTATTATTTTAGAGTTCAGCAGGGAAATGGAGGAAGTCAAGAATTATATGATGAATGCAGACCTATCTGAAATTGATATGGGATCTATTTGGTAGTACAGTAATAACTCCTGATATATATATATTCATTGTTGGGTCCACTGCAAGGGGGAGGAAGAAACTGCTGACTCCAGAACCCTGCTGCTGCTCCCACCCACCCCGTGGCTGCTACTTACAGTGCAAAATGCCTGTTGACCGCATTCATTCAGTTAATTAATTACCAAGCCTCATTTAGCCCCAACTTCTGCACAATGTGTTCAGGTGTTTGGAGGAATTAGGGTGCATTAATCTGATATGTTTGCTGTGGAATAGTGTTCTGTGCCTAAACAGGGCCAATTAAGTTGTATCTTAGCCGCTTCTCTTCTGATGGCACCACCAAAATGCTCAAGCAGGCAAGTTACATAAATACCTAGAAACACATGAGCTTTCCTTGTGTTGTAAATAGCTGCTGTGCGGTGCAGGTTCCTCCAGTTGGGACTGTGATGGCGGCAAAAGGTTAAAGCTCCCCTTCACTTACCATGCCAGCTGTTGGTTTTGGAAAGAAAGACAGCCATGCAAGGCCAAACTGTTTAACACTTTTCATTTGTCCCTTGGCTAGGTAAAGGTAAAGGGACCCCTGACCATTAGGTCCAGTCGTGACCGACTCTGGGGTTGCGGCGCTCTTCTCGCTTTATGGGCCAAGAGAGCCGGCGTACAGCTTCTGGGTCATGTGGCCAGCATGACTAAGCCGCTTCTGGCGAACCAGAGCAGCGCACGGAAACGCCGTTTACCTTCCCGCTGGAGCGGTACCTATTTATCTACTTGCACTTTGATGTGCTTCCGAACTGCTAGGTGGGCAGGAGCAGGAACTGAGCAATGGGAGCTCACCCCGTCGCGGGGATTCGAACCGCCGACCTTCTGATCGGCAAGTACTAGGCTCTGTGGTTTAGCCCACAGCGCCACCCGCGTCCCTTGGCTACCTTACATTTATTTCCTCCTCCCGCCAGCCCTGCAGCACAAATAGCAGCCTGGGGTGTGTGTGAGTGGTTATGATTAGCACCAAGGGTTAAATGCTCTTTTGCCCAGCACCATTGCTTGGATCATGTTGGCAACTTCCTGCGCTTGCATTTCAGTAATAAACCAAATAATCTTGGAATAGCTCGGTCTGTAGAGCATGAGACTCTTAATCTCAGGGCCATGGGTTTGTGTCCCATGTTGAGTGAAATATTCATGAATTGCAAGGCGTTGAAAAGATGACTCTTGCCGCCCCTTCCAATACATAGAATGTTATTCTATGAAATGTTGGGAAATGCAGTCTCTGATCTCCATGCTGTGTGTTGTTTGGCCCTCCCAGAAGATGCATTGATTACAGAGCTTTATTTCTGGGTTGGGAGTGTCTGCTATAACTGAACTTTGTTGGAGAACGTTGTCAACAATGTTGAGATTTTAACTATGAAGAATCTTCTTGTGTTCTTGGCACAGATTTGTCTCGCAAGTTAAGTTGGCAGTCCGGTGCTGTGAGTAAGGCTCATTTCCACATCACTAATTTTAACTGACGTGGCCTTTCTCTCCCTGTCATGCCAAAAAGTTGCTTTCATACAAAGGAATCAAAGGTCCTTTTGAAGTGCGGCACCTCTGTGTTCTTTGCGGCGGCATTTTCCAGGTCTTGCAAACTGTCAAAGGGGACGGGCAACCAAACAGCTGGGAAAGTCTGCCAGAGAGGACCTTCATCTTGCAACTGTGCAAAAGCTCTAGGGGTCTGAAAATTTCTTTGAGGAAGTAGGTTATATCTCTTGGAAGTTCCTGGAGAAGAGTAGGCAAGTTATTTTGCAATTCATCTTTAAAGGAACAGAAAAACCAGTACAAAATAAGCACCGCTGCACCAAGTCTCGCTTTGACAGGATTCAGGAAAGATGCCTTCCGTTTTAGTATATTAATGAGAATAAGCCTTAGCTTAAGCATTGCCATCTGCAACTCCCTCTTTCTTTACCTGACTCCTGTTTCACAGAAGAGAAGAAAGTTTTGTGGGGAAAGAAGCGTAAGCTTTGTTGGCTACAAGGAAGATATATAAATTAAAACAGATGCTGATAGTATATTTTTTGAAGTATTTGATGCATTGACTCATTTATGCTATGCAGCCCTGTTAGTGACTTAAGAATCTAGGAAGTACAGGTGAGCTATCTATTTAGGACTGAGAAGATCATATCAAAATACCCTGAGCTAGAAGGCTACCAATAGTTTAGTTTGGTATATCTGATGAATGGTGGTAATTTTTAAAAATTAATTAATTAATTAATAATTGCATATCATTGTCACAGTTTTGATGGGTGTAAAATTTATACCCCGCCCATCTGGCTGGGCTTGCCCAGCCACTCTGGGCAGCTTCCAGCAAAATATTAAAAATATTAAAATACCGTAAATACATCAAACATTAAAAGCTTCCCTAAACCGGGCTGCCTTCAGATGTCTTCTAAAAGTCTGGTAGTTGTTCTCTTTGACATCTGGTGGGAGGGCGTTCCACAGGGCGGGTGCCACTACTGAGAAGGCCCTCTGCCTGGTTCCCTGTAACTTTGAGTCCTTATTCCATAAAACTGGTGCAACTTCTCTTCTTGCAGGTGGTTTTTGAATTTATAACAATGACGGCCAGAAACTTTATTACTGAAAACTGCATTTGTTGGTGTTCCAACAAGAGCTATTGAAAAGTATTTTGGGAGCCTCACGATACCTCTGAAGGCAATGGAGTGAATAGAAGGCTTTCTGAATGTCCCCTAGTAGATGCTAATCCAGCAACCTCCAGCTACGTTAGTTACTCTACTGTCGTTTAAGACATTGGCCGGGTTGGCATGTTATATTAAACCATAGTTAATGTTCAACAGCGGTTTAATGTTAAAGAGCAGTGTGATGGTTCTGCTCAAAAGTCCCATCTTTGCTCCTCTCTCAGCTTCTGGCTGTGCCAGGAGCAGCAAACAACAGGCTTGTTGTGCTGTCCGAACCTGGGCTCATGGTTTGTTCCTCTCCAACCATGGAGCGACCAACATTTCCTCTTGGCTTATTGCTCATAGATTGTTTGGGGGGGGGGAAGAAACCATGAGCTGGGTTGGCACAACACACCAGGCCAAGGTTCGTGGTAGCTGTTCCCAGCAGGAGAGGAGTGGAGCCGGGAGTTTTGAACAGCCTGCACCAGCCTGCTCCTTGTTCATGTTAACACCATAGTTAAATGTTAACTGTAGCTTCATGCAGGGTGGAGAATCTTTTGCTCCCATCAGTCCCAGACAGCATGGCCCATGGCCAGGGATGATGGGAGTTGTAGTTCAGCAATATCAGGAGAGCCAGATGTTTTAATGTGACATTTGACCATGGCAAAGGATTTATGTTTGTGCAGTGTGCCTTCTCTGTCCCTCCCTCCCTCCCTCTGTGCATGTCTTCTTCAAATCTGTTCCAGAAAGTTGGGGGGAACCCCCAGAACAGATTTAAGGAGATGGAGAAAGTCCTGTGGCACAAGCATAAATCCTCTCTCTGACAGGACAGTTGCTTAGTGCTCTGTTGGATATAACCTGTTTATTTGGAGAGTACAGTGGTACCTCTGGATACGAACGGAATCCGTTCCAGAGCCCCGTTCGCATCCTGAAGTAAACGTAAGACGCGTCTGCATGTGCACGGGTTGCGTTTCGCCGCTTCCGCGCGTGCGCGTGACGTCATTTTG
Source organism: Podarcis cretensis (assembly GCF_951804945.1). NCBI lineage: Eukaryota > Metazoa > Chordata > Lepidosauria > Squamata > Lacertidae > Podarcis > Podarcis cretensis. The sequence goes on from NC_137175.1 coordinate 73,751,270, forward strand.
AGCATCTGTGTATGCGTGAGTGGCGAAACCTGGAAGTAACGTGCTCCGTTACTTCCGCGTCGCCGCGGAGCGCAATCCAAAAATACTTAACTTGAAGCTACTTCAACCCGAGGTATGACTATAATGTTGTTGGCGCCCATCTGTCTCGAGAAAAAATCACATGCTCTGGCAGGGGTGAAGCCAAACAGCTACATTAGCAGTACAGTGGTACATCAGTTTAGAGAGGCTTCAGGTTACGGACTCCGCTAACCCAGAAATAGTACCTCAGGTTAAGAACCTTGCCTCAGGATGATAACAGAAATTGCATGGCGGCGGCGCGGTGGCAGTGGGAGGCCCCATTAGCTAAAGTGGTACCTCAGGTTAAGAACAGTTTCAGGTTAAGAACGGACTTCCAGAACAATACGTTTGGCACCAGCTTGTCTACAGGAGTTGCCAGAAGGAGGCGTACAAAGCGTCATCCAACCATCTTAGGGACTCCATTCTGGATTTGTGTAGTGTTTACTCCTTAGCCTTTTCTTCTCCCAAAGATATCCCACAAGGCATTGCAGGTTTAGGATCAGCCCCATCTGCAAAACTTCCTTATGAATAAACATGCATAACATTGTGCTTTAATGTTCTCTTGTGCGACTTCTATATAGTGAGACCACGCAAGTCCTTGAAACATGAAAAATTAGGTGTGAAATGTTGGGGCATTCCAGTTGTCTCATAACTGGATTTGTAGATCAGTCCGTAACATTGGTCTTTATTTGCCATTTACATACCATATCTTGTATTGATAACCATAAAACTCTGTATGTACATCAAGGAGCTTCTGACATCCTTTGCTTTTGTTCTGTTGGTTCAAGCAATGTTAACCTGGATTTTGCTAATTAGAAAAAGAAGAAGAAGCTGCGTTTGAGAGAACGTGGTTTGTATAAGCATCGCTTACAAGGTTGACCATGGCCATAATTTCTGAAAAACGCTCTTTTGCTCACGGTTAGCACCTGAGTGTAAACAGTTTCACAAGAGCAAATCTATTGAGGTTGTTTTCATTAGACTGTCTGTCTATTCTTGGAATGTCTGAAATGTCCTAAGATCTGCTGACAGTAAATTGTGCATGCATGGTTTTCAACATTGGCCTCAGATCACAAACAATAAGTCCAGTGTAGGAATCTATTATAATATTGAGCAAATAAATTGTTCTGAAAACAAGAGAGCAGAAAAGAAAACGTCCCTTAACACTCTCTGTTAACATGCGGTTTTGGGGTGGGGGTTTTTTGCTACAGATTTTACATTGGCTCCTTTTAATCAGGTTGCTTCAATGAACATTTTTGTCATGTTACCGTATTTTTCGCTCTGTAAGACGTACCAGACCACAAGACGCACCTAGTTTTGGGAGGAAGAAAACAAGAAAAAAAATATTCTGAATCTCAGAAGCCAGAACAGCAAGAGGGATCACTGCGCAGCGAAAGCAGCGATCCCTCTTGCTATTCTGGCTTCTGGGATAGCTGCGCAGCCTGCATTCACTCCATAAGACGCACACACATTTCCCCTTACTTTTTTGGAGCAAAAATTTTTTTATAGAGCAAAAAATACGGTAATTTGGAGGTTAGTGATTTCCCCACCCCACCCCCAGCTAAAAGATCACTATGTGGAAACATTGTTTTTTGTTGTATACCTGGTAGGGTGGCATTTTTTCTGGCCTGGTAAGCAATGTTCTAGGCAAAATTACGCCATCTCTTCTTATTGAAAAACATGCTTTCATGCCTATTTAGTATTAAAACACCCGTGTGCCGACTCACATTTTCTGCATGCATTCCCAATTGGCTTCATAAACATTCACAGGGGATCAAGATTTCATGCTTAATCCAGCAAATATTTAAGCTGCGAAAATGGAAATCTTCGTGTGTCCCACCACATTTGTGTTGCACAAACTGATAAGCAAATTATTGTTACCTACTTTATGTGAAGATCCCTTACTTTTGGTCAGTAATCTGAAGAACCATCTACCTCTACCTCTACCTCTACCTCTACCTCTACCGCTATCTCTATCTCGCTTGGACTACTGCAATGCGCTCTACGTGGGGCTACCTTTGAAGGTGACCCGGAAACTACAACTAATCCAGAATGTGGCAGCTAGACTGGTGACTGGGGGCGGCCGCCGAGACCACATAACACCGGTCCTGAGAGATCTGCATGGGCTCCCAGTACGTTTCCGACCACAATTCAAAGTGTTGGTGTTGACCTTTAAAGCCCTAAATGGCCTCGGCCCAGTATATCTGAAGGAGCGTCTCCACCCCCATTGTTCTGCCCGGGTGCTGAGGTCCAGTGCTGAGGGCCTTCTGGCAGTTCCCTCATTGCGAGAAGCAAAGCTACAGGGAACCAGGCAGAGGGCCTTCTTGGTAGTGGCGCCCACCCTGTGGAACGCCCTCACACCAGATGTCGAAGAGATAAACAACTACCTGACATTCAGAAGACATCTTAAGGCAGCCCTGTTCAGGGAAGTTTTTAATGTGTGACACCTTAGTGTATTTTTGGTCTTTGTGGAAGCCGCTCAGAGTGGCTGGGGAAACTCGGCCAGATGGGCGGGGTACAAATAAATTGTTGTTGTTATTGTTGTTGTTGTTATCTCTATCTCTATCATTACTAGCTCATTCAGTAGAGCATGAGTCTCTTAATTCCAGGGTCGTGGGTTTGAGTCCCACATTGGGCAAAAGATTCCTGTATTCCAGAGGGTTGGACTAGATGACCCTCGTGGTCCCTTCCAGCACTACAATTCTTTTATTATTCTCCGAACTTGTGCCCTGTTTGCCTGATGCTTTATTGTCATTCTTGCTTTTCTTCCAAAATACTGAATGCATCATTCATCCAAAGTTAATACCTTTCCAATTAATTTCAAAGGGAAAATTTAAGAACACGTTTAATTCTTTCTTGTACTTTGGAAAGGTTAAAAGTGCTGGGTTATGCCCTGTGATTTAGCGCTTTCCCTGTATCATTTGACAAATGATCCTATGCCCATGGTTGGTGAAACCAGATTCCCTTCTTGGTTGTTGATAATTCAGGCAGAATTGAAGAAGGAAACCATGAAACGACTCAAAGGAAGGAGGCATGAAATCACTACTAATCGTTCCCTTGAATCCATGCTAAGACTTGTTTTTAAATTACAGAAGTGGCAGAGAGCAATAGTGTAGCATGCCTAGAACTAATTCTGGCTGCTTGTCTTACCAACAGACCATTACTTTAAATCAGCGCTGCAGCTGGTTTTCAGTTGGGTAGAGCGCTGTGCTGATAGTGCCAGGCTCAGAGGTCTCTGTATGGGACAGCTGCATATCCCTAACTTGGACTTAGTTGATCATCAGGGTCCCTTCCAACTCTACAGTTCTACGATTCTGTGATAAAAGTGCTATAGCTGCTGCCACGGTGTGTCTGCCATTGACAGCAAAAGCAGAGGTGACAGTACTCTGCATCAGTGACACACACAAAAAAGAACTGGGTAAAACGGTGCAGGTCTGACAATGGGGACTTCCCCCCATTTTTAAATTGATTTTTTTTAAAAAAAATATGACATTTCTGGTTCTGGTTGTGTAAAAGCTGTGAAGAACGAGAAAGCAAGAAATAGCTTGGTTGCAGCCCTGGAAACTCCCATTGTTCTAGGCGTGTTTTGAGACAGGGAACTTCATTAATGCAAGCAGTTTCTGAGCTCTGGGTGCAGTGCAGTGGTACCTCAGTTTAAGAACAGCCCTGTTTACGAACTATTCAGTTTATGAACTCCGCAAAACCGGAAGTAGTGTCCAGGGCCGTCTTAAGTATATCCGGCGCAGTGGTGCAAAGATCCTCCCCCCCCCCCATTTCCCAGAGTTGCAGACCTTTTTACGGCTCTGCCGGCAGCTTTGCATGGCTGGAGGAGGCTGGAGGGCAGCTCCTCTGGCGGGGAAGAGGCGGAGGCTCCGGGTGTGGGGCTGCTTCAGCGAGGCAGGTGAGGGCAGCGAGCTGATGCCAGGAAGAAGAGTTTGGATTTGATATCCCGCTTTATCACTACCCGAAGGAGTCTCAAAGCGGCTAACATTCTCCTTTCCCTTCCTCCCCCACAACAAACACTCTGTGAGGTGAGTGAGGCTCAGAGACTTCAAAGAAGTGTGACTGGCCCAAGGTCACCCAGCAGCTGCATGTGGAGGAGTGGGGAAGCGAATCCGGTTCACCAGATTACGAGTCTACTGCTCTTAACCACTACACCACACTGGCTCTCCGTGTCCACCCTCCGCCTCTTCCCTGGCGACCTGCAGAACTTGGTGCCCCATGCCACTTGCCGCTATGGGCAAGACGCCCCTAGTAGTGTCCCAGTTTGAGAACTTTACCTTGGTCTAAGAACAGAATCCAAATGGTAGAAAGGCACCGGTGGTGGGAGGCCTCATTAGGGAAAGTGCACCTTGGTTTAAGAACGGACTTCCGGAATGGATTAAGTTCGTAAACTGAGGTACCACTGTACTGTGCCTAAGATTTCAGATTAAAACTGCCACTGCTGGAACGAAAGGAGGAACTTTTTCTGCCTCCCCACTTCCAGTCACTCTCCGAAGATTGGAGAAAGGACCCTCATAAGAATATTAGGGGGCGGAGGTGGGCAGGGGAATTATGGCTTTGGTTTTTTTTGGCAGTCTTCAAATGAGGACTAGACCATGTAAAAAATGAACGTAAGATTTTAGCTGCAGTTCATTCATTTCCAGCTTTGTATTCTTGTTATAAAAAAGTACGCCCAGGCATTCTGTCATTGCGCCCCTAACCTTGGTTTAAGGTGCCATTTAGCTCCCAGCTTTCATATCTCAGTTTCTAACACTGCTCAGTCGGGAAGAGCAGGAGACTCTTAATCTCAGGGTTGTGGTTCTGAGCCCCACGTTGGAGAAAAGATTCCTGCATTGGACTTAGATGACCTTTGCCATCCCTTCCAGCTCTGTGATCCTGTGTGCTAGCATCTGTTGTCTCTACTGCGGGTGAGATCAGATAAGGTAGACATGTGAAAGGGAATGGGTCCAAAGATGGTTTTCAAGCGAAAGGCAATCATAGTACCGTGACAGAGGAAAGGAACCAGGGGTGGCTGAAAAAGAGTAGCCTGCCATGTAATTATGCACACGCTTACTTTGCAAAATTTATTGCATTGGGATGTTGCGGCGGCCCTTTGCGTAGATGGCTTCTAAATGAAATTCTTAGAGGATAAGTCTAGTGGCAGCTACTAGCCACGAGAAGTAAACAGAGCCTCCTTTTTCCAGAGGCAGCGTTTTTCTGAATGCCATTTGCTGGAGGCAAATACCACAGGATGGCTGCTCCCTCAAACGACTCTGACCTTTCTTCCTCGCTGGCTCTTAAATGGGACTGCTGCTTCCTTCAAATCCTTCCTCCAATTTTAACCTTTTGTATAAAGCCTTTGGCACAGCTCCCTAGTTCCCAAGCCGTGCTGCATTTTTTATGCCTGTGAACAAGCCCATATAACTGAAACAACTTCACATCCTTTCCCTTTTACCCTTGCCTCCTTTCCCCTCGATTTCTCCTGCGTTGGGTTTTAGATTGCAAACTGCCCTATTCTGCTCCTTAAATTGATGGTGGCATATTAATCTCTTGTCGCGCTCTCTCTGCTTGCGGACTTCCCAGCTGGTGTGTCTGGTCTCTATGAGTCTTTAGTCCGATCCAGCAATGTGTGGTTCTGTGGGCGATATTGGACCTGTCCCATTGCAACCTGTATTTCTGATACGGTGTGTAATACTCCCATTTTTCAGTTTAGAAGATGCGTACAGTGGTACCTTGGTTCTCAAACTTAATCCGTTCCAGAGTCTGTTCCAAAACCAAAGCGTTCCAAAACCAAGGCGTGTTTTCCTATAGAAAGTATCCATTCCAGACTTTTAAAAACAACCCCTAAAGCAGCAATTTAACATGGATTTTACTATCTAACGAGACCCTTGATCCATAAAATGAAAGCAATAATCAATGTACTGTACAGTGGTACCTCGGGTTACATACGCTTCAGGATACATACGCTTCAGGTTACAGACTCTGCTAACCCAGAAATATTACCTCGGGTTAAGAACTTTGCTTCAGGATGAAAACAGAAATTGTCCAGTGGCGGTGCAGTGGCAGCAGGAGGCCCCATTAGCTAAAGTGGTACCTCAGATTAAGAACAGTTTCAGGTTAAGAACAGACCTCCAGTTCTTAACCCGAGGTACCACTGTACTATAAAATAAATAAGACAGTATTGTAGATGATAAAAATAAAAATTAATTTTTTTTCTTCCCTGCACTGATGATAGTCATTGTTTGGATGAGGGGCTTTTATCCATTTCCGCAGTCACATAATCAATCAATCAATCAATCAATCAATCAGTAGCTGAACTGGGTTCCACACAGTCACAAAAACAAATTAACAGAAAAAGCCTCAAAAACAAAAGTGTAAAATTTCATATGTTCCGGAAGTCCGTTTGACTTTCAAAATGTTCAAAAACCAAGGTGCAGCTTCTGATTGGTGCAGGTGCTCTGGAAACAATAGCTGACAGCCGCATTGGACGTTCGGCTTCTGGAAAACGTTCAAAAACCAGAACACTTACTTCCGGGTTTTAAGACGTTTGAGAACCAAAGCATTTGAGTACCAAGGCGTTTGAGAACCAAGGTACCACAGTATAGCTAAACATTGGTATACGGTGATAGCACTGCTGACTCCCTGACCTAGCCATTTTGTGTTTTCTTCTGAGTCAGGTGATTTACCCACATCAAAAGCAACCACCGCCCTGCCTCAAAAATACCTTTCTGTTTTAATTCTGTGCATATCTCATTGGGGGGAAAGCTTTCTATGGCCTGAGGCACACACAGTGTGGCTGCCACATGGAGCCTTTCTTTAATTGCTATGCACAACGGCGGTCTCCACGCAGGGGACTAGTTAGGTTCAGCAACCCACTTACACATCAGATTATTTTATTTTCCTACATGTATTTCACATCATGGCATTGTCCCATTTTATCCACTGCCCCCACCCCAAAATAAATTGGTGGTATGCAGAAACCTACAAGATCTCCACAATAGGCCGCGGCTTGCGAACTGCCTCTCCACCCGCAGAACCCACAAACAATTGAGATGCTTTTAAAAAGCAAATTCTACACGGTGTTTATGTAATGCATCGGCCTTCCGCCCCACAACACAAGGTGTTTTTGTTTCAAAACCAGTTGAGTGTGGAAAGAGATTTACTATTGATTGTTTATCTAGTGGGATGTCCTTAAATAAACGGTTCTGAATAGCGAAAGACTTAATTTCTACTTTGCATTTAAGTTCTTGGCACACGAGAAGAACAAGGAAGGAAACTCCCTTTTAGTAGTTGCTCAGATTACACCTGGAGATACATAGGAATCAGATTTCCATAATATACCTTTTGAAATCCTCCCCCCTTTTCTGGGAATTACTTGAATCACCAGTTTGTGCAAAGCCAGCCGCTTTTAGGATTAATAGTAACCACTGCGGTGAGCAGGAGAGAATTCCTCTGACCCAATGTACTTCGCTCAGAAAAAGTATTACCGTATTTTTTGCTCTATAAGACTCACTTTTTCCCTCCTAAAAAGTAAGGGGAAATGTGTGTGCGTCTTATGGAGCGAATGCAGGCTGCGCAGCTATCCCAGAAGCCAGAACAGCAAGAGGGATTGCTGCTTTCACTGCACAGCAATCCCTCTTGCTGTTCTGGCTTCTGAGATTCAGAATATATTTTTTCTTGTTTTCCTCCTCCAAAAACTAGGTGCGTCATGTGGTCTGGTGCATCTTATAGAGCGAAAAATACAGTATATATAAGCAAATACCTGGGAACAATTGGTTTAGTCTTCCTTCGAGAGTGTGCGATTGCAACCAAGGTTTTCAGTTGGTAGCAATTCTATAACTTTACGAAGTTGACCTCTTAACTCCCCTCTCTGGCTTCTCTGAACGGTGACCTTTGGCCATTTTCAGGAGGCCTTGTAGAAAAATGTACTTGGACTTCAGCACCACTGAGGGGTTTGTAAGACATGCCTCTTAGCAGAGCAAGAGCTCGTGACACATTCATGTTCTTCCCACAATGCACACGTTTTTACAGTTGTTGCATCAGATGAGTATTTGTACACTTATCCGAGAGATGTGAGCCTTAGACTACTGCCCAGGGTGTCTCCTCCATGTCCCCTTCTCTTCTGATGTGAGGTGAGTGGCAGTTTGGACAGGGCCTTCTCTGCAATGGGACCCCAGTAGTTGAATGCCTTCTCCAGGGTGGCTCGCCTGGTGGCAACTCTCTGTTTGTTTGCTTTTAATTTGCTGAAGCGTTTTAGTGCAAATTCTCAGATTGGCGGGGTTTTACGCTGGGGTTTTTCTGTCGGTTTTTGGTTGTACTGCTGTTTTTAAAATAATGTTTGTGCTTTTAAATTGTGCAGTGCTCTGAAAGTCTCAGCGCAAACAGCCCTTTATAAATATTTGTAAAAACAAGCTTGTGAATACTCCGTCCATCATTCCCATGAAGTATTTTTGATTTATGTATCATCAACATCGGTATTGTTTTGTGTGGAAATGCGTCCTGATCCAATTCTACTGGAATTTCCCCAAAATGGACCCCCGCAAAGTGCCACACACAGTGCTTTTTTCCCCTTAAAAAAAAGTTTAGGGGCACTCTCATTTTGACTCAAGAAAATCACCATTTTATAGTTCAAATAGGGGAAAATAAATACAATAAATGGACAAAAGTACAAAGATTCACAAAATGTTTAGGGGTATGCGTACCCCTGTCCCCCCCCCCAGAAAAATAGCACTGGCCACACGTTTATAAATTATATGGTGCGTGGCTGAAACAAACAAACAAAAAAGGGAAATTATTTCAAAGTTTTGCTCACCAGTCTTCCTAACTTTTGGCTTAAATCTGTTATGTCTGTCTTAGTTTCCTCTGTTCCTTTCTGGTTCCCTGCGTCTATTTTGGATTGTAAGCTCCTTTGCGTAGGAATCCATCAAACCCGTTCTCTGTACTGCATCATGTACATAGATGACGCGATATGAATAAACAATAGGATCACAACTTTTCTACTCATGTTCTCTGATGTTTGTATGTTTCCTTAGCTGTCTCCCTATTGTTTCGTATCAAGTTTAAACTTCTTATTTTAACCTTTTAAGGCTCTTTATGTTCTTGCTTCTTCTTATCTATATCTGTTCATCAGGCCCTAATCTTATTAAATCACCACTATCTTGGGCTGTTTCTGTCTTCCTGCCTTCTCTCTTGTGTGGAAATCTCCCTGCCTCTCCCTCTGATATTCACCTTGCTGCCTCTTTTATTTTTGCCTTTTTTAAAGAAATTATTAAAAATGCATATTCTCTCTGCTGCATTTCTTTCTTGATGTTCTATTAAAAAAAACCCTCCCTACTCCTAAAATATATTAACTCTTCTCTCTTTTCTTTTCATTCTCCCTAGTACAATTCTTATTTTTTTCTTTCTTAACTTCCTTCTTCTTTTAGATTGTCAGTCATATGGAGTGGGATTTATTTTAAAAAAAGATGTTATGTTTGTACAGCATTAGTGCACATTGGATATTGTTATAAATACTTATTATGATAACAATAAAATGTGCTCTAACATACTGTATTTTTCTGTCTATAAGTCGCCCCATGTATAAGACGTCCCCTATTTTGGGGGACTCTGATTTAAGAAAATGGGGAGATAGACTATCCATGTATAAGACGAGCCCAGATTTTGAACATTATTTTAAAAACATAGTCTTATACATGGAAAAGTATGGTAAAAGAAAGTCTAGTAGTGGGTTTTTTGGTGGGGAGGGGGACTTCCTGGATAATGTGTCTTGCTCAGATCATAAGGTATAATATTGATGTTGGCTTCATCTTCTGCCTGGGTCTCTTCTGCATCTTCTCTGCCCTTGGAACAAAGACCAGACTAGATTTCAGCTCCACCCCACCCCCACCCCCCGGGCATTTTAAATGTGCATTTAGCTAACGTAATGCAAGATGACGAGCAAAACGTTGCAACAACATGCTGAAAACGGAGGACTCTCACCCAGGAATTGAAGGTGAATTCCACAAGCCTCTTTTACAACCTAAAGAACATGTAAGAACTTCCCAAACTTTCCGTGGAATCCAGTTGACCCTGAAAGAAACACAGAATGCTGATGCTGCAAGTAGGCTGAGAGGGATTACAATATTCACTAACACTCTCAGCGCGACAAATGTGGACTCGGAGCCATTACATAAGAACCAGTCTACTTACATCCTTGTTGGCTAAACAGATATGAATCCTGACAACTTCAGCCACACGCCCCAAAGAAGGAAAACAAAGGATGCAACTGCAATGACGAACAGTACCCAAGGTGCCCCAGACAAAGTATGAACCAAGATTGCCTGTTCCTTCTGGGTGACCTCGGCATATGACTGTAACCAGGAATTTCTTCCAAAGAACTTTGTGATTCTTAACTACATAACTACCATATTTTTCACTCCATAAGACGCACCTGACCATAGGGCACACCTAGTTTTTAGAGGAGGAAAACAAGAAAAAAATATTCTGAACGAAACGGTGGATGTATGATTTTTGTGGTTCATGCTGTGGCCACAGACATGTGATTTTACAGTGAGTTTGTGGTAGCCCAATGCAAAAATCCTGAGGATCCATGTGGATCCGTGCTTTGTAACCATGTTTTTGTGCCATTGTGGCTTCCCTTATCTCTCTTCCTGATCGCTTGCCCATCAGCTGCTTCCTTTCAACACTCCCCTCTTGTTTGCCTTAGTGTCTTTTCCTTAGCTGGAGCAATTTTTTGCTCCTCCTTTTCTTCAAATTTCTCTCCTCATTGCTTTAGTCTTCCTGCCTCCTCTCCTTGCAAGTTCGCTGTCTTTACCTCCCTGCTCCCAGGCAGCCTCCTTTATTGCTAGCGTCCCTTATCTCCCTCCCAATCGCTTGCCAATCAGCAGCTTTGTTTCAACACCCACTTCCCTCTTTTTTTTAAAAAAAAAAAAAGCATGATCTGCTTTTCGCCCTGGGCAATTCGGTTCCAGGAACCACGCATTCGCTCCATAAGACACACAGACACTTTTTAGGAAGAAAAAAGTGCGTCTTATGGAGCGAAAAATACGGTACTTCAGTCTTCAAGTAAGGGATGACATGATAGAATGTGCTCCCTACAAAACATAGAAAATTTAGCATTTAGGGAGAAAGCTGGGCTAGAGCCCTTCACCCTGACATTGTAGCCCTGTTGAGATGTTCACCTGAGCATCTCTCTCTCTCTGTATGTGTGTGTGTGTGAAGTTTCTGTCTACTCAGTCCCTAGACTCTCCCTGCGCAACATGAGAAGGTTGAGCCTGATGCCTATGGGGGCTGGATGTACATGGGGGTCGGGCTTGTGTGTGTGCTCTTGGCCCCATGTGCACTTTTAAACTGCATTTTGGGGCAAATGCCTGAACATGGCACTAGTGTCCTGTGTAAGGTAAAGGTAAAGGACCCCTGACCATTAGGTCCAGTCATGACCGACTCTGGGGTTGTGGCGCTCATCTCACTTTATTGGCCGAGGGAGCCGACGTACAGCTTCTGGGTCATGTGGCCAGCATGACAAAGCCCCTTCTGGCGAACCAGAGCAGCGCACGGAAACGCCGTTAACCTTCCCACCAGAGTGGTACCTATTTATCTACTTGCACTTTGACGTGCTTTCAAACTGCTAGGTTGGCAGGAGCTGGGACCGAGTGACGGGAACTCACCCCGTCATGGGGATTCAAACCGCCGACATTCTGATTGGCAAGTCCTAGGCTCTGTGGTTTGACCCACAGTGCCACCCGCGTCCCCAGTGTCCTGTGTACAGAATTTTAATATGGAGGTGAATTCACATAGGTTAGCGCCCCCACCTTCTCATAGTTTGAAATGTTATAGCACAGACACAGGTTTAGGCCCGAGTGTGCAATAGATAACAGTTTTAAAGCCCACCATAGGATAGAAGTTGTCAGCTTTTCTTTGAAAGATGAAAGGTGATGAAAAACGGTTGGGGGGAGGTGGCTGCGGTGGCAAGGCGTCTTGTAGAAAGCAGTTGGAGAGACACCAAATGGAGAGAATCCTATGTGTTGCAGAAAAGGCTCTGTCACAAATGCTCAGTTATCTTCTGACACACCGTTGCTTGCTTTCTGTTACATTGATGGCTTGATCAACAAACGTGACAAATCCACATTCTTTAAGGCTCCTGGAAAGTCAGGCACGTCGTCAATGATTGTAAATTGTGTGACTGTAGATGAATGTTTTCTTCCAAAGCCATGGAACTCTGTCAGTCATGTTTTTGTTAGGATATATCCTAACAGTTTTGCCCCCCCCCCCATTCTTTCCCTTGTGTTGTGTTCAGCTGAATGAGATTGACATGGTGTTAGGTGGTGAAACAGTTGTCAATCAAAAGATCTGAAATAAGACAAAAGAAATGTCATGAATATATATATAACCCCTAAGTTCATGATTTTTTGGTGCAATTCGCCAACTGTCTTTTTCAAGTTGTAAGAATACCTTTCAAACAATAATTGGATTTTTTAGACATAGCTGACAGCAGGCAAGACAACAGCTTTTCCACCCTACTTGGGACTAAGGTGGTCTGTGCTGCAGATACGGAAGTTATTCATTCAGGGACATTAACAGAAAAGTCACTTGAGAGCAGTCACAAAGATGTACTGAAGGTATGGTTTTTCTTCTTGGATCACATTTGTCCTTCAAGAAACTGTGGTCAAAAAAACATCAAGACAGTTGAGATTGCTTAAAACGGGGAGAAAAACTCTAGATGTACAAATGTATAGCTAAACGTTGGGCTGCCGTCTAAAAACACATTCCAGTCCATCTCCGTGGCAGCTCTTGCAAACTAACTGGATATCTTACTGTGAAAACATTTTAGTGGGTCTTGCCTCATTTTCCAGGAATGCAAATGTGAAATCATTTGCCAGCTATGAAAGGGCTTAGAAAATCCTCATTTCATTGGATACAACAGAAAAGGTAGAAAAGGAGGCAGCAAGAAAACTGTTATCGTTGATGAATGAACTTACACTTGATGCATTTTCAGATGTCTCATGGCAACAATCTAAGAGATCAATGATGGTTCACCTCTTCCATGTGCTTCTGTCATGACAGCTGGAGATTCAGCATAGAAATATAACTGATGCACTTGTCATAGGATTGTATCGCTGGAAGGAACCCTCGGGGTCATCTAGTCCAACCCCCTGCAATGCTGGAATCTTGACTCAAGCATCCATGGCAGATGGCCATCCAACCTCTGCTTAAAAACCTCCAAGGAAGGAGAGCTCGCAACCTCCCAAGGAAGTCCGTTCCCCTCTTGAATAGCTCTTACCATCACAAAGTTCTTCCTTAGGTTAAGTCGGAATCTCCTTTCTTGTAACTTGAATCTATTGGTTTGGTCGTAGCCTCCGGAGTAGGAGAAAATAATCTTGCTCCAGGCGACAGCCCTTTAGATATTTTGTACCAGTGTGACCATTGGCCTATTCCCATCTGCTCACCACAAAACGGCTGGGAATTAGTTTATGCAAAACACTTTCTGTGCTGATTCAAGACCGCAGTGTTAGAAATTCAGATATACAGTGGTACCTCGGGTTACAGATGCTTCAGGTTACAGACTCTGCTAACCCAGAAATAGTACCTTGGGTTAAGAACTTTGCTTCAGGATGAGAACAGAAATCGTGTTTTGGGACTACAATTCCCATCATCCCTGACCACTGCTTCTGTTAGCTAGGGGTGATGGGAGTTGTAGTCCCAAAACATCTGGAGGGCTGAGTTTGGCCACCACTGCTTTACAGTGTAGTCTACCTTGCCCAAAGGTGAGCTAGCAGGTCATGCTTAGACCTTGCCATGGAGATACAGTGGTATCTCGGGTTACATACGCTTCAGGTTACATACGCTTCAGGTTACAGACTCCACTAACCCAGAAATATTACCTCAGGTTAATAACTTAGCTTCAGGATGAGAACAGAAATTGTGCGGTGGTGGTGTGGCGGCAGCGGGAGGCCCCATTAGCTAAAGTGGTACCTCAGGTTAAGAACAGTTTCAGCTTAAGAACGGACTTCCAGAACAAATTAAGTTCTTAACCCGAGGTACCATTGTATAACCTAATCGCCAAATGGCACCTTAAACTTATGGTTACCACAATGGAATGTCTAGGCGCCTTTTTTTTTTTTACAGTGGGGTTTATTATTATTATTTCATTTATATACCACTTTATATTTTAAAGACCAAATCTCAAAGCTGTTTACAAGACATTGAAACATTAAATAAAACAATCCAGAATAAAACAAATTTAAGCTGCAAGGAAAATATTTCAGATCCTTCTCCAAGTTACATTTTGCTTTACCCAGTTGTCATTCTGGCATACAGAGATCTCCACACGGTCTCAACTGGACCCGCTCCAGTTGCAAAATGCGCCTGGCTAATTTCTAACACTGTTCAAGGGAGAGTCAACCCCATCATTGTCTGAGTGTACCTTCTTAGTGTGCTTGCGCAGAAAGGTGCAAATGCGGCAGAGGAAAGCAAGGATAACAATGTGGAGACGAGTTAATCTTAGAATGATGATGTGTACAAAGCTGGTGTGCAGCTTGCTCAGCTGAGTTTGTCTGTACAAGCAACAAGCGCTACTTTCCTTTTTTGCATTCATTCAAACTCCACTTTGGCAGCTGGCCTGCTTTATTGTCATAAATTACAACATGGGATTTACATCTGGATAAATGCAATGATGCATACAAGAAGAGATTGCTGTGCAATGAAAGGCTTGCTTCTTTCATACATTCAGTGCCAGGAAGGAGGTAGAGCAGGGGTTGCCAACCTTTTGGGACCAGTGATCACATTTTTAATTTTGAGAGGGTGGAGGCGCCAGTCACAAAATAGCTGGGGTGTGTGTGTGTGTATTGTAGCTTGACACAAAATAAGCGAGGCAGCCACCCCCAACAATCTTATGCCAATTTTGGGAAGTCATCTGTGTCCTGCCAGTCCTAATTGTGGACACACACAACACACACACACAGATGCTGCTGCTGCTTAAAACAGCAGGGAACATTCCTCAGTACCAGAAAAAATATTCATAGTAGTCACACAACATTCACACGCATTTCACAGAAATCTCTTAGGAGGTACCTGTTCCATAATAACCATATTTCTAGGAGAACTACATATAAATTAAAGGTAAAGGGACCCCTGACCATTAGGTCCAGTCATGACCGACTCTGGGGTTGTGGCGCTCATCTTGCTTTACTGGCCGAGGGAGCCGATATACAGTTTCCGGGTCATGTGGCCAGCATGACTAAGCCGCTTCTGGCGAACCAGAGCAGCACACGGAAATGCCGTTTACCTTCCCACCGGAGCGGTACCTATTTATCTACTTGCACTTTGACGTGCTTTCGAACTGCTAGGTTGGCAGGAGCAGGGACAGAGCAACGGGAGCTCACCCCGTCGCGGGGATTCGTACCGCCAACCTTCTGATCGGCAAGTCCTAAGCTCTGTGGTTTAACCCACAGCGCCACCTGCGCCCCTAGAACTACATATAGACTACCTTTAAAAAATAACGAAAGCTCCTATTCTGGGGCACTAGATTTAGTGACCCCCCTGAGACAGAGTCAGCCCTGGTCCCTTCTGAACTTGGTTGGAGGGAAAGGGATGATTCCCACCTTCTTTCTTTGTGGCATGCTATATTTGGGTCTGCCAGGAGAGGAACATGGAGCTCCTTCCATCCTTGTCAGTGCTCATGAGATCCTTACTCATGGAGCGGCTGGCTCATCTGTACAAAGGCTGTTAGTCATGGGGACTCAGTTTGGAGTCAAGGGAACAGGATGATGGGAATAACTGAGTGGCACTTGAGTTCTGGGGCTTCCCCTGCTCCCTTCTCAGCCCTCTTCCTCCATCTCCTCTCCCCTACCCTGGACATTTCCCTTTCAGTTTTGGCAAGGTAAAGGTTTCCCTGAAATCGTACACCATGGGTAGGCAAACTAAGGCCCGGGGGCCGGATCTGGCCCAATCGCCTTCTAAATCTGGCCCACAGACGGTCCGGGAATCAGCGTGTTTTTACATGAGCAGATTGTGCCATTTTATTTAAAATGCATCTCTGGGTTATTTGTGGGGCCTGCCTGGTGTTTTTACATGAGTAGAATGTGTGCTTTTATTTAAAATGCATCTCTGAGTTATTTGTGGGGCATAGGAATTTGTTCATCCCCACCCATAAAGTCCAGCCCCCCACAAGGTCTGAGGGACAGTGGACTGGCCCCCTGCTGAAAAAGTTTGCTGACCCCTGTCATACATGCTGTTAATACTGTTGAGTGTAAAATCTGTTTTTCATTTCGGTGGCTCCACTACTAACCAAAGAAAGGATGGATCCCTAAATTCACTTTGCATAGTTTGGTGTGTGTGTGTGTGTGTGTGTTGGAACACACTGCCAAATGAAATGCCCTGGGAAACAAAAATCTTCACAATGCTCACTTCACATGCAAGGCGAACTTTATTGCCCTGAGGGATCTTTGGCTTGGATCAAGCTGGATAAAGTCAGCTTCCACCCTCCCATCTGTTTACCTTGCTTTCTGTGCTACAGTGGTGGCAATGGGAGGGTTCTCCCTGTTCCCACACCTGGCTTAGAGGCTTCAGGATAAAGGTAAAGGACCCCTGGATGGTTAAGTCAAGTTCAGACTAAGGGGTGCGGCGCTCATCTCGCTTTTTGGGCCGAGGGAGCCGGTGTTTGTCCGCAGACAGCTTTTCCAGGTCAGCATGGCCAGCATGACTAAACCGCTTCCGTGACGGAAACCAGAGTGCACAGAAACACCCTTTACCTTCCTGCCACAGCGGTACCTATTTATCTACTCACACTGGTGTGCTTTTGAACTGCTAGGTTGGCAGGAGCTGGGACAGAACAACAGTAGCTCACCCTGTTGCACGGATTCGAACCGCTGACCTTCTGATTGGCAAGCCCAAGAGACTCAGTGGTTTAGACCACAGCGCCACCTGCTCCCTTTTAGGCTTTGGGATATGCCAGTGAGTGGAGGGTGAGAGGGACACCCCTTCCTTGCTGCTGGGGTTTGGAAGCTCCCTTGGACTGCAACAGGGTTCCCTTTGGTTTGGAATGAACCACGTTATTTTCTGAGTCTGGGTGAAAATACCTTTTCAAAGCATCGTGGTTGGCCGCGGTTTCCTCCAGGACAGGTTTCAGCCATGTACTTCTTTTAATGATGGTGTAAATCAAGAAGGCTTCTACAGCCTTTCAGGTTTAGGAGTGTTGTAGCCTAAACACCACAAGCTGCTTATTAAGTTTATTTCTCGTATACACGTCCAAAAGCATACCTGTTGCAATCGCTGGGAAATACTTGGTTTATACGCAGCAAATGCCACTGCAACCATTTGCAGTGGACCTCTTTTTGTCATATAAGAGAGTTTGGATAAGATGTAATATTATTATTGCATTGTGAAAACTTGCAATTACGGTGTCCAAGCATTTGTTTATAGTTTCAATTGTTATCGGTTTGCAGCCATTGATTAACAACTCTGTTGATTCAGTAGTTACATCAGGTCTGATTGTTCTCCCAGGTGAATGTAATCCTGTTTTTGATACTTTCCTAATTTCATTTAATTCTGCCTGTGTTATTTCCCTTCTTATTTGCATTGTATATTGCAACAGAGTTAAAAATGAAGATATCATATCCCAGAAAACGAGGAAGCACTCAGCTTTCACTGAAGAGATGTGAAGTTCTTACATGCAAATGATCTTTGCATCTTGAAGAGTGGTTCAAATATTTCCTTTGAGTCTGGAAGATACATCACAAAGTTCTATACAGTACCTAGAATTGCTTCTGCTTTTTCAGCAGAGTTAAAGTTTGGGGATGTTTGTTGAAAAGTTAGGTTCGTATGTAGTTCATATGTGGCATCTGCATTGTGTGCTTTACAGATGCACATTTGATGTTGCTACAGGCACACCATTAAAAGCATTCTGTAGGGACCTGTTGCTATGTGTAGCACCTCCTTGTGATGTGCACAAAATTAAATAAACACACATATCCACTTCCCTACTGTTATGGGGTGCAATTGCGACTGCTCTTGTCGCGACTGTAATGTGTATCTGCTAAGGGAGTGTCTCCTTTTTCCCCTATCTGAAGGCAGGACAGGGGTTGAAAGCACCAATCCTGTTGGGTGCCCCCCAGTCATGATAATTCAAGACCTTTCCTTGGGCCGCCTAGCAGTGGTGGCACCAGAAAAAATGGCGGCAGGGTTTTTACAAAAGGGGCAAAGTGTTAAGGTCTCTGAAAGAAAAGCAGCAGGTTATATCAGTGCTGTCGCACCCTAAAAGGTAAAGGACCCCTGAGAGTTAAGTCCAGTCACAGACGACTCTGGGGTTGTGGCGCTCATCTCGCTTTACAGGCCGAGGGAGCCACCTATTTATCAACTAGCACTTTTTGGCGTGCTTTTGAACTGCTAGGTTGACAGGTTGATTTCAGTATTACCCATTGTGAGTGGAGAAAGAGGCTAAAAAATGTGTAAAGTCACCTTCACCTTAACAGCATATTTCCAGTAAGCACCCTCTGTCTCTTCATGACATCTGACAAACAGGAAGTGTGATTGACTTGCACTGTTCCCTTGCCAGTCAGTTGAACTTCCTGTCCATACCCGTAACTTGCTCACAGTACTACAGGCGTGAAAAGCATTAGTCTGCTAAACTGTGGACAGCTGCTTCTGTGATCGTAGGCAATATAGGCGGACAGGGGAGCTGGGGACAGGCTAAACTGTAGCTAGCCGTACCAAGGCAGCCTGTATAAGGCTGCTAGTTCCCCTCCTCCTCATCTTGGTTTCCAAATTTAGCCTAGGCAGGTGTGAGGCCACACCTTGGCTCCTTCAAATGTAAGCGCTAGGGAAAGCGAAGAGCCTGTGGCAGGAGCAGGGGACCAGTGGCCCTGCTGGACTCCAGTTCCCATCATCATTGGCCACCACAGTTGGAGCTCGTGGGAATTTGAGCTCAGCAATCCCTAGAGAGCCATGGGGGTCTCCATCACCTGGCCTACAAGAAGGTGAGGAGATTTCAGGGGTGGTTGGCCTGCAAAATTCACAATGGGCTTGGAAGGCTTCTTTTGACATTTAAATGGAAACATTTTAATATCTCCGTAAGAAATCATCGGGGCCCACCCAAAAAGTTTTGGCCTCTGAAGTGAACCCCAAAATGGTGCCTCCTGCCCTGGCCAGGGAATAAAGGGTGAGTGATGCATAGGAAGAGAGAAAGATCTACATTGGGATCTGCTGCCCATCCCCCTATCCTGTCATCTGAGACAGTCACCTTACCTCATGGCCCTGGGTGCAGGCACTGTCCTGAAGGAATGCATGACCCACACTATCTAGTGTACATGACACTCGCTTTGGAGCAACAGAACCATCCAGCGGGCAAGATCTGCTCAGGAACATGGTTGCTTGCTTTGGCACAGTTTTGGAGGGGATTCCAAATTTCGGAGTTATGAATCCAGAGCCATCGGAGCTCCTGGCTGGATTGCAAGCCAAGGGGCGCGTCCCTAACGTAACTTTGGTTTTATAAAGGGTTGGTGGAGGGGGGACTCTTTGCACACACACTTCTGGAAAGGGGCATGATTCCTCCCCTCTCAAGAAACTGTTACGCAAGCAGACATGCACGCTCCGGTGCGGTGTGCCTATGTAGCCGCTTCTGCAAAACCAGCAGCCGGCGTGGAGAGGGAGTTCCGCTCGCCGCAATGGGCCCCAGGCTGCTAGTTCCCGCCTCGCCGCATCTTGCAAGGTGCACTTGCCCATCCTGCCCGGGGAAACCAGTCTGAGTCTGGAGACCCGGCGAGGCAAAGCAGCGGCGCCGCCACCGACGGGAAACTTCCGAGGGCTGTGCGCAAAGTGTGTGACGGGCGCGTGCTTGGGGTGGGGGTGGCCTGAGTGTATGGCGTCGGATCGGTGCTGGGAGACGGGAGGGGGCAGATCCTTGATCCAGATTGATGTGGGGGGGGGGGGGACGGAGGGAGAACCGGAGTGCAACCTGGTTTGTTGTTTTTCTCCTCTCCCCCTTTCGTTTCTCCGCAGGAAGCGTTGCGCAGGGCTGCCCCGGCGTGACCCATGGCTGCGATATTCGCCCCCTTCTTTGCGGCGCGCTCCTCGCTTCTCCCCAGAAGCCTCCTGGACTGCAGCTTTTTCCAAGGCCGGGCAGCGGGGAAAAACAGGTCTCGGACGGCCCCCGTTTGCTCGACGGCGCCTGCAAACGGTGCAAGCTTCTGCCCCTTTCGCCCGCCACCTCCGGCGCTTGCAAGCAGCCTGCCATAAGTGCTTTAGGTGCCAGCTCCCTGGGTGCCCAAGCACCCACAAAATTCCCCATGAAGGGGCCGGGCACCCACCAATTTTTGCTGCCAGGGCCGTGCACGCTGCATGGCGCCCGCTGCCATTGGTGGCAACTCCCTGTATGCCCGAGCACCCACAAAATTCCCCATGGGCACCCACGATCGCGGGGCCAAGTTGGCACGCCTGGCCGCCACGGCCGAGCTTGCAAAGGCGCCGCCGCCGCGCGCGCACACACACACGCGCGCCGCCCATCGGCGCGCCCCCGACGCACAGCCCGGCTCGGGAGCGGCGCGCCGTTGTCCTCCATGGGGGCTTCGCAATGAGCCTGCTTCCCCGAGACCGGCTTATTCCAGCCTGCGAGCGCCGGCTGCTGCTGCTGCCGCCGCCGCCGCCGGTCCTTTGTTCCCGCGCCCGCGCAGCCCCCCGAGGACGATGCTGCCGGCCGGGGAGGGGAATCGCGTGCAGCACCGGGGCGAACCGGCTCGGGCCGGAGGAGGGCGACCGGCGCCGAGCTGCGAGGGCCGCTTGGGAGAATAAGGAGAGCAGGCGCCGCGGCTGCCCTTTGCTCCCGCCACCCCCCAGATCGTAATCAATTTCATTTTTATTTTTATTTTCAAAAGCGGGGTGGGTGGGTGCGGAGCGAGGGCCTGCCATCGCCTTGGCCACCTCTTCCCCGTCAAGCGGTGCAGAAGGAAAGACAACCCGGCAGGTTGAGTGTGTTTCTCTCTAATATTTTTTTGGGGTGTGTGTGTGTGATGGTGCATTTCAAAGGAGGAGGTTTTCCGGTGCAAAGTTCTTTGACTGTGTGGGAGGGCTCTCTTCCCCCGCTCCCTATTGCATGCTGTCCTGTTAGAGTTGCAAGAAACAAAAGCCAGCCTGACGTTTATTCTAAACCACTTGATATTTTTATTTTTATTATTATTATTATTATTATTATTATTATTATTATTATTACACGTATGCCATATATCAATGCAGTTTGGTTGGAGGGGGCAGCACTATTCGGAAGGTGGAATATAGCTCCATATAAGATGCCAATAATGCCACTAACTGCAGTAAACAAGGGTCCGTGTTTTGATGCCTGCTAGGATGTTGCTGCAATGAGTGATGCCACAACAGTTTGCCTGGTCTCCTCCATTTGCAGACTTTTGCAAGCTGTCTTGTAATCTTGCAGAGCTTGATATAGGTGAGCAAGGCCTGAGTTGGGGGGGGGCACGGAACAAGCCCCCACCCCCTTTCTTTGCACCGAAATAGAAATCGAGGGAAGCATCACTGGGCATGTTTTTGCCCAGGTCTGGTCTCCTGTGTTTCTCCAAACCCAGGGGTTAATTGGTGCTATTAATTTGTTTTTGTACAGAGAGCTTTTGTTTTGAGTGTGTGATGTTAGTAAACACAGAACAAACAAGGAGCAGATATATATATATATATATATATATATATATATATATATCCCCAATTGCATTTTGGAACAACTGATGTAAGGTTGTGTTATGTACAGACATTTCATGCTGTTTTCTCTGGAAAAACTCTTGGTGACGACGATTATTTTGGGTGGATCGGTAGTTGCTTATATAATGTTCTAGCACCAAAATAGGTTTTTACCTGAATAAAATTGTGGTCATACTTTATTCGGCCTCTCTCCACTGAGTTATTCTTCCAGTAACTTTCCTGGTGACAACTTTCCTTTTCTTTCAGCTATATTTTCTCATTTTTAAAATCTCACCTTATTTCTTCTCTTAAAACATTGTCCGGGATAAGTTTCCTTGTGCAGACTGTCTCGTAGCACATAAGGGTGAATGGAGATGGAGACTATTATAGCCAACTCCAAATCTTGCAACTGTCATTTCAGCAGAAGTTAATCGGGGTGCCCATAATTGCAGATGAATCTTAAGGGCAGTGAACGTACATTTTACTGCATTTTCCCCACTGGGGGCGGGTAAAATGTTAGCTGTGGTAGTTGCAGAAGTTAACTAACAGTAAATCATTAGCAATTGTCTACCCAAGCAGCACTAGAGTGTGCAGAGAGATAGCGAATGGTGCAACCCTATACCCAATTACTTGGGAGTAAATCCCATTGAATTTAGTGGAACTTGCTTTCTAGTTTTCCTCTGTGCAATCAAGGTTTGTAGGTTGCAGTCTAGCCTGACGGACTGCATTTAAAATCAGTGGGGCCTAGTTGGATTGCATTCCTTGATCTGGCAGAGTTATCAGTTTCTTTAACATCAGGGCTCCTCTGCTTTTAACAGCTAGCAGGCATGCAGAAAGTTAACTGATAGCAGGGTTGCCATTCTTTTCTGGGAAGAGCTGCTTTGATTTTTTTCCCCCACCAAAGAATCTGTTCATCACAGTCTGTCCATTTTCATCCTGTCCCCAAGAGCAACTTTAAGCTAGAGTTCCGGCTGGAACTATGGCGTGCCAAACACTTTTGGAAAAGAACTCCCAGTTCCTTTTTTGTTTGTTTGCAACAAATCTGCTTAAACATCTGGAATGGTGGAAGAAAGCAGATGTCTGGCCGTTCTCTGTAATTCAAGAGCGTTAAGGGTGTGTACATAGAAATTACTTTGGTCGTGGGGGGGGGGGAATACTTAAATCTGTTTTGAGTTTTACAGTGAGTCAGGGGGCGGGGGATGACCTCTTTTGGTGGCGCGATTGCTCACATGTCAGTGAAGATAATAAACATGCCCAGTCTACTTGTGAGTGGCTTTTAAACTATAGTTATTCTACCTTTGGGGACGCGGATGGTGCTGTGGGTTAAACCACAGAGCCCAGGACTTGCCGATCAGAAGGTCGGCGGTTCGAATCCCCGCGACGGGGTGAGCTCCTGTTGCTCGGTCCCTGCTTCTGCCAACCTAGCAGTTCAAAAGCATGTCAAAGTGCAAGTAGATAAATAGGTAACGCTCTGGCGGGAAGGTAAACGGCGTTTCCGTGCGCTGCTCTGGTTCGCCAGAAGCGGCTTAGTCATGCTGGCCACATGACCCGGAAGCCGGCTCCCTTGGCCAGTAAAGCGAGATGAGCGCCGCAACCCCAGAGTCGGTCACGACTGGACCTAATGGTCAGGGGTCCCTTTACCTTATTATTCTATCTTTAGCTATTTTCTATAGGAAATGAAAGACTCCAATTACTGTATCTGACCTGCAGTGTTAGAAACTGAGATTTGAAATCTAGGAGCTAAATGGCACCTTAAACCAAGGTTGTGGGCGCAACAACGGAGTTTCTAGGAACACTTTTTAATAGCAAGAATACAAAGCTGAAAATGAATGAACTGCAGCTAAAATATTATGTTCATTTTCACAGAGTCCAGTCCTTCCCCTGCCCACCCCCCTAATATTCTTAAGAGGGTCTCTTCTCCAGTCTTCAGAGAGTAGCTGGAAGTGGGGAGGCAGAAAAAGGTCTCCCATTCCTTCCACTCTGCAGTTTTAATTGGAAATCATAGGCGCAGTACTGCGCCCAGACCTCAGAAACGGCTCGCGCTGATGGAATTCCCTGTCGCAAAAAGCGCCTGGAACAATGGGAGTTTCGAACACTGCTGGCCTGCCAGGACTTTCCTTGAGGACCAAACTCATTCAGGCAAGAACTGCTGCTCTGAACCAGCAGGCTGACCCCCAAAAAAGTCAATACCTTGTCTTGAGAGGAGTGCTGCTCCTTGTTTTTAACTCCTGCCTGGAGCCTGCACCTTTGCGAAGAGAGCTTTCGTGGTTTCTGTTGTTTCTGCATTGTTAAAGCAGCTCCTCCCTCTAATTTCTAAACTTTCATTTCTCCTTTCCCCCATCATCTTAGTGTTTTCTGCCTTGGTCCTGCCAATCACCACTTTGCAGACCTTTGGGCCAAAAAGCAGGATATAAATATAACACAACAAAATCATCTATGTCTCTGCTCTCCCTCCCAGTGGAGAAGTATATTGAATAGATATGCTATTTTAAGTGGTGCTAGCTATTCTAGCCCGTTGGGAGTAGGACAGGTTAGAAATTCCTCCCCCCCCAAAAAAAAAAATTAATAAATTGGATGGTTTGAGGATTCCAGATTAATCACCATCATTATTACAATCTTCTTCCCCTGGCTTGGCCTTTTAACAAGACCCTTTGGGAGTAGGGAGAGCTACGATAATCCTAAACAAAACCAGGTTTAAAGCTTTGAGCATTCTCATCTCTATAATCCCACATTTTAAAAGGCAGCTGGAGAAAAATGAAGAACAGTGGTCCATTTCATTTCCTTTTTTTACAGCTGAAGGTAGGTAAAGAGGGAGTAGATTTAAGAGGCAGAAAAGTTGATCTTAGGGGGAGGGTAGCTGCTGAGCCGCATTCTAGTGTTCCACCTCTGAGGCTTCTTTCGTTTTCTCCAGATTTCCAGGTTTTGAAAAACGCTGCCTTTTTGTTCACAGAACCTGCAGTGAACTTTGCTGTTTCATTGGAAGCTCTGGAGATCAATTATGCAGCGTTTATTTATCTTTACTTCTTCAGCTATTGTGTGTTTTGCAGGATAAGCTCCGTCCCATAAGAACTGTTTTGAGCTTGGAGATAACAAGGCGATATTCTGGAATGTAGCTAGTAATTTGTACCTTTGCTGCCTTTTTGCACATAGGGCAGGGAGGCTGGTTGGGAGTTCCCCTGATGGAAGCAAACCGTTGTTGTTGTTTTGTAAGTTGCACCTAGGCAGGCGAGCTGGTTGTTTCTGAGAATGGCTTGGGACGTTACTGTACGAGCACAGTCCTCTCAAATGTCTCTGCCTTCTGCTGCTTATAAACACTCGAAGGGAAACCTTTGTGTAAATGAACCTGCTCAGGTTGTATCTGTGTGTACAGCCAGCACAACTTCCCTGTTGAGCAAGCAGCACCCTTGGTTCAATGTGGAAGCAGTGTTAGAAACTGGGCTAGAAAAGCTAGGAGCCAAATGGCTCCTGGGACCTGGGTTGGCACCCAAACAGAATATCTAGTCGCCATTTGTGGGGGTCGGCAACACTTTTTATTTATTATTTCGATAAGCATGAACTAATACGCAATTCATGTAAGTGACACTGTTAATATCACGTCTTTATCAGAATACATGTTTAATTTGGTGTTGACAATAAAAATATTGGTACCACACTTCAGTTTTCAAAATACTCTACTCTCTGTTGTTAAAACTCCTTAATATATTGTCTATCCTTAACATATACCCTGAGGTTTCAAAGCACATACAGTGGTACCTCAGGTTTCATACACTTCAGGTTACACACACCGCTAACCCAGAAATAGTGCTTCAGGTTAAGAACTTTGCTTCAGGATAAGAACAGAAATCGGGCTCCGGCGGCAAGGTGGCAGCAGGAGCCCCATTAGCTAAAGTGATTCTTCAGGTTAAGAACAGTTTCAGGTTAAGAACGGACCTCCAGAACGAATTAAGTGCTTAACCCGAGGTACTACTGTATATTTCAGTAATCCTTGAGTGTCAGCCAGGTGCAAAAAAATGGCACCCAGACTTTGGGAGGTGCTCGTCAACGGAGAATCCTTAGGCACAAAAATGCGCCTGGCGCCCTGCTAATTTCAAACGCTGTGCGGAAATGGGTCTTGTTGTGCTCCATTGTCTGGTGTGCTTCTTCAGTGACTTCCGAAGCTATTCCGAAAGGAAATGTAGTTGTAGAGTTAAATTGTGGCTTCTGAATTGGGATGCCTAATGACTGGTACTTCCAATGGGCACTTCTGGTGGGAGAAAAGCAATAAGGCTAAGTGGGGGGGAACAGCAATGTTGTCTTGGCTTCTTGCCTCTTCTGTGAACTGCAGCTGGAAGTGTATGGGTATAAGTATACTATAAAGGTGCTCAGCGGAGGGCAGAATTTGATCCTAGCAGGACATATGGGTGTGTTTCAGTCGCTAGGTAACTAACTGTCTTACTGATGGGAAAGGTGGGTAGCCTAACTTTCTGGAGCTAGTACAAGCATTGGGACTTAGGCTTTACTAGTTTTTGAGGGGCACAGCCTGATTTGAAGATAAGGAATGTCAGCATTAAAGGCGCTGTGGTCTAAACCACTGAGCCACTTGGGCTTGCCGATCAGAAGGTCGGTTCGAATCTCCGTGACGAGGTGAGCTCCCGTTGCTCAGTCCCAGCTCCTGTCAACCTAGCAGTTTGAAAGCACACCGAAAAATGTGCAAGTAGATAAATAGGTACCACTCCGGCGGGAAGGTAAACGGCATTTCCGTGTGCTGCTCTGGTTCGCCAGAAGCGGCTTAGTCATGCTGGCCACATGACCTGGAAGCTGTACGCCGGCTCCCTTTGCCAGTAAAACGAGATGAGCACCGCAACCCCAGAGTCGTCTGCGACTGGACTTAACTGTCAGGGGTCCTTTACCTTTACCTTTTTTTAGCTTGTTTTGAAGTTAGGAAAAGTGGTGGTTTTTTTATTTATTTATTTTAAAAAATAATCAGGACAATTGACCTGTGTGACTTTCTCTGCACTGTGTGTGTGTGTGTATGCGTATGCATGTGTGAATGAACTGCGGTTCATACAGAAAGCTCGTTGCCTATTTCTGCCCATGGTATAAAGACTTGCTGGATTTGAACTTGTGCGAGACAGGCAGAAAGAGAGAGAGAGAGATCATATACAGAAAACTGTCAAAACAAAGCAGAAGCTACAACAGGTAGCAGTGAAACTGTTCTGTTTTGTATTTCTCAAAATGAAGGTCAGATAGCCTGCTGTTAATAGTTACGATGGTAGTATTTCAGAATACCTAAGCTCTTGTTTTTGTAATTTTAAATTGTGCAGGGTTTTAGAATCTCAGTAATCCTAGCTTCAATTACCTGTTTCCCTGAACATTCCTTTTGAGTCTTCTACCATTATAAAATCCAGGCAAATAACTAACTAACTAACTAACTAACTTTCTCTCTCTCTCTCTCTCTCTCTCTCTCTCTCTCTCACACACACACACACACACACACACACACACACACACACACAGGTTTTACAGGTCCTGCAAGCATATATTCTGTGATGCACTGTTACAAGAAAATGATCACATCTTGAGAGTCTTAAATTTAAAAGTAGTTTTAAAATCCCAAACCCTATGTATTTCTTTTCTTTGTCCGGATCATCCTATTGGGACAATTGGAGCAATTGGAACCAACAAACAACTAGCAGATTACCCTTTTCGTTGTCAAATTTTCTCTTCCCACCCTTTTGAAAATGACAGGAAGTTTCATAAGATGTGATGCGAAGCTTGGAGAAAAACGTATTGTTGGGTCAGTTACGCAAGTTTTAATGACTGTGACAGAGGCATCTTGATTATTTGCCACTCTGGCTATCCTGTCTGTCCGGTTGTTTATGTAAGTTGTGTCCTGCAATTTTATCTTATTTTTTAAAAAAATATTGATTGTCTGTGTTATTTCATGTACCTAAACCATGTGCGAGTGTGATCGCAGATGATGCAGCTAGCAAAATCTACCGCTGTGGTCTTTTGTGTGGCTTGGAAAAGGAATATAAAGGAAGAGAGGTGAGAATGAGTTCAGCAACAAGGTTCTTCTTTGAGTCTGACCTTAAATCTCGGAGGCCTTGTTGATTTGCAGCATTTTCTCCTGACCCCATCCCTGGAAGCAACCTTGGCAGCGGGCTTTGCTTTGAATAGCTTATCACCGAGACAGGCTTTCATTTGCTAAAGCTACGAGAAAATAAATGGCTTCTGATTATGCAAGGGAAGTTCCCATCCCTGTCCCACAAATTAAGGCTGCCATGCTAACATGCTTATTCTAGGGAACATGCACCATTTGTACACCGTGGGATTTTCTTCTGAGTAAGCATTTAGAGGATTACGCAGTAAGTATATTAGGGTAAAGCGTGCTGGCTCTGGTCCAGGTTACATGACCTAGTGGGAATCTCAAGTCTGTAATCTCATGATCATGGGTAGGAAATAAAACTTCCACCAAGAACTCTCCCTTCCTTCTCTCATGTAGTGTTAGCAACTCAGATAAATAAGCTAGGTGCCAAATAGTTAAATAAAACCAAGGTTACAGTCGCCAGAACAGAATGTCCTTGGTTGCCACTTTGGGGCAAGATGGCTCTTGTTTTTCAAAGGATGGGCTGACTGCGATTGATTCTCAGTTAAACATCTGGCTGCTTCAGAGGACAACCTTGAGCTAGGTTAAGAGCTTTGAGGACTTAAAGAAGAAAAGTCGCTTGATCCAGGGACAGTCCACTTATATATTGGCCTATTCCGACCTGTTTTTCTTCATGGTGACTGCTCCTGCACAAGCTGTAGAGAAAAAGAAATTTGGTTCCAGAAAGTCACTCCTATTGTGCAGATAAAATAGAATGGATAGAATTCTACAGAATGGGGGATTACTGTGTGAAAACAGTCCCTATCCAATGATCTCTAGGCATGCACCTCCAGATGGTGGAGACTTCAGGCGCTATCCTGGGGCCCAGACATCTTCACTTGGTCACAGGTGGTCGAAAGCCAGGTGCAAAATGCACCTGGCTAATTTCAAACACTACAGTGGTACCTTGGGTTAAGTACTTAATTCGTTCCAGAGGTCTGTTCTTAACCTGAAACTGTTCTTAACCTGAAGCACCACTTTAGCTAATGGGGCCTCCTGCTGCTGCTGCTGCGCCTCCAGAGCACGATTTCTGTTCTCATCCTGAAGCAAAGTTCTTAACCTGAGGTACTGTTTCTGGGTTAGCGGAGTCTGTAACCTGAAGCGTATGTAACCCGAGGTACTATTGTATAACCTTTTTGGTTTTATAGAAGTAATTTTTGATTACTAGAAGGTTCCTTAAATCAAAGTTTCTTAGAATGCACATACACTTTAGACTTAAACAAAACAAAAAAATTGGGGGGGAGAAGTTTTGGGGGGTATGAGGAAATTGACTGTTTCTGCGTTAAGCAAACCTATAGGGATGAGGACTGAGTTGTCATGAACAGCACTGTGCTCATTTTGATCCTTTTTGTTTCTTGAGCCATTTTGAAATGTGTGTGCGTCTTATGGAGCGAATGCAGGCTGCGCAGCTATCCCAGAAGCCAGAACAGCAAGAGGGATTGCTGCTTTCACTGCACAGCGATCCCTCTTGCTGTTCTGGCTTATGAGATTCAGAATATTTTTTTTCTTGTTTTCCTCCTCCAGAAACCAGGTGCATCTTGTGGTCTGGTGCGTCTTATACAGCAAAAAATACGGTAGTTGTTCTAGCTTGCCTTCACTTACCCCAACCCCACTGCCCTGCTCACAGTTGCGAAGCATATTCTTATGTTTTGAATGGTCCGTGTCGCCATTAATAAAAAGAGCTCAGAACAGGCCAATATATATGTGGACTGTCACTGGACAAAGTGACTTTTCATCTTTAAGTCTTCAAAGCTCTTAATCTAGCTCAAGGTTGTCGCCTGAACTAGCCAGATGTTTTACTGAGAATCAATCACAGTCAGTCCATCCTTCATTAAAAAAAAGACTCTAGAGTCATCTTGGCCCAAAATGGCAGCTAGACATTCTGTTTTGGCAGATGTAACCTTGGTTTTAGGGATGCGGGTGTCACTGTGGGTTAAACCACAGAGCCTAGGGCTTGCTGATCAGAAGGTTGGCGGTTCAATCCCCGCGACGGGGTGAGCTCCCGTTGCTTGGTCCCTGCTCCTGCCAACCTTGCAGTTCGAAAGCACGTCAAAGTGCAAGTAGATAAATAGGTACTGCAAGTAGATAAATAGGTACTGCACGGCGTTTCCGTGCATTGCTCTGGTTCACCAGAAGCGGCTTAGTCATGCTGGCCACATGACCCAGAAGCTGTACGCTGGCTCCCTCGGCCAGTAAAGCGAGATTAGCACCGCAACCCCAGAGTCGTCCACGACTGGACCTAATGATCAGGGGTCCCTTTACCTTTACCTTTAATCTTGGTTTTAAGGAGCCATTTGGCCCCTAGGGGTGCTATACATTTCCTGGACACTGCCCGGTTTTGGCCGTCGGAAACAATTCTAGGCAGAGCTCGCTTAAATGTCTGGGCAACCCATGTCAGAAGTGTAGATTTACTTTTTGAACACGGCAACCCCAGCCTAACTTATATATCTGAGTTTCTAACACTAGTTGCCTGTGAGATAACATTCTGTACAGGGTTATCTCGTCCCGCAGTTTGAAAAATTTTCTTACCTAGTGACGCTGCTGTTAGAGAGCTCTGTGGGTGAGATTTTGATGTAAAAAGCAAAATGAGGTTTGTAATCTGCAAACGGGGTTCTGTTGGCTGAAATTATTGCTGAAATAGGCACAGCCTTTCCAGCTATCACCTTCCTCGAATTTTGCTTCTACCCCACACAATACTGATTTAACTTGCATCCTTCTTCCAAAATGCTAGAGTTTATTTGGTAGTTAAATATTTACCTGCCTCTTAATGTGCAATTGGGGGACATATAGGAAGGTGGAATAGACTACACTACAGAAGACTGCAAAAACTCCCATCCATCATTGTCCCTAGGGTTGTTTTAGTCAAAGTGTTTATGGCTCAATTAACTATTGTTTATCCAGCTGGAAGGAGGTTTGGCTCCAGCTCTTTGGTCTTTCAACCACTGTGCCCCAAACGGTGAACTGTGGTTTTATATCTGTTTGCTAATCACACAAAATGATCATTTGATAAGCCGCGCTTTATTATGCCTGGCATGTTGCATCCAAACCACCTCTAAAAGTTGCTTCCCGTTTTATGCAGTGTGGATGGGCATTTGCTTTGGCTACCTTGTAAAAAGGTGAAGCGGGGGGGGGGGGATATTCTGAAATCCTAGTGGGGGGGAATTCAGCTGAGAGGGAAGCAGTCTTGGGGGTGTTTTTCCCTTGGTGCACATCCATGGCATGTTTAGAAATGTGCCTCCATAGCAAATGCTGACATATCTCTGGTACACATGGAAAGTCCTTTGTGAGTCCTTTACAGGTTAGTCACTTGCAGTGTTAGAAATTAGCCAGGCGCCAGGCTCATTTTGCAACTGGAGCGGGTCCAGTTGTGACCATGTGCAGATCTCTGGATGCCAGGATGGCAACTGGGAAGAGCAAAATGTAACTTAGAGAAGGATCGGAAATATTTTCCTCGCAGCTTGAATTTGTTTTATTCTGGATTGTTTTATTAGGGTTTCAGTGTCTTGTAAACAGCCTTGAGATTTGTTCTTTAAAATATAGAACGGTATAGAAGTGAAATGAAATAACAACAACAACAACAACAACAACAACAACAATAATAATAATAATAAAAAAAAACCTCAATGGGGGAAAAGGCATCTGGATATTCCATTGTGGTGACCATAACATAGGTTTAAGGTGCCATTTGGCAATTAGGTTATATACCTGATATTCTAACACTGGTCACTTGTTTTGGGGTTAGCACAGGGATCAGATATCCCAGCTATTGTACGATGAACTTTTGTTCAGCTTTCTTTTCCTGTGTAAATGTTTGTCTTGCAGTTCTGCACCTTTGTGATTTCTAACATCCCAATAACCTGAATCTTCATCTTTCATTTCCGTGCATGCAGAGATCCATGTGATGGTTTGGGATGACTAGGTTATTTTCTTTTCTATTCCCAGCTGCTGGTTATGAAAGTAGCTATATTTCTCACTGGTCACTTTTCACATTGGACAGCTAGAGCTTTTAACCCACTTTAGATGCATCTCATGCAAGCTGTATGAGCACAACCTTTCCCATTAATTAATAATTCTCTGCCTCTTTGCCTGCGGTTGCATAAAGCACATTTCCTCTGTGACATGTGACTGCTACCGCTGACTCAGGTGTCCCCATTATGGGGCTAACCTGAGTGGAATAATTCTCTCCCACTTCTGGTTACTAGTGAAGACCTTATAAGCAGGATTTGAAGCAAGATGCAGTGATTGTGTGGATTCAGACCACCAGGAGCTACTTGGAAAGCTTGCCTTGAAAACTTCAGGCTGTACATCTCTACTCAAAAGTCAAAAGTGACAGTAGCAAAATAATTACTGAGGCACCTGTTGCTAGTTTCCATACCTGACAGAAGCTGACATGGTTTTTAAAGAATAAATGAAAGAAATTGGGTGCAAAAACTGCTACATTGCCCAGTTACCCAAGGAACGCTCTGTTTACCCTAGAAATCTCTTGGGCTCAAATTTGAGTTTTTGGAATTAACAGAGAATCTCTGGGAGCAGATGGCATGTTTATGACATTTTGTATCACATAGCATATTCTCCCTGTCACAGAATGATGGGGAAAGTTGGTTCTTTGAATGAGTCCCCAACTCTTGCTTGCCCCTCAAACTATACCAGCAGCAGACAGGAAGTACCGTATTTTTCTGTGTATAAGACTAAGGTTTCCCCCCAAAAAATAATGTCCAAAATTAGGAGGCGTCTTATACACTGATAGTGCCATGGGTGGGTTTTCTTAAATCTTGAGTCCCCCAAAATAGGAGGTGTCTTATACATGGGGGCGTCTTACAGACCGAAAAATACAGTAACTTTTGAAGGTTTGGATAGAAATGCATACTGTGGCTATGGCTTTTATATGTTGGTGATGTTAAAAGTATCAGAATTTTTATTATTGTAGGCTTGTCTACACAAAGAGCAGATGACTGTACCATTTTGAGCTGCATGCAATAGCGCTGGGGTGTTTGCGTGTCAAATGTTACGTCGTAGGTTACCGAAATAGTTCTCTATATTTGGCTTTGCCAAAGCGCTGCTAAGTTTTTATTGGATTGTTCAAGGAGGGGGAAAGGAGATTGAAGAAGAGGCTTGACTAGGCAGCCTCCCTCCTCCAGTCTACAGCTTGGGTGAAAACCACATTGAATTTTGCAGCAACCACATTCAAGTCCAACTTACAAGAATGTCCGACTGTATTCATTTTAATGCCTGGAGATCTGTTTTTCTCAGGTGCTAAAATAAAAACTGTGGGCTTATATTTTTGCTACCGATACGAAATGCTTCTAAATTTGGCTATAAATTGCTTGCCTACATAAGACACCAGGTTGAGTCATTAGCCTATTCCTAGTGTTATAAGACACTGATATGTCTTTTAAATAGAAAATTGAACATCGGCACAGTCTCTGGCCTAAGTGTATTGAGCAGTAGTTCCCTCCCTTAGTCCCACCCACCAGTTAATATTTTTCATGGGTTGTGGAATAAAACTAGAGGTAATTGATATCACACTCACTCACTCTCTTACTTATTTTGAATTGTGGGCTTTTGACTTCTTGGAAGATGGTTTACATTCTTGACATGCTTCAAGCATGCCATGTGGCATATGGTCCTTTGATTTCCCAGCCTCTGGCCAAGGAGAAAGTTAGCCATGCTTTGTTGAACTGCTTGTGTTTACGTTCATCTTGTATGCAGGGAAGCTCAAAAGATCCTGTCAATTTAACCTAGGATAGTAGCACAGTTTGGGGATTCCCTGATGTACAAAAGGAACAAAATGTCTTAACGTGGAGCTATTTTGTCATTTGGACACTTCCAGTTTTGTATTTTCGTGGGATAAAGATGGGTACCATTTACTTGTTGGTCTGGCTTTTAATTTAATGCATGCCTGAGAAGGAAATGCTGTTTAGGCGTGGGTAGTGTAGCCTTGCATGGCTGTGTGTGTTCATTCATCATCTTGTCAGCTACAAAGGAGTCCTTTTATCATTCAGCAGAACCTTGCACTTCCTGAAGGCCGGCCATGTATAATGCTGCCTAATTTTCGACACTATAAGACAGAACTTGCCATTTGGGGCATACTTTAACCATGAACTCTTAATTTTAGTTTAGTTTATATGGAGCTGCAGTGTAATACGAATTCCTAAGTAGGATTGCTTTTTCCTGCTGAGTTGCTACAGCGCATCAGTGGGCTGGGAGGAAAAAAGCACCTCTTTTGTGTATTGACACTAAGAGTACTTGCACAGTAAGTTGAAAGTGGAAGTGAGCCGATAATTTCAGTAGAGTAGATTGCACTGGAAGAATCTGGCGAACCCAACAATATGCTACTGGGCTATGTGCTTAGGGTAGGTGGAGAGCTTTCCCCGATATCGGGCACTGATTCACCTTGTGTCCACAAGTTTCTGTAATGTCTGTGCCATCCCTCTGCTGATTTCTGCTAACCTAAATGGCAGGTTGAAGGATAGTCTTGTCGGCAGGGGTGGCGCAGCACAAACCTGCCATGCATGTCAATGAGTTCGTTGACATACTCGTGTTGAAACAAATACCCTGCAATGCAGTTTAATAGGGATGGTGCAAATGCTTTTGCCTACCTGACGCTTACGTCTGTGTAGGACATGGGCCACACGTCAAGAAAGAGGCCTGTGCCATCCTCAAAGACCTTGTGCTTTCTTTGAACCCCCCTGTTTTTGGGGAGGGGGAGTTGCTGTCCAAGGTGCTGACGGTTCTAAAGTCATGGAGGGCATAGCTGAATCTCAAGTGTGTATTTGCCAGTGAGCAGATCAGGAGAGTCATTTGGTTGATGGGAAACAACAGAAGGGGTGTTTTCAGTGATCACCCCAAAAGTCCAAAATTCTGTGGTCCAGGAGGTTTGTTTGACCATGTTCCACTGGATGGTAAAATGTACAGGGAAATCTAAGTCATTTAAAAATGCCATTCAGCTGTCATCTCTCTAACACAGATCTTCGGTTGCATCTAGCCCAGACATACTTGGAGCAGAGCCTTTGAAATCAGTGTCCATTAGTTTCAGTGAATCTCCTCTGAGTACTGCTTAGTTGGATCTACAACAGCTTGTATCCAACCCCTCATGCTAGTCTTCTTAACTTTTACCTCCACGTTCTTAATGTTACAGTGGTACCTCGGGTTACAGACGCTTCAGGTTACAGACGCTTCAGGTTACAGATGCTTCAGGTTACAGATGCTGCTAACCCAGAAATAGTACCTCGGGTTAAGAACTTTGCTTCAGGATGAGAACAGAAATCCCACGGCGGCAGTGGGAGGCCCCATTAGCTAAAGTGGTACCTCAGGTTAAGAACAGTTTCAGGTTAAGAACGGACCTCCAGAACGAATTAAGTTCTTAACCTGAGGCACCACTGTATACCCATAGTGTGTGTGTGTGTGTGTGTGTGTGTGTGTGTGTGTGTGCATCCTTTGTTTTACCTAGCAAATAATTTCCTTTATCTTCTGAGCCTGCTTCTATTTTTCGTACTGCTCTTTTTTCAAAAAAAAAATGGAATATTACTATGTATAGTTAACTGACTTTAATTCTAGTAAGCTGTCTAGAAGGTCTGGAGATAAATATCCATATAAAGATGTTTGTTTTTTATATGGTAAACAATCCCTGAGGAAGGAGGGATGGAACCAGAAGCTGCAGTAAATAAATAAATAAATACCCAAAAAACTAAGGCAAAAAAACCTAGCCAGTCAACCATAAAAATATTGAGTCATATCCAATGTTAGTCATACTCAGAGTAAATTGATTAATTTTGCTGGGTCTATTGTTGCGTATAACTTAGCTGGGAATAACCCGTTGGCTCCAAACCGTAGGGAAATTGCAAGTAAGAAACAAGAGTTTTTAGAATGGGGCTTTTAAGGGCATAATTTATCCCTCTGACTCTTCAATAACCTTTTGAATTATGCCAGAACCGAACTTGGGACTTCTTCCTCACTGTGGCTTGGTTTTCACTGGTTAGAAGGAGGAGCAGCCATGCAAAGGCATTGACCGCCAGTAGCATGTTCAGAAACAAAACAGCTCACTTTTCTGTTTAAAGAAATCATAACTCATGTCTTGCTGAACTGGTTGCATGCTGTCAGTAAGAAGCTCCTTGTCCATATAGATATATCATATATGCATATAGATATATTGTATAGGGCTGAAACAAGTAATTCCAGATTGAATTAGATTTTAATCTGAATAAACTGTTCCCTAGGAAAGCATTATGTTTTTGTTAGCCTGTGTGCATTCTTTTGTAAGTTTATGGTAGGTAGACAAAAGAAAACACGACCTTTGTGTGATATTCTTGAAAATGGTTGGAACACAGTGTGCATACTAAAAAAAAAGATGGTGCCCCACCCTATAAAAAGAGTCAGAACTCAGCAACTTCCTGCATTTCTGTTTGAAGTTTAAAGAAAGAGTTTGTGTATGCACAGTAGATGTGTTTACATGTTAAAATTGTGCTAGAGGCAAGGAGAAGTGAAAGAGCATCTTGGGTGTTTTGGCACGGAGAGACAGTCTAGATGCTGTAGGACAGGAAGTGCCATGTCTTTTTCTGTTAAGTTCCCTGTATCATAATAGACCGCCTCTCTGTTCCTGTAAATATTCTTGTGGATGCTATAACAACGCTTCAGTGAGAAAATGCTACCTAAACTGGGATAGATTTAAAAACTGGTTTTGCAAACATCTTGACGTTTTCTTTCCGGTGGGTATGTTCACTTTGAACCTTTAGAGTAGCGTTTCTCAAACTTGTGTCTCCGGCTGCTATTGGACTACAGTTCCCATCATCCCTGACCATTGGTCTTGCTAGCTAGGGATGAGGGGAGTTCTAGTCCAAAAACAGTTAGATGCCCAAGTTTGGGAAATGCTGATTTAGAGTATCTTGCTATCTTCTTTTTGTTTTCTCCATAACAATGAGAACTAGAACATTGCCCTTTGTGGGGGGGGGGGGGATAGGGGTCTTCAGGGTTTTAATAAGAAAGTACTTGCAAGTTGGAGGCGGGGTGGGTTGGTGGGTTGTTTTTTGCTTGATATTGTTACCAACCTGTTATAAGTTGGCTTAGGGATCTTTTGACAGAAAGGCAATGAGTGAACGAAGGAACGGTTGCTGCTTGAGGTTAGACTTTAGGATGTCTGCCATTGAACATGAAAGAAAGCACTGTCTCTTTTTCACCCTTCCAAGAAAAATAGGCTTCATCTGCCTACTATTGTAGGAGCTACAGATCTGTATATATGTTCTTTTCTTCATTGCATTTTTCTCTATGCAGGCTATTTTACCCA
Source organism: Podarcis cretensis (assembly GCF_951804945.1). Lineage (NCBI taxonomy): Eukaryota > Metazoa > Chordata > Lepidosauria > Squamata > Lacertidae > Podarcis > Podarcis cretensis. The sequence goes on from NC_137175.1 coordinate 73,788,385, forward strand.
CTCTGTATAATAGCATGCTGAAAACACTAGAAGGGGGCAGAGAGGGGAATCCTAAGAGTGACACACGACTGAGGGTAGGCTTGTAACCCAAAGGTGTTCATGCCCATTTTAGAACTGTTTCCCCACCTTCAGGTAGCTAATACCTGACATATATTGTGCCCATAAAATGGTACTGCCAGGAACCTCCTGGCCTGAGGTAGGCGCTATCATGGACTGCGTATTTAGGCCTCAGAACTGTCTTTAGATGCGGATGAAGGCAGTGGTATGTAACATCGGTCTGTATGATACTCCTGGACTGGCCAGGGCTGACGGCCTGACCTTCTGATCTTGTGTGGTCCCTTCTACCAGCTGCAGTTTAGGTTCCAGTTTCTCTGTCCTCCATTTCAAGTGTCAAGCTCCTGCTTGCACACTGGGTGGCCTACAAACCCTCTTTCCGTACCTGAGCTGAGCTAATCATAGAGTCAGGGTTGCCCAACTTGATGAATACATACTTTGTACTGCTCCCTCTTTTTCCCTCTCTGTCGGTTTGGCAGATAAGCTCTTTGCTTACCTTTCGACTAATCTTGCTAAGGTAAGCAATGCTATCGAAAATCTGATCGCAGGGAAATCTTGCCGTTGCATCCATCTGTCTTCAGAGGCAATGGAGTGCGCCTCCAGGGGTGAAGTCAGACCGTTGTGTTAGCAGCACTAAGGTGACCTTCCTGGGGCACAAGCCAGGGCAGTGAGGATGGAGGTCATGGTCTGCCTAAACAACAAGACCCACCTCCCTTGCCCTCCCTGATGTGGTCTAAAGGAAAGGAATGTAACCAAGGAAATGGGGGCAATTGACAGGCCCTCAGCTGGCTCCAGCCCACCGGCCGGTGGGCCGGGCGATCTCCAGTCCTTGGTGCAGCATGAATCTGCAACCCGAGTTTCAGAAGCTAGGGCACGCTACTGAGCAGAGTAAATGCTACACAACAGAAGTGGCAGGAGAAGCTATGTGAGCATATTTGTTGTTGTTGTTTAGTCGTTTAGTCGTGTCCGACTCTTCGTGACCCCAAGGACCAGAGCACGCCACTGCCTCCCGCACTTTGGTCAAACTCATGTTCGTAGCTTCAAGAACACTGTCCAACCATCTCGTCCTCTGTCGTCCCCTTCTCCTTGTGCCCTCCATCTTTCCCAACATCAGGGTCTTTTCCAGGGAGTCTTCTCTTCTCATGAGGTGGCCAAAGTATTGGAGCCTCAGACAGACGATCTGTCTTTCCAGTGAGCACTCAGGGCCGATTTCCTTAAGAATGGATAGGCTTGATCTTCTTGCAGTTTATTCAGCATACAGCAGGACAAAAGGAAACATGTCTGATCTCCTTCGTGTCCAAAGCAAGACAGCAAAAGCAAAAGCTATACACAAACGGAAGTTCCCAGCAAGCTGTGCTGGAATGTAAACAGACATGTGACATACAACAATTCCACATGTCTGTTCTTAAGGTGGAGCGGAATATCCCAACAAGCAATATGCTTGGCGCCACCTTGACTTGCTGGAAGGAGGTATACAAGGCACTATCCCACCATCATAGGGTCTCCACTCTGGATATGTGTAGGATTTCCTCCTTAGCCGTTTCCTCTCCTGAAGATCTCCCGCAAGGCAGTGGAGGTTTAGTATCAGAGTTTTCCTTTTCCTAAATGGGCTACCTTCCCTGGTTGACGAGCCCCACCTGCCCCTCACCTTCCTCTGCAGCACGTGCAGAAACCACCTTCTTGACTGTTGGAATCAGAACTTGTCTTCATATGCAGGGGGCAAGTCCCGAATGCACAGAGGGTTTGAGACCCATCGGCTACCCTCACCTGGTTTATCCGGTGTGCCCACTGCCGCAAGTTGAGAACTTCTAGGAACCACTGGTGAGAGCTGAGTGCAGGGTGAGGCCCAAAAGTGGACAAACTACCTCTGAAGGAGAATAACTTATCCCCCACCAGTGGTACTACCCTTCCCCTAACACCCTATTTAGGGAAATCTAAGTCGTTTAAAAATGCCATTCAGCTATCACCTCTCTCACACAGATCTTCGGTTGCATCTAGCTATGACGTATTTGGAGTAGAGCCATTGAACCAATGTCCATTAATTTCAGGGAGTCTCTGATATACAACCCCTTGTATCCAACCTCTTGTACTAGTCTTCTTTTTAATTTTTACCTCCCTGTTCTTTATGTTAAACCCATATGTTAAATAGCAGTGTAAAATGCTGTTTATGGAATCCCATTTCTGGGAATTGCAAGAAGTAGCCTACAAGTTGAACAATAGCTGTGCACCTTCTACCTCTCTCTCTCTTCAGCGTATGAAAGAAACAGGTGGTGGGGAAATAGCCTCTAATGAAGGTTGCCTTGCTTTTAAAATAAAAGTACCTTGCAGCTATGTTCTTAATACTGGCAGTGAAATTTCTCGAGCCCCACTGTAGTGAGAGCCAGATAAATTTAATGACCGTAGCGATAGGGATAGGGATTTTTGCTAAAACATAATGGGTTTTATATAATTCATGAATCTGTTTTTCCGAGGCCAGCAAAACAAACTGTTTGGCAGATACACCCTCCTGAAGCATCCAAAGCCAAGGCAGCCTTGCTGATTAGAAAGTACCCAAGTTGGGAAAATAATATAAATCTGCCTTCTAACTTGGAAGCTTTGATTCATTACTTGTTTTTCTTGAGCACTGATTTATTCACACTGTGTAAGTCAAAAGCACTTGAAACATGGTGATTTATTTAAGCTAAATCTGCAAGACCCCAATAATCTGTTTTTATAAACTAAATAGATTCCCCTTTATGCTTTCTGTGTGTGTTTTTTTTTTTGGGGGGGGACACATTTTTAAATTTCAGAAACAGGTGCCAAAATGACAAGAACAAGCAATTCAGCAGAACTGATAACAGCTGCAGAGGCAAAGGATATATGCCAAATAATGAATAATAAGAAATGGTTCAGATTTTAAAATAAATATTTGGAACAGGAACGCTTACAGAGATGAATTTAACCAGAAGGAAGAAAATTAGTAAGGAAACAAGTCGTACAGATATTTTTTCCAAACTTGAGATAAGATCACTGTGTAACTTCCCCACTGAATTCACTGCTGAATACAGCATGACTGCTCTTTGAATAATACACTTGAGATAAACATGTTTTGAGGGACGCAGGTGGCGCTGTGGGTTAAAGCCTCAGCGCCTAGGACTTGCCGATCGAAAGGTCGGCGGTTCGAATCCCTGCGGCGGGGTGCACTCCTGCTGCTCGGTCCCAGCGCCTGCCAACCTAGCAGTTCAAAAGCACCTCCGGGTGCAAGTAGATAAATAGGGACCGCTTACCAGCGGGAAGGTAAACGGCGTTTCCGTGTGCAGTTCTGGCTCTGGCCAGAGCAGCGATGTCACGCTGGCCACGTGACCCGGAAGTGTCTCCGGACAGTGCTGGCCCCTGGCCTCTTAAGTGAGATGGGCGCACAACCCCAGAGTCTGTCAAGACTGGCCCGTACGGGCAGGGGTACCTTTACCTTTACCTTAAACATGTTTTAAGATGTGGCCCAACATTCCTGAAAGCAGAACGGAAACCTATGCATTACTTCCTCTATTTTGCAAGCACATTTAAGCCTTAACGATGGCTGTGGGAGAGGTAAGCAGATGCTAAAATCTATTCCATTAAAACAAATGGCACTTTGGAGTTTCCTATTTGGATTGCTTGGGGGTGGGAGTGAGGAAGGGAAATGCAGTGGTATCTCAGGTTACAAACTTAATTTGTTCCGGAGGTCCATTCCTAAGCCGAAACCGTTCTTAACACGAGGCACGCTTTCGCTAATGGCACCTCCCACTGCCGTCGGCGCGCGACTTCTCTTCGCATCCCGGGACATAGTTCGCAACCAGGAGTACAGTGGTACCTCAGGTTACAGACGCTTCAGGTTACAGACTCCGCTAACCCAGAAATAGTACCTCGGGTTAAGAACTTTGCTTCAGGATGAGAACAGAAATCGTGCTCCGGCGGCGCAGCGGCAGCAGGAGTCCCCCTTAACTAAAGTGGTGCTTCAGGTTAAGAACAGTTTCAGGTTAAGAACAGACCTCCGGAACGAATTAAGTTATTAACCTGAGGTACCATTGTATCTGCTTCCGGGTTAGCGGAGCTCATAACTCGAAGCGTTCGCAAGGAGGACAGTACGTAACACGAGGTTCCACTGTACAGGAAGCTTCCATATACTGAATCAGACCATTGGTCCGTCTAGCGTAGTATTGTCTTCACTGACTGGCAGGAGCTGATGGGGGGGTCATGGACAGTTGGATGCAGAGGAATGGTGGGGGGAACCACCAAGGGAAGGAGGCTCAGAGCCTGGGTGTGGTGGTGGTGGGACAACGATGAGTGGCCAGAGGGAGAAGACTGGGGAGAGGGCATGTCGGAAGCTGAAGAGGTAACAGGATTTAGTGAGCAGGAAGAATCGTGGCAGAGAGAAGTCTAGAATCGGAGGCAGAAGCCGGAGCCTGTGAGTGGTACGAGGGAGGCCAAGAGGCAGAGATGAGTCAGGCTGGTGAAGATTCTCCGGTGTCTCCCCCTCCTGCTGTGACAAGCTCCCCATTCCTCTGTCTCACAGAACTAGAAGGGTGTTATCCTGCTAATGCTCTAGTTGCTGTGGTTTGCCATCCCCATGTCTCTTCTCAAACTCTGCCTCTTTTTAGGCAGTTCTTAGTTCCATCATTGTACTGTTTCTTTCCTGCTAATGTATGAAGTTTTAGCTCAGTTTCTCCCCCACGATTTATATTCTGCTGTTCATTCCACTATATTTCTGCTACTCTGCTCATTATTTGCTTTCCGTGCTGCCTCTTTCTGAAACATCTCTGTTGCCTTCTTCTAACAAACTGGAACGTGTCCAGAGGAGGACAGCTAAAATGGTCAAAGGCCTGGAAACGATGCCTTATGAGGAACGGCTAAGGGAGCTGGGCATGTTTAGCCTGGAGAAGAGGAGGTTAAGGGGTGATATGATAGCCATGTTCAAATATATAAAAGGATGTCACATAGAGGAGGGAGAAAGGTTGTTTTCTGCTGCTCCAGAGAAGCGGACACGGAGCAATGGTTCCAAACTACAAGAAAGAAGATTCCACCTAAACATTAGGAAGAACTTCCTGACAGTAAGAGCTGTTCGACAGTGGAATTTGCTGCCAAGGAGTGTGGTGGAGTCTCCTTCTTTGGAGGTCTTTAAGCAGAGGCTTGACAACCATATGTCAGGAGTGCTCTGATGGTGTTTCCTGCTTGGCAGGGGGTTCGACTCGATGGCCCTTGTGGTCTCTTCCAACTCTATGATTCTATGATTCTATGGTGACCTTACTGTCAATTTTTCCTCATATAAAACTACTTGTACTAGTGGTCATTAATCCTCATACTTAAAAAAAAAACCTCAAAACAAAAAACCCCACTACCAACGCTGATTCCTGCAGTGCTTATTTCTCTTTTTGTAACATTTTAATTTTTTTGCTGAGCTTCCTTTTGAATCTGTTTTAGTTTCTTCCATTTAAAAACAACAACACACCCATTTTACATTGTTTGCTATTGTCTACTTCCTCTTCCTCTTTATGTTTAAAATTTTTCACATTTTTTTTAGAAAATGTTTAACCAGCATTATCTTCCCCCAAAATTAAAGTGGTAAGCAGCGTTAAATAATTAAACCAACGCTTGTTGCATGAATGAACTAAAGAAACAAAAGAGCAGCAAACAAAAGCAACAACACATAACTGCAACAAAGCCCACCAAGGTCATGAAATCAATAAAAGCCAGGGGGGAATCAATGAATGGTATGGTAAAAGGAAATGAGGAAAACCCACATCAGGAAATATACAATATGCCTCTGAAAAGTCAAGTTTTTTTGAACTCTAGATGATGTAGTCTTTCATATCTTAAGAGGTGCAGAGAAACCAGATTGCTGTGAAAGTTTCCCTAAAGTTTAAAATTTCCCCTTTCTTAATGTTTGCAATTAAAGTCTCCAGTGTAATTAGGCCATTGTTTACTAAGTCTTCAAAAAAACAACAACACCATGATGTTCTGGGCTACAGACCAGGTGTGGAAAATTACAGTACTTGCTTACTGCTTTACGATGTAAATAACTGTTGAAATTAACAATTAGAGTCAAAGGTTGTTGGGCATCTTAAATAACAGGCATTGCTGTTCTTCTCTGTAATTACAGTGGGCCTAAAACAGGTTGTACAGTTTTATGTCCCATGAAATCAGGAGTTGCGCCTGAAGCTTGTGAAAAACATTCCATGATAGGAAGTTCTGCTCACTGTTCTCAGGGAGCGGCGTTTGTATGGCTCTCCGCCAAGCCAGGGAAGCCTTTTGCGCCTGACGTGGCCTGCAGACGATGCCACTTCCTTCTTCAGCCACGGGGGTTACTGTGGCCAACCTTGGCACCAGCCAATCCGGGGGGTGGGGCAATGGGCATGGCCGGTGGACCAGACCCCATGTTTTCAGGGTGGGCATTTAACGGGGCTGTGCCTGGACCTTACAGCTCCATCAGAGTCGGATCTCCCACCCTTTACAGCAATGGTGGCCAAACTCGCCCTGCCGGATGTTTTGGGACTACAGTTCCCATCATCCCTGACCACTGGTTCTGTTAGCTAGGGATGATGGGAGTTGTAGTCCCAAAACATCTAGAGGGCCGAGTTTGGCCACCACTGCTTTACAGTGTAGTCTACCTTGCCCAAAGGTGAGCTAGCAGGTCATGCTTAGACCTTGCCATGGAAGATGTGGCAAGTTGTAGACCTGTGGCTCCGATCTGGTGGAACACTCTGTCACAAGAGACTAGGGCCCTGCGGGACTTGACATCTTTCCTCAGGGCCTGCAAGACAGAGCTGTTCCACCAGACCTTTGGCTAGGGCACAGCCTGACTCCCTCCCTCGGCAATCTTCGCGGAGCTCTGGCCCAATGGTTGCCAGTGGCTTGGTTTGAATAAATTTTATAATGAATGATTTTAGAGTGTTGTTTGTGTTGTACTTTTGTACTGTTTTATTGTTAGCCGCCCTGAGCCCGGCTTCGGCTGGGGAGAGCGGGATATAAATAAAATTTATTATTATTATTATTATTATTATTATTATTATTATTATTATTATTACCATGGAGATACAGTGGTACCTTGGGTTACATACGCTTTAGGTTACATACGCTTCAGGTTCCAGACTCCGCTAACCCAGAAATAGTACCTCAGGTTAAGAACTTTGCTTCAGGATGAGAACAGAAATCGTGCTCCGGAGGCGCAGCAGCAGCAGCAGGAGGCCCCATTAGCTAAAGTGGTGCTTCAGGTTAAGAACAGTTTCAGGTTAAGTACAGACCTCCGGAACGAATTAAGTACTTAACCTGAGGTATCACTGTACCTGGTCACCATATCTGGGGGCAGGCAGGAGTTTCCCCTCCAGTCAAATTGGGCCTGCCTGGGGGTTTCGCCTACCTTGTAGCAATTGTCACAACTGGTTGGCAGCTAAGGCATTGGGTTGGATCCTTGGTCAAGGCAGAAGAGGTGGGGCTTAGGAACCCCTTCCACCTCAAAGAAAGTGGGGTACCCTGCTAAAGGTGTCCAAGGGGAGGTGCTCCTGCCCATATTCTTGAGCCGGGGGCCAGCATTATGTGCGTCAATAGGGAGAGAGGTGAAAAGGAAATGCAGAAAAAAAGTAAATACGATTATCATTAACGGAAGCCATTAAAAATATGGCAGTTGCTTAGCCACTGCTGTTCAGTGAAGCCCCCTGTCCAACTGTGATGTTGTGGCCAGAGGTTGTTTGGCTGTGGTGGCAGTGGGTTTGTGGGTAGAGCTCGGGCTTTGGCAAAGCAGAGTCTATGTTTTGGCATGGCATGGTAAGGCAAGAGGCATCAGCAAAGTCGGAGATGTGTGGACCGAATCTGGCGCTCCAATTGTACCACCACATCCTCAACCTGAAGTTACAGAACCTTCGCTGAGATCCCTTGTAGCCTAATCTTACTTGCTATATCCTTACGTGGGAAGCTTAATTCTCAACAAGGCTGGAGCTATTACATTTCTTTTTAAAATAATAAAAATTCATTGGGCATTAACTGCATGTCAGAAAACAGTTAATATTTGTTCTCATATTCTCCACCGATAAGGGCAAATCTCCTTTAAAATATACACACAGAAGCACAGAATTAGTTCAGCTGCAGCTGTTGCTCTGGTAGCGTACGTGGTGGTTTTAAGACTTGCACGAACATGTTCCGGGGGGTGGAAATATTCCCAGGAGGCGTAAACATGCCCTTTCTGAGCTGATGGTGGGTTTGATTATGAAACGGAGCTCCACATTGACCATAACATTTGGAGACTAGGATGGGCTTTGAGTGGGTGTTTTTGATCGTGCCTGGTAGAGAAACTGCCTTTAGTATATTAATGAGACATAATGACAGTGGCGATAGAGATCTGGTGGGGTCATTGTGGAGTCTTCCAGAGGCATTTGTTTTAAGCCCTGCAGACATTGGAGTGGAATGAAAGTCATTCTAGAATAAGATTAGGCCTGGCTCCTTCTTGTTCTACTGCTGTGTCTTTATGCTTTTAACTAAGAATGGAGCATTAAGAATTCCGTTAATCCAAACTCCGTTACAATGGTAGTTCAAAGAAGTGGACTTTTTTTTTTTTTTTACAAGTAGCAGGTCTGTCATTTTGAAAGAGCGATATTTTATAAAAGTTATGATGGGTGGTGAAAATACAGTGAGTGTTTGTGGGGCAACTGCTAGGATTATTCTTTTCAACAGCACAGAACAGCTGCAAAGGTTATGTGTTGTGAGAATGCGGTTTCTGTAAGGAATCTTCACGAACTTAGTGTCTTCCAGATGTTTTGCTGTACTGCATCATCCTTGATCGCGGGGACCAGTTGTCTTTCAGAACATCTGGAGGGCACCAGGTTGGGAAAGACTGTATTAGAACATCTTTTTATAGCAACCTATGAAATTCATTCATTCATTCATTGTCTTAAATCTTGAAACAAGGTATAAATCATTATTTTATAACAATTGTGGAGAACCTGTGACCTTTCAGATGTGGTTGGACTCGAACTCCCATGACCCTTAGCGGCCGTGCCTAATGTTCAAGGGTGATGGGACTTGTATTCCAGCAACATTTAGAAGGCCACAGGTTCCTCACTCTTCTTTACTATAACTATCCCTTTGGGGATTTCAACCCTAAACAATAGCAATGGTTTGTAACGCAGCTTGAAAAGAGATCTTAGATGTGTTGAGGGTTTATGTGTGAGTGTGGCATAGCTTTCACAAGATTTGTAAACTACCCTTTTGTAAACTACCCTTTTGATATTTTTTGCAACTTGGATGATAGGAGAGCCCAAAATAATGGGTGCTCCATGGCACCAAAAATCATATGTTCAGTTGATATGCCCTATTCTGTAGTGGTGCTGTGGTCTAAAGCAGAGCCTAGGGCTTGCCGATCAGAAGGCTGGCGGCTTGAATCCCCACGACGGGGTGAGGTCCTGTTGCTTGGTCCCAGCTCCTGCCCACCTAGCAGTTCAAAAGCGCGTCAAGTGCAAATAGATAAATAGGTACCGCTCCAGCGGGAAGGTAAACAGCGTTTCCATTTGTTGCTCTGGTTTGCCAGAAGCGGCTTAGTCATGCTGGCCACATGACCCGGAAGCTGTCTGCGGACAGACGTCGGCTCCCTCGGCCTATAGAACAAGATGAGCGCTGCAACCCCAGAGTTGTCCACGACTGGACCTAATGGTCAGGGGTACCTTTACCTTTACTTATTCTGTAGTTACTCTTCCCTGCTGCAGGTAAACAAGTCTACCTGGTGAACAGAGACTCAAGACTACTAGGACGAGTGATCTCATTCATGTCAACTTTTGATAGGTGGAGAACAGCATCTCTCCCTTTCCTCTGTGCTCCCTTAAAACTATAGTAACCCTTCTGTCATAGCTTCCAGCAGGGAGGTGATGTACCCATTGTTTGTTATAGATAGTTATAGATAGTGTACGTATAATAACTTGGCATTCTGGTTTCCTTTAATTCCTGAAATACTATTCTCAGGTTGTCTATCTGTTAGTAGAAATATCAAGAGCTGCTAAGTGGTACTGAATATAGTTCTGAAAACTAATACCTGCACCAGCAGGATTATTTTTGTGCTGTTCATATTTAAACTCTACAGTCATCCTTGCAGGGACATTTTGCCCTCTACTGTTGCCAATGTCTACAATGAACATGGAACAGGAGTGACCAGATAAAAAATGCAGGAGTGGCTATCCTATCTGGAATATCCATCTTGGCTTGCTGAACTAATAAATCCTTAATGTGTTACTATCTGCATTGGCTTCTTAGTAGGCTCTAACTGGCCATTAGCTAGTGCCGAATTAGACCACTTCATAATTCGTTTAGAGTGAGGCATATGCACATCTTTTAGGGCTCAGCAATGAGAGCTCCCTGTGGATGAGATACGGGATGAAGTAGCAAGGATAATCTTGGAGCCAAGCAATCATATCACACTCCCATTCTGTACTGATCTCCAGGCTCAATCTAAAATGCTGGATTTGTATTTTAAAGACCTCAGAAGGGACTGTCCTACCTAAAGTACCGTACCACCTGCATTTGTATGAGCCTGCCTGAGTTTTACAATAAACCTTGGGAGCCTTGCTCTCTAGCTATCAGTAAGAGAGGCTAGGCTGTGACAGTAACCAAGGACTTGGATTTTTCAATGGTGACCCATGTCTGCGGGAAATGATCTGACTTGACTTCATTGTGGCTCTCTCACTAGTGACTTTTAAAAGGACCCTGAAGACATATATATTTTATCTATCTATCAATCATCTATGTATGCTTTATTCATTCGTATCCATTGCTATGTCCAACTGTTTTTTTTTAATTGCTTATTTTCAAGGGGTTTAATTGTAGAATTCAATTATTTCAAGTTAGGTTTTGTGATGGCATTTGCATGCTGCATAATGAGGACACCGATCCTGAAGGGCAGAAGATAGATATCTTTTAACGATGATGAACAGAAGTACATTTATAACGGCTGTTTTACAAATCTAAGATGGAAGAAAACACTGGTTTTTTTTATTCGCGGAAGTCTCAAAAATACAAGACTTTGTATTTTACAGACTTGGCATTTTAAAAATGTATTTTTATTTTGCAGTTGTGTTTGTTTTTTTAAAAAACTTTTTTTTTGCTTTTTAAACAAATATCAATTTAAACAAATAACAATTAAACACTTATCCAGCAGTACAGCTAATCATGTTTGTTTTATTCATTGTCCCTAGACATACACTTACCTGTTCAACTTTCAAACATATTGCAGTTGAGTTTGTTGAATCCTGGTGCAATCAAGTTGCAAAAGAGTATCAAACATGTAGAAACAGAAGTCCTCAGAAAATTTGTGGTCCTCTGGATCTTGCTAGACTTGAGCTCCCATCATCCACTGCCATTGGCTGGAGCTGATGGCAGCTGTCCCAACAACTGGAAGGCCACAGTTTCCCCAGCCCTGAACTCATCTGCTAAGGAGACCTGCCACGTTCCCACATTCCTTCTGATCCTCTCTCTCTGCAGCCCTGCTTGCTTTTGTTCTGTCACAGCCAACGTTTGAAACTCCCATTGTTCTAGGCCAGGGGTCAGCAGACTTTTTCAGCAGGGGGCAGATCCACTGTCCCTCAGACCTTGTGGGGGCTGGACTATATTTTTTTGGGGGAGAAATGAACGAATTCCTATGCCCCATAAATAATCCAGAGATGCATTTTAAATAAAAAGCACACATTCTACTTGTGTACAAACACCAGACAGGCCCCACAAATAACCCAGAGATGCATTTTAAATAAAAAATAAAACATTCTACTCATGTAAAAACACGCTGATTCCCAGACAGTCCGTGGGCCAGATTTAGAAGGCAATTGGGCCAGATCCGGCCCCCGGGCCTTAGTTTGCCTACCCATGTTCTAGGCGCATCTAGGGAATGTCATCAGCGCAAGCCGTTTCTGAGGTCTGGGTGCAGCGCTGCGTCTAAGATTTCTGATTAAAACTGCAGAGTGGAAGGAAAGGAGGACCTTTTTCTGCCTCCCCACTTCCAGTTACTTTCTGAAGACTGGAGAAGAGACCCTCTTAAGAATATTAGTGAGGTGGGCAGGGGAAGGACTAGACCCTGTGAAAATGAACATAATATTTTAGCTGCAGTTCATTCATTTTTCAGCTATGCATTCTGGTTATAAAAAAAGCACGTCAAGACATTCCGTTGTTGCGCCCATAACCTCAGTTTAAGGTGCCATTTAGCTCTTCGCTTTCATATCTCAGTTTTTAACGCTGCTCTCTCCTGTCCACTCTGAGATAAAGGGCCAATGCATTCTGGGCCAAGTAGTCAGGAGAATATGCTTTTCATCCTTATAGGCATATGATCTGGAAAGTTTTCTCAGCAATGAGTGGAAGTGTGGGAAGTGGGTGAGTCAAATGACCTTCTAAGGCTTGGGGGGGGGGGAGAACCTTCAAGTGATGAAGTACTTAGGAATGTTACACAGTTTTTAAAGAGCTTTATGTGTAATGATTAGCTTAACGTCTGGTCAACTTGACTAACGTCCATCAGTGTAGGTGGTTATTAGTCAGGTAAATGAAAACAGATGTTTCCTATTCTCCACCTGCATTTTGCTCCAAAACCACTTTTCGCTTATTTAGTCTTGCTGCTGCTGTTTGCAAATACTGTACTAAAGTTATTTACTCTGGTTGTATTCCAGGTGGTTTGTGTTCCAAGATGGTCTGTGGAGCCACATCCAGGCTGTACAGTTACGGCTGTGTTGTATCCCACTTTAAACAGCCGTACTCTTCCCCCCCCCCCGCCAAAAAAAAAAAGAACATTGGGAACAATAGTGTGTTAAGAGAGCCGGGTTGTTAAGAGATCCCTTACAAATTTCCAACTCTCAGCACCCTTAAAGGTAAAGGGACCCCTGACCATTAGGTCCAGTCGTGACCGACTCTGGGGTTGCGGCGCTCATCTCGCTTTATTGGCCGAGGGAGCCGGCATACAGCTTCCGGGTCATGTGGCCAGCATGACTAAGCGAACCAGAGCAGCGCACGGAAACGCCGTTTACCTTCCCGCCGGAGGGGTACCTATTTATCTACTTGCACTTTGACGTGCTTTCGAACTGCTAGGTTGGCAGGAGCCGGGACTGAGCAACAGGAGCTCACCCCATCAAGGGGATTCAAACCGCCGACCTTCTGATCGTCAAGTCCTAGGCTCTGTGGTTTAACCCACAGCACCACTCCCGTCCCTCAGCACCCTTAACAAGCTACAATTCCCAATGTTCTTTTTTTTTGGGGGGGGGGGAGCTTTGGCAGTTAAGAGTAGTAAATGTGTACTTTAAATGTGTGTGGGTCTATGTGAATGTGACCTGGGTCTCCAGTTTATAGCCTCACGCAGTAACATTAGTGTCGAGTTAAGCCAGGGTTTCATTTTGAGATTTGGACCTGGATTTTGCCCATGTATCCACTGCTGTACTGCTTGTAGCTCATAGTTCAACTAGGCCAGGGCTCTTTTACCACCCCCTCCCCCACCCCCTGTAGCTGTTAAAATAAAAGCAGCTGCTTTTGTAGGCGATATTATGCCTTTGGGTCATTAGGCTCAAGGTGACATTGCTGCTGCCGCCTCACTGCTTACTGGTCCGTGTTCCAGGGAAGTTAAAAGCTCTGCTTTGGGTTCTGTGAGAGCTACTGGTACTAATAAATGATAAATTAGAAGCAAGCTATACGTTCCTTTTTTTTTTTTAATCGGTTGGAAAAAGCTTGTGGTTCTCACAGTCTGACTACTTACTGTATACATCCCACTGCCCCTTCCAGCTCCCGAAAAATATTTGCAGCACTAATATTCGTCTTTACTTTGGGGCTTGTTTCTGTGCTGTACACTAAAGGGGGCAGCAAGTCTCCCAGTTCTCAGGAAGCGGCTTTTCTCAAGCTTGATACCTGGAATTCTTCTCGCAAAAAGAAAAAAAGAATCTCTGGTGGTGTTGACTCAAGAGGCCTTAGGCATACAGAAATTGCGGCATCGCCGAATTCTTTCGTAACAATTTTTGTGGCGCCACGGTGCTGAGTTGAATTGGTCTGTCTGAATTGGTCATCTGCTGTGATGAATATTTAGGGGGGGTCCTGTGAAAATAAGCCACGTGAAATCTTACTATTTCTGATCATGAGTCTACATGGATTATTTTTTTGGGGGGGGGGGACAAACATAGAAATGGTGCTAAAAGTATTGATCTGTTTATCAACTGGTCTATTATCAATCATTTGATAAACAGATTTGCATTGTATCCAGTTCTGGTCTTGTTCTGTCTGCCCTCCAGTTGCGAAAGAGTTTATCTTTGGGTGTGGGGGTTAAGTCTAGCTCTGCTTATAAGAGAAATATTTATTTGTATGACTACAGTCAATGTCAAAATGTTACTAAAATTAATGGGAGTTTTATATATTTATTATTAAAAATATAAATTATTAGTTTGGAAATGAATGAGTTTCATTTAAATGAACACTTAGGGAGCCTGAATTATTGGGTTGAAATTCTTGGGCTTTGTTAATGTTTTCATCTGAGTCGTAATTCAGCCCTGAAAGGGTTTCTTTGGATCCCTAGCTGCAATTTAACACCAATTCAGACAAAATCTTAAATCTTTGCTTTGTTTTGCAGTTCGGAATTGAGGAGGGAAAGAGGATAGGGTTTCTTAGGAAGAGTTTAGTAAACTTACCTTGATGTTTACGAAGAAAGTTTTGACATTGACACTAAGCAGAGTGCTTAAACAGCACCTGGAGGAAATATTTTTTTCTTTTTTATAAGCAATTAACTAATAGGGATAGTCATCTCAAAAGATTTTGTTCTAGGTATTATAAATCACTGGTTATGCAAGTCAGAAGTATGCGTGCGCATATCAGAAATGGCTTCAGTTGCAGCCCAAATATTAATGTTTTCGTAGGCACTGTAAAGCCCTGGTTGGCAAGTAGTTTTCCAGGAAAGCCACTGTGAGCAATGACTGAAGAGTACTAGGCCAGCCATTCAATCCCAGCTGTGAAAATCCTGTTGCCATAGATGCTGCTTTCTCAACAATTGTGTGTTCCAGTTTGCTGGCAACTGTGGAGCCACGCAGAATCCCTTGAGCTGAATTGGTTCGAGAGCCACCAGTGGTTGACTCTTACTCCAAACTTGTTTCTCTAAATACCTCCAAGTGTAACAGAAGCTGGGGGCTAGGAGAGCATGCTTATATCCTTTCTTGCAAGAGCGGCCTTGCAAAGTCTGCCATTTACACCCTGAACCAGTGTTTCCCAAACTTGCATCTCCCGCTGTTTTTGGACAACGATTCCCATCATCCCTGACCGCTGGTCTTGCTAGCTAGGGATAATAATAATAATAATAATAATAATAATAATAATAATAATAATAATTTATTTGTACCCTGCCCATCTGGCTGGGTTTCCCCAGCCACTCTGGGCGACTCCCAATAGAATATTAAAAACATAAGACATCAAACATTAAAAACTTCCCTGAACAGGGCTGCCTTCAGATGTTTTCTAAAAGTCAGGTAGTTTATTTCCTTGACATCAGATGGGAGGGCGTTCCACAGGGCAGGTGCCACTACTGAGAAGGCCCTCTGCCTGGTTCCCTGCAGCCTCACTTCTTGCAGTGAGGGAACCGCCAGACGGCCATCAGAGCTGGACCTAAGTGTCCGGGCTGAACGACGGGAGTGGAGACATTCCTTCAGGTATACTGGGATGATGGGAGTTTGGAAAACACTGCCCTAATTGCTGTCACCTCTCTTTGTCTTAACCCCTACAAGCCTCCAGACCGGGGGGAATTCCTGGGCTCTCCTGGGGATAACCTCCAGTTTCCTCGACCCTCTCCAGGGTGAAGGAAATTTGCTTTTCTCTGCCAAAACCTCTCTCAGCTTCCTGTCTCTCCCAGAGAACAGAGCAGCCCATCTTATACTTCCGTAGCATGAACCATGTGACGTAGGCTCATGGTTCATTCTACAGTTCATGGTTCATGTGTTGGCAACAGTGCATGTAGACCCAACCGTCCCAAGCAAGGAAAGGGAAGAGATGATTTTGCATGGCTGCAAGGAGTAGCCTTCAGAAACCACATTTCCCCCCATTTCACAGTATTCCTTTAGTGCTATTAACAGTCCTTGTGAGATGGAAGTTAGACAATGCAGAATGTTAGCACCACCAATGTGTCTGGAAACCTTGCTCATGTCTGGTTCCTCCGTAGGCACAGTTAGATTTGTTGGTTGTGGTTCATCAGAGCTGTTAGCCTCTTGAAGATGCAATGTTTTAGTAGCACTTGTACAAGAAATAAATTTTCTCATCTTTCAGTTACAATATTATAGCCACCATGGCTGATACTCATGGAGCTATAAGCTATATAGCCCTGAGGCCTGCTAGCAGTTGTCTGTGCACACAAAATGACACTTGTCACCTACAAACTATGGTGATTTATTGCCTGGAAAATGGCTCTTCCTTGCGACACATGAAGCTGTTAAATAAGAAACAGTTGCGTGTATATATTGTGCAATAAAATGATCCCCGGCAATAGCTGAGTAGAAGGTTTATTTACATGAAAAGCCAACTCGCCTCCAGTTCAATAAAGGAACCCAGGAGCTTGTCATCTTGGAGTAATTTTAATAGCTGTGAACTTAGGCTTTGTCATAGAAAGTCTCGGTCTCTTGGGGGGTTGTACTAACGGGGTTTTTCCTAACATCTAATTAAAGGAAATTTAATTGGGCAGGCAATACTATTTATACACCAAGAGTTATACTTACTGATTTAACCTAGGCCTGCAATTTTGTTTCTCAGTATTGTCTTGCTGCCTTGAGATGGGTTAATTGCCACTGGTTCCTTTTCTGACCTGGTTGTTTAATCTGCATGTAATTTCTTTCGATTTTTCAAAGCCTCGTTTAAGAGATTAAGTGCTTTTTCTTTCATTCTTCTTTCTTCCTTCCCGCTTTCCCCCTGCTATACAGGTGCTGTTATATCTGAACTGTGTTTCAGCTTTTCCTAAAGCTTTGAAACAGCCCTGCTATGAAGCTGCAATTATTGTTTGCTCTTATAGGAGAACTGCTGGCTTCCTATTAGAGCTACTGACAGGTTTACCATTACTGTCCTAGTAGTCACGTGTGGCCCCCGGTGGTTGTGGTGTAGTGGTTAAGAGCGGTAGACTCGTAATCTGGTGAACCGGGTTTGTGTCCCTGCTCCTCCACATGCAGCTGCTGGGTTAGCTTGGGCTAGTCACACTTCTCTCAAGTCTCTCAGCCCCACTCACCTCACAGAGTATTTGTTGTGGGGGAGGAAGGGAAAGGAGAACGTTAGCTGCTTTGAGACTCCTTAAGGTAGTGATAAAGCGGGATATCAAATCCACACTCCTCTTCTTCGCCTTCCTGTCCTGAGTTTCTAACACTGCCAACTTGAACTGCTTGGAAGAGTGGTGGCCTAAAGAAGGAACCCAAGGAATTGTAGCTTGGCGAGGATTCTGTTAGTTCCCTCGTATTCCCTTCCCCTCAAAACTCTACTTCCCAGGATGGTGAAGTACAGTCGTACCTTGGAAGCCGAATGGAAGTCCGTTCGACTACCAAGGCACGGCTTCTGATTGGGCGCAGGAGTTTCCTGCAGCCAATCAGAAGCCGCGGAAGCCCTACCGGACGTTCGGCTTCCAAAAGAACATTCACAAACCGGAACACTCACTCCCGGGTTTGTGGTGTTCGGGAGCCAAAACGTTCGACTGCTAAGGCGTTCGTCAACCAAGGTACGACTGTGTATGACTGTTATTGCAGCTTCAGTCTGTTGGGTGGATATGCTCTTCAGAGAAAATGAAAAGGTGACTCAAAGGCTACTTAGGTGAAATAAAGGACAGTACAAGACACCTTTTAAGAACTGAAGCACCAACTCCCCCAACATTCTCCCCTAGACTTCTTTATTTTAAGTGAAGTTTTTGGGGGCAGGGGGTTGAAGCGGAGTGTTGTGTTTGAAAACCTAGCTTTATGAACATTGCACAGACTCGGGCTTTAATCTCATTTTGGCTCTTGCACAAAATACATTTTATTGCTCTTTCACCAGAGGGGATGAAGGTAACTCTCCCTCATATTCACGAGCCCTGCCAAGAACTACAGAAGGAGTTATGAAATGAAAAATACTTTCCAGCCTCCACAGGTTATTAACAGAAACTTACAGAATTTAATACGCCAAATTAATCTGGCTTGGTAAGCACTTAGACCTGCCAATCATAAAATAGTGTGTTTTTGTTTTGCCAAGGTATTCAAGCAAGTGTTTAAATCTAATGCTCTCTGCTGTATGCAAAATGCACCAGGGTGGTCATTGACTCAGTAAAATCAAGGGGCTCAGAGGCCTATGAATGAAAGATCCTTGCAGAAAACTGATTTACAAGTCAAAAAGTGGCTGGTACATGTGCATTCCTTTTAAACTGAGAGGTTCATCATATACCTGAGAATTAAAATGGTAGCTTTGCTTTTTCATCATCTTAATGTCCACTCATATTTTCCTGAAAGCACATGAACTGTGTATATAGCATTATACTAGAACGTTCTGCATTTCAAATGATTAAGAATGGGAGGATTTAGTTAAAAGGAAGTAGGAAAGTGTGTGTGTGGGGGGGGGGGGAGTTTATGTAAAGCCATCTATTGAAAATAGGAAAAGGCACAAAACGTGAAAAAATTGACAAACGTTGTTAAGCGGCTAGCGCATGATAACCTCCTTTATTAAAGTCTAGCCCAACTTTTTTTTCTAATAGAGGGAGAAACAGATTATAAATTCTTACAAATTAAATATAAACCTACAGTAATGCAGTCCAAGAAGCAATTTGAGGAGCAAGTCAAGGCATTAACTTTACACCTTAAGGTATTTCTATGATTACAATAGTTAGCCAAACAGAAGAATAAGCCTTGCTGAGGAACTTATTAGCTTTCCTTTTTTTCCAAGAGAATTCTTACCTTACTAACCTTATTTGGAGGGGGGCAACCTTGTGGGTTAGCAACAAACAAACATGCTGATAGCATCTGGATTTTCAAGAAGTTCTTGACAAAAGTTACTGAGTTTCTCTTTTAACTAATCACTTATTGATAAGGCAAGAGGCACATGAAAGGAAGAAATCAATGGAATCCACTAGAGATCTGTTTCACTTATCGTGCATTATCTGGAACAAGGGGTATATGGTGAGGTAGCAAAGTCCCAGCAAGGATGTTGAAATTCCATACAGATTGGGAGAGCTTCAAGACTCTCCAAAGTGGGTAACCGGTCATTGTAAGTGTAGATGAGGCTTTGTGTGAACATTGGGACAAAAAGCAACACCCCCTAACGTCTTGCATACACTGAAGGAGTCCAATTTTACTGCAGTTAACCAGGAAATACATAATTTGAATTAGCTGCAGGAGCTTGGGCCAAACAACAGGCTTATAAAACCTATGGATCTTAATCACCCACCTTGCCCAAATTTGCACACACGAAGAAACCAGGTGATGAACTGGACCGTAGAGCCATGCTTCTGGTTCTGCACCCAATGACATTTAGTTCTCCCTAGCTCGGCCCCTGACATCTATACACTGTGTGTGGTTTCTGTTGGGGAAAACCTACACATGGCTTGTGTACCTGTGCAACCACAATTCCAGGCTTTTCTCCAACTCACAGCCAACACATGCTTGGGGAAGTAACAGATGGTGCACTGGGAACATGGTGCTTAACCTGATCTCTCTCTGGCCAGGCCAATGGAGAGAAGAGGTGACGTCAGTGCAGCAAACCCTCTGGCAGAACCAATTGGGAAACTGGTTGGAGCTAGGGCAAACTGTTTTATCGTGGATGGGACCGGCAGCACTGTTCCACAGCTCTTTTAAATCACATGGACACATGTCAAAAGAGTGTTTACGAACAATGGGGGCTGCTTCTCCCTATAATTTACTCCCAGGGCATGTGAAAAGTAAAGATGGCAGGTGTTTATGTTATTAAAGCTCCTCTTGCATTGCTGTTGGTAAAACCAAAGATAAGAAGATTACAGGGAGCTGTCAAGTATACCACACCTTTGTCCTACATTCATAGTGGTTTCCAGAGAGATTTGCAAAGGATTCCCCACTTCAGAAAATTGTATTGTATTTTGTGCCACTCGTTCCTCCCAGTTGTATAGGAAGCTAGTTGGGAGGGCATGAGAAATAGCCCCTCGTTCTTAGAATTGGTGCTTGTATGAAAGTGATTGCGTTGAAATAGTCAAGTAACAACAAGGCACCTTTTCAGTACCATGAGTGTCAAAACTATTGGAGGCAACGTATAATCTGGGCTTCCCTGTGAAGGTTTCTCCCTAGTCCGGAGAAAACCTGGAAATATCTGAACAGTGTGATCACAGCACCTCTTCCCAGTAGATCTTGCCCCAGTGAGACAGTTGTGGGGAATGAAAGTCCCTACTTTCCCACCGCTCCCTAGAGCTCCTCCCTCTGTTCCTTCCCCAGCAGCCTGAGGCTCTGTCGTCTTGTCTCTCATTGCTCCATCTTCTTCATTACTCTGTGTGTTCTTGGAGACCAGCGGGGAGGGGAGCTGGTCGCAGCAGAAGGGGAAGACACTCTGGATTCTTCAGCAGCCTGCCCCATCTCTGTCTACTGGCCCGCCTCCTCTCCTGCCTCTGATTCATGACTGCTCTCTGCCACAACCTCTTCCTGCTCACTAAACCCTGTTGCCTCTTCAGCTTCTGACCTCCAGTCTGCTCCCTCTTCTCCCTCTGACCACTCATTGTTGTCCCACCACCAACCCCCTGGCTCCAAGCCTTCTTCCCCTGGGGGTTCCCCAGCTGGTGCCCCCCACCACTCTGCTTCAGCCAGTCCATGACACTAATGCTTCCAGGCTGTCTTGCTCTCCCTACCCATTAGGTGTGGGTGAAGAAGGTACACGTGAGCAAAACTAGCATTTTTTAAAAAAATTAAATAGAAGAACTAGATTTTATGGGGGAGGGAGTGAGCTTCCCGCATCTCCTTTTTTGCACTCGAAGAAGAGGCTTCCAAAAACTGATCTGACTAGAAGTCTTCTAACTGGCCATGCTTCTCTTAATTTTCATGCTATATTTACATTTCCATAGTCTGTGGTGGGGAGACGCAGGTGGCACTGTGGTCTAAACCAGTGAGCCTCTTGGGCTTGCCAATCAGAAGGTCAGCAGTTCAAATCCCCGCGATGGGGTGAGCTCCCGTTGCTTGGTCCCAGCTCCTGCCAACCTAGCAGTTCGAAAGCATGCCAAAAAGTGCAAATAGATAAATAGGTATCGTTCCGACAGGAAGGTAAATGGTGTTTCTGTGCACTGCTCTGGTTTCGCTGTTCCGTTGCACCAGAAGTGGCTTAGTCATGCTGACCACATGACCCGGAAAAACTCTGTGGACAAATGCTGGCTCCCTCGGCCTGTAAAGCGAGATGAGCGCTGCAACCCCAGAGTCGTCTGCAACTGAACTTAACTGTCAGGGGTCCTTTACATTTACCTTTTAGTCAGTGAGGGCGGGGGAGTGAATTGTCAAATTACACACACACACAATTCCCCTGTGTCTTGTAATTTATTTATTTTTAATTGCTTATCAAAGTGGATGTAGTTAAAAACCTAAAATCTGTGCAAATGCATTTAACTGGAATAATTTTGAATTCCTTCCTGCACATTGCATTGCTTCCAGTTCCTCTTCCTGGCCACCATAGCTGGGGAAATATTTTTATAGCCTTAGCAATCCTCTCTTTGGTGTGTTTACTCAGAAGTAAGTCCTGCCAAGCTCAATGGGATTTCAGACTTAAAACTGATGGTTGCCTAGGCAACTAGTCGTGAAATCTCCCAGACTGCTGGTCTTGCAGTTCACCTGATACTACTTGCAGTCTCCTTTGGAGACCTGGTTTTCTCCGGTTCAGGCAGTGATGAATAAGCAGGCATCCTTTTTGCATTTAGTTAGATCATCTTGTAGTTGCAGGTCGACACATATGGTAGGTTTCTTTGTGTTTTTTTAAAGGATGCTTATTGTCTTCCAGAAAAACCCAAAGGCAACTCTTCTTGTAAGAATTGGGGGCAGGGGGCAGTTTCCTAAAGTGTGGTTTTGTTTTACTTAGCTCTTCAAGACACGTAGGTGAAAATTGAAATCATATTGGGCTGTGTAATTATAAGCAACAAAATTAGATCTCTTCTTAACACCCAAATTCCCATACTTGCATAGCTCATATCCGGTGAACATAATGCGCAACAAAAGCCTGAAATCACTGAAAAGAGAGCTGCATAAATGCTTGAGAACTGCTCTTTGTGGAAAGAAATTAATTCTAAAACGTTGACTAATTTTTAATCGTTAAGAACTGCTTTTTAGCGACGTCCATTGTACCATCACAACTTGTCATGTCCCTTTTGCAATACCATTTTCCCTTCAGGAAAAAAAGGCTTTTATAAAGAAGAACTAAACAGCGTGGTGCGTCCTGCGTTTGGTACGATTTAAAAACTCTTGAGTTTGTTTACCAGTGGATGGGGGCAGAATCTTCAGATGGATGTATTTCACAGAATAAACAACATTGCCCAGCCTTGAGTAAATCCATTTAGGGGTGCTATTCACAATGGGTAGAGAAAGGGTTGTGCGTGTTCCTTTTTCATTTCAGAAAGCAAGTGAATGAGGTTAACAATTTGTAGGTCTTGTACAGGAGTGGCTAATCCCTGACCTAAGGGCCTTATTCCCCCTGCCCCCCAGAAAAAAACAAGGTTTTCTTGCTACCCAAGAACCCTCCCACTTTGGCGGAAAACAATATAAGCAGATACTGGACTGGGTTGAGCAGAGACTTTTGAACCACTTTAACAGGGATGCAACTCACTACTTTCCCAGTCATTGGATGGATCATTTGAGCAAGAAGGGCACAATAACCCCCTCCTTTGCTGATCTACATGGGTTAGCTGAGGGTTGGGGCGTGTGTGTGTAGTGACTACACCCACTACTGGAGGGTTAGCCAAGGGTGAATATAGCCCTTCGGCCAACAGGAAAAGGTTAGCCACTCCCTGGTCTAATGGATTAAGTTTACATTCAAGAGTATAAAGTACAATTTGATCTGCCACCAATGAATGACAGCTGCTTTTTTCTTCCTTCTCGTTGCAGGAATGTTTACCCTTGCAGAAGTTGCATCTCTTAATGACATTCAGCCAACGTACCGCATTCTGAAACCATGGTGGGACGTATTTATGGATTACCTAGCAGTCGTTATGCTGATGGTCGCCATTTTTGCTGGAACCATGCAGCTGACCAAAGATCAGGTGGTCTGTTTGCCCGTCCTGCAGTCGGCTGTCAATGCAAAGGTGCAGCCCAGCTCCTCGGCAAGTGCCAAAGCTACAAACGCTGTTCCGGATCCCGAAACAACTGCAGCCCAAGACAAAGAAGCGCAGGGAGCGAGGGCCATTTCTTTTGCACCTGTCGTCGCAACTGACATACCTCTCAGCAGATCTACCTTTCCGCCGTTGCACTCCACTGTTGCCAGTCCGGAGGAGAAGAAGGAGCAGGCAGATCCCCTGGGCCGAAAAACTAACTTGGATTATCAGCAATATGTTTTCATTAACCAGATGTGCTACCACTTGGCTCTTCCTTGGTATTCAAAGTACTTTCCCTACTTAGCTCTTATACATACCATTATTTTAATGGTCAGCAGCAACTTTTGGTTCAAATACCCCAAAACTTGCTCGAAGATCGAGCACTTTGTTTCCATCCTGGGGAAGTGCTTTGAATCTCCGTGGACTACAAAGGCGTTGTCTGAGACGGCGTGTGAGGATTCTGAGGAGAATAAGCAGAGGCTGACCGGGGCCCAGTCTTTGCCCAAGCATGTGTCCACCAGTAGCGATGAAGGAAGTCCGAGCGCCAGCACCCCCATGATCAACAAGACGGGCTTCAAGTTTTCAGCGGAGAAGCCCGTCGTCGAGGTTCCGAGCATGACCATTTTGGACAAAAAAGATGGCGAGCAAGCCAAAGCCCTCTTCGAAAAAGTACGGAAATTCCGGGCGCATGTGGAGGACAGCGACTTGATATACAAACTCTATGTCGTCCAGACGGTCATCAAAACTGTGAAGTTCATATTTATTCTCTGCTACACGGCAAACTTTGTCAACGAAATCAGCTTTGAGCACAGCTGCATGCCCAAAGTAGAGCACCTGACTGGCTACCAGGAGTTCGAATGCACACACAACATGGCTTACATGCTGAAAAAGCTGCTCATCAGTTACATTTCCCTCATTTGCGTCTACGGTTTCATCTGTTTGTACACACTCTTCTGGTTGTTCCGGTTACCCCTGAAGGAGTATTCCTTCGAGAAGGTTAGGGAAGAGAGCAGCTTCAGCGATATTCCAGATGTTAAGAACGACTTTGCGTTTCTCTTGCACATGGTGGACCAGTATGACCAGCTATACTCCAAGCGGTTTGGTGTCTTCTTGTCGGAGGTGAGTGAAAACAAGCTGAGGGAAATAAGCCTGAACCACGAGTGGACTTTCGAAAAGCTGCGCCAGCATGTTTCCCGCAACGCCCAGGACAAGCAAGAACTTCATCTCTTCATGCTCTCAGGGGTCCCTGATGCCGTGTTTGATCTTACCGACTTGGACGTGCTGAAACTTGAGCTGATCCCTGAAGCTAAAATCCCGGCTAAGATCTCCCAGATGACAAACCTGCAAGAGCTACACCTCTACCACTGTCCCGCAAAGGTGGAACAAACAGCCTTCAGCTTCCTTCGCGACCACCTGAGGTGCCTGCACGTGAAGTTCACCGATGTGGCGGAAATCCCGGCTTGGGTGTACTTACTTAAAAACCTCCGGGAGTTGTACCTGATAGGCAACTTGAACTCTGAAAACAACAAAATGATAGGACTTGAATCTCTTAGGGAACTGAGGCACCTCAAAATTCTCTACGTGAAAAGCAACCTGACCAAAATCCCATCCAACATCACAGATGTGGCCCCACATCTAACCAAGCTCGTCATTCATAACGACGGCACCAAGCTCTTTGTGTTGAATAGCCTTAAGAAAATGATGAATGTAGCAGAGCTGGAATTGCAGAATTGCGACCTGGAGCGGATTCCGCACGCCATCTTCAGCCTCACCAACTTGCAGGAGCTGGATCTGAAGTCCAACAGCATACGCACAATTGAAGAAGTCATCAGCTTCCAACATTTGAAAAGACTGACTTGCCTGAAGTTGTGGCACAACAAAATAGTCATCATTCCTCCTTCCATTACCCACGTGAAAAACCTGGAGTCGCTTTACCTCTCCAACAATAAACTCGAATCCTTACCGGCTGCAGTGTTCAGTTTACAGAAGCTCAGATGCTTAGATGTGAGCTACAACTCTATTGCAGTGATTCCCCTGGAGGTAGGCCTTCTGCAGAACCTCCAGCATCTGCATATCACCGGAAACAAAGTAGACATTTTGCCAAAACAGCTGTTTAAGTGTACCAAGCTGAGGACTTTGAGCCTGGGGCAAAACTGCATCACCTCGATTCCGGAAAAGATTGGCCAGCTTTTGCAGCTAACACACCTAGAGCTGAAGGGGAACTGTTTAGACCGTCTCCCAGCTACGCTGGGTCTGTGTCGGCTTCTCAGGAAAAGTGGACTCATTGTAGAAGATCACCTCTTTGACACGTTGCCTTCAGAGGTCAAAGAAGCGTTGAACCAAGACACAAACATTCCCTTTGCTAATGGGATCTGAACAGAGGTAGAACTCCCAAGTGACTAACGTAGATTATATTAAAAGTACACCTTGTTATAAAACCCCGTGTTGGGAATCCGGAACTCCTTTTTTGTAAGAAAGGACTGTTAACCAAGGGTGGTAGAAGCTTGTTTGGTGTTTGTAGTATTTTGAAACATCATTTCAAAAATTTTTGGAGGGGAAAGAGGAAGGGGCGGGGAGGGAAATCCTTAAACAATCTTGATTCTTCTTCTTTTTCCTTTAAAGATGTTTGTAACTTGGATGCTGCCGCTTTTGAATGTTTACAAACTGCTCGCCTGCTTAATGTACATGATTAAACTGGTGACCTTTTCTTACTATAAAAAAGCATTTAGTGCCTCAGTTCATTTTAGCGTTCTTTTAGAGACAACAGGTGCTGTATTGCTGATGCTGATCTAGCAAGGAGAAACTGGACGTTCATGCAGTTGCGAATTGTCTGATGTGATCATCTGCCCTCTTCTATGTGGTTGGGAATAGGGATTTCTACCTTTCTTGCAACATGGATGGAAAATACACCACCACCTGCTATTTTAACCTCGTGGCGGCATGCATGTTGCATGTGGCTATCTTTTCTGGACCGCAAATCTCGTTTCCTAAATGTACAGCAAAGGGATGTTTCACATGCAGTAGGTCCCAGATACACACCCTGAATGTGACCATCATCTCCCACTGAAAAAGGCTGGGAATCTTCCGACAAAGAGCATGGGAGAATGCAAGGTTGGGTTGACTAGGAGGGAGCACTGCTATATCATGCTAGCCTCAGGCTGTGCCAAAGTACAGCATACCAAGGGCAAATGTTAGTGACGAGCTATGCTAGAAAGAACACTTTGCCTAAACAGAAATCCATTGGCACAGACAACACCTCAAATCATGCCCTGAAGCTCTTACGTATGCAGCTGAAATAAAAATTGAAAGGCGTAGCGTACAGCACCTCAATAGCGATGGAGTATGAAGCATCAGCTGTGTTCTACAGAACAGTAGTTTTTAACAAAACAATTTTCCCAACGTCACATTTTGGAGCTTTGACAGACTATGGTCTTGATGCCTGCCACCGTCCGGGTCTGTTCCTTAATCATATTAGGCTTACTGCTCTTTTGACTAATTTAAACACCAATGGATCCGTTTGGGGACTAATCAAAACCCACTTAGCTAAAACAAATGGCTGGGAAAGCTGGGTTCAAGCTGAATGTAGCTTTTTAAAAAAACAAAAACAAAACAAAACTACAACCCAGTAGTTGAGCCTCCATCCCTTTATTCAAGAACAATACCTTCCGTGGCCTAGTTTTAGCGAGTACATAAACAAAGAATTTGCACCATCGTATTAAGTTTGCTTCCTCACATCACTCAAGATCAGGAATGCTCTTGTGACACCCCCTTATTTTCTTTTTCTTTTTAAGAGGTGTAGCGGGGGACCATCAGCAGGGCTCCCCTCATCCAGATCAGAATATTGTGTGTATTACTCCTGTTGTATGGGAGTTTCTGGAGGTACACTACTAAAACGGGAAGGGAAGGGATTGGGCTGGGGGAGTGAATTAATTTGAAAACGTCTGTTTTCATTTGAGACAAAACGTCACTTAACCCCACCTGCATACAACGCTTCCCAATACTGCGTTTATTTATTTTGCCTTGTTGAACAATGAGTTTGTTACCAGAGAGGGGGTGCTAAGACTACTTTTGCTGAGTACACAGGTACTGCTGTCAGCGAGTGTGTCTTCCCAAATGTCCCCACCAAACTCCTCTACTGCCTGCATTCCATTTGCTCCCTGCTTCGTTGCTGGAAGAGAGAGGGAAAACAATGTGCCCTAACATGATTTGAGAACATGCTCCGGAAGTAGGACTGATAATAAAAGTCCCCTTTCTTTGAAGCAGAATAGTTAAGAATCTGGCTCCAGAATGAAAGGAACTGGCAATCGCCTACTACCGAAAGGGGGGAAAAAGTCATTCATGGAATTCTTGCTACAAAGGCCCTTCCTGTAGCCTTTGCGTAATTGTAGAAAATGAGCGACACAGGAGGGCTGGAAAACATACGGCACCTTTTGTATTGCATGCTGGACAAATAATCCGAATTGCTTCTTAAATAGTTTTTTTATATTAAAAGTTATTGGTGTTAAATCCGAGGCTTACAGAATCTCAGCTGGGTTCATGACTCATTTGTGTGGCCTGCTTCCCCTCTGTACCAGGTGTGCTGACTAGCAGAAGAACACCCAGCTATGCACAGGGACAGGGGGTATTTTGTGAGAAAAGCCTTTCTTCCCCCTTTAAATTATCTCTAATAATTTAACCTCCTTTTGTGTATGGGAGGGCTGTGTGGCAAAAACTCTGAGATTGCCTGGCAGTGAAATACGCTAAAGGAGTTGCTTTTCCACAAGCAGAAGGACTCCTTTCATTCGCACAAGAGAGAGATCTAGAAGAAACATCTGCTGGAGGAAGGATGGGCGGGGAGAGGCGATTTGGGAGATTCCCATTGTCACCTCTTCCAGACTCTTCCAGATAGAGTTGACTTCTACTAGCCATGGATGAAGATAGTATGGCTTCTGACTACCAGTTGCTAGAAACCACAGGAGTCAAGAGTGCTCTGGTCTTCTCTTCTGGCTTTCCCATGACCACGAAAGAACAGGGTGAGGGCCGTTGACCGGACGCAGCAGGCTCCTTTTTTGTTCAGATACCTTCATCTCTCCAAATTTTCAGGACTCACAGGGGACAGCAGAGAGAAGGAGGAACCAGTTAAAATGATCCCCAAACCCAATGCTTTCTTCCAGAAGGCGTATCCACTCTGAGATCCAGTTCCGAGGGCCTTCTGGCAGTTCATCATTGTGAGAAGTGAAGTTTCAGGGAACCAGGCAGAGGGACTTGAGGGAAGTTTCTAATGTTTGATGTCTCACTGTTTGATGAAGATGACGACAGCAATAGCTGGGTGCTGGTTGCAATTAAATGCTACTTTTATGAAACTAACGGACCTCATTTTCTCATGCCCATAAATTTCAATGGGTCTACTGCTCTGCATATGGCTACCATAGCATATAAGCCAGGAAGTCTGGATCCAAACTTTTATTCTCTTATTGAAGCATTTGGCAAAAGCCGGTGCATCCGCTGCTGGGTTCTGTTATGGTCTCCAAAAGGAAAGCTTTGGCAAGTTTCTGAAAGGTTTGAAATGTCAATGCCTTGGAGACTTAAGGTTTGATCCAGACTGTTTTTGAGCTGTTGGAAGAAGAGGCAACCTTGAACGTACTTCAAGTCTAGATAATAATAATAATAATAATAATAATAATAATAATAATAATAATTTATTATTTGTACCCCGCCCATCTGGCTGGGTTTCCCCAGCCACTCTGGGCGGCTTCCAACAAGGATGAAAAATACACTAAAATGTCACATATTAAAAACTTCCCTGAACAGGGCTGCCTTCAGATGTCTTCTGAATGTCAGGTAGTTGTTTATCGCTTTGACATCTGATGGGAGGGCATTCCACAGGGTGGGCTCCACTACCGAGAAGGCCCTCTGTCTGGTTCCCTGTAACTTGACCTCTCGCAGTGAGGGAACCGCCAGAAGGCCCTCGGAGCTGGACCTCAGTGTCCGGGCAGAACGATGGGGGAGGAGACGCTCCTTCAGATATACTGGACCGAGGCCATTTAGGGCTTTAAAGGTCAGCACCAACACTTTGAATTGTGCTCGGAAACGACAAGATATAGACTTGAAAGTACGTAGTTAAAAAAAACCAAAAACCACAATTACATATTTCCAGTACAGACACTTTTTAAACAGCCTGCAACCTGATGCTAAACCTATTTTGGGGGGAGTCTACCCTCTGACTTCTGTGGGTTGTGCTCCTGAATTGGATTGCACTATTAATCACTTTGCAACCCAGCTGGCATGGCCAGTTTTGTCGTCCTTTGCTTATAGAGGCATGTGAATATAGGAATCCAAGGCAACCTCATGACTGGAGGGTGCAAAGTATTCTGTGTTATAACCCACATCCCTCAGTCTGGGGCTAATGGTCATCGGGGAAGAGACGGCAGTGCCTTCGACGAGAGGAGAGGAAGTTTCTGTCCCCCCCATACATTATTCTTTATTGATTAAAAATTTACATATCTATACAAACATTATATGCTATCTCTTTACATATGAAGAAAAAGAAAATTAGGTAGAAAATAGAAAATTTATAAAGGAATAAAAAAGAGGAAAAGAAAGGGGGGAAATAAAGATACAAAATAAAAAAATCAAAAGAGGAAAAGACAAGACAACATTGAGGAGAAGAGGTTTCTAACAGTAAAAAGTTATTGTACAGAAGTCTTGAGCAAGAAGGGATTCTTCATGCCATCAATCTCCATCTATCATCTATCTATCTATCTATCTATCTATCTATCTATCTATCTATCTATATCTCAATAATCTGCTTAATTGAAAGTTTTAGCACCACTTATCCTAAAAGGGCAACTAATTGCTAAGCCATTATAAGGAGCACCAACTAGGCAAAGTAATAGTTCAGCAACTCACACATTCTGCACACAAAGCTGGGAGAATCCAGAACAAAAAGCAGCAATACTATCCCCTGAAAGGAGACAGATTTCTTCATTTATTATTATTTTTTAAAGAGCTCATCCTGTGTGAATGAGAGGATCCTCTGGGTGCAGGTCTCAGTTTTAAACTGACTTTGCCAGGCTTGTAGAACAAAGTGCAGAGCAGTGAAGGTTCAGCTAGGGATATCTAGGGTGGGGGCCCTATAGTTCTCCAAATATTGCTGGACTCCAAACTGCAGACCTTCCAAGTGTTTCTGATTTGATCCCAGAATGTCACGCTTTTCCTTAGAACTTCCCTATTTTCATCAAAGAAATATTGGAGGGTTTGAAGTTCTGCAACCCCTGAGCCAATGAGATAAGTAGCTCTACAACCTTGAGAAGACAACTGAAGACAGCCCTGTATGGGGAAGGTTTCTTTATTTAATGTTGAATGTTTTATTGTGTTTTTAATATATGCTGGAAGCTGCCCAGAGTGGCTGGGGCAACCCAGTCAGATGGATGGGGTAATAGTAATAATAATAATAATAATAATAATAATGTGTCAGGGACTCAGTGGGAGCGCAGGGAGGAGAAGAGATGGAGAGCGAGGGGGAGCAATCCGAGGGCAGCGTAGGAGAATATGACAGCAGCCCGAGAGATTCCATGAGCCTCTCCAGCGAATCGGAAGATTCACAGAAGGGGGCGCCGATGGGCAGGGCAAGAGGCGAGCCAAGGGGGACACCCCAGAAGCAAGGGGCCAGCGGGGACTCCCAGAGCAGCAGTTGGAAATCAGGACCAGCTTCCCCACCAGAGCGCAGTGGGGGGGAGGAGTTCCAGGTGTCAGAGCCCACATATGCACCACCAGCGAGAGAAGATGAGTCAGGGTTGACCACGCCTCCATCGGAGAGCGAGTTAACGGTCAAGAGGAAAGTTGCAGGCTGGGCGCGCGCGCCAAGTTCAAAGGTACAGGCGAGCGGCACAGAAGGTAGCCCGGATAGGGAACCAGGTCCTAAAGCCCGCCGGAAGGAGGGGCAAGAATCGTCAGGGTCAGCGTCAGAGGAGTCCAGGAAGGATGAGACCCTAGCGGGCAGGAGGACCCAGAGGAGAAAGGAACTTAGAAAGAGGTGGAGCAAAGCGAGAGTCTTAAACTGGTGTGGAAGGGGAGGAGACTCAGACGGGACTTCGCCGGTCTAAGGTCGGGACGTAGAGCTGCACGCTGCGGCTTTAAAATGGAAACTGAATCTCAATAAAGACTTTTGTACATAACTACAGCCTAGCGTTGGTCCTCTGTGAGCTGGGACCTGGAGGCAGCTCTGACATAATGGAATAAGACGTCCCTATTTTCATTGGAGAAACGTTGGAGCGTATGGGATTAATGAGAGTTGGAGTCCAACAACATCTGGAATTCAGTTTCAGATAGGTAGCCGTGTTGGTCAGCCATAGTCAAAACAAAATAAAAAAATTCCTTCCAGTAGCACCTTAAAGACCAACTAAGTTAGTTCTTGGTATGAGCTTTCGTGTGCATGCACACTTCTTCAGATACACTTCAGACACTTCTTCAGATACACTTCAGGTATCTGAAGAAGTGTGCATGCACACGAAAGCTCATACCAAGAACTAACTTAGTTGGTCTTTAAGGTGCTACTGGAAGGATTTTTTTTATTTTGTTTTAACATCTGGAATTGACACCCTTTCCATACTCTTGAGTTGGGACAAAGCTTCTCCCCTCCTCTCTTCCTTTCTTACTGTATTAACCTCTCTCTGGTTGTATGCCTTTATTTTTAAACTGTAAGGCTTCTTAATTGTTTTTGGCAGGAAAGCAATATATTAAGGCAGTCAGTAAATCAGAGTGGCTGAGAGGAGGGATGTTTCGTTATTTCTAGAGAATGAGACATGGGACCCCCTGCAAGTAGGGGTTACTGAATGCCCATTGCCTATAAGCAGATCATCAGCCTAGCAGGGTGGTAAGTTTTTCCAGCAGTGTAAGAAATAACTAACGTCGATCTAAGTCGTTGCGATCGACGGGATGAAACAAGAAAACATGAGAGAGGAAATAAACGGAACCATGGAAGGAGATGGTGGGAGGTCAGTTAAGGAATGCTCTCTGGTTTTCTATCTATTTTTTGTTATCTTCAAACAGTCATTTTTCTTTCTTTTATCTTAACCTCATAGATTATTTTCTTTTTGCATTAGATGTGTTCATATTTTGTGGAAATACAGTGGTACCTCGGGTTACAGATGCTTCAGGTTACAAAGTCTGCTAACCCAGAAATAGTACCTTGGGTTAAGAACTTTGCCTCAGGATGAGAACAGAAATTGTGTTCTGGTGGTGCGGCGGCAGCGGGAGGCCCCATTAGCTAAAGTGGTGCTTCATGTTAAGACCAGTTTCAGGTTAACAACGGATCTCCGGAATGAATTAAGTTCTTAACCCGAGGTACCACTGTATATCAGAAACGCAATTAAAGGGGGGGGGGAGAGATGCCCATTGCCTGCTTTTACTTGGCAAATACGTTCAACCCACAAAGAAATTGAGGAACCCACCTTAGGAATCTTCATTGCAGCAATGGCACCAGATCATTCTGGATCTTGCTGACTGTAATGTTTTATCCAATGCCAGCAATGTTGGGACAAGCTGGGAATGCATTTATGAGGGACGAAAAACACTTCTTTGCCAGTCACTATGCTGGCTGTTAATGAGAGAGCCGAATGCATGTATTTGGTTCTCCACTGCTTATGGCCACATTTTCTCCGCACAAACGTTTCCCTAGCAACCACAAAATAGTGGTGCCTGGGCTCACCCAGTCACAAAACAGTGGCAGATGCAGGCAGAGTTTAGCACAATCAGTTGGCAATTACGGGCATCACTTTTGACTGAGATCCAGGCCCTCTCGGACCGGGTCCAGAGAGGCCTGGGCCATTTCCAGCTTTTGAGGTGCTTAGCCATAATAAAAAATTAAAATGATGGTGTGCGGAAACAAAATAAGGCGTTTGAAACCGTTCAATAGGACACAACCTGTATCAATTTACAAAAAAAGAGAAAGTCTCTGGCTGGAGCCAGTGTGGTGTAGTGGTTAAGAGCGGTAGTCTCGTAATCTGGGGACCCGGGTTCGCGTCTCCGCTCCTCCACATGCAGCTGCTGGGTGACCTTGGGCCAGTCACACTTCTTTGAAGTCTCTCAGCCCCGCTCACCTCACAGAGTGTTTGTTGTGGGGGGGGGGGGAAGGGAAAGGAGAATGTTAGCCGCTTTGAGACTCCTTAAAGGGAGTGAAAGGCGGGATATCAAATCCAAACTCTTCTTCTTCTCTTCTTCGTATCTCTTAACTTCTGAAACCTGCTAGAGTGCGGCATGCTCTGGTACAATGTGCAGAAAAACAAATTGTGAAATGTAACAAGAAATTAACCAATGTCTAAATTTGAGCTTGGGGCTCAGGCCCAATGGGGCCTTCTCTGATTGGCTCTTGCTGAGATCTAAACCATATTTGGAAATGGCTAAAATCTTTGCCACAGTGTTTTCCTTGTGGCAAGGAGTTCCACAGCTCAGCTTTCCTCAAAGCAAGTACAGATGTTTGCTTTGGAGTTACTGTGACTCTCAACCTCTCTAACCTAGGCTGAATTTACTGATCCAGGGGCTTGAAGTGGTGAGATCTTTTTATTTCACTTGAGTATTAAAGCCTGGGTCCTCCTTTCCAAAGCCCAGGAAGCTTTTGCCTGGCTTAGGGAGGGAGGTGCGATGCTTTGATGGGATCCAAGAGCCTTCCTGCCCCCTTCCCAAAGCCTGCCCAGCTTTCTGAAGGAGGCAGCAGGGCTCTGACCTTAATTGCTCCCCTATGAAAAATTTCACCGCACACTACTGAAAGTCACTGTGTATAGTTTTCTTTTAAACCATTTCCTTCAGGCATGCGAGACAATAGCTTCTCCAGCCCTTGCAAGTGCCGACACAGGAAGGGGAACTGGGCGAAATCTAAAGGTAAAGGTAAAGGTACCCCTGCCCGCACGGGCCAGTCTTGACAGACTCTGGGGTTGTGTGCCCATCTCACTTAAGAGGCCAGGGGCCAGCGCTGTCCGGAGACACTTCCGGGTCACGTGGCCAGCGTGACATCGCTGCTCTGGCCAGAGCCAGAGCCGCACACAGAAACGCCGTTTACCTTCCCGCTGGTAAGCGGTCCCTATTTATCTACTTGCACCCGGAGGTGCTTTCGAACTGCTAGGTTGGCAGGCGCTGGGACCGAGCAGCGGGAGCGCACCCCGCCGCAGGGATTCGAACCGCCGACCTTTCGATCGGCAAGCCCTAGGCGCTGAGGCTTTAACCCACAGCGCCACCTGCGTCCCTTGGGCGAAATCTACACACATATTAAAAACGCTGTGAAAATGCTTTTTTAAAAAAAAATGTTTTGAAAGATACATTGAATTTGGCATAGCTCACTGTCGCCATCTAGTGTCAAATTTGCACCTCGCTCTTTACAACACACTTGAAACCTTTCATTCGCAGCTGTGTAGCTGAGTCCCTGGAAGGGTTGTTAAATACATCAAAGCGATACTTCCGAGTTCAAAGCACTGCAGAGATGATTATGAAGACTCTAGCCAGCCGGGCAGCACTTAGAGATGTTGAGTTATCAAACGCCTTCATTCCACAATTAAAAGACGTGCCTGCTAGTACCTTTAAATGAGTGAATAAGTAAAGCTGTTGAGGCGTGTCTTTTCTATCCCCCTAGGCTTCCTTTTCTAACCTTTTGTAATACAGCTGCTATGGGGAACGTGAAACAAGCCTGAACGCATCACACAGGAAATGTCAAAAACACTCGCAAGGCTTACCCATGGCAAACTTAGCACCCACCTGAGATGTGGAGGTTCTTTCGTGTCTGGCTTTCAAAATGCCTGTGGCATCTGCTGGACAGAAGCAACACGGACACGGAGTGTAGCAGCTGTG
Source organism: Podarcis cretensis (assembly GCF_951804945.1). Classification (NCBI taxonomy): domain Eukaryota; kingdom Metazoa; phylum Chordata; class Lepidosauria; order Squamata; family Lacertidae; genus Podarcis; species Podarcis cretensis. The sequence goes on from NC_137175.1 coordinate 73,823,480, forward strand.
GGGTTCAAAACAAATTCCATGTTGGGGATCCTCAGGGAAAGGACTGAAAATAAAAGCACAAGTAATGTCTTTGTGAGGGACAGGGGTGGCGCTGTGGGTTAAACCACAGAGCCTAGGACTTGCCAATCAGAAGGTCGGCGGTTCGAATCCCCACGACGGAGTGAGCTCCCGTTGCTCGGTCCCTGCTCGGAAGCTGTACGCCGGCTCCCTTGGCCAGTAAAGCGAGATGAGCGCCGCAACCCCAGAGTCGGTCACGACTGGACCTAATGGTCAGGGGTCCCTTTACCTTTACCTTTAATGTCTTTGTAGTGTCTGTGGCCACACTTGGAATATAGGCAGAGAGGCAGTGGAACAACTATCACACACTGTCTCTCATGCCTTGTTACGCTGCCATTTTTACGGGGATATACCATCGGTATTTATTACCCCTACTATGCACAAATCTCCAAATGAATCCAAACTTCTGTGTCTAAAATCCCTGGTAGAGGTCAAGGATCCTGAGATCCCATTAAGGGTAGCCAAATTCTGTGTGATTGCCATAAAACTTAGGGAATAAGCTGTGCTATCATCATGATTAAGGCCTTAAATGATAATTTTAGGTTATATGTTAGTAACTAAATTTTAATTTATATATTTTTAAACTGTTGCTATATCTGTATTGTCCCTGTTATACCTAATTGCAAATTCAAATGTATCCCTATCGTGTTTTATGACTTCGTTGATATTGTATGTGGACTGGAACTGGTCTGTGACCAAAATAATAAATTCATTCATAAACAACTATCTGACTTTTAGAAGACACCTGAAGGCAGCCCTGTTTAGGGAAGTTTTTAATGCTTGATATTTTATCGCTTTTCTATTATTATTATTATTATTATTATTATTATTATTATTCTGTTGGGAGCTGTGGATGGTTCTGGTTTCTGCAAAAGCGGGGCAGTCTTGGGGACATGCACTGATTGGAAATGAAGCAGTGTGATTGCCCCAGAGTCATACGGGGATCCTGTATGACTACCCTAATAGCATTGTGAGCACAAATCACCATGAGTGTGCAATAAAAAAGAACTGGAGGGGCTCTCTGTATATGACTGCAGCCACTCCTGATATTAAAGGTAAAGGTACCCCTGCCTGTACGGGCCAGTCTTGACAGACTCTGGGGTTGTGCGCCCATCTCACTTAAGAGGCCAGGGGCCAGCGCTGTCCGGAGACACTTCCGGGTCACGTGGCCAGCGTGACATCGCTGCTCTGGCGAGCCAGAGCCGCACACGGAAACGCCGTTTACCTTCCCGCTGGTAAGCAGTCCCTATTTATCTACTTGCACCCGGAGGTGCTTTCGAACTGCTAGGTTGGCAGGCGCTGGGACCGAGCAGCGGGAGCGCACCCCGCCGCAGGGATTCGAACCGCCAACCTTTCGATCGGCAAGTCCTAGGCGCTGAGGCTTTAACCCACAGCGCCACCTGCGTCCCCTTACTCCTGATATTACTATTACTTTATTTTCTAGCTAAGCTTTTCTAATCATAGAAGTGTAGAGTTGGAAGGGACCCTGCATTCTCAAAGCAGGAATCTGGAGCTGCCCCACATGGGGATCAAACTTGCAACCTTGGCATTATCAGCACCACGCTCTAACCAGCTGAGCTATCCAGTTCTGCTATGCTTCCGCAGTGTAGCCACGTGATTGCTGTCCAGAGGTTCTGTAGTGCAACGAAAGTAATTACCGTTGTCATTGGCCTGGGGCATCTGGAGAAAGCTCCTTTGGGACCAGTCCGTGATGCACAACAAGGCTTTTCCTTCAGCCACTCCTGAGAATGAGACATGGGGGAGAGCTGTTTGAGTGGGCATTTGACAAACTGCAGGAAGAAAAGGATCACCGTGTCTCAACCAGGTCCTTCCATTAACACTGGGATGGGGGAAGTCTGTTGTTGGACAACAACTGCCATCATCTCAGACTGTTATGTAGACATATGAGTTTTCCAAACAGCCAAGCCAGGCACAAAGAGATCCAGTCTTCCCCTCTGTTTTCTTTCTGGTTCCAAATATCCTTACTCACGTGTAAAGTGGCAACTGGCAAATGTATGTACATGTGTGTGGACACTCGCACACATGAGCACACTTCTCTTGTTGGCAAACCTAAACCTTTGCATATTTTCCTTAATGGGGACAAACCGTACAAATCTGTGTAGCTTGGAGAGAGGCCATATTTTGGCTCCTTTGAGATGTTTGTTCTTCGCTGTGTATTTTGGAGAACCTGAGCAAAGCTATGTAAAGGGCAAAGGAGGAGCAACACTGCTCAGGATGAAGAGAATGGGGTGATCTTTCCAAAACCAGCAAACGAGACTTGCCATTTTTCCTGGTCATGCAAGTTACGGCTGCTCTTTGTTAGAAACTACTGAGATGTGGAAATCTTAGCGAGCACATCCCTGGAAAACCCTGACCCTTGACCTTCAGCTTCAGTCGTGTGTCCCCCCCCCCCCCCTTCCAGCAAAGGTGAAATACGGTTACATTCCAAAAAGGCCTTATTACGGATGTATTCAAGTGGGCAGATTCAGGAATCTTCCTCAGTAAATGTCATCTGATGAACTACAGAGTGCAGATGAAATCACTGAGTGAGCCTTTGCTCAGAAACCTGAAATGTCAGTGGGAGTTGTTCAGCGCATACAAAGTTCAGGCTTTTGGAGTACTGTAAACATGGTGAGGTTACTCAGATTGTCTGCAGTATGCAGTAATTCCTGAGTGACATTTATGCAACCAGAGAACTCAGTTCCAGTCCAGGGACTCAGCTATACAGCTGCAATTAAAACGTTTTAAATGTGCTGCAAAGTGCAATATACAAATATTACACTAAATGGCGACAGTGAGTTATGCCAGATTCAATGCATTTTTCAAAACGTTTTTAGAAAAAGCATTTTCACAGCGTTTTTTTTTAAATATGTGTGTAAATTCCACCCTGGTTTATGTATTTGTTTATTTTGAAAATGTCTACATTGCCAATCCAAGAGCAATTCCTCATGGTCGTTTGTGACAACCTTGGCCTGGATGCAGACTGTGTCGTGCTTAAAAGAGTCAGTCTAAGTGCGACTAAGTCTCAATCTGACCCAATTGTCTTTATTATCTGAGGCTCTTTTAAACATACCCTAAAACTCAACTTGTGCCCTTGATTTGTTTGGAACACATATCCTCAATTGCTGAAGACTGGTGCCCTCTGGTGAGCCCCTTCCTCTGCTTTTGGAGTTACCTGGCAATATTGCTCCAATCGTGCTACCGTTCAATATTATTATTATTATTATTATTATTATTATTATTATTATTATTGCTGCAGTTCATTCATTTTCAGCTTTGTATTCTTGTTATTTAAAAAGCGCGCCCAGTCATTCTGTTGTTGTGCCTGTAACCTCGGTTTAAGGTGCCATTGAGCTCCAAGCTTTCATATCTCGTTTCTAACACTGGCTGCAGGCCTGGATGTAGATGAGAATTTGTGTAGAAATTACCCTGCTGCACAAGGGCAAAATGTGCATTAAGTGGTCCTCCTATTTTTTGCCTCTGTTCCCGCACCCCACCTCTGGGATATAGTCCCCAAAAGGTTTCCTGAAAGGTGACCGTCAATCTGAAAAATGCCCCGATCTCTTGTCTTGTCTTGTCTTGTCTTGTCTTGAAAGCACTGGTGGTGATGTTCTGTGTGCTTCTTCCTTGTTTATGATGCAATTGCTGACAAGCCCGCCATAAGGAAACGTCTGCCTCATTAGGGATATGGCCGTGTAATAACTAGCAAATAATGAGAAGGTTTGCAGCGATAGCAAAGAAAAACCTGTGATGCAGTAACAAATCTACACACGCTGCACAGTTCAGGACGAGAGGCCGTTTTATCTCCACAGTAACCTGTGCACAGAATAGCAACCACATACGTGGGCTTTGATATTAAGCGTTGCTATCCTAGATAAGCAGAAAAGTTGGAAGGGGAAGTGACAAGGAACTGGATTTGCAGACATAGCAGGTATGCTGTCGGAGATAAACAGGTCAGCAAGAAGGTATTATTTTAGCCGGAGGAACTGTCAGCGGGTTTCTGCTGGTTTGAGTTTGTTTGAAACCAAGCTGTCTTCTTTTCTCCCCGCAGGATTGCAAAAAGAAGTGAAAGGAAAGGGAGGAGAAGGAAAAGCAATGGGAAAGAAAGAAAGAAAAGGGGGGAGGGACAGAATAGAACAAAGTTCTGTGTTAGCCGGCGAGGGAAAGAATCCAAACCACAAATGACGGAGCCAAGATTCCTCAGAATTCCACTTTTGCTCTTGCAAAAGATTGAGCTGGATGCCACAGTCTTATGCATGTTTACTCATAAATATGTCCCATTGTGCACAATAGGACTTACTTCCAGGTAAGGGTGCCTCAGCCTTAGCCATTTCTAGTAATAATTGGGTTTTTATTCCCTGTAGAGTCCTGCCATCTTCTTCTTGTTGTTCTGAACAATCATCAGAACAATTGATCCAAACAGCACAGGGACTATTAATTTGTTGCATCCTGTATCCATGTGCTGTTGTCTTATTTCAGCTGGTTGTCCCTAGCAATAAAGGTTGTGGTTCCTGCCGTACTTAAAAATCATCCTCCTACCCCTTCCTCTGTATTTCATAGTCCCCCCCCCCAAATAAAATGATCAATTCACATTTTTAAAATAGCAGTAAATACATTAAAAAACCTTTTAAACAAATATGGCGCTGACTTCTCAAAAGAAGACCTTGTGAAGGACTTAACGAAGCGAAACAAAAGTTAACAATTTGGCAAGGGCCAATTTATATTTCCTTTTTTCCGACCCATCTCCCATGTAGCAGCGGCGGGTTTTAAGCTTTCCAGTCAGGCCTCTGTGGGATGCGGGTTGCGCTGTGGGTTAAACCACAGAGCCTAGGACTTGCCGATCAGAAGGTCGGTGGTTCGAATCCCCGCAATGGGGTGAGCTCCCGTTGCTTGGTCCCAGCTCCTGCCCACCTAGCAGTTCGAAAGCACGTCAAAGTGCAAGTATATAAATAGGTATCGCTCCAGCGGGAGGGTAAACGGCGTTTCCGTGCGCTGCTCTGGTTCACCAGAAGCGGCTTAGTTATGCTGGCCACAAGACCCGGAAACTGTACGCCAGCTCCCTCGGCCAATAAAGCGAGATGAGCACCGCAACCCCAGAGTCGGTCACGACTGGACCTAATGGTCAGGGGTCCCTTTACCTTTTAGTCAGGCCTCTACCAGTGTGTAGGCATTTGGCAAGGGCCCTTCTGAGCTGCCCTAGCCATTGTATACACTGCCACCCCCACCCCCCAATCTATATAAATGTGAATTAAAGCACAATGAATTTTATAAGATTTAGTTTCCATTTCTAAGCTATGGGAACAAAATTAAGGAAACTCACCACCATGTGCCATTCCGTGCCTCATTATATACAATACTGATGCCATTCATATGTCTGAAGAGATGCTGCGCTGTGATCACCCATTCTGCAGCCTGCTCTACATACCAGTCTGTGGTTGGTTGTTATTTGCACTGTATCATTTGCTTGTTGAGAATTTAAGTGAAAACATTTCACTCCCTAAAACCTTTTAATTGAATAAAAAGATGCCCCTGGTGAATCAGGCAGCAGATGTTTCAGCTCTTTCACACATGCACACACACACGCACACACATTTTTTAACACAACCATTCATAAAAGCTGTAGTTGGCAAGTGCCATCCTAACAGTGGACTCACACTGAGGTCTGTATTCCAACTACCAACGCCAACAAACAAAAACCCAGGTAACAATATAATTATACTTGTTGGACTTATGCAGTGACGACATAGACGGCGTCCAATAGGTACCCGCTTGACTTCCACCCCCTTCTGCAAGATAAAGACTGAATTAGCTTGGGTTCCCAGACAATGACCATCTCTGTACAGCAACAGAAGAATATCTAGCACACAAATACCCAACAATACTGCTTTTTAGATTTCCAGCTTGGTTTGTTGCCCACTCTTTTGATGCCAGCAACAGCTGTTATCTGATCTTACACGTGAATAAAAAGGCTGTTTTTAATGGATGGGAAGCTGGCCAGAATGGCTTGAGAAGAACTTCACCCACTGTTCTCTCAGTATTCTTGCATTGTTCAAACCCAGGAGTGTGTTTTTGCATTTGCTAAGCAAAGAAGTGCCGGTAGGACAATCACAAGCTAGATGTATAGAATATTTTCTTTGTACGTTGAACCAGCTGCGCACGTCGGAGGATTAATAAAAACTGGGGGCAAGGGTGCACTTTCCCTCTGCAGGGCTAAAGTTGATCAAACCCACCCTCTTTCCCCTACAAATAAGCAAGCACAGTTCCTTCACGTCCTGCCACAGCAAAGCCACCCTTGCTTCCTACTGCATCTGGGTTAGTTATGCCATCAACTTTGAATCATCCCTTTCATTTTAGCCAAGCCGAAAACGTGATCAGGACACACACTTCCATTGCCTGCAGCGTCTCATAACAACTTAAGAAGCAAAAGCCACCACACATTGGAAGAAGAAAAGATTGCAGTTCTTATTTTCCTCTTCATCAGATTTGATCATCTTCAATAGCCTTTGTCATAGCAATAAATGCAACTACTTTATATCAGTGCCGCACAACATCCAGATTAAAAAGCCCTGTTGCCGCAATGGTTTCAGCTATTGTCTGTTTCCAGCAGCAGCGAGGTCCCTCCAGACATCCGATCGATAGTGCATTCATGAGAGTTTTTGCTCATGATAGTATCGGGGCAGTTATACACGATCCCGCTTGCAACTGTTTGTACCTGCAAAATTTCCAAGGTGGTCAGACTACATTTGTATCCAATCAGCGAACATCCTGCAAACTTTCTGCTGAAATCCAATAACCTTTGATAGTACAAATGTTCCATTTTTTTATTTTAAAATTTTGGTCCTCCTTTCTTGGCTATAGTGCATGACTTCCCCTCCAGATAGCAGTAATGGTGTAACACTGGGGAAGCTGCACAAAACAACGAATAAAGCAAAATTATTTGTGGATGGTCTAGTATAAAGCCACCACTAATGAACAATTGGGACGCAGGTGGTGCTGTAGTCTAAACCACTGAGCCTAGGGCTTGCTGATCAGAAGGTCGGCGGTTCGAATACCCGCGACGGGGTGAGCTCCCATTGCTTGGTCCCAGCTCCTGCCAACCTAGCAGTTCAAAAGCACGTCAAAGTGCAAGTAGATAAATAGGTACCGCTCCGGCGGGAAGGTAAACGGCTCTGGTTTCGCCAGAAGTGGCTTAGTCATGCTGGCCACATGACCCGGAAAAACTGTCTGCGGACAAACGCCGGCTGTGAGATGAGCGCAGCAACCCCAAAGTCGTTCGCGACTGGTCCTAACGGCCAGGGGTCCCTTTACCTTTTTTAATGAACAATTGTTGTATCAGTGACATGTTGCGGTATATACCCCCCCAACCACGCCCACCAAAAAGCTAGGAAAAAATAGCAATCAATCAGTCAATCAATCAATCAATCAATCAATCAATCAATCTCCTTTATTGGCAGAGAAAAAGTGCATCGTATACATGGATCAGAACACAACACACTTAAAGAAACATAGTAGGAGATACTTTAGGATAAAACTGTCCAAACATTGTGAGCTACAAATATGGCTCTTAGGACCTAGGGTGACATAATTTCATCGTGAACAATAGCATCTCTCAAAAATCTTGCCACATTCTCCACAACATCGTTCCTACAGTTCAGCAGATAAGACACCCTGAAGAGTCAGTGCGATGGATCCCCTCTTTCAACGGGGGGCCAAATACTTATCATTTTTGTGTGTGTGTGCATAAAATAGGCAATAGAATAAAACATGCATGAGGGATTCGACCTGTTTTATGCCACAAGGGCAGCATCGTTCAGAGTTTGGGGTTTTTGAAAATCTGCCTTGCAAAACTGCAGATGGGAAGATGTCAAATCTTGCGAGGAAAAGAGCTCTGCATACGTGGGGATCATAAAGCTGGCATAAATAGGGAATTTCCTGGCCAAAGAAGGGTGGAATTCCCAACCCCAAAAGGGAACGGGTTTTGTCGGCTGCGCTGCAAAGGGTTTGGGATTCAATCTCTAGGATTCTGTGCTTCATCGTCGGGAATGCTCCAGATTGCGGGAGCATAAGCAGTGATTCGAATGAGAGGCCGCAGGTTCCAATTTTGCTGGAAAGAAGAGCAGAAACTAAGTGATGAATACAGTGCTGGCGTGTGGCATCCGAGGGCCCAACATCCCAGCAGGGAACAACATGGATCTCTGCCCAGGCCCCCTTTTTCCCCTCTAGGCTGCTGCTCCAAACAGCTACTCCAGCTGGCTTTAGGGTGGCCATATTTCAAACAGTGAAAATCCGGACAGAAAAGCTGCAGACCTCTGTTGTAAACAAAAATTGCCCTTTTCTCTTATGGGGTATCCAAGAGCCCATATAGAGTCCTTACATAGGTTCCCTATTGGTAGGAGCAAATAACAGAGGCCAAAGCAGCTAGTAAGCCTGATCTTTATTGATCTGTTGCAACAGGATCCTCACTCACCAGAACGCAGGAGGGAGGATGAACCCCTAACAATGGCGTGCAAGGCCTTAATTTTAAATTCCCTGCCTTGGAGCTCAAGACCACCCCCAGAAACATCATACCTACATCACAGAAAAGGCGGTCTAAAACAGAAATTTGAATGTTGTTTTCCCTGTTTGCCAGGTTATCTGATTGCCTTTCCTGATTTGTCTTTCCTGATAGTCTGTCACCCATTAAAATGCTGATTACTCAATTCCTGAGACAATGGGAAGGCTCCCTGACCCCCCCCCCTTTGAAGGGAAAACATTTGGTCAGCTGGGGAATCAAAATGGTTTCAGGTCGGTCTTTCTGTGCTGATCTATGTACGTGCTTGGTTGGTATGATAATGTATGAACATTACCATATATCTAAGACCTCAAAATTCCTATCACACCACACAACAAATATAACTGATTTGTAAGAAAGACTTGAAAAAAGAGACTTTCGTAAACCAAGAAAATCTTTAATAAAAACATTTTTAAAGAAAGATAAAAGATGTTGAGCTTTTTTCTTTTCTTTCTTGGCAAAATCTCAAGGGCGGGGGGAATGCCGTTTTTGAGCTACGTATGGGAAATCGTGACGGGTTGCCACGCGCCCGGATTTTCCCGGACGGCCGTATCCCGGAGATGACGTATGGCAACCGACGCTCCGAACCGACGCTCCGTAAGAGATACCTTGCAGTTCACGCTCGGCGCTGCGCGGCGTACGCACACTCGGCGGTGCCCACTAGGTGGCGGTCTCCTTTGCCTACGCTCCCCGTGCCCTCGAGAGGGAGAAGGATCTCCCCGCAACTTCCGCCACCGCTGGGAAGGGGCCGCCCGAGCCCCTTCCTACGCGGGCGTTCTACCCCTTCGCGCTCCTTCTCTATAGGCAGCGACCCCGCGCAGCCAATCGGAGCGCTCCGGGGGCGGTCTCTCAGCCGCGCTCCTCTCAGCCCCGGCGTCACTTGGGCGCCTGCGGTACGAAGGAAGCGGCAGGCGAAGCGGCGAGGAAGGAGACGCGACCAGGAGGCCGCCGACGTTCCCAGCAGCCCGGTCGCACCGCCGAGGGCTGTCGCCGCCATGGATTACGGGGAAGGTGAGGCGCTCCGGAGAAGCCGCGACGAGGCTGCCGCCGCCGCCGCCGCCGGGCTGGGCGCTGCGGACTCAAGATGGCGGCGGGGTCTGCGGCGGAGGCGGGAAACGGGCCTGGCTGGGCGCGCCATGTTGGCGGGGGAGGGGAGGGGAAAAGAGCCCCAGAGCCTCGCCCGGGTCTGTGCGGGGGGAGTTAATTTCGCCTGCTTTTAATTTTTTTGCTCTTCCCACCCCCCTTTTAAAATAATAAATAGTATAGCAAATTAGTAATAATTTGGTAAATAAATAATAAATAAATAGTAAGGCTCCACCTGTTAATTTCGCCTGCTTTTAATTTTTTTGGCTCTTCCCGCCCCCCCCTTTTAAATTTCATTTATTGAATGTTTTCAGGCAAATGAAGACGTTCGCAGGGTTATCGGGGGGGGGGAAGCTTGCATTTCCTAAAACATCTGATATAGTTGAGGAAAAGAATAAATGGAGTTAATTGGGATACGCAGGAGGGAAAAAAAGAAGATGGGAGAGAGGGGGGATTCCTGGAACCGCTGAAAAGAGGGGGGGGCGGAACTCGAGGTTTGATAGGCGAGAATTGTTTGCATTTCGTCGTCGTCGAGATGTTTGTTTGTTATAAATGAAAATCCTGAATACTCTTACACACACACCCCAGTACGATATCCATCATTATCTCCTAGCCCGGCCCTTGCGAGGGCGCGCGGGTAGGTAGGGTGGGGCTCCTGCAACAGCCACAGCCGCACGTGGAGAAACCTTTTTCCTAGGTTCACCCCATCCACCCCCCAACCCAGGGGCGAGACTAGGCTTTATTTCACCCGGGTCAAAGACCCGGTTTGGCACCCACCAACCCCGTGGGGCAAGCCTCATTGGCGCCCCTTTAGAGGCTGTGCCTGGGGCAAAATAAAACCTGTCTAGCCCCCCCCCCCCCAAGCTACTCCACTGACCAATGTATTATTATTATTATTTATTAAATTTATATACAGCCCTATACACACAGGTCTCAGGGATATTCATAGGATAAAATTGCAATATAAAAACCCAGAATACATAATCAAAATGCAAACAAGAACAACCCAATAACCCCCCCACCCCAAATAATCAGTGACGGAAAATAGAATTTAAAACACACAATATTTGTAATAAAACATATAAAAGTAAGGGTAATCGTCAAAGGGTAGGTTAAAAGATCAATTAACTGTCTTTCAAATCAAAACATTTTAGCCAATGGGTTTTCCCCCAATTGTAACCATTCATAGAAGCTCTCTGATCCAGTGGAGGCTTCCATGAAGGGGCGCTGGGAAGCATTTTCTGTTGTTCCCCGTTCCTTCTGCAGCCCTTGCCCCCATCCCCAAATCTGATCCAGGAGTTGGGGAAACCTTTGGGACAGCATTTGGTGGGAGTATCTTTTTAGGCCGTATCCAAAACACTAAATTATCGGGGTAGTTCTTGTTTGAATTTAGAAAGTGAAGGATATTTCCATTTAAACTCTGTTATAGCTGTAATACTTCTTCCTTGGAATGAAGAGCTTTTAATAGTCGTTTTAAGAGCTTTTATGTTGACAACTTATTCTTAGCATTGATTGGAAAGCCTACCCGATCTTTTGCCATAAGTTGCATTACTGCTATTCTTTCTTATCTTTTCTGCAAGAGCAGGTCAGGAAAAATGCAAATAGACAGTTCACAAAAGCAATTCACATGCCTCCTGCTTCTCAGAGGTTACATCTGGGACCCAGTGTACTTTTACTGGGTTTGTATACCTAAGTGCAGTAGGTGGTAGTCCAAAGCAGAGAAGCATAATAATAAATCTGTAGTCCTATGTTTGTATTTTGTTCTGCTATGTTTGGGGTGCCAGTCCTTGATCTGTCAAATCCTGGTATCAGAGAGGTTGATTGATTGCAGTCAAGTAATTCCACAAAGCCAGGAATACTGTTGTGTAGGAGAAAATGGCATCTGCAAGAGCTGGTGTCTCCGTAAAGAACACATGTTGTTTATTTAGAAGTGGATGACTGCTGGTGGAACCCTTGAGAATAGGAAAGTGACTGAACTAGGCCTTGAATTAGTTTTCCCCTTCCTGTAGGGCAGGTTTTTTAAAAATTGTGTCTTTTGCTTCTGCCAAAAGACAACGTGGGGCGTGTGCCAGCTCTTAAAAACTTCTTCAGGCCCGTCCCCCCTTTACTTGTTCTGGTGGAAGACAGCCCAGAGGGGGCCTCATGCGTTGGGTGAGATCCAGCTATCTTATACTTTGAGTAGACATGTTAAAATTGGTGGACTCTCCACGCTGCTCACAATATATATGATTTCTGTTACACGTGCAGAGGCACAGAACATAACCCCTGCATAAATTGGGAGTTGCCTATATAGTTAACTATGGCTAGCAGCTTTGAAACAAGCCAGGAACCTATGGTTTAAAGCAGGGGTCAGCAAAGTTTTTCAGCAGGGGGATGGTCCACTGTCCCTCAGATCTTGTGGGGGGCCGGACTATATTTTGAAAAATAGATGCATTTTAAATAAAAGGACACATTCTACTCATGTAAAAACACGCTGATTGCTGGACCGTCCGCGGGCCAGATTTAGAAGGCGATTGGACCAGATCCGTCCCTCGGGCCTTAGTTTGCCTACCCATGGTTTAAAGAGTATATTAGTTGCACTTTATTTAATTATTGTTAGGTTTATTTCCAACCTTTTTTCCAAGGTGGCATACACTGTTCTCGCTGATCCACTAGGAGAGGTCATGAGTCTCATTTTAATAAAATCAACTTCCTTCCTTTCTTAGAAATGGACCGTGACTATGGGCATGGTGCCTATGGTGGCCCAAGAGCCATGGACTCTTATATGAACCAGTCATATGGAATGGAAAGTCATGGAGGTGGTGGAGGAGGCGGTGGTGGTGCCAGGTAAAATACTGAATCACTTGCCTTACGTATTAAACGAAAGCATAAATATGTTTGACAATATATCCTTATTGAATTTAAGTGTTCCTTGAACATGCCATGTTGATTCTGTGTGCAAAAAAGCACAGGAAGGTACTGTGTGGTAGATTTTTTAAAAAAATACTGGGTTTGGATTCTTTTAATGATGTACAGTGCTGTAACAGATTTTAAGATGACTGCATGCATTTGATCTAGAATCTCTGACATCTTGACCGTTGAAGTAGCAGCATAGAACGTATAGTAAAAGTAGACAATTTTGATTACATTATTTGATTTGATTTTAGCCTTCAGTTTTCAAGGAACATTTAAATTTCACTTACTTAGCGCTAATACATTTTGTTAAAATGTTCCCTGGTAGACAAATTGTCATGTCCAGATTATTTTATTGGCAGGTACTAATTACACTAAAATGTTTGTTTGGCTTATTCTACAAATTTTTTGTGCAGTGATCTTACCATTTTGTTCTTAGCTCTGTAATGGGATTCTGATAAGCTTTTGGATTTGCACGGTGCCTGCAGTTCATGTTTACTAACTTAAGGCCATCCTTTTTATGCAAAATTGGTTTTCTTTTAAGATATGTGCATTTTAAACAAAATAACTGGATGAAACATTAAACTTTGTTGTATTCCCATTTTTATATTTTAATTATTGTATGAGAATGCAAGACTGCAGGTTGGAAACCCTGAATCCACAAGATCTTTTGTGACATTGCAAATCAGGAAACTGCACAGTTTTGTTGAAGAATTGGTTGATAGCCAATACTTGTGCATAGTTAACTGTCTCAAGAATAATGATTAAGATGTACCTACCGTTTAGTAATCTGCATATGATTGGAGTTCACTGATCAGAATTAATTTTAAATCACTGTTGTAATAGACACTTCTGTAGATGGTATTTTAAATATGCAAGTTTGTGTGACTGAAATTTTAAAAATGAAAATGGGTTATGCTGTTGTAGACGAGGATAGTATACATAGTCACCAGTGTCCAATTTTCAAAGTAAAGGCTTTTTCTGTTTCTACTGAATTAATTATATTTTTATGCTGGGAGAGACTCCCCTTTATAGTGCAGTTGTACCTGACAACTATGTCCCCCTGCATTCTGCCTATTCCTGTACCTCAGTAAATAAGTAAAATACTGTTTTATATGGTTTTTGATGTTTGCATGTCATGCATAGCCTTTCCTTCTGTCAAGGGTACATTGATACTGAAAACTTATACTTGCCTTTTCAGTTCTATACTAAAGTACCTTCTTTAGTCTCTAGAATATGCCAAATGTAATAATAGAATATGGGGTATTCTGGCAGTTGGGCTGTATGTTGCAGAAATAAGAAAATTAAATAATTGCACTGTGAACTTTGCAGGGATTAAAAGAAAAAAGTATCAAGTTGTAATTGCCTCTCATTATTGATACTATCACAACTTTCCCGATTGAGAGGAAAGCCTTTTAAATGCTGTTAACTGTTGTTAGGTATGACTTCAAAGATAAAATAGTTTTATTAACCTTTAAGTCTGTGCAGGTGCCTGCATCTGTAAGACTAGGTCTGGGCACAAATAATGAGGTTTAAATACTGCTGATAGACTAAATTTAGTGAAGTTCTGGTATTCTGAACTTTTAATATTACTTTTATGGAAAAATGGCTCAGATAGTTTTCTGTCTGGTCATATCTTGAAATTGCCCAGCCCTAATCAAGGCAAACCCTACCAAAGTAAAATATACATTGATTTGAGTTGATAAATGTCAACTGATGACTTGTCTTTTGAAATGTTTTAACTTTAGTAAGCTTACTTTTTTTTTCCTCACTGCAACTTTTCCAGGTTTGGACCTTATGAGTCTTATGACTCCGGGTCTTCTCTGGGTGGGCGAGATCTGTACAGATCTGGCTATGGTTATAATGAACCCGAACAAAGCCGCTTCGGAGGTAGTTATGGTGGTCGATTTGACAGCAACTACCGGAATAGCCTTGACTCTTTCGGAGGTAGAAACCAGGGCGGGTCTAGCTGGGAAGCACCTTACTCACGCTCAAAGTTGAGGCCTGGGTTTATGGAGGACAGAGGAAGAGAGAGTTACTCTTCCTACAGCAGTTTTTCTTCACCCCATATGAAGCCTGCACCTGTAGGCTCTCGGGGGAGAGGAACGCCTGCTTACCCTGACAGTGGATTTGGAAGCAGAAACTATGATGCTTTTGGAGGACCATCAACAGGCAGAGGCCGTGGCCGAGGAGTAAGTACAGAATCTTTTCAGATTCTTTTCACTAGTCACTCTTTTAAACCCTTTCAAGACCATAGCATTTAAAACAAATGGGCGCTGTCCAAACACAGTGCACTTTTGGCCAAACTGTTAGGGTTGATGACCTCCCAATCCCGTTTGGTATTTACCTAGAACTTAGCACCCAGTGTTTCTTCATTTGCAAGTAAAGCACTAAGAGATTAGTTGCTAAGGCTTTTATCAAATCTCTCCTTTTGTTTGAAAGGTGAAGATTAAGGCAATGGGTTTGGTCTAAAAGGGGTTAAAAGGAATTGCATTTTTCCTTGTTAACACTAGCATCTTGGCTAGTGGGAGAAGTCTTGAATCATTGTAAAGGTTAATTAGAACCTTTCTCCGTTCTGAGTAGCTTAAAGGTGCAATGTATGTATACTGTTGAATTTTAGGGGTTGAATGCCATACATCTGATTTTGTCCTGATAGGCAGGCAATCAGTTCTACATACCCACTCTTAACTTAATGTAAGGTCACTAGACTTACGTGGAGTAATGGGTATAATAAAGATGTGTAATAAGAAATTAGGTGATTTGAAACCATAGTTAAAGAGGCGCCATCAACTTAACTAATTGTTTCAGAATGAAAACTAACTGTGCACTGAACAGTTTTGTCTAACACTTGTGTGATTTATATATAAAATTGCACACAACACGTTCTTGCATGCTGAATGTGATGTTCCAGTGCAGCTTCAAAATTGCAGTTAATACATTGTGAAAAGAGTAAAAAACCCCCTCAAATAATAGCAGGAAAAACTTTTAAACAGCTGCTAGACTCCTGATGGAATACTTCAGGTTTATAAGATGATGATGTCCCATTAACTTACTTTATAATCTTATATCTCATTTTAGTACAAATAGTTAAGTTATAGAAGCTTATCTTGATCTCATATATGCTATCATAAATATCATCAGCATAATATGTTTCAAGAAACTAGCTCTAAAAAAAACATAGGGTAGTTTATTTATAGCCTAAATGTAGAGATAAAGATCTTTAAAAAAAGAAAAGGTGGTCTGCATCCCTAAACTGTTCTTTCAAAAACGTTTTTAGCCATGTGGCATTCTGAAGGGTACAATTGGCATAATAAGATTTAAAGCAGAGAGACATAAAAGGAGCTAGGAGCTTTCTTGTAGTTTGGTAATAAAGTACTTTGCATATTTGTGTAGCCCTTGTTGTCAAGACTTTCTTTTTTTTAAGTAGGTTTATGATACTGAGTGAGTTAAAAGTCTCAGGGAGTATTGACAGTTCACTTTTTAAAACTTAAGTGTGCCTTTCTTGAACTTGAAATACTTTGAGGAATAAGCTACTTACTGTACTTAAAATGCATTGCACCTTTAATGGATCTGGAAATATTTGCTTGTGCAAATGTAAATCGCCTAGAAAGTGTCCTTTTGATTTATGTACATTCAGCGTGGAGATATTGCTAGATTGTTTTTTTGCTAGGGACCAATTTGTAGACAAAGTGAAATTTAGAATGTGTGCATGGACTTTGTTAGCATATTATTTTAATGTTCTCTAACATATTCTGGTGTGCTAGTGCTATTTGTTAGTCAAGTTAGGGAAACTTATTTCTGCTTATATGATTTCACTTATCCGGTCAGATGAGCTTGCTTGATTTAATTAAATGTATCTGTAGGAAAGCTTGCCTGCCTTTTGGTTGGTTCCTTCTCTTCAGTTTGCTTCTATTTTCAGTGCCTTAAAATGTGTGGAACAAGCCAATTTAAGCATCCTTATGTAGATGTCTGAGAAAGGAAGAGAGGAAATAGTCTTTTCACACCAGTAGATGACAGTTTGATCCTTGTTTCAAAACATTTCATGATACAAAGCAGTCTTGTTTTTCTGCGCTCACTGCTGCAAACCCCCTCTTCTTGATTTAGGATAGAAATACGTTTTTGGCTTTGTCTTTTGTTAAATGTATCATCTGGAGAATCTGAAGAGAGGGAATATAACTGAAATTAGAATATAACTCAAGATCTGGATTTATGACTTCTCATAAGCAGAAATTCATTTAATATAAACACTTTGTGGTCAATTAACTGAAAAATGAATAAGCTTGCAGTTCTGATGTGTGTTAACTTGCTAGTATTGCGTTCTTTTCCTGGAGTTAAAATATTTGTAAATACGTATTTGTAGGAATTATGTTTCTTGCAACCAGCCATATCATTTTCTAATACTTGCTCTTCACCTGTTTACAGTACATGGGAGACTTTGGAGGCATGCATAGACCTGGAATTGTGGTAGACTATCATAACAAACCCAGTAATGCAGCAGTAGCTGCACGAGGAATAAAGAGAAAAATGATACAGCAGCCGTATAATAAACCAGGTGGGACATTTATCAAGAAACCCAAACTGACAAAACCTAATGTGAAGATGAACCAAAACAAACCTAGTAAGTAATTGAATGAAAGATACAAATAATAGCGCTATTTAACTTTTTCTGGGAGGAGACATTTATGATGATTTGCCATTCTTCATTTTTCAGCCTCAAAGCCCCTTTTGAAACTAGCACAAATTAGAAAATTTAATCTGCTACTTAAAATGAAGTCACTTTATCAGATTTGTGCCTATATACTATTCTCCTGTGTGAAATGTTATCTTGGAAAATTAGTCCTTTAATACATGTACGCCTATATTTTGGAACCTCTTCTGGCTTCTTTTATTGTGAAGACTGCTTGCTAGATTCTGTAGGATTGTTACCAAGAGAACAATTGCTGCTTAGACGAATTTCAGACCTTAATGTTTGAATGCTTATGGAAATACAATATTCAGATCAGATTTTTTTGTTGTTCCCTTCTGCAAAGATTGTTGACTTGCTATTTGAAACAACAACAGAAAGTTAACATTTTTTTTCTGCACTAACTTCACTAAGCCTGTTTGTATGGATTGCTTTGTATGTGTATTTCATCCTAAAATTTCCCCTCATACTTTTTGGGCACAGTGTGTGGTTGCTATTTGAATTGACTTGAATTTTGAGAGGACTCCAAATGGCACACATGCCACTTTGCAATATCTCTATTAGTGAAATACTCATAATTGCGATGAATGGAGTATATGTAGCTACGTTCTGTGGCAGAAACGTGAGAGGTGGGTGGAATAACTGTAACATATTGCATGGTATCTCCACATGTATCCCTAGGTGATGGAGACTGGGCCACTTGCCATCAGTGTTGATGGGCAGGTTTGCTCTTCCTGAATGGCTGCATGTGAGAAAGTAAAGCAGATTTTCCCAAACCCAGCCACTGGCCATGCTGCCTGGGGCTCATGGGATTTGAAGTCCTATAATATCAGGAGGGCACCAGGTTGGGGAACGCTGGAGTAATGGGTCATCAGAGGGAATGCTGGTTGGTATGGTGGCATAAGTACTACCAAATTTACTTTCAGAACCTTGAAACCAAAATAAGTATTTGCTTGCAAATTTAAATGTGCCATCGAATCTAATGCACACCTTAATTTTCGCAAAGTAATTTGGCCAAAAATGGTGAGCATTAGATTCGAGTAAATACAGTCACTTGCTGTATTCATCTAATATTGTGCATTTGGGTATTGCTCACTAACATCGCATCAGCTATAGCTTGTGTTCAGGGGTGGCCTGTGCAATAGGTACAAAAGATACTAAATATATATAATGAAAACTGGAAATTAAATTTCCTCTTACAGTAGAAGCATACCGGACTAGATTGAGAGATTTCTCATAAGGATTTCTGCCTTCATCCATCCACCTGTTTCTATTTTGTCTTTATTTTGAGGTAGATTATCCTGTTTCTTGAATGTAAAAATATGTCCTACTGGTGCCCTTAAGCTATGATTTTTGTTTTTAACCAGCAAGAAATTGACAGTGGTCTCTGTTTGCTGGAAATATCTTCAAAACCTTGTTTCAGTTGTCTTCATCTCATTTAAGCCAACCTGAGATTTAGGCTTAAGACCTGAGATTTAAAACTTGTTCTTTATATGAATAAGTAACTTTTTAAAAAAGTCTTCTACTGTTGCATATGATCTTGTTTCCACAGTGTAATCAATGAGATGGTCTAAATTTTTGTTTACCATTTCTTGTTAATTCCTCTGACTGGGGTTGGTGGTCTGTTGAAAGCCTCAGGTATGCTATTCTACCTTTGGAGTCTGAGAGTAAATGTAGAAAACACAACTGATTCTTTCATGCGCACAATATGATGACTGATTTTAAGTGTGATATAAACAACGGTGAATTGAATTTAAAAGGTGTGTAACCAATGAATGGAAAACCAATTACACAGTATGATGATGTAATCCTACATGTGCTAGTTCTGCTGCATTCTCCCAGTTTTGATATAATTTCAGTACCAGTACAAGAGCTTGATTAATTCAAATTATGTGTATTTTCTTTGTGGTTTTTTATATAACCTGCAACTGCATGCTATTTTCTTTAACGTATTCTTTCAGTTTTCTATAACCAAGCTTCCTATTTTCCCAGTTTCCCAAGGATTTAAGCAAAATGCTAGGTGAGACAATATTACACTGCAGCTTGATTCTCTTTAAATTTCTTCCTCCTTTCATGCTAATAGAACCATGGACACCAAGCAAGAAAGCTACTACAGAGGTAACGAACTCCAGCTTTGCAAAATATTGTACTTTGCAACAAGCATTAGAGTGTGTCTTGATAGTTAACACAAATACCATATATGATCTAGAAGGGCATGGGACACAGTGATGCCTGTCCCTATGAGATTTTTCAGTCTCTCCCCCCCCCCCCCCTTGATAGTGCTGGACTAGAATAAGAACCTGCTGTTAATACTAGAGTGAGGATCTCTGTGGTGCAATCCAGAGATCAATCTAAACAGATTAGAATTCAGTGTCAAACTATTCCAGTTGCTCCATTCTGGGGATTCACGTGACCCTCCACAACCCGATTGGGGAAAAGGAAGGGGGAAAGCCCCATTGCAGAAGTGGAAGACGTTGCACTCGGCTTCCACTGATGGGACTGGTTAGGTGAATCCTGCCCATTGAATTTTAAGGGTAGGCAACTGGTGGTTCTTTTATATGTGCCATTGTGGTTTTAGTCTTAATAAGACATAATCAAAAGGCAAGATAAAAGCCATGTACTTGTGACTCTTCACCTACTTCCAGATTTTGGTCATGAAACCTGCATTTCTAAAAAACACATTTAATGCATTTATATCCTTCCTTTCCATCATGGAACTCAGTGCACTATCAGTAATAGATTGAACACAGCGAAAACATAAAAAATGGCTGCATGAACATGGCACAACACAAAAACTAAAGACCCTCTCATAGCCTGGTAGAATACAAATGTTAAATGACATCCGCTAAAAGCTCAGTGTAACAGTTCTGGTGCTCCTTGTCACATGTGCCACCACAGGAAAGTTCCTGCTTCCATTCTGACTTAAGATGATGGACACCATGTAGGGAACCCCAGGAAATTTTCTGTATATGGGAATGGTCTCCTGAGTTTGATGGGGCAACTCATTAAAGTTGAAAGAGCAAAGGTTGAATAATGGAAACTTAATATTAGGAAAGTGGAAATACATGTTGGTACGATTAAAGGATAAGGAGACTTCCATTTCTGAGTTGGGCAGCTATTAGAAAAGCCAGGAAAATAGAAGCTTTTGTCCCATCAGAGCCTGAATGTTGAGCAAGATACAAATGCTCTTGTAGCTGACATGCTTGGTTGATCAGAATATTTTATCACGCCATGTGCAAAGTAGATGTTCCAAATCTGATAAAATAATTTTGATCAGTCAAGCATGTCAGCGACGAGGACATTTGCATGCTGCCTAATACTCATTAGCTCTAAGGGTGCAATTCTAATGATAATTACAGTTTTAAATGCATTATGCTATGTAATAGCACAACTCTTCAAAAGGTTTGACTGATGGATTGTTGATGCCAAATAAGTGGAATTTAAAATTATCAGTTTCAGTGGAATCCAATATTTTATCATATAGTAGAAGTTAACCTTCCTCTCCACCCTTTGCCCCGCCCCCACCGCTCAGAAAAAATCTTTAGAGGGCAAGGAGAAGAGAGGAATGTGAATTCCTGTTCTGTGAATGAGTGGATGCCTGCTCTGCTCGCCCACAGACAGTGTTCAATGCATCCAGATTTACTCATTCATCACCACACTAAAAATGGTCTTGTAGCAACTTAACATACAGAAATACACAACCAGAATTTACTTTTTTAATTCATTCCTCTTAATTCAAGCTGATCACTTCAGCTAATTGAATTGAATTGAAATGAATGTTTTCTTCCCGTTCTGGAATTAATGTGCCACGTTTTGTCCGCTCATCTGTTTACTCTGGAAACTTGTGCATTTTGACCTTTCATTAGGGTAATGAAGCTGAAGCAGGTGGCGCAATTACAGATGAAGACTTTACACAAGATGCCTGTGATGGCATCTGTCAGGAATTTGAAGGTAAGCCTGCTTATTTTATCAGGTAACTCAAGGTACAGTGCCTCTACGGTTTCATCTGGTGACATTTTCAAGAAAAACTGTACTTAATGATGTGTTATTTCCTGCAGTTGTATGCTTCATCTTCAAAACAGAGAACGTTTAGTTCTATGGCTCTTGACTGTGACAAACGTATCATTACTTGCTTGTGATAACGTTTTCTTTTCTACACCCAGATCATGTATACACAACGCTTATTTGACTTTCTGTTTCCTGCAGCATTAATGCTATCACTTAAAATGAGAGCTCTAGTATTGATCATCCTTATCTTTGTGGTTACTTAATATTTCATGGTATTGATTTTAAAGTAGACCAACTGCCAGCTGTTCTTCACCATAAATTGGTTGTGTTTATACATGCTGCTTATTAAAACAGGTAAACTATCTATTTCTAGGAGAAAGATGTTTCAGTTGCTAAACCATATCTTCAAACCCACAAGCAAGAAAATTCTACATTGAGGCTGAAATTCTGTCCTAAACTTCTTTTCCCCCTGATGTGCTTTGCTATTGTATACGGTCTGTATGATAAATGAGGAATGCTGGGAACTTGCTACAAATTGTGTGGAGTTTCTTGTCTCAAAACCTTGGGTGTATCATACTGTGTAATAGGCTTTCCATTGAAATACTGTTCACTGAAATACTGTTTGTGCTGCTATGATTACAAGGTGAAGCGGAATCTTCTTCTTTTTTTTTACTCCAAAATCGAACCATCTTACCACTTCAGGTTACCACTGAAGCCTGTTTTGAGATTCTAGTGTAGTGTTGTATCTGGATTCATATTGATGGCACCTTAGCAAATTCACAAGTTGTTCCGCTTAAATCTTCAAATAAAGCATCATGCTGGAAAGTAGGAGTCTTGAGTTGGTTTCTGGACTTGAGCCTCCATTCCTCTGGACTTTAGTAAATCTAGAGATTTAGAAGGTGTCTGCTGATCTTGAGAGGCAAAGGTGCAGACTTTCTCTCTACAGAACCCGATGTCAGATGGCTTATACAGCAGTTAAACAAGGACTCACTCGCGTTTCCTTTGAGGTAAGGTGCCACATTGCAGGTTCATCCCTATGGAGCGCTTTGGAGAGGCCTAGGAATTCTTTGGTGGAATGGATTTCTCTATGTGTATGTGTAAAAATGCGAGTGGAGTGCTTGCTCTATGTACTGGGGGAATAGTACTTCATTGTTCGCTTATCATCTCCAAAAGTAATTGTAGGCTGCTCTGATTATTATTCCTGCCTTGGGTGTGAATAGCAGTCAGAAATTGACATCATTGGTACCTGTTTTTAATAAGGCAGATGTTTCTTTCAAAGAGACATGCAAAGGAGAGAACAGCTGTTTGGCTGCTTGAAAATCATGCCCAGATTGACATCAAAAACCCCATTTTGCCTGTGAATTGAAAACCTGCCCCCCCCTGTAAATGCATGGAATCCATAACATCTTTGAAACGAAATTTTGAAGTTGCTTTTCTGAATATGCAATCGCAAGTTTGGAAGAATGAGGACTGTTCATACATTTTGATATTTGTCAATCATTTGGGGGCAACGATTAGGAAACCTGTACTCAATGTTGTGTCGTAGTTTAGGGTTAAAGTGTTCCATTTTATTGGGATTTTGAAGATTGCATGCTTTTCCTTTTCAGATAATAGTTTTCCCTATTCAATAAGCTGTCTTCACAATAAAACCAGGAAGCATCTAGCTTAAAACAGCATAAATTTTATGCAGCATTAAGTTTGATATCTCCTTGATTGTAGGCTCTACAACTATTTACTGTTCTCTGCTGGTCCCTTGCATAGTAGTGCCTTTAGTATCTAGGCACAATGAGGTTAGGTTGGCTTTATCTTTTGCTAATTCTCAAACCTACACTGAAATGCTTGGATATTCCCTTTAGCTTTAAATTAACTAAGCCCTGGTAGATGCTGTTGGCATAGGTGGCTTGACTTTATTCCTCCTTAATGACGCCCTAAGTGTAGTGGTTGAGATGGAGTGGTGTAGGGTAAGTTGGACTTCACATTTCCCTCTTGTTGGAGTCTAGAACACAATTATTTATTTAGCTCTTTAATTGTTTTTAGGCGTCAAGCCGGAGGTGAAAAATGAAGAGGAAGAAAAACGTCGAATTGAGGCAAGAAGAGAGAAGCAAAGGCGTAGAAGGGAGAAGAACAGTGAAAAGTATGGTGATGGTTACAGGTTTGTGGTGGAAATGTCATGAATTTGTCCCCAGCCAAAATTCACAGGCGTGCAAAGTGGGAATAGCATCTTCCTTATGCTGTCTTTGCTCTGCCTGCTCCATGGTGTCTTATGCCTGAGCCCCCCAATGCCACATAGAGAGTATGCTATATTTCCATGTATCTGGAAGGGCAGACGCTATGTATTTCATGATAAGCCATTCTTCCTGAACTATCAGGAATACCCAAAGAATTATTCATTGTAAGGACAGAATGCCTGCACACCATGTTGAGTGATCTCGTAGTGAATGATCATTTAATCCTCTTGTGAAGAGTGTGTGCTTAGTTTCAATGGAAAGGTTCACAAGTTGTAATGGGTTGATTTGGTTTTGTTACCTGTTTGTTGTTGTTATTGTTGCTGTTATATCTGTACCCCCGCCCATCTGACTGCATTGCTGCAGCCACTCTGGGCAGCTTCCACCTAATAAAACATAAAACATTGAAAACAATACAGGGCTGGTATCGTGGCTAAAAGTGAGCTGCAAGCCAAAAGGTTCTTGGTTCAAATTTTGCCATGGTCATAAGCTCATTGCAAGTTTCCATGTTCAATATGGAGGTGTAGTGCATGAAATAAATGTGTTGTGGCACTTGGAACATTTGAAATGCTATATAAAAATGGTAATTGTTGTGATTTATTGCTGTGGTTTAATGTTTGACAAGTAAGACTTGCTCAGCACTGTCTGGCAGCGACATCAAATGATGTCCACCCACTTGCTCAATGGGACTTCCTGTCCCTTTTCTCCCTCCACATGCCCCCAAACGCGTGGAGCAGATTTTGGGAGCGCATGGAGGGGTGAGGAGGGAGGAGAAGGCTGTTGCGTAACTGGGATGTCCATTTGCACTATGTTGGATTTGTCCGGGTTCTTTGATTCTATATAAACTTTGAAATCCTGGACTTGGTGTCTTCTGTTAACAAGCAGAAAGTATAAAAGTAGCTGCTGTTTTGACTAATATCACCTGCTTAAACAGGAGCGGTAACATATTTCTTTCTCTAGAGTACAGTAACTTTAGGACTGTTGAGTCACTCCTGTTAGATTAATACTGCGGATTTCTATTATATTGTAGTATTGTGATGATTAAAATGTGTAACTAGGTGTGCCTTTTACTTTTCTGGCACCTCTGCCTGGGTAACCATGTGTCTGCAACAAAGAGCCTTGTTGCACATTAAAGACCAATGCCTTGTGGCAGAATCTTTTGTGGGCTAGAGTCCCATCAGAATGAGGATTCATTTGAATTTCTCTCTGGTCCATGAAAGCCTGTGCCACCACACATTTGTTCCAATCTTTAAGGTGCCACGAGATGAAATACTGGTCTTGCCGTTCAACCCAAGGCATGCTTATTCAGAAGATACTGTATTTTTCGCTCTATAAGACACACACGATCATAAGACACACCTAGTTTTTAGAGGAGGAAAACAAGGGGGGGGGGGGAAATCTCTCCATCTCTGCACAGCGCCTCTCCAGCGAAGTGGGAGGAGAAATGGAAGAGGCTCTGTTTCTCCTCCCGCTTCGCTGAAGGGGCGCTGCACAGCTCTCCTTCTCTGCGCAGCGCCATTCGCTCCATAAGACGTACACACATTTCCCCTTACTTTTTAGGAGGAAAAAAGTGTCTCTTATGGAGCGAAAAATACGGTACTCTCACTTATTTCTATTTCAGTTGCCACCTTGTACGAATCACATGCTTAAAGGGTCCAAAAGAAACTCCAAACTGACTTAGATTATTGTGATGGAACCATCTCTGTGTTTTTAACCGTATATAACATTTGTCAATGAAATGAATTGAGTGTTGCAGTGGCAGGATTTTAACAAATTCTATATCTCTCTGTGCAACATGTCTCTATCTTCTGCCAGAATGGCATTCACCTGCTCATTCTGCAAGTTTCGAACATTTGAAGAAAAAGACATTGAAGCTCATCTGGAAAGTCCTGTTCACCAGGAAACGTTAGATCATATTCAGAAGCAAACCAAATTCGATAAGGTTGTGATGGAGTTTCTACACGTAAGTTGTCTAAATGGAGCTATAGATTGGCTTGTGAAATGCACGATTCACAGTGGCAATAACCTTAAATTGGGAAAATTGAAACAGTATTTCTAACACCATAAGTAAAGTGATACATTTTTCTAAACATAAATAACGTTAAAGAGTTCTTAACACTTATGTTACTTGTTTTTATACATGGAGTGTGTTGCGTGACAAAGCCCACCCCCCTGCTAGGACCAGTACTTTAAAATAACCTTGCACCTTTCAGATACCAATTTCTGTCTTCATTTATACACCCGGGATAAATGCTTCATCTTGCTGCATGTCAGGGATGGCACTGACCAAGAATAGCACAGTGACCAGGTTCGAAAGAGCTTGCTTAGGCATGAGTGCTAGCTCAAGGGAATTCTCAAGATCTCTTCTTTCACTAGTGAACCCCTTTGCCGGATTGCAAAATGCTTTTGAATCTACTCAGTTACAAAAGCAGTTTGCAACACTGCTGTCTTTATGGGGTAGTGGTGAAAGCCTCTTCTGTTCTCAGAAGATCTCTCTCTCTCTCTCTCTCTCTCTCTCTCTCTCTCTAAAGCACCCACCCCCTTTGGGCTCATCAAACTAATTTCATAATACTTTGGATCCTGGCCAGTGAGTCTGGTAGCTTCAGTATGTGGGAGGTGAATTTAAAACAAGTGAAGATAATGTTTGATTTCCTGAAAGTGATGTACACTCTCTCCCCCCCCCCCAAATCAAGGAATGTATGGTGAATAAATTCAAGAAGACCGCTATGCGAAAGCAGCAGACTACTAGCCAAATGGAAGCTGCCCAGATGACTGAAAAAGATGTTATGGAAGGCAAGTAGCCTATGACAGTGTCTGCTGTGTGTCAGCATAGCAAATTTGTCATGTAGGCACAGTCTAGAACTGTAAGTTAACAAGGCCAAATCACATTTCCTAAATTTGGTCACCAACTCAGAAGTTGGGTGTGCCGGTCTCTGGGATATGACCTGTTTTTAGACACCTGCCGAAAACTCTTATTCCAGCAAGGCTACCACAGTGTACAAGTTAGCTGTATTTGTATTATTTATTTATTCTACTGATCTTATTTCTGATTTATTGATAATTAATTTATATTTCATGTATATTTGTGTTTTAATAGTTTTGCAGATTTTCACTGCAATTTATGGATAATTTCATTACGTACACCACTTAAAGAGTTTGTCGTCAAGAGGCCCTATGAATCTTACTTAATAAATGCATTTTGAAAATGATATTGGACTCGATGGGACTTCCCATTTAACTAGCAAGGGCAAATGGTTCCGTAAACCTAAGTGATTGTTACTTAAAACAATCAGTTTTGGGAGGAGAAATGTAAATGTTGAAGAATTTTGTGTCGCTGCACCAGGCATTTGCAAAACTCCCATATTTGATGCCTACTTGTAAATCTCCTCTGTAGAATAACTTATCACATTTAAATGTGATAGTACCATTAATTGGCATAAATTTGGAAGAAATTCTTGTTCCTCCCTTTTGTCTCATGGTTTTGCAAAATCCATTTTGTTTGATATGCACACACAGATCCCTTAACCCTTACTACATGTCTTTCTCTTAGCATAATCTGTTACCCTTAACATATTTGTTTCTTTGCCAGGTGTCACGGCTGATGACCACATGATGAAAGTAGAGACTGTTCTCTGCTCTGCATGCAGTGTTTATGTTCCTGCTCTACACAGTTCTGTTCAGCAGCACTTAAAGTCTCCTGAGCATGCAAAGGGAAAAACGGTAAAATTTGGCTGTAGAGTTTCCTTTTACCTTATTTATTGACCACTAAAGCGATAAAGATGGTCTAGTGCTGGC
Organism: Podarcis cretensis; assembly: GCF_951804945.1. Lineage (NCBI taxonomy): Eukaryota > Metazoa > Chordata > Lepidosauria > Squamata > Lacertidae > Podarcis > Podarcis cretensis. The sequence goes on from NC_137175.1 coordinate 73,850,775, forward strand.
ATCCCCAACCTTCGGTCCTCCAGATGTTTTGGACTACAGTTCCCATCATCCCTGACCACTGGTCCTGTTAGGGACCATGGGAGTTGTAGACCAAAACATTTGGAGGGCTGCAGGTTGGGGGTGCCTGGTCTAGTGTGTGTCTTGGTCTGTTGCTTCAATGAGCCCATGCTTTCCCCCCTTTGTTTGCTTTGCCATGTCATTCAGTCATTCGTATTGGCAACAGTTCATGATTACACCACACAGTAGTACAAAATTTAACAATCCTGTTTAAGACATACCAGCTCCCGTGTAAATTAGTAGAAGAAAGAGTACCTAATGAGATGCATATATTTGGCTGAGTAGTGATTAAGTTTACATACTAGCTCAGAGCTGTGGGTGCCACACAATCACAAACTATGGTATTGGCTTTCCCGGCCAACTGAAGATTTCACTTGGAATCTGATGATTCTGCTTGGCCACACCCACAATCTAATCAGTGACCCAGTGGCTTGCTTGCTAGGACTAAGCTGTAGATGGATACAGAATATTGACAAAAGCTAAGATCACCTTTAGCGCCAATCCTCGAATTTCATCTTTGATTATATCGTTCCCCCCTAATTCTATGGTTCTTTGTGCTTGGAATCATTTGAAAATGAGTAGAAAGCAAAACATAAGTTCAGTGCTCATTTGTGCAGGCAGTTGGATATACACAAACTGAGTACAACAGGCCATTCCAAAAGCAATAAAGAGAGCTCCACCCTGCCACAAATAAATGGTTAGCGTTGCAGGTAATAATGACACCTCTGTAGTTGCTCTTATGACAGACGAAGACCAATCATAGTTTTGCACTTACTTGGCTTTCCCTGTGTATAGGTTTAGTTTCCAGATAGACGAGTACTAAACTCTAGTGAAACTTTTTCAGCAGTACTGCAGGTAACCTGAAGCAACCATGCACACATAGGATCATAAAGCCTTCATGGCTTCTATGAACAGGAGGAGGAGAGGTTACTCTTGCACCCCAATATTATGTTGAAACAGTGACAGGAAAATAAACACTGATATTTTTCCTCTTTGGGGTAATAAGGAATTGTCTTGATATTTTTAGGAAAATAAGTATTTTTCCACATTATTGAAAGTCCATTGAAAACCAAAATTTAAAAATACAGGTTACTTCCCATTATAAAAACAAGTTTTTTAAAAAATAATAGCCTTAATCCAGTTGCTGCCCTTGCAGTCACAGAAATGCATTTGAGAAGCATCCAATAATGGGGATGGGTTTCTTTCACCATTTCCCTCCCTCCCTCCCTCAAACTGTCCCAGTATTCTCAACAAATCCATTCTAGAGAGTTGGAGGTAACTCCAGAATAGAGTTGGAAAGTGGCATGGGGGGGGGCGCTGGGGAAGGGTATTGGACAAAAATGACCTTGCCTCCAACCGTTCGAAATAACAGGGCGCCCGGCACATCTTGCACCTAAAGATTCTCCATTTGCAAGCACCTCCAAAAGTCTGGGTGCCATTTTTTGCATCTGGCAGACACTCAACAATTACTGAAATGTATGTTCTTTGAAGCCTCGAAGTATATGTTAAGGATAAACAATATGTTAAGGAGTTTAACAATAAAGAGTAGGGTGTTTTGAAAGCTGAAGTATGGTACCAATATTTTTATTGTCAACACCAAATTAAATATGTGTTAACAATTTCGTCTAAAACTCTGATATTAACAATGTGACACTTATGCGAATTGCCTATTAGTTCATGCTTTCCAAAATAATAAATAAAAAGTGTCCCCCCCCCCCCCGGCATTCTGTTTTGATGCCCACAACCCAGGTCCCAGAAGTCATTTGGCTCCTAGGTTTTTTTTATCCCAGTTTCTAACACTGTTGCCTCCTCCTCTGCTACCTTGTTAGTTTTCCATTTATAGCTTGCTCTTATCATTTCGTCTCCTGTGGATGACTGGAAGATGGATAGAATTTTATGTTGTCACCATTCCCCGCCCCCTGAGAAATCAGTGCTATTAATAGATAACCAACGAAGTAATTCATGTCCTATTTTGTATACAGCTTAAATTTAGTGATTGAATAAGTGTTTGGATGTGGTCACTTGGCAAGCCATACGTTATTTTGATGAGATTAAGGGTGTTGCTAGCATGTTTTAAAAACACGGGAACGCTTTATGAAGCCAACTTTATTTCCAGGTGTTGACAATAGGCCTCAAATAGTATGTGCTTGTATATCATAAAAATTAATGCAGACAAAACGGATTCATACTTAAATCAAAAATCCTGTTCTGCAGTTGATCAGAACCAGTAGGGCTTGAAGATCATTGCAGATTCTTGTTTAATGATCCATAATAAATGTAAAACCACAGAGTGCCTGCTTCTAGAATGTGCTAGATAGTCCTAAACTATATCCTTTTATGATTGTACTAAAGCCAGTTGTTTAGTTGGTACATAGCACTCTTAACAGTAATTCAACTTTTTTCTGAATATTTTACTTTTACTTTTCTCTTCAATAACCAGTTCATATGTCTGGCTAATATTGCATTTCTTATAATGGGAATTGGATGTCTCTTTGGAATAGGTTTCTAGTGCTTGTTTTTACAGTATAATCTTGTTTACAGACTTACAAAGAGCAAATTAAAAGAGAGAGTGTACTAACTGCTACCAGCATATTGAATAACCCAATTGTGAAGGCACGATATGAGCGCTATGTCAAGGTAAGCTTGCAGTGTGACCTAACTTTTTAGCGGCAGACACTGCTGATAAAGAATGCTTAAGATCGGCTCCTGCATGATTTTCTCGATTTGATCATTTATAAGTGAAGTAATCCTATATTTTTAGTTGGGTACCCGCATTTCACATCGGTAGATAAAACAGCTGCAATCAGAATAAATAAAAATTGATTGATCAGAAGGGCTTGTCTGTTGATCAATTAAAATGGCAAATATTTGTGTACTAAAATATTTCTAGTGCAAGAAACTTTATTTGTGTAATAATGCACACTATGCCCTAGAAAAAGCACTCCTTTGTGAGGTAGAAAGGATTAAGATAGTGGTTGTCATTTGCAGTTTTTTACTTGTTACTACTACTAAAAAATCTGTTTGATAAGAGGGTGTTTTTAGTGAATTGAAATATTTCTGATCAATTAAAAGTTGCAGCTCTTAAGTAGAAACATGAATTTCAGCTTGAGTAGTACTCAGTATTAACTGCCTTACATTACCTTAAGACATAATTTGGTCTAAATGGAAGAAAACAGAACGTGCAGCTATCAAGCCCAATGTGGTTTGAGTTTGCGACTGTAGATTAATTGGTAGGAGCAGTTTGGCTTCCAAGTCCATTGTCCAGAGGGCCAGGGAGGGGCAGGCAAACCTCCCCTCTTGGAAGAAAGACTAATCAGTGCCTACTGTAAAGCCCTGTTGATTGGTTGCTGGAGGAAAACCAAAAGGCAGTCTTTCTTTGTCTAGTTTCTGGCCTCTTGTTGTTATTTGTAGGCAGCTTTCAGGGCACGGCCATCACAAACCAGCTTGCATAATCGGGAAATAAAATACATAGAAGGAAAACGGCCATAACGGAACATAATATTTTAAAATGCACAGGTCACTTGGCTTAGAAGTTACTGAGTAGTACAACAGGAGACTAGTAATACTTAAAATTCTTACATCTTTTGCGACATTAAAAAATCTCTTTTAGGAAAAGAAGCTATTTGAAATAAATAGGTAAACAGTAAAACTTGTAGGTTGGAAATGACATTCACATCTGTGGGTAGGGATTCCCTATATGTATTACATTTAATCACAGGGCAGCTAGAAATAGCATTGTAGAGGTGGACAGGGAAGGGGGAATGGCGACTGAAGGCAGATTATCCACCTTACTCATATCCCTGCCTGGCTTTCACCAGCAGAGCTGAAATAAGGGCATGGCAGCATTCCTCTGTCTGACCTCTGATTCCCCCAGCCCCAAATTAATTCCCTTCCACTGTTCCTAATAGTAGGGAAATTCACTACATTAGGTTTTCTCCCTGGTTTGTAGGCATATCAGGTACTGGGAAGGCTGTGGATCCTTCAGATCAATGCTTGTCCCTGGCACACTTCCAGTCCTATCAATCAATAGCATGCCTGCTTTTCACCCTGACTGACACCAGAGTTGGTCAACAGCTGAATAAATTTATGTGGCATTGGAAGGAAGCATCATCACCATGATGAGATCAAACGGAGGTCTCTATCCTCAGAGAGAGATGTAATGCTTCCTTTGTTCTCTGAGATGCCTTCCCAGAGATCATAAGATTTTGGTGTTAGTGTGTTACCTGTCCGGTCGCGCCCCCCCCCCCATTGTGATTTTATTGAACTTTGCAGAATATGTGAGCCAAAAACGTAATACGGAATTAATCCTGCTTGTTCTGGCACGTACACTTTAAATGCAGGCTATCGTTTTACTTATTTATATTTGCAGCAGTTTCGTAACACTCATTATTTAAAGATGCCTTCTAAGCATGCCATGGGAATTGTGTGTCCAGTTTTATCCCGCTGTTCCCTTGCATCTTCCACTGCGTTCTTCACCCAACATGCTTTGCCCAGTGTTGCTAATATTTATCAATGTTCTTGCTAGGGTGAAAATCCATTTGAAGTTACTGATCAAACTCCTGAGCAGCAAGCGGAAGAAGACAAGGCAGACGAACCTGTGGAGGAGGAGGAAGAGGAAGCAGAAGCCGAGGAAGAAGAGGAAGCCGAGACTGCAGAACAAACCGACTTCACTCTTGACCAAACAGAGGATGCTTAAATGCGTGAAATGTGCACAAGTAGAGGAAAATGCTGTTTTATTTTTATTGTTTCCGTGGCTAAGTGTAAAATAGTTTATAGTAGTTAGAAATAAGGCTTTTTACCATCCCTACGCTATGCATGCATTCCATTTAAATTGAAAACGTATTTGTTACTTTGTTTTTACCTTTGCTTAAAATGAAGGCAAAGCTGTTTTTAGTTTAGCTTTAATAGTAAGCCGGCGGCTGTTAGATTCGATTAAACATTGTATGGTGTATGTGTTTTTAATGTTGGTTTTCCTCTCTTGGTGTTGAGAAGCGGAAATAAAGGAACGAGACCGTTTAATCATTTCAGCACAAAGGTATTTCAAGTGAATGCTACAGCTACTTTGTTTTAGACTGCATAAACTTTAAGAATTATGTTGTGAGTGTGGCCGTCTTTTGGACTGCATCACTCATTGTAAAATACATGTTACAATATATCTTGTAGTCTTTTGTGATAAAGATGTATGTTTGTAGCAATAAAACATTTTAGAAATCTTAGTGTTTTGTTGTTTTAAGCATTGGGGCGGGGGAACAATAATTGAAAACAGTTAAACATTAGTAGAATTAAAACTATATATTAAAAACGTACAGATAAGCACAACAAAGGCAGCATAGCACCAGCCCACTTATTAAAAGCAGTCAGTTCACAAAAGTCTGTTGAAACAAGGTGGTCTTCATCTGCTGGCAGAAGAACAACAAAGAGGGAGCCAGTCTTAACTTTTTATAGGGAGGGAGCAGACATTGAGATGGCCCTGTTGATCTATGCTGTATGAATGCTGCTGGAAAGCAGCCTAGTGGCTCTGCTCCACCTGGAAAGCTCCTAGCATGTTGCTACCAAGGCCAAACAAAATTTTGTTTTCCTTTCCCTTGTTTGTCTTGTATATTTCTGAAAGGTGGCAGCCTCCATCCTTCAGACTATCTACAATGGACTACACCCTTGCCTTATGAAAAACCAGTGTTCCCTTGGTCAAAACCTAACAGTTTCCCCCAGAAATGGGCACTATTTTACCCTGTGCTAACCTGTTTGTCTCCACTAGTTTTAAAGGTTCATAGGTTGTTTGTCGATCCTTACCACAGAGGTAGGAACACTGGGCTCTTCAGAATATCTTTGAGTAATGATCACTTGTCCCAGCCAGCATTGTCTTTGGGGAAGCATCCTAGCTCAGCAGAAGAAGACTTCAGTTCTGATTCCCAGCATCTTGTGGGATTTGAAGACAGTGCTGTGCAAAATTTTGGAGAGTCAGAGTAGACCAGGAATGGGGAACATTTGACAGAGATGGTGGAGGGCCACACAATCCTCAACCCTAGTGAAGACAATGATGGACCCATGGCCCAACATAACTCAGCTTCCTACCACAGGACTTTGTGTCTGGCTATAGCTGGAAGCCACAAGTGTTCCTCTTCTTATTGTAATAATACTGTGGAATGGAGCTTATAAATATATCAGGCTAACTTCCATAGTTAACAGCAATTTGCCATACCCAAACTGGTTAAAAGCAGAAATTGGAAATGAGTTGCAATACCAACCCAAATGTCGATGCTGGGTTTCATTAAATTACCATCCCTTCATGACATTGCGATGCTGTGCCTTGATGCGGTGTGTTGCACCGGGAACTTTAGGAAGCCTTTGTGCGCTGGAGTTTTTGTCCTAGCTTCCACGAAGGGGTTAATACGTTTCCAGCCCTGGGGGTTTTTTGATTGCCTGTCTGTGCTGAGGTCATTGTCACTCTTAAATGACAGATGTCTTCCTGAAAATCCCTTGCATCTTCCCTTGTGATGTAAAGTTCAGCAACTGCAATAACAGGGTGTTGTTCTCTAATAACTGTTAAATTTATTCTTTAGAGATTTTGCAAAAATGTCCTCTTGCTCCTACAGGGACTCCCTTGGCACCGAAGTCTGCATTTTCTTTTTGCATAATGCCTGTAGATTTAGAGTCACCGTACTCCCAGTTGTACAGATTCTGTAGCCCTGGTTCAGTGCTGCTGAAATGCTCGTAAATCTCCTTTCTTCGAGCGGCTTTGTGCAGCAGCTGGGGTACGACAATAAGGTCCCTGATCTGTAATTCCAGACAGCCCCTGCGGGGTGTCGGGAATGACCAATCGCGAGCCTCCGTGTCAGTTTAAATGATGAAGCTCAGAGAAGGATGCAATCCCCAAGACGTAATTATCCAATGCTTCCTATTTGTATTCTCCAGCAAAGTCCTTTGCATACCGGACAGATGTTTGTTGGGAATGCTGTCACGATTGCAAAGCATAAATTCCTGTTTCAGAGACCAGGTTTCTAAATAAAGTGCGTTTAAAAGTTGGCCTTGGCAGCAGTTCGACTAAGAAGAATTGCACTTAAAGAAAGGGTTTGCTTAAGACTAATAAAATAACTGTATTTGAATAAGGTACCCAGCAGAAGAGCTGCACGATGGAATTTCTTCTTTGCCTGAACTTTTGATTTAATGCACTGCATGTTCATCAAGGGGGGGTGCTCCTTGTGTGAAGGAAGTCTCACTGAGTTCAGTGTCAAAACTGATGCTGCCAACTTCACATCTCCTTAATCCAGCATCTGAAACGGCACACACAGCCTCTATTGCTGGATACATGGATTCAGCCAGGCTATGTACGCAAGCAATACTGTTCATCAGTGGCAGATTTTCCTAACAGAAACATAAATGCCCTATAACTATTTCATCACATTAGAGCTTTACTAAAACGGTAATAAAATAAGTGCATTGCTGTTTCAGATGCTATTCCTTTCTCACAAAAAGAGAGAAAAGGTTACTTTTTTATTGTCTTTGAGTAGCCTTATATTTTTTCCCGGGTGAAATATCTGAAGCTTTATTTAAATTCTCTGGCACTTGCCTTTATATGAAAGTAGGCAGAATATACTTGGGGAAGTACCAGTTCTTTGCCTCGGTAGAAAATTGGCTTCCAGAATCTACGACTCTGCCTGTAGCCTGTGCAAGATGCTTTAATGGCCCCCAAGTTACTTCTTTCATCCTGCCGCCTCAAAGGTATTTTGCTTTTCTCCCTCCGCGTGGGACTGTCTTTAGTATTCAAGTTAAGCAATTTGGGCAGCAAGTTTCCCATAATTGCCTCGGGGACCCCCTATTTGCTCCCCACTGAAGTGCTCTGAATATATACATTGTGCAAATGGAGCTGGCTATCTAATCTGTCTTCTGTGTATCTGCTGCAGCTTTAACCAAAAGTTTGTTCTCGAAAGATAGGAAGGTGATACTTTCTGCTCACGTTGCATCTTTTCATCATCATCTGGTGTTTTTTTCTTCCTCCAAGCAACCATTCCAATAGATCAGGCATGTCCAACGTATGTTTCAGGGGCCTAATCCGGTCCGCTGGTCGATTAATCAGGCCCCCATGGCAGTATACGTCCTGGGGTAAAATCCTAAAAAAAGCTCAGCAACTAAAAATCCTAAAAAGAGCTGGTCCTCTTTGAAAAAAGTTTTGGCACCCCTGCTTTAGATATTCCGCTTGTATAAGGAGGAGTAGCTGCGAATGTTTCCTTTAAAAAAAAAAGAGAAAATTTGTTTTATTATTTTTATACAGTCGTACCTTAGAAGTTGAATGGAATCCATTCCGGAAGTCCATCCAACTTGCAAAAAGTTTGGAAACCAAAGCGCGGCTTCTAATTGGTTGCAGGAAGCGTCTGCAGCCAATTGGAAGCCCCGTCGGAACTTCGGCTTCCAAAAATAGTTTGCAAACCGGAACAGTCACTTCTGGGTTTGCGACGTTCGGGAGCCAAAACGTAAGACTGGCAAGGTGTTCGACTTCCAAGGTACGACTGTATCCTGCCATTCCGCCAATCAAGAGCACAGGTCAGACAGGGTCATGGAGGGGAGGGCTATTGATGGCTACTAACATCCACAGTTGGCGGCAACAATGCTTTTGATTAACAGTTGCTGGAAACCACAGCAGGGCTCTTGTGCTTGAATCCTGCTTGAGAGTTTATCACCGGTATCTGGTTGGCCATCGTGAGAGCAGGACGTTGGACAAGATGGGCCATTGGCTTCATCCAGCAGGGGTCTTCTTATGTTCCTAACAACACAGACCAAACAAATATAAAGCTATAAAATCACAATAAATTCAACAGCAACAGATACTGAGTTCCACTCAGCCAAAACCAGATCCAGTTAGTATCCGGGACACACTGCAGCCTTGGTTTTTTGTTTGTTTGTTTTTTTAAAATAAATTTTATTAGTATTTTCCACACAACAACAACAACACAAAAAATATCAAAAAATAACAAAACAAAAACCAACATACAAAAAACAAACAAACCCATATCTTATAAGTTAATAATATAAACACTAAAAAGGAAAACAAACATTGACTTCCACCAATGCCACAGCACCTTCTTTACCTTTCATTGTATTCCTGTTTTCCTGTTTTCCTTATCATCTCTATCCTAGCATCTAGATATAAATCCCTCTTATCCTTTCACTTCACAAGGTTATTCCAGACTCAGACAGTTTTCTGTCCTCGAACCTTGGCTTTTAAGGTATTCATTTAGACACTCCCATTCCTTTTTCCCTCCACTTTTTGGTTTTTGTCTTATATCTGTCAATTTGGCTAATTCTAAATATTCTGAAAGCTTACATAACCACTCTCCCCTAGTGGGTACCTATCCACCAATACCTGTCCACCAGGATTCTTGCTCTTCAGCCTTGGTTTCAATGTTTCTGCTGTGGGGACAAACAGGATGTCAACAGTGAGAGCCTTCTAGAAGTGAGGTGCTGCTCCAGAGAATGGTCTGTTGCAGGGCACCCCTGGCCGAATGTGGCGCACAGGTTGACTGGTAATGGTAGATGTTCCTTTAGGTGCTCCTTTTGCAAGTGGATGTCTGCTCTCTTCCTATCCACTTGGCTCTTCTTGCCAGCTGCGAGTGCAAACAACGTGCCAGCTAGGTTAATAATCATTTCCCAAGCATAACGGAAATTATTTTTATTTCTTGCCCGAGGGAGGTGCATAAAGAACAGTTGCCTGATTAAATAATTCTAGATTAGCGTTAATAGGATTTCAGTTTCAATAGAAGCGGCTCATTAGCTGTATCATGTGTCGCTCCAGGTTTTTCTCTTTCTTGTAGTAAACAAATGTACTTTAATCCAATTTGCAGAACTTCTTTTTAGTTTGCTTTTTTGAGGATCTGTGGCTATTAAGCATAGTTTAGTACAGTGGTACCTCGGGTTACATATGCTTCAGGTTACAGATGCTTCAGGTTACAGACTCTGCTAACCCAGAAATAGTGCTTCAGGTTAAGAACTTTGCTTCAGGATATGAACAGAAATCGTGCTCTGGCGGCGCGGCGGCAGCAGGAGGCCCCATTAGCTAAAGTGGTGCTTCAGGTCAAGAACAGTTTCAGGTTAAGAACGGACCTCCGGAACGAATTAAGTACTTAACCTGAGGTACCACTGTATAGGAAGAGCTTGGGATCTGGGTTGTTTTTTCTGGTAAAATGAACATTCAGGGTGCACGGTGCTATTGTTCTAGAAAAAGAGGTACCAGTCCAGAACTCATCATCACCATCTCCCTTGTTCTCTTAGAATGGCAATGGTGCCCACCTGAGAGGTGCCAGCAAATTCCAGCTGAAAAAAAGTCCCGAGGACACACAAAAGTAAGGCAGGCAGGCAGGCAGGCAGGCAGGTAAGGAAGGAAGCACCAAGAATTAATCTTGGTTCTGTGTTTAAGATTCAAATTTATTGGGGCAGATGCCAACTGTCATCTTGAAGGCTGTGTCCGTCCTTCAGCTCAGCACCATTTTATGCATGGCCTTTCCTGAAAGGACTGTGTCTTCTTGGATGGCAAAAATGTCCCCATTTGCCAGAGACCATACTAGCTGCCAGGTATGCATGTTTTGTTTTTTAACACGCACCATTACAGTATCTGTACAGTGGTACCTCGGGTTACAGACGCTTCAGGTTACAGATGCTTCAGGTTACAGACTCCACTAACACAGAAATAGTACCTGGGGTTAAGAACTTTGCTTCAGGATGAGAACAGAAATTGCGCAGTGGCAGCATGGCGGCAGCGGGAGGCCCCATTAGCTAAAGTGGTGTTTCAGGTTAAGAACAGTTTCAGGTTAAGAACAGACCTCCGGAATGAATTAATTTCTTAACCAGAGGTTCCACTGTATATGTAAAATGCGACACCCGAAGCAAGTCTCTCGAAGCTCAATATCTTACACCCCCCACCCATTTCCCACTGAATGTAAAAACATCGGAAAAGTGTGCCCAATTCTAGGTTTCTGGCAAGCCATCATATATCAGGTTTACAGGCAGAGAAGATTTTACGAGTACACCTGAAAAATGAGATGTGTGGAGCAGCCTTCATCGCCATAAATTTCATTAGAAGGTGAAGATGCAGCTTTGCGGACTAGGGGTGGGTTTGCTCCTGGCTTCCTTTATAGTCTTTTTCACATAGTTTTTAAGGGGTGGTGGTGATAAAAACTGGGTCTCTGTCCGCCAGCGGACTTCCTCTTCCTCTCCTCCCCTTGGGGCACCTGTGTGCCACTCAGAATTTGCTCTGGGGGGCTGAGGGACCACCTGAAGCAGATGTGGGCTGCAGGAGGAACGGAAGGAGAAGCCCTGCTGCATGAGTGGAAGTCTTCTCAAGTGACACTGGATGTCACTGTGTTCGTCACGGACATTCATAGAGGAGGTGAAATCCACAAAAGTTATTTGCCTGCAGAAACTTTTACCTGCCTGGTTTTTTTTTTTCTGGTACAGTGAAGGCCTACAAAGAGTGATAAAGCAACTTCCAAATTTATTTATTTATTTATTTGCAATTAATTCTTATCCATGGCAATAGGACAAGGGACTAAACTGCGAGCCTGACACAGTCTCCTCCACTCCCAATGGTCTTTGAGAGCCAATGTGGCATAGTGGTTAAGAGCAGTGGACTCGTAATGTGGTGAACCGGGTTCGATTCCTTGCTCCTCCACATGCAGCTGCTGGGTGACCTTGGGCTAGTCACACTTCCTTGAAGTCTCTCAGCCCCTCTCACCTTACAGAGTGTCTGTTGTGGGGGAGGAAGGGAAAGGAGAATGTTAGCCGCTTTGAGGCTCCTTCGGGTAGTGATAAAGCGCGATATCAAATTTAAACTCTTCTTTTTCTTACTTGGCACTTCCATGTTTGTGGTACAAAATAGTAACAATTCAACTGCTAAGTGCATAGTATAAGTCAAATTGGGGAGCATGTGGCTATTTTCAAACCACCCAGGAGTCTTCCGCACACCAGATGTAATAGGTCAGCCATTCAGTCACTACTCTGTGGTGAGAGACCTGCCAAACTTTAGAGATGTGTCCAATAGGTTGCATTGTGGATTGTGTTATATTTGCAAGTGTTGTGGAGGTGCTCTCACATATTAATGGGTAGGCTTAACAAACATGTGAAGCTTCCGAGACCAGGGAAAAGAGTCGGTGGAAGAAGATTGGAAGAAGTTTAAAGACTATTTGCAGAAATATTGCAAAATTAATGAGTGTTAGAATGATGTTGGACAGAAATTAAGTGGTTTCCAGCTGTAATGCCTTAAGAGATATGGAAAATAAGGTTCTGAAATAAGCAAAAACCAATGGTGAGGATTTGCTGAATTTATAATTTGAATTGGAATATAAGAAAGGGAGGTATGAGGAGGTCCGGAAAATAAGTTAAAAGAAAATAGGTAAAGGGAAATTTTATGTGTTTTTAGTTGTTTTTATATTTTCTTTGTATTTTTGTTGTTTCTTTTTTGTTGTTTTACAATGTATTATTTTGGAAAATTTCAATAAATATCTTATAAAAACAACAACAAACAAACATGTGAAGCTGCCTTGAGATCAGGGACAATATGATTCCAGTTGCTGATTCCAGATGGCCAAAAGCACTCCAGGGTCTCTGGGAGAGACCTCCCCCCCCCCCATCTGCTTACTATCTTTTAATTATATATTGTTTTAAGCAAGAAAAGCATCTTACTGTACATCATTGGGCTAACAGCAACAAAAATACACATTAGGCTGGTACAATAAAAATAGAAGGCTGGGTATACTTTTAAACACAGAATAAAATAACCCCCACTACAGCATACCCTCCAGCATTTCTCCAATGCAAATTGGGACGTCCCATTCCATAATCATAATTTTACTACTCATACCCCGCCCATTTGATTGGGTTGCCCCAGCCACTCTGGGCTACTTCCAACATCTGTAGAAACATTAAACATTTATAAAACGTCCTGCCTTCAGATGGTTTCTAGGTTGTACAGTTAACTTACCTATTTGGCTCAGGGGGTCAGATAACTCCAACCTTTCTCCTGTGAAAATTAAGAATTTCCTACCTCCAACATTTCTCTGATGAAAATAGGGAAAAGGAAAAATTGGAACATTTCAGGATGAAATCAGAAACTGGGCTGGCTTCTGTAAATATGAGACTGTCCCTGGAAAATAGGGACATTTGGTGGGGGTTTTGCTACAGTTATGGGAGGGATGAATCTTAAAGAAGAGTAATATCATATATTGTGGTTTGAGGACCCGACCCCCGCAAAGTGGAATGAATACACAAGGACACGTGATATAAGGTTAATGGGCAAGAAAAGGCCACAACGTTATTGATTACAGCAGTGAGAAAAGGTATTGGCTTAGGCATTGGATGTCTAAAACAAGGGGGTTTATTCACCAGTAGGTGGAGGACGCAGGTGGCGCTGTGGGTTAAAGCCTCAGCGCCTAGGACTTGCCGATCGAAAGGTCGGCGGTTCGAATCCCTGCGGCGGGGTGCGCTCCCGCTGCTCGGTCCCAGCGCCTGCCAACCTAGCAGTTCAAAAGCACCTCCGGGTGCAAGTAGATAAATAGGGACCGCTTACCAGCGGGAAGGTAAACGGCGTTTCCGTGTGCGGCTCTGGCTCGCCAGAGCAGCAATGTCACGCTGGCCACGTGACCCGGAAGTGTCTCCGGACAGCGCTGGCCCCCGGCCTCTTGAGTGAGATGGGCGCACAACCCCAGAGTCTGTCAAGACTGGCCCGTACGGGCAGGGGTACCTTTACCTTTACCTTTAGGTGGAGCCTGTTGATGCTAATCCAACTATAGGCTCTCCCCTGATGTCACCGAGGGTCGTGCCATGGCCTCCCGCCGAGCAGGCATCGGACAGAGTACACGACCGCCAGATTCCTTTAACGGAATACCCAAAAATTGAAGGCATAGGCGATGGCCACACCTAGCCCTTCGACACACCACAACACATGATTCCAATGCCTAACCTACCCACCAATACCACAAAAGTTGTGACGATTGCTACGAGGTAGGCGAAAAAACCAAAAAGCCCAGTGCCAAATGGAAAAATTCCTACCAGGCCCCCTGGACAACCAGGGCGACCAACCTAAGGTCCATAGCAAGGCCAAGGAACTAAGACCCTGAGCTCAAAGGGAGTGGAGGGTGGGTGACTCGCGACGAGACGACGGAGAGAAGAATGAGGCCGAGGAGGAGCTGGCGCCGCAGCAAAAGGATGCTGTAAATGCCCCCTCGGAGGCACCTGGTTGGGTGCTTGCTGAGGGGCGTGGGCGCCAGCCAGGTGAATGGAGGAGGCAGGGGCTAATCCCCCCTGCTAGGGGCAGAGCTCGGGCTCCCGCCCACAACCACTCCCCTCTCTTCCAGGGAGGAGAGTCTTTATTGTATTGGCCAAATCCATGGATAGGCAGAGGGGAGATGACAGGCTGCGTTCTTCCTTATTGACTTGTGTAATGCAACCAAACCAAAGCTCTGCAAATCAATCCTTTTTACATACCGTACATCTTACGTTGCACCCAAGAGACCTTGCACTTTCTTACCAATACCAGAGAGAAGTTGCCCCAGGTCACATTTAAACCACTTTAACAGCCTTTGCTTTACACACAGAATGCTGGGAACTGTGGTTTACCCTCACAGAACTACATTGCCCAGCAAATTACACTTCCCAAGATTCTTTGGAAGTCAGCCATGTGCTATATACTCTGAATGAACCTTGCGGATGTGGCCTAAGTTAGTCAAAGATCCACTCTTGCAATGTTTTTCCCAGACTGATCGGCAGAGGGCAGCAAAGCCCTACTGAAAAAACAAAACAACAATCCCCCTTTGGTTCAATTAAGAAACTGGCTTTATATTTTAGCTCGGCAAAGCTGTGTCACGACTGAAAAGTGATGCGCTATTTTATTTACCGATTTAAAAATTCACCAAGAGGGAAGCTTCAGCTGAGAGAACGCTTGTGAAAACATTTCGAAGGCGGAAGCCAAGCAGGTGCAAATATAGGGAAAGCGTTAGGCATCACCTGTTCAAAATGCCCACAAAGATAATCTAGTATTTTGCAAAAAAATAAAAAATAAAATCAAGATGTTAGTCATGTATCATGGCTGCATTAATGGAGATAGGCCACAAACACTTACTTGGGAGTGATTCACTTCGAACTCTGTGGGTCTTTACTCTTGAGCAGGCATGTACAGGCTTATGCTCACAAAGTGGAAATTGTGAGGGCAATATTTTGAAGCCCTGCACAGCCAAGCATCCCAAATTCATTTCAGAGGGGCCTGTCAGCCAGAACTGTGCAACAGCCGGCATTGAACCGAATGGGCCTCTTACCACAACAGCGCTTGGTGGATTGGACGCAATTTCACAAAACGATTCTGGATGTCTTTCTACCTCCAGCATCCTTTAAAATGAAAGGACAAAGTCTCGCCTCCGGCAGAGGATTGATTTTCGGATATATACCGCATCTCAACGTTACTTTCCTAGCAGTGTGAAATTATTCATATTATTCAGTGGCTGAACTCTCTCTCTCCCTCCCTCCCTCCCTCCCTCCCTCCCTCCCTCCCACCCCCGTGTTTAATCTGAAACCTCTTTCTGAAATAAATGCACCAAACCTAAACGAAATAAAAAAAACAAATTCCTACAGCATCGTTGCGTGTCTGCATGGTAAGCATCCCACACAGGACGATCTGACATACGCCAAAAAAAATTAAGGGGGGAAAAACCACACACAATAGAAACAAAAGGTTAAGGGGAGTCTCATTTTTACAATTCAACCCAAAAGGGAATATCCTTTGCAGTACCCTAGCCATTAACAATGAATGTTAAAGCAAAGTAGAGTTTGCTTCATTAAATGCAAGATTTAGGCTGGATCTAGACACATAGATTAAGCATTCCAGTTAAACGTGTCGTAAAATTTGTATAAGAAATTAAGTTGGCAAAAAACGGAACTCCGCAGCGCCATCTGGTGTCACAGTGTTATACTGCAAATACAACACATATGAAATGTTTTTCCTTTGCCAATGTAGCTGAGTCCTCAGCTGAGTTATTTTGCTAACTAAGCAGTCAGGGAAGGGTTGTGGCTTAGTGCTAGAACATATGTCTTGAACGCAGAAAGTCCCAGGTTCAAATCCCAGTTTCTCCAGGTATTGCTGGAAGAGAGCTGATAGACTAGGGGTTTGATTTGGTGTATGGCAGCTTTCTGTGATCTTATATTACTTTGTTATTTAAGCTGCCTGTATTACTGCCAAGCTGCCATACTCCTTCCTTTGAAGGAAATGTGAATTTTTTTCTCTGGCTTCCGTGTATTCTGCATCCAGAATACAAATGCTAGCCACGATCCGTATCTATCCTGTCATTTCTTACAAAGTACTACATTTTGATACTTCTCCTGCCCAAAGCAGCTTCCATCCAAAGTGAGAAAAAAGAATGACCGACCTGTGTTTTCGGCTGATGAAGTGCACACAGTCTCTTTGTAGGCAGAGGGGAATTGAGCCATGAACCCTGGAATTTTAAAGTTGGCATGCAATTGTATCACTTTGGGTGCAGAGCTAGTGTATAGCAAAGAAATGAAACCTCCATGACGGGTGTTGAAGTAAGAATAGCGAAAACACAGCAAAGAAGCGCAAACCATATATATGACTGACACTTTTCTTTGGAAATTAAATCAATGTCCAGACTTTAACATTCCAAAACTTTACTTGCAGAAACTTATAGGTGAATTAAAACATAATATTTACAGTCACATGCTGTCTCTTCTTCTAACTTCTAAACAACTGTGTTTTCCTCTTTTTCCAGAGCCTTCTGTATCTCAGGCCATGCCTTGCAGCTCCTAGGAGAGATTTCCACTTTTACCTTCTCCTGCATCTTTGCTCTCTTTCTTTCATGCAGAGAAGAAGCACTCCAACACTCTGTTCAACTTAGCAGTGTTCACAGTGGATTCTAAAACACCGCCATGTTGTCTGACAAAAGCGGAGCCGGGCTCAGAGCGGCTAACATCATATAAGTAATACAATATGCATAAAAACAATCAATTGATTAAAATGCATCCCAAAATTAATTCAAATAACTTAAAGTTAAAAATTAAAACTGAACAAATGACAATCCTCAGGTTAAAATTGAAATTGAAAGCGGTTAATACTCTCCAGGACCAACTGTTTCCACTGATATTATAAGGACCTGTGAGCGGGCTGAGAAACCTCCTTTGTACTTGTTCATACAAAAAGAAAATGAGTCAGACAGCTTGATGCATTAAAAGAAGCTAAGAACATCTTAAAACACATGGCAACATTCCACGTATCTGCT
This sequence comes from Podarcis cretensis, assembly GCF_951804945.1. NCBI lineage: Eukaryota > Metazoa > Chordata > Lepidosauria > Squamata > Lacertidae > Podarcis > Podarcis cretensis. Next base: position 73,868,099 of record NC_137175.1, read on the forward strand.
TAGATTTGTCTGAACGAAAATGTTTTCAGTAGGCGCTAAAAAAGTATAGTGGAGGTACCTGCCTGATGTCAATAGGCATGGAGTTCCAAAGTAGTAGTAGTAGTAGTAGTAGTAGTAGTAATAATAATAATAATAATAATAATAATAATAAAATTATACCCCACCCTTCAGGCTGGGTTTCCCCAGTGTAAGACTTGCCACATGAAAGGATTGATTTCTTACAAACGCTGAACTTTGTTTTGCATCTATCTTTCTGAGCAGATTTCATCTCCCTCTCTCTATATATATATTCATTCATTCCCTGTTCCTGTATCATCCAATTAATGTGGTTTTAAATGCACCAAATCCCATTTGGCTTCAGATACGTGCCACTGGCTTTCATGGCAGTCAACAGGAATCCCTAGTGGGTACAATGACAATCAGACTGCTATCCCCTCGTCTTTTTTGCTAATCTTCCTGAGTATTTGTAAATGATTCATTTACTCCTGAGACAACGTTGGCTCTTGGGTAAATACGTATATAGTATTTATATATATGATTCAGTTGCCAGGAATAGGAGCTGCCTTGTTCCACTTATTTTGGGGGATGTTTTGCGTGTCTCAGTAGGCAACCCTCATTGCAGAATCCCTGCATAATGAACGAGCCTTCTTTTCCTCAAGTGACTTTGATTCTCCTCTTGTGCCAGCAAATGGGTCTGTAGAGTCCTTTAGAACACCCGTGATTTTTTAAAATCCATGATCAGTGCTAATGGAAAGAATGGTACGCATTTGTAGTTTACTTTGCTCAAATATGCTCATCTATTCGCTGACCTTTGTCGGTTAATATTAGCATGTGGATCTTTAAAGATATATTAATGTAATGCACGGCTTGCATATTTAGGGCATCCGATGGCCTTTCGAAAAGTCACTGGTGACTGATCCTTTGTGTGTTTAATCAAAAGCGGGTCCTGCTGAGTTCATTGGAAATCGGAAGTAAGGCCGCATAGGATTGCAACCTTGGCTTTTTGTGCTTAGATGCAATGCCTTGAACGAAAAACATCAGAAGGAAGTGGACTCTGTGGTGATGTTGCCGGTTTCTGAGCTGACATCTATGCAGCTAGAAAACATCTTGCTAAATGTGTGTTTCCTATTTCTGAATTTTCCTCCCTGGTTTTATTTTTCCTTAAGGATAAATGGGCCATGGAACGGCAGCTTAAAGTCTCCTCCTCTTCTTCTTCTTCTTCTTCTTCTTCTTCTTCTTCTTCTTCTTCTTCATCACGACAGTGAGCTTCGGATTGTGTTATATAACGCCTAAAAAACAACCCCACAAGCTGAATGGAAGCAATGATGCAATCTGAGCCACACCATCTTTAAAAAGCATGGCTGCCATAATGGGCAGAAATATTGCATTTTTCATTGGCCGGCCAAGACTATAGTGCCGCCAGTGAATAACAGATTGACGTTTGGTCATTATTTCTCATCAAGGGTGTTTTACTTGTAATGCTATTTGACAGCTATATTCTAGGTCTGACAGCGCTGAACCAGCCTAATTCCCACTGAACTGCTCTAAATACGTGGTATTGCAATCAGTTTAACAACCCCTGGAGGCAATGAAATCTCTCCTTTGAACACACTCAAGGGGAAGAAATCTAAGATTTATAAAGGGCAGCAAGTATTCAAGGAAGGGGCAAAGTTTATGTGTGAGCCTATAATTGATGTTTCCTTTGTTGGAAAAGAAAGCTTGAGTATGCTTTAAGAATTAATCTTTAACAAGTTCTAATCTGCACTAACAAGATCTGTTCAAGATGACTGAGAGAGATATGTGATACTCGGAGTTTTGTCAGTTTCAGTGTACTAAGGTAGTGGAGTTCAGGCAAGCACACACCACGGAGACGAGAGAAGAGGTAGCTTCTTATTTCAACTGAAAGGCTGCAGCAGCAGCAGCAGCAGCAGCAGCAGCAGCAGCAGCAGCAGCAGCACTGTGTTACTTGAGGAGAAAGGAGGACAGGCAAAAGTCTCTAGACTTCCTGCTATGGGTCTGTGTCACCAGCTCTGTGGAGATGCCATGGAGGGGATGGTCAGATCCGGAGCAGGACTGGAGGAGCACAGGGAGTTGGAGCTGATCAATTCTGGGGAGGATCATAGCGGGATGGGGGAGATGGAATCAGGATCCCGAGCAATGCCTGAATCCGGCGAGGGGGTCCAGTGGTTTAGGAAGTGGAGAGCGGAATCCAGGGGAAGCACCAAAGAGTTTGACAGAGGAGAGTTCTGCCCCTGCGATGTTGTGTAGCACCCTGCTTGTGGTTAACGCTTAGCTGGAATGAAATATTCAACGCAGCAATAGAGAAATTAAAATAATAATTTATTTGTCAGACAAATAAATATGAGGCACAGTGGTATATGGTTACCAAGCTCTGGCCTGGCCTCCTGCCATTCTGGCCAGCACTTATATTTCCTTAATCCAGCCCCCTTGCTCCTCCTGTGGCTGCCTCTGTCCAATAAGCCTGGTTGAAATTCCTATTGGCTGTTTGCTAGAACCAATCACAAAAGATACACCCATTTCCTCATGCCCTTTTATGGGAAACAAAAAGATATATATTCTTCTATCTATAAATGACAAATAAGTAGTAATATATCTTACATGTGTCTCAACAAGGAACCTTAATTACCAGCTCACCTCGCCCTATTGCCCTCCAAAACAAATGGTTTAATCTTAAATTTTTATCTTAAACAGATGTCAAGGATCTTGAATTCACATCATCATTGAAAGATCTCCTTCTCTTGAAGGTCTTTTAAACAAAGGCCTGACAACCATATGTGTGCTCTAATGATGTTTCCTGCTTGGCAGGGGGGCTGGGCTGGTGGCTGATGGCCCCTGTGATCTCTTCCAACTATATGAAATAAGAATCTAGCATAAGGATTTAACATTTCTTACCTTCTAATTCCTTTGCATAATTACATTTAAGCCAATATATTTAATACATAACATAGATAGCTTTTTAGAAGAATAAACCTTTTCAAAGTAAAAAAGGAAAGAACATTTTACAGCCTCAAAATAAGATAGAAAGAAAACCTCTTCTCCAGCCAAGCCAGTTGCCTTTTTCACTGCTCTTGACCTTTCAACCTTAGGAAAATATGGCTCAAGTTTAATGGGAGGCACATGGTTTTATTTTACTATTTACCCACTCTTAATTATGTTTATCTCTTTTTTATCTTCTGTAATATGTAGGGTCAGTGTAACCTTGGCTGTCAGCCTGTAATTCCCTTTGACTTTGAGAATTGTTTTCTGCTATAAATCAGGGGGCCCCCTTATCCAGGAGAATAAACATCTTGCCAAAGTTCTTTGGCAGCTGGTCTTCTGCCTAGCATGAACATTTGAAAATCTTTAAGCTCATTTTAAAATACAGGCCCTGATCAAGCCTTAATAAAAATGCAGGCTATGATTAGATGCCTCAGTTGGACACCCCTAGTCAGCAGTAGCATAGCGTGGGTTGCCATCTCACAGGGCTGCACGGAGGCAGGGTGGGAGGGAGGGGAACGGACAGAGTGCACATGCATATTAAACTACCTAAGGCGTCTGTGTCACCCAGGAGATCACAGCCACAGAGCTAAGAAAAGGAAAGTTGTTCCGTTGTCTGGAGAGGTTACTTCCTGGTTTGCATGGAGATGCTGTTTTCAATAGAGCCCACCGACGACAGCAATGGGTGTTGTCATTTTGGGCCACAAACAAATTTTGTGCCCCGGGGCAATTGGGTGCCCCATATTACGCCACTGCTAGTCAGATACCTCCTGTTGTCAAGGCAGCCCCAGTGCCTTCTCCTTTAAGTGAGGAACCTCCTCGTTTAAGCAAAGTGTCCTTAGTTGCATTTCCTGGACAAATGAGTAAGTTTTCTAAGGTAATGCTTCTATCTTTATTATATCTTTTGTGAGCTTACTGTACGTTGCTTAGGCACTACAACATTAAGAGGTATATAAATGGCTGAAATGAAATAAACTAAATAATACAACACAGATACAAATGTAATTATCCGTCAGATTTTGCACTTCTCCTAATATTGTACTACTTGGCTCCAAAAAGTTCTGAGACGTGTTTAAAAATAAAGAGATTTGTTTTTTGATCCTTTAAAATATATATATTTAATGTGTTGTTTGCACGTTGTCTTCTCACAGAGCTCTGGATCCCAGGATTTCCTGTGAAGAGGGATTGATTGTTAAGCCACTCTGGAAATTGTAACTCTGTGATGGGAATAGGGGCTTCTTAAGATCTCTCAACTCCCAGAATTCTTTGGGGGAAGCCATGACTGCTTCAAGTGGTCTCCTTGTAATTTCAATTTATGGTATGGTTGGAGCGAGTTCTTTCTTCTGTTGATTCTCCTCCACGTCCAACTACTAAATTTTACCTCTGGCCCTAGTAGCAAAATGGGAGGTTGCGCAAATTTCAAGCGAAAGGAAGGCTTGCCCCTCCCTGTTGGTTTGTGTGTGCGGTTGCTATGACGCTGTAAATCTGAGTGTGAGATACTCTCAATATCCTCATTAGTTGCTGCTATCAAAGAGATTCCACAATGCGCAAGTACTTTGATTTGTCACAGCAGAACTTGGGTTCAGTTCGCGACAGAGGTGCAATGCTCAGTTATGCAACACAGTGAATTACTTAGCAGCTCCCTCAACCTCCTCTCACGGCTCTGAATATTTTTCGCCACAACACCCATGTTATTAGGGTTGCAGCATTTAGCTGATTAATCAATTAGATCAGTGGTTTTCAACCAGTGTGCTGTGGCACCCTGGGGTGCCTTGAATGATGGTCAGGGGTGCTGCTGGCAACACTGGCCTCAGTCCCCTTTCCTTCTCTCCCTTCCTCTGATGCCCTCTCACATCTCTGCCTCCCAAAGGCTTGTACAGCTGTTTGTTGCAGCAGCCCTGGCTATAAGTTCCCCATATGAATGGTGCCTCTGTAGCTGGCCAGGGGTGCTTCCCAGGCCCCTGTGGGGCAGTGGGAGGAGACACCACTTTTTTGGGGTGGGGGTAGGGGCATCTCAGAGACCAGGTGCTGCCCAGAGGATTCCCAGTGAGAGGGGAGAGGAAAGGAGGCTGAGGGAACACTCCACAAGGGAGTGAGATTCTCCCAGCTCTGCAGGAAAGGGGTGGCATAACTGGACTCCAGAGCCCCACAGGGGTGCCACAGAAAGAAGTTGGTCAAGGGAGTTGGTCAAGGGAGCCGTGGGCCCAGAAAGGTTGAAAACCTCTGGATTAAATGAATATTTAAGGAGAAGTATTCTCTCCAATGCACGCAAGTGGCGCTGTGGGTTAAACGACAGAGACTAGGACTTGCCGATCATAAGGTTGGTGGTTCGAATCCCTGCGACAGGGTGAGCTCGCGTTGCTCGGTCCCTGCTCCTGCCAACCTAGCAGTTCGAAAGCACGTCAAAGTGCAAATAGATAAATAGGTACCGCTCCGGCGGGAAGGTAAACGGCGTTTCCGTGCGCTGCTCTGGTTCACCAGAAGCGGCTTAGTCATGCTGGCCACATGACCCGGAAGCTGTACGCCGGCTCCCTCGGCCAGTAAAGCGAGATGAGAGCTGCAACCCCAGAGTCGGCCACGACTGGACCTAATGGTCAGGGGCCCCCTTTACCTTTTTATTCTCTCCAATGTGGCAGAGAAGTGGGAATGGCTATTCAAAGACAATGCCTGATGAAACACATACACACATCTTTTAATAACACACTAAGTGTGTTCCCCTCCCACCCCCTGCTTTCCTTTCTCTCATATGAGGATTTGCAGAGGTTTGATCCATTAATCAACTGAGAATCATTTAATGGTTAATATGGTCAGGGTTCCCTTTACCTTTACCTTTATCTCTTTTGTTGGGTGGCAGCTCTATAAATTAATACTCTACAGAAGATCCACACAATGGCTTTGCAAGTGTCTTGGGCTAATAATAATAATAATAATAATAATAATAATAATAATAATAATACATTTTATTTATACCCCGCCCTCCCTGGCCAGAGCTGGGCTCAGGGAAGCTAACAACAGTAAAATTACAGTAAAAACATAATGGGGGGGGGGGAAAAACAATTTAAATTTAAGATACAGGTTAGTTAATTAATTAATTAATTAATTAGTAATACCCTGCCCATCCATCCTGGGTGACTTCAGGTTACTGACTGACTGCCCGTCAACAGTCCTGATTTGATCAGGACATTACAGAATTACAGAAGCCACCTCAGCTATCCCGTTTTTGGTGCTGAGCTCTCGCGCAAGTCAAATGGCTCCCGTGAGAGCTCAGCACCAAAAGATGTGCGTCTGTTGCATGAAAGAAGGTGCCCGGTTCCGGGCCCACGGAGGTGTAGGAAGGGGAGCAACTGGTGTTGCAGGCCAGGCCATTCGTGCCAAGCCCAGAGGTCGGGCCTCCTCCATCTGTGGAAGAAAAGAAGAAGCCAACGAAGATGAGGACAATGAGGAGGAAGAGAGGAGGAGCTGGAGGTGCCAGTTCTTTCCTGAGTAAAGCATTTAAAGGATCAGACTGCCAGTCAGTTACGAGGTTCTGAAATCAAACTAGCTTATTTCTTTTTTATCAGTTCATTCGTGCTAATTATATCAGGGCTTTTTCCAGATTTGTGGTGGTTCTCAGGTTCGGGGGTGGGGGTTGCAAAGTGCCCTCTGGGGGGTCACTTCTTACCATGGAGGTCACAGCAACGAGTACAGTGGTACCTTGGTTCTCAAACGCCTTGGTACTCAAACGCCTTGGTTCCCAAACACCGAAAACCTGGAAGTGTGTGTTCCGGTTTTTGAATGTTTTTCGGAAGCCGAATGCCCAATGCGGCTGCCGGCTATTGTTTCTGGGATGCCTGAGCCAAACAGAAGCTGCGCCTTGGTTTTCGAACATTTCAGAAGTCAAACAGACTTCCGGAATGAATTAAGTTTGGCACTTTTGTTTTTGCTATTTATTTTGCGTTTTTGAGGCTTTTCGGTTAATTTGTTTTTGTGACTGTGTGGAACCCAGTTCAGCTACTGATTGATTGTGTGATGCGGAAATGGATAAAAGCCCCCCATCCAAACAATGACTATCATCAGTGCAGGTAAGGAAAAAAATAATTTAAATTTTTATCATCTACAATACTTTCTTATTTATTTTATAGTACAGTACATTGATTATTGCTTTGATTTTGTGGATCAATGATCTTGTTAGATAGTAAAATTCATGTTAAATTGCTGCTTTAGGGGTTGTTTCTAAAAGTCTGGGATTTTGCATTACTTTCTATGGGAAAGTGCAAATTGGTTTTGGAACAGACTTCCGGAACGGGTTAAGTTTGAGAACCAAGGTACCACTGTGTAGTGTTTCCAATCAATTGTTCTTTGTAAAAATCCTGGCATCTGGTGCTCTGATCAGCACAGTGAACCATGCAAATGTCCCACAATTTCCAAAAGTGATGCTACATCAGGGGCACAATGGAAAATTTAGATGATGGGGCAAGCACTATTTGGACCCCTAGCATTGTGTGGGGCGGAGGAGGAAGCAAGGAGCCCACTGAGAGCAAGGAAACCCAAGTCCTGCTTTCTGGGCCTGACTTCTCTATCTACAAGGCAGAGTTAAGATGTTCCGTTAAACTCACTGGGTCATTTTCTATTACTAATCTCAGCCAGGTAAGCAAGACCAAGTATAAATTGGATTAATTACTGTAGCTCGAGATTTAGCTCAACAGCTCTTAATTTCAACTTCCAAAGGCTACACAAACCAATTTTGTACTCTTAGATTATAATGAGGACTCTTTATTCTTTAATCAGTTCATCCAGTATCTCGCTTTCTAATGTAACATTCCTTTGAAGTCTAGAAAGATCTAAAATAATTGAAGAAATGTCGAACTACTTGACTCTCCTTTTAAATATATATATATAATGGTATTAAACATTAATCAGACTTGTGCATCTCAATTAAACCAATTAAAATTATCACAGAATGAACTACAGACTGCAATAGGTAGCTTTTAATGTTTGAATACATAATCAACTTTTACCTAATTTCTTTTAAGATGTTTGTTATACAGAACGGAACTAAACCACCCTAGCTTGTAACAGTTGAAGATTTCACACCATCAGTTCAACGGATTTTTCTTCCTTAGATGTTCAAGACAGGTTAGATATGAGTTCAGTGCACCCCCATAGACTAGTTGAAATCCTCCTGCAAGAAATCTTTCACTTTTCTTTTTTGATGGTGAATAAGTGGGTGGGCACAAGATTTTTTTAAAAATAAGTAATATAAATAGCACAATAAGCATTTGAATCCACTGCTATCAAAGGCTGACCCATGTAGGCAAAGTCCATATAATTACTAATAATTTGTAACAAGTGTTAATTGATAAATAGCTCCCTCTGGTAGCTTAATTAAAGCAGTAAGATATCTAGGCAATTTACGACTGGGATTGATCTCAATTAGTCAACAAAAATCTACAAAAGCAGATGAAGGATATTCAGGCTTTGGGGATTTTTTTCCTCTTCTCCGTTCCACTTTTTTCCCCTCCCCCAAACCAAGAGGAAGAAATCCACAAGTCTACTAATGTTGAACACAGGGATGTATTTACACATTCTTTCCTTTCCCATTTCCTCACTCCCCCCCTTCCTTACCCATTTTTCTTCCATGGATTTGCTCATAGATAGATTACAGAACTGTAAAAAGGTGTTGCTGCAAAATATGGTCTGAAGCTCAATATATAAAAAAAAAGATCATGGCCACTGGTCCCATCACCTCCTGGCAAATAGAAGGGGAAGAAATGGAGGCAGTGAGAGATTTTACTTTCTTGGGCTCCATGATCACTGCAGATGGTGACAGCAGTCACGAAATTAAAAGATGTCTGCTCCTTGGGAGAAAGGCGATGGCAAACCTAGACAGCATCTTAAAAAGCAGAGACATCACCTTGCTGACAAAGATCCATATGGTTAAAGCTATGGTTTTTCCAGTAGTGATGTATGGAAGTGAGAGCTGGACCATAAGAAGGCTGATCGTCAAAGAATTTATGTTTTTGAATTATGGTGCTGGAGGAGACTCTTGAGAGTCCCATGGACTGCAAGAAGATCAAAAACATCCATTCTTAAGGAAATTAGCCCTGAGTGCTCACTGTAAGGACAGATCGTGAAGCTGAGACTCCAATACTTTGGCCACCTCATGAGAAGAGAAGACTCCCTGGAAAAGACCCTGATGTTGGGAAAGATGGAGGGCACAAGGAGAAGGGGATGACAGAGGACGAGATGGTTGGACAGTTTTCTCGAAGCTACGAACATGAGTCTGACCAAACTGCGGGAGGCAGTGGAAGACAGGAGTGCCTGGCGTGCTCTGGTCCATGGGGTCACTAAGAGTCGGACATGACTAAACAACAACTAAACAACAACAACAAAAAGGTGTTGTTGTTTTGAAATGGAAAGAGAAGCCCCTCAGTCAAATATACACATAAAAAACCCCCACTCCCTAAAAATCAGGGGGGTGGGAGAACAGAAAACATGTTAAATATGAAGCAGAAGATTATAAATTAGAAGTCTGCTATCAGAGGTAGACGTTGGTAATATGGCTCCCTGAGTGAGGACAAGAATTGACCCCCCCAAAAAAATATTTCCTGTTTTCGCAATAATTTCTTTTGGTACAGTTGCTTTTGAAATGGATCTTCTCAGTAGGTCCCTGTATAAATACAGGATGATGATGTTGATCATTTGCCCCCTCGACTCAGTGCCCTGTGGGGAACTACCCACACCACCCTAAATCTGGCACTGGCGCTGCTTAATTAAAAGGTAATACAAGAAAAATGATATAGTGGTACCTCGGTTTTCTAACGTAATCCGTTCTGGAAGACCATTCGAGTTCCAAAACGTTTGAAAACCGAAAACTCAAAACGGAAGCCTCAATATGGAATCTCAATACAGAAGCCGCGTGGCATGTTTGACTTCCGAAAAGTGTTTGAAAACCGAAGTATTTACTTCTGGGTTTACGGCGTTCAAGTTCCAAACCGTTCGTCAATGCAGAGGTTCCACTGTATTAGGAGGAATAGCTAAATAGGTATGGAAAGGAACCTATAAAGATTTTTTTTTTTTAAAAAAAACCCAACAACATAAAAATAAAGCCAGTTCCACTATAGCAGGATTGGTTGCTTTTTTCTCATTTGAACTGAGAGCAGGAAACAAAATCTAAGAATGCAATAAATGGTCCCCATGGAGTCATCTAAAAGTTACACCACAGACTAGTGGCTTGCGGTTGCCAAAACATTAATTAATGACTTTGTTTGCAAATAAAGCTGGAATTGCTGATAAACACAAGGGTGTAAACGATGGCTATTTGGTTTTCTTCTGTTTCTGGAGAAAGTACCGTCTAACAATATAGCACATATCAGATAGGTCAGACAATAGGCAGGCTAAGGGTGCTGGGCATGTTTAGCCGGGAGAAGAGGAGGTTAAGGGGTGATAGGATAGCCATGTTCAAATATATAAAAGGATGTCACATAGAGGAGGGAGAAAGGTTGTTTTCTGCTGCTCCAGAGAAGCGGACACGGAGCAATGGTTCCAAACTACAAGAAAAAAGATTCCACCTAAACATTAGGAAGAACTTCCTGACAGCAAGAGCTGTTCGACAGTGGAATTTGCTGCCAAGGAGTGTGGTGGAGTCTCCTTCTTTGGAGGTCTTTAAGCAGAGGCTTGACAACCATATGTCAGGAGTGCTCTGATGGTGTTTCCTGCTTGGCAGGGGGTTGGACTCGATGGCCCTTGTGGTCTCTTCCAACTCTATGATTCTATGATTCTATGATTCTATAGGTGCTGTTTCCTAAAGCAGAGACCATATTTATATTTATATTTATATTTATATTTATATTTATATTTATATTTATATTTATATTTATATTTATATTTATATTTATATTTATATTTATATTTATATTTATATGACCAGGAGACATTTTGATGCACCTCCCCAAATGCAAATCAAATCGAGGAAACTGCACTGACTGGCCAGGCACTCCTGTCTTCCACTGCCTCCTGCAGTTTGGTCAAACTCATGCTGGTAGCTTTGAGAACACTATCCAACCATCTCGTCCTCTGTCATCCCCTTCTCCTTGTGCCGTCCATCTTTCCCAGCATCAGGGTCTTTTCCAGGGAGTCTTCTCTTCTCATGAGGTGGCCAAAGTATTGGAGCCTAAGCGTCAGGATCTGTCCAATCATATATATCTTTTTTGTTTGTTACACATTTGCTTCTAGACTTCCCATCCCTCCTTTCTTGATGTTTTCTCCCCCCTCAATGCTTCATTAAAATACATCTACCTTTATATTCTAAGCCCCCAAGGTCCATTCTCTACATTCTTCCATTGTTCTTATCTCAAATGCTGCATGTGATTTCATATAAGAATGATAGTTCAACAGGCAATCCACCGATGGCCTCCATTCTTCTGTGAAAATATCATCATTTTGTCCTCTTATTTTAGCAGTCAGTTTTGCCATTTCTGTATAGTCCATCAGTTTTATAAGCCATACTTCCTTAGTTGGAGTCACGTCATCTTTCCATGTCTGTGTATATAAAGTTCTAGCTGCAGTTGCTGTATACATAAAAAGCTTAATCGGCTTTTTGGGAATCTCTGTCCCTATTATCCCCAACGAAAAGGCTTGGGGTTTTTCTTGGGAATGGTCCATTTAAACATCTTGTTCAATTCATTGTATTTTGGGGGAAAACTTTTTTTTAAAAAACTTGACAGTTCAATTCGTAGGGCTAAGCCCTGGCTGCACAGAGTGCCCCCCACAGACCATAAATCCACCACTGATCAGTGTTCCTTTAAAAAATGGCAGTAATGAATAAATTTAATTTTTTTAAAAAATGAGATCCCAGCTAAATGGGTAGATAGTGGAATAATCCTATAAAAGGTTGTCAGTCGAAATGACTGTTTCCGTACTTTTCACAGTTGAAGCCTCTCTGTGCCGGTGGTGCTATCAGTCAACTCCTTCCCCTGTAGTAAATTCCTGCCACACATACAGTAGGACTCTTTCATCACCACTTTGCTCTTGGTAGGTATTCCTTTAAAGCAGAGGCTGGCTCATCTTTTACTAAAATAATATCTTCTTGGAGTTGCTCCCTTCCCTTGCCATCTTTGGGTTGTGCTGTTGGCTTCACTTGTTTTAAGTCGAGTTCAGTCGGACTGGCAGGAAAAATTGTAAACGAAAAGGTATTTGCAATTCAGTATGTGCAAGTTCAATTCTTTGAGGACGTTATTGTGATACTTGTCTTTCTTCAAACGATCCTTATTTTTTTTCCTGAGCAACTTCCTTCTAACTCGGCGAGTGTTAATACCACTGCTTTTCCCCAATGGGCTAATTCCTGCTATTTTCACCGACTGTCCGACCATGTTGCAGTGAAACACCCATTTTATACCGAGGTGTGTAGGACGAGGCAATAAACTGAGGGATTCCACCCAATTCTCCCCAAATTCACTGAGCAGGTAGAAACTGCCTGTCACAAAACTTTCAATTGGTCTGGCCAGCAGGCCCTGTCTGATATCTCCTCAGCAACAGATCTTGACTCCTTCCTGTTCCTACTAGCTACAATGACCATGTTATACTCCGCTGTTGGAGACAATAGGCTTCTGAATACCTCTTGCTGGATACTGCCAGGTGGCGGAGAGTGAGGACTCCTCTTGCCCTCAGGTTCTGCTGGAGTGGGTGTGTGCTTCCCATAGGGGCATCTGAGAAGACCCTGCACTAGATGAACCACTGGCCTGATTCAGTATATTCATCCCATAGTCCATATTTAATGTTACGCTTGTCAGAGGGCTGCTGTCGAAACTGTGCCAAGTCCTCTTATTCTGCAGAAAGACTCATAGTGGGCTATGACACCACTGTAGGACACCACCTCACCTTCGCTAAGAACATCCAATGATCCAAGTGCATCTTCTCTGTTAATTCAATTCTATTAAATCTCCGATAAAACCATGGTCCAACGTTTAACTACAGTGGTACCTCTGGTTACGAATTTAATTCGTTCCGGAGGTCCGTTCTTAACTGGAAACCGTTCTTAACCTGAGGTACCACTTTAGCTAATGGGGTCTCCCGCTGCCACCGCACGATTTCTGTTCTCATCCTGGGGCAAAGTTCTTAACCCAAGGTACTACTTCTGGGTTAGCAGAGTCTGTAACCCAAAGTGTTTGTAATCTGAGGTGTTTGTAACCTGAGGTACCACTGTACAAGCGTCATTCCAACCCTACTAATAATTTTAATTGCTTACAATGATTTTTTTTGTAGGTAAATTATATATTTCCCCCATTCCTTATTGAAATTTTGGTCTTCCTGATTCCTAATTCTTCCAGTCCGTTTTGCTATGTCTGCATAGTCCATCAGTTCAATCTGCCATTCTTCTCTGGTAGGGACTGTGCCTTCTTTCCATCTCTGGGCTAATAGTGTCTAGGCTGCAATAGTCACATACATGAAAAGTCTCTTCTGATTACTTGGAATTTTGTCATGTGATCAGTTAGGTGGGGCGGGGCTTACCTGCCCCTCCCCTGTTTTATTCAAGTTGGCACAAGATGGTGCTGTTCCATTTCTGGAGATGAGATAGCACCATCCATTGCACCTGAGTCTAGTTTAGGGGGTGCAGGGCAAGCCACATAGCACTACACACGGCCCTGTCCTCCTACACCTCACTGATGCTCCCCATCACCTGACTACACCTAATGATAGAGCTGGCCCTTGGTGCATCTTCTACATGATATTAGTAAAAGGATGCAGACTTGACACAAGGATGCTATTTTTGGGTTGTCACCCTGCACTTTGTAGTTCTTTTTGTTTCTTTTTTTTAATTAAAGTTTTCTTGGTTTACAAAGGTATGCACCATGTCTCTTTTTTCAAGTTACATTTTTCATCGGTCAGTTTCATTTGTTGAGACATTAGGGTTACATTAGGAAGAAAAGGGGGGGGGAGAGGTGGAGGAGGGAAAGGCGAGTGGGGGTGGGGTCGGGAGGCGATGTTTCTAATTTGCTTAATGTATGTGTGGGGTTTTGTGTCAGCGTTGTTTGTGTGGGTTCTCTTTGCTATTCGCTTGTGTTCCTTTGGTGGTGAGAGAAATTGGGGCTGGCCTAGGGTGCAGTTGCTCGTTTGTGATTGGCTGTGGTGAACTTTGCTTTCGTGTATGAGTGGGGTGCGTGGGTGTTTTTGAATCAGGTTAGCCATATTGATTCGTATGCTGTTGGTGGATTCTTGTCATGTATGTGATAAAGGGGAGCCATACTGGGGTGAAGGTATCTTCTTCTATTTGTCCCCGTGTCAGTTTCAGTTTATTGGTTTATTTTTCTAGTAGGGCTGTTTCCCATACTATTTGGTACCATTGGTTCATGCATACTTTATTTTATTTTTTGCTGATTGTTACCTGCCCTAAACCTTTGGGTTGGGGTAGGTTACAAATCAAACAAGCCCACGAATAAATGCAAAATAAATTAATAATTATAATCTTGCTCCTGGTGCATGGGGGACTCCCTCTGGGCTTGGCAGCAGACAGTTCATTGTAATTGTAAATTTGTCCTTTTCATCTAATTCTGCGTAAAGAGCAAGTTTTGCCCGCAAGGCAGCCTTGTAAGAGAAAAATACTTATCTAAAAAGCTGTTTACTTGGCTTGTGATTTTTCTCTAATCCCTTTGTTATTATTTAAAGTATTTGTATAGGGATAAGAAAGAGCCTTGCTTTCAGTTTCATCCTGATTCTTTTCTGTGTTTGATCGCAATGTGGAGTTGGAATACTCCATTTAGATTAGGCATCTTTTCAGTCTTTGGTGGAGTCAGGAGAGCCTTAGCACTAGGTAACTGAGGAGCCCCAGAGAAAGACAGAAAGCATCCCAAATTGTTGAGATGAAACCTTTTATTGGGCTGAATCTACATTATTGTGCACAAAAGCTCAAAATGGCATTAAGTACCATTTTTAGTGTGACTTCCTTGTAAACATGCACCAGACTGGGCTGTAATTTTGTCAAGTGAGTAGGATACCTGCATGCTAGAATAAATATGGCTTAGTTTAATAATAATAATAATAATAATAATAATAATAATAATAATAATAATAATTGTACCATGCCCACCTGACTGGGTTGCCCCAGCCACTTTGGGCAGCTTAAAACATATATAGAAACATAGCAAAACATTAAACCTTAAAAAGCTTCCCTATGCAGGGCTGCCTTCAGATGTTTCCTAAATGTTATATAATTACTCAACTCCTTAACATCTGATGGGGGGGCATTCCACAGGGTGGGTGCCACCACCGAGAAGGTTGCCAAGCAGGAATGCACAGGGATTATGTTTCTCAATTGCTCTGGTAGCCAACCTTCCTTTTCATCCATCTCATTCGTACCTGGAAGTCACATGATCACCGCTGCCACACCCAACCATCGACTACTGGTCCTTTCCTAGCCTTCTCCATGATGCATCAGCTTTTAAAAATATACACATAAGCAGTACTATTTTTCTAGAATCAGAGGTGCTGGAACTCACCATGAACGCCACCCTTGTTCTCTTAGAATGACAATGGCACCCATCTGAGTGGTGCTGGAACTGAGTTCTGGCTGGGGGGAAAACCCCATGTATATATGCAGAGTGTTTATTGTCGTGGGGAATAATTAAAACAGGGAAACTTTCAGTTCATTTTAAGTTGAGAGCTGTGATAATGAAGAGAGGATCTCTTAGACCAATAAATAAAAACAAATTATTCCCCACCTCACGCCGTTTGAAGTGCTGTAGCCTAAGTATGTTTTACCATGTGGTGAGCTTTCTCTCTAGATTGGGCCTGACTGTGTGGAGTAAAGGTGAGGAGCTATCTGTATGCTCACAGCCACTTTTCTTTGTTTCATATTTCACCTGGTGTTATGGAGTGGTGGGAAGAGCCAGCCCGGGAACTCCCCGAAGGAACCCCCAAGGGAAGAAGGCTCAGAGCCTGGGGACTGGTGGTGGGATGGCTATGAGTGGTCAGAGAGAGAAGCAGGAGAAGACTGGGACGAGGAGGCCTCGGAAGCTGAACAGGCAACAGGGTTTAGTGAGCAGGAAGAGGCTGTGGCAGAGAGCAGTCCAGAATCAGAGGCAGAAGCTGAAACTGGGGAGGATATCAACACTCAACAGGAAGATTCTCCCTGGCATCTGATCGGCATCCTGGCTTCTGTTTACAAAATAATTTAGAGCTTTGGCTGAAATTTCTTGGAAAATAATTTTTGAGATAACATCTCAGAAGATTTATCTCTCACACACTTGAATTCTCAGGGTCCTTCTTCACAGATGGAGAAATCCCATTCTTCCCCAAAGACCACTTACCAAATCTCAACAACAGTGGCAGTTGTGGGCCGGTTCAGCCACGGGCAGCCTGGTGGCAGCGTTGGGACAGAAACTTCCCGCATGACTGACTGGCATCATCAATGACAACTAGCTGCGGGGAGTAATGAGACTTCCCTACCTGCAAAGAATATTTGGCAAAATGACCATGCCAATTTCACCACCCATAAATGAGGTGGAGAATTTCAGACACAAACATGGAGCCCGTTTTCATATTGCTTAATGTTTCCAATCACCCTCTTGTAGTCCATTGCCCTCTTCCTCAACGAGTATAATCTAGCAAGATAGTTTCATTCGGAATTAACTGGTCCAACATTTCTGAGAAGAGAATTTGCTAAGATTTATTTCCTGTGAATTTTCTTTTTCACATTTCAGGAGTCGGAAACTGTGGAAATGAGGGGAAGTCTGACCTGCTGGGAGCTTGAGGGCCCCGTTCCTGCCTCTCTCAACCTGGCCCAGGGCGGGGCCTGACAGGCTTCACAAGAACTGCTGCTGCCCAGTAAGGACTGGGGTATTTTGGGGGAAGTTTTGTCGGGAGATTTTGCTGTTATTGATATTACTTTTTTTTTGTATCTTCATTTTTATGTGGAAATTGTTCAGTTTGGTTATGTAGTTTTTGATGTGATTTATTTATTTTTATGACTACTTTGCTATGTTTGTAACTATGTAAATCTTTTCATATTGTAAGCCGCCTTTTGAGCATTGTTTTAGCTGTGGAAAGGCGTCTTACAAATAAAATGATGATGATTATGAAACCCACCCTCCCCTGGAATACTTATCACAATGCCCCATTAGGTTTACTACCTGCAAACAAGGTTTGAATTTTTTGGGGGGCAGGGGGGAGCGGGAGACCATTTTTGTTCCACCAATGCTTCTGAATTCCTAGGGTTTAACATATACCTTGTTTTCCAACGGGCTGCCTAGTTGTGTATGCTTAATAGATCTTTATGTGATGAGGAACTATCCTTCAACAAAAATATAATCCAAATATTATTGTCATGGAGGCAGAAGCCCACAGATACTGTTTAAGGGCAAACTAAACTATACCCATAAATTGCATCAGAAACAACAAAGGATATTACTGAAGCAAAACTAATTTCTCTTCCCTTATAACATTCCTGCTAGTGCAGTGGAACGGTGAAGGACACCACAAATCCATTCATTTATTTCAAAATTTGCAAAACAAATCCCTTCTTACACATAGTATTTGTACAACACGAAATTATTATTCAATAAGTTGACATTTTAAACCTATTACTGCCTAAACCCATCTATTACGAAGCTGTTCAGAGCACTAAGTTAACATTTACCGGAACATACATCCACACATCATGGGGAGATCAAGCTCAAATCCTTTATTTCATATTCAGATCTTGTTGGGTCAGGATTGAAAACTGCTACCTTTCTGATACTTTACAGAAAAGCCACTGTGAAATCCACAAAAGAATTATTATCAAGTAACTGCAGTTATTCAGCTAGATGTTGACTTTGATATGTCAACTCTCTGATCTTTAATAGAAAATTGATGGTCTTGCCCTGAGGGTCAGTCATATGTACGACCAGGCTGGGGCAAGGTTTGCATTAAATTACAGCAAGCTTCGCCTCCTCGTTCTCTGGCAAAGTCAAACAAAGCCAAATGGATCCCTTGTTAGTTTGGTTTTCTTCATTTTGTGTTGGCATATGGATTTAATTCCATAATGGGGGACCGCCGGGTGCAATCTGATTTATTGATTTTCTGGGGAGAGCTTTTTTATCATAGGGCACCCGGAAGTGTAATAAAACAAAAAGCCAACTGGTACAACATTTCCTACTCTTTTTTTTTGGCAGTAGCTTTTAATTACTGCAGACTGGATTTGTCCCAAGTATTCGTGCAACCGTATTCAATTTAGATCTCCAATTAATTTGTCCCCTGCAATGTTTGTTACTCGCCAGAGATGGTTAAAACCACCAGTCTTTTATTTGTGCTTTTATGTGTGCATTTGACATGTGCACAGGCTGTGGTCCTGTGCATTTGGGGATATATCACACTCGTCACGGGAAGAGACTACACACTAGAAGAAGCACGGGGCTGCTGCAGAAAATGGCAGCCATGTGATGAGTTTCCCCTTCTTTTCTGCCATGCGTAGTAAAAGCTTGCTGTGTGCCCTGATGTTATTATGCTATGCACTTACCCAACTTTGCGCCACATCATTGGTACCGGAGGGGTAGGGAAATGCTCAGCGTAAAACCAGGAGCAATGGGGCAGGTTGTACAATAATTTAGGTAGCACGTCACCCAACATTTCACACAGTATGTTGGTTCTGTGCTCAGTTGGAATTATGCTTGGGTAGACAATTATTTACTTTTGTGTTTATTGATTGAATATTATATCAAATATAAGTTGCTTATTTTAAAGTTACTGTGACCTTTTTGTATTGGCTCAGATTGTTATTATTAATGTTTGATGTTTTATTATGTTTTTACATGTGTTGGAAGCTGTCCAGAGTGGCTGGAGTAACCAAAAATAAATAAAGAAATAAATTAGGGTTGCCATATTTTGAAGAGCCCCAAAGAGGACACTATGATGACTCTCCTTTTAAATATCCCTACTAAATGTAGGCTATAGAAGCTGTGATATATTGCTGAGCGGGGGCAGGAGAAGAGAAGAGGAAAGCAAATCTTCAACCACCAGTTATGTCTATGTCTCATCCAGAAAGTATAGCCAGACACATGTTGGCATATTTAAAAAATCCAGCTGGACAGAAATTTTACCCCTGAAAAAGGACGTGTCCTGGAAAAAGAAGACACATGGCAACTTCTTCCTCCTCCTCCTCCTCTTCTTCTTCTTCTTCTTCTTCTTCTCCTCCTCCTCCTTCTCCTCCTCCTCCTCCTCTGGGGTATGGCCCATCTTTTGATCCCAAAATGACATCCCCGAGGTGGCTACGAATAATCAAAATTGAAACAAACCAAGCATGCATAGGATTGGACAGCAAGTCAAGTTAATGGCACCATATTCTCTCTCTCTGAGTTTTGAGCAGCCTGTTACTTCCTCAAAGTTGCTTTTAAACTTCTCTAAGGTAGGAGTGCTGTATGGAAAAAACTAGGACACCCATGTTTTGGGACTGCCGTCAGGATCCAGCTTCTAAGTGTCAGCAGAAGCCGCTGGGGGTTGGGTGAGGGGGTACCACTCTATGCATAATTTCTTTGATGGCTACAGAGAGAGATGTGGTGTGGCAGGAGCTAAAGGAAATGGAAGGAAGGGAATACGCTTTAAACAAGAAAAGGAAAGGAAAGAAAACTTCAGCTTCTGTTTCCTACAAGTGCTATTACACAAACATCGCATCAAACACGCCTAGGGAGCCTTAGATGCCATAAGGACTCCCCCCACCCCCCGCTTCCCACCAGGTACTTGCGTTTACGGGTTTAATTCGCACGGTACCTGATAAAGAGAAAAGGGGGTGAGAAAGAATCGGCTGTTTTTAAAGATTCGTTGACTCTTTCATAGTATGCCACCTTTGGAAACCACAGACTTTGGATTTTGAATGTCTGCTTCTGTGGATCATTCTTCTAAAGCGAAGACTGATCCTGCTTCAGAAATCCCTTAGTGGGATCTCTGTCAAATCCCTCAATGTCTTTGTACTGCTGTATGAAGTAAGTGCACTGCACTAAGTAGAAAATATGTTTTAAAACACCATTCGCTCCTGAACTGGAAGAGCGTGTGTGCAGTTTGAGAACAACATGCACAAACTTTACTTGATTTAGAGAATCTGTTTATGATTATTATTTAACCCTGGACTATCCAAAGGATTTTAGCAACATACTTTTCATATTCATGAAAAGTCAATTATCTCTAGTGCCTGATTTCAATTAACTATTTGAAATACCCTTAAAAAGAGTTTCACATCAATGAAAAGATAGGTGAATTCTGCTAAATAGGACATTTCCTGGTAGGGCAGCTGGGATATGGCTGGTCAGGGCAGTTTAGATCTACTTATTTTAGGGTTGCCATATCTTTAAGAGCAAAAAAAAAAAAAAAAAAAAAAAAAAAAGAAGAAGATAGCGTGAGTCGCTGCCAGCCTGAGCCAGGGACAGAGGCATGCAGGCATGGCCCCCCAAAAGAGGAAATGTCTGGGTTTTCCCAGAGATATGGCAACCCTAAATCTGAGCAGATAAATAAGGGACAACTTTTTTGTTGACTACTCACAACACAGAATTCTGTAGCCTACTAGAGGAGCAGCTTGTGGCAGAGTAACTATGGACCACTCTGCAGTGACCCATCTGCTTCTGCGTCATTGTGAATGTATTCATGGGCATCTTGTATGCACGGGCCAGTGAAATGCCAGACTTCCAAATTAAAGCTCAGCACTCATTGTTTCGTCCCTGTGCCAATGTCAGCCAAGAGGTCTTCAGGAAGTGAAAAAGCAAGAAGCAAACATGCTTCTTCTTCCTTATGCTCCTGGGTCTTGCCTGAGAAGGGATGATGTGCATTCATTCTCACAGTGTGGGGAAAGCAAGTTTGTTTCTCTTTTGGGTTGTACCTGGAAGCATGAGGGACAAGAAGCGCAGTCACTCAAACATCCCAGCTCTCTGCTTCTTTGAGGGCTTCCAGTAGACTATTACTAGGACCATATTCAGCTGCCTTTTACCAGCTTGTACCACCGTTGGTAGTGGTGATGCAGCTTAGAAGTTCTCATTCCTTCCTGAAACGTTTTCTCATATGTTAAAAACAGATGGAAGACAAATGCTAAGGTCCTCAGGCAGTGGAATGAGATACAATAGCAACATTTCGCCAGTTCCCCCAGGCCTCGGTTATGGCCCTATATGGAAGTCCATTGATTCGTTTAAATCCCACAATTTCCACAGCCTTTAAATTATACAGGATAAGAGCAGGGATAAGCAAGGTCAAGAGAGCGCATTATTATTCTTATTTCAGACTCATTAGGCCTACCAACAGATTTCATTTTATTTGTTAATGAAACCTATATTATAGGTATTTGGGGCCACTAAAGCCTGAAGTGGGTCCAGTATTTCAGTCAGGATAAATTTGGCTGTTACATGGGTGACAGAAGCACAAATCACATATGCCAATTTTGTAATATAGAAGAAGAGGAAGAGTTTGGATTTGATATCCCGCTTTATCACTACCCAAAGGAGCCTCAAAGCGGCTAACATTCTCCTTTCCCTTCCTCCCCCACAACAAACACTCTGTGAGGTGAGTGGGGCTGAGAGACTTCAAAGAAGTGTGACTAGCCCAAGGTCACCCAGCAGCTGCATGTGGAGGAGCGGAGACGTGAACCCGGTTCCCCAGATTATGAATCTACTGCTCTTAACCACTACACCACACTGGCTCTCAAGGTTGGGAATCCACAAATTGCAACTGTAGCAAAAACCAGGTGCTTCATGTTCACCAAGAAGAAGAAGAAGAAGAAGAGTTTGGATTTGATATCCCACCTTTCACTCCCTTTAAGGAGTCTCAAAACGGCAAACATTCTCCTTTCCCTTCCTCCCCCACAACAAACACTCTGTGAGGTGAGTGAGGCTGAGAGACTTCAGAGACGTGTGACTAGCCCAAGGTCACCCAGCAGCTGCATGTGGAGGAGTGGAGACGCGAACCCGGTTCCCCAGATTACGAGTCTATCGCTCTTAACCACTACACCACACTGGCTCACCACTGTATGTAAGACCCGACTGTGGCCATTATTATAAAATGATGCAGATATTCAAACTAAAGATTAAAAAATAGAAGTGATTCACTTGAGTGGGAAAAGTATGTAAAGACCATAGTAACTCAACCTGTGGTCCACCTTGCATTCCATCCACTTCTTTTGCTTTTATTTTTTAGGAATTCCCCTAAGATTATTGATGGGTACGGTTGCCAAGCCCTGATGGCTCCATCCAATGCTTCTACAATATCAGTGTGAACAGGGCTTTTTCTTCAGCCGGAACTCACCAGAACTCAGTTCCGGCACCTCTCAGGTGGGCCCCATTGCCATTAGTAGAGAACAAGGGAGGTGTTTGTGGTGATTCCCGGCACCCCTTTTTCTAGGGAAATAGCCCATCTCAAATAGAAGATTGCACTTACAAGTGGGGGAACTGTCATTAATTGAATGTTATTTCAATGATTACCACCACAGTTTGGATACTTTGCCTCAGGCTACCTCTTCAGCAGGAAGTCATGTGGAATATGTTTACAACTGGCCTCTCTAGGGGAACTAACCACTTCAGCTACCTTGAATGCAATTTATGAGGAAAAGTTGAGGCATGCATCTTTTAATCATTAAATATAACTAGGTCATTGATGCTTCCAGTGGGATTTCCTCTCCGACATAGGTAGGATGGTTCTATGGCAGGGATGGAGAACCAGCAACCCTTTTGATGCTGCTAGACTACAACTCCCATGTTATCTGGGGCTGATGGGAGCTGGAGTCCAACATTTGGAGTGTCCCAGAGTCCTCATCCTTGAGTGGGAGTGGGAGTACGATAACATCTGGAGGGTCACAGGTCCCCCAGTCCTGATGTATTCTCATCACATGGAAAGGCTTAACTCTGAAGTACGTCCAAGTATTGCCCATGCAGGAAAGTGTGTAAGATGGTACTCACAGCAATTTACAACCCAGATTTGTAGATCCTGAGAAATTCCCTGCTTATAAAGCATACGGGACCTTTGAGAAGTGCAGCGTGTATAAATCAGCAACTTAATGATGCCCCTCATCTTTCTTATAGGTCACAAAAACTTCTGTTCAAAGCTGGAGGGAACGTTGGTAACACTCACTATCTTTCAGGGCCGACTCCGTAATTACCCTCTGGAAATGGGCATTTTGCCAAGGAGGGGGAATACATGTTTCTAATATTAATATTTAACAAAACTTCCTGTTTATACAGGGCATTTCCCCTCTTAATCCCAAAGCATTTGCTGAGGTTAAAAAACCACCTCATTTTTGTTCCATTTTCTCCTTGTTCCATTTCACTTGTAGGGGTTGTTTTATGGTGTGGGATTGTCGTATCTTAGGTATAGTAAGGAATTTGCACTGGCCTAGTCCCTCAGAATTCCAAGCTTCTGGAAATTCTGAAACAACTTAGGTTCTTGTGTGGGTTCACAATGAGGATTAATTCTCAATGAATTGTCCGCCATGATATGGCTTCCAGCAGTACCTGTGAACCACCTTAATTATAAAAAGGTGATATGAAATGTCTAATTGTGGTATTTGAACAGTGATGACTTTTTCACACATGCAAGTCATTCCTTTGGTGTTGGGTTGATCAAGCAATAATGAGAGTGCATTTGTGAACAGAGGGATCCGTGAACCTCTCCCAATGTTCTGACATTCGTTTACACGAATTAGTTTTGCATTTCACATTAGGAAGTGGATGAGGGCTGTGATCCTAACCCCACTGACCTGAGAGTAAGTTCCATTGACTTCATTGGGACTTCTAAATAAACATGGCTGGGATTGCAGCCTTAGTTCATATAGTCTGCCTTTAGCAACAAACAACTTGAATGAACACTTCAGAAAAATGTATTGATGCACCTATAGGCACAGTGACAGTTACACATCCATGAGTATGCAATTAACAGGCATTGGAAAAGCAATTTATGGATGTATTTATGTATAATTTTATGTACTGATTGATTTAATGAGATTTATATACCGCTTAATGAAAAAAACCCTCTGAGCAGTTTAAATAAGACAATATAAAATATTCGTAAGAAAATGCAAATTAATCAACAGATGTAATAAAACCACCCAAATATAGAGAGAACGAACTGTTTTAAATATATATACAAATGCAAACAAGCCAATATATCTTGTTTGCTGAGATGAATGCTTACACTTCATCTTTTGCTTTTTCCATAGGCGATGGCACAGATTCCTCTGACATCCCTATATGGACCATTAATCAATGGATCATTAAATCAGATCCCAATCTGCACAATCCAAAAATTATAGGATGTTATTGAATTACAGATGAGGAAGAAGGGCCTCAGTCCTATTGCCTTTGGGGTTGATGTCCTTAGCTACTATTTTTACAAAACTATGTGATGGCCATGATTTAGTTAAAATTGGGGGAGAGGGGGAGTTCTCTGTTGCCAATTCTGTTACCTTTCTCACTGTATTTCATATTCTGTTCCTGGGACTGTACCTCCTTGAAAAAGAGGTACGTGTTTTGATTATTCCCTCTTCTAAACAACCCTCTATCCATGGTAAGCTAGCAGGCCAAAGAAAGGGATTTTACACTTCTCTATCCCCCCACCCAACATGGTAGTCCCCTAAATACTGGGGAAATTTGACATGAGGGAACAGTCATATGTATGATTTCCCCCCTCCCTTCACCTGCATTTTTTTTTTTTTTTTGAAGTGGTTTAGTCCAAAGAAGGCTGATCGCCGAAGAATAGATGCTTTTGAATTATGGTGCTGGAGGAGACTCTTGAGAGTCCCATGGACTGCAAGAAGATCAAACCTATCCATTCTGAAGGAAATCAGCCCTGAGTGCTCACTGAAAGGACAGATCCTGAAGCTGAGGCTCCAATACTTTGGCCACCTCATGAGAAGAGAAGACTCTCTGGAAAAGACAGTGATGCTGGGAAAGATTGAGGGCACAAGGAGAAGGGGACGACAGAGGACGAGATGGTTGGACAGTGTTCTCGAAGCTACCAGCATGAGTTTGACCAAACTGCGGGAGGCAATGGAAGACAGGAGTGCCTGGCGTGCTCTGGTCCATGGGGTCACAAAGAGTCGGACACGACTAAACGACTAAGCAATAACAAGTCCAAGGCAGATTGTACCGTACACGTTTCCTGAACGTGTTAGTTCACTCTGAGACAATGGTCAGTGTGGTATGGTTCCAGAACTACTGACTTCATCCTGGAAACCTTTTCCCAACCCTGATAGCAAAGGAAAGAGGGTCTATTGAACATGGGCACTGTGGATCTCCTTCATCACTGAATAATCAGAGTCCACTCCAAAGAAATATGGCAGTTGGGCAGTGGTGGGGAACCTGTGACACACCTACCCCCCTATATGCTGATGGATGACAACTTCCATCAGCTAATGGCCAGGGATAATGGGATCAGCAGTCCAACAACATCTGGAAGGCCACAAGATAGGACTTTCTGGCCAAAGAGTAAAACTGCCCCCCCGGCCTGCTTTGCTTCAAAATGGAAGCATGTCCTAAGTTTCAGTAGATGCCCCCAATCTGGGATTCTTCCTTCTAGCTGGCATGCTCCTTCTCTGGGAAATGTTTGGTCTTCCTCCACTTGAAATACCCTTCTCCAAAAGTGCTCCCAATAGGTAGGGAGCAGATGTGGGCACTGGATTCCTCCAACTCTACTTAAAGAAGGTTTACTATTTGTCCCTCGAGGGGGAAAAGAAAGAGAATATGGCATTCGGCTTCCGAGGAAGAAAGAAGGAAGCAGGGGAGAAGGAGGAGAAGGAGGAGGGGCAAAACAAAACTCCAAACCCTAGCACCGTGCTGAATACTTTGCTCACATTTCCTATGTAATTAGGAAATGACATTCATCTGACAATGTAAACTCATTAAATCCTCTCAACAGAAGCCACAGGCATTGTCGAAAAACCTAGTGTCAACATAAACTGCTTAAAATATTTTTCTCCAACACCCCTTGCTTTCCCTTCTCTCTGCCCCCCCCAACCCCAATCCTCCCTTTTTTTGCAAGCTGGCTTCATCGTAGCCACTAAGTGTGTGTTAATGGAACAGGAGCACTAAATGCCTCTTCTGCATTTTGAAGGCACCGAACTCTCTCGGAGTGCGAGTTCTGCCTCACAGCCAGATCTGGCCCTGCCTTCACCCTGGCGCCTTTCATCTCCCTTTGTTCCGCGTCTGTGCTGAGGCAGAGACTTTCCCCACCTCTCGCTGTCTTACTGTGGCTCTGAAAGATGATTGCCTTCTGGTGGAGCCCTTTCCCCCTTCTTCTGTACCCAAGCTCCATGTTCAATGAACATCAAAAAGGCCTTCTCATACCCTGATGGTTTAAATCTTTAAACAGAGTGTAACAGCCTGAGCACATCCAGACCCCCTCACACCCCACAGTCTTGTCACTATATGTTCCTGCAACAATTACCAGGAGAGGGAGGCTGCGGAGCGAAATCAAGTAGTGTGTGTTGTCTCTCTGGACTCCATGCTGGTGCTCTGATCAGGACTTCAGCAAAATTCTGTTTGAAATGAGAATAGACTAATTTTCATCAGCCTCTTCGCAGAGGAATCCCATGTGGACCAGTATGCCAAGGGTCATCATTAGAAAACCGCCTTCAAAAGAACGAGGGGAGAAAGGGGGGGGGGTTCCTGTGGCATCTCTCTCTCTCTCTCTCTCTCTCTCTCTCTCTCTCTCTCTCTCTCTCTCTCTGCCTCTCTCTTTCACTCCCCTCCCCCTTTGTTAAATTGATAAACATTTATGTAAAATGCATACATTTAATTGTTCTATATCTCCATGTTTCCTCGGAAAGCCCGCGAAAGCAACGCCCTGGAAAATGTGCTTGGACAGAAACAGGCTCATAAAAATAGCCCGTGTAAGACTGACAAATAAAGGGGAAACGAGAGAGGGAGAGAGTCCGCCTTTGAGTGAAAAATTCACAAGAATTCCATGATCAAAGGATGCTCCAACTCCCAGCTGTTCAAAGGGACTTTAAATATATATATATATATATATATATATATATATATATATATATATATATATCAGATGTGACCAAGAATAGAAAAGAACTCATTAAGAGCTTAACAAGATGATGACAGGTGAAGACATTGGTTGCTTAAATGCTGTAACATTTCCTTTCTTTCTTTCCTAAGCAGTTCCTTGTTTGTTTTCTGGGAATCAATTGAGATTTCCTCGGGATCGTTACAGGATCAACTCAGGTTTTTGTCCACTACGGATAATAAACATGCAGGCCAAGTACTGAACAGCAGAGTAATTAAGACATCACATTGTTCTCCCCCAGCCTTTCCAACTTCCCCTCCCCACCCACCGTTAGATAATTGTCAAGCATGTTGGAGGAATTAGTAAATTATATATTCCCCCCCCCCCCACTTATCAATTTCCCTCTGAAGCCAGCCTGGCTGTTAAAAAGCAAAAGAAGGACGTTGCAGAGTATGTAAGCAAGTGAAATGGATCTCCGGAAGTTTAACTCTAAGCCTTGAGACATAAGAAAGAGGTTAGTTTTCTGTGTCTTTTGAGACTCACTAGGAATGAGCTCTGGATGTATAGGACTTGCACTTCATTTTTATAGCTATTGTTTAGCTGCTACCGTGTTTGCAAAGCGCAGGGAGGGGGGAAATCTTTATAATTCTCTAAATCCCTTTCCGCTTTCCCCAGGCAGAACCTTGATTCTCTTGCATGTTTGTGGGCTCTGACCTTCACAACGCACATCCCTCCCAACAGCAGTAGCCAGTTTCTTATTCTTTAAGTGCTGGAGGAGTCATGAAAAATTCAAGCACCGGGTTTCCCTGAGACCAATCTGGTGGCTTTGTCTTTGTGTGAACTGCTGCTTTCTATGCATCATTCAGAAGGTACATACTGTTGTCGGCCCCTGAACTGCTACTTGGTGTTAAACATGAATATTTGTAGCTTAGCAAGGGACCAAATTTTAAAAAATTAATATTTGACAACCTTTGAGAGGCTGCGCCAGCATGGAAATCTGCATATGAAAGACAAGATTTGCAAAAAAGTCAAAACTGCCCCCCTTCCTTCCTCTTAATTCGGGGTGGAGTGGGGGGCCGAGGAAAGAAAGTGGGCAAGCCTCTCTTCTCCTAGTGAGGACCATCGAAAGACAACAGAGGAGTCATTGTCAACCCGTTCTGATTCCTGGTTTGTCATCTGGATAAATACACTAAGATGGTGCTACCTCAGAGAGCCAGCCAGGGTGATGGAGTGGTCTGGTTTCTTTCCTCCGCTCCTAGACTTCAGGGGGAAATTCATTCTGCGCATGAACCACTAATCCTATCCGACCCAGACAGCTTATTCCTGGTTACCCGTCAGAGATCTATCCAGTGGCAAAACTGTCTTTCCCCACATTTCTTAATTAGAATTTTAGTCCGCTTAGAACTAATAGATTCTCTTATTAGCAACAGGAAGAATTGCTAGCTCTCTACTTCAAGTGGCATATCTGTATAACTTATACCCTTAAGATCTTAGCCCCTCACAATCCTGGCGGAATGCCTTTGACTCTCCCATATTAATGAGTTGTTCTAAATTTAGTCTACTGTGGCAAACTAATATTAATACAGTATTTTATGGCCCAGGGCTTTGTTAATGCATAGGAATGAAACACTGAATCAAAGGAAAGGGGAGGAAGAAGCCAACTGACTTGGTGTGTGATTGTCGAGATAGACGATAATCCAAGTATGTAGATATTAAGACTTAGAATGTAATACACTGCTTATGGATTTCTATTATGTGAAACATTTTCTATTATTTTAAATCCTCGCCGTCTTAGTTTCCTATTTTCAGGGGTTTATAACTCGGCCATAAAGATTTGCTCTGGGCTGTAACTTGGCATACAGGTCTTAACCTGGGAGCAATTGTTTTTAGAAAATAATGTTTCAAACAAATTGGTGTTGTCATTTTTTTCTTTTCTTTTTTTTTTGGGGGGGGGGAAGCACAACACATTACACCTAAGTCAGCAGAAGACCACAGTTGCACATAGCTTAGATTGTACGATGTTTGAACACTGAACAAAATCCGGGATGTGATTATTTTGTCGTGGCATCTAATTAATGTACAAGCATGCAATCTTCTTAAAAACAAAACAAAAAATCCCTGCCTATTGTTCAAATTCAGCTCATTGAAGTTAATGGGCATTAGTCACTATGGGCAGAATTAGGACCACCAAGTGCTTTTCAGTTTGCATTCCCTTCCCCCTCTGACTTCCCAAAGTGGAAAATATAATGTAAATTATTTTATTTTTATTTCGTTTATTAATTAAATTTGTATACTGCCCTATACTCGCAGGAATCAAGGCAGTTCACAGGATTAAATCAGGATATAAAAACACAGAATACGTAATCAAAATAAAAACAGGAACAAGCCAACAACCCCTGCCCACACACATATTTTAAAAGGGGATTGAATGCCAGTCAACCAAAGGTCTGGTTAAAGAGGATGCTTTTGCCTGGTGCCTAAAGTTGTATAATGAAGGGACCAGGTGAACCTTCCTGGGGAGAGCATTCTATAAGTGGGGAGCCACCGCAGTAAAGGCAACTCTGACAATATAGAATGCTCAGCATTGCACATTTTGTTTTATTTGGTTTCATTTTAGTTTGAAAAAAATATTTAATGGGCTTATATACTGCTCCTCATCACTCAGTGACCTTGAAGTGGTTTACAGTGGTACCTCTGGTTGCGAACCGTATCCGTTCCGGAGGGACATAACCTGAAAGAACATAGCATGAAGCAAACGTAACATGAGGTATGACTGTATATTGATATTTGATATTTATATGGCGATTTTCCAACAGCAAAGTTGTGTTCAAAGCAGCTCAGAGCAATAAAACATTCCCATATCAAAACGCAAAAGGGAATACCAGGATTTCAAAAACGAGCCACTCTACAGAATATAAATGCAATTCAACGCAAATGCATCACAATTAAAAAATAAATGGCTGCTGAGCACCATCTCAGCAACAATTCACTGGGAAACGGTGAACACCCATTGCAGCAGCACAATCCCAGCCAGCAACTTATTTTAAAAGGGATGGGGCTGGTCGGTTGGTCTCACTCAGCCCCGGATCACAGAATCATAAAATTGTAAAGTCAGAAGGGACCATAAGGGTCATCTAGTCCAAGCCCCTGCAATGCTGGTCTTGAACCCATAAGTCCTGAGACTTAAGAGTCTCATGCTCTACTGACGGATGTATCTGAAATATGCCCAGTCCTTAGTCCCCAAATAAAATAAAAGATATTCTGAGTCAGGGTGTGGCAAATGCCCAGGAGAAGGGAGTTCTATAATTCTAGTGCAGATTCTAAGAAAGTGCCTCAGGGAACTTTAAATGCTTACTGGCCCCAGACACTTTGCTGCTTGACGTGGAGCAGAAATGGACTCCCCCCTCCCATCGTCAAGGTGCATATAGTAGGGGTGTACATTGACTCCTCCCTCTTGTCTCCAAGTGTGATGCCAAATGGACTCCCACAAGCCCCATGAGCTAAGTTGCTCTGTTCTAGATTTTTTGAAATGTATAGCTCTGTGTTTCTCTTTCTGTCTTTAGGTTCCCAGGCTTTGCAAGATGTGGGGCTGTCCAAAATGTTGCCTTGTGGGTGCTAAAGAGCTCTGGATTGTTAGAGCACAGCAGCAGAGGATTAAAAAAAACCAAATGTTTAAAAACTTAATTTAACTTTAGGAAAAAAAACAAAAACGCTACATTGCTGTGCTCTAACAAATAAATAAATACATGCAGGTCCTGCTATCTGAACACAATGCATTCTCAAGAAATCACTTGTTGGGTGAGTGTTTGCATAACAAGTCAACAATTTCCATTGATTCCTTTGGGGAAATTTCTAATGCATTCCTGACCATGGAATTTTGACCCCCAAATGATGAAAAAATCCAGGAAAGCCCTCTGGAACCTTGCAAAAGAAACCAAGGAAGAGAAGAATGCTTTCTTATTTGTCCAATCTCCCTCCATGCTTTCTGGTGAAACGGCTGCCATGCATCAGCAAAACACAAAGAAGTAAGGCTCGTATAAGGCTATTTATTTGTTTACAGTACTACATGTAGGTCCAGCTGTTTGGATATCTGAATCTGTGGTGCATATAGCAAGGTTTGGGTACTAGTTCCTCCTGTTTGGATAAGTGAATTTTCGTATAACAAGCATTTGGGTAGCGGGACCTGCATGTAAATCCCAGAGCTCTTCAGAACTATGTAAGGACAATTGGCGCCCTTTGAAGGTCTCTTGAACAGAGGCCTACAAGTCTTGTTATCCATAGACAACCACAGAAAGAAAGGCTGATATGAAGCTGCAATTTTTTTAACACCATGTGGCTGTCTCTTAATTATTTTAAGGTAAAAAAGAGACAAACTCCACTCTCTTTCTCATGAGGGATTTTGGGGGGAAATCCCTTTTACTCCCCCCACCAAAAAGTCAGTGGGCCTATTTGACAGGCTTAATCCATGCTGGAGGTACTTGTCTGCCTGTAAATTTCCTCAACTTTGGCCAAAAGGGGGAAAAGTTATATCTGTTTTTAGATTCCCCATTGTTGTGAATGAGGAACACAAGGCTTTGTTTTATTCAGCTTGAAATCCACAACATGGATCAAAGTGGAGCGAGCACGAAGTAACTCAGAAACAGATTTGTGTTTTTGCACCGCTACTAGGCAAATCTTGGTGCTAGTGTACACCCATAGTCTACAGTACTCAATGACATTTTTGGCACCTGAAGCAGAAAACCCCACAAGCACCTCTCCCTCACTCCCCGGGCCAGTCGAAACACAAAAGTAATAAATCCAATTGCTATCCATTTGTTGCCTTTTCATGCCACCAGAATCAGATAACGAAGGCAGCTGCCTCATTCTGCCTAATGATAGGGTCTGTCTAGCAACTTAACTGAGAAGAGCCAATGGGAAAAGTGCAGATGCCTTCTGCATTCACACTTCTAGTTCACCACCAATGGGGAATTCTAGAGAGATGCATGAGAGGAGCTCCTTCAGATGTTAAATGTCAATTACGACCACTGAATGTATGAGTCACTTGTGCTGTGTTTGCTATGATTTATGCGAAATAGACAAAGCTGCTTCCAAGTACCTCTGCCTTCTTAGCTTAGGCTGACGGCTGTGAGGAGTGAGGCCTTTTAAGCTGTGGTTTCCTCCTTATAGACTTCCTCATCTGAGTAAGTGAGTTCCTGATGATTGGTCAGGATTGATTGGTTTCAGGTGGCTAGTTGGTCAAATGGCACTGTTTTCTGTTAAACCTGTTGTTTTATCTTTGCTTTTAATGTTGGTTGGCATAGAGCAGGCATGGCCAAACTTGGCCCTCCAGCTGTTTTGGGACTACAACTCCCATCACCCCTAGCTAACAGGACCAGTGGTCAGGGATGATGGGAATTGTACTACCAAAACAGCTGGAGGGCTAAGTTTGGCCATGCCTGGCATAGAGGTTGCTAGTTTTAAGGGCTCCCCCCCAAAAAAAAACTCCACAAAGTTGTTGTGCTGTAGTTTTATACATGGCTACCTAGAAGGCCATGGCACAAGTCCATCAATCAAACTGTCTGAATTAAGTAAACTTTCAGAGGAATGCTATGCCTGTTTATTCCGGGGAAAGTCTCAGTGTGTTCAGTGGAAGCTACTCCCAAACAGTGTTTTTTCTGGATACCTTAAACATTTTGTGAATCTAATTGGAGAAGAAACTAAATTTTTTATTTTTTATTTAGTTTCTTCTCTAGCACGGTGAATTGTCAGTTCTGCTGAACAGCATGATGAATCATCGGTTCCATTGTTACCCCCAATGGCGGGCTCATTTCCGGTGTTTCCTGAGTCTCAGACGGAAGCAAACGTTTAATGTGTGAAGCAGTGTGGATGTGTGGTGTTTTACCGATGAAAGTCGGGAAGATGTTAGTGCAAACAACTTCATGCCAATGTGGAAATTACTGTGCACTGTCAGCTGTGTAATATGAGGTAATGCATGTTCCTTGTACGTTTGTCCATTTACTGAATTTATTTCCCTCAATTTGAACTATAAAATGGTGATTTTCTTGAATCAAAATGAGAGTATCCCTAAACATTTTTTAAGAAAAAAAGCACTACTCCCATATAAATGTGTGTTGGTGTGTTGTTGCTTTTGTGGAGAAAATTAACGGGCATGACCACCCTGCGTCAGCTCTCTATCTGTGTGTACCAAGTTACTTACTCATGCATTGACCTAGGTCAGGCATAGGCAAACTCGGCCCTCCAGATGTTTTGGGACTACAACTCCCATCATCCTTGACCTCTAGTCCTGTTATCTAGGGATGATGGGAGTTGCAGTCCCAAAACATCTGGAGGGCCGAGTTTGCCTATGCCTGACCTAGGTTGAGGCTGCACCAGTTGTGAAGCCAAATGCACTATGGCTCAGTAGAAATATAGTATCCTTGTACTGGGACCAGCAAGTTGCTTGACTACTCCTTGATTTTTCAAAACCAGAAGGTTCATGCACGGCTGGGGTGCTTGCCAAGGTGGGGCACAAGTTGTGCAGGGTGACTGCTTCAAGTATTCACCGTGGTATTTCCCAACTCCCTAAGATTTCCTTGAGTACAGTGTGCATGTGAACTCAAGAACTGAAACTTAATCCACTTGGATTAAATTTCTAAGCAAGCTACTTCCCTACACTGTGACAGTCCTGAGCACAAAAGAAGCTACTTGTTTCTGTCCTAAAAGTCAAGACCTCGCTCACCTGCTGGACCCATTTGCTTGATGCTCCACCCTCAAAAGCGAAGCATCTCAGTCTACTTGGCAGTGTTGCTGCAATCCAGCTCCCATCAGCCCTAGTCAGCATGGCCAATGGGCAGGGATTGTGAGAGTCGCAGTGAAACATCAGGAGGATGACAGATTCCTTATCACTGCTTTCAGAAAAGTTGCACGTAAAGCCTAGCCCATTATGGTGCCAGGCTTTGAAATTAGAGGGGCATAGCTCCCGTTGCTTGGTCCCTGCTCCTGCCAACCTAGGAGTTTGAAAGCACGTCAAAGTGCAAGTAGATAAATAGGTACCGCTCTGGCGGGAAGGTAAACGGCGTTTCCGTGCGCTGCTCTGGTTCGCCAGAAGGGGCTTAGTCATGCTGGCCACATGACCTGGCTGTATGCCAGTTCCCTCGGCCAATAAAGCAAGATGAGCGCCGCAACCCCAGAGTCGGTCACGACTGGACCTAATGGTCAGGGGTCCCTTTACCTTTTTACTTAATGTTGTGGATGGTGATTTTTCTAAAATTGCATTTGTTAGTTCCTTTACAGAAAAAGAACTTAACAAAACAAAACACAAAAGGTAAAATCAGTTAAAAGCCACATTTAAGGTGACATACAAAACGCAGCACATTTGCCTTGTGCTGTGGACTGCCAGGGTTTTTGCTACCCTTCTGACTTTGCCATCTCAGGAAGGCTGAAAAAATGGCAAGTTTATTGAATCCATCATTAGCTACCATATTTGGTCTGCAGCCGCAGTTTGACTAGGCACTTTGCGAGTTGCATAGGCGGAGAAGGAAGAGAGGGAGGGAGGGAGCGAGAGCTGTCCCATTTGTCTAGGAAAATGTTTATGTCCTATCTGGGATGACTCCTCATCCTTATTCCCATTGCGTCTAGCTGCTATCTTGCTGTAGCCTGCTCAGTGACACTGTCCCTTTTCAGAGAAAACGGTGAAATATTACCCACAATAATAATCAAATCATCCAAAGGCAATCTTCCTCTCCCCCACCTTAGATAGTTATTGTTGCGGTTGGAGAAATGGCTCTGTTTGCTGTTTGGATCCTTCTTGCGTGTTATCATTTGGGTTAACTTGGTGCAAGTGCTTGATATTACCTTTTGCAAGGAGACAATCTAGACGCATAATGGTGATGTATCCCTAGGAGGGTAAAAAACACATCATTGAAATTATAGCACAGGCAATGGCACACAATCCTGTTGTAGATTTATAGAAGTGAGTAAGACGCCAGCAAGCCTACCAGCTTCAAATCATCATAATCAATCACAAGAGTTTTATCCTTCTTTTTTCGTTAGACTCTATTAGGAAATATAGTAGCAACAAGGGTGATACAAAAGAGCAAATGCAGGAATTATTTCAGCAGGTTTGTTTTTAGTGTACAAGCATCTACTTTTCTCTGACAGCCTCCCTGGCACCTGCTTTTATTATTTTTTATTAAAATCTTTCACTTAATCCTCCGGGTAACTATGTTCTGTGATCCCAGGCTTTGGACATGACTTTGCTCACTAGAGGGCAGCATTTGATTAAATGTATAAAATAAAATACATTTGGGTTCTCTCTCTCGCCCCTCTCCCCACTCGCAAGTTATGCAAAATAAAGTCAAATAAAATAAATGGAAATCATTTTAGTAACAGTTGTTAGCAGTTCTTGAACATGGGTTTCTGAATTCTATTTGTTGGAATGGGAGGCTACTTAGTTTGACAAGACTTTTGGAAGGAAGGTTAACGCTTGAACTCACTAATAAAAAAATATCTATCTAGCTTGTGGCAATCAAGTTTAAGATTATAGCCTCCGCCTCGTTCTCTTCAATGCATTCAAATTAATATCTCAAATCCCTTTATAACTGTAGCAAAACAAAATGTAAACAGATGTCATGGCTTGTTTAACTGGCCAGATTATTGCATTGGGCACAGTCCGGTCCAAATTGCCACCCTATTCTTTCACCTTATTCCTCTGCCCTGCAGATGCTGGTTTGCACCTGATGTTCTGTCATTTGCACCCTATGGAGTCCATTCATTCATGTGGCTGCATCCTGTGTGTGAGTGAGGAACAGTCTTTCCCATGTTTGTAGCGTCAGTTGATAGGATGGTATCTGGATCTGAAACCTGATCGCGACCCATCATCCGCATGCCTCTAAAGAGGTTTCACTTCGGCAATGTACAAAGGTCTCAACTGTGCTTTATTGTGAACAATATTACACTGTGAGAGGGTTCACGGAGGCTAAGCACTATGATGAAGACCAACTGTGGACAGGAGCTCTTAAAGTCAAGCACATTTCTGTCTTCCTAGCTCGGATGAGCAGATCCCCTCCCCTTTCTCTCGTTTTCCACCACTAGTGAGCGATTGCCTTCACTCTGCCACCCCAGGTGGGTTTTGCTCTTGAAAGATAACTTTAAGTACCAATAAAGCATTTGCAATGGCAAACCAACCCGCAGCAGCAACAGTACTTAGAAAAGAAACTCATAGACACACAGACACAAATGGAGCAGTCCAGTTTAGCTGAATGAATTTGCATATGCAAATAAGTGTTGCACATGTGACTCCTTCTCTGAATCGTCTTCTAGGGATGATAGTAGCCCTGTTTGGAAAATCAGTGATGGCACCAGTTGCCTGTTGGAAGAAAAGGAGGGCTGGATTTAGTCTCCTGGTTTTCCCTTCCTGCCTGTGCATCTCCTTCCTGCCAAATAGCCTTCATTATAGAAATCACATTTCTAAGTCCATTTAAGCTAAGTTTAAGAACGGTCATCAATTTTGTTGAGTAAGATTCCCAATGAAAGTATCTACAGCAGGGTTTCCCAGATTTGGGTCTCCAGCTGTTTTTGGACTATAACTCGCACCATCCCTAGTTTGCAGGACCAGTGGTCAAAGATGATGGGAATTGTAGTCCAAAAACAGCTGGAGGCCCAAGTGTGGGAAACCTTGATCTATAGCATAGTTTAGTGCAGTTGGTGATGAAAGGATGTGTCCATTTCACAGTTTCACATTCTTCCAATCTTATATTTAGCCTTCCACATTTCCACTAGCCATTAAAAAAACAAAAACCTCCTGAAAAATTGGCAGCATTTTAGCGTTACTTTGCTCTAATAGACATGTTTTTGTATATAGCTTTGACTAGCATACATGTTTTTGCAAGCAATTTTCCAAATAAATGCATATTGTTCGGGTGGAGAAATGCATCACAAAATTCAGAGAAGTACAAATTTTGAAGGATAGTTTCTGTTTGAGCTTTGCGTTTTGGGTAGCTTCTCCTGAAAATGCTAACAAAATCAAATTTCTCCTCTATCCCACTCTCCAGCTGCCTTTGGAGCCTGGTTTCCAGAACACCTGAGCATTGTGCAAAACTTGGTCTGGAGCTGGTGAACTAGAACACACTTGAAACATGGTCTGGATTCACCAGAGGCCCACGCACCTTCATGCAGAAAGAGAAATGGTCAGAGTCATTTGCAGGGGTTTAGGTCAACATCAAGGAGCATGCAATGTGTGTGACTGAGTAATGAAAGAACATGGACCACAGTGAGGCCCTTCAGGTGCAATGGACAAGTTAATGCATGCACAGGCATCACCTCTCTTCTCACTCTTTGATTACCCAACTGTTGATGTGTGGCAGCGTACAGGTGAACTGACACCTTGGAAAAAGGTTTGCATTTGGGCTGACACTGAGTTGAATGAAAGTTCCAGCCGTGGTTTTGAATCTGTGATGGGCCATTCACACATGCACTCACTCTCAGCCTAGCCCACCTCAAATGATTTCTGTGGGAGGAGCAGAATGAGGTGCACCACATTGAGATTCTAGCAGGAATAGTGTGATGTGAATGTAATAAATAATAAGTGAATAAAGTTTAAACACACATACAGATGGCTGGTAGTTATTCTCCTGGTTATTCTCACTTTAGCATTGGGTCTCACTCCCAAACCTGGTCTATGGAACCTCAATAAATGCTTAACCACACATCAATTCTTTGCAAACAATGCACTAACCTGTCACTGACATGCATGCTCACTTAAATTATAATTTGGATTTTTTTGCATAGCTTTCTGGATGGGAAATAATTTGGACTCTCGTTCCCATAAGTCTAGGACAGTATTTCTTGAGTCTGATGTTTCTATCTGCTGCCTTCAAAATATTCAGCCCTGAGTCAGATTAATGAGACTTCTGGGCAGATGGGTTAATGTGCCAATGTTTGTCAACAGATGTGATCCCTTGTAATGAAGCATGTGTTCTTAATTTGGCACTGCTTGACACCGGGAGGGAGCTTCTCGCAAATAAAGTGTCATTTCATGCATTCTGAAAGCTTCCCTCCTCGTCCTGTCTTTAGTTGGTGTCCATGCGCTGCTTGAAAACTGGCACGGTACCTGTGCGATTGGGCATGGTGCCACCTTGACAGATGGGCATGTGTGTGTGTGTGTGTGTGTGTGTGTGTGGAGGGTCTGCCAGTGAAACGTCGCATTTGGATCAGTTGACTTTTGGGGACTGAAAAAGTCTATCCGCAAATGTGAGGACAGAGAACGCTTCTTTTTTGACCAGATGCATTTTTTGCTCTGTTGTTACCCGAGCTCCTCAAGAGATGAACTATTGAAAGTGGAAAGTGGCTGCAGTCTTTGCTCAGGACAAGGGTTCGCCTTGAGAGAATTAAGACTGGTCTATGGTAAGATCTAGGGCATGGCAAGCTATGCATACCTTTTCCTCCATGTTCTCCACAAAGCCCAAATCAGCAATCAGCAATACCTTGTTATTCATAACATCTCCCTATATTAAGAAAGGCTATTCAAAAGGGTTTACTAATAAGCACTTCATAAAAATACTTCTGTATCACAATAAACCACTCACAGACCCTCCAAGTTTCCCAATTTTCCTGGGACAGTCCTAGATTGGCAGAAGCCATCCTGGTTTCTGATTTGATCACGCAATGTCCTGCTTTTCCTTAGGATGTCCCTATTTTCATCAGAGAAATGTTGGAGGGTATGGAGTTATGCAACCCCACCCCAGGGAGATAAGTAACTATACAACCTTTAGAAGACATCTGAAGGCAGACCTGTATAGTGAAGGTTTTAAAAAAATGTTTAATGTTTTATTGTGTTTTTTATATATGTTGGAAGCCACACAGAGTGGCTTAGACAATCCAGTCAGATGGGTGGGGTATAAATAATAAAATTACTATTATTGTTATGGAATAGGATGTCCCTATTTTCGTCGGAGAAATGCTGGAAGGTATGCACTCATTCAGAATTCATGGCTGACAGGAAGGAAGACAGTAAACATGCTCTCCAACCTCAAGTATGATGGCAGTTGAATGAGCCCCTTTAAAGGACTTCAAAGGAAGGTCGGGCCAGTTCTCAGGCCCAGATGTTGCAGGAAGAGACTGAATCCCTGTCTCGTCCAGATGGTAAATGGCAAAAGCCCTCCTCTCTGGAATGGTCTTACAATCCTTACAGCAGGAATGGGCAATGTGTGGCCCTTCAGGTGTTGTTCGCCTCCATCTCCCATCAGCCCCAGCCAGCAATGCTAATAGTCAGGAATGGTGGGAGCTGTTGTCCTTCAACATCTGGAGGGCCAAAGTTTCTCCACCCCTGCCTTACAGCAGCATTGGCTGGGATCTGAAGAATGCTTTCCTTCACCTGCCAAAGGATGCTCTTTTCTTTGGGCTTAGGGATTTTGAACAATACCCCACCCCACAAGACCATATTCCCAACTGCTTTTTTATTTTTTTAAAGATTTCCTTTAGGCATAAGACTTACAGCAGTTACATCAAATGAGAATAGAAATAAAAAAGCAGTAGATGTTCAAGTAAACGTTTCTGAATATATTGACCAAGTTGTGTTCAAGTATATATATCATAATTATTACAGATGTGAAATGATGCATTAATAATAATGTGTATGCTTAGATTGTTGACCATTAGTAAAAGGTATTTTGTTTCAATAACAATTTCAATTTATGGAGCTTTATAGGAATTTATAGGGAGTAAGGGAGAAAAGGGAAAATTAAAATATATACTTCATGCACGCCAAAGTGTGCTGTAAACTATTAGCACTGCCATGTGCCTCATTATTCGTATAATCAATTGTGTGTTGAGGTCCGGTGACCACCCTGCACCCTAAAGTGTAAATAACTAGACAACACACAGGATATTGGTTTGGGATCAAATAAGGCCACAACTTTATTGGTTACAGATGTGAAGTTTGGCCATAGGCATTGGGGGAAGCAACTGCATATGTCACTCCCATCCATCTGCTGGGAGTGTTTCTAAGGGTGAAGCCGGTAGAGGGGGGATGTCCTATGACCTATGTCAAATCAGGGCATCCCCCAAGCAGTTCCCATTGGCAGAGTGCTATGGCCCTAGTCCCAGTCTTGGCATTGGACAAGAGCCACTCCTCACAAATCCTTTTAACAGGATACCCTTACCACTGGAGGGGGCCGGTGGAGGCTACAACCTCCCCTCCAAGCAAGCCTAGGCTTACCCAATGCCTATCTGCCTTACAAAGTTGCTACGAGGTAGGTGAAACCCCAAATGGCGGTGCCAATTAGCCAAATGGAAAATATTCCTGCCCGGTCCCTGAAAAATTAGGCTACTGACATTGTCCATAGCTAGGTTGTACCATCTATGAAAAAACCCTTAATCTGAGGGAGGGAGGGTGGGAGAACAGGTGTAGCGAACGAGAAGCTGAAAGGTCATACTGACCAGGCATTTAAACTTCCCCTGGGCACGGCCCCAAGGGCCGCAATTGGTTGTTTGCTCCCATGCCCACTACTTCCCGCCACCATAGGCCAATTGGGTGGAGGGAATACGATCTGGCTGGTGATAGGCCGGTTTACCAGGGAGGCCCAGGACCCTGCCACAAAGCTGCCCACATGCAAAGGGGGCGAACGGACTAAAGTCACCCCAAACTGCATACAAATTGTTGTGTTTCTTTTGGCCCCTTGCTTGACAGTTTTTCCAATAATGCTGTTTC
The DNA here is from genome assembly GCF_951804945.1 of Podarcis cretensis. Lineage (NCBI taxonomy): Eukaryota > Metazoa > Chordata > Lepidosauria > Squamata > Lacertidae > Podarcis > Podarcis cretensis. The sequence continues at coordinate 73,908,717 of NC_137175.1, forward strand.
CAATAATACCCAACTACTTCTGAAACTTGAGAGGATACAAAAAACTAGTTTACAATAAGACAGAGGTATCTTATAGCCAAACAGGAAAATAGGCAATGGTTTCACTTGCACATGCCAAAATCTTCGGGCCTCCTTACAAGACCTCTAGATCTTGACCCCTATCAGGTAATATCAGTATTGTTGGTCCCACTTTAAATGTGTACATGTTTGCGAAAGCTGAGACAGAGAGTAGCTTGTCCCAGGCCACCCTGGTGAGTTCAGAGCAAAGGCAACATTTGAAACAGTCTTACAGTGCATGTCTACTCAGAAGCAAGCTCCACTGAGTTCAGCGGGACTTTCTCCTACTCCTGGTGTGTGGCCCAGTTACCATGCCACACTTGAAGCTTGACTGTTTTAAAATGTATGGAGTATGGATTGTACCTCAGGTATATTTCCTTCATGGTTTTAGATGTCATTTTTTAAAAATAAAACACGCAGATAGGAGCTATAAACATTTTGAAGACAACCTTCTGAGACCTCATGTATTTGCGGGTGGGTGCTATTACTGTATTCTTTTAGATGCCTACTGAAAACATTTATGTTTCATCGTGCCTACTCAGACACAGGATTGATTACATGTCTCGTTGTGTTTCTTTGTTTTTAGATGTTTCCCACAGTTTTAAAATACATTTCTATTTTATTTGGAATTGAATTTTTATTACAGATTGCTACTGCAGACCCTCCAAGTGTCCCTATTTTCCAGGGATGGTACAGAAGCTGTCCCAGTTTCTGATGTGATCCCAGGATGTCCCGCTTTTCCTCAGGACACCCCATTTTCATCAGAGAAATGTTGGAAGGTATGGAGTTATCCGACCCCCGAGCCAGAAGACAGCTAAGATAAAGGAATCATGATGAGAAATGGGTGAGAGAATGGAGATACTTTGGAGAATATTTAAAGGGGTACAACAACCAGATAAATTTCAAAGTAGGGATAGATACATGAGCAGCAGGAAATAACACTTAGGATATTGTATAGAATCAAAATGGGTGGTATAAATAGATAGGAAGCACAAATACCAAGTAGAAAGTTATGAAAGCATAGACGGGGAAGTCTGGAGAAAAATGAGAGGAATGAAGAGAATTGAAAGATGTATGTATTAAATTTTGGGTAATGCATAAATAATTTTTTTTTTGAAGAATGAAGGCAGCCCTGTATAGGGATTTTTTTTTTTAAAAAAAAAGTTTAATGTTTTATAATGTTTTTTTAATATGTTGGAAGCAGCTCAGAGTGGCTAGGGCAACTCAGTTAGATGGGCAGGGTATAAATAGTATAATAATAATAATAATAATAATAATAATAATAATAATAATAGGTAAAGGGACCCCTGACCATTAGGTCCAGTTGCAGACGACTCTGGGGTTGTGGCACTCATCTCGCTTTATTGGCCAAGGGAGCCGGCGTACAGCTTCTGGGTCATGTGGCCAGCATGACTAAGCCGCTTCTGGCGAAACCAGAGCAGTGCATGGAAACACCATTTACCTTCCCGCCGGAGCGGTACCTATTTATCTACTTGCACTTTGTGCTTTCGAATTGCTAGGTTGGCAGGAGCAGGGACCAAACAACGAGAGCTCACCCTGGCCAGGGATTTGAACCGCCGACCTTCTGATCAGCAAGCCCTAGGCTCTGTGGTTTAACCCACAGCGCCACCCACATCCCTTAATAATAATAATAATAATAATAGGACACTCCTATTTTTATCAGAGAAATGTTGGAGGGTATGCTACCATGAGCTCCTCTGGGAGGAAGGATGAGATATACATGTGATAGAATAAATCAGTGGCGCTCTACAGTGTCCACACTTCTCCTTCAGGTCTTCTGCCATGTTTCTGCTGCCCACAAGCTGCTGCTCTTATTTTTCTTACACGTCCCCTTCCAGGGACCACATCTCTCATTGCCCCCCTCCCCCCAAACTCTGCTGAATATTAGTTTTAAAATAATGCATGCAAATTGAGCACACTTCTGCAAGATAAGCAACTATGCACACATACAATTTGCATAAGTTGTCAGAATGCAAAATTTGGCATTGGGGTGTTTCTTGGTGTAGATTTACTTTTGTTTTGCTTTGTATATAAATATGCAACAGATAAACTGCTCCAAGTGTGTTCCTTTACTGAAGCTTTCTTCGTATATTCAATGGGGTAATGTTAGTTACCAATCAATTTTCTTGCTAGGTGAGTTAAAGGGGAACTGTTTAAAGCTGCCAGTGTATTAAGTCATTGAAGTAAGAGATTAAATAGTATGAGATAGCAAGAGAGAGAGATGCATTATAAGTTTTGTATGAACCCACTGTAATTGACTGGGTCTTTTGATGGATGTGAGTGGAGTGGCACATCTGTATTGGAGACTACTAGTATTTCATCTTTTAATTTTATTTGGCATGTGACTAGCTTGCATGTGACTAGCTGTTTGTGGCACCAACCCTTCACCTAATTGTGACTCCAGATGTTCTATTTGTTGTTGTTGTTTAGTCGTTTAGTTTTGTCCGACTCTTCGTGACCTCATGGACCAGAGCACGCCAGGCACTCCTGTCTTCCACTGCCTCCCGCAGTTTGGTCAAACTCATGCTGGTAGCTTTGAGAACACTATCCAACCATCTCGTCCTCTGTCATCCCCTTCTCCTTGTGCTCTCCATCTTTCCCAACACCAGGGGCTTCTCCAGGGAGTCTTCTCTTCTCATGAAGTGGCCAAAGTATTGGAGCCTCAGCTTCAGGATCTGTCCTTCCAGTGAGCACTCAGGGCTGATTTCCTTAAGAATGGATAGGTTTGATCTTCTTGCAGTCCATAGGACTCTCAAGAGTCTCCTCCAGCACCATAATTCAAAAGCATCAATTCTTCAGCGATCAGCCTTCTTTTTTAGTTGTGCACAAATCAACAGGCAGGATCAGACCAAGCCCTTTTAATGCAGAAACCGCCCCACTGAAAAGCCTTTACTCATTGTTTTAGGGAGAACAAAGTGTTTCCCCAATAAAAAGCATAGGAAGGAAACATTTTAGCAAGCACTTAACTATTCTGATGTTAGAAGGCAGCAAAAATGAATTTTGACAACAACAGCGTATAAATGATTCTTGTAGAAATTTTCAGAAGATATTTTAAAACCACTAGAGTTCAATGCAGAATTGTACTGTTTAATCCTCGTACACTTTAACGATTGTTTGACTTGGGTTTTTCCATGGCACTATCAAAGTCCTGATAATAAATGGATCAACTGTGAAGACTGTCCGCTGAAATAGATGGCTGAAAAGATTATCTCCACCTAGTCGGAAGGCAAGATTTCACAGAGAAGGAGCGAAAGCCTTTGAGGCTTGCCATGCTCATGATCGTGGCTGTAGCTGTAGCGAAATCCCCAAAGGCTGGGAGGTAGCAAGGGTCGCAGGGATAACACACACATGCAAAGAGCTTTTGTCACCCAAACTCTGAAGTCTGGACACATCCCTCCACCACAGGAGAATTCGTGTGCCTGTGTATCCATTTGAGCTACGGAGATGGTAACTTGTTGCCAATTTGGTGCAATTAAGGTGTACAAAGTGGTCTCTCCTGCTAGGAGTATTGCCTCTGCCATTACACTAATTAGGGGGCTGTCTCTCCTCCATGTGCATGTCTGACTCCCATTAATATTAATGGCAGTAATGCCCAAGCATCAAGGGAAGAAAAGACCCTTGTAACGGTGACTTATGCATTTCTATTGCTAAATTCCCTGTGTAGTAATTCCGAGGATGTGTTTGCTTGCAAATTAAGGACTTTTACTCGGACAAAACTGGTCTGCAAGCTTTCCCTTTTCTGCTGTGCATGCGCACACCGTACATCTACCGTTCAGGAGGCAACTTTATGTAAAAAGTGTTAATGGCCCAATAAATCACCTCATGGCATAAGACAGTAGGTTGGACCCAACCAGTTTCACAGACCATCTTGTTACAAACTGAGCAATGTACGCTTCTCAAGAGTGCATCTTTCTCCTCTTGTGCAAAGGAGTTAGAAATGAGGCGCTGAAAATGTGCATCTTCATCATGTACAGCAAAAGAGGACTTTTTTTTGGGGGGGGGATTATCACGACACCAGACAAAACTATTTGAAAAGTGGTAGTGTATTCCTGTGTTTTGACATGCTGAGAACAGAAAGATCCTCCTTGTGTTACAATTGTTCTCCTTTAAAATGTATTTATTCTTTAGAAGGATCTCTCAACAGGGGTGCCAACTTGAATAAAATATTGGGGGGGACGGACGGACAGGTAAGCCCTGCCCCACATAGTTGATTGCATGACACAGTGCACACAGCATCTGAATGGTAATATCCATCAACTTTGCCCCCTCTGGCCCCCTCAGATATTTTATTGGGGGGGGGGGCAAAGGGACCTTGGCTCCTAGGAGTTGGTTGCTGTGCCTCTCAAGCATGTATGTCATTTAGGAACCCAAAAGGCTATACTGTGAAAATTCTACAAAACAAATAACAATGAAATCTTATGTTGACTCAGGAGTCCCTAAAAGGTGACTCATTAATTATTTCACAATTAAATCAATAAGGAACAACACTGAGTATTAAGCGTTGATATACAGTGGTACCTCGGGTTACATACGCTTCAGGTTACAAACGCTTCAGGTTACAGACTCCACTAACCCAGAAATAGTACCTTGGGTTAAGAACTTTGCTTCAGGATGAGAACAGAAATAGTGCGGTGGTGGCGCGGCGGTGGCAGGAGGCCCCATTAGCTAAAGTGGTGCTTCAGGTTAAGAACGGACCTCCGGAACCAATTAAGTACTTAACCCGAGGTACCACTGTACTTGTGAATACTTCCCCAGTCATGGTAATTTCACCAAAGCTAGTTGGTGAAAGAAAGCCAATGGCAGTATTTAACAATTAAATTAAATATTTTAAAGAACTGGAGTGTTTCACTAAGGAGTCATCTTAACAAGTCTAATTGAACAGCCCATGGAGGAAAGCTGGGAGGCGTATGGCTGTCCATGTTGGCAGATTGCAGCAGAAATGTGCAATCCCTGTCATAGAAATAGCTGTCAATTTTAAATGCAACAGTCAAGTTCAGGAGAGGAACTTTTTTGGCCTGAGGGAGGAAAGGTGGTTATCTGTCCCCACCCCTTAAGCCAAAGGGGTGTGGGACAACCCACTTGCCATTTCAGACACCTGCATATCTTGGAAATTCGTCTGTATCAACATATCTGCGTCTTTTCACCAAAGCCAGATTAAATGTATTCCCATCAGAAGTGTTAAATGGCAGACAGAGAGGTATCCCTTATCAAAATAGGATCTATGTATGCTCTCAGCATAGGTCCTGCCAGCCTAGCAGTTCGAAAGCACATCAAAGTGTAAGTAGATAAATAGGTACCGCTCTGGCGGGAAGGTAAACGGCGTTTCCGTGCGCTGATCTGGTTCTCCAGAAGCGGCTTAGTCATGCTGGCCACATGACCCGGAAGCTGTATGCCGGCTCCCTCAGCCAATAAAGCGAGATGAGTGCCACGACCCCAGAGTCGGTCACGACTGGACCTAATGGTCAGGGGTCCCTTTACCTTTACCTTTATGCTCTCAGGACGTCGACTGCATGAGGCATATTTTATTGCATTGCGGACAATATGATCAAGCTAGGGAACTATTGATTAAACCACTATTGGCAAATTGGCCAGGTCAATCTGAAGCCTACTATACCAAATATCTTCTGGACGACAAGTCCAATGATATCACAGTGGCCGTGACAAAGTTTCTTTCAGTAGTCATACGAATTAAAGATCAGCATACCCATAACTAAACAAATAATGCTTCAGTCTCCCTTCCCTGGGGGGGTTGTCTGTATGAATCTGTATTTTATTCTGAATCCATGTTATGGGTCATTGGTCCGCAATAAAGATTATTACTAATCCACTTGCCATTTACCTGAGGTCATGTTGATGGACATGTGGCTGCACACCCACTTGGCAACGTTCCTTGAGGAGAGCTTCACAAGCACCTGACAGCCAGTGCAAGTATCTCTGCCTGTCTTAGACTGGATTTGGCACAGAGTGTGGGGCAGGTGAGTATGGCTTGGGGAAAATGGCCTCATCTGCCAAACTGGGACCTTTGCTGGGCCAGAGGTTCTCCACCATTGGCATGATGATGATGATGATAATGATATATTACTTATACCCCTCCCATCTGGCTGGGTTCCAACAGGCAATTAAAAATACCGGTACATTAAATTCACATGGGCTTCCTCCATTTGGTTGCCTACCCCCATACACAGTTGTCTTCTTCAGACCTGAGACCTACCTTTAGCACAAACATGCATTTGTGGCCTCATTTCTTCATTTATATATTCTGCTACAATATGTTTGCATGGTGATAGTGCTGCTGTTGTAACTCCATGAGCAGAAGATCAGTGGGATGGAGCAATCAAGCACTGCTAAATGCAGGAGAATAAAAGTGTGAAATGGCCTCAACGGAGGCATAAGAAAGTTTTATGTATACACATTTTGTTAGTACATTTTATATAGATTGCTCCGAAGTAATCACCTACCATCTAAGCATTGACCAGACATGGATTTGTGCAGCTTCAGCAAGGTGACTTGATCATGTACCCTCAGTCCATGACCTGGCCATCGAGTTATGACTTGGATATGTGAGAGAGGCATGCTCTTCACTGCAGTCATTTCATGCTTGCCCAGTTATGAGGTATTGGGGGCTGCATAATCAAGCATTACACAACAATAAGGAATACTATCTATTGTATACTATCTATTGTAAGTGTTGTGTTCAAATAATATCACCAGTTAATTTCTGGGTACTGAGAGTAGCTCAGCATGAAACTCTTAATCTCAGGGTCCCACGTTGGGCAAAATGTACCTGCATTGCAGAGAGTTGGACTTGATGACCTTTGTGGCCCCTTCCAACTCTAAATTCTACGGTTCTAGGATTTGCTAGAGTGTACTTGCTTTTAATTCAAAATATTGGGTCTCCCTCCCAACCTGAAAAAAACCCATTATGTTATCTCAGATAACTGCAAGACCCTCACATCCAATAAACAAATTAATTATTCCATTCAGCTGATCTTCAGTGATTGTACCAAACCTGAGTTCCATCAGAGAATTGTTAGTTCAGACCCTCCTGTGGAGAACAAGGGACTCTACCCTCTGTGGGATATTGTACTGTACAGAATTTCATGAGGAGAGGAGCACAGTTCAATAAGGGGTGGAGCAACAGAATGGCAGCAAAGCAGAGGCTAAACTGCCCTGCTTTTTATGGTTTTCTTCTTTCTTTGCAGGGGGAACCCAAGATCCAAAGACTGCATAATAGGCATGGTTTCAAAAGTTGTATATTACAAATTTCAGACATTAATAACATCATAGAATACCCTTGTCGGACTCACCTTCAGGGACATATTACCACCCCTTCTTGGAGAAATTTATTTATTTACAACATTTATATACTGCCAAATAACTTACTTTTCTCTGGGTGGTGAGCAATGTTCGTAGTACAGTGGTACCTCTGGATATGAACTTAATTTATTCTGGAGGTCTGTTCTTAACCTGATTCTGTTCTTAACCTGAGGTACCACTTTAGCTAATGGGGCCTCCCACTACCACCACGCCACCACTGTGTGAATTCTGTTCTCATCCTGAGGTAAAGCTCTTAACCTGAGGTACTACTTCTGGGTTAGCGGGGTCTGTAACCCGAAGTGTTTGTAACCCGAGGTACCACTGTATAGTGAACAATCTATCTTGGTACCAGTGCATATGTGGGAGTGATGTCTCAGATACCCTACTATGTATGTTGTGCCTCTAGATCTTTGGATGAGGTGCACAGTGGGAGAAACAACAAGCAGCCACTTGTCATCTCTACAATAGTCTCTCCATTTCCACAGAAAACTGGCTGTGAAAAAAGCCGACCCGAGTTAAAGAAGGATGGAGAAACGAGCTGCATTTTTTTAAAAAAAGAAAACAACAACCCAAAGTTGTTTATTACTAGAAGACTGAGCAAAAACCAGCCACAAAACCTCAGCTTAAACAGTTTACTAATTAATAAAACCGTAACAACAACAACAAATATCTGAAACAGCCTGAAAAGGGTGGTTGTGGTTGTGGTGGTGGGGGAGTGGGATGCTAGTGAGTGATAAAATCCCACATCAAAATGTATAGACATCCCCCCTCTTTAAATTCATAGAGAATGCTCTTTACTTAGCTATCAAGGTTTAATGTAACTTGGCAGATCTGAGTTACTTCAGGAAAGCTTTAATGCTTGGCAGGTCTCTACATTTTATTTATGATATCAAAGCAGCGACTCAGATTTTTTACTCAGTGGAAGACATAAAAGAGATTCAGAAGTCGTCCAAATCATCTTGTAATTAATGTTACCATGCACGCCCAAGACATTAAAATGTTAACAGTGTTAGAGTCGTGTGCTTTGGAATACAGAGTGAGGGCTTTATTAGAGAGAAATGCTCCGCAGATGTCATCCGCCCTAATTGAGGACATCGGGGCTCCTGCTGCTTGTTCTTATCAGTGGTTGAGATTTTTTTTTTTTTAATTTATTCATTTTCCTTACTGCTAGAATCTGCTCTCATTATTAGTCTATCTTGTCACTCATTTGCATTTCAAGTGTTGGGACTGTGGGGTACCAGCTAGAAGCCTTAGAAGAACACTTCAAGGGGTTATTCTATCAAATAGCAGCACACTATCACAGCGAATTTGACATCTGGGTTATCTTATTCCCAGATGCTCTGTGGTGTCATTAGCAGGATTAATCTTAGCTTTAATTTCATAATGATTCTTATTCTAATATATGTGAATGAACACAAAGTCTCTTGACTCATTATCACCAATTTACCCAAGATATGTAATCAGGCTCTTATATTCGCCAACATTTATTTTTGCTAATACATCTAAAATTGTAGATTAAGCAAATACAGTTAGTTCCAGCTGAGTGAATGCCTAGTGAGGTAACAATGCAGTATTTATGTTTTAATTAAACTGCAATGATGATGTTGTCTTTTAAATAGGAATCGCTCAAAATCAGAGAGCCGGATATTCCTCCCCAGCCAGTGTCCTGCAGTGACAGCCATCAAAACTTTACCTTATAGCATTATTATATGAACATTTTGCTCATATACCAACATACAAAGCAAATTGTAACTTTTATAATCAACACAAGCCTTGAGCCTTCAAATGAAACAAAGGAAAACGTCATTTCTATTCACAATGCTTTTCTTAAAAGAATAATAATTATTTTTTTTTTAAAGTATTGTGGCGACATCTTAGTTTTTCCACATGATGATGCAGATTGTTGTCTGCCTTGTATTCAATTGCCAAAGAAAATAGTTACAGAGTGCCCACATTAGAAATTAGCATATACAGTAAAACGCCCATACTCTGTTACTGCGCCAGCTCCCAAAGTTTCTAATTTCCCAGCTGTTGTAGAAGAGAATGCAAGGAGGGGTTTATGATTGATGGATAAAATGTTCAAACATTTAAAGAAATGAAAGTCAGCTTTGCATTTTTAATTAATTAATTAAAAGGACTGTAAATGCCAACTTGTTAATTGCTTTGCACCTGCAAGCCGACACAGGTTTGGCGCGTCCTTTCTTTGAATATTAATTCCCCGCCCCCCACCCGCGTATCTTGCTAATGCTCGGGAAGTCTCCCCTGCAAACATATTAGTAAAGAGTAAATATTGAATCTAAGACAAAACTCATGGCTTCAGCTTTCACTGTACACAGAATAAGATTTAAAGGAGGATTTAGATTTCTAAGGCTTCTAATTAAGTAGTGATAATCAGGCTTTCTGCTGAGGGTCACTTCCTGAGAGTAATTTGAGTTATTAAAATGCATGTTTTTATTTGTTCTGCTTTGCGAGCTAAAACTGATCCCTTTTAATATAGCAGCTAATATGCAAATTGGTGTTTCATTATATTATGCAATTTATGGCAATCTTCTCTAATTTACTGAAAGGGCAAGAGACTGACCTTGTCATTCAACTCCCCCCCGCACTCCCTCACCCGCAGTAAGCTAATCTAATTATATGGATCTTCTTATGAAACTTGGATGTGCAGCACGCTGAAGAATGTGACAAATTTGCCTTGTGCTTAGCTCTTTGTTTCATCAAGGCAGCCTTCGGTTTGGGTTGAATCCCAAAGGTGGAGGAGATATTTCAGGAGCTATTTGGCTCCATACACAGGAACTTTTCGGAATAGATTTGTTTGTTTAATTACGGCAGCAAACACGGAAGCACATCCAAAATCCATGAACGGAACATTGGGTTAAATCGTTTAAAGAGCATCATTAAAGGCATCCATTGAGGATTGTTGATCCTATGAAGCATATGTTCCCTGTTATTCTGAATGTCATTTGATAATTTGATGGAGATAATTTCATTGAAGACACTTTGGGACACCTTTATCTGTAGGCACTGGTCCCCCCCCCTTTTTCTTTTCCTGACCTCTGCCATGTCCAAGAATATATTAGTAAGGAATGGGCGCTTCAATCTATCGGGAGTTTATGGGATTAAGGCTCCAATTATATCTGTTTCACTTCCTTAGTTATTGAGGTTCACATCCACACCTTAAAAAAGCACGGAATCCAATTGGCGACCTTGAACTCCTGGAAGGGCTGTTGAGCCAGTGAATGAACTGCTAATGGAAGAAGAGAAGAGGCAATATCTGTGCCAATTTCTCTTCCTTCCTTGTAGCCCCCTGAAAATCACCTGCAGATTGCTGGGAAGCCCTTCAAAATAGAAATCACAGTGGCATGTGCTTGGGGGGGGGGGGACACCTACCATTTGCCAGTGGTAGGGTTGCCATATTTCAAAAAGCAAAAACTTTTTGGCCAAAGTTATTGATTTTTTTTTTGAATTTTTTAAAGCCAAAATCTGCACTTCTGACATGGGCAGCCATACGTCCGGATTTCCCTGAACATTTAAGCAGTTTCCGCCCGAATACCAGCTCTGTCTGGGAAATTCTGTTTTTATAACTAAACAACACAAACAGAAAAACAAACAATACAAACAAATTCTTGTCTTATCCTCATTTTTTCTAAACATTGTTAGGTCAGCTTCCCCAAGTCCCCCTATCTGATTTTCATTTTACCTCATCTTTAGCAGTTTACATATATCATAATTTTTAAACCATTTTTTAAATCACACTTACTTTTACCATAAAAATCTTTACATTTTATCACTTACAAATAATGCTATTTTAAAATACACTATCTTCTACTTCTAACCCTACAGTCTCTATCCACTTCCAAAGCTATTCAAAAATTTAAATATTAACATATTTTTTCAAATATTCTTTAAATTTCTTCCAGTCTTTTTCTACCATCTCTTCTCTCTGGCCTCAGAGTCTCCCAGTCAGTTTGGCAAGTTCCATATAGTCCATCATCTTCATGGGCCATTCTTCGATAGTTGGTAAATCTTGTTTCTTCCCTGTCCAGGAAATTCTGGATGTGTGGCAACCCTACCAGTGGTAGGTCCGGAGGCTATGTGGGTGGTGAAACAGGAATGGCTTATTTTCATACAATAAAAGTCAGAGATTCTATGTTACACCCATGCCATACCCACATTGTTCTATCTGGCAAACAGGAGTGCAAAGACACCTTCTAGCCAGTGTGGTGTAGTGGTTAAGAACGGTAGTAGTGTGGTGGAGCCAGTGTGGTGTAGTGGTTAAGAGCGGTAGTCTTGTAATCTGGGGAACCGGGTTCGTGTCTCCGTTCCTCCACATGCAGCTGCTGGGTGACCTTGGGCCAGTCACACTTCTCTGAAGTCTCTCAGCCCCACTCACCTCACAGAGTGTTTGTTGTGGGGGAGGAAGGGAAAGGAGAATGTTAGCCGCTTTGAGACTCCTTTGGGTAGTGATAAAGCCCGATATCAAATCCAAACTCTTTTTCTTCTTCTTCTTCTTCTAGCTGAGGGTGTGTGTTATCGTAGGGGGGGTGTAACTGGGTTGTTTTTATTTTGATTATCTATACAGTGGTGTTGTTGTTTAGTCATTTAGTCGTGTCCGACTCTTCGTGACCCCATGGACCAGGGCACACCAGGCACTCCTGTCTTCCACTGCCTCCCGCAGTTTGGTCAAACTCATGCTGGTAGCTTCGAGAACACTGTCCAACCATCTCGTCCTCTGTCGTCCCCTTCTCCTTGTGCCCTCCATCTTTCCCAACATCAGGGTCTTTTCCAGGGTGTCTTCTCTTCTCATGAGGTGGCCAAAGTATTGGAGCCTCAGCTTCAGGAACTGTCCTTCCAGTGAGCACTCAGGGCTGATTTCCTTAAGAATGGATAGGTTTGATCTTCTTGCAGTTCATGGGACTCTCAAGAGGTATACTATACTATACTATACTATACTATACTATACTATACTATACTATACTCTACTCTACTCTACTCTACTCTACTCTACTCTACTCTACTCTACTCTACTATACTGTGGTACCTTGGGTTAAGTACTTAATTCATTCCGGAGGTCCGTTCTTAACCTGAAACTGTTCTTAACCTGAAGCACCACTTTAGCTAATGGGGCCTCCTGCTGCCGCCGTGCTGCCGGAGCACGATTTCTGTCCTTATCCCGAAGCATAGTTCTTAACCTGAAGCACTATTTCTGGGTTAGCGGAGTCTGTAACCTGAAGCGTATGTAACCTGAGGTACCACTGTATTGTGGATTTTATGTTGATCTTGTTCTGTGAACTGCCCTGAGACCTCCGGGTATAGGGTGGTAGAAGAAGAAGAAGAAGAGGTGCAGAGAAGGGCTGTTGAAGTTTGTAGCCTGAGATAAAGTGTGTGACCTGGGAACAGTCCTAAGGTATAGACTGATAAGCCTAGATTTGGCTGCTGGGGCCAGAGGTCTCCCACCCCCTGTTTTAAGATGCTTCCTACTGCATCCAGAGGGTTTGTTTTGTACCTTCCAAATCGCTTGAACACCTCTAAAATTATTCACTTTAGCATGTGCATATGCTAAATTCAGAATTCAACAGCATGAAGGCTTTCAAAATAACTCACTGGTGTTTTTTTGTTTTGTTTTTTGTATTTTGTGTTTCCCCCCGCCCTTCTCCCCATGGCACATTTATCATAATACAAATCAAAGAGCAATATTCACGAGCTTCCTAATGCAGTATGTTAAACCTCTATAACTGTCAGAAAGAGGATGTTGGTAAGGGGGAAAGCAGCTAGTATTACAGAATCGCAAACCGAAATAAAATAAAAAAAACATGCTGGCAGGAAAGAACAAAGAACCGGCTAAGTGAAGAGGCTGTGGAAAACTCTTGCAACACCTTTGTCATGTTGCTGTGTGAGCATGTTGCTGAAATTATGTATATTTCTTAGATACCACCTTTGTGGCTGGTAATTGTAACCACTTCTAGCATAGAGCCACACATGACCAGGCACCTGGTGGTCTTAGGTCTGAATGGGAATAGTCATGTACATAATATTTGCATGATACAAAAGCTACCACCATAATTGGCACACCTTAAAAGTTTCAAAAACAACTTTCAGGATTGTGTTTTCAGAAGGCTTACCTGGGAGGTAGGGTGCAGAACTGAATCAATGAAAAATGAAGAGGTACCAGGCCTCAGGTTTCCGTGGGAGCTGAACTGGGCAACTTGTGAACTGGGCTGTTTTATGAAGCACCAAATGCGGATTTAAAATGATTTTGAAATTGCTGCCACAATAACCCATGCAAACAATGACATTGATCCTGAATCAATGCAATAAAAACAACTGGGTGGCCACTTCATCCCTGTTGTCACAAGGCCGATAGATCTGCTTTAGAAAATGCTTCTGAAATTTTGATTGCGATATATAATTTATGAGTGGTTTTACAATCACTCACCTGTAAGTCATTTCTATTTACACTTTTGTCATTGGACTCAGCTACAGAGCTGCAAATAAGACGTTTTAAATGTGCTGTAATGTGCAATATACAGGTGTGACACTAGATGGCGACAGTGAGCTATGCAAAATTCAATGTATTTTTCAAAACTTTTTTTAAAAAAACATTTTTTATATGTGTGTAGATTCCACCTTGCTTTCCTTGGTGGTGTTTTTCTTTTCTTTTCTTTCTTTCTTTCTTTCTTTCTTTCTTTCTTTCTTTCTTTCTTAAATAATCCTGAATCTTTCACAGTGACTTATTTTCTGAACATGAACACTTTATTTTGTATCTGCTACATACCTCATGCAGTATCTTTGCAAGAGATATAGTCTCAAGACTGTTGGAATGTGCTTGTGAAATAAGATGGTTCTTTCTTCCTTAAAATGTGTGTAAAATATGTGGACTTAAATATTCTTTTCCTGCTCAAAAACACAGGAGGGATTTCACTTAAACTTTTCTCAAAAGAACAAATATTCACAGTTGGGTTTGACCAACTTATCCCCCCAAGTGAATGTGAATGTTTTGTATTGCTTAGGCGTGTGCTAAAGCCTCATTGAAAATGGTTTTGCAAGGTTAAATGTAGCAGGGGCTACTGAGCCATAGTGGAATGGAGCAGAGATGTATCCCCAGTAGTGCCATGCTCAGGAGACGCTTAGTGTGGTATCTTCTCAGCTGATTATCAGTTTACTTGTTAGGTTCACTCTTTATGTGAGTCTAAAACAGGGGTCAGCAACCTTTTTCAGCCGTGGGCCGGTGCACCATCCCTTAGACCATGTGGTGGGCCGGACTATATTTTGAAAAAAATGAACGAATTCTTATGCCCCACAAATAACCCAGAGATGCATTTTAAATAAAAGCACACATTTTACTCATGTAAGAACGCGCTGATTCCCGGATCGTCCGCAGGCTGGATTTAGAAGGCAATTGGGCTGCATCCGGCCCACGGGCCTTAGGTTGCCTACCCCTGGTCTAAAAAGACACAATATAAGTCTTACTACAGCAAAACAAAATGTGCATCGAAAAACACAACAAGTAGAAAATCAGGTTCTTTTATATAAAATAATAGGAGTTAACCTGACATTATGTTGAATGAGTTCATATTAGGGTAGAAACTAGAATTACAATGGGGTGGAAATTGTGCATATAGTCATTCTTTTCCCTCAACCTGGTTTGGTGTTGTTCTGCCATTTTTAACCTGATGATTCTTATCATTGCCATCCATAATACTGAGGTGGCTTACAACATCACTTGAAATCTGTATTTTCTATAATAACTAGAGAATGTGCATATCACTTGAAGAATATACAAAATGCAACCCATGTTTTGCACTTTCCCTATGGCCCGTCAGAGATTATGTATATGGATCATGTGCACAGAGTGGTTTAATAATCAATCCCTCCTCTGGGGAAACTTGCACTAAAATATCAGTGATTTTCATGAGGATTCTTTTTTTAAGGAAATTGCTGAACAATGAGGAGAACTGAATTTCAGGTGGGGAAAATGAGAAACTTAGAGAACTGAAGTTAAGAGAGCCTTCCCTCCCTACCTGCGACTACAATTCATTGCACTCTGTGGGACTTCACAGCAGACATGCATAGGATTCCGCTCTTGGATTTTAGTATATATTTTGTTCTTGTTATTGTGCATAGTCTCTAAGAAACATACACACCCCCCCCATCTCTTGTTCAAAAGTCTGAAATCTGCCCCGCCCTCTGCCCTGGCTCTTTCTGGCTCACTGCTTATCCTAACATGGTCTGCAACTTACCTTGTAGTGGAGAATGTACAAAATGTAGATTTCCCAATGCCTGTTGGATATGACATCTATTGAGTGGGGATTGTGCAAACCCAGCCAGCTGGGCGGGGTATAAATTATCATCATCATCATCATCATCATCATCATCATCATTATTCTTAATTCATGGCAGAAATATGTGCACATTCAACAGGCCTCCTGGAGAATGGTCGGTTGTTATGCACATTAACTAGGGCCACCATACATCCAGGATTTCCTGAACTTACCCAGGATTCATCTGTTGGAAATAGCATCTGGGCGGAATTTCTGAAATCAGTAAAAATGTATGGGAAAAGCCGGGTGTATGACAACCCATGTCGGATGTGTTTTTTTTTTGGGGGGGATTTCCTTAAAAATAGCTCAAAGAAAACTTTTGTGTTTTCACTTTTTTAAATACAGTGGTACTTTGGTTCCTGAACTCTATCCATTCTGGAAGTCCATTTGACTTCCAAAAGATTTGCAAACCGAGGCTCGGCTTCTGATTTCATGCCTCATGTTTGGGTGAGAAATGCAACAATTCACAATGTAGTAAATTTCCTCAATCTATACTAATACTTTCCCAACTATGTGGAAGACATCATGATCCATATGCGTTGGTCCTAATTATCCGACATTACCATAACATTTCTTGTTGTCTACAGTATGCTCCCTGTTTTCCGAAAGTTTATTTCAGAGAACTTTTCGGCTTATTCATCAGTAGGTAATAATGTTATAGCTCACAGACATGGGCTCCCACAGAGCGCTGTGGCTCCCTCAGATTTCTTCACAAAAATGACAAGGCAAAGCCCGCCACATCTCCCACTGTTTGCTCCGGTCAAATGATATTCCCCTCACAGTTCTTGCTGCAATCACTCCTACTAATCTTTCCTTCTCTCCTCACTCAGTCCTTCCCACTTATCCGCTTGCCAGATCATTACTCCGGTTAAAACCTCCCGCAGCCAACCCCGCCGCTCGTAGGATTTAAACAAAGATTCCTTTAAAGATATGCAGAGAATAAATGCAGATAAACAGCAAGCCCAAGGAGACAGTTAAGATGGTCGCCTTGAAGAACAGCCAGTCTGCATATCGGTGAGTGACAAGCAGGGAAAGTGGCGCCAGAAGGCAAGCGACCCGTTTTTTGCAGGCCAGCGGCTATGTTTGGGTCGCACTTGACCTTCGTCTCCGCTTCCCCCTGTTGTTGCTGTAATTTCTCCATCAAATCCTCTTCCTCGGCTGCATTTCAGACCATTTTCACAGTCACACCCAAACCTGACAGTTAAAGCACATGGCTTCCCCCCAAGGAATCCTGGGAACTGTACTTTGCTAAGGGTGCTTGGACTTGCAGTTTTGTGGAAGGGGTAAACTACAGTTTCTGGGATTCTTTGAGGGAAGTGTGCTTTAAATACATGGTGTGGATGTGTCCATAGTGTGTCATCTGAGGCATACATTGCAACTCCTCCCTCCCCTTTCTGGTTTATTTTTAAATATGCAGCCTGCTCTGAGATGAAACTGGGAGATGCTGATTTATTTCTAGTCTGCAAAATGGCTGGCTGGGTCTTCTGTTGTCGTTTTAAGCATGGCAACAGAGGTAAGGGAGGAAAAGCTGAGTGTTTTGTGCCAAATTAGTCTGGATGGCAGTTAGGGAGAGATGAATCCATTGACGTCCCTGCCCTGGTTCCCAGAGGGAACAGGACTAAGGTTTGTATACACGGTACAGTGGTACCTTGGTTTAAGAACAGCTTAGTTTATGAACAACTTGGATTAAGAACGCTGCAAACCCGGAAGTAGGTGTTTTAGTTTGTGAACTTTGCCTTGGAATAAGAGAATGTTTTGTTTCCTGTTGAGTGTGTTCCATTTGTAAACTGAGTCCCCCGCTGCTATGGGAAAGCACACCTTGGTTTGAGAACGCTTTGGTTTAAGAACTGACTTCCGGAACAGATTAAGTTCATAAACCAAGGTACCACTGTATACCTTTAAAGCATAATCTTTTTCTCAAAGAAAACTCTTAACAAACTGCAATACCCATAATTCTTTGAGGGGAATTATTATTATTATTATTATTATTATTATTATTATTATTATTAAATAAATTATATTTTTCAGTTTTTTAAAAAAAGTTTTACAAGCATACAAATCCAATATTTTCCCAATAAGCATATAAGTTTTGACTTCCTTCCACCCCTTTTGTGGAATATATATATATTCTTAAAAGTGCATTTCCCTCATTAATCCAATTATTAATTACTCCCTAGTTTTCCTTTAACCTCAATTTTAACTATTTGGTTTTAAGTCGATCCTGCTAAGGAACTTAGATGTGCACAAAAACTTTTCAAATAGTCCACAAATTTCCCCCAGTCTTTGATCAAGTTCTCCTCCTCTTGCTTTCTTATTGCTCCAGTAAGTTTTGCCATTTCGGTAGGGTTGCCATATTTCAAAAATCAGGACACAAAAAGAAAACTCAGAAACCTGCATTGCCATATATTTAATTCAATTTATGAGGTGATCTGAATGTTTTTGAGCTTTCTTTCTTTTTAAGAAAGTATATATATATCTATATAGATATATAGATATATGGGGACAGACCCCTTGATACAATTCCCTCAGAACTGGTGGCATATAATGTGCTATTTTTATTATACATTTCATTTCTATACTGCTTTATATTTTTAAGACGAGAACATCTCAAAGCGGTTTACAACATCAAAACATCAAATGAAACAACCCAGAGCAAAACATTACAGAAGGAAGTCAAATATAAAGTATAAGTCCAAAGCAACATAATTAACAGTGTGGCTGCTTCCAGGGGATTTTTTTGGTTTTTTTACTCAACATTTTTCTAGCAAGCAAGGCAAGTCCTGTGCTTTGCAGCTGCTCCAAACAGCCAGAAATTGTAGTAAGAAGAAAGAAGGACACTGTCAGAAAGCCCTCGGACTACCTCATTAAAAAAGCGCATAGGAGCAGACCACACTCGAAAAAGTCCAAAGATGTGTGGTCTTTGGTTCGGGCACGGTTGGTTAGATGCAGACTGGGATAAATCATTTTAAATTGTGATGATAAACCAAAACCCTGTCCTGTCCGTAATGACGGTACACACAACTGCACTGAGGGGGGAAGTTGATCGCAGAACTTCCACAGTAATAGCATAGAATGGTAGAGTTGGAAGGGACCGCGGCGGTCATCTAGTCCAACCCCCTGCATTGCAGAAATCTTTTGTCCAACGTGGGGCTCAAACCCACAACCTTGAGATTAAGAGTCTCGTGCTCTACCGACTGAGCTATTAGGCAACAGTCCCTGGGACCTGCTGAAGGCCAAGGACGTGCTCTACCAATGAGCCATAGCTCCTATCCATGAAGGACAGCATTGCATGGAGGCAGGAATTACCCAGAATGTAGGGCCAGCCCTACTATTAGGCCAAGTGATGTGGTCACCTCAGGCAGCTGATTTTGGCTACCATGAAAGAATACCAAATTGTTAGTTATTTCCTTTTGAATTATTGTATTTCTCTCCAAGGCCCCCTTTGGGTTTTTTGCCTTGGCTAACAAAATATCATCCCTAGTTTCAAGTACTAACCACTTTGATGTGTGTGTGCGCCACTCTTGCTGCTCTGCCTCAGGTTGCAAAATGCCTGTACAAACGAGATAAACATTAGCACGGGCAATTGTGAAGTTTCTGGAGAAGTTACTACAGCTGACAGAGCCTCATGGAAAATGGCGTCAACTCTTTAGGCTATTCGCACCGCTCTTCGTTGAATAAGGAACTGGGAAGCGACTTCAACCTCACACAAAACAAGAAGGCAGTGATAACCGCAAGGCTGCAGCCGATTCTTTAACTACTGAGGGATAGATCTTGCAGAAATCACAGTCAACCTTTTTCCGTACCCTCTGACTTTCCTCAGACGAAAATGGGGATGTTTCTCACTCACCTGCAACTGACCCTCCTCAACCTCTCCATTTTTTGCCCTTCCCCCTGCAGAGCATTTCCTATTTGAACACACACACACACACACACACACACACACACACACACACACACTTCTTGCATTCTCCTTTCCTTTCCTTTTCTTCCTGTCTAGGGTGGCTCTGCCCTCTGCTTGCCCCTCAGAGCTGCTGTGTCATGCTGGCTCCAGCAGTGACAGACTCTCCTCTTCCTCCAGCAGCCGTTACGAGCTGCCCAAGGGAGGTGGCTGGCAACAGCAGCCATGGAGAGACCATAGTATGCTCCCTTATGGCTGCAGCCCCTGGTATCACACTGCTTGGGACAATCACTGGCTCATCCTCTATCCTGAGCTTGGCAGCAGTTGCACTACCAGGAGAACATTCCGGGATCATATCAGAAGCCAGAATGGCTTTTGTAATTCTGGGGTTGTCCTTGGAAAATCGGGACACTTGGAGGGTATACAGTGGTACCTCAGGTTACATACGCTTCAGGTTACAGACTCCACTAACCCAAAAATAGTACCTCAGGTTAAGAACTTTGCTTCAGGATGAGAACAGAAATCGCGCGGCGGTGACGCCGCGGTGGCAGGAGGCCCCATTAGCTAAAGTGGCACCTCAGGTTAAGAACAGTTTCAGGTTAAGAACAGATCTCTAGAATGAATTAAGTTCTTAACCCGAGGTACCACTGTATTACCGTATTTGCCCAAATATAAGCCAAGTGAATATTCCCCCCCAAATTCCGACTGTGAAAAGTTACAGTGCGGCTTATATTTGCGACCTTACGGTATGCAGCCAGGAGCGGGGGGCAAACAGCAGCAGTAGTGTGGCGAAGTGGCGCCCGCCCTGTGTGTAGTCCCCTTTCCTCTCCCGCAAGGCCGGGAAGGGTGAGAGAGAGGAAGGGGCAACGCAGTGCGGCTCCCCCCCCTTGTACACAGCCGGGAGCAGTGAGGAATGGATAGCCTTATATTCAGGTATTTCTTCTTTTTTTTCTCTCCCCCCCTCCAATTTTAACAGTGTGGCTTATATTCTGGCCAATACGGTATTCAGAATACTTGGTACCAATGCAGGTCCTGGTTTGTGTACTCAAAGGCTTTCCAGGACCTCTGAAACCCTCCCTAGTCCAGTAAGGAAAGGCAAAGATGGAAGGTTAAGAACAGGAAGATTTAAAGGAACTATTGGAAACTCAAGGCAGTAGAGATATAAGTGATCAGAGCCCCCCCCCCCCAAAAAAACTTGAAGCATAGGAAGTCCCAATAAAAATTTATAATTGGGCAGAATATTCGGATTATATGATATGTATTTGTATAATTTGGAATATTTAATGTGATTTGATTGGATTGCTAAAATGGAAAATTTAATAAAAATTATTTTTTTAAAAAAGGAGAGGCAAAGATGGGCAAAGCAGGATTGTACTTCAAACCACAAGGGATTGCAGAAACACTGACAGGTCAGGAAACATCATATAGGATTTTTGAAGCTAAGAAGTTTTGGACCTGATCGATAATCCGGAGGGGAGACTGATAGTAATATGGTGTATATTTAGGTCAACAACTTTCAGTTTTGTTTTTCCAGTCCTTGACCACTTTTTCAGAAGCCAACTATGACTTTTATAAGTATAGTGGCACCTCAGGTTAAGTACTTAATTCGTTCCAGAGGTCCGTTCTTAACCTGAAACTGTTCTTAACCTGAAGCACCACTTTAGCTAATGGGGCCTCCTGCTGCTGCCGTGCCGCCAGAGCACGATTTCTGTTCTCATCCTGAAGCAAAGTTCTTAACCTGAAGCACTATTTCTGGGTTAGCGGAGCCTGTAACCTGAAGCGTATGTAACCTGAAGCGTATGTAACCCGAGGTACCACTGTAAAGGGCTTTAAGAATAAAAACGCCCATTCTGAGGGATGAGCAACTTTGTGTGTCAAAGACGACTGTCCAAATATATTTCTCGGGGTTTATTTAACCAAGGCCAAAAGGAAGCCCCAGTTCAGGCGCTGTAAAAAAATCTCCTGTGCATTGTGGTGTCATGGAGAAAGCAGTGTTTGGTTCAAGAGCATTGACAGCTGCCATTTCTGGGGGGCCAATTGTTCTGGTGTGCATGGGGACATTTTTAACCCACTGCCCTCATGTGAATTGTCCCCACTGGAAGAAGCAGCTGTCAAAATGGCCTCTGACTGCATCAGACACTCATGCCGCCATGTCCACAAGGACGCTAGGCACACGAGAGCAGGATTCTCATCCCTAGTGTCAGGACCAGGCTTATATCAGCTTGAGAAGAAATCTCACTCTCATTCACCAACAAAGGGAAAAAGCCATATTTATGTCTGTGGCTAAGCAATTTGTACGAGACAATGGCATGACGTGTTGTGCAATAACCTTCTTACTTTGGCAAATGATGCAGAAAATATACTGCAAGGCTTAAACTTTTAATGCCATTTAATCCTACCCCCCCCCCCAATTTTTAGTCTTCCAGGGAAACTCATCAACAGTAGGGACAGGAGCTGTTTGCAGTGTTCTCTGCCCAGAATATATGTATATTATCTTCACCTACTGTGGCATATCTGCAGCCATGCTTGTTATCTGGCTCCAGCTTCCCATTAACTGAATCCCTGGTGGAAAGCCGTTTCCCTACATTATATTGTAATGCTCTTGTTAATGATAAATTGATGAAGAGCTGCTTTTTTAGATTAGGTGAGTGGTCCTTTGATAATGGGGTTGGAATCAGGCCAGGGGTTTTATAGTACTTTGCCTGGAGGGTGAGAATCAACTAAAATATTCCTTTCTTATGTTCCGTTAGAAAGAGAAGAGAGAGAGAGAGTCAAAGAATTTTCCAGCTTTTTAATTTTAACAGAGCCGTTTCAAACCCAGTTTACGTGGTTGGTATTTTTAGATGCCTGCCTTTATCCTGTCCTGTGCATCTAATGAATTATTAATGGCAGGTGTTTCTCACTTAATTAGCGAAGCCCGTATCCTTTTAAGTGAAATGGCTCTCATAAGGTGCCTGAATCACTTGGTTTTGTTACAAATGTCGCGAGATCGTAAGCAAAATGCATTCTTTTTGAACCGTCTCAAAATTACGAGCAATTGGTTATACTTTTCCTGCTTATGTGCAGGGACTGTCATGTCTGCATATAAACCCATGATATTCAAAGGTGCCAGAATATCTGAAATTAGCAGTGGATCAAAAACTGCTTCCTTTTGTTTTATCTTTCGGATAATTTAACCTTTAAAGCTTCACCCCTGTACACATCAATGGATGTGCTGGGTTCCATGGAAGGGGACACACATACACAGATGCTGTTGCTGTCTAATAGAAACTGGAAGCATTCCTCAGTCTTAGGAAACTTATACCTGGCAGCGGACACATCACAGAATTGTAAAGTTGGAAGGGACCCTGCGGATCATCTAGTCAAACCCCCTGCTATGCAGGACTGTGCAGCTATCCCATACAGGGATCGAACCTGCAACCTTTGTATTATCGGCACCATGCTCTAAGCAACTGTGCTATCCAGGCTCATGCTCACCCTCATTTCACAAAAAAACTTTTAGAGGTTACCTGCACCTTTTGCTTCATAACTTTCTTTCTAGGAAGATTAGAGACTTACTTTTTTAAAAAAAAAAAAAAAAAACTTCAGAGTCTGGGGTACCAGACCAAAGGTACCAGAGGAAACCTTTATGGGCACTAAAACTCCCAAGTTTTCTTGCTTTGTATCTTTAAGAGTGAAAGTTGAGGAGGCAATTTGCCAGTGTGGTGCAGTGGTTAAGAGCGGTGGACTTGTAATCTGGTGAACCGGGTTCGATTCCCACTCCTCCACATGTAGCTGCTGGGTGACCTTGGGCTAGTCACACTTCTCTGAAGTCTCTCAGCCTCACTCACCTCGCAGAGTGTTTGTTGTGGGGGAGCAAGGCAAAGGAGAATGTTAGCTGCTTTGAGACTCCTTAGGGTAGTGATAAAGTGGGATATCAAATCCAAATTCCTCCTCCTCCTCCTCCTCCTCCTCCTCCTCCTCTTCTTCTTCTTCTTCGATGTACATTAGTTGAAAATAGTGCAGCCTATGTAGCTCAGAAACACGCCCTGAATTTTGTAACACCTTCCTGCCAGGCCACCCCAGTCTTTCTATGACTGCATTACTTCAGATAAACATGTATGGAATTGCATTCTTTTCAGTAGGCAAAGGTAAAGGGACCCCTGGCCATTAAGTCCAGTCATGGACGACTCTGGGGTTGTGGCACTCATCTCGCTTTACTGGCCGAGGGAGCCAGTGTTTGTCTGCAGACAGCTTCCGGGTCATGTGGCCAGCATGACTAAGCTGCTTCTGGCGAACCAGAGCAGCACACGGGAACGCCGTCTACCTTCCCGCTGGAGCGGTACCTATTTATCTACTTGCACTTTGACGTGCTTTCGAACTGCTAGGTTGGCAGGAGCAGGGACCGAGCAATGGGAGCTCACCTAGTCGCGTGGATTAGAATCGCCGACCTTCTGATCAGCAAGCCCTAGGCTCTGTGGTTTAGACCACAGTGCCACCCACATCCCTTCTTTTCGGTAACCGTTGCATAAAAGCTAGCTGCATGTAGGGAACTGAAGTGGCTTGTCAAGTGCGGTGGAGCTGCTACTCTGGCTTTCTGGCACATGGGCCGCTGTTATTTGCCAGGACAGGGCGGGGTGCAAGGAGAGAGGAGTTTGGCAAATGCTCCGCCAGTGCATTTGCACCAAGCTGACCTCTCTGCCACATTGCCCCTCACCTCTCAGGAAGCAACAGCAACCCTTCTGCCCCACACAGTGAGCGACTTGTGGTAGTGAACTACTACTTAAGGCTGAGACCTAGTCTAGAACTTTCCCCCCAATGCGCACATTTTCTACAGTATGAATACAGACCTGCCTGTCTGTGGATGGAAACTTTGCTTTGGTCTAAACATTGTTCAATCTTCCAAAGAGAGAGAGAGAAAAAACATGTGCTACTGTGGGATATATTTTAGACCTGTGTTTGGAGGACACAGGGCATATTCAGACTTCAAATTTTAATCAGGAGGGCTTCGTTTCACTCTCCGATTAACCTCCAAGGAACCATAGCTATCTCATTCTTTGCTTAGGAGCAAAGCATTTCCACAGAACTACAATTCCCAAGTTTCTTTGCTTTGTATCTTTCAGAGTGAAAGCTGAGGAGGCAAAGATGTGCATTAGTTGAAAATGGTGTAGCTTAGCTCAAAAACGCAACTCTTCTAAGCCAAAGAGGATCAAGAGTTCTCATACTGCTTGTCTAGCCTTATAAACATTAACTGCCATTACAAGGGTTCAAAAATATAAATATTAGATTTAGGCCTTGCAGAAAGCTGGGACCCAAAGGCCTAAGAGACATATTCCTTGAGCTGATATTTGTTTCAGTCCATGGAAAAAGCCGCTCCTGACTCCGAGTGCTTGTTAAAGGTATATCTCTTTCAAGTTATAGGGAGAGAGATGTCAACTGTTTACCATAAATGTATCTCTGCATTTGAATATATAAATGATACTGTTACTTTACCTTGAGTAAGTTTCTCACTGACAGGTATGTTCAGGGAAACATCTTTCACGAAAGCTGAAATGTTGATATAAATATCTGAGGAAAAATACTAATCACAGAATACATTGAACAGACTTACTGATCTTGTATACCTGGAAAAAGATTTTCAAACAGACTTTGTCAGTTCAGCCTTGGCATTCCTTGTCAAACAAAAGCATGCCTAAAGACACATTTCAAAAGCAGACAATGCTGCACTTGCTAACCTGCAGAAAATCGAAATGGATCAGGGAGCCAGAGAACAAACAGAATAGGTAAGCAATAAGAAATGGAACACAGTTCTAAAGGGCTGTTTCTGAGAGCCAAAGATGTTTAAAGAAGCCTGCATCAATAATTAAACGTGAGTAAGTAAAATTCCAGTATACTTTCTGCCGGTATTGTCTTAAGATTTGTAATAGAGAAATGAAATTATTGATTCAGTATCAGCAAGAATTTTTTTTTAAGGAAAAACCACACACACACTCCACAAAGACCTCTAGTTACTGTGAAAAAAATTGAGAGAGGTGGGGGGGAGTGGTTTTTTGTTTTGTTTTTTGCTCCAAGTGTTAGCCCGGAATGTTAAACTTTTGCAATGCGGGAAGAGGTCCTCCCTTCTGAATCCATCCACCTCCGTCGCCTGAAAATCCAGGTCAGGGAGCTGTTAACAGGATTGACAGCAACAATCTGATTAAAAGTAAAATGCTCTCTTAAGAAGACGGGAAGGAATTCGTTTTTTCTCAGCCATGTCACATTTGCGCCACTCACGTAGCTGACGTCGTGTCACACCCCACTATGATTTGATGCTACATAACACAACATGACATAACTTATAGTTCATAACTTAGAGTGTACCCACTTTAACGTGGGTTTTTTGTGCATTTTCTCTCTCTCTTTTTTTGCCCAGCGCCAATTTCCTATTCCATGTGCTCTACTTAAAGCTGATGGTTAATTGGCATGGCACTCAAAATCAGAGTTCAGCTTCTGAATACATTTTTCATAGACCTTTATGATGTAAAATGGAGGTCATTTGAGATCTCTTTTACACCTGTAAAAGGGGTAGTTTCATTGCTCATCCAGAGCAAGGTGACAAGAGGAACGTTGCATCAGAGAGGGAGAAATGAAGTGATTGTGATGAGATAGTTCAAAACTCAGAGCACAGTTTGATTGTCTTCCTCAGCCTAGACTTGGAGCTGGACTTCAACCCCATGCAAACCAACTGCCTAGACCAGGCATAGGCAAACTCAGGCCTCCAGATGTTTTGGGACTACAACTCCCATCATCCCTAGCTAACAGGACCAGTGGTCAGGGATGATGGGAATTGTAGTCCCAAAACATCTGGAGGGCTGAGTTTGCTTGTGCCTGGCCTAGACCAACCTTTCCCAATCTTGAGTCCCCATATGTTGTTGGAATACAGCTCCCATCATCCCTAGACAGCAGGACTACTAGTCAGGTATGATGGGAGTTGTAGTCTTACAACATCTGGTCTAGCTCATGTATACAGGTTGAAAATAAAATGTATGTCCAATTAAAACATTATAAATATAAATGAATCGTTGATTTAGATGATGATGATGATGATTTGCTGTATCTACAATTAGCTACAATTCTCATGCTCATCATCACCACCAACTTCATAATGACTGTTGCCACATATATTCCCATTACAGTACATCAGCCTTGGCCAGGCTGGTTCTCTCCAGATGTTTTAAGCTACAACTCACTGAACTCTATGGTTCTGCATGTTGTGTCTGTGTCCCACTGTTTTGTTTTGAGGTTTTAATTACAAAAGCTCTTGCTTTTCTTTTCCCTTTAGTTAAAGGGTGTGTGTGTGTGTGGCAGATAGTATTTTACAAATCTGCACCAAATCTGATACAACAAATTTGATAATAATCACCTTTTAATGACTAGGTTTCTTTTATCCCTTACCTGTTTTAAGCCTTATGTGTTCAGTTTATTGGTATGTTTTATCATATGCTGGTCTGTGAATGAAATAAAGTTTGATACGGAACAAATGTGAGTAAAGGCCCAAGAAATTGTCATATACTGATCTATATGATGGCTCATCTAGCCTAGTACACTCACCACGAGCACTTTGCTGGCATCCTACCTGATTATCTATCTATCTATCTATCTATCTATCTATCTATCTATCTATCTATCATCTATCTATCTATCTATCTATCTATCTATCTATCTATCTATCTATCATCTATCTATCTATATCTATCTATCTATCTATCTATCATCTATCTATCTATCTATCTATCTATCATCTATCTATCTATCTATCTATCTATCTATCTATCTATCTATCATCTATCTATCTATCTATCTATCTATCTATCTATCATCTATCTATCTATCTATCTATCTATCATCTATCTATCTATCTATCTATCTATCTATCTATCTATCTATCTATCATCTATCTAATTTTTGAGATGGAGTTTCAGGCAGGGCATAAGAGATGCTCTACCTCTTAACAGCATCTCCTTCTTAGGCACATTTTTAACTTAATCAACCATTGTTAAAAAGTCATAAAGTTCATTTAGCGTGTCTTTAAAAGGTGCTAAATGATTCTAGTATCTGAGGGCAAATCTGTTTTATTCCCCACATTCAACCCCAAGC
The DNA here is from genome assembly GCF_951804945.1 of Podarcis cretensis. Taxonomy (NCBI): domain Eukaryota; kingdom Metazoa; phylum Chordata; class Lepidosauria; order Squamata; family Lacertidae; genus Podarcis; species Podarcis cretensis. Next base: position 73,936,446 of record NC_137175.1, read on the forward strand.
AACTAATTAACCACGCATTTTACGACTCACTGCCACACATGGTTCTTGGCAGTATCCCAAACAACACATTTGTACTCAAATGTTCCTCTAGCAGGAAGATGTATTTATTAATGGAGCACCATATGCAGCAGTTAGTAGGATATTTCCGCCCCCCCGCCCAGAACCGCAACAAAGCCATTGATGGCAAGTATCCAGACTTTCAAGGGTTAAACCTATTTTAACGTGCTAAAACCTGAGACACCACAGCAATCAGCCTATCATTCAGCTTTCAGCCTTTTTCTCCCTTCAGCCTTTTGCATCTTTCTGGCAGTCAGTGCCTGAACAGAAGATTTCTTTTCCTCCTGCGTTTAAGGTGAAAACAAGTGAAGGGAAAGAGGCAACAGCTTGCGCCTGTCTCTGTTGCCGAATCTCTTGTTGTCTCCTCAGAGTGCGGCAGTCACTTCTCAGAGGTTTGTCCCAAGAGGGTCTCTGTAGAAAGAAGGAGGGGAGAAAAGGAAAATGGAAGGAAGAGAAGAAGATGCAAACTGTAAAAAAATGAAAAGCAAACTGTTCGTATTCAAACCTTGCCTGCTGGTACAAAGATACAAGATACAAAATCCATAATTTGGTTTTTCTTTGCCAGCTTACAGAACTGCAGAGGAATCTGAAATGTATCTATTTCCACACTTGGGGTGGTATCCAACCCGCATGTGCAGCGTTTTGCTTGTGCAGTGCGACTTTCCCTTCTTCTCTCCACATACTCTCAAAGTCTGCTCTGGAGGATCTACAGCAGCGGTTCTCAACCTGGGGGTCCCCAGATGTTGTTGGACTACTGAGGCATCTGATCAAGGCCTGTATTTTAAAATGAGCTTAAAGATTTGCAAATGTTTCATGCCAGGCAGAAAAGCAGCTGGCTAAGTACTTTGGCAGTTGTTTATCCTCCTGGACAAGGGCCCCCCTGATTTATAGCAGAAGCAGGAGACAAGTTTCTCAAAGTTGTAACAAGGGAAATACAGGCTGGGAGCAAAGGTTACACTGACCCTACATATTACAGAATACAATCAAGCTGCAAAAACACTAATTAAGAGTTGGTAAATAGTAAAATCTCTGTTTAGATAGAACTTAATACCATGAGCCATTTGTTTTAGCCATTTGTTTTGGAATGCAGGGGCAACAGGGGCAACAGGGGCAAAAGGTGATCTGGTAATTAAGATGCCTTGTTGAGGCAAATGTAAGATATATGGCTACTTGTCTGCCATTTATGGATAGAAGGAAATATAGCTCTTTGTCTCCCATAAAAGGTAATAGGAAATGGGTGTATCTTTTATGATTGGTTCTAGCAAACAGCCAATAGGAATTTCAACCAGGCTGATTGGACAGAGGCAGCCAAAGGAGGAGCAAGTGGGCTGGGTTGAGGAAATATAAGTGCTGGCCATCAGGGCTGAAGGGCAGGCAGAGCTTTGGTAACCATATACCACTGTGCCTATCATTTATTTGTCTGACAAATAAATTATTATTTTAATTTCTCTATTGCTGCGTTGAATATTTCATTCCAGCTAAGCGTTAACCACAAGCAGGGTGCTACACTACAACTCCCATCATCCTCTGGCCTTGCTAGCTAGGGGTGATGGGAGCTGTAGTTCAACAACCTCTGGGGACCCACAGGTTGAGAAAGGCTGATCTACAGGGTCCTCTGGAACAGATTTTGAGGGTACATAATGGCGAAGGAAAGTTCCACTGTGCTAAAAGAAATCCATAGAAGTCCAAGATCCTGTAGAAAACCACAGAATCATAGAAAGGTAGAGTTGGAAGGGACCCCAAGGTCTTCTAGTCCAACCCTCTGCATTGCAGGACTCTCAACTAAAGCATCCATGGCAGATGGCCATCCAACCTCTGCTTGAAAACCTCCAAGGAAGGAGACTCCACAATCTCCCAAGAGAATCTGTTCCACAGTCAAACACCTCGTACTGTCATAAAGTTCTTCCTGATGTTTAGTTGGAATCTCCCTTCTTGTAAATTGATGCCATTGACACCGTTGGTTCGAGTCCTACCTTCCAGAGCAGGAGAAAACAAACTTGCTCCATCTTCCATAGGACAGCCCTTTAGATATTGGACGATGGCTAGAATATCTCCTCTCAGCCTCCCTTTTCTGAAGGCTAAATACCCAGGTCCTCATAAGGTTTGGTTTCCAGATCCTTGATCATCTTGGTTAAATAATAATAATAATAATAATAATAATAATAATAATAATAATAATTTATTTATACCCCGCCAATCTGTCTGGGTTTCCCCAGCCACTCTGGGCGGCTTCCAACTGAATATTAAAAACAATACAGCATCAGACATTAAAAACTTCCCTAAACAGCTGTCTTTAAAAAGTAAAATGGTTGTTTATTGCCTTGACATCTGCTGGGAGGGCATTCCACAGGGCAGGCGCCACTACCGAGAAGGCCCTCTGCCTGGTTCCCTGTAACCTCACTTCTCGCAGTGAGGGAACTGCCAGAAGGCCCTCGGCGCTGGATCTCAGTGTCCGTGCTGAACAATGGGGGTGGAGACGCTCCTTCAGGTATACAGGACCAAGTTGCCTTCCTCTGCACACATTCCAGCCTGTCAATATCCTTATTCTGGCACTCAGATCTGGACACAATATTCCAGGTGTGGTCTGGCCAAGGCAGAATAGAGTGGTACTATTACTTCCTTTCCTCTTCATGGATCACTGCTTTGTCGTGGCGAAGGGGCTTGAATAACTCCAAAAAGCTCTGAGCTATGCCGTTCAGGGCCACCCAAGATGGACAGGTCATAGCCAAGAGTTTAGACTAAAGGTGATCCACCTGGAGAAGGAACTAGCAAACCACTCCAGTATTTTGCCAAAGGAGAAACTTTGAGAAGAAAGTGAGAGTTTCCAAGGCATGCTCTGGTTCATGGGGTCACGGAGAGTCGAATACAACTAAGACGACTAAACAACAACAACAACAAAATTATTTCCTTTGATCAAAACACTATACTTCTGTTCATGAAGCCTAGAATAGCATAAGTATTGTGGTGGACACCACAGCTGATGTTTTTTACAGACTTGCAACCACAAAATGTTGTGACAGAAGCAATGTTGATGATTTTGTGGTAGAGACAGGAAAGGCTTCAAATGCGTAGCAGAAAACAGTTTATCGCGCCCGTGAAATTTTGCTTTGAAAAATATTTGCAAGTTGGGCTGACAAATTATTGATTTGTCATGTGTTAATTACCCAATGAATGTAACACTTTTTATCTAGCTGTGAATTATTCCCACAAGATTTCTAATTTCTCCAGATGGATTTTGTATTCAGAGGTTTTCATCAAATGGTTTGTAGAAGTAATTTTCAGGCTGAAAGTTGTTTGTGGTTCGAGGACCCGACCCCCGCGGAGTAAAATGAAGACACAGGGACACGTGATATAAGGTTAATGGGCTAGAAAAGGCCACAACTTTATTGATTACAGCAATGAAAAGGTATTGGCTTAGGCATTGGATCGCGAAACAAGTGGGTTTATTCACCAGGGGTTCATCACCTGTTGATGCTGATCCAACTATAGGCTCACCCCTGATGTCACCGAGGGTCGTGCCATGGCCTCCCGCCAAGCAGGCTTCGGACGGAATACACGACCGCCAGATTCCATTAACGGAATACCCCTAGAAATTGAAGGCATAGGCGATGGCCACACCTAGCACTTCGACACACCACAACACATTATTCCAATGCCTAACCTACCCACCAATACCACCAAGAAGTTGTGACGATTGCTACGAGGTAGGCGAAAAAACCAAAAAGCCTAATGCCAAATGGAAAAACTCCTACCAGGCCCCCCGGGCAACCGGGGCGACCAACCTAAGGTCCATAGCAAGGCCAATGACCTAAGCCCTAACTCAAAGGGAGTGGAGGGTGGGTGACTCGCCCAGGACGACAAAGAGAAATGAGGCCGGGGGGGAGGCTGGCACTGCAGCATAAAGGCTGCTGGACACGCCCCCCCATGGCACCTGGTTGGACAGCCACCGGGGGGGGGCGTGAGTGCCAGCCAGGTGAGCTGGAGGCAGGGGGCAACGCCCCCTGCTAGGAGCGGTGCTCGGGCTCCCGTCCACAACCACTCCCCTCTCTTTCAGGGAGGAGAGTCTTTGTGGTTCGAGGACCCGACCCCCGCGGAGTAAAATGAAGACACAGGGACACGTGATATAAGGTTAATGGGCTAGAAAAGGCCACAACTTTATTGATTACAGCAATGAAAAGGTATTGGCTTAGGCATTGGATCGCGAAACAAGTGGGTTTATTCACCAGGGGTTCATCACCTGTTGATGCTGATCCAACTATAGGCTCACCCCTGATGTCACCGAGGGTCGTGCCATGGCCTCCCGCCAAGCAGGCTTCGGACGGAATACACGACCGCCAGATTCCATTAACGGAATACCCCTAGAAATTGAAGGCATAGGCGATGGCCACACCTAGCACTTCGACACACCACAACACATTATTCCAATGCCTAACCGCCACCCGAGCTAAAGGCTCGCCGCCAATACCTTCAAAGCTGCAACCAATCCCAGATGCTTTTGTTGACACTAGCTAACCAAATGTCGTTCCCCAGATCCGATAAGTGGATGCCGTCATTCCGGTATGAAGCTTGGTCGCCGATCCGGATACGGTCATGATAAATGACTCGGCCATACATAAAGCGCACCCAACGGGCTACCGCCCGATTTACGAGTTTCCTGGTTCTTATAATGGCCATACAGCTTTGCGTACCGCGCCAAACAGTTCTTTTCAAGAAGGAGGACCAGAACACCGTTGTTCTGGGACACAAGGCTGCAAATGCATTCAAGTCTCTTTTTATGCTCCACAACAAGTCCACACTCCTTCTGTTAGCAAGGTCATTCTCCCCAAATGAATTGCAAGGATGTCGGGAGGGCCAAACTTGGCTACTTTCTCCCACAGCAATGGCATAAGCTCCTCCCAACACATGCCTCTTGTCGAAAACCAGGAAACTCGAACACCATGTGGAAGGCCAAGATTGTGTGCAAGGCCGCAGCTCACCGCTTGTACGCGGGCCCAATGAACTATACTGTGGCCGCAAATCCACACGCTTCTCCTGAGCATAGCTGGGGGTAAAAGACAGAAAAGAAAAGGCGGATAAGTAGGGTAAAGCTGCAAGTCGCATATTAGACTTATAAGCATTGGATTTCCCACCGGCCCATTTCTTTGATCCTGTCCGCCAGTAGCCCCAGGTGCAACCCAGGCCATGGTTGCAACGCCAATCCTAAATGAATGTGCAGCGTACTCCTGGGAGGATAGACCACCAGCCTCAATAGCCTTGCGAAGTACTCTGGTGAATTGATGCCTCAACAAGGGTGACCCATCTTCATGGACCAGAAACGGACCCGGGCTGGGCGGTCTGAGGTAGAGGTACCGCCTAGTGTCCTCTACCGAGCATGGGCCCTGCTGTGCCGACGCCGTGAGCTTAACTAGGACACCTTTACTAGCCTGATCAGTCTTGGACTGACATATACGCACTGTCATGTTAGAATCGGACAACTGCGCGTCCTCGCACAGGAGGCCGCGTGTTGAACCTCGTGCACTAACTTCAAACACCACCTCACCAACTCTAAGCGTGCCAAAAAGGCGATAGCGTAGCAAATTGACCTGAGTTTTATGCGTATCTGTGATAACTCGGAAGAAAACGGCTTACGGCCCTCGGCCCTGTGAGGTTGTAACCTGCCCCAACCCTCAATGGCTCTATGGATCAAGAAGTCGCTACCCGGGTCATGAGCAAATGTAGCTTTTGAAAAGAAGCTGATGGCGGCTACGTGAATATTTAAGGTTTTAGGAGCACGTCCCAGATCATAGAGATGGGAAAGGTACTGCAAGACAGCGTCAGTGGTAGGAGGTACGTCATGTGAGAGCCCAGATAACCCAGACCTGAAACCAAGGAAATCACACCAGGCCTTCTTGTAGGACCTGAGAGTGGAGGGTGCCACGGACGCCAATACTCCCTGTATCACTTAGCGTCTCCCACGTTCCACAGGTGCTCCGGAAAGGCAACAGTTGTGCTCCAGGTGCAAGCAACCGGAAGCGAGGTATCGGAAATCGAGACAAGGCATCGGCTATGTCATTATTGGCTCCGGGTACCAATTTGGCTTTAAGTATTATGCAGTACTCAAGGCACCGGAGGACGAATGCCCGCAAAAGGGAGGAGATCCTCTCAGACCGAGATGACTGCCTGGCTAGAATGTTCACGACCACCAGGTTGTCGGTCCAGAAGCACACGCGGTGGTCTCGAAAATCTTCCGTCCAGATGTGAACGGCCACCACTATTGGAAAGAACTCAAGAAAGGTTAGATCCCGCGTGATGGCCTGACCTTGCCATGCCGTCGGCCATCGTAGGGCACACCAGCGCCCCTTGAAGTACAAGCCAAAGCCTAAGGACCCAGCCGCGTCCGATTGGACCTGGAAGTCTGATGACAGATTCAAGACATCCTGCCATAGAGATACCCCATTGTAGTTCTACAGAAAAGTCGTCCATACCTCCAGATCTGCCTTGACCGACCTGGGGAAGCAGACCCTGTGGTGCGGGTGTCTAAGACCACTGACAGCCTGGCTAGGCGGGCACAGAAGGCGCATTGGAGTGGGCCTGGAAATCAGAGGCTAAATTAAGGATTTCCAGCCATAGGGAGACTCCGTTGTGGTGTTCCAGAAATCTGATCCCCATCTCAAAATCCGCCTTGACCGACTTGAGAAGTCTTACTCTATGGTGCGGATGCTTGAGGCCCGCTGACAACCTGGCTAAGCGGGAGCGAAATGGGCGGCCTGGTGAAACTACTCTACATGCGAAGTTGAAATGATCTAGCAAGGACTGGACCTGTCTAAGGGCGACTTATTATTATTATTATTATTATTATTATTATTATTATTATTATTATTATTTCGGGAAGGGTTTGACGAATTGTTTCCTTAAGGGCAACCATTTTCCCCACTGGCAGGCGGGCGGATTGAGTTGCTGTGTCAAGCTCTATACCCAGGCAAGTAAGATCCGTTGATGGTCCGCCTTATCTGCTGTGAGGGGAACTCCAAGCTCCTGGGCCAAAGCTGAAAAGGCCTCCAGAAGGAAGGCACATTCGCCAGTATTGGGCTTCCCAATGAGTAGAAAGTCACCGAGGGGAACTCCCAGCTCCTGGGCCAAAGCTGAAAAGGCCTCCAGAAGGGAGGCACATTCGCCAGTATTGGGCTTCCCAACGAGTAGAAAGTCACCGAGGTAACGTGTCACCTTGCCAATGTAATATTTCCCTTGAAATTTTTATCCAGAAATGAGGCCGGGGGGGAGGCTGGCACTGCAGCATAAAGGCTGCTGGACACGCCCCCCCATGGCACCTGGTTGGACAGCCACCGGGGGGGGGCGTGAGTGCCAGCCAGGTGAGCTGGAGGCAGGGGGCAACGCCCCCTGCTAGGAGCGGTGCTCGGGCTCCCGTCCACAACCACTCCCCTCTCTTTCAGGGAGGAGAGTCTTTGCCAGTTTACTCTTTATATTTTATCATCTCACATTCCAGTACTCTAAACTGAAATATTGGAATATTTCCCCAGGCTGTTCCCCACTCCCATCTTCATATACACCTGACCAGAAGGCTGATAGCTATTAATTGCGTTTTCTGGTACAGTAAGCTGAAGTTTTTCACTACATAAATGATTCATTCAGAAAAGTGAAGTTATTGAGCAAAAGTTAAATTGGGCTTTAATTTGCCTCAGGTCTTTTTTTTTTTTTAAAGCCACATCTTGGCTTGTTACTCAGTGTTGAAATGTTTCTTTTATCTATATGGTTTTTAAAATGTTTTCATTTTATTTTTTAAAAAAGGAAAAGAAACTGGAGCAAAGTGAGTGGTTTGTTAAACATGAGATTTAGGGCCAGGAAGGACACAAATCTTTAGTATGTATGTAGAAAAAGAAAGTATTTTCTTTTACAGCAGATGCATGAAAGATTGATTAATTTTTTTTTAATGGAATAATAACATGATGTCAATACCACCTACCCAGGAAATGCAACCAAACATTTTTAAAAAAATGCTTGGCAAAATAACAAGGTATTTGTGCCTAAGCCAGAAGTTTCTTGGTGGGCCTCTCTGTGGCAGAGGTTAGGGGACCTGTATCCTGCATGTTGTTGAACACCAACTCACATTGTACCTGATCATTGGGAGGTATGGTGGGAATTGTTGTTCAAGGCATCTAAATGGCACCAGGTTGGGTAAGGCTGCTAGAGAAGGAAGTAGAACTAGATTCTCTACCCCTTCCCTAAGGCAAAGGTCTTTTTCCAGCCTTGCTACCTGAAGTCCTTTAAGGAGAAATGCCATCCCAGAGGGACCTGGACAAGTACTGCACCACTAAACTATTGTCCAGTAGGGTGCTGTCCTCCGCTTCACCTTCCCACCCTGTTAAATCTCACTACCAGTTGCTTAGGATGGATGCCTGTGATTTCCCCCCAAAGGCAACAGAAATGCGTGAAAATTTCTGCAGTGACCCACAAGGAAGGTCACAACGGCTGTGGGAATCTGCACCTCCATGAGCAGGCATCCCCAACCTGTGCCCTCCAGATGTTTTGGCCTACAACTCCCATGATCCCTAGCTAACAGGACCAGTGGTCAGGGATGGTGGGAATTGTAGTCCAAAACATCTGGAGGGCCATAGGTTGGGGATGCCTGTCCATGAGTATAAAAGCCACCGAGTCAAGGGAAAGATGAGCATGTCACAGCAGAGGGAAAGGACATACGTTTTTGGCACCACGTGGAAATCCATATAAATTGATGGATCCACCATGCTAAGTGTTGGCTGGATTCTTCAGTGAAGCTCAGGGTGGCAGGAAAGCTAGGGCATTAAGACCTCTTGTAGGAAAGCACTTTGGATGTGGACTTCCTCCCTAACATCCTGAGGAAGAACTCCAGCTTGTAGGAAGAAGAGGGCATAAACCCCATCACAGAGAATCATGCAGCCATCATACCATAAACTGAGATGAAGTACATTGTATGGGTGTGTGTGAAGAATCATTTCAGGAAGGGATGAATCACATAAAAGGTTGCAAGGTCTCTTTGAAGTGGCACTGCAATTTTAAGGGGCTGCTCTCGGCTTGCCAGGTGTCACAGTTTGATCTCTACAGTAGAGGCCCATGACAATTTTCACATTATGGAAGTCTGTGGACTGTAAATACTGTTGGTTTCAGCTTAGCCTCTGCTGGCCATTATGGGGTGAGCAAGTGGTGGTGCGAGAAGGAATTAAGTCCAAGAAAATAAGTTTTAGATGTGCACATCCAATTCAAGAAGGTTGCTTATGCAGAATGCTCCCTCTTTACCAAGGGAGAATGAAACCTACTGGAGCCATATTCTGAATTATCCATTCTCCACAATAGTTATGATGGATTTATCCAGAATTGATCCTTCCCATCATCTCTGAATTTTACCCTGAACTTCCGTGAGTGGATAATTCGTATGCAAAATAATCCAATGAATTTTGGAGCTGTTCTGTGAGTGAATGATGCCTATGCGTAATGTTTATGACCCTGGCTTCAGATGGTTTGTGACAGTGTTCCTCAGCCCTGGGTCTACAGAAGTTGTTGGAGTACACCTTCCATCTTCCCAAGAGAGCTTAGCCAATGTTGGGAGTTGCAGTGTAACATCTGGGGACTGAAGGTTGAAAAGCAGTGGTTTAGGACCAGTGGCGTAGTGTGGGGGGTGCAGGGGGGGCCGGCCGCACCAGGCGCAACATCTGGGGGGGCGCTCGCACTCGCAGCTCTCTGCCCCTACCTGGCAGGGGCGCAAATTACTTGCTTTGCCCCAGGTGCTGACAACCCACGCTACGCCACTGTTTAGGACATATGTATTTCACCCAGGGCCAAACGAGGTGTAATTATGTACATGTAGATGCCTCTAAAAATGGAAACTGAATTACTTGGATCTGTTGTTGTTGTTGTTGTTGTTGTTGTCGTCATTATTGGATCCTTGTTCTCTTATAATGGCAATGGCAATAGCACCCACCTTAGAGGTGCCAGAACTGAGTTCCAGTGAGTTCCAGCTGAAAAAGCCCTGCCTTTTCCACTCTCCACTACATTTCCCCATGCCACCTAAAAATCTGGTCCAGAGGCTTGGAGGACAGCTAGAACAGTATATAGGATGCTGCTGAGAACTGCAGGAGAGCTCGACAAAAATCACCTCCTCTCCTTCTGCCAACAGAAAACTACTTAGTAGACAAAATGGCTCTCATCTGTTCATGCAGCCTTGGCACAAATCCCCTTTGGAAGTGCCAACCTAGAAATCTCCAACTCCATGGCCAAGACCATGGCAACCATCTCAGAAAGAAAAGCTGTTAAGCCAGTCAGATCGGAGGAGTTCCAAAAGAATCACGATCTTCTCTTGGGCATTCAACAGCAGGTACCTATCACTGAAACTGGCTGTTTGCTGAGAAGAGTACCAGGAAAGGTATCACTCACTGGGCCTCCACTGCTCCATAGGACAAACTGGCAGCACAGCCAGTTTCCATAAGCTCTTTCAAGTATAATTTCTGACTAGGACAAAATCTCCTGTCTTACTGCTTGCAGATATGATTTGTGCTGTCTATTTCTTTGGTTCATGATTGTATGGTGTATTCATAATACACATTGCAGTTTGATGTGTTTTCTCCTCCTTGTTAGCCACCTAGAGCAATATTATGTTGCATGGGCAGGGGGGAAATATTAACAAACAAACCCTCCTTGCCCCCAGGCTCCTTCTCCTTTGCCTCCAGCAGCAAAATATCTTGGGCTGGCCCTGCTCTGAGGGCAAGGCGTTTCATTGACCCAGACATAGTCTTTGCAATCATGTCAGCTGTGCTGGGTGCAGGTGTGTCATTCTCCATCAATTAATAAGGAAAGACAATGCACTGGGAAATTAGCAAAGGGGAAAGGAAATTTCAGTGAATTTTTTGTGGGTGGGGTGCTTGGTTTTGTTGCATTCTTTACCTTTAAGGTGGTTGTTGGGTTTTGAGAGTGCCTTTTCCTTGACTCAGCAAATTTGTCGGCATTCTGCAGCCTTCCTGGGTGCCTACGTTTTCTGAAAACCAAGCAGGTAGGGTTACCTGTATGGGAAAACAGAGAGATGTTCTGTAGTGTTTCATGCACGGTGACTTGCCATTATTATTATTGATTATAGTTCCGTACTTTTTATTGCAATTGTTAAGTGTGAACAGTTTAATTATTATTTGCTGGTATTTAATTTTACTGTTTACTATTATTTTTCAATAGATTATTGAACATTGCTTTGTTTGATATAAATTGTGTATTTTAAAGTTATTGGGACTTTTTTTTGTATTGGATCAGATTGTGTGTGATCCTTGCTGTCTATTTTGCTGTTTCTTCTGCTTGTAAACTGCCATGTGTATAGAAAGGCGGTGTACAAATTAAAATTGGGGTTGGGGGGGAATGAAACGAAATGGCGCTGAATAGAGTTCTTAATGCTGAATCCTGGTTCAAGTTAAGCGTGGGTAATTCATTATTTAGCCTTGGTACGGGATCCAATATTTTATTTACTTCCCGCATGCCATCCCTTTAAAATTACAATTTCACAATTTTCAAGGGAGGAAAGGAGATTTCACATAAAAGAAGTTGTTTAGGAAGAGGTGGCACTTTAGGCAAAATATATATAAAAAATAAATTAGAATAGTGCAGCTCTTGATTTCAAACTGTTATAAAGCCCCACTGTTATTAGCAGTGAAGTGACTGAAATGTGCAGTTGCGTGATGGAAGTCATGGCAATGACATAGACTTACTTAGCATTTTAAAAACTTTTACAAGGCAGCCTTAAAGACATTGACAGGAAATATATTCAAGCTGTCAAATACCAGGGAAGGAAAAAGGCACCCGGTCAGAAGTAAGATAAACTGACACATGTAATGTGTGGTAAAATTAGAAATTCCACAGCAGAGCACTAGCAAACCTGCCCAATAGAACATATAAAATACTGTATACAATCATACTGCAGCATCTACAACGAACAGTTATTTTGACACACACACACAAAACAAAATTACCATACCTCAATTTTATTTGTTTATTTGTCACTAATATTTTAATGAACTTTAAAAAAAAAAATACAGTCCATTTACTAAAATGTTCAACCCATGTCTGTCCTGAGCTAATTTCAGTCTAATGCAGAAATAGCACAAGAACCATATCTTCCAACACTCAACTTCATTGGGGCCATGTTGGAAGACTCAGGACAGACAAAAGAAAGTACTTCACACAGTGTGTCGTTAAGTTATGGGAGTCATCACCCTGGATAGTTCAGTTGGGTAGAGGGTGCTGCTGATAACGTCAAGGTTGCAGGTTTGATTCCTGAACTGCAGGGAGTTGGACAACTCTATTATTCTGTGTTCCAACTCTATGGTTCTATGATCTATGATGTAACAATGGCTGCCAACCTGGGTGGCTTTAAAAGAGGATTAGACAAATTCATAGAGTTTGAAATAGCACGAGACCCTTCATCTCAGGGTTGTGGGTTCAAGCCCCATGTTGGGCAAAAGATGGGATTGCAAAAGGTGGGATGGCCATCTGTCATGGATGCCTACCAACTATACAGTTCTGAATCTAATATTCTATTATCTGGCTACTAGCCACAATGGCAATGTATTTCTTCCACAGTCTGGGGCAGTATGCCTCTGAATACCAGTCGCTGATAATGATTTATTTAGCGAGATTTATATACCACTTCATCAAATAACATCTGTACCCAGTTGTCATTTCACCTTGAATAATTCAACAACCCACTTCTCCCCCAGTTCACCATGCTACTCTTGGAAGACGCAGGAAAAAATCTGTGCATGTGAATGGGAAGAATGCACATAAAGGTTATGTTGATGTATATTGCCTCAGCAGTTGGAGGCAGCTACTTGCTGATCATCAGTTGTCGGGGAACAACAGCAGGAGAGGGCTAGTCCTCTCATAGACTCATAGAGCTGGAAGGGACCCTGAGGATAATTTGGTCCAATCTCCTGCAGTTCAGGAATATGCAGCTATCCTGTACAGGGATAGAACCTGAAACCTTGGCATTATGAGCACCACGCTCTAAGCAACTGAGCTATTTCCTCTGGTCAGTGCTATTTTTCTAGAAGAAGTCCAAAGCTCACCATGGACTTCTCCCTTGTTCTCTTAGAATGGCAATGGAAGCCACCTGAGAGGTGCTGGAACTGAGTTCCGGCTGGGGAAAAAAGCCCTGCCTTTGGTCAGGAGCACCAACTCCAGGGGGACAAGGGGTCTTCAGACCCACCAAAATCCTTGGCCAAGGGGCTGGGCCCTTTCAATGTTGAGGGGGTGGAGGAGGCTCCCAATGGTTGGCTATCCTGACTGTCGACTTCCAGTCGCACGTGCTATGCGCATCTGCATGTGCCTGTTGTTATGACCCTCTGATGAACCTGGAGTGACAGTGCTACACAGGAAGGCACTCTGGACCTCTGGCACTCTGGCGTGACCCTGCTGGCGAGCCCAACACAGCTTCCCATGCTTGCCAAAGGGTCGCACCCAAGTGCTGGTACCTGCTGACAGGTTCAGTGCACCAGCGCAAGATTGGCATCAGCACATGAACCTCTGAGGAGTGTAGCTCGCCAGTGTTGTGTGTATGTTTGTGTCAATAGGGTTGACATCCTATTCTTCTATTGTTATTGTTGTTGTTTGTTGTTGTTGTTAGTATTCCCTGCCCATCTGACTGGGTTGCCCCAGCCACTCTGGGCATCTTCCAACATATACAAAAACATAATAAAACATTAAACATTAAAAAAAAAATTCCTTATACAGGGATGCCTTCAGATGTCTTCTAAAGGTTGTATAATTACTTATCTCATTGGCTCGGGAGTTGCATAACTCCATACCCTCCAACATTTCTCCTTTGAAAATAGGGACATCCTAAGGAAAAGCGGGACATTCCAGGATCAAATCAGAAACCAGAACGGCTTCTGTAAATCTGTGACTGTCCCTGGAAACAGGGACACTTGGAGGGTCTGTATGAATATCCTGGTCATGGCTATAGCTATCTTTACATGTGTGCAGTAGTCTTCACGTATGTAGCAGCATAGACTGATCTAATGGCTAGCGAGAGAGGAGGCATTAGGCCTTAAGTTGTGAGAACAGGCTTCGGTGTCCCTAAGTACTTCATGGATCAACGCTGTTAATGTCACCATTAACACAAGAACTCTCTCGGGTGTGCCAAACAGAATACACCCTGAACGTCTTCACCGGAACCAACAACACCATTTCCAAGCTACCAGCAGTGCGGACTCGGGAAAAACACCAGTTTTAATTATAAACTTTATAGATACATATATATATATTTTCAGCAGCATTTCACACTTGGCACATGGTGAAAACTGTTCCTCACCCTATGAAGTCTGAGGCCGTTGTGCTGAGGGAAAAGAAGTGCCACTGAAGTTAGAGCGGACCAAATTCATCCTTGACGTAACTCCATGGACATGGCTGCCCACCCCACCAGTCGTGCCTTTGGCCTGTTGTGCCTTAGCTGCTGTGGGTTAGAAATTCTGCTTCGCACTGCCTTCGCCCTTCCTTTTCACACAGGAGGACTTCACAAAAGCTCTACTTGCAACTAATTTGTACATTTAGTGCCCTGTTAGGGGAGGACAATGTGTGCACAGAGAAATGACAACTCCTCTCTCTCTCTCTCTCTCTCTCTCTCTCTCTCTCTCTCTCTCCGTGTGTGTGTCTCTCTATCCCTAATTGTGCACACACACAAAATTGGCTTGGCAAATTACTCTCAGCTTTATAAATGCTGACAGTTTTCCTTACAGAGCCCTAACCTTTTAAAAAAGATCCATCCTGAAGTCCCGTGAAATAAACTGACTTTGACTAGAAAAAGATGTAAAGTGGCATTATGGTTACATTGGTATTCTTCTTCAGAGATCAGGGAAAATATGACAAGTCTGACTCCTATTATATTATATAGCATATCCCATTTAACAGCGCTAGAGCCGAACTGTGAAGGCATATCCTAAGATATTTTCACTTCACGCATTTGACATTGGCATTAGTTATTGCATTTAAGAGACAGTCAGCTGTTTATTGCTATTTCCTCCTCGCTGTGAATGTTAACCACAGAAGGGGAATATTTGATGTTGCAAATTACTTAGCTTCCCTGTCTTCATTTCCCTTTTAGTATGCAATTATTTGTTTGGTTTCACTGAGCAAATGAAATTTCAAGGGCATTTCAAGGAAAATAAACAAAGTACAGCCCTAAAAGCGGGGGGGTGGGGGAGAGGGAAGAGGAGAGAGGTTGGACTTTGTATTCAGGAAGAGCACTCCAGTCATGCATATGTATGAATCAACAAAATCAGGTTAGAAATTGGAAATTGCACTCCACACACCAGAGCATTTTTCTTGCTCTAGAGATCTTTGCTACAGATTTGAAGGACTCATATATATATATATATATATATATATATATATATATATATATATATATATAATCAGCAGCATGACTTGGAACAGATGTTTTTTATGGACTCAGCTTGTTAATAGTCTTTTTAGCTTCTCCTAAGGACTTAAAGCAGGCACCTCGCTTGTCCTGAATATTTGAAATCCTGTTAACATTGTCCAAAATGTGCACTAACAAGCTGCAGTGAAAATGCTGGTGCCTTCCACATGGCTCGGGGGGGGGGGGCATTGCTCCACTTCTTCTGCAAGCTTGCCTAGCCTGCTCCCATACAGAAGGCGAGGTTTCAAAACTGGAAGCATGGAGTGGAAAGTTAGCTAAAAAGTCAATCAGATGAATGGCAGACTGTTTCAGAATCATGCACCACACAAACCATGGGAACAATTTTTCCAATTGAAAATAGTAAGTTGAGAAAACATGGATAGGACCAGCTGACATCATAGATTGTCTGTCTCACATTTAGTGGATTGCAAACCAATTGGACTCCACTGGCCACTAGTTGGATGAGTTTTAAAAGGAATACAGCACATTCATAGAGCATTGAACCTATTTGTCATTAGCTATTGAATATGACAGTGAAAAAGAACTTCTTGAGGCAGATGTGGTATAATGGTTAGAGCATCAGATTAGGGTTGGCTAAAGAAGCTCCCAAGCTGCTCATGGAAGCCTTGGTGAAGGAGGGCAGGAATGAGGGACCAGTGATGGAAAACTCCAACTCCCAGCTCTCATAGAGGTCTGGAGTCTGGGAAAGAAGGGTGACCAGAGACCACCTTGTCTGGCCCCACCACCTAAGCCAGCAATCACCCTTCTGGTGGTGTTGCACCTCCTGGAACTGTTTACGTCCAAGGTTCTTCTAGCTCGCCCAACCCCCCACTCACCCTTTGTAGTGGAGAACGATGCCTCTGATAGAACAATGGGAGCTGTGCTGTTGCAAGCTGGGAAGGGAGGGGAGTTCATTCCATTCTAAGAAGCTGCTCCCAGCAGAAGAGAACTACATGGTATGGGAGAAGGAGCTTTTGGCTATCAAGGATGATTTTGGGGTCTGGCAGCACCTCTTGGAAGAGGCCAGACATATGGTGGAGGAGTACACACAGATCATTGGAACCTAGAGTACTGGCAGATGACCAGACATCCTAACCAGCACCAGATCTGCTGGCTGCAGTTCCTCCAAATAACATACATTCCCAGCAGCCAGAATCGATGAGCGGATGTGCTCTCAAGGAAGCCAGAGTATGGTGGGCAGTCCCATGTACTGGGGCCAGAGCAAATCCTATGATTAGAGCAGTTGGAGCTGACTGGATCAATGGTTCCATGGGAAACAGAGCTTAAGGAACAGATACAAGCAGACGATATACCCCAGAGAAGCTGGCCAGGCTGGGAGGAGGAGACTGGTGAGACAGAGGTGTTCTCAGAAAGGGTTAGCTAGCTTTACTATGAAGAGACATTGAACTACCTGCTGGGGAAAGTTCCACATCATTGTCAAGACAATCCAACCATGGGCCACTTGGGGCAGTGTAAGACTGTGACCCAGTAGTTCTGGTGGCCATGGAAAGATGTTAAGAAGTATGTCCATGTCTGTGAGACATAACAGAAAGCTAAGCTCTCCAATGAGTTTTCAGCTTGTTTGCTGCAGCCAATACCCCTTCCTTTGGGGTCGTGGGAAGCCATAGCCACAGACTTTATACCTGACTTGCCTTACTCCCAGAGGTAATAAACTGTGATCTGGCTGGTGGTGAATCTGTTTACAAAGATGGCGCATTCCATCCCCTGTAAGGGGTTTCCTAATGCCAGGGAGACTGCACAGATGTTTGTGGACCATATCTTCAACCTACATGGGCTCCCGTGGTGGATTGTCTCTGACCAAGGAACCCAGTTCAATGCCCAGTTCTGGAAGGCACTCATGGAGGTGCAGCTGTGCTTGTCTTCCACCTGCCACCCAGCTACAAATGACGCGGCAGAGAAAACGAACACAACTGTACTTTTTGCCTGGTTGGAAACTTGCCTGGTAAAGCTTTCAACTTGCCTGCTAAGGCTTCCTTCTTGCCTGGAAGAATGACAGAAATCGGTGCATAGCTGTGTGTATCAACTACATATTGTACAATGGTCATATTTGTTGCTCTATCCACTTATTTTTCTGAGCATGCCCACTTTTGCCTCTGACCTGGACCCCACTGATAGGTTGCCCCTGGAAGGTAGTCCAGGAGAGAATGTGGCCTTCAGCTGTGAAGGGTTCTATGCACACCTTCCTTGCGTATATCCCATTGAACTTCTAGGTAGACATGTATAGGATTGCTCTATGGATCTTGTTGAAGTCAATGGAGGCCTTCCAATGGTTTCAGGACATGTGATATGAAACTGTGTTAAAAGGAACCAGGTGCCCCATTTTATATTCTGCTTTTTATAGCAGGAACGGGAGGGCTATACAGTTCAGTAAAGTCTGATATTTTATGTGGAACATGGATTAGTCCTGATGAAACGACAGTGAAGCACAAATTGGGATTTTCTCCCTGTCCTTGGCAGCTCACTGTGGTGGCAACTGCATGGTGTTATTAATTAATAGGCAAGGCAGAACCTGGTTCCACAATAGTGCATGAGAGTGTTACTTTCTTAAAGACAATTTTATGAGGTATGATTTATATGAAAGTGAAATTGTATTGATAAGCAATTAAGATAGACTTAGTGTAAATCTCTTCCCAAAGGAACTGTGCAGAACACTTGTCATATTCCAAATTATTTCTTTCTAGCATTATCTACATCTAGCCCAGATAGGTGACCAGGTGAGAATTTCACCGATAATTGTGCAATTTCTTGTCTTATTAATGCTGAACTTTGCACAGCAGTAAGACCTGGGTTGACGTGAGCACACGATAAAAATGGATGATAAAACAATCTCAAACTCATTACCTAATTTACCTAAAAGAAAGAAACATAGCATCTCTTTGGATTCTTTAAAGTTGATCATCAGAAGTCTTGGTGTACATATCTTTTCTAGAATTATGCTGAAATTATACACTGGTAAGAAGAAGCTGTCTAATCCAACTACGACTCTATTAATTTCTCTCCAGACTCATTAATATTGCCTAATTCATGTCAGTTGATTACATTTGAACCATGACCTCTGGCGGCATGGGGGGTTTTGCACAAAAATCTCCCAGGATCAGTATAAAATCATGGTTTGGCATGAGTCCACAGGCTCCTGGCATTGTCTGTGCAACTGACTCACCAATATCATCAGCAACAGCAGCTGCCGTATTTGTGTGCACATGCCTGAATGATAGGTTCACAGCTCTTTTAAGGCAGATTTTGAAAGAAGTTTATCAAAAGAAAGACTGAATCCTATTAGGATTACAGCTGTGTCCCTCTCTGAATCAAGCGATTGCAAATCTCAACCTTTCCATTCTGTTTCATAAGCAAGTGTGGTGCAGGGTGTTGGAATAACCTATGCAAATACTTAAAACGGCACAAGGAGATTGCACAGTGATATTTGCTATTGCTTTCTCTTATATCATTCTGTGAGATGCATTCGTGTCTTTTAGGTTTTGTTTCTATAGTTGTAATTTGTTATTTGAGAGCTTTTAATATTATACATGACATGGGGAAGGGTAACCCTGAAAGGCAGCCTGACAGTATTACTGATACTATTATTATTATTAATCCACAAATACACTGTCCTCATCATTTTGTATCTTTAAGTACATTATTATTATTATTATTATTATTATTATTATTATTATTATTATTATTATTTCTGTTCTCCCCTTCTTGGACTGGCGGCTTTGCAGACGGGCCCTGGGCCTCCTCTGTGAACCAGCCTATTGCAGGCTGGATCATCCTCCTGCCGCCAAATTGGCCAATGGTGGCAGGAATTAGAGGGCGTTCCCGTGTGCGTGGGACCAACTGACCAATAGCAGCACTTGGCCCCGCACCCAGGGCAAGGATAAATTCCTGGCCTACTGTGGCCCACTGGTTCTGGACCAGTTTCCTTTGTGGGATTATAATTATTTTAGCTAACTTTCAATAGGTCTGTTTCAGAAGGGTTAGAAAACAGAAGAAAATCACCTGTCTGTAGACACTTCTTTTGAAAAAGTGCAGTGTCTTGTAGCATGGAGATTTCATCTTGCTGAATAGGATCATAGACTGAGTCAAGGTCTACCCAGGCAACAAAATTTGGTGGTATGAAAATTTGGTGATGGCAGTGACTGCCACTTCATGCTGTAGCTGTGGAATGCTATTCTTTAAAATGCTCCGGAGGTATAACACTGACTGCACCATTTCGAGTTGTAGGTGGGGGATAAATTTGCTGCTGTGGTTCAAATTTTCACGACTGCCCCTTTTTTATATACAAACCATCCCTAGTTCCCTATTACACCCCCAAATACACATAGATATCCCATACATTTTCAAATTTTCGAAGAGTTGTACAGAAATGGGTTGCCATTTCCGAATACACCTGATATGATACCATACGATACGATACAATAATCTTTATTGTCATTGTCCCATACAGAACAATGAAATTGAAAAAATCTACATCAAACATTTAAAAACCAACAAGCCTGCTATCCCAGCTATCCCAGCCTGGTTAGCCCCCTAAAAACTCTGATATCCCATAATTAAATAAAATATACTCCTGTAGAGACTACTGCACACTGCGTTTAAAACCAAAATCGCATTTGGATAGAAACTGTTTCTCAGGCGGCTAGTCCTAGTCTTTATGGAGAGCCAGTGTGGTGTAGTGGTTAAGAGCGGTAGACTCATAATCAGGTGAACCGGGTTTGCGTCTTTGTTCCTCCACATGCAGCTGCTGGGTGACCTTGGGCTAATCACACTTCTTTGAAGTCTCTCAGCCCCACTCACCTCACAGAGTGTTTGTTGTGGGGGAGGAAGGGAAAGGAGAATATTAGCCGCTTTGAGACTCCTTCGGGTAGTGATAAACCGCGATATCAAATCCAAACTCTTCTTTATAACCCTGTACCTTCTTCCAGAAGCTGAAAGAGATCATTTCTGGGGTGCGCACTATCCTGCACTATCTCTGCAGCTTTCTTATGACACCTGGAAGCATAGATTTGATCCAAGGTGGGAAGAGTGCACCCAGTTATTCTCTCTGCTGTCTTTACAACCCTGGACAGCATTGTTTTTTCCCTTGACCGTGCAGCTCCCAAACCACACACAGAGACCATAAGTTGAGGTGGTGGTATGGACTGTTCCACTGCAAGTTTTAGGCGCAGGTCACATTTTTGAGCATCCCTCCATGCAAAAAGCAAAACCCTCCTTACAAGTTGCAAAACAAGCACGCACTAAGCACAACAAGGAGGAAGCCTACTCCAATTCCATCCTTATTCTCGTCTTCTATTGATGGGGTTTCTTTTACAGGCAAGAAGGTTTTAAAAAATGCAGTCTCCCAGCAGCAGCCCGAAGTGGAACAGTTCATTCCACCATCTAAGGTTTCTACCACCTCATTCCCACCTCATTGTGCTGCATGTATAGACCAGGCTTGAGACTCATCATTACACATACTTTTCTTGGGAAAATAAATAAGACATGTCCAAGCAGCCTTCTGACATCTCATTACATTACTGCTAGCTTTCACCATTACTGCTGAAAATGAGTCCCCATATCATCATCTCTCCCCAAGTATACGTGTTTGGGTATTCAGCCTAAGTTCACACTCGAGGCCATTTTAATGGCTCAAGATCATAATGGATTTTAACAAGTTTACTGCAGCATTTGCAAGGCAGGGGGCAGTTCAGAGAGAAATTCTCTTTTTTCCCTTTTCTTTTTCATAATGCAGCTTTCTGAATTAGAGACTGGAGTGTCATAACCATGGAATTGCTAAGGACTTGTCTTGCTGATTTCGCTGCATTTGTGACAATCCTTATAATGATTTGAGAGCTCTTTTAGAAACAAGAGCCGCTGTGTCCTTTGAGAAGATCCCAATTTATAGTTGGCCAACAACGGCAGCAGAAGATCATCATCATCAAAACGTAATCATGTCTTTTTGGGCTCCTTTTGCCCAGAAAAGAGCCTTTTAAGATGTACTGTGAAGTTGCTGTGCTCTGTTTACGCCATGTTTTTCAACTGCACATAAACAGTGAAGCAAACTGTAGCCCTTAAGTGCCAATGGAGAAGCAAGAAAGGGGACATTAGACAGATTTATGCACACAGAAGCAACCAGGCATTATAATCGAGCATTTTCTTCATATCCATAAACAAATCATATTATTTAAGGACATAGGTTTCTGGAACTGCTACTGCTCTGGACCAGAACTCGAAAATAAACTCTGTTTGGTCTCCTTCTCTTTCATCTCTCCTCCCCCAAGAGAAACCGAGTGAGGCAGCTGGCAAACGGCTGGGTTGTGTCCCACCAGAATGATCCCATCAGGCACACTAACTCCTTGCCAGCCTTACCTTCTCCTTCACAGCACGAATGAATGGATTCTCTGCACAGTAATTCTACTCTATAGCATGGCCACTTTGATAAGATTAGGGCCATTTTAATATGAATAAAGGAGGCAGTTGCTCAGTAGGGTGTAATATGGAAACATCGCTGTCAGGGGCTAACCAGTATGGAATAGGCATTCACAATCAGATTTCCACGTCAACATGTTTGCGAGTGTGTGTACACACCATCCATTCTCTCACTACCCAACAAGTGGAGTGCACAGAATATATAGGGTTGTTTTTTTTAAAAAAAATATTTAATCATTTTTTCGATACAAACAACAACCGCAAAAGACACATACAACAAAAATATAATAACAATAATAACACAATTTGACAATTCAGATTTGAATACACTGATATACCTATGACTACACCTTTTTACACAATATTTTCCCACCTCTCTCTCCTCCCTCTACTTCCCGCCACTACCCGCCATATCGCTTAAATATTCGTTCCAGATTTCTTCATATTTACCCATTCTTATTTTGCATCAACATGCAGTTCCATTGTATGTAGCTAATCTGTCCATATTATCAATCCATGTGCTCAATGGAATCTTTTTGTGGCTCTTCCAATTCATCAAAACAAGTTGCTGTATCTCAACAAGTAAAGATCCGGACACCCCCAAAGTTGTTGAGCTATTTTTAGGAAAACTCCAAAATTGTTGAGTTTTTTTTAGACAAAGCCCATTTTTTTTTTACGGAAATGCCCCAAACCCACAATTTCTCTGTTTACTTGCTGAAGATCCAGGAATTCTCCCCAGATGTCGCTTCTGACTTTGAAATCCTGGTCATGCCCAGATGTATGGGATGCCTAATATTACATATATAACTTTCTATTTGCAATCATCCAAAGAAGAAAGGTCAAACAAACACACAGTTTTTCAAGACAAATGGTGCAAAGCATCAAGTTAGGTAGGTTATATTTCTTAGACTTCTTTGGTACTGGAGATATCAGCAGTTGGAAGTGGATGTGCTGTGTTTTGCTGGCTCACTGTCCTTCCATAGCACATAGACAATGGAGCAAAGGAAAGATATTGCTTATGAACAACCCAGATTTTGTGACATGAAATTACAGCGCAAAATTCCCACTATTTTCCAAGCTGATGGGGTTGCAAATGGATTACCCCCTGAAAACAATTAACACTGAAATGAGCGCTAAACTTCCACTCCTTTCCCTAGATTTCCAGCAGTGGCTTTTACATTGTGTGAAAGATAAAACACAGAAATTAGCTGGTAAGGAAATGTCAGGGAAATGGAACAAAGTGCTCTCTGAATGTAGCCTGAGTTATCTAAAAAGTGGAATTCCTCTTACTCTCTTCAATCATGTATTTTTTAAATAAAAAACTTGACAACTTGTCTCTTGTTTTTGCAAATTCTTCTTGCTGTTTCCTTTGTTATTGATACTGGGTCGATTGAGCCTTGTTTTAATTTGGATTTAATGAAATTAAATGACACCACACATATACGTGTGGAGAGGCTTGATCTTTTCTTCATTCTACAGCAATCTAGGTATTCAGCCACCTAATGACTGCACAGAAAACATCATGTCAGCCATACATGGCCTTTGACTGTCATTCCAAAACTCATTTTCGCCACCAGGAAGATGAACTCTTATTAGTGTGAATATGGAATTCAAGTACTATTTGCAAGTTTTAAATGTACGTAGCACTTTACATTATGTGGCAGCATGGCACCAATTATAGAACAACTGTTACCTCAAAGATCTAATAGACAGGAGGCGAAGCTAAGAATTTGGATACCAGACGAAATGTTCCCCTTAAAAAATGCAAAAGGATTTGGTTATAGGCACCAGATATGATATCCTTCTCCACCATTTTTTAAATTACATTTTTATCCCTTCCTCCCTCTAGTTCAAGGTGGCATTCATAATTCATTCATTTCCTATTTTATCCTCACAGCAATTCTGCATGGCAGGATAGGCTGAGAGATGGTGAAAGAACAGGGATTTGAACCTCCATCTCCCCAACTCTTGAACCATTAAAAAAATATAGCATAATTTTAATACAAATCATTCTCCAAGGCCACCAGTGATTTCTTCCCTATCCCCTCTGCTTGGCTCACAAACATGGTCAGGTCCTTTCAGTTTGGCTGGCATCCCACTGCCTAATTTATTAAATATAAATCAAATATTACAGGAAAAATACTACATTTACACACAGATTATATAATGCACAAATTGTTATTATTCAATTTATATACCACCTTTATCAGAAGATTCCAGGGCATTGCACAACATTAAAAACACATTACAGAACATAATGATAAAAACATAAATAAAAAAACCCACAATGACAGCCTAATAATAAAATAGTCATCATAATAACAATCCTCTCCCCACACTTTTGCACGTCATAGACTACTTAATGGCTAAAGGCCTGGATAAAGAAGAATGTTTTTGCCTGGCATTTAAAGACATATAATGATGGTGCCAGGCAAGCCTTTCTGGGGAGCGCATTCCACAATTGGGGAGCCACCACAGAAAAGGCCCTCTTGCATGAGGGGAGGTGGGGCGGCTGTTCTGTCCTATTTGTACTGGCAGTGGCGGGATGGGTATGTAACAAGGTGAAGTGATGGCAAGGGTGAGGTGTCAGCACTGCCCTGATCTTGCTTCAGCCTCACCCCAACCCACCCACCAATGGTGGGAGAGGGACCCTTGTGCTCTGTCTCACCTCACATGCTACTGCTG
The DNA here is from genome assembly GCF_951804945.1 of Podarcis cretensis. Taxonomy (NCBI): domain Eukaryota; kingdom Metazoa; phylum Chordata; class Lepidosauria; order Squamata; family Lacertidae; genus Podarcis; species Podarcis cretensis. Next base: position 73,961,038 of record NC_137175.1, read on the forward strand.
CTGCTTACATATATAAGTGACAATACATGGAATGTAGAAAGCCACTTTATACTGAAACAAAATAACAAAATTCCTTCCAGTGGAACCTTAGAGACCAACTAAGTTTGTTATTGGTATGAGCTTTCGTGTGCATGCACACTTCTTCAACTAAAAGTGTGCATGCACACAAAAGCTCATACCAATAACAAGCTTGTTGTTGTTTAGTTGTGTCCGACTCTTCCTGACCCCATGGACCAGAGCACGCCAGGCACTCCTGTCTTCCACTGCCTCCCACAGTTTGGTCAAACTCATGCTGGTAGCTTTGAACATCTTGTCCTCTGTCGTCCCCTTCTCCTTGTGCCCTCCATCTTTCCCAACATTAGGGTCTTTTCCAGGGAGTCTTCTCATAAGGTGGCCAAAGTATTGGAGTTTCAGCTTCAGAATCTGTCCTTCCAGTGAGCACTCAGGGCTGATTTCCTTAAGATAGGTTTGATCTTCTTGCAGTCCATGGGACTCTCAAGAGTCTCCTCCAGCACCATAATTCAAAAGCATCAATTCTTCGGCGATCAGCCTTCTTTATGGTCCTGCTCTCACCTCCATACATCACTACTGGGAAAACCATAGCTTTAACTATACTATACAATAACAAGCTTAGTTGGTCTCTAAGGTGCCACTGGAAGGATTTTTAAATTTTTTTTTCGACTACGGCAGACCAACACGGCTACCTACCTGTAACAAAAACTTTATACTGAGTCAGACCACTGGTCCAACTAGTTCACTATTATCTACCAGGGGTGCCAACTTGAATAAAATTTTGTGGGGGCCAAGGTAAGCCCCGCTGCACAAAATTGATTACATGACACAGCACACACTCTATTTGAATGGAAATGCCCATCAACCTTGGGGCCCCCGGCCCCCTCAAGTATTTTATTGGGACGGGCCGAAGGGACCTCGGCCCCTAGGCGTTGACTCCTCTGTTATCTACACAGACAGACAGCTGCTCTCCAAGATTCCAGGCACGGGTCTCTCCCATCACGATGTGATCCTTACAAAAAGGAAGAAGGTATAAAAGGAAATTAAGGAAAATGATGGGCGAAAGGTGGAGGAAGTTCAGTATAAATGCTGTATAAATAACTTATCAATTAAAATATTGCCTAATCATGCTTAGTAATGGTAACAACAACAACAACAACAACAACAACAACATTTATACTGCGCCCATCTGGCTGGGTCTCCCCAGCCACTCTGGGTGGCTCCCAACAGAATATTAAAAACACAATAAAGCATTAAACATTAAAAACTTCCCTAAACAGGGCTGCTTTCAGATGTCTTTTAAAAGTCAGATAGTTGTTTATTTCCTTGACATCTGGTGGGAGGATGTTCCACAGGGTGGGCGCCACTACTGAGAAGGCCCACTGCCTGGTTCCCTGTAACCTCACTTCTCTCAGGGAGGGAACCTCCAGAAGGCCCTCGGAGCTGGACCTCAGCATCCAGGCAGAACAATGGGGGTGGAGATGCTCCTTCAGGTATACTGGGCCAAAGCCATTTACGGCTTTAAAGGTCAGCACCAACACTTTGAGTTGTGCTCAGAAACATACTGGGAGCCAATGTTATATGGTCTCGGTACCTCAATGGTGCCTTAAGGTAAAGGTACCCCTGCCCGTTCGGGCCAGTCTTGCCAGACTCTAGGGTTGTGCGCTCATCTCACTCTTCCGGGTCACGTGGCCAGCGTGACAAGCTGCATCTGGCAAGCCAGCGCAGTACACGGAACGCCGTTCACCTTCCTGCTGGTAAGCGGTCCCTATTTATCTACTTACACCCGGAGGTGCTTTTGAACTGCTAGGTTGGCAGGCGCTGGGACCGAGCAGCGGGAGCGCACCCCGCCGCGGGGATTTGAATAGTGCCTTAATACACTGGTAATAATGATAAAAAGGCATCTCTTTAGCCTTCTCTGTGGCCCATTGTTTATTCTTGAACAGCTACTTCAGAAACAATGTCCGAGCCATTTCCACATAAAGCAGGCCTTAAGGTGAACCTCCTAACTTGGCAATATGGGATTCCTACTTAACCGTGCAAGTTGGGAAATGGAGAGGAGTTGTGTTGTTAAAAATAAGAGCGGGAAGAAATAGCACAAGAAAGGGGCCCTGGGCTAACCTTCAGATGAATCTTTGATAGAATGACATAGACAATTATAACTTGGTACAGTTCTTTGAGCCATATGTTGGCATTTCACAGGAAATAATATCCCCGACAGATAATTCTATAAGATGGTAAAATAAAATAAAAACAAAACAAAACCAGAAGGCAGCATTCTTGATTGAATACGACAGATGTTTTAGCCATTCCTTCAGGAGAGAATGGGGCAAAGGGCATGATCCTGGTGTCACTGCAGTCAGTAGAGAAGATCCCATTGGAAGGAGTATGTTTTGGCTCAATTATAAGGTAGAAAATGCTTTTCATTGGTGCTGCCATCCACTTCCCTTTTTCTAGACCTTATGCTGTTTCTTGCTCTGCATATTGACTCCCCAATTCCATTCTGGCTAAACGTGTTATCAGATCAGCAGACTAACAAATATTGTGCTCTTTTCTTATTTGAATAAAGGAGCCCCAGATGAAACCTTACTAGCAGAGTGTGGGTGTTTCCCAATTGAGCATTTATCCTGATTTGCTTGCAGGGAGGTTAGACGACATTGGCTATTTCATGAAGTCATTCACACAATGTACAATGAAACAGGAAATAAATGGCAAGGAATCAACACATTACAAAGAGCTGAGATATAGTTTCGAGTTTCCACAAGTAAACAGATAAATTAATTTAATTTCAGTATTTTGTTTGGCCTTTTGGCACAATGAATAAACAATGATTGCTAAGGCGGAAAACTGTTATTCCTCCTTGCCAGTTGGACAGACTAGAAAGGATAAGCGTTCATAAACTACAGTCCCACTGCCCACTGTCAAGAGGAATACCATTAACATTAACCATCACTTCCCATAATGTATAAGGTAATTTAATTTATAGCCACAGATTAAATATAATCATGGGTGGCTAAACTCAGGAATATCCATATCTTGTTATTTTCCAAGTGCAAATTGGCTGAGACTTACGTTTTGCATTTGATTATAACCCCTAGCTTCCTTTCAAAATGCTAAAACAATTGCCAAAAATATAGTTATCCACAGCAGTCACATATGACCTTTCTTTGAGTTTTTAAAATCTGGTCGTATGGAAAAGATAATAAAATAGCACAATGATTCAGAAAACGAAGCTGGCCTCTTATAGGTGCAGTCTGCATTCTCGCAATCCGCAACCCCACATCACCCAATAAAACAATATTATTAACTACGGTACATTTTTAGAAGCACCAACAGGACTTTTCTGGGAGGTCCACAAAGCCTCTTGACAGCTAACCATCTGCATTGTCACAATATTTGTGTGCAATGATGTTTCTAAAATGTCGGGCCCCACATCTTCAATTCTTGTCACTGAAGGCCAAACGAGACCCGATGTGAAACATATAATTGGAAACAGTTTTGTTAAAAATAAATAAATAAACCCACAAGTTTGGGGGGGGGGATTTTCTTTTGAGACTGCAGCACACAGGAAGAGAGGAAGAGAAGCTCACAGAGTAATCCAAACTTGTAGCTGGTGAGGCTCTGAGGAAGCTACAGCTTCATTCATGGCCTGGCCATTCATGGTGGCAGCTGGGGAAGCTGGGTGGGGGGGAGGCAGCCCAGGTCCTAAACCTGCCATGAGAGCAGCTTGAAGATCAGAAGACCCCCAGACCAGCTCATCCCTACCCCACCCTCAGAATGTTCTATTTCTGCCTGTCCAGCAGGGAGGAGGGGACCCCCACATGTGTTATTCCATTGACACTGGACAGTGGAAGGCTGGCTGAGCCAGCAGAAGTGGAAGAATGCCTCTGCTCAGTTTGAAACCCCCATAACTTGGTATAAAGTGGTGTGTGGATTGAACCCTCAATCCTTTCCACTTCTGCTGTGATCCCGATGAAAACCATACACCTGCTTGCTCTTATTTGCCCTAGGAAAAAAGCTCCATTTGACACCAACATTCAAATGAAGCTCAAGGCGGGTAAAAAAACTCCCCAAACGCCACAGAAATATTAAATACATAACACACTCAGAACGTCCTATTCCAGCCCTGATCATTTCTGTCTATCCAACAATCCCCGTACGTCAAGCAATCTTAAAAACATGGGGGTTCTTGCAAATGTGGTGTATTCTAAATATGTATTTGGTGGAAATTTAGGGTTGGACTGTTAACTAATTTGCACCAACCAGCCAGTTTCTGCTCAGAGGTCTGTTAGCATCTTTAAAATGCAGGAATGGTTTATCATGTCCAAATAGACTGCAAAGGCAGAAGGGAAAATTCTGCCCTTTGCTGAGGTTAATCACCTCATCTCTCACTTCCTGTTTCCTTCCAGCCTTTGGGAGCAGCTGCCTCCCAGCACCTCCCTCTGCAAATATTAGTAAACATGCTAGAAGACAATTCATGTTGTCATCTACCTAGGCACCCTAGGATTAATATGCAAATAAGGCAGCTGAAGAACAGGCCGCAGCAGCAGCGCTAATGCTCTAAGTGATCTTTCAGTGTAATTAGAATTTGTTTCATCACACTAATTTGACATGGCAAATTAGTGTAGCTAAGAGAAGGGTCTTTTTTTGCAGAGCTGGGGTTCCAGTGTGTACACAGAAACTTGCCAGCAAGTCCACCTGCTCGGGGGAGTTGTGTAACATGTTCGGGAAGCGACAATTAGCAAAAGCCCTAGAAAATATCAGTTTGTTTTATTTTTAATCTGGTAACTTGATAGGTTAGATTTCTTCCTGCCACCAATTTATGTGACGGCTCAGAAAGCTTAGCACGCAGGAGAAATCCTTCATTGCCGAGGGTAAGGTACGGTGTTCTGCAATTATACACATTTTAAATTAAACCTGCTCCAACTCTTGGGTGCCGGCGCATTAGTGCTGCCTCAGAGAAGACAGCTCCATGTCCTCATGTCTTCATGGTCTCAGACAGGTACAAAATTCGCTGTAGCCCACTGAGCGGCATTGGTTTAGCAAGACAAAGGGATCATGGGTTTGGTCTGCCTTTTGGTGTGACGCCTTTCAACCAGTTCTTGAAAATTAGGCTGCAGATCTAGAAACCTTTCTAAGGATGGGTTTGATCACGGTTCTTGTAGTGTGGATAGAGGATGCCTTCCTTCCTTCCTTCCTTCCTTCCTTCCTTCCTTCCTTCCTGTAAAGCTGCTTATAGCAGCTTGTGACCCCTCCAAACCACCAGGCATTTTTTAAAAAAACAATGGGTTCAGGAAGCTACGACGTATCAATTCCTTTAGCTTTACAGTGGTTCACTATATGCCTCCACAGGAGTTCTGGAGGGTGGCAACATGAGAACGGGCCTTTTTAGGGTGGCTCCCCACTTGTGGAATGCTCTCCCCAGGGAGGCTTGCCTGGCACCACTGTTACATATGGTTACCAAGTAAAAACATTCATTTTTCACCAGGCCCTTGGCTTTTAACCATATATGACCTTTTTGTGGGATGTTTTAATGTAATTTTTCTTCTTTATTTATGGTTTTAATTCAGATATCCTTATCAGAATTGGCCTCATGGGCTCAATTTGACAGGTTGTGTACCTGTCAATCTCTGGACATCATATTTACAGTGGTGTGTGAACTGGGACAAAGGCACACCAAAATTCCCAGTTTGGACATAATGCTAAGACAGGGACTGTAGTTTATTGCTCTCACTTACAGTAGGAGAGGAGCACAGCAGGAAAACAATCTCTGTGTTCACAGTAAATCATTAATTATAGTTTACCAAGATGTGCAAATTGTGTTTTCAAAAGTCTTAGGTTCAGAAGGTGAATGCAACTTCGTTGCCTTATTCTTGGCTTATTGTAAGAAAGTCTCTCTAACTTTGCTGACTTTGGTATTCTTCACTTTCTATCTCTGTTAATAATAATGTTTGAAAGTGACACATTCTAAATAGCTCCATTTGTTGCTATGAGCCATATGACATGGCCAAAAAAACGGCATAGTCAAAACTAATCAAATTCTAAAGGCCACTGCAGACATTCAAGATTCGAAGATACTTTTGGCATTGTGTATGTGTGTTTTAAAAAAGACCAGGAAAAGCTTGGGCTAGTATGATCAACTCACTGAAAATACATTTCTCCAAAATCTCATTTAGCAGTCTCACAATGAACAGAACTGAAACAAGAATGAGACCCCACAGGATTCCAGAAGGTGGATCCTGAGGAGTTTCTGTCAGTTGTTACCACCATCTTTTTCTGCAATGCAAACATCTTGGGCATCTCTTATTGGGCACTGCCTTTCATCTGAAAGAAGTCCTGAGAGGAGCAGGGGACAAGCTGCAGCCAGTCAAACTTGGCTAAGGGGTGTGGTGCTCATCTCTGCTTTCAGGCCGAGGCAGGTGGCGTTTGTCCACAGATAGCTTTCTGGGTCATGTGGCCAGCATGACTAAACCACTTCTAGCACAACGGAACACCATGACGAGTGCCAGAGCGCATGGAAACACCACTTACCTTCTTACCGCAGTGGTGCCTATTTATCTACTTGCACTGGTGTGCTTTCAAAATGCTAGGTTGGCAGGAGCTGGAACAGAGCGATGGGAGCGCACTCCATCACGTGAATTCAAACCGCCAACCCCAAGAGGCTCAGTGGTTTAGACCACAGCATCACCCGCTCCCTTACCAAAGAGAGGATAAGGCTATCATTGGCTACTGGCAGTGATGGCTATGCTGTCCCTCTACAGTTGGGGGCAGTATTCTTCTGAATATCATTGCTGGAGACTGCAGGAGAGTAGAGTGATGTTGTGCTCAGGGGTTCTGCTTGCAGACTTCTAAGAGGGAGTGCTTTTTTAAAAGCAAAAAAGGGTGCTGGTATTCACAATGAAGTTGTTACAGTAAGTGCCACATTTTTAGCATTTGGGGGGGGGGGAGTTCTGGTACTGTGTACCCATTAGGACTACCAGAAAAAAGCACTGCTCAGAGGCATCTGCCTGGCAGTATATTCTGCCCCAAAGAATCCTGGGATCTCTAGATTGTCAAGTGTGCTGTGAATTTTGGTTGCGTGTCTGCTTTAAAGGTATGGTGTGTACATAGTCTAGAAAGCACAACACCACTACAACATGATGCACGCATAACCCCCCCTCCAATTTCTCTAACATACAGTGGTACCTCGGGTTACAGACGCTTCAGGTTACAGACGCTTCAGGTTATAGACTCTGCTAACCCAGAAATAGTACCTCGGGTTAAGAACTTTGCTTCAGGATGAGAACAGAAATTGTGGGGTGGCGGTGGTGCGGCGGCAGGAGGCCCCATTAGCTAAAGTGGTACCTCAGGTTAAGAACAGTTTCAGGTTAAGAACGGACCTCCAGAACGAATTAAGTTCTTAACCCAAGGTACCACTGTACATCAGAATTTACAGGAGCATATGGTCAAGTAAAAATTGCCAATGGCTTCAAATTCAAAAGTAGCCCCAAAGATGATAACATGATCCCCCATTGACCCCTCTCACGCCTATTTTTAATGCCTCAGTCCAAAAGGCCAGTCAAAGTCCTTCCGAAAGCAGTGGCAGAACTTGGGACCTCAAATTTCAGTGGTGCCCTGTGTGATGCCTAAATTCAGTGCCACTTTACTACTCCAACTCCGAAATAATCGTCATGGCGTTTCCTGCAGCACCCCCAAGGCTCTGCTCCCAGTGTGACCAAACTGGCCGAGCTCCCCTGAATTCTCCTCTTCTGGAAGCAGCTCCCTTATGAAGGACCTGAGGGCTGAAGGGTAGGGCAAGCCAGGTGGAAAAGGTCTTCACCTGATGGCAAACAGCCCCACCCCCGATGACTTCTAAAACCAGATTCACCAAGTGCAATTTCTATTCCTGATGAGAACAGAACAAGTATGGTATATTGGGGTTTGTGCTGAGAGACCTGGGCTCTCTTGTTGGCTTGCTAAGTTCATGGGCTGACCTTGGCCTAGTCGCTATGTCATGACCAAACCTACTTCTCAGGGTTGTTGTAAGGATAGAATGGCATTGCTCAAATATATTTCACCTTGACTTTTAGAGGAGATGGGTACGTAAAAAGTTATTTTTTAAAAAACAAACAAACCCCACATGCTTGCATTAAAATGGATTTTTCTCCTCTGCTTTTGCATAGGAATATACAACAAAAGCCAAGAGATCCTCCCTTTTATGCTTTCAGTGAAAGCAGTACTGGGCCACCCCTTGTTTCCATTTAAACCAATTAATGCCAGCCTTTCTGCCAAAGCAAAGTTATGGACAGCCCTCGCCCAAGAGAAGATCAGTTGCTTTTCAAAACACCCCTAAAAGCTGCTACAGCCTGACAAAGGAAGCTGATGCGCTCTCAGAAGATAAGGTTGCCATATTTTGAAGAGCAAAAAATAGGACTCTATGGCGACTCTCCTTTTAAATACCCCTACTAAAGAGGCTGGGATGCAGGTGGTGCTGTGGGTTAAACCACAGAGCCTAGGACTTGCTGATCAGAAGGTTGGCGGTTCGAATCCCTGTGATGGGGTAAGCTCCCGTTGCTCGGTCCCTGCTCCTGCCAACCTAGCAGTTCGAAAGCATGTTGAAGTGCAAGTAGATAAATAGATACCGCTCTGATGGGAAGGTAAACGGCGTTTCTGTGCGCTGCTCTGGTTTGCCAGAAGCGGCTTAGTCATGCTGGCCACATGACCCAGAAGCTGTACGTCGGCTTCCTCGGCCAGTAAAACGAGATGAGCGCCGCAACCCCAGAGTTGGCCATGACTGGACCTAATGGTCAGGAGTCCCTTTACCTTTTACTAAAGAGGCTATAGAGGCTGTGATATATTGCCGAGGGGGGCAAGAGATGAGAAGAGGAAAGCAAGTCTTCAGCCACCAGTTATGTCTATGTCTCATCCAGAAAGTATAGCCAGAAACATTTGGGCAAATTTTTTTAAATCTACCCGGACAGAAATTTTACCACTGAAAAAGAGGACATGTCCTGGAAAAAGAGGACACATGGCAACCCTATCAGAAGATCGACATGTTATTGCAGCTAATGCTGCATGCTATATAAACCCTTTTCTTTCTTTTTTTGGAGAAAATAAAAAGGACGTGCAGTTCCGAGGCTGTTTTGCTGAGAGAGTTAAATAAACATATGATAACAACACCAATCAAACCACTTTGCTTAAAGCCTGCAGAGTCAATCTGCTTCTGACTGAGGAGCTACCAGCCAGCAAAGGCAAGCTAATTAGACACAGTCAAACACTTAGGCAATCACACCTTGCGAATGTAAGCGTCTTCCTGTCATTTGGCAAGTCTCTCGGCTGCCTCGGAGCGTGAGACAACAAATCCCCTGCAAACCAGTTCCTCACTCTCCCCGTTAGTGCGATCTAACAGAGCACAATGGCTGGAGGTGAAAGGTGGCCGTCTAGTCAGGTAATGACAGCGCTCTCGAGTAGCCCACACGGGGGAAAAAAAAGAGAGTGGCACTTGTTTAGACTAGCCTATTTGCACCTACCTACAGAGGGCCTTTTTAATGTAATTATTAGCCTCTGCGGCCCTGCTTAGGGTTTGAAAATAGCATTCATTTTCATCTCTCCTCGGCGACTGCCGCTCGCTCCTCTCCTATGCCGTCTCAGTCACCTCGTCTCCAAAGCAGAGGCGGAGGAGGAGAAGAGGCTGAATTAACAAGAACAAGTTGGCAGGTGAGTTATGTGACAACAACAACAGCTAAAATGGAAAAAGGGAAAAAAGAAAAGAAAACATAACCCAAAGCCTACAAGATTTGACAATCTATATTTTAATCACTCTGCCAGCATCGAAATTGTTTTCTTGGCTACGGATAAGAGAGGCCACGGGAATAATTCGGTAGGGGGAAGAAAGCATCATAGGTTGTGTGTCTTAATATATTTAACCGATCTTCAGAATAATCCACAAGCTTCCCCCCCCCCCCAATATTTGTGGGTGGTTTGACACGCTGTGCACCTGGTTCTTATCCTGCTATAGAGTGTTAGGGGAGGGGTAGTACCTCTGGTGAGAAACGCCTCTTGCTCCTTCTGGGGTAGTTTGTCCTCACCCTGCACTCAGCTCTCACCTGTGGCTCCTAGAAGCTGTCAGCATGCGACAGCGGCCATACCCCAAAAACAGCTTCCACTGGCTGGCTATACCAGGAGAGGGAGCCAATGGGTCTCAAACCCTTGGTGAGTTAGGGAATTCTGCTGCATGCGAAAACAGGCTCTGGCAGATTGAGTGGACGAGATCAATAGTGGGTGCCAACAGTCAATAAGGCGATTTCTGCACATGCTGCAGAGGGAAGTGAGGGGCAGATGGGGCTCGTCAACCTGGGACAAGAAGAAGAAGAAGAAGAAGAAGAAGAAGAAGAAGAAGAAGAAGAAGAAGAAGAAGAAGAAGAAGAAGAGTAGTAGTAGTAGTAGTAGTAGTTTGGATTTGATATCCCGCTTTATCACTACCCGAAGGAGTCACAAAGCGGTTAACATTCTCCTTTCCCTTCCTCTGCCACAACAAACACTCTGTGAGGTGAGTGGGGCTGATGCTGAATGTATCACTCTGCTTTCCTTTGTAGCTCATCAGTGAGGCTGAGTGGGGTCTTGGGCAGCCCAGGACCTCTACACACACTGCCCAGGCTTATACCCCAGGGAAGCCACTTCAGTGGTGCCAACACAGAGGTTTGACTTCATCCCTGGAGGTGCACTTCATTCTCTCTTGAGACAGACAGATGCCAACAACAGAGCTGCCATTCTGACCTTGCCCACTTTCTGTTCATTTCAATAAGGAATGTGTAGCAAAAGGCCATTGTGGCTTGTACTTGGATGTAGCCTCCAGCCATGGACCTTTGCACTGATTTTCATAAAATCATAGAAAGGTAGAGTTGGAAGGCACCCCAAACGTCATCTACTCCAACCTTGGCAATGTAGGAATTGCTAAAGCATCCAGGATAGATGGCTACCCAACCGCTGCTTACAAACCTCAAAGGAAGAAGAGTCCACTACCTTCCAAGGGAGTCAGTTCCACTGTTGAACAGCTCTAGCTGCCAGAAAGTTCTTCCTGATGTTTAGTTGGAATCTCCTTTCTTGTAACTCGAAGCCATTGCTTTGGGTCTTAGCTTCTGGAGCAGGAGAAATAAAGCTTGCCCCATCTTCCATGGGACAACCCTTTAGACATTTGAAGATGGCTATCATATCTCCTCTCAGTCTCCTCTTTTCCAGGCTGAACGTACCCAACACCCTCAACCGTTCCTCGTAAGGCTTGGCTTCCAGACCCTTGGTCATCTTGATCACCCTCCTCTGCACATGTTCCAGCTTGTCAATAGCCTTCTTAAACTGCGGTGCCCAGAACTGGACACTGTATTCCAGGTGTGGTCTGACCAAGGCAAAATAGAGCTGTACTATTTCTATTGCTATTCTAGCTGTTCCTGTGCCAATATCAATTGGGCTGTGTATCTGTTGCCTGTAGCCTGCTTTGAATGTGCATCATGACAAAGCCTTGCTAAAACTAACCTCATCTGGGACAGGTTCAGGGGTGGGGGTTGTTTTTTTTAATATGCAACACTTTGGAGCCCTCTGTATGCACACTGGCTTGAGTTCCACAGCAGAAGAAAATGGGTTATATAATAAATAAATTAACAAGATGATCAGTATGATTTGCTCTGCAGTCAGAATGTCCCATGTTCAGCTCCCAGAATCTCCAAAAGTGGGGCTGGGAGAGAACCCTGCCTGAAACCCTAGAAAGCTACTGTCAGTTCATGTAGACATTACTGAGCTAGATGGACCAGTGATCTGACTTGCTATAAGGCAACTTCCTACATTTCTGTTTGAATTGTGAATAGATGGTTCTGCTTCACAGCAGATTGACGAAAGTCTTGTTTCCTTCTAAATCTGCTGGAAAAGATAGACCACCCTCTACACCCTTGCTTAGCAAGGGGGGGGGGGCTCTGCCCTACTTAACTTCAAAAATCCTATGCAGCTAGAAGCAATATTAACTCAGTCATTTCCAGGGCTGATTCAACAATGGTGGCTGCTGGACTCATCAAGAAGTGCATCTCTAAGACACAACAGTCTTTTGATTTTTACTCATCACAAAGAAGTGAAAGAAAGTTTTCCATGTGCAGAAGGTGACTAGACTATCAGTTTAAACTTTCTTCAGCAATGGGGGGCAGTGTCCTCCTCTGCTGGACCTGAGGATAACAGGCTTACCTAGGGGACATACAGGAAGCCATGTGGCACACATAGTTTTGTCTCCCAATAGTTCATTGCCACCACTCTGCCTGGCACCTTCTTGCTGTCCACTCAGTCAAGTGCTGAAATGCAGCATCAGTCATAGTGGTGTGCAACACATGAACAGAAAAGGGCAACACCTGAATATGCACGATACCTGCTGAACTGTGGGGCTGCCCCTTTGCCTGCTCACCCAGCAAGCAGCCTTCCTCATCAGTGCTGCTTGTGATGCATTGGGACAAGGCAACGAGGTGAGATAGCCAGTAGCAAGCAAGCATCACTGCTGCCACAAGTCCTGGCACTGGAGGATAAAAACCTCTTGGTTAGGGGGAATACCACTGCTGTCCCTAGCATCTGCTACCAGAGGTGGTCATGATAGAACCAGCCCATCCTCAGAGGAGAGAACATCTCCAGAACAATGAGCTACATGGAAACATGGGTGGCAGTGGTCTTCTGATTGTGGGCAGTTCTTTCTTGCCCTTAGATATTCTAAAAGAAATCTTTTATATATATACAATAGCAAAAGGTGCTTCTAATTTTAATTCTGGTGGAGGAGAAAAAAGGTAGACTCAACTTTCTGATGTTTGGGGCACACTGATTTAGACCCTCTTTCTTAGTAAAGAAGAATTGATGCTAATCTGCAAACGATAATGCTGTTCATAACAGCAGAGGAGTGTTAAGACCAGCAGCTCTGTACGAAAGGCACACCAGTTATGTAGTGACCGGAGAGAAGATTCATTCTGCAGTGGTGCACCAGCTATGGAATGCTCCCGCCACTGATATATGCTTGCTGCGATGAGTTTTCAGCGCTAACGGAAAACCTACCTATTCCACCAGGCTTTTTGTGTGGCGTTGATAACATTTTGACGATGATGGTTGTTATTGCTATATGTGCTATGATTTTACCAGCTCATTTTATTTTCCTGTTTATATTTGCATTGGTTGGTTTAAATGTAAAGTAATTTACTCCACATGGTGATGAAGGGCAAGTTTTTTTTTTTTGTTTTTTTTTTAAAAGGAAATAAACAAGACATTCACTTTTAAGGCTGCCATACATCCAGGATCTCCCAGACATTACCGGGATAGTCTGGAGGGTTTTTCTGAAAGGCAATGGTTTGTGCTGAATCTTTGGCAAGGAAACTGAAAAATCATGACTTTTTTGGCATCTTTGTAAATAAAAGGGAAGCCCTATTCACTTCATCTCCCTATCTAATGGAGATTTATTTTCTTTGATGTGCTAACAGATTGAGATAGAAAGATGGAGTATCCATCGACAGCGGGCTTCATCAATGGGGTCTCGAGGAAGCAGGATGGATGTCATATGTATTGGTGCCCATAATGGTTAACTCATGCATAGCGATACCATAATCAGGCATTATCTCCTCAGAATGTATAACTCACAACGCCAGGAGACACTAATGGCTATATCAATCCTAAATTATGATTCTTGGTGTGTGTTTTTTAAAACTTGGCCCATAGAGCTTCAGAAAATAAATATTTTTGCCACGTGGCAGTGGTTGTGAAGTAAATATGTCCCGCTGCTCTGATCTTACATCCTGTCACATTAATGTTTCAGAGCACTCAATATAAATATTAAAACTAATAGCTTCTCTCTGCAGCGATTACTCCATCATTCCTTGAAATCATCATAAAACATTCAAAGCCTTTTAGAACATTTACACACTCGAATCTTATGGTGGAGAAAGGAGACTAACAGAGCACAGCTCGCAAGCTTAAATAATAGTGAAAAGCTGTTTATGGAATATGCTTTATTTATTCATCATTTTGAGTAAAGTTTCAGTTGTGATGGGGGGGGGACTCAAAGTATAGCTGTCAAGGGAAGAAGGCTGAAGTATTGCTTTTCTATAGACTGAGGAGTTGTTTAAAAAGAAGTGGGGGTGGTGGGAATGGAGAGGAGAATAAAAAAAGAGTAAAAGTCCACAAGACTCTTAGTCCAAGGTCAATCAATCTTAGGACTGTAGGTACGTAAACAGCTAATGGATTGTAAAGACACATACTGGTGTTATGAATTTTTAACAAGCGACTCTTCAGGACAGACCCCTATAAATCAATGATGACTTATTGGCTGGATCAATTATGCAAACTTTAAAGCATTTAATGACAGGTAATGAACAAGTCTCAAGAGGGTCTGCCAGCCAACAGTATTTTGCAGTTGTAGTTACAACTCTGTAAGTGGAAAGGCTAGGTGGGAATCTGTTCCCCAGAATTAATGAAGATGATGACTTGCGCTTCTTTTTGTAGACAGTCCTTGCAAAGGTATAAAAGGGGCTACTTCAGGGCCATATATAGAATTTGCTTTACATACCGTGAATTATTATTAATCTCAGCAGGTCCCTTCAACTTCTGTTTTTCTAGAAGGGGCTACTAAAATAACAAATGTCTCTCAGAAAATGACATGCGTGCAGGCTGCTTTGATACATGTAGTGGGAAACAGCTACTGGAAAAGAAGTTTGCCTTCATAGTGAGAATCCATTGCAGCAGACCCTAAAATTAAAGTTTGCCTTCATAGTGAGAATCCATTGCAGCAGACCCTAAAATTAAACACAACAAATAAGATTGTGATAACCCAATGACAAATGCAAGTCAAATTCACTTATAGCGTCCACTGAAACATGATGTGGCAATACAGTGGTACCTCGGGTTACATACGCTTCAGGTTACAAACGCTTCAGCTCACAGACTCCACTAACCCAGAAATATTACCTTGGGTTAAGAACTTTGCTTCAGGATGAGAACAGAAATCGTGCTCCAGCAGCGCGGCAGCAGCAGGAGGCCCCATTAGCTAAAGTGGTGCTTCAGGTTAAGAACAGTTTCAGGTTAAGAACAAACCTCTGGAATGAATTAAGTACTTAACCTGAGGTACCACTGTAGTCACTGTCTTAGATGGTTTTAAAAGGGGATTAGGAAAATAATAATAATAATAATAATAATAATAATAATAATAATAATAATAATAGAAGGAAGCTTGGCTATAAGGTAGGGTGTTAAGTGGGTTGCATTCATCTGGGTGGGTCACAATTTGTGTATGCCTGCCAAGACCTCTGAAAGACAGCATGTTCCTTTCCCTCCTTGATCTGTTCACCATTCCCTCTCTTACAAAAATGAGCACCCCCAATGATGTCCTTTTGTCTTTCTTTGTGCAAGGCAGCCTGAGCTATTTTCCCCTTCATGTTGGCTTTCTTATTGACCTCTTGACATTGACTTTGATGTTGTTCGCAAGGACAAAGTTGGAGAAGCCCCGAGCTTAATGAGCTGACAAAGTGTTCTGCTTCAGCATTGCATAAAGTAGGTTGAATGCTATTATTATAGAAACATTAGGGCAAAGCTAGTGGCATTACTGTACTTAAGTTTCTTATTACAGTGATTATTCAGCAAAAAGATAGAACCTTTTTTTGTAAATTGTTGAACTTAATTTGTACGTCATTCCCAACATTAACCTTCCATGCTGATGCAATTTGAGGATAATTCTCTAGATTATCAGAAGGCGCAAGTTAAACAAAGGGTTTAGGAGCAAGAAGTGGTCCCTAAGACAGAAGCAGAGATGCTGTCTTGCTAGAGTCTAGGCTAAGGATCAGACCTGTTGGCTGAATCACTAAAGTGAAGTATCTGAACGCTCCCACTGTTTGCTCTTGTTTCCAGGAGAAGACAACAAAATGAAAGAAGATTGGATTTGAGGAATCAAAGTATAAAGGTTCCCGCAGTGGAGCAGAATTACTTTAAAACATGGTATTTCTATCCCCTGGCTATAATTCTCGTAGAAAGAAATAGAGTTCAAAAAATAAATAAATCTTGAAATATCCTAAAGTGTTCGTAATGAATCTTGGCTGTGCAAATCTGCGCGCAAAGGGTTGGGGGAATGCATTGCAATCTACTGCCGGCAAAAAACAAATTATTGTAAAGTTTTCTTAGGGACCGATTGCAAGGGAGAACTTTGCTCATGTTGAGTAGTACTGTTGCTCTGCCAGTAGCCCATTGATTGTAGGCTGGTGTGTCTTGTTCTTACCATGTGCAGAGACGGCGGGATCAAGCTGCTAGTAAGGGAAGCGTTTGCTTTTGATGTGCAGCCCTCAAAGTTCTACAAAGGCATCCAAGGGGAAACCACCAGAGAAATTTACAAGAGTAGGGAAAGAGCCGAGAGATCTGTACTGATTAAAAACAACAGCAACTTTTTATTTATTGATCCGTCTGCAGATTAGGCTTCCTTGGTCAGTGTTTATTAGCGTTTCATCTGACTTGATACAGCCACTCCAGAAGCTCGGATCCATACGTTCAAAGTTTATCCAGTTCCACTGTGCTCCATAAATGCCCCCCATGTGCTCTTTGAATATTGTTTGCTGTAGTTGTCTGCAGTAGGTCTCAGCAAACGTTGCAAGCTGCTTTCTCTTCTGGCAGGGAAGGAGCAAAATGGTTCGGCACCAAAGGCCGGAGAGTGATCATTTGCTCAAATCCTGCTTACTGGTTGCCTACTGTGAGAACAGGATGCTGGACAAGATGGGCCACTGGTCTGATCCAGCAGGCTCATCTTATGTTATCATGTTCTTAATCTTTATACTGGTTCAGGAGGAGGCCCACAGATCATTAATTAAATCCATAGACTCACAAGGAAGGAGGCATAGCTCAAGGATAGAGCACAGGGTTTGCAAGTGGAAGGTCCCTGCTCAATGCCTGGCATCTTTGCTTGAAGACCAAGGTTTCCAGTAGAATCTATCTCTAGAAACCCTAGCAAGCTACAGCCAATCAGGATAGAGGCAGGACCAGGCTAGATGGACTGACTTGTTTTGATGTGAACACTGCAAGTATAGGAAGCATGGGAGATTGGGGAAGGCATTGGCAGAGCTCAGCAGCAGTAGCAGCTGAAGCACTAGTGGGAAACACCAGCCAATCCTGCAGGGAAGTTGAGAGGAGAGGAGGACTCCTTCCCTTGCCAGTAACTCTTGAGAATGGCAGTGGAGGCACAAGATGCTTTATGGAGCACCATGCAAAACTGTGGTTGCTGATTGGCTAGTTGTCCTTGATGACAGCAGCAGAACATGTGTAAGGGGTGGATAGACATTCAGCAACCATGCACAGTGCTGAGGTGATCCCTGCCTCCACCTCTGCCTCTCAGTGGTTATTAGTCAGGTTATTAGTCGTTACCCCCACCTAGATGAAGCCAGTTTGTACGAGCTGTAGCATTGCCAATGTGCTGCTCCCCATAAGTTGTTCTACTACAGCTCCCATCATCCCTGAGCATGCTAGCTGAGAATGATGGGAGCTGGAGTCTAACAACAACTGAAGGGTATCACTTTCCCTACACTTCCAATAGTGAAACTAGACTACTGATTCATTTGACTCCAGCTGCAATAATATATTACCAGTGTCTTTTTAATTGAAATAATCTGCACATTTCTTTTCCATTAAGGAAAACCTTTAAGTCCCATAAAGAATGCCATTCCCCCCCCCCCCCCCCGCTACTAGAAAGGACAAAGCAGAACAGTGGTTTAAAATGTGATGAGGCAAAAAGAGGTAATATTTTCAGATTGCTTTATACTTTTTGTCCTCTTATCTAGATTGACATTACATACCACTCATAATTGTCTGTGTCAGAAGTTAGATCCATTCTCTGTGGTTGTCTTCTGGATGAAAGTTCTCCATCCTTCACCTGTCAGGATTATCTCTTTGCAGCACTTGCAGCTGCACTCAAAATATAGTTGAATGGTTGCTAGGAGGGAAATATTAAAAATTGATCCACAGTTGGAATAAAAAAAAATGTAATGTACTAGGACCAAATAGTGTAGCTTGTAATCTGTTGCTACCCAACTTGGTTTCTATTACTTCAAAATAAAACTATTGCATTTAAGGCTGTTGCTGCATACAGTTGATAATACCAGGATTATTGGGGTGGGGTGGGTGGGTGTTGCTTGTATTTAGCTGATCTGAAAGGAATGTTAACTTCTGCTGTTAGAATAACTACCAAGCCTGCTCTAAACTTGATTAGTTTATGTATAAGAAAATAAATATTTTAGATTATGGTCAGCATTTCATCAAGAAAACAGCTCTTTGTCTTCCTATACAATCGTTAGCAACCTGGTGCACTCTAGATGCTTTGAACTTCAACTTACTCAGTCCCAGACAGTGAGACCAATTGTTCAATATTAAGGGACTTGACCAACGACATTGTGGGGTGGGGGAACCAGTTTGGAGAAGGCTGTCCTACAAAAACAAAGCATTTCCTAATCTTGGTTGCTATCTCCTTCAGTTTCTAGGAGGACACTGTTGTAAAGGAAAACAATGTTGGGCTATTTCGCCAAGCCAGAGTGTGCGCAGCGACTGGGGCGTTGAAATAAAAAGCTGTCTGCAATATCTTTGCTTATTTTTATTTTCAAACATATAACAATCAAAAACTACAAGTCACCACTCCTCCTCACCAGCTAGCATACAAAACATTTGATCAACTTAAATACAGTTTTCAAATAATCAATTACCCTATCACATCCCTTCCTGCATTTGGTGCAGAAAGTAAACTCCCCCTTTAATTAGTCAAATTGTGAAGAGGCCACAGGTGTGCTGCCAAGCAGGTCAACACTGCAATCATAAACCTCTGAGCTGCACCATTGGCCACCTCAAGATAAAGAAATACCCAACAAACAATACCAGCTCTTCTGGTACTACAACAATATTTAAAATACTCAGTCCCAAGTCTGAGTCTTCAATTCTTAAATGTACACACTTTGAGACACAAAAAGTTGGCTCCACTGTTTTAGATGATCAGGGAATTAACTTATAGTGTCTCCCAAGCAAATTGTTCCATCAGATTTCTGTTCCTCAGATGTTCCATTTCTCTTGGCCTCTGATCACTTTAGCAATGGCTACTTTCTCACCCTCCTGTCCATAACAGTTAGTTTACAACTATTTTAGTTAGTTATCTACTTATCTATCCATCAGGCAAGGTGCAACTAAAAGCAATCCAAATAACTGCAACGGAGTTAACTGCAAGGAAAACATGCTCAGCATTGTGGCCTTCATTCAACAATGGGAGTTCCAAATGGACACAAATGATGAATTTATTGCAAACAGCCTCCTCCTGCATATACAGTTGTAATGTTCCCTGAAACCGCATTGGCTTTGCAAAACACATTGCAGAATGTGAACCTTTAGAGCATCTACAAAGCTTTGGATCAGAATTGTAAAGCAGCTGGGTTTGAGTTTTCTTTGCAATAGAGAAGTATTTGTGACCATTTTTTTTTGTATTTTTTTAAACACACACACACAACAGCAATTTTAAAACAACCAGGAATTTTAATCCAACCCCAGCTGAGCCACAGGTTCTCTAGCCATGACCCAAATGAACGAAACTGATTAGAAATTAATCTTCGAGATCTTATTGACATTTCCAGCTGTAGTTGCCTGAGAAACTACAATTGCTCAAACTACGCTGGAAAGCTTTCTGTCACCTGGTAATAATAATAACTTCATTTTTAAAATATATTTTCAGTATACATTCTGCATATTAAGAAATTCTATTCTGCTGCAAGCACACAGACAGAGATATGCAAGGAACACCTTTTGAAGGCAGTTGGTGAATGATTCAGGGGCAGGTCTTGCCACTCTTGTGATGCAAAAGGAAGTGGAATAGCAGTGCAGATGGCAACAGTGCAGATGGCAAAAATGAGAACTGTAAAAATTAGCATTCAGTGCAAAGAGATACTTTTGAAAAAGAAATCATACTGAGCATAAGGAAAGCATGTATTGAGATGAAACAAACAGAGGTGGAAGCAACTAGTGGTGGGGACTCTATATGCCTAGTGAAAAATATCTGGTAGCAAACTGCAATCAAATGGCTGGCTGATAATCATCCAGAAATGTGATAGTGTGGAGGCGTCCTTATGTTAATACCTTTGATCGAGCTATAGTGAAAGGTTTCTTTTACGCTAGAATTTTTTTTGTCAGGTTTGGTATACAAAACATGCCCTTATTTCACAGTAGAAATAGCACCATCTTTTTTCAACATGACGTTTTAAGCTTTTCAGAATATTTTCTTCAAAGACTGATGGACAAAGTAATTTGACTGACACCAGCCTAGATTTCCCTGAGATTTAAAACTTGACAGTATCTATCTCTAGCTTGCAGTGGAAGTCTCCTGTGTGTTTCTTCTGACATGCTGAATCAGAAAAGCTTGTTCCTTTTCTTATAGCACTTGCAAAATCAAAATATAAAAAATCCGTCCAGGTGGCATTTATTTCCTGCCTACTTTAACTCAACCCTCTGATGACTTGCTGAGTGAGTCAGATTGGGCAGTAATGGGTAGAATGGCCCAGGTATCCTGCAAGCCTCCTCCATATACAGTGGTACCTCGGGTTACAGATGCTTCAGGTTACAGACGCTTCAGGTTACAGACTCCGCTAACCCAGAAATAGTACCTTGGTTTAAGAACTTTGCTTCAAGATGAGAACAGAAATTGTGTGGTAGCGGTGCAGCAGCAGCAGGAAGCCACATTAGCTAAAGTGGTACCTCAGGTTAAGAACAGTTTTAGGTTAAGAATGGACCTCCAGAACGAATTAAGTTCTTAACCCGAGGTACCACTGTACTAACTGCTGATGGGCAGTTTCAAGGCCCCTGTCTTCCCTCCTCTTATTCTGTACCATTTAAACCAGACTTAAACTGGACAGACCTTCAGACAGACAGCACTTTCCAGTGCTGGTCTATCATCTGACAGCTCTTCGAACAGAGCAACACTTTCAAACAGAGGTCTGTCCCATGACAATCTTTTACGGCTATAAAGAAAGACAAAAGGAAGTCCTTGAAGTCATCTTCCAGATTTCAACACAACTAGAATGAATGTACTTGTTTATTTAAAGGAATTCTCCAAATTAGTTCAAAAATCTCTGAATTACACGTAAACAAGTTTTCATAACTACAGGGTGACCTGAACATGAATTAAGCTTCAGAGTAGAATTTTGACTGATTTCATCTTCACATTCAGTTCCTCACACCTGAGTATGGGGCCAGTGAGCCTTAGTGGAGAATTGGTTGGAACTGAGGCCCACCCACTACCTCAACTGACCCAGCTCTGGACCTTGGAGGAACATTTGGCAGCAGCAATACTAGCAAAACAACTCAAGGTGTCCATTGAGCGCTGGGCCTATCCCTCACTGATCCCTTCAGAATAGAGAGGGGGGGGAGAGATTTAAAGATACCTGTGGGGATTCAAACCTGTAACACACAGTACCCCAGGCAGGTGGGGACATAGGGCTAAAGCAGCTCTTGACAGATCAGGTCCTGGTTTGTTTCTTTACTTTCCAACAGCTTGACATCTGCTCCCATACAAATCATACTAGCATCACTCCTCTGGCCTATCCACTGCTGGTTTTCTATCTCTCGCTGTTCCTTAAATTGCTTATAGGTACTAGAGCCTTTTCTGAAAATCCCAGGGCAAGAGAGGAGGAGGGCTAGCTGGTGTGATTGTCTCAAATTATTTACTTTGATGTAGGGAGGGGAGGGGAGCAGCTGGAGAGAAAAGGGGTGTTTGGATCATGGTGTCTCTTATCTACCCAAGGTAATGTAATAACACATTGTGAGTTTTACCCTTGTTTGATTTGCTGCGTCACCCTGCAGAAGAGGGCCAGCAAAAGAAATAAGTCCTATTTATTTACCTTTTTCCTGTTCCATTCAAGCAACAGGTGGGAACTGACCCCCAGAACTGTGTTGTGAAATACCTTCCATTTAGGTTCCTGAGCAGAGAAGTGAACCACGAACATAAATTAGGCAAAACGCAAAATGAATGATGCACATTCACAAGGGGAAGGAACAACTGGTCCTTCTTAAGTTTAATCTACATTCTGCTCTGTTGGCTCTTGATTGGTCCCTTGGATTCTGACTCTCATAACTGGTCACCTTAAAAGATAGTTTGCCCAGGGTTATACAAGCAAGTAAACACACCTACATAACTTGGGATAGCTAATCAGGCATCCAATTGGATATATATCTCCTGTGAGGAAAATGTATCTTCTACGAGTAGCGGGAAGGATCCCGATTTTGTTCTTCATCTGAGAGGTCTCTGACTCCTATGATTCCTTGATTCCTCCGTGGCCCATGAGTAATACATTTTCGCATGTGTTCCATCTTTGCCTTTCGCAATTTGCTTATACAGCTGTTCCTGCCTATGCTGGGGAACAATAATTCCATATGTAGCCTGTTGAGACACTCAGGTAGCTGCCGGTATCTCTATTCTGTCTTTACTTTGGGCACCCAACTGGAACCGTCTCTTCTCAGGGGGAGCAGACAAGGTTTAAAAGCTTCCCCCTGCCATTACAGTTGAATGACTTCCTGCCAGCAAAGGTTTTCAGAATGCCCTCACATCCACATATCATCCTTTTTCTACCTGCCACTCTGTGCTGGTTCTCAGACACAGCAGCCTAGGAACACCAGCATGGAATACGGTTTCAAAAATTTCAACAAATTAAACTTCTCCAGATTTATTATTATTTCCTTTGCCTTCCTCTCATTTTAACCTGTGCCCTTCAAATCAGGGTCTATTTAAATAAACACTTGTGCACATAAACATTCCTTGCTTAAGGGAGCTGGTTCAGAGCATCCTGAGTTATTAATGAATCCCCTTTCCCAAGGATTTTCTGTTTCCAGAGGTCCATTTTCAAGGTGGTGCATGAGGAGTTAGCTCTGTGACTCCCATTAACATCAATAGGAATCAGACAACTAAATTTCTACTCAGCACTGTTTCTTTTCTTTTCTTTTCTTTTCTTTTCTTTTCTTTTCTTTTCTTTTCTTTTCAGATGTAGCCTAGATTGTCCCGAGGGGCGGGGGATGGGACACAATCCTTTAGAAAGGGAAAAAGAGCAGCCATACATACTCCCCTATATTTAATTACTATACCTGCAGTCCAATACCAGCTTACCTGGCAGTAGATATGGAAGAGAAATTTAAAGGCAAATCTATCAGATCCACACTTTTCAAAACAATGTGCTGACTGAAAAACAGCCATCCGTTGAATTTTGCAGTCAACTGAATTTTGTGATGCAGTTCTGCAACCAAACAGTGTTTATATAATTGCATGTACTGGGGGGGGGGGGAGGTGCATAAAATACATGCATTAGTGAAAATAACATGCAAAAATGCATTATATTAGGAGAAATTGTTTGCAAAAATGTGTACATTCGTAAAAACTACATAAAGAAATGTGAGAATTTAGGAGAATTTCGCGCCCAAATGCTGATGAATTTGCTGCAGAAATCTGGAAAACCGAATTTAATATTGAAAAAAATGAGAAGTGAAATTGACAGACCCTTCCGTACGTTGGAGTGAAATTTGTTGAATTAACAGGGGCTTAATTCTGAAAAGCCATATGTAGGATTGTGCTGCTAGGCTAGCAAATTTGTAAGGACTTAATAAGGTAGGTTTGGCTTTAAATGTGAAATGAATTGGATTTCTTCCCCCATCTTTAAACTGAAGTGTGCTACAGGCAAAAACAAATCGTATGATTAATATTCAGCTGTGTCAAGACAGACTGGGCAATTTTTGATAGAAATAAATACCCACTCTAGTCTTCCAGCTTCTTGGTTGTTATAAATTTAATAGCTCTTTGTGGAATATATATATATATATATATATATATATATATATATATGGGACGCAGGTGGCGCTGTGGGTTAAAGCCTCAGCACCTAGGGCTTGCCGATCGAAAGGTCGGCGGTTCGAATCCCTGCGGCGGGGTGCGCTCCCGCTGCTCGGTCCCAGCGCCTGCCAACCTAGCAGTTTGAAAGCACCTCCGGGTGCAAGTAGATAAATAGGGACCGCTTACCAGCGGGAAGGTAAACGGCGTTTCCGTGTGCGGCTCTGGCTCGCCAGATGCAGCTTTGTCACGCTGGCCACGTGACCCGGAAGTGTCTCCGGACAGTGCTGGCCCCCGGCCTCTTGAGTGAGATGGGCGCACAACCCCAGAGTCTGTCAAGACTGGCCCGTATGGGCAGGGGTACCTTTACCTTTACCTATATATATATATATATACACACACACACATATATCGGACAATAACTGCTAAAAACTCATCAGCAGAAGACATGTCAGGTGTAGAATCAATGCTGATAGAAGAATATTTCGTCTGTTTACCTTTATGAAGGATCACTGATAAAACCTTTGATCCCATTAAGGATATAAACTCTTCACATACAGTCAATGACAAGTATGATGACTGAGCTGAGTTTCCACCAGCCTGGCTGTTCTTAGTGAGTGTTCAGCTAAAAAGGGATCAATTTGACTCAACAATTTCAGGATTCCATGAAAATTACCTTTGCTAGGTGACCCAGTTTTTTATTTTATTAGTGTCACAGGAAGACAGGTCTCACTGAGAAATAAACGAGCGAGTGTCACCCATACGCTTAAGTTCCTCTTGCCATTAGATGCATTCGCTTTCAAATTGGTTTGTCATTTTAGCATAAACTGTATCACTTGCTTTCATCTGCAGAACACAAGCTTAGCATAGTTCAGTGCAAAAATCAAAGATGGAACAGAGAAGAAGTCCCCCTCGTTGCCTACTGAATCATTGATCATACAAGCATAGAGGGTATTTGCATGGAATCTTGCTAGGAAGCTTCTGAGTTGATTCCCAAGATATTTAGACAACTATCATATTTAGATATTCACGCAACAAAGCCACCGCAATCCCCAATCTCCATCTGTTTTAAATACTACAAGCAGTCCATTTTTCTTTGTGCAGTCAAATGAGGTCTGCATTGTGAGGTCAGCGTGGTGTGTAGTGGTTAGGGTGTCAATCTAGGACCTGGGACCCCAGGTGTCAGGCATGGAGAGTCCTCCTCTCCCTTCGGTAACTTCACAGATAAGAATTAACGAGCAGTTGATATATTTATAGTCCTTTTATTACAGCATCATGTTGCAAGCACAAATACACAGCTCCCCACAAGGAGGGCTGTTGGTTACCCTAAATCCTCCTTTTGATTTCCGCAGCATTTTAGGCGCCAGTGGGAAGTTCCTCCCTCCCTCTGACTCCTCTGATACGTTCGGACCTCCGAATCCGTGGTGGTGGTGGGGTCCCCCACACTCTCAAGTGACGTCTCGACTAGCTGCCCCTCCCTTCTGATTCCCTTGTCATTATCTCGAAACTGGGTAACTTTCCCCTCAGCTGTTCAGCTTCTGTCTCTCTCTCTACTTCTGAACACGCTGTGGACAAGGGGGACGATGACGACTCTTTCCCCTCCAGCTCTCCATTGGAGTGAAGCTGGTCTGCCATAGAGTGCATTCCCCAGTCCTCATCTTCAGACCATTCCCTGACACCAGGGTTCAAATCCTCACTTGCTCATGAAGCTCAATGGTTGACGTTGGACCCATCACTTCTTCTCAGCCTAACCCACCTAACAGGTTTGTTGTGAGGATTAAATGGCTGGCGGACCATGCACATCACCCTGAGCTCCTTGAAAAAGAAGGTAGAATATAAATGCAGCAAATGAATGAATGGGCAAATGAATGAATGAATATGAACACCAGGAAGTTGGTTCATTAAGGGGAATGGGGCACTGCTCCACCAATCTGCTTGCTCTTCCCACCTGCTTGCTTTCTTACATCCAATCAAAGAGTGACTCTGCCTGTCATCGGCTCTGGCTGACCATTGAATGGCCTTCCACCCTAACAGTCCCAATGGGCACCAGCCTTCGCTGAGCACCAGTATTAAAAGACATTCGCTGAGCACCAGTATTAAAAGACATTCTCAGTGGCTGCCTACTGTGGCGCTTTGTCTTCTGCAAGGATTCTGCTTCCATGTTTGTGGTATTACTATTACTATTACTATTACTATTACTATTACTATTATAATTTGCCCAAACTGGGAATAGTTCCAGCCCAGATCTTAGCACTTGCATACCCTCCAACACTTCTCTGATGAAAATAGGGATGCCCCATTCTGTAAGGATAATGTTAATATTTATACCCCACATATCTGACTGGGTTGCCCCAGCCACTCTGGACAGCTCAAAACATATAAAAGACATAATAAAACCCATGAGTCTATGGAACCCTTTATTGGGGTTTATATTTTATGAATGCTTCTCTCTACCCCTCTGCTACGTTACGCTTTGGTGTAAAGATCATTCGTGAATAGGAAATGGACAGCAGAATCGAAATGCCAAAAACCACCTGGATGAGCGAGTTTGGAATAGGTGGATCTTGGGCTGTCCTGGCTGAGCTGACATTAACTCCCTCATCCCAGCTCAGCTGGGGATACGCAGGCAAAAGCCCCTCAAACCAGTGGAGCTGGAAAGTTTGACCTCCTGCATTATTCAACCTTATTAGAATCATAGAGTTGGAAAGGACTCAAGCCCAACCCCCTGCAATGCTGGAATCTCAGCTAAAGCATCAAGGCTCAACCAGCAGAACTTAAGCCTGAAGAACTTATACCAGTATAAGACCCCAAAAGGGCAGGGGTGTAGGAAGGGGGGGGGTGGACTGCCCTGGGTGCCCTCACTGAGGGGGGTGACATTCAGTGTGCTGCCTGCCCGTGACTCCCAAGCCTACCCCAAACCGGCAAGGGGGTAAGGGCACCGATTTGCCGGCAGCATTCCCCTCTTCCCCCTTCATTTTGACAGCTTGGGGGAGGCTTGGAAGTCACGGGCAGCCAGCGTGCTGAATGTCCATCATGTACAGCTCGCTCCACCCCCATGGATGACTCGCTCCGCCCCCGGCTGCAGGGCATGCACGCCGCTCCGGGCACCCAAGCGGCTATCCTGCACTTGGGAGGGCGTCCACTGCACCACGTCCCCCTTGGGAGCACGCCATGCCCCCTTGGGAGCACTCCTGCCCTGGGCTTTCCCCTTTCCGCTCAGTCACATGACCTTGCAACCTGGCAGAATTTACGGTGGCAAAAAGTCGAACTCTATCGTATAAGCTTGTTTTTCCCTCCGCCCATTTCAGCCCTGCTCCTGAACAGAATTAGCAATACAGTGGTATCTCGGGTTACATACGCTTCAGGTTACAGACTCCACTAACCCAGAAATAGTACCTTGAGTTAAGAACTTTGCTTCAGGATGAGAACAGAAATCACGCGGTGGCGGCGCGGCAGCAGTGGGAGGCCCCATTAGCTAAAGTGGTGCTTCAGGTTAAGAATAGTTTCAGGTTAAGAACGGACCTCCGGAACGAATTAAGTACGTAACCCGAGGTACCACTGTAGGGGTAATTTATGCCTGCTTAACTTTGGCTTGTGTTAAATTCCACTGGCTTCCTCATCGTAGGGTTGCTTTCCCCACCTCTTTTCCTCTCCCTATCCCATATAGTTGATCAGAGTCTCTACCTGTGCACAGGCCTAGCTGATGGAGCAGGTAGGTGATTTCTGCATACAGCAGTTATTTGTATGCTCGATTCCCCAACCAGCCACCCAGTTACTGATACATGTGTGAAAGCTTGCTTCCACATGTGTTTGGCCCCTAGCTGGATTGGGGCAATCAGCTCTTTACTTAATACACCTTTGGTTCATGGTGTGAAAATCGAGAGAGAAGTGATATTTTTGTTAATGTGTTTCAAAAGAAAAGATCTCTCTTCAGAAGGGGGTGATAAATTCTTTCCTCCCTCTTTGTCTTTTTGGTCTTTCTTTCCATTTTGTGAATTGGTACAATTATTAGAGATGGGGAAGAAATTTGATTCTGTGTGCATTTTAAAGAGGAGCTATCTAACAGGCAGTTCACAAACAGAAGCGCTGCTAAATCCTGTACTTCTCTGAATTGAACGATGTAGTTCCCCAACCAAATAATGTACAGTGGTGCCTCGCAAGACGAAATTAATCCGTTCCGTGAGTCTCTTCGTCTAGCGGTTTTTTCGTCTTGCGAAGCAAGCCCATTGACGGCTTAGCAGATTAGCGCTATTAGCGCTATTAGCGGCTATTAGCGGCTTTTAGAGGCTTTTAGCGGCTTTTAGCGGCTTTTAGCGGCTTAGCAGATAAGCAGATAAGTGGCTTAGCGGCTTAGAAAAAGGGGGGGGGGGGAAGGAAAAAAACCCCCGCAGGAACTCGCAAGACATTTTCGTCTTGCGAAGCAAGCCCATAGGAAATTCGTTTTGCGAAGCACCTCCAAAACTGAAAACCCTTTCGTCTAGCGGGTTTTCCGTCTTGCGAGGCATTCGTCTTGCGGGGCACCACTGTATCCAAAAAGGCACCTATTAGGAGGATGGGTGCCTAAAATGTATATAGGAATGGTTGAAAATAGCATACCAAAGGTAGTTTGGGGGTAATTGCTTGCCAAAAAAATGTGTTCATTGCTCAAAATGTGTACATTAGGGGAAATTTGCACTAAAATGCTGACAAATTATCACGAGGTTTGTTTTTAAACTGAATGAAAATATCGAGAACTAATTTTAAGAATGGAAAAATGAGAAACAAAATTGATCAATCTGCCCATCCCTAGTTATTCATCAACCTTGCTTACCTCTAATTTTCTCATGTTAGGGTTGTCATATTTCAAAAAGTGAAAATCCAGAGTTTTTTCTTTTTCTTTTAAGTTTTGCCAAAAGTTGTTGAGCTTTTCTCTCCAAAATTTTCACTTATGACATTTCAGTGATTCCCCCCTCCCCCAACACTGTTTAAGAGGGCCGAATATCAGGTATGTCTGGGAAATTCTGGACGTATCGCAACCCTATCTTATGTGCCTGTAACAAACAAGAAAGGGTATGTGGAGTTAAATGAGAAGTGTGTATGTGTGCATTTGTGAGTATGAGAGAGAGAGAGAGAGAATGAGAGAGAGAGAGAGAGAGAGAGAGAGAGAGAGAGAGATGGGGATGATTCCATTTTATTATGTATATATATTAGCTCTGTATTGCATGATCCATTTCTATATTTTTTAAAATTTGGATTGATAAACCCATAAACATTTACTGTTTGGGAGCAAAATAGAGGGAGAAAGTAATAAAAGCAGAGAGAAAACTCAGGCGGTGACGCAGTTCTTACTCAGTGTGGCAGCAGAGTATACCCCCCAAAACTGGCTGTGAACCTTAAGCCCTCAGCTCAGCTTCAGAAACTGATTGCATCACAGAGGTGATGCCTTCAATCTGCCGGGATGAAAGTTGTGCATTATATGCTGAAGTACTTGTATCTGGGGACCAGGGTTCCTTCCCCTCACCCATCCCATTTCGGCGTGCAGAGTACCATATTGACATTCAAATAATAGCATTCAATCCTTTGAGCTCTTTGGTATCTTTGACCCATATTAGCAGCTGCCTGGCAAGCACCCGCGGTAGTGAGCGCAGCGAGGGGGGTGAGAGCACAGAGCGGGATGAAGAAACATAAATACAAATGCGTATTCTCTCTCTTCTGAGTTGCACAACGCACACCGGTTGCTACAAGGGCTGTTCACAAGACACACATGCAGAGGAAGGAATCCACATAGTTTTCCACCACACACTCCTCCCCACCACTTCTGTGCTCACAATAAAGCAAGAAAATCTATACATATTTATGAAGCTCCGTTGCCTGGGTCTTTTTTTCCCCTTCTTGATCTGCAGGCTTTTCAGTTTTGGACAGAGGGTTTCATGGCAGTAGTGGCATGGTGACAGGAAGAGGAGGATGGATGCGAGATGGGAAGTGACAGAGATCCCCTCCTTTCATTTCTGCACTAAGCCCTCCACCTCTGCCCAGAACTCTGCTAACAAAATATTTCACCCCCTTGGTATTCTGACGCCATGGCGCCTTTCCTTAGCCTGCTTTTCAAGTGGTGGCAGCTGGTGCCCATTGGGATTGACTGGAGGAAGACAGGGAGGCCCACAGTAGGTGGCGCTAGAGCTAACGGCAGGCAGAGCCAACTCATTATCGTTGTATGGGGTTTGACAAGGGAAACACTGAGATTAAGGAAGAAGCAGCTGACAAGCAATGCCACCCTCTGGACTGATTGTAAGTAGGAAGGAAGGCAGTTGGAGACAACTGAAGATAATGGGGCAGAGCTCAATTTACCCTTAAGAACCAGCATCCACTGTTCCCCATTATAGTTGTCCCATGACCTTTGTTCTTTCATGTTCTCCTCAGCGGAATAACCATCTGCTGCTGCCATGGGACACAGGTGGTGCTGTAGTCTAAACCAATAAGCCTCTTGGGCTTGCTGATCAGAAGGTCGGCGGTTCGAATCCCTGTGATGGGGTGAGCTCCCATTGCTCTGTCTCGGCTCCTGCCAACCTAGCAGTTTGAAAGCACGCAGAGTGCAAGTAGATAAATAGGTACCACTGCAGTGGGAAGGTAAACAGCATTTCTGTGTGCTCTGATTTCTGTCACGGTGTTCCATTGCACCAGAAGCGGTTTAGTCATGTCGGCCACATGACCCGGAAAGCTGTCTGTGGACAAACGCATGCTCCCTTGGCCTGAAAGCAAGATGAGCGCCCCAACCCCAGAATCGCCTTTGACTGGACTTAACCGTCCAGTGGTCCTTAACCTTTTTTTTAACCTGCTGCTGCCATTGCCACCAGCCAAATCCTCCAGAGCTCATCCACCTAGGAGAATCTGTCTAGAACTGATCTAGAGCAGGGATAAACAATATTCCCACAGCGAATGTGAATAAGTTTTAATAGTGTTGACTAGTTTGACTAGTTGGTCAATAAAAAAACGGAAAATCCCTCCCTTTGCCTTCCCCCCTCCCCCCGTTACACAGTTATAGCCTATTAAGACACATTTTCCATGTCTTCCCCCGTCATTTACATTTTAGAGAACTCTCTCCCCCAACCCCACCCCAACGAGGCACACATTAACATTCACAAACCATTTCGATGTTTGGAGGAGGGCAAAAGGGACTGGAAGGAGACACCAAAGGAAACAAGCACTCCATTCATAATTAAACTCCTCAACACATAGGAACAGTTTACCAGTGGTGTCAAGCATCTCCAAAGGCGAGACCGCGTCAATATTTTTCATAAGTAAACAGCTAAATAACCGAGTAAGAAACCCCATTCCCCCGACATGGTGGATTCATTACAGTTCAGTTTGAAAATGTTCTGAATCTTTTGCAGGCATTTCTTGGAAATTTTCATTCTGTGATCCCCGCAGAGAGTCTCACTCACTCACTATGGACTAATAAACATTTAGCCAACTTAAATAACTTAGATAGATTTAAGTATTTTACAAATATGGGCAGAGTGGATGAATACTTACCCAGCACAGAAGAAACATTCCACAAAGCCCTTTTGTCTCCCTGGTTGCATTCCTATTTTTCCAGTTTTATGGGAGATTTCCCCCTCCTGACCCACCCCCCTGTCTTTTAAACATTTCACATTTTGGATAGAACATCAGCTGCCTCAGATCAAAAGAGGAAAAAGGAATTGCCTAATACCAAAATGGTTTAATAAAAGTGCATATCAGGAATCTCAAGTGGTTGGTCCATGGCATGCCTTTAAACCCATTATTATTTTATTATGTTATCTACCTCCTCAAAGGCTCAAGGATTTTCAGTTGATTAACTCCCTAACTTTCAACCCATCAGTCAGCTAACTGACCAATTAATATACATGTTGCTGCAAAGGAGACAAAGACTCTGTAAAGTCTTACTAATTTATTGTGGCACAAGCTTTTCCAGGCAAGAGCCCATATTACAATAACTCATCAGATATTATAGTAACTCATTTCAGACGTTATTTTGAGACAACTTTGGATCGGAATGATGAAATAGTCTCAGAATAACACCTGAAATGAGTTACTCAGGCCAGTGGCCCATCTAGTCCAGCATCTTGTTTTCACAGTGGCCAACCAGATACCGATGGGAAGCTCAGAAGCAGCACATGAATGCAAGAGTAGTTTCCAGCAATTGGTATTGAGAAAGCCTCTCCTTCTCCTGGAGGGGAGGGATTGTGATCGGGAACCGTTCCCACGCTTTGCAGGGGGCGTTCCGGCCCCTGCTTGCCATCATCGCTGACGCACCGTGCTCCCCGGTCAGTCTTCCAATTGGTGGGAAGCTAGGGGGCGGGGTTTAGCTGCTCAAATGCGATCGCGGCAGCTCTTCCCCTCATTGCGCTGCCGGATTTCTTCGGGTCACCCACTCACCCTTCCCTTTAGTTCATCACTTTGCGCTTGACCTTGCTATGGACCTATGGTTGGTCGCCTTGGATGCCCAAGGAGCTTGGTAGGAGTTTTTACCCAGTTGGCAAATTGGCACCAGCCTCTTGGTTTTTCGCCTACCTCGTAGCAAATCGTCACAACTTTTCTGGTATTGGAATGTGTTGTTGGTGTATGGAAGGGCAGGGTGTGGTCATCGCCTACCCCTTCACTTATGGGTATTCCGTTAAAGGAATTTGGCGTCGTGGATCCTGTCCGATGCCCTGCTGTGGCTGGGGGCCATGGCACGACCCCCGGTGACATCAGGGGAGAGCTTACAGTTGTGTTTGCATTAACAGGCTCCCCCTACTGGTGGTAAACCCTTGTTAGACTCACCCCTCCCTGAGTGGGTGGAGTCAAGATTTGCTGTTTTCCAATGCCTAAGCCAATACCTCTCACATGCTGCAAGCAATAAAGTTGTGGCCTTTTCTAGCCCATTAACCTAACATACTGTGTCCATGTGTCTTTATTATCCTCAAGCGGGGGGGGGGGGGGGTCCTTGAATCACAAGCATACTGTTTCTGACAATGGAGATAGAAAATAGCCATCAGGGTTAGCAGCTACTGAGAGCCTCATCCACCACAAATTGGTCTAATGCTCTTTTAAAGGATTTTCCCAGAGAGAATATGGGATTCGTTGTTGGCACGGCAGCGTTCAGATACGCCACTGCAGATATGGAAAGGGCTTCTTGCTCTGGCTAAATTCCTGGCCTCTGTTAGCCATTGGAGATGATTGTGCAGGAGGCCAATTGTGGGGGATTTCACCTGCTTGTAAGGCCTCTCAAACATGCTGGATCATTGACCAGCCACTGTCCTTCCCTGGCTGCATGCTCTGGGCCATATCACTGCTCTGTAGAATTATATCTGAGGTGTAAAGTGCAGCAGAGCCCACAAATGTTCTGCCCAGGAATACGCAAGAGTCAGAACGGTAATTTAAAAAGGAGGGAACACACCTCTGAGAGCCTTTCTCCTAACCTTGAAGGGCTGCAACCAACCCCACAACCCTAGGGCTCTGGTCTTTGGTTCACAAGGGAGATGGGCCCCTGGTATCCCTTGTTAGAATTTGACCACTGATCACTCTGCTCTTTCGGTGGAGCAGACTGGCAAGCAGGCAAAGGCCCTGTCCAGGGCAAAGTTGCTAGTACAGGCAGAAATCCTTTCCCTGGAGGGCAGCCATTTACTCAAAGAAGGCATTGTTTACTGTTCAGCATGACTGTGACTATGCAAGTTAATTCACTTGACTTTGTGGTGTCAGTCCCAAAATAGAAAGGGAGCCCTCTTTTGCCACCCCACCATTTGCGTCCAGAAAGTCATGTGTGACTAGAAGCCAGACAGTGATTCTTGAGATGCTCCAGAGTCTCTGCCCAGGGCTGTAGGTTTACCTTGGTTTGGAAGAACACATAATAAACACAGAATGGGATGGTGGCTGAATTCTGCTACTCAATGATTTCATCCCGCCTTCCACCATTGGAAGCTATTTTGGCATACAGTGGTACCTCGGGTTACAGACGCTTCAGGTTACAGACGCTTCAGGTTACAGACTCTGCTAACCCAGAAATAGTACCTCGGGTGAAGCACTTTGCTTCAGGATGGGAATAGAAATCGCTCAACAGTGGCACGGCGGCAGTGGGAAGCCCCATTAGCTAAAGTGGTACCTCAGGTTAAGAACAGTTTCAGGTTAAGAACGGACCTCTGGAACGAATTAAGTTCTTAACCTGAGGTACCACTGTATAAATCACTACTGCTACTATTACTACTACTACTAAATGCCTTCCAATTCTGCAGTGGTCTGGGATGAACATGAAACTCTATGCCCCTTTCTTTTAGTTGTTGAAGGCTCCATGTGCACAGTGTTGGTGGAACAACGTTGACTTGATCCAGTGAGCATAATCCTTGCCTGATTTCCTATACTCACTGTGTATCATGACAAAGGACCACACCAGCAATAGATGCAAAATTACAGGACTACCTCAGTTAAGCTCCAGTCCAGCAGCTTAATGAAAGCTGCAATTCTAACCCCATTTACCTTGGAGTGATCCCCACTAGATTCAATTGGATTCACTTCAGAGTAGCCATGGTTAGGAGTGTGTTATTAGTCAAACTAGGAGAAAACCGATGGAAATAATGGACAACTACTTATGACCATGCTTATGCTGGCCACATGACCTGGAAGCTGTATGCCGGCTCCCTCAGCCAATAAAGCGAGATGAGCGCTGCAACCCCAGAGTCGGTCACAACTGGACCTAATGGTCAGGGGTCCCTTTACCTTTACTTATGACTAACTTAATTTCATTTATTCCAGTGGGTCTACTCTGAGTATTCTTGTTCAGATACAGCCCTGTGACTTGAGTTGGTCATAACTAACTTGTTCTAATGGAATTTACTTGGAACTAACTTCTGTGCTAATCTGACACAAACAATCCTGGAAGCCTCATTAGCACTTCATTCCCTTGTCTGGTCCATTACGCTGGCACTTTGTTGAATGACATCACTCTTGTTCTGGGGAAAACTACGCTCTAGATCAGGCATGTCCAAAGTCCATTTTGGGGGCCTAATCCGGCCCGCTGGTCGGTTTAATCCGGCCCCTGTGGCAGTTTATTTACTGGGTAAAAAAAATAAAATAAAGCTCATCAACTTCAGTCCTTAGAAAAGGTCAACAACTTTGGTTGGCCGATGTTAGTTTCTGTTCTTATCACTGTGCAGCTGCTTGGAGTCAGAGGACTCTGTTTACATTCCAGAGACCTTCCAGACTGTGGGAAGTCTCATGGAAGGGGAGACAGGATGTGACGTTAGTGGTTTCCTGTTTCCTTTGTTCCTTTGTTCAGTTGCTCTCTGCTTTCATAGAGAGAGGATGTCTTTTCTGTCTGCGTAGCTTAGAAATAAAGCATAGCAATGTAGCCCAAACCTCTCGTCTCTTTCCTGTGCTGGAAACTCTGCTGAAGAATTTGCCTGAGGCCTCATCAAAGGCTCAGGTCGTTATTCGTCAGGAGGCGATTCCAAAGACTCGGGGGAAGAAAATGAGCTTTATCAGCTTGGCCGAGTGGAGATCCTGACAGCCCTTTGGTTGGCCCCCACGGCCCTTCACTTCATCAAATCTGGCCCTCTTTGGAAAAAGTTTGGACACCACTGCTCTAGATGCTTGGAAAGTTCTGATCCAGGTGCCACATACAAGCCTCCAGGACATATGTACCTATTATGCATTTATGTTTCTTCTTATCCTTGCACATTGAAACATTCAAAGGTGCCCTTAGTTCTCTGTATTCATAGAATCATAGAATTGTAAATTTGGAAGGGACCCTGAGGATCATCTAGTTCATTCCCCAGCAATGGAGGAATTTCAACACACGGCCCCCTATCCAATTTGAAACCATATCGGACCCTGCTTAGCTTTGCAAGTGTGCTTGCAGTTTTCAGGGTTTTTGTAAAATAATAATAATAATAAATCCTACCTTCTGATTGTCATCCTAGGAATAGACAGTGGTGGAAGAACATGCTTTATCTTTCATTCGTGTTTGCTTCCTATGTTTGCAAAGTAGCAGACCCAATCATAAAAAGAAGAAGAAAAAAATCCGAACGGAAAGCCGCTGAGGTACCTCTCTAAAAAATGTAATGGACTGTACTGAAAGCCTAACTTTGACTGATGTGAGGTTTGGGACTTTATCCAGGTAAGAATTCATGCAGCAATGAGCACAGATAAGGCAGATGACCCAGAGTAGGGCCAAACTGTTTACCAGCAGATGTGTTTTTGAAAATCTTCCTTAACTGGTCATGGCAGCGGAAAATACCCTGCTGTTAAACGCATCTGCAATCCACTGCTCTCCCAATCCACCTACAAAAATCCTGACCTTTAAAGAAATGATGGAGAAGCTGGTGATTTTTTTTATTATTTTTTTTGCGTGGCATTGAAGCTAAGTCTATTTCAGGCTCCAAGGCAATTGCAGCCCTTTTTGCTCCCTATTTCACATCACTTTTAAGTCTTGTTCTGGCCACTGTGAACCCTTCAGCACTTCTCCCTGTGCAATCACTCGAGTCAAGATCTGTGATTTGTGATTTGCAGATGACATGTACATTTCTTGGCTGATGGCTGTTCAAGCAGTTTGCAAACCTAAGGCAATAAACTGCAGGGATGGAGCTGAAACATTCTGGGGTTTGTACTAAATTGCTATTCCCATGCAAACGAGGAACTGCTTTCCTATTGTTTTCAGGGGGAAAGGAACGCTTTCATATTTATAAGGTTGTGAGATATTTAAAATAAATACATCTTAGGAGCGGGTTCCCTGTATATCATAATTCAAAACATGCTGTGCTTGGAATTAAACACCATCAATTTCAATTGAACATACACCCTAGCTCTTAGGATTTCCCCTTCATGTCAACTACTAGCAGTGGAGTGGGCACTGCTTTAAGGAAGTTCATATGGTTATATAATTTATATCTGAAAAGAGTCAATGAAGTTAACTGTATTTGGTAACAAGCCACAAAACCCCCCATGTGTTGGTCCATAGAATCATAGAATTGTAGAGTTGGAAGGGACCCAAAGAGTCATTTAGTTCAACCCCCTGCAATGCAGGAATCTCAACTAAAACATCCATGACAGATGGACATCCAACCTCTTCTTAAAAACGTCCAAGAAAGGAGATTCCACAACCTCCCAAGGAAGACCATTCCACGGCTCTTACTGCCAGAAAGTTCTTCCTGAATCTCATTTCTTGTAACTTGTAGTCATTGTTTTGAGTCCTACCCTCCAGAGCAGGAGAAAAGAAGCTTGTTCCCCCTTCCATGTGACAGCCCATGAGATATTTGAAGATGGCTATCATATCTCCTGGGACGTGGGTGGCACTGTGGGTTAAACCACTGAGCCTAGGATTTGCTGATCATATCTCCTCTCAGTCTCTTCTTTACCCAGGCTAAACATACCAAGCTCCTTCAACCATTCCATTTCTTTTAATGGAAGAGCAGATCCACCAGGTATGTTCCCAGTGGAGGTGCCCCTTCCACTGAACTAAATGAAGACGGTGCTTCATGGTCAGAACAATGATCCAAACTATATAAGCTGCTTAAAGATACCCACTGTTCATCCGGTGACCAGTGACTGCAATATACTGGCCTAAGTAAAAAATTAAAAATATTTTACAGGGTCATAAGTTTCAGATGCTATTCAAGCTTAGTGTTTGTTGGTCCTCTGAAGAAAGGTCATCTCAAAACTGGAGATCAACCACTGAGAATTCCCCAATGTGTGGCCTCAGTAAAGATGAGGGATAAACTTGATTCAGTTCACCATTAAAGGCAAACAGTCCTAATTTGCACTTTCTGGAACAATATGTAAACCGAAACGTAGCCATCCTTCAAAATTCACATTTGCCTGATTTTTCTCCAGCCATGTAATGTGTACAAAAATGCATATACTAGGGTAAAGAATGCATAGAAATGCATGTATGCACACGAAGCTACATCACATTAGAGGAAATGACTTGCCAAAATGTATATATTAGCAGGAATGTGTGCTAAAAATGTGTATATTAGTAGACATTTTGTACTGAAATGCTGGTGAATTTTCAGAAGGACTTTTAAAATAGCAATAATTGCGAATTGATGTGGAAAGGCAGAGAACTGAACTTACGGGGGGGGGGGGTTAAGAAATTGGGAGAAACCAAAACCTTGCAGATTTGCCCATCCCTAAACCTCCACATTTCTCCTTGGCACAGGATAGTGTCAATAAGAGGCACCCCATAGCTAACCATAGAGATAAGAATGTGATATTGAGAAAGGAAAGACTTGGCATAGATGTGATGGCTTTATAGAACAAAACAAAACACAATATACGCACAGCCTAATTTTTGTATTCAAAAAATGTAAATCCCTTAATCCTCTCGCAAGGGAAATCTGTTGCAGATGTATCATTTCTTAAGCATTAAACACAATTATTTGTGTTCATTTTCACACAAAAATCTTTAGAAAATATGGAATGGGAATGGTATATATTTGAACAAATGGCCAGTGTTGAACCATTCTTATTTCTCAACAAAAACTGACTGTTTAGGTGTGTTTTTTTTAATGTAGCATCATAAACACCCAAATCTAATCTTCAGCTGATTTTATCACCATATGCAGGATTACTGAAATTCAGATTCTGGAGCACTAGAATGAAGCAACACACAGAGAAAGGTATTTCTAATAACACATACAGTTTGAGGGGTTGAGAAAAATAAGGCACCAAATGAAGCGTCTCAATTTTATGGTGTGCCTGTATATTAATATATTGTACAAATTCCTACCCTAACTCTGAGAAAATGCAAGTCTCAGGATTAACAGAATATATAAGGAATGCTTGTCTGTCATTACACATCAGAATAGTATTGTTAAATCAAGTGTACCTTCCATAAATCCCGATTTAGGAAGCAATGTACTTTGCCTTTCTGTAGAAAAAATCTAAAATAGACTAAAATAAGGTTTGTCAGTTCCCTGATTTAAATTGAGTTGCCTGAACAAAAAAGCCACTGGGTATACTGGGCTGTTGTTGTTTTTAAAGCAAAGAACTTAATATTTATTGAGATTTCATGTCCATTTAATTATTAATACCAGCAGTGTTATAGTATTTCTACAAAGTTGCTCCTCTTGACCTTTTACCTGTTGTTGTTTTCCCCCACAAACTATTTTCTGTGCAAGCATGAAAGCCCACACTTGCCATTTATTCTGTGTGACAGAGTTAAAAAAGACTTGTGGTTTAGCTACCCACCACAAGGATTCCGATGACTGACATTCAAAGAACCAGCGATTTTAAGTTTCAGCTACTAGAGCCAGAAAATGTCGCATGATATCACAGCAGTTTAAAGAGCAAGATGATGAGGTGGTTTGGAGAAAAGACAGGAGAAATATCAGGGTGGGAGACAGGTACCTTTTCCAGGTAACAATTAAGGGTGGAGGTGAGGGAGGCAAAATGGGTCTGTAGAGCTGATCACCTTCTCTCTCTTTTAATAAATTTTATTTTCAGTTGTCAGTTTAACAACAATAGTCTTCCTTCCCTAGTTTTGACTTCCCTCCCCACCCTTCTCTGGTTCCACAGGTGCCCATCCTGTGGAACGCCCTCCCATCAGATGTCAAGGAAATAAACAACTATCTGACATTTAGAAGACATCTCAAGGCAGCCCTGTATCAGGAAAATTTGTTTTTTTTTTTTATAAATATTTTATTAAATTTTCAAAAATACATAATAAAAAGAGAAAAATATAACCAACCATTCAATATAGCTTTTCTTATATAACTAGCTGGACTTCCTCGCGTCTCCTTTCCCTGCGTTATTTATAATCAATATGTCAGCAAATTATTACCTTATTTCATACCTTATTTTGTACTTTCCAAATATTATACTTCTAAATTTAAACTAATTTTTATCAATTGCTCATACCTTAAAATTAAACAAAATATTGCCTTAAATTTTGACCTTTTCTTACTTATAACTTAATTTTCTATTTTACAAAGCCTATTTGCTGGAGCTGGTATTTTCTAAATCGTGCAAATACTTAACATTCATACAACTTATAATATTTTTGTAGATAATCCTTAAACTTCTTCCAGTCCTCTTCCATTGTTTCTTCTCCCAAGTCTCGGATTCTGCCAGTCATTTCAGCCAGTTCCATATAGTCTATCAATTGCGTCTGCCACTCTTCCAGTGTGGGCAAGTCTTGTGTCTTCCAGTACTTTGCAATGAGTATTCTTGCTGCTGTTGTCGCATACATAAAAAAGCTTCTATCCTTCTTTAACACTTTCTGGCCGTGTATCAGGAAAATTTGAATGTCTGATGCTTTACAATTTAATATACATGCTGTAAGCCGCCCGGAGTGGCTGGGGAAACCCAGCCAGATGGACGGAGAACAACAACAACAACAACAACAACAACAACAACAACAAATCATTTAGCTAAACTGCAACTCCCCCTTGACCTCTTTTTAAAAGATTCTATCTACCTTTCCCCTCAAATCACCTTCTAATTGCTTGATTTTATATTAATCCTGCTAAGGTATTTCATTGCTTACAATAGTTCTTTAAATAACTTTACATGACTTCCCCATTCTTTATTGAAGACTCTTTCTTCTTGATTTCCTATTCTTCCTGTAGGTTTTGCCATTTCTGCATAGTCGATTAATTTTGCTTACCACTCATCCTTGGTTGGGATGGTATCTTCCTTCCATCTGTGCGCATAAGGCATCCTGGCAGCTGTG
Source organism: Podarcis cretensis (assembly GCF_951804945.1). NCBI lineage: Eukaryota > Metazoa > Chordata > Lepidosauria > Squamata > Lacertidae > Podarcis > Podarcis cretensis. The sequence continues at coordinate 74,001,567 of NC_137175.1, forward strand.
GTTGCATACATAAACAATTTCTTCTGGTCTTTCTTTTTTATTAACATATAAAACACATACATATACATTTACACAATGCACATAAATAACACACTACCTTATTTTCATAACATAAAACATACCTATATTACTCTATATAATACCTGCTTATACTGTACTGTGTAGGTATGTAGGTATGTTGATATAATTTCTTCTGGTCTTTTGGTATGTCCTGTCCTATTCTTCTAAGCCATGGGTAGGCAAACTAAGGCCCGGGGGCCAGATCCAGCAAATCGCCTTCTAAATCTGGGCCGCAGATGGTCTGGGAATCAGCGTGTTTTTACATGAGTAGAATGTGTACTTTTATTTAGAATGCATCTCTGGGTTATTTGTGGGGCCTGCCTGGTGTTTTTACATAAGTAGAATGTGTCCTTTTATTTAAAATGCATCTCTGGGTTATTTGTGGGGTATAGGAATTCGTCCATCCCTCCCCCCCAAAAAAAATATAGTCCAGCCCCACACAAGGTTTGAGGGACAGTGGACTGCTGAAAAAGTTTGCTGACCCCTGTTCTAAGCAGTGGGGCAATAATCTTTGTATGAACATCTTGGCAATGGGGCAAAGTAAAAGGACATGTTCTGTTGGTCTCTATCTCTCCATCATGACAAGAACAAAGCCTTTCGACAAAGGAGATTTTTCTGTAGTGCCCATCTAAAATCGCAGGTGGGAAGGCAGTGTAGAGGCCCTTCTATGACCGTGTATCTCTAATTGTGACAGGTAGGCAGCCGGTTTTACTATGTATCTTGCAGTAGCAGTGAACAAAAAAGGGGGCGCCCTCTGAATGTCAAACTGTTGCTCAGTATCCAAGATCCACAGTAACCAAAAAGGGTCTGTATCTGAAGGTTAGGCTCCCCACCTCACCTGCCTAGCCCAGGGGATACTCCTGAATGTAGCCGAGCACTGTATATATTTATAGGATCAGAATAGTCCTGCTGTATTTTCCTAACATTTTCTAAACCCGTGTGTGTGTCTCTGTGTGTGTGTGTGCAATGTAAGTGATGAGGAAACTGGGTGAAGTTTGCTTTGTGTTACTCCAGGGCCATCGCTGCTGCTTGCCTTCTTCAGATGTGGTCTATTTAATCTCCTGTAGTGTGGGAAATTATGTTCAAAGTCCCTGTGATCCTGTGTCCGCGGTAAGTTATGCAAGTAGTGACAAGTACATGCCATAAGGTCTCGAGATTATATCTGTAATGTGTTACTGGAGGCTGCTGATCAAGAGAGCCTGAAAGAAAAACATTATTTTCAGGTGTGAAAAACCGTCACCTTTATCAAATAATTTCTCTTGCATTTCTCCCAAGACATTGTAGCCTTTCCATACAAAGACACACACACACACACACACACAGAGCGCAAAAACTTGGGAGGTTAAAGTTCTGGCACTCATGAGGATGGAAATTTTGGATCAAGCAATTATGATGCTCTTTATTAAGTTTTACTGCTAAAATTAATAATCACATTGTGGCTGGCCTTTTCAGCTCGTAGAGATTTTAAAAGATGTATCCTGATTGCTCTATTTTGGGTCTTTTTATAAAGCATTGCACCACCACCGCCCCAAGTTCATGGTAAGCATGTTGGCACCGCAGCTGTGAAATTTATTTGGCACATATAGTAAGATTTGTAGTATTATGCAAGGCGATTTGCATGAAAAACTGGTGCATACAACAAAAATGGTAGTGATCGAAGATAAAGGTAAAGGTAAAGGGACCCCAGACCATTAGGTCCAGTCGTGGCCGACTCTGGGGTTGCGACGGTCATCTCGCTTTATTGGCCGAGGGAGCCGGCGTACAGCTTCTGGGTCATGTGGCCAGCATGACTAAGTCGCTTCTGGCGAACCAGAGCAGTGCACGGAAACACCGTTTACCTTCCCATCAGAGCAGTACCTATTTATCTACTTGCACTTTGACGTGCTTTCAAACTGCTAGGTTGGCAGGAGCAGGGACCGAGCAACGGGAGCTCACCCACTCGCAGGGATTCAAACCGCCAGCCTTCTGATTGGCAAGTCCTAGGTTCTGTGGTTTAACCCACAGCGCCACCCACATCCCTAGTGATCGAAGATAGGTCATGGGTAACTTTGAGAACAAAGGGGTGGTTTCATCTTTCGGCTGGCTGGAGGGATGGAGGAAAAAAATGATTGGAGTTCTCAATTCAAGGTGAATCTATCAATTTTGTGCTTTCTGAAATGATATGAGCACCAAAACAAGGCCTTCCTTTGACATTCGCACCCAACTTGAATTTTGCAATGCAGCTCTCCAGCCAACCAGTGTTTAAAAAAATGCACCTATTAGGTTAAAGTAGGCATCAAAACAAACACATTAGTGAAAATAACACACAAAAATGGCCTATATTGCTTTCAAAAAATATGTACCTTAGTCAAAGTTGCATATGAAAAGGAGTTTATTAGGAGAAATTCACACTCTAGATGGAGGCAACTTAAAAAGGGTTTCCATAGGAGGAGATGGTTCATTTTTACAGTGTTACTGCTCTTTTTCCATAGCATGAATATGATTTCTTGGGATCAGGAGCAGTAGATTGGCTGGAAGACTTCCTAATATTGTATTCTGTCTTGAAAAATTGGCCCTGCTGCGTCAAGCCACTGGTTGATATGGTGGCAAGACTTGAAGTGCTAGCAGTGCTTTCCCCCACAAAAAACCCGAAATGAAATAATGAAACAAAAATCATCAGTGTGTATTCAGGTAAAACAACCCTCACCAAAGGTCTTAGAACTACCACCACCAACCCATAAACCTTGATTTGATCTGTCCTATTCTCACAAAACACTGAAAAAAGCTTGGCTGAATACTTCAACCCAGCACTATTCCACATATACATTCTTCTGCAGAATTCGAGACCCACCAACCCCAACTTGGCTATATACCGTATTTTTTGCTCTATAAGACCATAAGATGCACCTAGTTTTTGGAGGAGGAAAACAAGAAAAAATAATATTCTGAATATCAGAAGCCAGAACAGCAAGAGGGATCGCTGCGCAGAGATCCCTCTTGCTATTCTGGCTTCTGGGATAGCTGTGCAGCCTGTATTCGCTCCATAAGACGCACACACATTTCCCCTTACTTTTTGTGAGGGAAAAAGTGCATCTTATAGAGCAAAAAATACGGTAGTTCATTAAATGGTTGATGTTGTGGACTACAATTCCCATACGCCCCAGCCAGCATGGCCAGTGGTCAGGTGTGGTAGGAGTTTCAGTCTAAAACAAAATATCTTGAGCACGCCATGTTGGCTACTCCTGACCTAAATTGACCCCATCTTTCATTGGTACGTTACAGTAAATATGTGCGGAGGAGTTCTGAGAGTTTGTAAAGCCTTGCCAATGATGTTGAGTACAGTGCAGACAGAGGTCCCTAAGAGTCAGATGAATTCGTTTCTGGATGTGACTACGACAGCTTGGATGTTATTCTCCCCAAAATGGAGAACAGACGAAGTACTGGAGAAGGAGGAATGGCATAGTAAGATGTTGGAACATGCAGTTAGCTCAGGCTTCCTCAAACTCGGCCCTCCAGATGTTTTTGGCCTACAGCTCCCATGATTCCTAGCTAGCAGGACCAGTGATCACGGATGATGGGAATTGTAGTCTCAAAACATCTGGAGGACCAAGGTTGAGGAAGCCTGAGTTAGCAGGACTGACCAGCAGAATAAATGATCAGAATGATAGAATTTATAAGGAAGATTGGAAAATATTTGTAGATTATTTTATACTCAGGTAAATACACTAGCAGGATTAGAGTAGATTGAGCAGTATAAGGTAAAGAAGAGGGAGGAAAGTACAAAATATTTAGAATATACAGAGTAGATGGGAAACTGAAGAAACCATGGAAGGAAGGGAAGAAAAGGGAAGTTGCGATTATTGAATTGTTTGCATGGTTATTGTATAAACGTGAAATATGTAAAAGAAAAGCAAATTAAAAAAATATTTTTTAAAAAATGATGTTGACTATAGTCTTCATGAGGTTTACTGGAGTTAATTCTTTGATGACAGAACAAATTTCTTCTTTGAGCTGATCTGAATAAGTGACCTCAGTGCACAGTGACCACATGGGAAATGAATGCACATGATTCTGTTGAATGAAGTGCGATTTGATCACTCTGTTGCATGCTCAGCTTGCAGTGCTGAGTGTAGTGAAGTGAACAGACAAATGTACTCCCCAGTTGTGTATTGCACCACGATCTGTACATGTGGCAGAGCAATCAAACAATCATTTCACCATGCAGCCTGCTGTTGCTCATGTTCACCTGCTGTGGCTGCCCACTAATCATGTGTATTGATCTTAAGACTACAATCCTATACCCTGTTTACAAGTAGACATGTATAAAGTTGTGTTTTAAGTCTCTTAACATGTCAAGGCCTTGTGCTATCAATGTATGCCACTTGCTAAAAATTAGCGTATTGCATTATGGAACTCCTGCTTCTAAAATTACATTGTTTTAACATGAGGAACTTCAAAAACCTGAAATTTTAAAAGGTGAGCTGAGCCCTATCCATCATGCATTTAAAATTTGATTAATTTCCTTGAAACCAGCTATTCCGAATGCAAGATTATCTAAACATTAATGTGTCTTTTAATGGGGTGCAAGTTTCATTTGGGAAACTTTCAGCTCAATCCAATGCATGCATATTTGATTTGGCATGTGTGGGTTTTTTATGTTGATTTTTTGCCATTTTTTAAAAAAACCTAATAAAATTTCATTCTATAGCATTTATGCTTGGAACTGAGGAGACAGGTTGCAAGTTTTTGTAAGTTCATTTGTGAATTTTGCTCCCTAGTCACTTTTGCTTTGGAATAAGACTGCACTTTTGAATGGCACACTGCTGGCTCCATAGTTTAGGTGACCTTTGGGCAAAATGCCCTCAGTGGTTGTCTCCCAAAATGGGACCACCCCCTACTCACTTCTGTTACCATTCCTCTTTTGCTTATCCTCTCCCTCTGGGTCTAGCCCACTGCTCAAAGAGTGAGCAGGCAAGCGGAGGTGGTTGGCCCATTTCCTTGCTCCTGCCACTGTGAAGAAGAAGAAGAAGAAGAAGAAGAAGAAGAAGAAGAAGAGGAGGAGGAGGAGGAGGAGGAGGAGGAGTTTGGACACATAGGGGATGAAGGGACTAGGGGGTGTAGGATCCCACATACCAGCCCCAGAAGCTTCTCTGCATTGAGTAGGGAGGCCTGAAAGGGGGCTCGAAGCATGTCAGAACTTCCACCTGCTGCTTCATGGTCTGAAGCTGAAACCATCAGATACATTACAGGGTACGACTTGCATGCAAATGCTTGAATACTGTGCTTGTGGGATAGAATTAATTTCCTGTTCAGTAGGCTTAGGAGTTGTAGCTTGCCTCAGGAATGTGACTGTGTGCGCAAGCTACTGTTACCCTATACCGTAGACTGAGGTCGAGAACTTGTGGTCCTTCAGATGTTGTTGGATTACAGCTCCCATCATCCTTGTTCATTGCCCATGCCAGCTGGGGCTGATGGGAACTGAAGTCCAACAACAAACGGAGAGCTACATGTTCCCAATGCTTGTTGTAGAACATAAGAAGAAATGCATTAATTAAGTAGTTTTAGTGGGGAGTAAAAATGATCAGAGGTATTCTAAAATGGGGATCAATTGTGCTTCAGAATATCGCTGGAGAAACAATGAGAAAACAATGAGCAAATTCCAAAATATGAGGTTCTTTCGGTCAAAGAAACTGAAGGTATTGCTTTGGGCAGCAAATTCACATCTTTGCCTTCAATCTCCATCTTGTGTGCACCTTCTCAAAAATGAGGAACAGCTTGACGGAGGTGGGTTCAATTAACTCTTTTCTTCAAATGTGAAAATTGCCAGCATCTCTTATTTTAGAAATTAACTTGAGCCCAGTGACCTGTGGCTTCTGGAACACAGAAGGCCTTGCATGTGAAAATGATTTAAATATACCTGTATCCGTCCATAGCTGTCCGATGAGCCACTAGCTCCTGTTGGCTGTCAATTGACAAGTGGACAGGAAGCAGCCAGGGCAATTCAGCAGCAGATGACAAGCCAAGTAAATGAAAGGAACTGAAATATGGCAGTGGTGGCCTACCGTTTACTGCCAACAAGAGGCAGCGACAGGAAAGGAATCTAAAATAGGCTCTGCAATGCCCATGAAATGCATAAAGTCTCACAATGACCAATTTATTATTTTTACCCTGTCCAGTGACATGGAAGGGTTCATTGGGGAACCACCAGCCTTGTTTCTGAATACAGTCTGGCTGCAACATATGAAATAATTGAGCTGGCCACAATTTATGGCACTTGCTGGATTTTCCTTTCTTTTTGAGGGAGGGGTGTGTGTCATGAAATGCGGGGATGTGAAGTATCACAGGGCATGAGGCTGTTCTTACTTTCTCATTTCTTTTATTTTTTTAAAAGTATTTTCAAATCATAGTGGTTTATGGTTTTCTACAGAATGATCTTTGGGCGCATGCACTGCTTTTGTTTGTTTTCCTCCAGGATGTCATCTCTTGTGATCAGCCACAGCCCTGAAAAATGAAAAGTGCAGAACCACCAAGCCCATAGCTGTCAACTTTTCCCTTTTCTTGCAAGGAATCCTATTCGGAATACAGTGGTACCTCGGGTTAAGCACCACTTCTAATGGGGCCTCCTGCTGCTGCCGCACCGCCAGAGCACGATTTCTGTTCTCATCCTGAAGCAGAGTTCTTAACCTGAAGCACTATTTCTGGGTTAGCGGAGTCTGTAACCTGAAGCGTATGTAACCCGAGGTACCACTGTAAGGGAATTTCCCTTAAAAAAGGGAAAACGTTGACAGCAATGCTCAAGCCGCCAGTCCCGTTCCTTGGCTTCTCTTTATTATGGTTCCTTCCCTTTCCAAACAGAGTCTCCTTTGGCTTTTCAGCTGGACCTGTCTCATCGAGTGGTGATGGTATTGGGTAGTAATTTCCTTTCCTTCATTATTTATGGATATATTATGTATATTAGCTGCACTTGACTAGAGAAGAAAAGGGTTGCAATCAGAAAACCATGCACTTTCCTTCTTAGGAACCATCCTCTCTTGGCTAAAGGTAGCCTTTGCCAATCGGGTCCCATAGCCATTCTGACAGGGCATTGCAGTCCAAAGTATATGGAGGGCATCAGGTTGGCAAAGGCTGCCTTCAGGTGTCAAGGAGCTGTCAAGGAGCCAGGTCAACCACAGGGCAGGCACACACACGGATAGCACAGAATGCAATTAGCTCTTTATTAACAGAGAATAACAACGCAGCAGAGTCCTCCGGTTCACCTTAATCCAGCTAAGATGTTGTTGAAACTGACCATTAGCTCTGCCCTTCCCGCTCTAACCTTTCACTCTGGATCCCTCCCAAGCAGATGAAGGCAGCATTGATGGGGTGAGCATCTCCTCTGGGCCTGTGGCCCATGCAGGACTCTTCTCGAGAGGGGTGTCAGAAGGGGTGGCGAGTCAGCAGGACTGGAACTGTCCTGCTGCTGTGTAGCAGGGCCAACCCTCTGACTCCTCTCCAGCAGAGTCTGCGTTCATACTGTGACTCAGCCTCTAACCCTGTCCTGGAAGACCCACCTTTTCCTGACCCCTCTTGACCACTCAAACCCCCTGCTTCTAGCACCTCCCAGCTCGTCCCTTCTGCAGACTACTCTTCAGTGTCCCACCACCAGGATCTGGGATCTAAGTCATCATCTTCTGTGTCCTCCCTGGAGGGGTTTGGTCAGGCAGGTCCCACTGCTCTTCCTCATCCAGCCAGTCCCTGACACCAGGGTGGACTTTGTCATTATGTGACTCGGACTCATGCCCTAATTTGGTGGTGCTGGGCAGGCTTTGGGGGCTTAGGTGCAGAGTCCTACTCTGCAGTATGAGTAGGAAGGCCCTCTATACAGTAGCACTGTGTAGTAAGTGAAGAAATACATCTCGCTATCTAATGGGGCTTGTAAGACTAGCGATCTCAAATTACCTAATTGTACTACAGCCCTGCGCTGAAGAATTGATGCTTTTGAATTATGGTGCTGGAGGAGACTCTTGAGAGTCCCATGGACTGCAAGAAGATCAAACCGATCCATTCTTAAGGAAATCAGCCCTGAGTGCTCACTGGAAGGACAGATTCTGAAGCTGAGGCTCCAATACTTTTGGCCACCTCATGAGAAGAGTAGACTGCCTGGAAAAGACCCTGATGTTGGGAAAGATTGAGGGCACAAGGAGAAGGGGACGACAGAGGACGAGATGGTTGGACAGTGTTCTTGAAGCTACCAGCATGAGTTTGACCAAACTGCGGGAGGCAGTAGAAGCAGTGGCGTAGCGTGGGGGGTGCAGGGGGGGCCGGCCGCACCGGGTGCAACATCTGGGGGTTAGGGTTAGGGGGCGCAAATCCACAGGTTAGGGGGTGCAAATCCATGGGTTAGGGGGTGCAAATTACTTGCCTTGCCCTGGGTGCTGACAACCCACGCTACACCACTGAGTAGAAGACAGGAGTGCCTGGCATGCTCTGGTTCATGGCGTCATGAAGAGTCGGACATGACTAAACAACAACAACTACAGCCCTGATTGGACAAAAGCAGGGGGTTGGCAATCTGGGGATGTTCTGAATGACAGCTTCCAACATCTTTGATGATTCTGGCTAAAATGGATGGGATTAGTCTGACTGATGGTTTCCTTATAAACATGAAATCTCCACTGTAAACTGTTTTCCAATACACCAAGCTGGGGTCAATTCTATGGTTTCATTCCGGGAATTAAGATTCTGATCCTTATCTCTACTTCATCTTTTCTGTGTTCCAGTCTGTGTGTTCAAAACTGTCTCCTTCCTGGGACTACCACTTCATGTATCAGATGGGAGTAGTATGTTTGATTGCCTATACAGTGGTACCTTGGATTAAGTACTTAATAAATTCCAGAGGTCTGTACTTAACCTGAAACTGTTCTTAACTTGAAGCACCACTTTAGCTAATGGGGCCTGCTGCTGCTGCCGCGCCGCTGGAGCACAATTTCTGTTCTCATCCTGAAGCAAAGTTCTTAACCTGAAGTACTATTTCTGGGTTAGCGGAGTCTGTAACCTGAAGCGTATGTAACCTGAAGCGTATGTAACCCGAGGTACCACTGTATCTATATCTAAGCACACAAATACACACCTTTCTTCAAACTAACTAACATTCTTCCTGCACATTTGTTTCCTATATATACACGCAGAGTATTTCTTATGTTTTGAGGAACATCCAGACTTATGATGCTCCACTTCCTCTCTGGGTTGGTACAGTCCAGTAAGAGCTGGAGAGTTCTGACTCTGTTCCAGCTGTCTATTCCACTATTACTTTTGTTTAGAATATCTTCTTGAATTCTGAAACTGAATAGTCTGTGTCCCTCCCTTTGGAAGAAGAGGCTAAGAAGGAGGAAGTCATGATTTCTTCATTGACAAACTCTTTTTCTATTCTGCATATATCTGTACTACCCAAGAGGGCACAACAGACAGGTTGCAGCCCAGCTGCTGGTTAAATATTTTAATATTCACTGATGGGCAAAGTAGCATGAAGAAATTTAATATATCCTAGAATGTAAGGGCATTAATGGCTCCATAAAATGTAAATGCATTCTTAATTATCTCAAGTCACTGCACGCACAAGTGGCTCTTTTTCGAGAAACACATCTCGCCTATAATGAGCATGAAAATGACTAAAGGACTGGATGGGGGCAGATCTTATTCCTTCCTTTCCTAGGGCATCAGTATCATTTTCTTAATTTAGTCCAGTTCTATGTCCCATTCCTCTGACTGAAGATCACTTCTGCCAGAAAACTCTTTCAAGGCCTTTGTGTCACAGAGTGCCACACATACATTACTGATGGGTTTTGCAAACCTCTTTCCCGATAACTTTTTGCTAAGGAGAATCTTTCCAACTGAGGATACACTTTGTGAACACAGCAAGCAATCGCCGCATATGTTGGTGATGCCCTACATTTGCAATGCTATGTAGAGCTCTCTCCCCACCCCTTGCCCCACCCCCACCCCCAAACATGCCTTATGTAGAATCCGTAGTCCATTTAGTCCAGTGATTTCTCCTGAGGTTGGGAGTGGCTTTCCAGGATCTTCAGTGGTTGGGATCGGGCATTTTTCCAACTCCACTTCCTCAGAACACTTCAGCTGGAAAGGCAAAGGATTCTAGGGCCTTCTTCATGTGGAGCATGTAGTTTGATACAGATGTGCAATACACTTCACTCCTCCCCAAAACCCTAAACCAAGAGGTGTGCCTTCCCCTACTGATGAAATGACATGAACATCGTGGTGAGGTGAACCTTGGATGGGAGGGTCATGCCAAAGAGAGCCAGTGTGGTGTAGTGGTTAAGAGTGGTAGACTCGTAATTTGGTGAACCGGGTTCAATTCCCCGTTCCTCCACATACAGCTGCTGGGTGACCTTGGGCTAGTCACACTTCTTGGAAGTCTCTCAGCCCCACTCAATTCACAGAGTGTTTGTTGTGGGGGATGAAGGGAAAGGAGATTGTTAGCTGCTTTGAGAAACCTTCAGGTAGTGATAAAGCAGGATATCAAATCCAAATCCAAAAGGTGAGGGCCCACCTCAAAGAAAGTTACCAGTTCTTCGTGCAACCATTCAGCTGAAGGTAGAAAACAAACACTTCTCCATTGTGTTCCAATACAACTTATATTCAACTTGTATCCAGTGATTAAGAGAATGTCTAATAAGTATATTTTGAGATTTGTTAGTGTTGCTTTAGAGGGAGTCTGACGCATTTTGAGGCGCACTGTGCTGAATTCATCATAGGAACATAAGAAACCCTCTTTACACTGAGTCATCCTGTTGGTCCTTCTATCTCAGAATTATCTACATTGACTAGCTCTCCAGAATTCCAGGCAGGAGTCTTCTCCAGCCCTTCCTAGAAGGCCCATGCAGAGGGAGTGGGCAGCGAGGTATACAGTGGAACCTCTACTCATGACCACAATCCATTCTGGAGGCCCGTCCGGAAGTCAAAATGGGTTGCTGGGAGAGGCGCTGTTGTACGCAGGCATGGGTGGCAATTGCCTGCTTCTGCGCATGTGTGAATGGTGATCACTGCTTCTGCACATGAGCGAACAGTGGCAAACCCGCCAGTTACTTCCGGGTTTGCCGCGGACATTGGGCAAAATGGACGCGAGCAGAGGCGGAAGTAAGAAGAGGTTTGACTGTACTTGCCTTGGCCCTTGGAGGGCTAAGCTTGCTGGGGGGGGGCACCAAGGACAGGCTAGTTTTTTGTTTGAGTTTATAATTTTATTCTAACAAGACTGCCACTGTGGGCCTTAGACAAACTCTGCATGGGCCTGCTTCATGGGAGATACCTAGAATTTAACTGACCCCTTTGCTAAGCAGTGTTCTAACCAGAAGTGGCTCACCTCATGGGGCAGAGCAGCAGCAGTAGCATATTAGCAGCAATAAGTACTGCCTCTTACAGGGAGGGGTGAGCCTACAGTGAGGTCTAGGCTGCTCAGGTAAACCAGTGGGCTTCTGCTGGTGCACCCAGCCCCAAGCTCACCATTGCTGATGGGAGGCTATTGCTGCAGTTCCACCCCACTGGATGAGCCACTTGTGGCTTTTTCACTGAGCTATGGCCCAACAGCTGTGTATGACAGTCCTCCAGGGTCCTAGGAATCCTTTTATTTTATTTCGTTGCTGCCTGCTTAGAACTACAACAACCAGACGATGATGAAGCCACCACAGATGACAGGTGGGCTGGGCTTGACTTGGTGTGTCACAAGCTGTGCAAGTCTGTTTTAAAGTTGGGTGTGTATCAAATTCATTTTGGTAATTAAGATCCAGCTTCCCCCTCTTTTCTTTTCTTTCTTTTCTTTCTCTTTCCTTCTTTTCTTTCTCTTTTCTTCCTTCCTTCCTTTTGGAAGTTAAACTGATACGAAATTCTAAGCAATGGCTGGTATCCCATGCAGTACTAAGTAACTGCTCTTGTGCAATTGGACTTTCCCCCTCTCCTTCTCCCCCCATGTGACCCCTAAATCTTTTCTGAGGAGGTCCCCCAACTGTATAAAGTTGATTTGTGGAGAATGAAGGGGGAGGGGAGCCCCGCTGCACAAGCAGGAATCCTGTGCTGATGGAACACTTACTTCGTACTGTATTGGTCCTTCTATCTCAGAAAGCCACTGCCTTTTTAAAATCACTGTGATGCAGGAGTCAAGATCTTTCTCAGTGTATCTCAAGTCAGAAGCAGTTCTGATTTGTGTGGCTGTGGAATTTTTATTTTATTTTATGGGCTATGTGCATCCAAAAGAGCCCCCCAAAAGTGGCTATATGTAGGCATGGGAGAGAAATCTGCTTTGCTCTTCCATACACACACACACACACACACACACACACACACACACACACACCAAAATGCAGTCACCCTGCAACACAGCTCTCTAGCCATGTAATGTGTACAAAAATACACGTATTAGGGTAAAGTGCACAAAGAAATACATACATCAGTGAAAATAACATAGCAACATTCATTGCATTATGGGATACTGCGTAGATTAGGCAAATGTAAGAATGTGTAGATTAGGCAAATGTAAGAAATTACGAGAAATCTGCACTAAAATGCTGGTGAATTTTCACGAGGACTTATTTTTAAGAATAAACATCATTGCCACAAATTGATGTGGAAATGTAGAGGTCTGAATGAGACTAGAAAGATGAGAAACAGAGAGAAACCTCAATCGACCATTTCATCCATCCTATAAGATATGCATGAGACCAAAGATCTGAGAATTTTGGAGTAGCATAAACTTCCTGGTCAGTATAAAATCCCTGAACAAGTGTGCAGGGACAGGAACCTGATGGAGATGAATAATAGTAGGAAGAAGGGGGGGGGGAGAAGCCATTGAAACACGTCCGAGAAAGCAGAGGTGACTGGGGCACCCATTTGGAAGAAATGATGTACCCAGAGAAGGGTGGAGGTGTTGAGGAAAAGAAGCACCTACTGACACAGAGATAGGCAGTTAAATGTCACGGATGTGCACTGACATTTTTCGATACTGCAGAGTTACTTTTAAAAACTGCTTGACCTCAAACAAACAAACAAACTGTTCAAAATCCATTTCTCCATCACTGTCTCTCTTGCACCCTTTGCTTGGCAAGACACAGACATGTTAGTAGGGAACATTTCCCTGGGTCTTCCACATGCCACCTTATTGTGCCGTCCATGAGATTATCCTGTTTCTTGCAGGGCAAAGATGAATGTGCTACATTTTCTGAGCCCTTGTAATTCAGCCAGTTATGTAAAGGGAACTTTGAAGGGACCTAGATGTCCTCCAGGGAGCTATCCACTTCAGAACTTTAGTTCCCTTCAGGAAGTGCAGGTCCTTGTGTCCTTGTGTCAAGGATGCACCATGAGGCATGCACGTTTTGAAGGCAGTGTTTCTCCATGTTATGTGAGGGCTAGGCTAGTGGAGATTACTAGAGCATCCCTGTCCCATGCATGGTATATGGGGGCATCCTTGCGCCAGCCTGTGCCTGAATTGCAGCACCAGGTAGACGATCAGAAGGCAGGTTGAAATGGTGGCTTGGAGATCCACCCACCCAAACTTGGCAAGAGCTTTTTGACCTTTGTGAGGGAGGTCTTGGCATTTCCTGACTAGTGGTGGAGTCACCTTTTTTCACCTGCTCTACACCGCTGAGTGTTTGGGGATAGTGGTGTTCGCTTATTTGCTCTTGCAACCTGTTAATAGATCACAATAGGTAGGTGCAGTGCAGAGTTGGAGGCGAATTCTGGTGGGGGTGATGCTGGCAAGTGGTAGCCTTAGGCACCCTAATGGTGAAGTGAGGCTTATGCACTCAACCTCTTATGGTTTCCCATCTTGAAGGGATATGAGCAGAAAGTGACCTTTGAGTGGTCTTCTCACCAGCTGTGGTGTGAAGTCATTGCCTGGAACCTCCATGTAACACTTGTAAGATAAGCTGATTATGAGTACTAATATATCCACACACTGATCAAATGCTTGGAGCCCATGTGGAGACACCCATGTAAGGAAGACAGTGGGAATGAGGTAGGCAATCTTGCTTAAGAGGGGGAGAAATACCACACTGCCGATCCTTTTGAGTTATCAGTAAGGTTATGGCCCTTAGCTAATTTCAAGCAATGATGTCTTCAGTCTGATGTCCAATTGGCCCATGGTTGCTTTGCAAATCTATCTGAGGATTGGCATGACTAGTGGGACTGTTCTCCACTCTCCTTTGAGGATCAGGCACACAGTGATTTGGAGAGGCCTATTGGTCTCCAGAGAAGTTTGCCAGAAGTGTTAAACACACCTATAAGCCAGCATACGGCAACTTGGTGCCATCCAGATGCTGTTAGACTCCAACTTCCATCAGCCACAGCCCAGTGGCCAATAGAGCCAGCATGGTGTAGTGGTTACGAGTGGTGGACTCATAATCTGGTGAACCGGGTTCGCTTCCCCGCTCCTCCACATGCAGCTGCTGGCGACCTTCGGCAAATCACACTTCTCTGAAATCTCTCAGCCTCACTCACCTCATAGAGTGTTTGTTGTGGGGGAAGAAGGGAAAGGAGATTGTTAGCCGCTTTGAGACTCCTTAAGGGGAGTGAAAGGTGGGGTATCAAGTCCAAACTCCTCCTCCTTCTATTCTTCTAGTTTAACAACATCTGGAAAGTGCCATTAAGGTGAATAAAGGCTTTAGTTATGACTACATAGTACTAATTCCTATACTTAGGGCATTTTGGATGGAAAGGAAAAACCAGTGAGCCTTCTGAGGAAGGAAATTCCAGCATGGTGTTGTTGTAGCCCTCACCATAGCCCAATCTGAGTCCCATTGCCAAGCAAGCAGGGCCTAGGAGTCTCTCAGAAACACTGGCCTGAGAGCAGACTCCACATCCAAAGCCAAGCCAATTCTGAGGATCAGACAGGCAGCAATCTGCATAGTCAGACAGTCCAGAGGTCAGGGAATCCACATGATCACAGAGCCAAGGGTCTTGATGGACAGCAGGAAGCAGCATGGTAGGGCCAGGAACCACAGGCATTGTTTCCATCATCTGATTGCTGATGAGAGCTCTGTTTAAGAAGGCTGAAGCCAGCTGGTTCTCATCTGTGCTTTCTCCTCCTGTCCTTGAAAGCTGATCAGCTGCAGGTGGAGAAATTCCGCCTTCCCCCCTTCAGGCTGCTGTTCAGCAGGTGAATCTGACTCCTGACCCATGAGACGTGTGACAGCCACCCAGACCCCTCTCTCAGCAACAGGGACTTCATTGGTATAATCAGTGGGGAATTCTGGGCTGATCTCACAGCATAAGGAGGGATCGCCTCCCCAGTATGGAAGGCCCAAGCCATGTGGACTGGCTTTGTATCTTTCACTTTTCTTGGAACGATTCAAAGCCGTGGCCTTTTATGAAATTACCTTGGGTCCCACTGCACTATAGAAAAGGATTGGTTACGACCTAGTTCTTTGTGATCCATGAAGCTGATAAAAGTAACTCAAGGCTACGTTATTTCCTCTTGAGTGTTATACAGCAGAGTGGCCCACAGCAATAAGTGCCTAAGTGACATAAGGGACTCGAGAAAGCATATATAATGACAGATGATAGCTTTTCTAATAGCTTCTTTTAAAGAATTAAAGAATAGTACTTAGGAAATAGGATAACTGAGACACAATGAGCTAGAAAATAAGAACCCTCTCATTAGGGAACCATCTAAGTCTGACTGCTTTGCCTTGCTGTTATTTTTTTAAAATGGATTATTGGACGCTTTTCTTGAGACTTTTTTTTTTTCCAACAAAGGCTTCTCGCTCTTCCCAACCCACAAACTGTCCTAATGTATAAGTATGGCTGAATTCACATTTATAAGATCTGCTGTGAATGGGGAGAAAAGTGATACACAATGTACACACACTAATAAAAACATATGGGACAATTATTCTCTTTTTGATTTAAAATCTGGAGAAGATATAAAACTACTTTACCTTATATTTAAATGACTGGAGGCATCATGTTAGAAAAACAACAGTGAATGAGCGTTTGAGTTGTGATGCAAACTTGTATTTCTAAACACAGCAGAGTTGGAGGGTCTGGGATTTTGGGGGTGGGGGTAATTCTGAAAGTGTGCATTAGCGCACAGGATTATTGTTGTAGGAAAATTCAATCTGTTGATTTGACTTCATGGTGGACTCTTTACAGTCTCTATCGTTTCCACTCCACTTCACTGATGGTGGAAAAGCTTTTTTCATGGTTTATTTAGCAGAAAGTCATTTTGATTAGCAAGATGAGTAATACTTTACAGCTGTTTGCAATTACGGCATCTGTTCTATCAGTGGGTCCAGCTATTGGAGACTATATTGACAGAAATGCAAAATACAATGGAAGTGGGTACAAGAGAGGACATGCAGACATGCTTCATAGATCTTGTCATGTCAAGAGAAAAAAACCAACATCGTGTTTCTGCTCAAATCTGTGCCGCAGATTCCAAGTCGGAAACTGAATATATTTGAGGAGTAGCTGTTTCAACTAACATGAGCCATTTTTATTCCACAAAGTGCCTTTTGCCAAGTCCTCCTCGTGCTCTAATTGTAGTTAAGTAGTTTTTGTTTTCCTTCAGTCTGAAGAGGGTGTAGGCAGACAAGGTGCAAATGCAAATCTCAGACCATAGGTGGAAATGGTAAGGAAATTGAGGTGGGTAGGTGAGTCCTATCTGCTGACCTTGACACAGCCCTGGGTTCGATGGAGAGAATCTTGATGATGATGGAAACTGCCCTTTAAGTGGTCATCAGGTCATGTATTTTTCTGTTGTGAACTCCCCTGCGATCTTTGGTTGGAGACCAGTATAAAAATTTAAGAAAGAACAGCAACAACAATCAAGTCAATAATTTGATGAGTGGGGAGGACCTTCCTCACCTGACCTGCACAGATCATCTAAGGAGATTAACCTCTCTGTGTGTTGGTTGAGAGTTTGGTTCTGGAAGTCCATTCAACAACCAAGGCATGGCTTCCAATTGGCTGCAGGAGCTTCCTGCACAAAATCAAAAACTACAAAAGCCGCGTTGGATGTTCGGCTTCCAGAGAACATTTGCAAACTGGAACACTCACTTCTGGGTTTGCGGCGTTCAGGAGCCGAAATATTTGACTCCCAAGGCGTTTGGCTTCCAAGGTACGACTGTATTTAACACCAAACAGACTAGTGGAGATGTTTAAATTGGAAACAGGTAAATGTGGGAAGTGTAAAGAGGTTGAAGGGTCATCCTTCCACATGGGTGGTCTTGCAGCGTAATTAAAGATTATTGGGAAATAATATATAATGAACTAAAAAAAAATGTTTAAAGGAACATTTCCCCAAAACCCAGAAGCTTTGCTCCTGGGCATAATAACAACAGAAGTCCCCCAAAATCAGAAGAACCTATTCATGTATGTGACTACAGCCGCAGGGATGCTACTAGAAGAGAAGAAGAAGAGTTTGGATTTGATATCCCACTTTATCACTACCCGAAGGAGTCTCAAAGCGGCTAACATTCTCCTTTCCCTTCCTCCCCCACAACAAACACTCTGTGAGGTGAGTGGGGCTGAGAGACTTCAGAGAAGTGTGACTAGCCCAGCAGCTGCATGTGGAGGAGCGGAGATACAAACCTGGTTCACCAGATTACGAGTCTATTGCTCTTAACCACTACACCACACTGGCTCTCACTAGCAGAAAAATGGAGAACAGATGCAGTATCAACGAAAGAAGAGTGGTGCCTTAAAACGTTGGAAGATGCGGAATTAGCAGGAATGACCAATAGAATAAGAAATCAAGATAAAAAAGGGTTTAAGGAGGACTGGGTAATATATATAGATCACGTGATAAACTATTATAAACAGACAATTAACTTAGCAGGATGTTAGTAATTTCAGCAGTGTTAGTAGGAACAAGAGATAAAGAGAGTAAAAGAGAAAGGATTGGAAGACTAAGAAGACGCGGGAGGGAGCGGATTATAAAAGGAGCCATGGAAGGAGAGAAATGAAGTCCACTAATGTTTGTATCTTTGAAAGGAATAGAAGATGTAACAATTTTGAATTGTATTTGAAATGCAAATAATATGAAAAAAGAACCTCTGTAGTGTGCACAGGAGAGTTTGGGCCACACAGACTGCTGGCATGTGGACCCCAGAGAATTGGCCAAGGTGGAAGGCAGGCCTTGGGCCAAGACAGTTTAGTCATCACTGGGCTACAGGTAATGCTAGAGAAGAATCATTGTCACCCAATGTGCCAGGGGCAGGCTGGATGAGGAAGAGTGGTGGAAGCCTGCCTCCCAAGAGCCCTCCAGGGTGGGCTCCAAAGATGACACCTTATTTTTTTAAAAAATAATATTTAATAAAGATTCAAAAATTACAGAAAGAAAAAGTAAAAATACCACATTAAACAAAAACAAAAGAACACATCGCAATATAAAAAAAGAAAAAAACAGAGAAATAAAACCCATTAAACAAAAACAAAAACACAGAGAAAAATGCATCAAATCTCCTCATTACTAATCTTTCATTAGCTTATTTCACACCTCCCTTTTTTGTATTCTAGGTCAATTATCCATTTCAGCAAATCCTTTCCCTCTTTTAAAATTTTTGTCCTGTAAATTGTCTTAATATAATGTAACTTTACTTTTCCTCCTTTCACCAATTAACAGTCAGTTATTCCCAAATCCTTTATATCATTCCTGCTAAAATCATATAATATTATTCCAACATCCTTCTAACAGATATTAATTTTACAATGTTTCTGTAAATAGTCTTTAAATTTCCTCCAATCTTCCTCCACCGACTCTTCTCCCTGGTCTTGGATTCTGCCAGTCATTTCCGCCAGTTCCATATAGTCCATCACCTTCATCTGCCATTCTTCCCGGGTGGGTAAATCTTGTGTCTTCTAATACTTTGCAATAAGTTTTCTTGCTGCTGTTGTAGCATACATAAAAAAAGTTCTGACATAAAAAAAGTTCTGCCAAAGATGACACCTTAGAGCCCGGAGCCTGGTGGTGGGACACTGAGGAACAGTCAACAGAAAGAACGAGCTGGGAGCTCATAGAAACAGGAGGCTTGAGTGATCAAGAAGGGGTCAGGAGAAGGAGGGGCCCTCCAGGACAGGAATAGAAGTGGGGAGACACAGTGTGTGTGCAGACAATCCCAGTCCTGCTGACTTTCCTCCCCCTCTGACTTCCCGCTTGAGGAGGGTCCTGCACATTGCTGAGCAACACACCAGACAGGCCCAGAGAAGAAGCCCATGCCTTTGATGCAGGCTTGATCTGCTTGGAAGCTAAGGCCCGAAAAAGACCCAATATGGAGGCCAAATGGCCAAAATATTGGGAAATATTAGAAAAAGATGGAGACAATCGGAAATTGCAGAGTTTGGAGAAAATTAAGGACAAAGTGCGAGACTGGTTACATTACGCTCAGATTAATGAAGTTTTTAAAAATGACAAAAAGTTAGGGTTCCAGGTGGAGAAATCGAAATTGGAAACAGAACTGTTAGAACCTAAGACTAAGATACTTTCAAGAATGTACAACTTGCTGTTAAAATGGAATACGCAAGATGAAATGGTTAAATCGGCCATGATAAAGTGGGCACAGGATATAGGGCATAATATCATGTTTGAGGACTGGGAAAGGTTGTGGACCAACGGGCTGAACTTCACTGCATGTAATGCTTTGAAGGAAAATGTAATGAAAATGATATATAGATGGTACATGACCCCAGTTAAACTTGCCAAAATATACCATTTGTCTGATAACAAATGTGGGAAATGTAAAGAAAATGATGGAACATTCTTTCACCTCTGGTGGACTTGCCCGAGAGTGAAGGCCTTTTGGGAAATGATATATAATGAGTTGAAAAAGGTATTTAAGTATACCTTTACTAAGAAACCAGAGGCCTTCCTTTTGGGTATTGTCGACCAGAAGGTGTTAAAGAAGGACCGAACATTTTTTATGTATGCAACAACGGCAGCAAGGATACTCATCGCTAAGCACTGGAAAATTCAAGATCTACCCACACTGGAAGAGTGGCAGATGCAACTGATAGACTATATGGAACTAGCCGAGATGACCGGCAGAATCCGAGACCTGGGAGAAGAGAAGGTTGAAGAAGATTGGAAGAAATTTAAGATTTACTTAAAAAAGCATTGTAATTTGGTTGAATGTTAAGATGGAGGCTAGATCATAAATAATTGACCACCACTAAATTAGATGCAATTAGGATGATAAGTGAGATTGAGGGAAAACCATAAACCTTTGGGAGAACTATTAGATTATATTCTAAATGAATGGGACATAAGAATGTAAACAAGATGATAAATTGCGGGCAAGAATTGACAAAGATGCAAGTGGGAGCGGAAGACGTGAGGGAGTCCAAAGAAGTTAAGAAATTATGTTATGATATATGTTACATTGTTTATTATATTTGCATTTATGTTTAAAAATCAAAAGCAATGCCTTTGTTGAGTGAAGATGAACCAGGGATATTGCTATATTGTTGTTTTTCCTGCTAATAAAAGGCTAATTGCCTTCTGTGTGTGTGCCTGCCCAGTGGATGACCTGGTTCGTTGAGAGCTCCGTGACGCAATGGTGCAAATTTTACTTCGGCAGGTGCATTTTGTGAAGGGTACCTTAAAGGTAAAGGTAAAGGGGCCCCTGACCATTAGGTCCAGTCGTAACTGACTCTGGGGTTGTGGCGCTCATCTCGCTTTACTGGCCGAGGGAGCCTGCGTACAGCTTCCAGGTCATGTGGCCAGCATGACTAAGCCGCTTCTGGCGAACCAGAGCAGTGCATGGAAATGCCGTTTACCTTCCCACTGGAGTGGTACCTATTTATCTACTTGCACTTTGATGTGCTTTCAAACTGCTAGGTTGCCAGGAGCAGGGACTGAGCAACAGGAGCTCTTGGGGATTCGAACTGCCGACCTTCTGATCAGCAAGCCCTAGGCTCTGTGGTTTAACCCACAGCACCACCTGTGTCCCTGAAGGGTACCTTAGCATTGCCATAACCAAGACACAGTCAGAGACTGCAGTTTCTGTCTAAGGAGCTGGGCTCAGTATCTGACTCCAAGTCTGGTGTTGGTGACCAGGGCAGGGACAACAAGAGGGGCACGCAACAAACTACTGTGATGTGGAGTGTCTCAACTTCAGGATACTCTATCCTATTATCCTTTCCACCCAATTTTCCACCCTCCTCCAGCAGTTAGTTGGCATTTTATAGCCACAGAACCTGATAAGTCCTTCCTGGGCTGTTTTGAAGGACCACCATCCCATAGGATTTTGAAAAAGAATACTCCTACAAAGTTTGGGGTTCCCTCAAACCTGCTGATATCTGCCTCTTGTGTATGAGTGGTGCCATTTCGTCTACAGGAACCTAAAGTTTTTAGTATATGTGATGATTGAAACCTAGGCAATTATGTCTTTACATATTGTACATAAAGAAATAATTTTCCGGCTGAGTCTGGCGTGGCTAGAAGACAGCAACACAAGGTTGTTTCACATTCACATCCACCCACAAAAAACACCCCGCTTCACATTACAGCACACTGTTAACAATTCTTATTTCAGCTCGGCTTGGTGGGCAAGTTGATGCAAGTTTTTCTAAGAAAACGTAATTTACTTCTGTCAGTGGCAGCATTTCCGACACTTACTAGAAATAGCTGATAATCTGACACCAGAGAGTTAACGGATTACTGTGCAGTATTTTGTTTGGCTAACAAGACAAACTGTTTTAAAACGATATCGGAATGATGCTTAATATATATTGATGGAGCGAGACTTTAATTTATTCCATGTCATCCCTTGAATAATGGTCTCCCTCCTTATTATGCTGCCTTTTATTCACTATAACATACAGCCAAATAGATGTTCTTTTAAAACAGATTCCAGCTCTGTCTGCAAAAGAGGGTCAGCCTGATTTCTATATAGGTGGGAACAGCTTAAAGAAAGAATTCAGTTCGAAGCTTCGCTACGCAGGAAATCTAAGGTGATTTACAGGATTATTAAAAGTGCAATTATATTTGGAAATAAAAAGAAACAAAGTGCCACTGAGCTAAAACCCGTAGATGTTTATTTGTTGTGAAGTTTTTATATTTCCATACATAGCCACCTCCTCTAGCACTTGCAGTGTTAGTTCACATGGTTCGGGCACATTACACAAGGCCCTTGCAGATGCTTGTCCTGATTTGTTTCCGGATAGATTAAGCAATGTTGGCTCCTCAATGAACATTTATTCTGGATTGTTTGCCTCAGTATGGTGACTGTTCTCATGTAATAAACTGTTTGAAAGCAGTAGGCGTCTACATAAAATTTTGGGTGGCAATCATACATGTGGACCCTTATTGCCTAATGATACAATACTTGTGGGTGGTGGGGGAGAGGGGTTATTGGTTTGTGTGTGGGGGGGGTGTTCTTGTTTTTATTATGTATTTTGTGTTTTGGTATCGTATTTATATGTTGTGACCACCCTGCAATCTTCAGGGTGGTATACAAATTTAATAAGTAATAAACAAATAAAAGTACTTGATTCTCATTAGGCTTTTGAATGTCGAGGAGGGTTTCTAAGGAGTTTGGGTTGTGAAGCTTCTTAACAAGAGGCTATTGGCAACGATAGAAAGAATTAACATTCTGGTGTGTTGCCTCTGTTCACGGAACAAGAAGGAAGTTTTCTGAAGTATCCTCTCTTCAGGAATAACCCTACGAAGGAGTCAGAGGCGGCTAATTAACTGTCTGCAAAACCTAAAGATCCCAGGTGTTGTCAGCTGTCATTGAATAAGTTGTCATCATTGTTCTCCTGTGTTTGGCCATTAAATATCAGGATAGACATTCTGCACTGTTAGGAGCCGTGGCAGCTGCCTATCAACACATGGGTTTAGTGCAACGGAAAAACACTGGAGGTAATTAAGGTCTGCTGCTGAGCTGGAATGACTGCATTTTGTGAACATTTTTGTCCCATGTGAGATGTACATGGCACTGTGGCAATTTCTCCCACCCCTTTGCCAAAGGGAGCAAAGCCACCTGTCATTATTTGGGTCTTGGGAGAAGAGCTGCCAGTGACAGCAGCTATGGTGCCACATGACTGAGGTCTTCTCAGGATTGTAGTACACATGGTGGTCTGAGTGCCAGTCCACCTAAAAGGGATGCAGGTGGCGCTGTGGTCTAAACCACTGAAACTCTCGGGCTTGCCGATTGGAAGATTGGCGGTTCGAATCCTCGTGATAGGGTGAGCTCCCGTTGTTCTATCCCAGCTCCTGACAGCCTAGCAGTTTGAAAGCATGCCAGTGGAAGTAGATAAATGGGTACCTCTGTGGTAGGAAGGTAAACGGCGATTCCATCCGCTCTGGTTTCTGTCATGGTGTCCTGTTGTGCCAGAAGCGGTTTAGTCATGCTGGCCACATAACCCAGAAAGCTGTCTGTGGACAAACGCCGGCTCCCTTGGCCTGAAAGAGAGATGAGCACCACACCCCACAGTCACCTTAGACTGGACTTAACCATCTAGGGGTCCTTTACCTTACCACCTACAATCCATTTGCTGAATGATTCAGGTGCTGCATCACCATGGCTTGTAAACTCTCTGGTGGGTCTACCTCCAGTTGCATAGCTGTGCTGGTAAAGAGAGAATGTGGCCTGCTTCTTGGGTTGCATCTCCACCCTATCAGCCTTCCTGCTTCCCAATGGATGTCAAGGGCTTGCAGTTTTTAAAATCCTTTGCATGCTGCGATGACAACAGGTGCACCGGCATTGATCTTCTGTGTTGTTCGTCCCCCAGTTGGACGAGCAAATCAACTCACTGCTTGGTTGTCTGCATGGAGGTCATACTAATGTATACCCCCTGGAGGTCCCATGTTCCTTGGGGATTTAAGTAGGCCTAAGCCGCTCATAGACTCTAAACCCACCAGGTACTTTGCTGCCCATACATTTTGGAAATTAGAAAAGGTTCACAAACCCTTGCATTTCTCCCCCTGCATATTTTTATTTGCAGTCTAGACCTGTCCGCCATTTCAGAGACTAGCAGGACAATTAGGAAATATCAATTAACTTTCTCCTCAGTTTTCTCCTCCCTACTCCGTTTGCTTTGCTATACCTCTTTTATAAAAGCTCGTAAAACAATAGTTGACCCTCTCATCTAGAGTAAACGTTGACTAATTAGTGCATAATTAAAGCCGAAAATCCCCTCTTGTCAGTTTGAGGCTAATGTGTCTTAGCACTTTTTGCCTGACACTTGAAATTTCCTAGTGGATTGACAAGGCTCAGTTTCCTCTGGAGCTGATCTGAAGGATGCTGTCTATGTGGCCAGTGGCTGGTTCACCCTTGCCAGAGGCTGCTATGCAGTGCTATTTGCAGAGGGCTTTTTTGAGTGGGGGAAGGGAAAGGTTGAGCAAGACATTCTCTCTGTGTGTGCCCTCTGCCCTCTGTTGCATCCATCCAGTTGTTTGCAGCACTCCAGAAGTGGCTTGCTGTTGGATAGCTTCCTGATAGGTGGGTCATTGCTGCTTACTGGGACAGAGAATGGCAAGGCAGCAGGGAGTTTGGTGTGGTGCAAACTTACTGGCAGGAGTGCTGAACTGGCAGTGCTGGTGCATTTGCACTAGATGATCCTCAGGGTCCCTCTCAACTCTGAAATTCTACAGTTCTATGGTAAGACCAATCTCTCCAAAGTAGGGACAACTGTGAGCATGTGAACTCTGTGCCTGCTCAGTCTGTTGTCCAGGTACTAACTCTTGGTGAACAACTCCAAGGGCCATAGACTGAGGGTTCGAATAGCAGATCTCCAAGGACCCTTCCAGTTTCTAAAATTTCATGGATTGGATCCAGACTAAGCCAGTCTCATTATTTTCAATGGGAGCTAAGTGTAGTGAACTAACTAGTCTGGATTCTACCCCATGATTCTAAAGGGTTTCAGCCTGGGAACAAGTCACACATGGCAGCCTCTCACACACATCACACAAAGAACTTTAATAATTATTTATGAATGGGATCAGCTTGTTATGAATGGGATCTGTTACAAGGGCTTTGAACAGTTTGTGAGCCACTTTTGCAGTTCAAGATTTTCTGTGCCGCCAAAGCTGTCCTTTTTCTTTCTTTCTTTTTGCATCAGTCTTGGAGTGAAAACTTTTGAGCTGCGCACCACAGGGGATATGCAATTCCAGAAAAGGGCAAAAGCAGATGGAAAAGTGGAGTTTCAGCCTTTAAAGACAAGACTGTATTCCCACCCATTTTAAAAACAAACAAACAAACAAACAAACCCGCAATATCCAACTAACCAGATATTGATATAGAAACCTTTGGAAGTTTTGAAACCAGGAATGGGATGTGTTTACTGCAGCTCAAGGGCACCAGAAAATTACACCATGACCACTGGCAAAAGGAGTGGTACCCAAATTGATGGTGACGTTGAATAGCAGCTGTGCCAGGAGTGCCATGGCAGCTCTTACGCTTGCCATACAATGGTCTACTGGATTATGATAAGATAAATGTGACCTTGAGAACAAGGATGGTGGTGGTGGGGATAAAGTAATGTGATATGTGGAGAGAAAAGGAAAATACTCAGGAGAGGTGACAAAGCATTTCTCAGTCATTAAGATTCCTTAACTCACAAAAAATACACTTCTAAAAGAATTCTGTCCTCTGGAAAATATGCATTGATGCAACTATTCTGGGTATTATATCTTCATCTGAATTCAGAGACATGATTCACCTTGATCTAACAAGGCTGATCAATGAGCAGAAGCTGGTTTGCATGCATAGATTGTTCTTCATCCTTAGCCACACTGGCCATGCTGGTTAACAGTGATGGGAGTTGAAATCCAACAGCAACTGGAGAGCAACAAATACTGTACCTCTGAGATAGCATTCACATTACTTTAGAGCTGCCATAATTATGTGTGTGTGAAACCTACCAATAACATCTTGTTCCACATATTTTCATCTGAACCAAGCTTGTGTATGACATCTGCCTACCTGCCTTTTTATCTCATTCTTACCCTAAGGAGCTCCGAGCTGCAAATGTATCCCCATCCCTTTTAGTGGGAGGCAGGCTAGACTGAGAGTTAGTAATCAGTTCCTGGTCATTCAGTAAGTTTATGAACCCTAGTGAAACATATGCAGGGTGAATTGGTGGGTGGTGTCTGGACCTCAAGCTCGAGGGGGGCCTCCAATTTAGACAATAGCATTGACATTTGGTAAGTTTCAAGGAGTGAAAGGAGGTGAGTGTGCCCCTGAGGATGGACTCCTAGGGTCATTCTGGAGCAGGTGTGCAGGAAGTTTGCAGGGGAGGTGTTGTTCTGTATCATAGCTGTCAACTTACAGATTCGAAAATAAGGGACCAGCAGCCTCGAAAATAAGGGATCAGCAGCCAAAATAAGGGATTTTCCGGGCACAGGTATGTTCAACTTCTGAGCCCCTCCGAGCCAAAGGCAGAAAGCCCAGCCAGCAGCCAAATAAAGCCTCAATCGGTGGTTCCCACTGTGCAGCAACCCAGCAAAGGGAATGCAGCAAGGAAAACCACCGTCACCTCTCCGCTGGGAAGCGCTGAGCAAAGGCGAGTCCCAGGCATTGTGGCCAATTTGATCGGCACAAGGCATGCAAGCTCCACCCCCCAGTCGTTCTTAGACTCCTTATTGGGTGAGCAACACAGCCAAGCAACACAGTTGGAGCCTCCCTCCTCCCTGGCCAGCAAGGAGGGAGGGAGAGGAGCTGCTTCCTTTGAAACCCGGGAAATTTAAGGGACATCATCAATAAGGGACAGCAGCGGGACACGGAGCTGGGATAAGGGAGTTTCCCGCCAAATAAGGGACGGTTGACAGCTATGTTCCGTATGCTCCAAAGCTAAGCATTTAGGAACACTAAAAACA
Organism: Podarcis cretensis; assembly: GCF_951804945.1. Lineage (NCBI taxonomy): Eukaryota > Metazoa > Chordata > Lepidosauria > Squamata > Lacertidae > Podarcis > Podarcis cretensis. Next base: position 74,028,406 of record NC_137175.1, read on the forward strand.
CAAGGTGCCTCAGTTTCAAGAAAATGGTGTACAAGTTCTTTCAGGCACACCACTTAAGTCAGTCCTAAGGAAGACATTGGAGCACTCCAAACCATTTGCCCAGAAAACACCCAAAGGACAACACCTGGAGATCTGCACCGACAATTGTATTGCATCCTTAATTATTATCTTAGAAGGGGACATAGCTGCGGAGAGATGTGGCTGTGGCTATGATGGATCCTGCACTTCTGAATTTACCACTACACGGATGAGGAGGAGGTGATATTTAACCGGGTTCCTTGCTGCAACATGGGCAAAGGCATGGACTATAGGTCTCATAGGAAACCCATACAGAACATCACAAGTTCAATCCTGGCATTTTCAGGTAGAGCCACTGCCGATCAGCATAGTCATTACTAAGTTAGATGAACCAATTGTCTGATTCAGTATAAGGCAGCTTCCTATGTTCCTACTTCTGTGCTCAATGGAGAAACCACTGTCTTCCAGTCACAGAAGTTATTCTGATGGTTAAAAGTACCCTTGGTTCTCTGTTTAGCCAGGCAAAATGAAAGGTAAAGAAACACGTGTATTTTATATTAGAAAAAAAGTTGTACCAAACTTGAAAACAACACAGTTGTGACAAGAGAAAAGGGCAACAAAGAGAAAGGCCAGCCCTGATTTGATGGACTTATAAAAGTGTGAAAAGATTTACTTTGGCTGCCCAATATCTGTCATTCATTGAATCAATTCATTTATTCTCACAGCCAAAACACTGCCATTAAAAAGGCTTACTCATATGCTTTGCCCTGCTCCTATTGATTCGTTTTGAGTGAAAATATCAATAATTTTGTATAGATCTAGCCCTTAAAGTTACTTAATTATTGATTGAGAAACAGTTGCTCAGACTGAGCAGGCAGGTTTCTGGTGTGTTCAACAATAACAAGAAACAGAGTTTTGTGCATGGCTAGCAATTGAATGGTGGAACACTCCTGCTCATCACATTTGACTAGTCGATGGTGAAAAGCAACATTTTCATGATGCACTTTCTTTGATCCAGTATAGCTGAGGTTTGTTTACTTCCTTTGTTGGCTATGGAAAGCTAAATGAGAAGAGCGGCCTCTGCACTAATTCATGCCACTACAGGGAGTACCATTAACTGTTGATAATAACCATAAGCATGCAGTTGATTCTAGCAATTGATTATCCAGGCTTTTCGTAAAGGGAGGTCTAAATTACACATTTAGTATCTACTTCATACAGCTATTTCGCTTGGCGGATCATCTTATGACTGCAGGCAAGAGTTGAATTTGCCATCTCAGTGAAACTGATGCAACAAGAATTTCAAGTCTGAGGGCCAAACAAGACAATATGTGATCTGTTCCTTTGTATTTAGTAGGTTTTCCCTCCTCTTTCCAAGCAAGAGCTGTGGTGTGTTTGCCATCAGGACCGGAATCATGGCACACATGATGAGTTTTAACTCTCCTCACCATGGTCCCAACAAAAGTCCCTTTCCATGTGCTATTCAAACGGTGTCAATGGTGATTTCCATTCTAGGATGGTAATGGCCTCAGGGAGCCATTTTGAAGCCCCTGTGGTATGGTGGAAGGTTTATGCTATGGTCCTGCTCCCTGCTTTGTGATATGTATTTTAAATTTTTTTAAAGACGCGAGTCACAAAAAAAGCTTCCAATTTATTTGAGTTACGCTAGTTATGCTTCAGACTATAGACCTGTGCAACTTGTGTAAACCAAATTCAACCACTGAGACTCCTTTGTTCACATCAGGAGTCCTTGTGCCCATTCGTGCAAGTATTTCTCCCTCTAGAGGTTTCAATGTGAAATGATCTCGGTTCCCAAAGTTCTACCTGATGACTCCATGCTGGCATCTCAGCAGGTTTGGACCAATTCATGTTTCAGCGTCACTGTCTAGACACAAACACTGCTCATGCCAGAGAGCAGCACACATTTTGATGAAGACTGCGTGTGTTTCCTTTCCTCTGTGCTTGCATCAAAAAGGATACCTCCATGCGCATGTAGCGTGCAGGAAGTAATTGGTTTTAGGGAGCAGTGGATGTGAACAGCCTCAGCAAAATCTCCCTATACTAGCATTCCTGATGTTGCCATTTTGAGATGCCTTCAAAGGCTTCCTCTATTTTTTTGTTCTATCGGTGTCTCCAGAGAAAGCCTTTCATATCCTTGCATGCTAAGATAAGAAGAAGAAAAACCTGATTGCAGTATTCAAGAGAAAGAACGTCTGGTATTCGGTGAACACCATCAGTTACTCAGACAATAGTGGGATCCAAAACATCTCAGCTAGTTCCTGATTGTTGTAACATTTCCTCTAATACAGTGTTTCCCAACCTTGTGCCTCCAGCTGTTTTTGAACTACAACTCCCATCATCCCTGACTAGCAAGACCAGTGGCAATGGATGATGGGAATTGTAGTCCAAAAACAGCTGGAGGCACAAGGTTGGGAAACACTGCTCTAATACTCTAAGGGCCACCATACTGATATCTACCAGTTAGCATGTAACAGTGGGAAGGGCAGGTGTTAGAAAAGGTGAAGTGATGAACTCAGGTGGTAGATTCTAGGGGGAGCATTGAAAGCCCCCTAGGTGAGCCCCCCAAGACTTCCTGAATAGTCCCCAGCTGGAAAAAGCCTATGCAGCCTTTTCCTGGCCACCCTAAACCAGCCCACTGCCTCTTTCTTGCTTAGATGGAGAATAGAGACATGTGTGTGTAGAAATGAACCTTCTAGCCTATATCTCCCCCGCCCGACATGCTCAGTTCTAAGTCCCACTGATGTCCAAGGAATATAAGTATGTATCATTGCATGCTGGACTTTAGATAAATTACAGGGAGACAAATCCCCATGGCTCTTGACTATGTTCTCACTCAGATTTTCTGTTGCACCATGAGAAGCAGAAAAGCTGTCCCTTTATAAGAGACCTGTGAACTCATACTAAGAAATCAACTATGCAAGCTATTGGTTGCAGAGCTGGCATCAAAGGTTGGCATCATTGTGTACCCGCCAAGGCCCACACATCTGCCAGGGGCCACTGTCTATGCCAGATCCTCTTGGGGTTATTGGTACTCCTCTTTGCTTTTCCTTCCTATTTACTTGCCCTCTGTGGGCATGCAAGCAATGTAAGGAATAAAGAGATGGAGCAGCATTCTTCACTTATATAGGTTATGCAGATTGGGCCCAGGAGGATGGGTAACAATAAACAATGGTGACAGTGGTAAGGGGATTTGGGCCCACAGCCAAGGGGAACCCATTGCCAAGGGTTTGTCAAAACCTGGAGGCAGCACTGATTGGTCACACAAGGGCGTCCTCATCGTATATGAAGGACCAGTGGATTAACTTCTGGCATATGCAAGTTGTTGGGAATTTGTTGCCCTACATGAGTAAATATACTAAGAAAGAAGACATAGGATATATTCTCCAATTGTTATCTCTGTTGCTGCTCTAAGATGTGGAATTTTGATGGTATTTTTTTGTTTTTATTTGGGATATTTTTTTCAGATATTGTAAACCACATAGAGATTTTCTTTCAAAAGGGACCTGTGATAAATAAAAACATTTTGAGAGATGATCTACAATGAACTAAAGAAGATGTTTAGATATACCTTTCCCAAAACACCGGAAGCATTTTTGCTATGTTTGATGGGAAATGTGATTGCGAAGGTGGATCAAAGACTATTTATGTATGCCACAGTCGCAGCGAGGATTTTACTGGTCGCAAAATGGAAGTTACAAGAAATACCTACTGTTGCGGAGTGGCAGGTGAAGATGATGGACTTTGCAGAGTTGGCCAAACTGACTTGCAGGATCTGAGACCAGGACTATCAGAAATTCCAAAGACATTGGAGTAAATTTATTGCATATTTGAATGATAATTGTAAAACTTTGAAGACACTAGCAGGATTGAAATAAATCCTACAATGTGGATATATAGTAAAGATCTAACTTGCGCGATTGGATGTGATATGGGTTACCTGTGGAAGGGAAGGAAGTCGTAAGCTCAGCAGAGCAAAAAGGTTGTTTTGTGTTTGTTATTGTAATGTTGGAAATGTTGTTTAAAGGAAAATAATTTAAAAAATTATGGGAAAAAAAGAGATTTTCTTTCAAAAGATGAAGCAGCATATACATTGCCAAAATAAATACATGCAAAAGGGGATTTCTCATTGAGAAAACCCTCCCATTTTGTACCCTTAAAGCAGTTGAGTGCCAGCATTTGAACAACCTGTGCAGGAAACAAGTGTGTGCTCAAACTAAATATAAGAAAGCCCAGCAACAAATGGCTTATTATCACTATAATACAGTTCTGCTTCAATCGTTTGAAGATTATCCTGTTATATTGCACAATTTGCATTCAAAATGTACAATACTTCTTCTCCCAGTACTGCTGTGCTCATAGTATAATGATTATATGTGAAACATTAAATTGGACACTTGACTTCATTGATCTTTTTTTATGGACTAATAGAATAGGGAGTAATTATCTGCCCAGACTAATTCATTGATTAGGTTCTCCATATGACAGCTAGAATGGTCAAATATTGGCTCATTCTCATGCAGTGGTATTAGTTTGCACCAATTACTTCAACTGTTTCAGTTAAGCAATTATGATGACTCAAATGCACTTGGACGTAGCCTCCATGTCTGTATCCAAAACAGCAGCAAAGCTTGTGGCAAATTAAAGACTAACAAATGTAGCGTGGTTGCAGGCAAGAACCCACAGATATACAGGGAAGATACTGGAGTTGATAGATAGATAGAAAAATTCATGACAGACAGACAGACAGACAGACAGACAGACAGACAGACAGACAAAAGGCATAGAATCATAGGATTGAAGTGGGCTCTGTAGGCCATTTATTACAACCACTTCTCATTTTACGAAATCCAGAATTTAGAGCAGGGTTGTTCAACCTGTGGTCCATGGTAGGGATGGGCTTCAGGGAGTCTGTGAACTGGGAGCAAAAGAAAATGAATTTTCCAATGCAATAGAATAAGTTGTATGCAAAAATAAAAATGTGTGCACATGCATTTTTCTGGAGAGGAGGTCCATAGCTTTCATCAGATTAGCTATGGTTAAAAACCTCTGGCTTACAGCAGCCCCAACAGATGGGGAAAGTCCACCACCCCCAACTGGTAATGGTACCAGTTACCTTTCTATGGTTTTTCAGTGGTGGTGGCAAAACTGTTGGAATTCTGCCTGGGTCAGAGGAATGTGCCACAGCGTAGGCACCGGCAGATATTCCTTGGCGACCTCCCGGCTGCTACTCCCGGCAGATAAGCTGGCGAGGTCTTGGCGATTCTTCTCAGGCTGTGAGAAAAACACACCGTTCCTTCTCTCTCCCCTTTGGTGTCCCCCAGGGAGGGGAAAGAAGCAGACAGAAATCTATTTACATCTTTTATTTCTGTCCTTTACATCAGTACAGAGAAAACATGTCTGCTCTCAACAGCAGTAAGAATAAACTCCACCCATGTACATCCCGTACAGGTCATATGACACACACACTGAGCTAACATCCGGTGCTCAATAAGGAGAATGGACTGCCCCTTTGTTTCCATGGCAACAGTCACACACATCCTGTTTGGCTTTCCAGCCACAAGCAGCTGACTGAGCTGCTAGAGCCTTTGCTTGCTGCTGCATTGCTGCTTTAGAATAACATACTGCCTTTTTCAAGGGGATTTCCTTTACAGATGCAGCATCTGAAAGTAAGTTTCTTCTCTTTTTGTAAAGTTTAAAAAACCTTCGCCAATGTTTCAAGCAGCATCTTTTTAAAATTTGAACCAATGGCTTCAAGTAACAAGAAAGGAGATTTCGACTAAACATTAGGAAGAACTTTATTTCAAGAAGAGATGTTCCACAGTGGAATGCTCTCCCTCGGAAGCTTGTGGACTCTCCTTTGTTGAAGGTTTTTAAGCAGAGGTTGGATGGCCATCTGGCATGGATGTTTTGGTAGAGATTCCTCTACCAGGGGGTTGGACTAGATGACCCTCGGGGTCCCTTCCAACTCTACAATTCTATGATTGTATGAATCTATGAGTCTACGAATCTATGAGACCCGTAATTTAAATGTCAACCATAGTACCAATTTAGCATGCAAACAGAGACTACGCCATCAGAACACATTAACACTTTAACAAGGCATCCCCAGCAGGAAAAATAGGAGCAGAATTACTGGTGCTAAAAAAATGGGGTTTGTTATGGAATCACAATTTGATTGCTGTGAATTCTGATGCAAACGGAGGGCTCGTCCAGACTTCCTGTTGTGCCACACTTTCCAGGCATAGATCTGCACTTTAAACTTCATGTCTGAGTTTGTTTGTTTTTTTTTCCTTTCTCAGGGAAAACCCACATTTTACCACTGAATTGGAGCAAATGGTAATCCACTGAAAAGTGGACGCCATCTATCATGGATGCTTTAGCTGAGATTCCTGCATTGTGGGAGGTTGGAACTGTAGTGTTTGTAGTGTCCTTCCAACACTACAATTCTACGATTCTATGATTCTAGAAACTGCATGTTCCATCATCATGGTCCTCAGAGGCATTGTAAGGTGGGATGTGGGGGTGGTTTCTCCCAAATGGAGCCCACAAAGCCAGTCATCTTTCCGCCTATTACAGTGGTACCTTGGGTTAAGAACTTAATTTGTTCCGGAGGTCTGTTCTTAACCTGAAACTGTTCTTAACCTGAGGTACCACTTTAGCTAATGGGGCCTCCCGCTGCTGCCATGCTACCGCCGCACAATTTCTGTTCTCATCCTGAAGCAAAGTTATTAACCCGAGGTACTATTTCTGGGTTAGCGGAGTCTGTAACCTGAAGCGTCTGTAACCTGAGGTACCACTAGATGCCTCATTTATAAATATAACCCCACTGGAGATTCCACATGTCTCATATCCACTGGCAGAGGAAGAGGGGGTGGGGGGAGCACACCGCCCCTGGTAGCACAATCCCAGTGGGCTTCCATCGTGGCTGCCCCCTGCCCGCACCAGCCCCGCCTGCTCACCGCCCCCGGTGCCGGAGCATGAAGCTCCGCCACTGCCCATATCTCCAGGGTTATTTTTGTTGAACCCTGTGAATCACTGGGGGGGGGGGGGGCAGGGATTGAGCATTGGAAAAGCGCAAGTAAAAAATTTATCCCAGTGCTGTTCCTATTGTTAAACCAAAAGCTTCCATCACACAATCACACAATCACACAAGTGGGGAGTGTTGCACCAGGTTACACTCAAAAATGAGCCAATGCTGAAAAGAGTAGCAACATAAATGGGTTGGTGGATCAAATGTGGTCTGGGAATATAGCCAGTGCTTGTGCCAGAAGTCTGCATAAGGTAAAACAATTCTATCCAGGAATTCATATGAAAGAACAAAAGCTGTTTGGAAATAAATTCACACATACACAAATGATATCTCGGTGTCTTATGTTCTCACACGCAAAAGTCTCATGTGTTAGCTGAATAGACTGCAATCGACGAACTCCGTCTTAAACACAAAAATAGGTAAAGGGATGTTAAAACTTCAGATATATGCAGAGATTGCATTTTGTCAACCTTAGCAGTATATTTTTTAAGCTAAAATAAAAATATAAAATAGTATCATAATAGAAAGGGAAAGGGAAAAAGTTAGATAATCTTAAACAGTAGCGATCCCCCCCCACTATTTATCAAAAGCACATTTCTTTAAATGATGACTATACTTAGGCTGCCTCTCACTCCTTTTTCACTCACAATGAATGCTAACTTTGCAGCAGATAACAAAATAAGCAAGTCTGTAATTCCTGAACCACTGTTCCTGTAGGATGAATGGGGCTTTGGTGAATGCCTACATTACTTTTAATGTTGGACATAACCTTTTAAGTTTTTCTGTCCATTCCTGGGCTGGAATAATGTTCTTTAAAAGCTCAATCATCTACAGAACAATAATGTGTGACTTCATGTTTCATATTCCTGTATCAATTTTTCTATTAAAAATAGATTAAATTTTAAGTAACCAGTGATATGTTCAGTTAAGAGCTAGCTAGATGAAAAATTAATGTCCACAGTCTTTCCGGTTTGCAGGGACTGATTGAACTAGTCAGAACAAAAATTCAAATGCACCTTATTTTCATGTTTAGACAAATCCTGCCTAAAGCTGCTGATTCATAAAGGACCTAGCACAAAATACCAGATGCAGGGGACTGTCAACAAACAGCCACAAAGAGGTAGAAATATTCTTACTCCTGAATGAATGGGGAGGGCAATATTTACATGGGCTGATTAATTGCTTACTTTGTATATTATCTTAGTCTGATCTGCTCCTAGATAAGGACAATTTTGATTTCTTTCAGGCTGTATTCAGACATGGTCTTTATCGTATTAGCTTTACTGGTTACAATGCTAGCACTTCTGTCCCGATTTCTAACACCCCTTTTACACTGTGGTACCTGCTGTGTTATAAAACTGTGGCTTTTTGAGTGATATACTGCCATGTCATGCTAAATTTTGAACAGCGGGAAAGAACTGTATTTGAGGATATCACCTCAATTTTTTCCCCACGTGAAATTACAATGCAAAACCCATGATTTTCCAAATTAATGGGAAACATTTTTTGGTGGGGGGGGGATTTAACACAGAAATGAGCACTAAACTTCCACTCTATTTCCTGAAAACACAGAAATTGTCAGGTTTTTTTTTAAAAAAAAAAAGAGAGGAAAATGGAATTAAGTTTTGTATGACTGCAACCTCAGTTTCTCATTTCTCCAGTCTTAACTCTCTATTCCCACACCAGTAGGAATATTTTTTAAAAAATCATCATGAAAATTCATTACAGTTTTTGTTGTTGTTTAGTCATTTAGTCGTGTCCGACTCTTCGTGACCCCATGGACCAGAGCATGCCAGGCACTCCTGTCTTCCACTGCCTCCCGCAGTTTGGTCAAACTCATGCTGGTAGCTTCGAGAACACTGTCCAACCATCTCGTCCTCTGTCGTCCCCTTCTCCTTGTGCCCTCCATCTTTCCCAACATCAGGGTCTTTTCCAGGGAGCCTTATCTTCTCATGAGGTGGCCAAAGTATTGGAGCCCCAGCTTCAGGATCTGTCCTTCCAGCGAGCACTCAGGGCTGATTTCCTTCAGAATGGATAATTTTGATCTTCTTGCAGTCCATGGGACTCTCAAGAGTCTCCTCCAGCACCATACTGTTTTAGTGGGAAATTTATCTAAATATGCTTAGGAAGGTGATGAAAATCCTGAAAAAATGCTTCCTAGCTTTGGGATGGTACAAGCTGAAGCATAACCTAGAGATGAGAAAAATGCTGTTGGCAGGTGAACCGTCTGATTCAGCTTGGATGTTCGGCTGTCTTGGATTGGGATGCAATACTCCTAAAATCTTAGGTCCATGACCCAACACTCCTGTTTGATGTCAGCAGGAGCATCAGGACCAATGAGTGGCACTTCCTCTTATGCTACATTGCAATATTTAACAAAGGCCCTGAGTCCTTGGCTTTTCACAAAAAGGCTCCAGGTCTGTCAAATCCAAGCCCCTCATTTCTGCCATGCAGAAGAAAATTGAAAACTTCCAAAGGATGAAAAGTTTGCTCATAATGGATATATAAATATATCCATTTAAAAACTGTGCTTAGTGACTCATGCAAAAGAGTCTTGAAGAGTCAATTAGACATGCACAAGTTAACGAACTGCAAAAAAAGGCTTTCCCTCCATTAAATGCCTCTCTACAATGGTCAATATTCTTAAAAAGTGTAATGATTTCTTATCAGTGCTTGAATGAACCGTAAAACTACCTTTTGAAATATTGACATTTCCACAATTTTGAGCACAAGAATGTTTTTTCTTCTATATGCAAGCTGACGGGCCATTGTCTTGGAGGGTGTTTCCCCCTCAAGGTGGTCGTGCAGACTGCCATAAATAATACCATAATTAAATGGGCTAAATCTACCTGTATACTTTTTTTCTTCTGAAAGGTTGTGCTTCCTATTTCAAATTACAGTTTTGGGAGGGCAATCTCCATGTAGAGACTGCGGAAGAATGCCTACGACGGGAAATAGACCTTTTTGTCCAGCTTCTGACTCAATCCTATGCATGCCTACTGAGAAGTAAGTATGGTTTTCGGCTTTTATTTGATGTTTGTGAAATCAAAAAAATCATTTAAAAAATCCTTAAAAAATAAATAAAAGAAGTAAGTGCCATTGAGTTCAATGGGACTCACTTCCATGCAAGCTTATCTTTTTTTTAATGTAATATTTTTTATTTGTTTTTACAAATACAAATTTATAACAAAATTGTTTAGGTAACCATACTCTGAGATTCTTTGAATCTCTAGACTTCCCTCCATCCCTTACATGGGTCCCTGTACCAAAATTTACAACTACACATCAGACTATTCTCCATAGTTTTTGTATTCCCGAATTCTCCATAATTTCTGTTACATTATAAGTGAGTCTTAAAGTCCAGCTTAAAGTTTTAATTTGTTTACAATGGTCTTCTAGGTAAATTATATTTTTTCCCCTTTTTTCGCCATTTCAGTGTTGTCCAGCAATTTGGCTTGCCATTCTTCCCTAGTCAGGATTTTTTATTCTTTCCATCTTTAGGCTAATAACATCTGTGCAGCTGTTGCCGCATACATAAAAAGTCTTTTCTGATCTTTTGGAATCTTGGCACCTATAATTCCTAATAGAAATGCTACTGGAAGAAGAAATTCTGACAAAAGAAGAATGGCAGACCAAATTAATGGACTATGCAGAATTGGACAAAATGACAGGAAGGATTAGAAACCTGCGGGACCAGAGATTTACAGAAGATTGGAAGAAGTATATGAATTATTTGAAGAGCAACTGTAATCAACAAATTCCGCTAGTAGGACTACAAGAGTGGGGAGTGGGGAACCTGCAGCTCTCTGTCAGGAATGAGCCAGCTCCCAACAAAGGTTTGCAGCCAATTGCAGAAAGCAGCCAAGAACAGGGAGACTTAGATATTAGTCAAGCAGAGGAGAGCCGGCAGCTGCAGACTTCGACTCTTCCTGACCTTGACGAACAAGCTGATAAGGCAGTAGCTGAGAGCAGGCTAGAACACAGCCAAAGCTCGCAAGAAGCACAAAAGGCTACGAACAGTCTCAGAGGCAGTCTCTTAGATCAGGGAGAGGGTGGGGCTGATCCACTAAGTCCAAAGAGTTGGCGAATGGGAGGGCTGTTAGATAGGAAGCAAAACAAGAGGTGCAAGAGTTGTAAGTTCAATATCTTCTGCAGAACCTGGAAGGAGTCTTCAAGAAGGGTCATCATGAGTAATGATGCCAGAGGCTTTGTTAGAGCCGTCCGGAGTTATCTGTTTGTTTTTGCAATAAATCCTCCTTTTTAATTATCTATGCTTACTGTGTTATCAAGCTGGGAACCTGGACTCCTGACACTCTCCAAACATTCTCATGCTCCAACTCGCATCAGCCCCAGCCAAATGGTTGGTCTCCTTAAATACGTAAGGTTGTATCCAACACTGCCGTTCCATTCATATAGCAGATGTCTGCTTGTGCAATGGACCTTTCAACCTCCTCTCCCCTGCAGCTGCCCCACCATGCTTCCTGAAAACGTTCTCAAAAGAGTTTGGAGACCCTCCAGAGCAAATGTTGAGTGTGCATGGGGAGTGGAGAGAGAGGCAGTCACATGTGCCAGTGGAACAGCATTAGGTACAACCCAAAAGCTACAGTAGATAGTAGAAACAATGGAGGTGTACCAGATTGAGTGGGGAGGGGGGCAACTACTGTAGTGCTCCCAGAATATGGTCTACCTTGCTGGGGTGAGGTGGGTCTGGATCTGATAATGCCTGGATGGGAGACTGCTTGGGAACAGCATGCATACGAATAATAACAACAACAACAACAACAACAACAACAACAACAACAACAACATCAACCCACCCATCTGGCTGGGTTTCCCCCGTCACTCTAGGCAGCTTACTGAATATAAAAAACATTAAAAAAATGAAACATAAAAAACTTCTGTTAGAGGGCTGCCTTCAGTTGTCTTCTAAAAGTTGCTTAGTTCTTTATCTCCCTGACATCTGAAGGGAGGGCGTTCCACAGGGAGGAACTACCGAGAAGGCCCTCTGCCTGGTTCCCTGTAACTTCAGTGAGGGAACCAGCAGAAGACCCTGGGAGGAGGACCTCAGTGTACCAGCTGAGCGATGGGGGGTGGAGACGCTCCCTCAGGTATACTGGGCTGGAAATGGAAGAAAGACTGGATATAAATGTGCTAAATACTCAAAGTCAAAAGATTATAAATGATTTTTTGTATACTTCCTCCCCATTATCTGAAAGCATGATATCAACCTGAAGATCAACAGGGGAGAATATTCAGGATAGATGCTCTCCTTCAAGAAAAACCTATCACAAAAGCACATGGAATTCACAGAGTACCAGTTAATTATGACTCCAGCTGCATATTTATCACACACTCTGCTTTGCTTTGTCAGTTAGTGTGACTGCAAGGTAGGCATTTGGATGTGCCCCTACACAAACACATCACATGGGTGTGCTGATTTCCCTACCAAATGAATGAAGATGCGCTCCCTTGCCCATCCCTTGCCCATAATCCCATGTCAACTGACTGGAGCATTGGTAGAAAATAAAAGTCAATGGCACCAAATTTAATTATCCAGTACCGCTATTATTATTATGTAGCAGAGCTGGCTTATTGATTAATGAGTCGGCGAAGTGTTTGCTCACAGGAATATTAATATCTTGCACAAAAGAGGAGTCATTAAAATGGCCAAGGCAGTCCTTGATGTTAAACTCACTGTGAGTCATGGCTCTGGCTACCTGAGCGACTGTGTCAGACACAGGATCAGACTTATACATTTTTAAAAACCCAATAGCTGAGGCAGAGATGGCTTAAAATAATCCTCATTTGAATTAAAGTCAATACATTTCTCCCCCTCTCCCCTCATTATATCTGACAGATAATTCATAGGTAACAAGGGGAGGGGGATATGACAGAGGTCAGATTGGTCAAAAGCCTTATTCTCCAAACCCTCTTGCATGCCTAAAGCAAAAATCAACGGAAGCTGTTACAAAATGAGGAAGAAGAACAATAGCAGCAGTCAATTGAAGCTGCAGTCCAGTCATGGAGAAGGTGAGCTACACAAGATGGATAGCCCTTGCTTGAAATATCAACTCAACAATCTCTCTTCGTCAGCCACGCAACTGTAATCTGGGCTCGCCTGATACATCACTGTAAGGATCACTGCCGGACTGCATTTGAGGCACTCTGAAGACACTAGTGGGACTCTCCAGGCACTACTTAAGTCGAGCACTTTTTAAAGTTTGATTTCAGCGAGGAAATGTGCATAAGGCTCCAATCCTGTGCACGCTTCTCCATGAGCAGAGATGGGAGAAAACTGGTGTTTACTGGCATCTGGCGAGTTTTGGTTTAACAGAGTGGAGCTTACATTCATGGAGGTTGGGTGGTAGAACCGTGTGTTTGAGAGAGCTTGTTTGTCGGGCCTTCACTCTGAATTGACTACGTTGCATCACCATACGGCCAAATCTGATTGTAAGGGTGCAGGAGAGAGTTTGAAGGTTTGCCTTTTTGATACACTTGGAGGGATTAGCATATGCATGTGATCAATTTCTGTGTGAGAGGTAGAAACCCCAAGCGCATAATGGCTTCCAATGGGGATGGGGTAGAAATGAACGTAGATCCCCTCACGATACACCAACACTGTTGCTTTCTGAAGGCTCAAGTTGTCTGACCTTATTAGGTACAAACTGTGGTGACATTAAACAAACAAACAAAAAGTATTATGCTTACACTGACATGGGAGACACACAAAGGACATGCAGTATGTTCCAATGAGGCCCGCTAGATAACTGAGATCTGCACAGCATAAATTTCACCGCCTCTATGTGCTCCATCTGTTCCTCATTAGATGTTTTATGGAGTCCCTGGTAAAATCCTGACAACCATCTGAGGAGGCTGACTGCTTTAATCCATCTAGATTACTGTTATCATTTTGGCTGAACAATCCATGGAACAGGGCCGCTGAGCACGCACTTTTCTCCCATTGCTCTTTCAGCAGCTCAGTTTGATTTGCTTTTACTGTCACCGCAGATCTGTGTAGGTAAGACAGGCATCAAAACAATCACCAAATAAATGCTTCTCTGCCGCTCACAAAGCTGCAAAGAGAAGAAGAGAAATCTTAGCCATTTGGAAGATGAGACTAATGTTCTGGAACTATAGCTCAGCCATTATTTTTGCAGTTTAGCCTAGGGCTCACTTGCAAAACTGTGTGGTCCAAAATTAGCATCGAGGAGGCACAAAATACCCCCTGAACCACGTGAAGTATAATAATTGAATTCACTGAAATTGTAAATGCTTGTATGCATTTATATGTTTAAATTTGATTGGTTGGTAACTGAATTCTAGAGAGTTCTCTAATAGTTCTCATGTGACTGGCCAATGTTGGTTACATGGGAGGTATCTAGTGAAGGAGAGACTCCATTTTATGTGAAGCAAGATGGCAGCGTTTTAGAATCCACTGTGAACACCACTAAGTTGAATAGAGTGTTGGAGTGCTTCTTCTCTGCTTGAAAGGAGAGCAAAGCTTCAAGAGAATGACCACTCTCCACATCAGAAGGAGGGTGCTATCTGTGCGGCTGCATGCAGCACCCCCGGTCCTATGCAACTCCCAGGTAAGCAGTCCTGGACTGTCTCCCCAAGTTGCAAACCTGAGGTTCCTGCCTAACTCACCTCAATGAACCAATCGCTACTGGGGAGTGTGTAGCCAGGGGAGTAGACCAGGTAAGGGTAGGGACCGCCCTCTTCGCACAATAGAAATCTCTCCTAGGAGCTGCAAGGTATTGCCTAATTGAGATACAAAAGCCTGAGTGCTGAGTTCTGTAAAGAAAGAAAAATACAGTTGTTTAGAAGTTAGAAGAAGAGACTGCAAGCCCATGTTTGGAAAAGCATGTGAATGTAAATGTTATGTTTTAATTCACCTATAAGTTTCTGCAAGTAAAGTTTTTGAATGTTAAAGTCTGGATGTTGGTTTAATTTCCAAAGAAGGGTGTCAGTCACAGATATTATTAGAGATTCTTAGTTGCGATTTTGCTACTCTTACTTCAACAAACTATCCACCCAGGCCAGGGGTCAGCAACCTTTTTCAGCCGTGGACCGGTCCACCGTCCCTCAGACTATGTGGTGGTCCAGAACGTAGTTTGAAAAAAAATATATGAATGAATTCCTGTGCCCCACAAATAATCCAGAGGTGCATTTTAAATAAAAGGACACATTCTACTCATGTAAAAACACCAGGCAGTCCCCACAAATAACCCAGAGATGCATTTTAAATAAAAGGACACATTCTACTCATGTAAAAACACGCTGATTCCCGGACCGTCTGCAGGCCAGATTGAGAAGGCGATTGGGCCGCATCCAGCCCATGGGCCTTAGGTTGCCTACCCCTGACCCAGGCACTCTCTTTTAATCCTGTTTGTGTTCCCTCTCTTTTCCGCCACGTCACGTTATCTCCTACTCTGCACAATCCCAGCAATCAAGGGTGGGTTGTGAGTGCGATAGCATCATGTCACTACATAGCCAATCAGATTTGGTTATGTGAAAAGCTGACAAAGTCAAGTCAGAGTGAGAGCAGGAATCAGCATTGTTCTCACTCTCCAATCCTCAGGGCATATATTGGGTGTCACCCAGAAGACTCAATAAAGATCGCCTAAAGGACGGTGCTTTTTGTGAGGTGCTAGAATGTTTGCAGAACAACTCAGCCCTCAATCTTTTTAGCAAGTATCAATTGAAAAAAAAAGTCTTCAGCTATAATCTCATGCATCTTCATTATGGTAATCTACTAGTAGGAAAGACAATCAATGCATTCTATTGACTTTAACTGATGAATATCTTAAATTCTGCCCATTGCATTTATCCATCACATTGGCAGAGAGAGGTTTTTTTTTTAAGGTTAATAGATTACATCTGAGCCCTGAGGAAATGATGTTTCCTGTGCCTGCCTGTCATTTACTAGAATGGTTACTTATCTGTCAATATTTCTTCTTCTTTTCAAGTCCCAGGCCTACTTGATCTTGTCCATTTGGCACTACTTGAGGAATAACAAGTTTCTTCCCATCATGCAATGTTCTGGGATACATCATGACAGAGAAATCTCAAAGCCCAGGTCAATTATAACAGAAGATGTGTAGCACCTCTGCCCCAGCACTGTCTATTGGGGCCTCACTTGGCAAAATGATATAAAACTATTTAAGAAACGAATGCCTCCCCATCATCCGAACTGGCTTAGAACTAAGACACCTGGAAAATAATTTGGAAGGGAACCCCCCCCCCCGAAAGAAATGGAAATATTATATGCTGTCTGCCTTTTAATTTTCTTTTTTGCAATATGCAAAAGCAGTCAGCTAATTCTGTGTTTGGGAATGAAGCTGGCAGAAACATCATTGTGCAATAATTACTTTTTAATTAGAATTCATTGAATACAGATGGATTCTCCCTGTACTTTCTCCAGCTGATGTTTTAATATTCCCATGTCAGGTATTATGAGGCTGTAACTGGCAGTGAGCTACATCGAATAACTCTGTACCGGTAGTGACTTACATCAAGTAACCAACTTTATCATTTTTCTTAGATGAAATATGATCTCACTCCTTGTTCTCTTTTTGTAGAATATGTCACCAGCTTGTTGATATAGTGTTTGTTTATTCTTGCTCCTGCAGGAGGAAATATTATAGTTCATGCATCAAATTACTATAACTGACTGGAACATCTTTATTTAAAATAATGTACAACACTATTTTCTCCTGGTGACATTGACCAATTTGCAGGGATTTCTAATATATCCGCAAACAAATAAGCTGGGTGTCCTTTCTAGGAAAGTGCACATCTAAAATGAACCATAATATCTGATCTCATTAAAGCAATCAAGTCTAAAACTGACTGGATATTTGCAGCACTTTGATAGAAATTAGGAAGAATTTCAGTGTGTGTGTGTGTGTGTCTTATTGCTCCAGGGCCTCTAAACAGGAGCTGACATGTGATATATTTTTGAAGTCAAAGTTAATAATTCTCTTTATATAAGAAATAAATACCCCCCACTGAATACAGAATAAGGTCTAAAATTAGAATAGGATTTCTCCAAGTAACATACCTTTGGAAAAAAAGTGATTTATTCTAATGCAATAATGGCATAGGTTTACAAAGCTTGAGTGATACAACGCTCCTCATTATGGTTGTAAAATATTTGTTGCCACTAAGGGATTTTCTAGATCATTATTTTTAAAAAAGGAAAAACTCATTTTGACAGATGAACTGGGGCCATTCCGAGCAAATCACAGATACTTCATATAACAAGGCCTCCAAAGAGGGGAGCACAGACTTATTACTATGGCAACCCAGATCAAAACACTATTTTAGTGGAGACTTTCCAGTTTTACAATGCAATGATGATTGTTTATAGCGCCACTGAAACCAGATTCAGCAAAGGTTCAAGAAATGAGCTGACAAGAGGAAAATCATTATAGATAAACTGGGGATACCTGAATGACATATTGTGGAAATCTGCTGTTATTTGATCAAATGATGAAACTGTGACACAAAGAGAGATAAATAAAAGGCGGGCGATACAGACCGATGGCCCCACGCTATATGCTAGTTTGCATTATATTGCCTGCACCAGGCGGTCATGATTGATTCTAGGCATACGGAGTGCAAAAGTAGAGCTGGTAGCAGTAGACTATACATTATCTCTGGGATGTAGTTTCCTGGTCATTCAAGAGGTCTAGGCTACATAGTAATTATCTGCATTTTGGCATTTTTGAGCCGGTTCATCCTGCCAAACGTTAAATGCCAGAGTGCTAACCAACTAACTTCCAGAAGAGTGCTGTGTTAATATAACACTTTCCAAACATTTATTTACTTTTTAATCAAAAACAAAAGCTTAACCATTCATATGCATTTGGGATCACCACCAATTCTCAAGGGAGCATTTAATGCATGTAAAGCTTTTCTCTTTAAAACGGCGCCACTTCATGCGCCATGTGCCCCCCAACAACAAAAAGGTCAAGTGCTTTGTGATGTGCTTCAACCCCCTTCACTCCATTGTGTTTTTTGTTTGTTCAGTGTAAAAATTTCACTAAGACTACCACTGTTTGGAGCCCAATTCATGTGATAGGGAGGAGAATGAAATGCTTTGGGGGGGGGGGAGAGATGGGTCTCTGCCATTGGGCAATGCCAGAACTACTTTATGTTGAGAGCAGTTGACATGAGGAAGTGTTAGCCCTTTCATTTTAAAAAATAAATAAATCCAAAAGCTTTGAGTTCACTGGAAAACTGCGCGAATCAGGTAGCAGAGGTCTGTGATACCTCCAAATGAATGGATGGTGCCAGATCCTCACCATCATCATTTCAGCTATATTAGCACTACTTAATCAAGTTTCCCAGTGGATTTATATACAAATTGCAAAAGAGCATCCTTAAAAGGCCTGCTGAACTTGAAACGCCAAGCACCTGAAGTTCAAAGGGGGAGGGGCATTCTGATGTTAGCTGGAAGGGAGTTGCACAGAATTAGGCCCACAGTACTAAATGCACAACTCCAGGTGCATTCCAGCTATGAGTCTGAGCTCTCATCCTCTTGTACCATCACTAATTATCCTTAATGCTATTTCTGTTCTGAAAAGAGGAGACTGAGAGATGTGATAGCCATCTTCAAATATCTTAAGGGCTGTCACACGGAAGATGGAGCAAGCTTGTTGTCTCCTGCTCAGGAGGGTAGGATTCGATGCAATGCCTTCAAATTACAAGCAAGGAAGAAAAACTTTCTGACAGCTCTTTGGCGATCACTCATAGCCGAATAAGATAGTCTTCCATGAACAGTCTTAACAGTGATTTCCACAGTGACTGTGGAAGCTAATTCTGGATCCCCACATCCTTCCACAGTGGGGACATTGGTTTCCAGCTGGGAGTTGATCATGGTGAGGGTTTGCCAAACGTGCCTTCCTCTTAGCACGTTTCTCGCTTTCGTCCTGAGCTTGAGCGTCTTCAAAGTCCAGACACCTTTGGCAAAGGCTGTTCTCCAATTGGAGCACTCTGGAGGATAGGACTCGATCCAATGACTTCAAGTTACAAGAATGGAGATTAAGACATAAGGAAAGAGCTGTTTGACAGTGGAACAGTCGCCCTTGTGAAGTTGTGGACTCTCCTTCCTTGGAGATTATTAAGCAGAGGTCAGATGGCCATCTGTCAGGGATTATTTAGCTGAGATTCCTGCTCTGCAGAGGGTTGGACTAGATGATCCTTGGGATCACTTCCAACTCTACAATTCTATGATTCTTCTGTTGCCAAATATACTTCATTGTTGCTGTTTAAAATTATGAGTCTGTCTGATCCCCGTGTCCATTTTGTCAAGGACTTTTACAAGCACAGGAACCTAAAAATAATAACATAATAATAATAATAATAATAATAATAATAATAATAATATAATTTATTATTTATACCCTGCCCATCTGGCTGGGCTTCCCCAGCCACTCTCGGCGGCTTCCAACAAAATACAGTAATGCATCAAACATTAAAAGCTTCTCTAAAAAGATCCTGCTGTCAAGGATTGGCTGAATGAGGAAGAGTGGTGGGAGCTGCCTGCCCAAGGAGGGCACAGAAGAAGAAGACTGAGATCCCGGATCATGGTGGTGGGACACTGAATAGCAGTCTGGGGAAGGGACAAGCTGGGAGGTGCTAGATATAGGGGGTTGAGTGATCAAGAAGGGTCAGGAGAAGGACTGTCTTCCAGGACAGGGGTAGAGGCTGAGAGTCACAGCGGATTCTCAGACAGAGAGGAGTCAGAGGTTGGCCCTGCTACACAGCAGCAGTCCTGCTGGCTCGTCTCCCCCCTGACACCCCTTTTGAGGACACTTCTGCACGTTGCTGAGCAATAGGCCAGACAGGCCCAGAGGAGGAGTTCACCCCCATCAACGCAGCCTTCATCTCCTTGGGCGGGATGCAGAGTGAGAAGCCAGAGGGGGAAAGGCAGAGCTACTGGTCAGTTTCAGCAACATCTCAAACTGGATCAAGGCAAACCAGAGGACCCTGCTGTGTTGTTATTTCTGTTAAGAAAAAGCTACTTTCATTCTGTGCCTCCCTTGGGTGTGCCTGCCCTGTGGTGGACCTGGGTTGCTGACATCTCCTTGACACCCCCCCCTCCCTGGCCTCTGTTTAAGCTATGAATAGGGAACCTCAGGCCTGAGGGCCAAATGTGTCTCTCCCAAGGCCACCCCCCTAGCCAGCCCTGCTTTGCGAATTCTTTGCCTGGCTGGCCTGTGTCCTTGAACCCTGACAACACCTCTTGCTTGTGTGGATGGAGGATACAGAGGCATGTAGGAGCAAATTAACTTTGGTTGATCCACTTGCTGTTGCTTCTAGCCCCACCCACCACTGGTTGCCTAGAAGGGAAGGTGGCTCTCAGCCAGAAAAAGGTCCCACAATCCTGGTTGAAGCCCTAATACGTTGCTGTGGTTTTTGTTGCTTTCATTTACTAAATGATGATACTGTCATGTTCAGTGTTATGTATTCAGTGGTCTGTGTTCGCCTGAGCTTGAGTCTAGACTAAGGGTTCTGGGCCCCTGTGTTCTGTTTCAATAAATGATATCCAATCACGTAGCATTATCAAGGTTTGGGCTACTGGCATTGGCTCTTAAACTCTGAGTTATGATTCGCAGCTTGGGAGTTTAGACAGCCAATCATGTTGAGAGTGGGAGTGGCCCATGCCTCCAGAAATACATAGAAGCAGCTGCTTTGCCCCTGTTGTTCAGTTCTGTTAGCTCAAGTCTCTTGCTGTTGTCACAGTGTCTTGCCTCATAGAAACCCACGTACATGTCATTCAGCATGACTCCATTATTCAATGCAGTGATTGTGTTGGCAAGTTCCTTTAAGAGAGTACAGGCAACCTTCCCATCATGCTCCACACAAAGTCCCTGTGAATGCTGACCCATCTGCTAGCCTGTGGCTCCTTCTCCTGGCCACAGCCAACACTATGATGTCGAATTTAATGGACGGGCAAATTAATCAAATGGAAGTTCTTTAATCATTTGACATCCCTGATCAAATTCCTTGTTACGGGTAAATGTAAATATGCTGCGGTATAATTCCATATCAGGTAAGTCTTTCTCTGCATCTCATGCAAGCCGCTAAGTGACCATGTGGTGGGACCTCTCTGCGTTGTAAATGGCCCTGGCATTGATTAGCTGGGCTGCAGAATTGCAGTTGGCTAATCAGGATATGAAAATAGGTAATCTAAGCAGGGAAGGTCAAGGCACTTAAGAAGTGGATCAATTCCTCACACTTTCAAGGTCCAGTCATTCTCCTGGGAAAATGTGGAAGAGGGTGATAGAATTTAAAACCAATTTCTCTGCCACAAATGCATGCTTGCCCTGCATTTAGAGGGGAAAGGTCTAATGGTTGTAAAATCATTGTATAAACCAGCACTTTCTAGTTGAAAAACAGTTTGTTTTGAAGCAGTGCTATATCCTGTATTATCTATACTTTCAAATTGCCTTGCAACTTCCAGGAACCATTTTTTACATGCAGTTTTCTTGTTTTGTTTTTAATCATACTGAGTTTTTGTTATTAACTGAAAGGGGAGGAAAACCAGATGCCCTGAAATTTATTGTAGTGTGCTTCTTTAAAAAAAGAAAGAGACAACACCTAAAAAAAAATTAGGGTGTTCCACATGACCTGGGGTTTCTGCTGGTACATTCATGGTGCAGGATAAAGCAGCTTCCACATTGCGAAGGTAACATAACAGCTGCAACTCTATCATCATAGAATCATAGAGTTGTAGAATAATCTAGTCCAACCCCCTGCAATGCAAGAATCTCAGCTAGGCCATACGTGACAGAGGGGCACCCAACCTCTGCTTAAAAACCTTCAGGGAAGGAGAGTCCACCACCTCCCATGGGAGTCTGCTCCACAGCCAAACACAGTACACCACACTTTCACATGGGAGTGTGATACAAGCAGTAGTTCTTTGTTGTTTGAATTCCTGGTCTCCAAAACAGCTTTTGCCCATCAGGATTAGCTGTGAGCTGCTACAGTGAAGTACTACAAGGAAAGACTATGGCTTAGTGGCAGAGAATCTGGTTTGCATGAAGAAGGTTCCAGCTTCAATCCCTGGCACCCCGAGGTAGGACTTGGGCAGACTCAGTGTGGAACCATGGAGTGCCACTTGCGCATCAGTATACACAATAATGAGTAAACCAATGGTCTGACTTCGTATAAGGTGGCTTCCTTTGTTCACCAGGGGTGAAGTCAAACCACTGTGCAAGCAGTACTAAAGAGACCTCCTTGGGCAGAGTGTATGGAGATCCTGGGCTGCCCAGATGACAAGACCTTCCTTTGGCCTCCCTGATGTGGTCCAAAGCAAAGCAGAGCAATATGTCTGGCACCAGCTTGGCCGCAGGAATTGCCGGAAGGAGGCCATCCAACTGTCTTAGGAACTCCACTCTGGACATGTGTAGGGTTTACTCCTTAGCCCTTTCTTCTCCCAAAGATATCCCACAAGGCAGTGGAAGTTTAGCGTCAGAGTTTACCTTCTCCTAGATAGGCTACCTTCCTAGGTTGACAAGCCCCGTCTGCCCCTTCTACAGCACATGCAGAAACCACCTTCTTGGCCAATGGACCCACTATTGGTCTTGTCTACTCAATCCACTGTAGCCTGTCTTCGCATGCAGGAAAGTCCTTGACTCACTGAGAGTTTGAGACCCATTGGCTATCCTCACCTGGTTTAGCCAGCCAGTCGAAGTTGTTCCCAGGTTGTAGCCACTGTCACATACTGACAGCTTCTAAGAGCTACAGGTGAGAGCAGAGTGCAGGGTGGGGTCAAAGGTGGACAAAGTATACAGAAGATGCATGACATGTGCTCCACCAGAGGGGCTACCCCTCCCGTACACCCCACGTTCCTATGTACTGTTGTTATTCTGCAATAGCAAATTTCAATTTGTTTTCTTTATTTCCTTCCATCTTAATTATTTTTTTATATTTAAACCCTTAAGTTGTCTAGCTGCAGACCATGCAAGTCAATTTATGATGCATTTTCAATTTAGTGGAAGATGTTATTTGTTGTGGTTTCAAATATAGACCTGGTGGTTTTGCAAATAAAAGAAAATGACCTAAGAATCTGCCCACATACCATATTTTTTCGTGTATAGGTTTTTTCCTAAAAAATAATGTCAAAAATTAGGGGGTATTATACACGGATACATCTTCCCCCATTTTCTTAAATCTGAGTCCCCCAAAATAGGGGGAGTCTTATACGTGGGGGAGTCTTATAGATGGAAAAATATGGTACATTCTTTAAGTAATAATATGAGCACATGTGCATTTCAGAAAGAACTTGGTTGGCTTTTCCATGAACCTTGCACTTTCATGCTGTCACAAAGGAAGACGGAGGATAAAAGGTCTGGGGGTCGGAGCAAAGGACCGGAAGCAAGTTGGAACTCAAATGAGCAACCAGTTCATAGTTTGCCCTTGAGAAAATGGCATAGATAGACCTGCATGTTCCTTTGGGTGACCCTGAACAAGTCTCTTAAATCTTGCTCCTCTTCAAGCCTGCTGGCAAATATGTATGGCTGGGTTGTGCTGGAGGAGGAGGAGGAGAATCACTAGCATGTCATAAAGCAGGAATAAATGAACCACTCTTCTCGGCTAAATATACCATACCCCCTTGGTCACGCACACACCCTCCACAAGCAAGATGTGCATCATCATGTCACTTCACTGTAGAATCATGGTTCTTAAACTGCAGTCTTGGTGGAAGATCATCAGTACTGATGCAGCTCAATTAAGTTCTCTTTTCACCTGTCAAGCATACGATGAAGGCCTGTGAGGGGGTCTGTCCCCCCACTCTTTGTCATTGTGCAATTTTCAAATTTGGATTGTTTTGAATTTGGATTTGAGAGATCAGTATGATCAGGGCTTTCTTTTCCAGAATGAACTCACAGGAACTCAGTTCTGACACCTCTCAGGTGTGTGCCAGCACCTCTCTGGTGGGCGCCATTGCCATTCTAAGAGAACGGGGGAGGTGTTCATGGTGAATTCTGCCCCCTCTTTTTGTAGAAAAATAGCACTGAGTACAATCCTACGTTGCACGTAAAGGGAATATTTAAATGACCTTCTCAGAGACAGTTCTGTTTTTTGTTTTGTTTTTTATAACTAGTCAAGGAAGGAGGTACACACACACATTAACGAAGAGCATTAGGACTGCACTTAAGGACAGAAATTGTCATTGTTCTGTTTGCAGTCTCTTCTAAAAAGAGTGCCTCTCTTTTCCATACCTAGAGGTAAGTTTTTACCCTATCTCTTTGAATTACATGGGTGGTCATCAGAGTGGTGGTAGAACATGAACACAATGCTGGAGGAACACTTTGGTTACTTAACTTGCTCAGAGCACTGCCACTACAATTCAAGAAGAAGAGAATAAACGCTAAAGTGGGCATTCCAGGGTGGAAGACACCAGGGTCTTTGTTTACTGTCCTCTCCCCTCTACCCTTTGGGCAACGTCCAGCATCTTTGACATCTGTGTTACTAGGTACACTCAAGTTACTGCGCCAATTAGGCCTGTTGGATCATACAAGCCAAATTAAACACACAGCGTGAATAGCGAGGGATGGTGAGGATGTGACAATGGGTGAGTGGGGGGGGAGGGAATGTCCCCAAGGACCTTTATCTCCTTATACCACTAGAGCAATTTTGATTCTGAATAGGTAGAGCAGCTGCAAGCTACCTACTGCTAGGACGATATTTCTGTTGATGGAGGACAAATTGTATTTAAAGTTGCAACTAATATAGGAATAATAGAAGGGAATCAGAAGACATATTTTTTTTTAGAAATGATTTGATTGGATGTTAAAATTAGACTCCAGCTTCCTAGTTCGGGCTCTGCATTGGAACAACCAGTGATCGTCTTAATTTACCCATATACATAAACAACTCATTGGTTACTGTACATGTGGTGCTATTATGACATTGTCCCTCAGTTCTAAAGATTCCAAATGCAATTTAGAAAAATGAAACTTGACACAATGATCACTTGGGGATACATCATGCCTTTACAACATGTGACATTCCTCCCACCAGCAAATGCATGCCACTATGTGTGGGCACCTGTTCCCTTGCATAGGACTGCTAAAACAGGGGTGATTGTCGATGCAGGTCCTATTCATCTTGGTGGGCCACAAGTTGCAGAGTTATGCAAGAAGGCATGTTGTGAGATCAATGTGATGCAAATCTGAACATGTGGTTCAAGCACCATACTGGAAAGACATAGATGAACACACCCATGTCTTAGTATAGCATACAAACATGATGGGTTGGATACAGACTAAATTAGTTGTGCTTAATTCCCGTTATTGAAAGTATGGATGGGGGAGAAATTTTTTCAGCTTGCATTTTATGCCAAATCTAAAATAAAATGCAACCTGAATTTTTGGATGCAGTTCTTCAACCAAACAATATTTACAACAACAACAAAAGTAAAAAGAATATATTGGTGGAGCATGTATACAAATGAATATATTACTGAAAATATACTAAAATGCAGTATATTAGCAGAGATTGCTTACAAATTGTATACAATAATCAAAACTTCATGCAAAAATGTGTTTGCAAGGAGAAATTCATACATAAGCGCTAAAAAATTTTTCATGATGATTTATTTTTTAAAAAAATTGCAAATGTCTGCAGAAGTGTGGGAAACTCAATTTAAGACTAGATGAATAAGAGACAGAAAAATGAAAATAATAGATTTTTCCATCCCACCACATTTCAGATTTCAGATTTCAGCCAGTGTTCCATTAAGGGGAAATAAGTTTAACTAACTTAGTTTAGATCCAACTCACTATGACGAAAACATTTGCCATTCCACACTTCCTCTGTTGAATTCTCTGACTATTGCAACTTCTACCATTCTCTTACTTTTTTATTGCTGCACCATCTTGATGTATCATCCACCATCTCCCTGCCCCCCCAAGTTATCATGCAATACCCTACAAACGCAAAAGTTTTATTTTGCAGGCAACCTCCTCACCAACACTCAAACCTTGCCTTAATTGCCTACAAAATTGGTGGCTCCCTTTTGGTAGAGAAAGAAATAAGATCATGCTCACCTTTGGTACAAAAACAAACCAATGGAAGCAGAATGGCAACGCATAAACATGAAAGTGCCGCTTATCATAGGAGGTAGCAGGAACATAGTGTTCTGCCACTGCTAGTCTTGAGAAAGGGCTGGAGCTCAAACGCTGGGAGAGTTGCACAGTTAAATTACTCACTATTAGCCCCTATAGTGTGCTTCCGACCTGACGAGAGAGGGACACACATATATATGCTGAGAGATGGAGCGATAGAATGTCACAGTTAAAAAAACCACATTTTTTTTTTTACTAGTATAATGAGGAAAGAGACCAGCAGAAGAAGTTCCCTTGGCTAATTTTCCAGCCGGCAGCTACTGCAATGTTCCCACTAGGAGAGACTGAAGAAGTGATAGAGTGATGTAATAAATAATGACTAGCTCTGCTGGTAAGGAAGAAATTATCACTATGCTTGGGGGATCTAAGTATATGTTCACCCAGGATGTGGGAAAAAATGTGGAGGGGGTGGGGAAGCCAGCCTGAACCCCTCTGATGTGTTTCTGTTGCTACACCAAAACCTATTTAAATTAAAACACAACAAAAAGGTATTGGTTGTTCGATCATAAATCGATAAAAGGGAGAGAAGTTCTAGACATAGAAAAGTGTTGTACGAAAACAGTGTCGGCCAAGGGGGTTTTAAACCCACTGAGACACATTGCTGTTTGGAGAAACTACAGGAAAATGTACTGAATGCACTCGTGGTATCAGGCAAATGTAGCTGCAAAAGGTATGAAGTCCCGTCAAATTCCTTCCAGAGGGAAAATGATACACTGGATCCAATTGGAAACGACCAAACATGGGAACATCGAAAGCTGGCTGATACCAAGTCAGACCAGAGACCCAACTAGGCCAATATTATCCATGCTGATTGGCATTTGCTCTCCAGGGTTTCCGACAGCTCTGCCTGCTGGTGTCAGGGACTGGACCTGGGGCAACGAATAAGCGGTACTACTGAAAGGTGTCTATTATCAAAGTACTGGCCAGAAAAGAACCTGCTTCACAAACAGGTGACTGCATCCTCCAGCTCAGACCATACCACAATCAATTATGAGGATAATATTAAAAATATTCTCCTTTTCTTAACAGCTCTTGCATATGGTAGAAAGACTGAAGGGATCAATTATATAGAAGTAGAGCTCAGCCACATATGCATTTGTGGGCACACAGAAAGTGAATATTTATGTTCCAGCAAATGTCTGGAATTTGGGAGGTAAGAATGATCAGATGTGAACATTCACAATGCCTGTTGAGGGTTGCAAAGTTTGAAAATTCAGAGAAACAGAGCAGACTGTTGGCAGTTATTGAAATATGATTGTCAGCATTCATTGAAAAGTTCAAGTTTTTCATAGTTGGCGTAATGTATATCAAGCTTGTGAAGTGAAATCGTAAATATTGTGGAATCACTTGTGTACTGATGGCTTCTACTGTTTAGCACACATGTTTTACAGCTCTTTGAGATTGGAACAGTCTCCTTCAGGAGGTTCTCCCTCATAGTTGGTTTTTAAGCAGAGATCAGATGGCCATCTGTCAGGGATGCTTTAGCTGAGATTCCTGCATTGTAGGGGGTTGGACTAGATGGCCCTTTGGGTCCCTTCCAACTCTATGGTTCTATGCTAGAAGATGGTCATATGCTGGCTATGGCTGATGGGAGTTGTAGTCAAAACATTTGGAGGGCACAAGGTTGGAAATGGCTGGTCTACCTAATGCCCTATTGACAACCCATTTGCCAGTTTACACTCACATTTTTCAATAACCTTTATTTCATTTCTCATCTATCTATATCTATATCTATATCTATATCTATATCTATATCTATATCTATATCTATATCTATATCTATATCTATATCTATATCTATATCTATATCTATATCATCTATATCTATATCTATCTCTAGATATCTAGATCTATACATATACCTATATCTATATATACAGTGGTACCTCAGGTTACATACGCTTCAGGTTACATACACTTCAGATTACAGACTCCACTAACCCAGAAATAGTACCTCGGGTTAAGAACTTTGCTTCAGAATGAGAACAGAAATCGTGGTCTGGCGTCACGACAGTAGCAGGAGGCCCCATTAGCTAAAGTGGTAAAGGTAAAGGTAAAGGTACCCCTGTCCGTACGGGCCAGTCTTGACAGACTCTGGGGTTGTGCGCCCATCTCACTTAAGAGGCCAGGGGCCAGCGCTGTCCGGAGACACTTCCGGGTCACGTGGCCAGCGTGACATCGCTGCTCTGGCCAGAGCCAGAGCCGCACACGGAAACGCCGTTTACCTTCCCGCTGGTAAGCGGTCCCTATTTATCTACTTGCACCCGGAGGTGCTTTCGAACTGCTAGGTTGGCAGGCGCTGGGACCGAGCAGCGGGAGCGCACCCCGCCGCAGGGATTCGAACCGCCGACCTTTCAATCGGCAAGCCCTAGGCGCTGAGGCTTTAACCCACAGCGCCACCTGCGTCCCAGCTAAAGTGGTGCTTCAGGTTCAGGTTAAGAACAGACCTCCAGAATGAATTAAGTACTTAACCTGAGGTACCACTGTGTGTGTGTGTGTGTGTGTGTGCGCGCGTGCGCGCGCTGCAGAAAGAAATAATATGGGATTCAGTAACAGATTTTTAAATTACGCTGTTGTCATACATAAATATTATTATCTTCTCTGCTGAGGTTATGAGTCAGGTAAGGAAAGGTGCACTCATTTTATTCACCAGAATAGCAGCAGCATTAGGGAAATGGTGAGATGTATTTTTCAACAGGTGCACATTTCAAATCACATTGGAAAAAAAAGAAATATTAATTAAATGAACTTCACTGGGTGGCTTGCTGGCAGCCAGCACTGGCAGCAATTGCAATAGTAACTCACATTCCAAATACAGGAACGTATTAATTCCAGGCTGGTTTTATCGATCGATTGATTCATAGTAAGGCTGTGTACACATTACCAATTTAAAAACTAGATAGGTTGTTCTTTTTCTCAATTTGGATCAAAACTGGTTTGCGGGGGTGAAACGCATCAAAATTTGCTCTGGGTTATAGGAGGAACCCCAGGAACAGATGTAGCTGTCTTGGGGGGGGGGGCAGGGAGAAAGGATGGGGAAATTCTACCACACAGCTAAAATTCTAGCACCACAGTAGATTGAATGAGGACCTTAAGAATTTTGGAATTGTATTTTGTTTTCTTCTTTTCTTGTTTTTAACTGTTTTGTGCTTTATGCTGTTGTAAGTCACTTTGAGGAGCTTTTTTGTTATAAAATGGTGACTCCATGCAATTATTATTAATAAGGATAATACTGTGCTGAGGGTGTTGTTGTTTTGAAGGGGGTTAGCCCTGTATCCTGAAAGTAGTGATGTTGTTTGTCTGTTGAGCATGATGGCAACGACATTCAGCTGAGGATGAAAAGCCTCAAGAAAGCTCAAATTTCTGCTTCCTCTCAGTTGATTCCCTCTCATTCTACTTTCGCCTGCTTTCCTCATGCCTCATGTTCTTATATTTGCTTTCCGTTTGTAAACGTAATTTCATATAAGCCTCAGACACATACTAATGAGTGTCTGTAATCACATGCAGAACACATGCAATCTAACTCCGATGAAACTGGGAGGAAAGCATGACCTGGGTTTTCCTTTTTATTGTTATTAAGAGAGAAAGCAGCTGCATATTTAATATGAGGTGCTTGCCCAATCATCCTTTCTGTGTTACAAAGGTTAAAAGTGTAAGAAGGACCTGAAAAGGAAACAAATCAAAGTGTATTATCTGTTTTGATCTTAGGAAATGATCAGGCAGAATTCATTCTTCTTTACGTCTGAAGGATATTGAGTGGACTTGAATGTTGCGTGAGAGGACTTCTGCTTGTGCAATGGGATCTTACCTTTCTTTCCTCCCCTGTGTAACAACTTGTACCCTCTCCCAAGTATCAGGAGTGCTTAAGAGTGCTGTCTAGTGCACATTTGGACTGGTTGGGCAGAAGGCAGGGAGACCACCAGTAGGTGGCAGCAGAGCCAGTTAGAACTGTTATTCTAAAGCAGCAATGCTGCAGCAAGCAAAGGCTCTAGCAGCTCAGTCAGCTGCTTGTGGCTGCAAAGCCAGACAGGATGTATGTGACTGTTGCCATGGAAACAAAGGGGCAGTCCATTCTGTACTGAGCACCGGATGTTAGCTCAGTGTGTGTGTCATATGACCTGTACAGGATGTACATGGGTGGAGTTTGAAGTTTCTCTCTGTTTGTTGATGAGAGCAGACATCTTTCACTGTATGACTGCTGCAGACAGGAATAAAAGCAATGTAGATACATTACTGTCTGAGTCTGATTCCCCTCCCTGGGGATATGCAGGGAGCAGGGAGGAGGAGAAGCAGTTGGTGTGTTTTTCTCACAGCCTGAGGAAAATCGCCGGAACGGACCTCGTGTGTTTTTCCTGCCGGGAGTCGCCGGAGGGAGGTCAAAAGAATTCAGCCGGTGCCTGAAGAGATAGGCACATACCTCTGACCGAGCCTGAATTCTAACAACCCCCTAACTGGTTGTAAGTAAGAAGGCAGGCAAGTAGGAGCTGGCTGAGGTGGTTGAGCATTGGCCTTAACGGACCAGTCTCTACATCAGGTGTGAGATAATTTGAAAATTCTGTTTCGGAAGACTATTTGCCCACACAAGCATTTCTTTATTTCTATGAAAAAAAAGGGGTGATGACTTGTTATGCTGTTTTATTGAGGTGTGATGGAGGATGATGCTAGTCACACAATATGGGTGAATCTAATGATAATGATGATGATAATGATAATGATAATTGTACCCTGCCAATTTTTTGTAGCCCCAGCCATTCTGGCAGCTTCTAACATAATACAGTGGTACCTCAGGTTAAGAACTTAATTCATTCTGGAGGTCCGTTCTTAACCTGAAACTGTTCTTAACCTGAGGTACCACTTTAGCTAATGGGGCCTCCTGCTGCAGCTGTGCCTCCGCCACACAATTTCTGTACTCATCCTGAAGCAAAGTTCTTAACCCAAGGTACTATTTCTGGGTTAGCGGAGTCTGTAACATGAAGTGTCTGTAACCCGAGGTATCACTGTATAAAGAAACACATAATATGATATGATATAATATAATAATATAAAACAACAAGAACAAGATCAACAGGACATCACACATCAAAAGTGCCTCTATACAGTGTTACCCTCAGATGTCCATGGAAGCTCTTATAATTATTGATCTTGACATCTCATGGGACGGTGTTCCACAGGGTGGGCATGACTACCGAGAAGGCCCTCTGCCTGGTTTCCTGGTGGCCAGATTAAGCCACAGAATGGGGCATTTAGAAGGCAGGGAAAGGGGCAGGCAGAGCTAGCATGGGATCTGCTGGATCCCCAGCCTCTTTCACAGATATTGGTGGCTGGCATGGGGCCAGAGCTGATCAGTGTGCCAGCCTGGAACTGGCACAGGAATCAATCCTTCTGCTTCCCCTTCCAGCATCTGCTGTAGCCACTGAGAACAGCTGGGCTGTAGATGCAGGAGTGGCTTTTCCACCCTGCAGATGATTGGAAAGGCTGGTACAGACTCGGGATTGCACCATTAACCATGGGTAAGCCTACTGGTTTTCATATGGATAGATAGATAGATGATAGATGATGATAGATAGATGATGATGATAGATGATAGATAGATAGATAGATAGATAGATAGATAGATAGATAGATAGATATAGATTAGATAGATTAGATAGATAGATAGATAGATAGATAGATAGATGATAGATATAGATCGATAGATACATATAGATAGATGATAGATGATAGATAGATGATAGATAGATAGATAGATAGATAGATAGATATAGAGATATAGATATAGATATAGATATAGATATAGATATAGATATAGATATAGATATAGATATAGATATAGATATAGATAGATAGATGATAGATAGATAGATAGATAGATGATAGATAGACAGATGATAGATAGATAATAGATACATAGATGATAGATATAGATAGATAGATAGATAGATAGATATAGATATAGAAGATATAGATATAGATATTCAATTTTACATTTCAAAATAAACATTTTACAAACCTTAACATATCCATTGACTCCTCTTCTTCTCCTTCCATGGTTCGTTTTACATATCATACATCCCTGCATATTTTACTATAACCATTCAAATCAGTTTTCCATGTTTACAGCCATCAAAAATTATTTACTCTGTTGATTCAGGTAGGTAGCCATGTTGGTCTGACACAGTTAAAATATATAAAAAAATTGTCCAGTAACACCTTAGAGACCAACTAAGTTTGTTCTTGGTATAAGATTTCGTTTCTGAAGAAGTGTGCATGCATGCACACGAAAGCTTATACTAAGAACAAACTTAGTTGATCTTTAAGGTGCTACTGAACAATTTTTTTATTTTTTTATATTTGACTCTGTTGAATTTATCTTAGTGCTGCCAGCGTTTCAGTTATATACAGTTATTTTCTACATATTCAATAAATGTTTTCCACTCTTCTTTAAACATATGTTCTTCTTGCTCTCTTATTCTATGCGTTAAATCTGTAAGTTCTGCATGTTCTGTGTCAACTTACCTTGCCAGTCCTCCCTAGTTAGGACAAGCCCAATGGTTTTCAATGGGCCTAGGCACTGAGAAATCCACACAAGATCAAGCGCCTAGGCTGAAATCCCAAGCAGCTTTAACAAGGAAACAAACTCTTCAGTTTGACTTTCTTCTGAGTAAGCATACTTAGGAATGTGTCGTCAGACTATGACTCTAAATGCTTGCCTGAAAGTAAGTTCCACCAACATTAACTGGACTTACTTCCAAATGAAGTTTTTATTTATTTATTAAAGATAGTTTATTATCATTAGTTACTATTATATAGTTTGCTTATTTAGCATGCACAGAGAGGGAGAACTTCCATCATAGCTAGTATTAGTGGGATGCCATAAGGTTCACAGCGAAGCCTCCCTGCGCAAGTGCCACCTAGTGGCTCATTGTGTGTATAGGCAGCAAATACCACTTTTTTCTCTCTTAGGCTGGGTGAGAACAAAAATAAAGGCATGTAGGAATACTGAAATGTTTTAGTATGTCAGTCTACAGGTGCCAAGATAAACTACTGAACCAACCTCCTCACATCAGTAAAGTGGTCACTTATACATCCCCAAAGAAGGGGACGAAAAGAGGACACCGATTTGCATGAAATTTGCATATGCAAATTTGCATGCACAGGTGCAAATGCAGAAGTAATTGCCATAAGTTAAGTGGAGTCACGGTTCATCTCATCATAGCAGGAGGAGGCTGTGACTGAGTGACCTGTGTGCCTGCACAGTCAGTTGCCATTCTTCTTCTTCTTCCTCTTCTTCTTCTTCTTCTTCTTCTTCTTCTTCTTCTTCTTCTTCTTCTTAAATTTGTATACCTGCAGGTCTCAGGGCAGTTCACAAGATGAAATCACAATATAAAAACACAAAATGCATAATCAAGAT
The DNA here is from genome assembly GCF_951804945.1 of Podarcis cretensis. Lineage (NCBI taxonomy): Eukaryota > Metazoa > Chordata > Lepidosauria > Squamata > Lacertidae > Podarcis > Podarcis cretensis. Next base: position 74,062,031 of record NC_137175.1, read on the forward strand.
AAAAACAAAAACTACCCAATAAAACCCCAACACATTTTAAAAGGGCATATGATGCTGATGGACAATATCTTTCTCCCTGTATCTATAAACCAGACTTGGGACTCAGCCGTACAGCTGCAAATACAACGTTTTAAGTGTGTTTTAAGTGCAATATACAACGTGACACTAGATGGCGATTGTGAGCCATATGGAAAATTCAATGTATTTTTTAGAATGCTTTTTTTAAAAAAAAGCATTTTCAGAACGGTTTTTATATGTGTGTAGATTCCACCTTGGAATGGGCTGCTTTTCAGAGGCCTTTCCTCTGACAACCCTTCAAACAGCAGACGTTCCTCTGTAAAATGGGACATGTGGCCACCTTACATGTCAGGGATTACCATACTTTAACGTGTATAAGACGAGGTTTTTTTACTTGAAAATAATGTAAAAAACTGGGGGTCATATTATACATGGATAGTGCAGAGGGGGCCTGGGTGATTGGTTGCAGCCACGATTGGGTGGGTGATGGGGGCTGCGGCAAGAGCTGTTTTGGATTGGCTACCACTGAGGCAATTGGGCGTGCGATTGCTGGCTGCTTGCGGCGAGTGGGCAGATGGCTGATGGCATCAGCGACACGCATTATTTTCAGTGTATTCCATTTGTGTGAGTAATTTTCGGCAAACCCCCCCCATGAAAGCTCAACAATTCTGGGCCATCTCCCCCCATTTTCTTAAATTTGAGTCCCCCAAAATAGGGGTAGTCTTATAAATGAGTGCATGTTATGTCAGAGGCTTAGTGCTGTCCAGCTGGCCATAGATAAGACTCCGGGCTCCCAGCCAGTTCCAAACAATTGATTTATTTGACAAAGTTCAAACGTACATCTCCAGCGTTTCCATTAACCTCCTTCCCCTTGTGCGCAGTTGCTCCCTCTAATGTTACTTCCTCCTTTTCTGCGAAAACTCCTCCCCTTACTTCCTCTGTGTACAGCATGACTTGTCCCAGGCTCATCTTCCTCCCCCTCTGCGTCAGACTGACTGTCAGACGACAAGCTGCTGATAATCTCTTTAGGCTCTCTATAACTGCTGGTTTCTGTCCTTTCATCTTTTCCCGTTTGCCTCTCCCTGACATGTTATACACAGAAAAATATGGTACAGTGGTACCTCAGGTTACAAACACCTCGGGTTATAAACACTTCGGGTTACAGACTCCACTAACCTAGAAGTAGTACCTTGGGTTAAGAACTTTACCTCAGTATGAGAACAGAAATCGCGCGGCGGCAGTGAGAGGCCCCATTAGCTAAAGTGGTACCTCAGGTTAAGAATGGTTTCAGGTTAAGAATGGACCTCCGGAACGAATTAAGTTCATAACCAGAGGTGCCACTGTATGCTGTTTACCATTCATTCACAAAGAACATGAACTCCAGGATGAGATGAAATGAGTGACTTCACTCTCCTACTCAAATTGTCAAGATCCCCAGCAATGTGCATATGCAGCTCACTCCACAAAAGACGGCTTGGAACCCTCTCAGGCCCTGGACATTGAAGTGAATCTCATTGGCATTCTTCCCATGCCCAGTATTACATCTCCACTTGCTTCCAAATCCTGGTCTAGCCTTTGCTAACCTTGTTGACTCCAGCTCCAGTTTTGTCTCATCAGCATGGCCAGTCATCACTGATGATGGGAGCTGTAGACCCAAACATCAGGACGGGCACCAAACAAAGGAAAGATGGCCTCGTAGGCGACTTGATTTTATCCTCTGGCATTTCAACTTACCTGCTGGATAGGTAAGAGCGACACATTTTGCCAAAGCAGGGGGAGCAGAGCATGCATTGAGAAGAAAGGAGATGCTCTCAGAACACCTAAAAGTCCAGACCAGGCCTACTTGTGGCACTTGGAAAACAACACAAGGCTACGCTGCTTTTTCCTTCATCACCTGGGTTCTTTACTGTAAATTATCAGATCAGTCAGGGCCGGCTCTACTGTTAGACAGAGTTAGCCATTCCACAACTGGTTTTGTGGTCCATGAAAGAGAAGGAAATTGTTATTTGACTTATTGCGGTCTTGTTTTTACTGCCAGTGTCCAGGAGAGGTGCTAGTGGGGTTTTCAAAGGCTTCCCTTGTTTCAAACACCTCCCTTGTTCTCTCATAATGCCAAGGGCGCCCATCTGAGAGGTGCCGGAACTGAGTTCCAGTGAGGTCCAGGCTGGGGGAAAAAGCACTGGGCGTGGCTAAAGCATGAGAGGTGGATTCCCAAGTTGGAGACTAACAGAACACTACCCACAAGAGACTTGCACCAAGACTCATACACAATTGAACCTGTTTCCAACAGCTTCTCCAGGGTTGCCAGATCTTCTAGAGCAGATGTGGGGGGGGCATGTGGGAAGGACTGGAAACAGAAGTCTCACTGCACCGGTGGAACTACATATATGGCGCATTAGTACAAAGTCACCTCTTTTCTTTTGCTTCCCATAGTAGCCATTTTGTGTGGGCACTTTAATCCAGATACCTGCGCTTCCTTTCCACCCCTGCAAAAGCTCTGGATACAACCCTTGTAGGCCATGTTATCTGGTGCATAAAATGCGCCACCAGTGGCACTGAGTGCCATTTTTGATGTACTGTGTGATAAGCAATCGCTGGTGTGAACAAATAGACTGCAGGACTGATCTGACAGCCTGCGCTCGAGTTTTGCATGTGTAACACATCTCTGTTTATGTTGAGTAGGGTCCTGAGTGGATAGTAAAAATTAACATCAGGTTCTGCTGTAAGGAAGGAATGTTTAAACAGTCTGGTAGTACACACATTGCTACTTCCCTGTATTAAGAGTTAATCACTTATTCTTTTCTTTTTTTTACGGAGGGTGGGGCACTTAGATTGCAGCCCATTCCCTGAGAATAATTACAGCTATTTAATTGTATTCATAATTTAGCATACACCTGGAAAATATGCTGTAAGGTATCAGGGGGGTTTCCTTTTAATACTTGGCATGCCATTTACAAACTGTCACATTTAGAATGCATCTTTAATCTTCTATGGTCTGCTAGAATTTTATATTAAAAGTCTGCTTTGTGCTTTAAATATTAAAGATTCCACAATACTTCAAAAGGTGATAATGCCTGATGCTCTGCTGGTGCTGAAATCTCAACAGCTAAATATATTGAGGAAGGTTCAGTGGCCCTAGCTTAATTAAACATGCATGCGTATTTTCAAATGCAATCTTTTTCTGCTTGTTAGGTTTTTGACAAACCTCCAAACAGGTCCAGGTGGAACAGCGCATGTAAACAAGCTTGTGATTGCAAGCTTAAAACACTGAAATTAACACCTTCCGCCAATTAATATGCAAACTCTGGGACTCTGCTATTGATAATGCCATTTAATATTATTTGCAGTTTAGTGACATATTTTAGCCTTTCCCTATGCCCCCTCCTAAAAAACTCTGTCCACTTTAATTATAGGGGAAACATCACACTGGAGATTTGCTATCTGATGGGATGCTTTTGACGGTTTAAAAACCCTGGATAAAAGGCAATACATATTGCAAGGCTGTGATGAATGTTTCAATATGTCATTAGCTTTAAAGTGATGAAAGAGGAGCTTTGCTCTGATTTTTTTCCCTGTCTCAAGTTGAATTTGGAACCATAAACTTGAGCTGAAACAGAAACGTATATGAATATCAAATCCTGCTTATTTGAACAAATGCACAAGTCTGGTATCTCCAGGATTTTTGTTCCCTGACTTTGTGTGAGGATTCTGAGGTTCCTCAGACACGGCACCCTAAGTGGGTCTCCAAAATTTGGAAGAGTATGGCATGAAAACTGTGGATTCTCATAGGATCCCATCTCTTTGGGCACTCTGCAAAATGGAAGTGGTCTTCGTTGGTCTCAAGGCCAACCTGACCTATGTGCAACCATGCCACCTTCTGGACTTGGTCCTGGTATGTCACAAAAATTCTGGTTGTGATACTAATGTTGCTGTGTGAATTCTGACCCCTGATTCTCGTTTTGCTGAAAGGGCATCATGCAGAAAACCACTGCAAAACATTCTGCTGTTCTTTGGAGGAGCAAAAGAGGAGTCATAGACTGATCTAACTACAAGGTATCAGATTAAAGAGGAGAATTTCATGCCGGGGACCTTTTGATTTAACACAGAAACTCAAAGGCCACAATGCATATGCTTTGGATATCCCAAGGGCTTATGAGTGCCCAGTGGGACTTTTGACAGCTCTCACCTCTCACACACTTGCACGCACACAAACTCTGGGTGTATCAAAGCCTGTCGTGGGAACTCCCCTGAGTTTCAAGGGAAGTTTGCCGCAGGAAGCATTGTTGTCATTTGAGAGACCCAAGTCCGAGTCCCAGTAGGGGCATTCCCTAGATCATAGCCATGCAAAGCTGCCTCATGTTGAATCATACCATTGATCTATCTGGGCCACTATTGTCTACTCCGGCTGGCATCTCCCCAGCATCTAAAGCAGGCATTTCCTTCATTTCCTACAACCTGGTGGTTTAATTGAAGATGCTAGGGATTGAACTCTGGGACTTTTCAAATGTGAAGCATGTGCTCTACCTACCACTCAGCTATGGTATTTAACCAGTGCCATCCTTTGCTCTACTTCACACTCTGAATTATGAGACTAACACTGCATGCTGTTTACTCAGAAGCTAGTCCCAGGATCTAAGGCTGTCATCCAAAACAACTTTCTGAGTTACAAAGTCCCATTGAACTTACATAATAAACCTTGTACAGTTGTACCTTGGTTCTCGAACAGAATCCGTTCCACAAGTCCGTTCGACTTCCAAAAACGTTCAGAATCCAAGGCACAGCTTTCAATTGGCTGCAGGAGCTTCCTGCACTCAATCAGAAGCCACAGAAGCCACGTCCGACGTTCAGCTTCCAAAAAACTTTCGCAAACCGGAACACTCACTTCTGGGTTTGCGGCGTTCGGGAGCCAAAACGTTCGAGTCACAAGGTGTTTGAGAACCAAGATACGACTGTAATAAACTCCACAGAATCTGGGTAAATATGGAGAAGATTGTGTTGTTAGATGGACTTACTTCTGAGTAAACAGGTTTGGAATTTTGCTGCATAAGTGTAACCCTTCACACAGTTGCACAGGACTAAAGATCATAATACATGTATTAGACTGGACGCCTACTAAATGTGTGGAAGGCTTATGACTGCCTTACCGAATCAGTCCACAACCCAGTGAAGCTAAAGTGCAGGTTTGGGGAAGCTTTGGTCCTCCAGAGGTTGCTGAACTACAACTCCCATCAGCCCCAGCAAGCATGGCCAACAGCTAGGGATGATGGGAGTTGTCATTCAGCAACATCTGAAGGAACAAAGGTTCCCCTCACCTGCTAAAATGCCAAGATCAATGCTAGTGCTGACTGATAGTTGCCAACTTCTTCAGACCCAAGAGCATTTTTTAATGCAAACATGCATTTCTTATTTTTTTCCTATCTATTTGCATGATGCTAACGCTGTCATTGTGTCCCATCTTAGCCCAGGCCCCACTGGGTTCCAGTGCATCAATTGAAGACACTTTGACTCAGGTAGGAATATATCCAGTACTGTTACTTAAGTGAACTGTGGATCAGGCAGACCTGAAAGACCTGTCTGAAAAGACCATAGCCAGCTACCCTGCATATTCATACATAGATACATGCACATGAAATATTTCATATCTATATCTAGGCCTGATTGTATTTCTCAGACATTCAAGAAGACAAATGACAGCATGTGGGGGGAAGCATTTTGTCCTTTGAAAAATATAATGTGAGTAGCCCTTTGCTTCTTGTAAGGAATGGCTTCTGCAGGAGGCAATTGTAGATCATGAGAAGACACTCTGCCCTCAATCCAGAAATGTTCCCTTGTAACAGTGGGCTGTGCAGCAACTACAGTGGTACCTCTGGTTAAGAACTTAATTTGTTCTGGAGGTCCATTCTTAACCTGAAACTGTTCTTAACCTGAGGTGCCACTTTAGCTAATGGGGCCTCCCGCTGCCGCCGCGTGATTTCTGTTCTCATCCTGAAGCAAAGTTCTTAACCTGAGGTACTATTTCTGGGTTAGTGGAGTCTGTAACCTGAAGTGTCTGTAACCCGAGGTACCAGTGTATTGCAGTCCTCTCAATATCTAAACAATCCACCAAGGTTATCCAACCAGTGTCCTTTGGGTACAGGATATGGGACAGGAGCATCAAACACACACAACATGCGTTTCATTGCACTTTTCACCAGTCCGGATCCCAATTCATGCACCTACATGTCCTCATTGGATCAGGGCCATAGCTTCTCTGCCCTTTAAAGCTTGCTGTGATAAACATGTATGCAGCTTGTTTTAAATCAACTCCTCTTTATGAAGAAGGCAATTAAATATCATAAAAGATACATACGGAAAATGAAATCCTGGTGAAACCGTGCAAGAAAAGGGCGTTTCTTAAAGCATTTAAGAATTTGCAACTTGCATTTGTTAACTACACACAAGCACACAGACATGTAACATGATGTAAGTCATCTGTCTGTCTTGGAGCAGTGCGTTACAAACAGGAATCATGTTTAAGAGGTGCAAAAAAGCTGTCTCCTGCCTGCCAAAATATAGTAGACCTTGCAATGATTCCATTTGCCTTTAATGCAAATGAATGATTATTGCTCAGATGCATGTAACAAAAATGTGTGTGTGTGTGTGTACACAAACACAGGCAAAAAAATTTAACAGGTATTGGTGGGGGGAGAGAATTGTTGCAGGAATATTAAAACAGAGAAGTGGTTCAGTGTTAGCAGGAAATGACAGGTAAGCTATAGTTCTAATACCTGAGGCAAAGCAGTAACCATGCAAAAATGATGGACAAATTTGAATTAATGTGATATGATGGGTGAGGTGGCATTTTAATGCAAGCTGAATTGCAAGAGAAAGTTGTGTGAATTCTACAGTACTCGGTTCAGGGGAAGCATACAGGGCAAGAAGCTGATTTGGAATAAAAAGAAATAAGGATGATGAGTATATTGGTATTTATATTTGAGCTATTAGTAGGTCAGTAATGCTATGGTCATTGAGCAAATTAGGGGGTTATTATATTATTTTAACTGAATGGCTAGGCTAGCCAGCATTTAACCCTGGCCATTTTGCTTTAGATGTACGAGCCAAAATAACATGAGGTATTTTTTAAAAATAAAATAAAAACCTATTTTCAGATGTTTACTTCATCCTTTTTTATTCTTACTATTTCTGGATCATGGTCTTTCTTTTTCTTTCTTTCTTTCTTTCTTTCTTTCTTTCTTTCTTTCTTTCTTTCTTTCTTTTTGTCTTCACAACTGGGAACGCCAATACGACGATCATAAACTTCGTGGGAGGGAAATTTGCTCCGTGTCCCTGCTGGATTCGCCCTGGCTTTCTCGAGCGGCGGCCACCTTGCCTAATTAAAATGTCGGCTGAGCTGCAGTACAGTGCTGCGAGGGACTCCAGTCAGATCACCTCAGAAAGTGAACACTTTATTAGGCCAATTCAAACCCTTGTAAATGGAAGCCGGTGGAAGCTGCCTCCGCAATCTTTAATGGATTTTTAAAGATGACAAGAAAGGAAATGGGAAACTTAAGCAACGGAGGACATAAATTCCCCGAAGGTGCAGTCTGAAGTAAATCAGAGCAACTGAAAAAGTGAGCCCTGGGATATCTCCTAGAGGGGTGTGTGTGTGTGTGTGCACGCTTTTTTTTTTTTCAGCTGGACACTTACAGCATGTGGATTCCCTGAACACCTCAGCTCTGGGCTTTGACATAGCAAGTCAGGAAAAGATGAACAACATCACCTGAAGTAATGTCGGAGGGGCAGAAAATTGCTCCCTTTGCATGCTGCGTTGCCTTTGCTTTAAATCACATCACACACACACACACACACACACACACACACCAGTTATGTGTGTTAACTTTTCCAGCTGTAACAGGCCTCTCCTTGCCCACATTCTTTTTCTTCACTATGGCTAACCAGCAGTCAGAGGAAAATAAAAAAACAAAACCAGGAAGGCGTGAGCATTTTCTATACAATCTGAATTCTCCTCCTCTATTGTCATTATTATTATCATGGCAAATTTTAATGTGAAATAGTGAAACAAAATAATAGAACGGAAATAAAATACTAGCTGTGTATGAGAAAAACCCTTGTTGTTTTCATTCTCCTTTCCTCGCCCAAATAATCCAAATGGAAATGCCAGCAAGTAATACATATCATAATAATAAACAAAGAAACTGGGGGTTGGGTTGTAGGGTTATCTCTCTTTCAAGGCAACACGGAAAATATTGCAGGAGGTTAGCCTTTTAATGCAAGATTGTTTTTCAACTGCTGGGGGGGGGTGTCATTAAAAGTGATGTAATATATCCAAATAAGGTAGCCAAGGGTTTATGCATACAAGAGTCCCTTCTGGTTTTTAAATTAAAAACAGCCTTTACCTTTTATCATTCTATGTTGGCAAGTATTTTTCTTATTATTGTTGTAACACCATAGACTCAATGTTATTATCAAGATATAGGGAGGTGGTAGCACTGCATGATTTTGTACGGGTCTCTGTTTAAAAATGACAAAAAGAATAAGGATAGCAATTCCCAATATTCAGCTCAAGTAGGACAGAAGGTCAATTAGTTCCCATTTACTCACATCTATTCAAAGCCTGTGGAAAAGTGAAATGCTATATTGGGGGAAGGAGCAGCCAGCTTCATCACTATTTTAACTACCAAGAAAACTTGCTCTGAGATTCCTCTCTCACCTCAAGGTTCTCTACATCTGTGGTGCATTCAAACTTCAATTGATGCTTGTGGACCATTGGGGACCCAAATGGCCCTATCATCCCGGCTGTGGGAAAGGCATCTAATGTTGATGCAATGCAGTAGAAAGCAATGGTCCTTGCTAAACCACATTCTAAATGGACTCCATTTATCTACAGCTTCCAGAAAGCTTTTGCCCATTATTTTGACTCCAAATCAAGGTTTTGCTGTCCCTTATATTCAACCAGGGTTCACAGAATCTAGGTTAGTTTGGAGAACTCACCCAGAGCGACTCACCAAGGCAAGACACAGCAAAATCTGTCCCAACCTGGATTCCAGAATTCTACCAATTCACTGCATGACTATGCCAACTACCAGTGTAAAGTATTTGGTGCTCTGCGCTCATATATTACTCATGCTGGCTTGGGGTGATGGAGGTTGTAGCCCAGAACACTAGGAGGACACTAGGTTGAGGAAGGTTGGTCTGGTTGCCCCCCCCCAACCATAAAAAGAACTGTCCTCTGCCTTAGGAGTGGGTGAAGCTATTTCAGTTTGTCATTTTTCCACTCTTAACTTCAGGTTGCGCCATTTCCACATCAGTTTGTGGGTTAAAGGGGGGGAAAATCTTCATGAAAATTCACCAGCATTTTAGTTAGACTTTCTCCTAATGGGCACGTTTTCAAAACCATTTCCCCATAATATAATGCATTTTTCTAAGCAATTTCTTCCAGTATTTTGCATTTTTATGGGCACCTTACCCTAGTGTACGCCTTTTTGTACATATTACTTGACTGGAGGACGACATTGCAAAATTCAGAAAATGCGAATTTCAGAGGGTGGCTGCATTTCAATTCATGTATTGTTTTAGAAGCTGTGAATTAGGTAGGCTCCTCTTTAAATGTGAAGTGGATCAAATTCCTCCAGCAATCGCACTCTGTTTTCACCCTTTTCGTTCTAGCTATCGTTTACTATCCTTTGAAAATAAAATGGAAAACCCCCAAACAGATTCTGATTGCTATAGCCTATGGAACAAGGCCACTGGAAGGAAAGAAGCTCTGGTATGACTTCAGATGGGAGCCCTTCCTCAGCCATGAAAAGTCAAAAGGATAGAAGTCTGTTTTAAAAACTGCAGATACTTTGCATCCCTCCTACTGTCTCTTTTTAACCCTGTTCCCAGTTTCATTGCAGCTGGCTTTTGACAGCATTTCCTTTTAGGAGATAGTTGGGTAACATTACTTTGAGGCTGATATACATGGACTCCTAGATATTTGAAAAAGAAACAACTGGTTCCACCAAGGTTATGGTTTACTGCGGATACAGCATAGTTTTAGTGGATAATTCTCATCTCACTTTCCAGGTGGTTTTTTAATATATCTTGAATATTTGACAAAATACACTGGTCAGTTACTCTTTAGGAGACCCCCTCTTTCGTGCCAGATACCTCTTCAGCCTGCCAAATGGCACACAGCCAGTGGGACCAGGTTCTGAGGTGTGACACCTGGGATTCACCTATAAACAAGCTGTGCCTGTTGCCCATCACATTATTATTATTATTATTAAAAATAGAATTGTATCTACTAAGGTTCAAAAAGCATAAGAAATCCAGGCCTGTCTAAATTAACCAGCACCAGAAACTGCAGCTTTAAAGGCTCATGTGTATATGCTTATTTGGGTCTTTAAAATACAAGTGAGTAGCAAGTCACCAGACTCAAGCTAATGTTCGGCTAGGAGGAAAAAGAGAGTGTATTACTATGCATTACCCAGCTACCGCTGCCTATTGAGCATGCAGTACTTAATTGCATCTACAATTTCCTTAAAAATCCAAAAGTATTTCTGTCAGGTTTGCTTTTCAGTCACCACAGATTGTGCACTGACTGTGCAGCAACCTCACTCGGAGTTGAAATATGTAATCACTACCCACGGATAAACGTTTCCTTACTTTATTCTGTGTTGTTTAGAAGTGAGCAGTATGGGAAGAACAAAAAAACCTGTCACTGTTCATTTTCCATTGGAATGGCGCATAGGTTTTTAATTGGGAAATGGGGTTTTAAAGGTGATCACGAGCTGAGGGTGGCACAAAGTGAGGTTTCCATGTGATTTCCTCCCCCCCCCCCCATTTCTTAACTTAATGAACCTTTTTGTGTCTGTCATGGAAAACATGGAAATTTCATTCTCTTCTCTGTAAAACTATAGTCACTTAAATGTTTTAGGCTGAAGTAGCTTAGCAAGGAACCTGAAGGGCTGTGTTAATATTAACCTGCAGTGAGCATGTAACCGGTACTTTGTTGCTGTTTGGCGAAATGACCAGTTTACTTGGTTATATTGACAGCTCTACTGTAAAATTTGCTGGCATTAAAGGTCAAAAAGACCCAGTTTCCCTCTCATTGCATCTATCCATGAGAGAATAAATCTCAGAGCAGAATCACTTCTCTGACAATAATTTATGAATTATGCACTGACTGTCTTTGAATTGAGAATGGCTTTCATATCCTTTCCATTAGCTCAGATTAAGTTTTCATATAGATGCTGGGAAGCATGCTAGCAATATCCTCAGCTCATTTTTATGAAAATTTTATCAGTCCTCTCTCTCTCTCTCTCTCTCTCTCTCTCTCTCTCTCTCTCTCTCTCTCTCTCTCTCTTTTTCTCTCCTGTACTACACTCCAATTGGGATGTCTCAGAATCTAAAGCTCAGCTTTGGACATGAACTTCTCTCAACCTGGCTGGCTGCTGCTCTAAAGGTTTCAATATTTTATGGGCTCTGGCTAACTCAGCCGTGAGATTCAAGCTGCAGAGATTTAGCTCTAATGTAAAATCATGAACGGATGAAAACTGGGATGTCATAAGTAATACATCTACAAGAGCAGGATGCAGTTACCATTTTTAAAAGGGTTTTTAAAGGAAAACAGCATTCTCTGCTCCCTCTTTGTATCCCAAAATGAAAAGCCTCTGAGCTATTGTACTAATACATCGCTGTGATTCCTTGCCTGCTTTTCTTCAATTGCTGCTTAATTGTTGAGAGGGGTTTTTCCGCTGTTGTTGTTGTTGTTCTGTATAAATCCCCCCCCCCCGTTCCTTGGGGGGCTCGCCATCAACAAGAAAGCTCCTAATGTTGGCTTTCTAAAGAAATGGGCATCACGTTGCCTAATGTTTATAGGCCAAATCCATTTCTTAGCATCTTCTCTTTTTGTCTCAAAACTGATTTAAAACATTTGGAAAATCTGTCTATTCAGCTGGAGTGTTCTGGTGCATTCTTCCTGAGACACAGTGGGGTCATACGCGATCTGTCTGATGGACTCTACCGCTGCAATCTATAGCCATTTCCCCAGAGTCCGGTGGAGTGTAGCAAAGCAGAACAGCTTTATAATGGGCCCGATAACAATATGTTCTTTGTGTGAAAGAATCCAGGGGGAAGTGCTGGAAGGTGCACTGGTCAGTTAAAGCACACGCGCGCACACACCCACACCCACACCCAACAACTAGTTCTGGTGGCGGTAGTAGTTTTAGTGCGCTCTGGCTGTTATTTATTTATTTGTTTGCTTTCCTCGTTACGTGCGCTCGCATTATTTATTTACTTGTTGCATTATGCACTCTGCATCCACTGGAAAACATTTTCTTGACAGGGGATAAGCGTCGCCCTAAAAGTGTTAAGAAGCATGAAAGCGCACAGATAAGGCAGGGTGCTCCCCCCCACCCCACCCCCAGCATTTTAAAGGGCTTTTGATTATTAAATGTCCATTATTTAGCACGTTTTCGTGCTGGGGCGCCACACAGGAGGGCCTTATTGCTTTGTATGTTTTGTACTTGCAATCGAAGGCACAAATCTTTTTCAGGCCTTCTTCCCCTTGGAAGCACCATCTCCTCCACTGAATATTGCAGTGGCTGGAATATAATACATAACTGTCCTGTGAATCTGCCTTATTGGACTTTAAGAATCAGTGCTAATTTGAAAGATGTGCCTCCTTTTGATATTTTCGTTTTAAAATCACCGCAGGCAGCACACAGTTACCCAGTTGAATGAAATCTCCATCACCCCAATCCAGCGAGAGAGATGCACAAGTATCGCCAACCTTCTGTGCATTGTCCAATGTTCATTGCTCACTCAGAACTGGATTGGCTGGCTTTGTCACCTGGTATCCTGATATACATTGATATGCATGGAGTTGCCCATTTGCACCCAGAGCCACCGGTAGAACTGGTTATTCATGACTAGAATTGAATGATAGCCACATTCTACTTTGCAGTAGAAGGCTACATTAAAAGGCAAAATTATCTTGAACCAGGATGCTTCCCACCACTTCAATGGGTCGGAGCCCAATTAAGTTAGTTGGACTTTCAGTTAAATCATGTTCCATTGACTGTAATGGCACCTAAATTCCACCAACAATGCAACCCTAATCATGTGTACGCAAAGATCAGTTCTACTGAATTCAATGGGGTTTACTTCCAGGTAAGTGGGGTTACGATTGCAGCCTTACTCTGAATCCATAACAATGAGGAGATAGATCCTCGAGGTACAATGGAAGGCTGATAATTCTCCAAAAGTTGTCCAAGCTCAAAAGTAAAACTCACGTGCTCTTCTTTCCAATTCCCTGTTTACCAAATGAGACTCGAAAGACACAGAGAAAGAGGTTATAAATGGTATAAACGGGGCCGTTTTAACAACCATCTTGCTGATTTTAACACCCCTTGTAAAACTGTCATAAAAATGTACATTTTGTTGTGAGGGAGCACCAGCTATCTGTTGTGGCAGGACAGGAGAGAGGCATTTTTAAAAGGTCAGTAATGCACCAGGTTTTACCATTTAAGTTACATTACCTGCTTCCAGGAAAAGCAGAACATTTATTGGGTCTGGCGGTGCCTAGTGGTGCTTTCCTTCAGCACCATTATGGGTTGGGCAATACTTGCAAAGCCATTGGGTGCAAAACAGATAGGGAGACCCACTTATTCTTCAGTGCTGACGTTCCTGAAACAAATCCCACAACAGATTTCATCTGGAAGGCCTTAGGAGAACAGGGCCATCTAACATGTTTGCATCCGTGGACTTTCAAATAGATTCAGTATTGTTTATATCCAATGACACTGACACTCACAACACAGGGGAAACTTAACTTTAGACAACCAAGGATATAACACTCACTTTTTAATGTAGTATATGCTCTGTGATATGATTTCTGCCCAACTTAGTAGCCTGGAGAGTGTATCTTCTGAATGATCCACCACATGGTAGGCTCTGAGATTTAACACAACCTGGAAAATTAGCTTCCAGTGGATCTCCATACTCTGCATGGAGGACTCATTCCAAAGACATATTAACAAAGAATGCAATGCATAGAAGCATGCTTGTTTTTACAATATATATATAGCATGGATGCAATAATCTATCAAGGTTTCAAAATGGGGGTTGGGTTGGGTTGGAAAGGTATTGCTTTAATCTCATGGAATCATTTCACTAGCCAGTGCTGGCCTCTGGTGGAGCATCCAGTATAATGTAGCACCTATATGTGGCAGACAACATGCAACAAACTATTTTGGAAAAACCCGTCTAGTAACCATTTTATTTTGCAATGGCTGAAGGCAGTTGCTTAGGAATAACTACAATGGAACTTGCCTTCAAGTTAAGGGCAGTAGCATTTCGTTTGGAGAAGGGTTTTAAGCAAGAGAAAAGTGATGGTGGATGATGGCCCTTTTATAAGGGTAGGCAACCTTTTTCTCCTATTGAAGACTCCATTCCCTCAGGCATCATCTGTCATGGCAACAGTGGACAGGCTGAAGCCATTAATGGGTGGAGTCAGAGCCAAAGATGGGTGGGACCTCACCGTATGCCTGTCTGTCTCTCCTTCTCCTCACTGAGCAGACTTCTGAGAGAAAAGCATAATGGTCTTTTCAGAAGTCTGAACTGATTGTTTGGAACCCACACCACAGGTCCCCTGACACAACTTCCGGTGCCTCATGAAGCACCAGAAGTCACGTCTGAGGCCTTGCAAGGTCTCAGAGATACAGTCTGAGGCCTTGTAAGACCTCCAGAGCCTCCAGAAGTCAGGTTCTGAGCCCGTGGGGTGTGTGATGTCATAACATCACATCTTGTGTGCTGGGCACCCATAAACTGTGGTGCGTGTCAGCACCCCGGCCTTATAGATTTACACCACTGCAGTCTCCTCAGTAGTATCTTGACAGAAGCCCCATTGTGATAGCCACATTAAATACTGCTATATCAATCAGCTGTGGAAATCAGGGCTGAGCTGCTTCCCCATAGTTCATTGGCTTGCACAAAGTAAGGGTGGGAGGGCGAAAAGGCAGAGGTAAATTCACACAAGACTTGATGAATTTGTATGTGCTTAGAGCACTTTTGCTATTTCCTTTTCACAGAGCACAAAAGAGCTCATTTAGAATAATCAAGACTATGATCTGCAATCCCATGCCTGTTTCAACACAACTGAAGTAATGAAAAAAGCAGAAATGAAAGAATCAGATTTTAACAGACAGAACCTACAAACTTAACAGTTAATATACCAAGCGATAGCGTCCCCCATCATCCACAAAGTTGGAGAACAGGTATCTACACATGTATATTATTCCCATTTTGCATGCATGTATATTATTCCCTTTTGCATGCATTGCCATCTGGTTATAATCCTGAATATATATGTATGTATATGGCAAGCAATTATTGTTCCTTTGTACTTGGTAGGATGTGGGTTCAGAAATGCCTTCCTTAAAAAACAAAACAAAAAACTTTACCAGTCATGTTGGTTTTCAGGCAGTAAAAAAAAAAAAATGCATTTAGCATAGGCTTTGTGGCAAGAGACCCTTGCTGCTCTTCTCTGCTTGTATATCCACCAAATGCCATTAGAGCATGCAAAATTTAATTTCCATTTCATCAGCATCAAATGCTTATCAGAGCCTTCTATACCAAAACCATTGCACTGCTGGGCAAATCAAGAGCATATGGGGGAAAACGTTAGTCACCGTAGCTCAGCCTCCACAGATCCTCCAGCAATTATCATTAAGGAGAAGATGCGTGTCGTATATTTTAAAGGATGAAGCACATTTTGTCAAGCATCTTCTTTTGTGCATCTCAACTGAAGCCCAGTAAGACACATTTGGGAGGGGGGTGAGGGGGAGTAGAGCTTAAGCAACCCATCACATGGCTTTAGAAACAGACGCAGTCATCACTGTAAAGCTATAAAGCCCAAGGGATGTGCTGAGGTCTCTTTCATAACCATTTAGTTCAGGCCAGTCCTACCGTACAGACAGACCATTCATGTGCCCAAGGCTACAAGATGGGTAGGGTGGCAAAAAGAAGAAAAGCCTAGATTCCTCTCTTATTTGAACCAGATTCCCTTTTCTCCCTTGATGTCATTAAGTGATGACACATCCCTCATCCCCCTTCTGTTCCCGTGGGGCATTTTCTCTTGGCTAAACAAAGTAAAATATGCCATTTTATTGAGACCTCTTCATATAATTGAAACAGGAAGCTGCTGTGCCAAATTGGTCTGGCCCCATTCCTATTCTGAACATTTATTCTTTCTTTGTAATAAAATGCAGCCATTATGCCATTTAGCTGACATAGGTGAGTGAAGTACATTAAGAAGAGTTAGGTAAGTGAATTCCTGCAAGTGTCTACTTGGAAGTAAGTCTGACTGGGCTTTATGTCCTTGGAGCAGAGTAGATTTTCAAAAAGTGAAAATCTGGACACAAAAGTTGTTGAGCTCTTTTTGTGTGTGTCTGCAAAATCTCAAGAAAAAATGTTGTTTTTTACCTATTTTTTAGGGAAATCGCCAAAAATTGAACTCTTCTGATATGGGCTGCCATATACCTGGGTTTTCCCTGACGCTTTAGCTGCTTTTCAAAAATTCCTCCCAGACGCCATTTTCGATGGATGAATCCTAGCTATGTCCCAGAAATTTCCAACGTATGGCAGCCCTAGACCAGACAAATGCATGTTTGTTCATTTCATATATAAAAGCCTAGCGTATCTGGTCTATCAACACATGCCCAGGAGATGGGCAATGTTTCGCAGGTGACAGACACTGGCTCAACCTTTATGAAAGTGATGGGATTTGGAGACATGGCACTGGAGACAGGCTGCCATAGTTGCTAACCCACTTGCATCCCAACTCCAAATGATGACCCATGTTAAATAAGATAAATGTATAGGTGACTCTTAATGACTAGGGTGTGTGTGCAGCAGACATCTGTTGTACAATTTGCAGTTGACCATACTCTGAAAAGCAAAGCCCGGGTGGCCTGCATCTTGTACCATGTGCTATCCATTTTTCTTTTTGTTTCAGGAGTTTGAATGGAATTTAGCAGCTCATTAAATGTGAAGTAATCATCACACAATGTTTCTTATGCCTTATTGTTATACTCAGGGAGGTAGCAAATGCTGGGAGGGTGGGGCAGAAAGGGAAGCTCCCCATCTGTTTTCCTGTACTGAAGAAAAACCTACATTGGCTCCCACTACATTTCTGAGCACAATTCAAAGTGTTGGTGCTGACCATTAAAGCCCTAAACAGCCTCGGCCCTATATACTTGAAGGAACGTCTCCAACTTCATCGTTCAGCCCAGACATGGATGTCCAGCTCTGAAGGCCTTCTGGCAGTTCCCTCACCACGAGAAGTGAAGTTCCTGGGAACCAGGCAGAGGGCCTTCTTGGTAGTGGAGCCCACCCTGTGGAACGCGCTCCCATCAGATGTCAAGGAGATAAGTAACTATACAACCTTTAGAAGACATCTGAAGGCAACCCTGTATAAGGGAGTTTTTATATTTAATGCTCTATTATGTTTTTGTATATGCTGAAAGCCACCCAGAGTGGCTGGGCAACCCAATCAGATAAGCAGGGTACTAATGCTGTTGTTGTTGTTGCTGCTGCTGTCATTGTTCAGCTGCCACTCTGGTCATCTTTTTTTAAAAAAAATGATATTTATTAAGATTTTCCATAAAATCTTTTCCCCAATAACATCTTTTCAGGACTTCCCCTCCCCTCCCCCTCCTGTATTCCAATTCTTACAAATAAACAAAAAAAAAATTCAACAAGTTCTTATCCCAAATTTAAACTCATTATCATTGACTCAATTTTAAAAATATTTTCCCATCCCCTAAAATCGACCTGTTCCCTTCCACGAGTTCCCCCCTTTAATATGCAATACAGATTACAATAGAAGAAAAATAAAATAATAATTTTACGCCCTTTGGATTCCAAATTTCCCTCCCCCCTTTCCCGGTTGCGTTCCCAATGTTCCTCGACGTCTGATATCTTCCTGGAGTTCCCACATCTCTCTAAACCATAGTCCTTTCCCAGTCATCTTTAGTTTCGAATGTCCAATCTTGGAAGGAGTCTGTCTCAAAAAAGGCCCATTTCTTCCATCCAGATTTTTATATCTAGGAGTGAAAGCTCCAATTTTATTCCTTTAAACCTGTCAAATCTGGATGTCCCAAATGTTCCCACTTCCAACTTTGTCCAGTTCTTATTATTTTTGTTGTTCTTGTTGATCTCACTCCTCCTTTTTTTTTTTCTTTTTCCCTGCTCTCCTGCACAAATGTTCCAATTCCAAAAGCTTCTAATTCCTCTGCAGAGGCTTGTTATTCAAGAACAAAACATTACGTCAAGTCCTTTTCATTCTTCAATAGATAAATCTATTGTCTCCTTTAGTGCGTAGACCTCTGTAGACAAAATAGTGTTCCATTTCTGCAGTTTCCCAGGAGATAAAAAGTTCTGGTCAAATTCCACGCCAACAATACTTGTAATGTCCCTCGGCTCCTCTAGGTGGATTGCAATAACTAAATTCCCTTCCAGATCGCGTCCACCAGTCAAAATAACTTGTTATTCCTTGTTTGTAACAATTTGTATCCAATTTATAACAAATGTAACCGGCAAAGTCCTCGTAACAAAGATCTCTATTTTATTCTTCCGCTTTGACAGCTCTTTGACAGCTGTCAAAACCTCTATTTCTCTTCTCCCGGCGCTCTCACAAATCGCTCCCAGGGTTCCGGGGGGGGGGGGGGTTGCTTTTTAATTCAATTCCACCTTTCTCCTCCAGCTCAGTCTTATGATTTTCCCTCGCGAAGTTAATAACTTTGTCAAAATAGGATTGCACTCGATCTTAGTTGTCAAATCCTTTGCTTTAACTCTTCTACAACGGGGGGGGGGGGCTGACTTCCTTTTTGCGCCTCCCCCGCTCGCTCCGAATTTTTTTTAAAAAAAAATTTATCCCCCTTTTTAGTCCAGGTTCCGATTACTCACGGGTTATTCTTTTAAGTCCAGATTTTCAATAGAAGAAGTCTGTGCTCTCCGTCGAATGGCATGCGGCTTCGCTCGGCAGGGGAAGCGAAGGACTCAAAGCACCACCCCCCCCTGTCACCCGCTCCGCAGCCTTTAAAAAGGCTCCTTCGCGGGTCGGGGGGGCGCAAAAGGTGCCAGCCGAGTCACCATGTCCATGGGTTTCAGCGCCCATGGTTTTTGAGGGTCCCCGCGTCGCCGGTGTGGTAGGACCCAGCCCCTGCCGAGCAGGCTCCCTCCGGAGCTCGGAGGGAGTCCGCCATTCGGCGATGGCGCCAACCCGGAAGTCTCACTCTGGTCATCTTTAGCATGTGGAAATGAGGTCTTCACAAGAAAATCACAAAGACAGCGTCATGGTGAGATAATGTGGTTCAACAAATCATCCCTTTCATATCATTAGCTTACCACCATGTGAAGAATGTTGCTTGCTTCTCAAATCCCTTGAAGTCAGTTCCAGTTGCTCATGTGATCTGATGAGCTGCGGACATTGGTTTTTTATGTTTTGATTTAAGATTATGCCATGCCATTTCTTTGCCCACCCGCCCAGATACTTCTTTTAATCTCTTGTAGGCAGATTTGGGCCCTGTGCTATCCAATCAGATAGCCAGCAATACTGGAGGCATCCTCCTTTGCACCCCCTTGCTGTCTCACTTCCCACCAGCTTGTATGCCCTGCCATAACTTTTTCCACTTGACATAAGAGCACAGGAAGAATCCTGCTGGATCAGACTGAAGGCTCATCTAGTCTAGCAACCTGTTCTTACAGCAGCCAACCAGATGCCAGTGGGAAGCCCTCAAATAGAACCTGCATGCAACATCGCTCTCCCCACTTCCGATTCCCAATAACTTACATTCACAAGAACACTTGATTTCTATTTCGAAGAGACAGTTCCCGGAATAATTGTTGCAGTCACCAAGTGCATGCCCAGTTAGCATAATGAAAACCCTGATTCAGTTCGTTGCAAATTCTAGATACACAATAAAACTTGATTCCCGTAATATCCCAACGACAGTCTCGGCAGTGATCAATTGCAAATGATCTGATTAGCAGTCAGCTGCTGATTCCCAGTTTAATTAATCCTGATGGGCTATTGATGCACTGCAACAGTTTGTCCTAATAATGAGTTTTGATATTAGACTGCAGCGAGCCATTTAGACAGCTGCCAAGAAAAATAATCATTTCGCTACAGGACCAATGAAGACAACAGAGAAGGAATGGCTGCAAATTTGACAGAAAATTCACATGGCTGCGTCACATGTGCTTTATTTTTACATTTGGAACACATTAAATGTACCAGCAGTAAGTGGTGATTTGCAAGGCACATAACTAGCTTTACAATTAAGAATGTAACTTCTCATCAGTATACAAAAGGCAAACATGAAACATGAAGTGTGTTAATAGCAGAATATATGTAGCAGCAGACCAATGCACAATTTAGGTCAGTTCCTTGCAATGTTTAATTAGACTAATATATCTGTTTGCAATTAATAGCAGATGTGACAAGCTAATGTGTCCATGTACTGACAAATTAACCTTTGCCCATCAGCTGCTTGGATCTGTGAGAAAAGTGCCATGTTTTGCCTATGTTCAAATGAACTCAGCTAAAACTGCAGGATAATTATATACATAAATGTTAATATAACAGGCATTTCATGGGAACCACAGTCCGGGGAATTATCTCTCGGCCATGCCATTGTTCTGTAATATGAAGGGTGGGGTGGGGGTAAAGGGTGATTTTAAAATAATTTTGCATTTTTCATTTGTGAAAGGGCAATGGATGTGGCAGATGAATGGCCCCTTGGTTGTCTGTGGGTAGAAGGCCAACCAACTGAAGCTTGCAAGCCCTGCCAAGGCAGCTGAAAGAAAACACATATAATTTAAAGCTGACATTCATTTCACCTCCAGAATTCCTGCTCTGAACATGCTGGTGCCCCATATTCTAATTCACCAAATATTTATCAAATATTTGATATCTATATCTAGCACACACACACACACCCCGCCTCCCAGTGTTAGATATCAGACTGTTGATACATGGAAGAATCACCCACCCAAGAGATGATATTTTGTGTTTGACAGGAATATGCCTGGATTTGTCGTCATGGTTGCCATACTTTCTGTTTTCAGGAAACCCTTTCTGGACTGACTTGCCTGCTACAGAACAATTGCATTGCTTACAATCCTGGGGCATTTTCTAAGGTGCACACTGAATTCAGATTGGCCTCAAGGTCATTGTCTGTGAGTTGAGAATGTGCCTGACTCCACCAACATTCTCCTTTGACTCAGCATTTCAGAGGAGATTCAATAATAGTGGTCAAACTCCCCCCCCCCCAAGTTAGCCTGACATTTCTGATCTTCTCATTGAGATACCCCCAAAACACCACTGGCATATCAGATTTATTTTATTAAACTCATCTCATCATTGCTTAAGCATTTCCAGCTCTCAAAGCAATTTTTTAAAACTACCAAAAATTGCAGCAAAAGTTTGATAGAATTTGATCGTACAGTGGTGCCTCGCAAGACGTGAAGAATCCGTTCCATGAGTCTCTTTGTCTAGCAGTTTTTTCGTCTTGCGAAGCAAGCCCATTGACGGCTTAGCGGATTAGCGCTATTAGCGCTATTAGCGGCTTTTAGCGGCTTAGCGGCTTAGCGGATAAGCAGATAAGCGGTTTAGCGGCTTAGAAAAAGGGGGTAAAGGGGGAAAAAACTGCAGGAACTCGCAAGACATTTTCATCTTGCGAAGCAAGCCCATAGGAAATTCGTTTTGCGAAGCACCTCCAAAACGGAAAACCCTTTCGTCTAGCGGGTTTTCTGTCTTGCGAGGCATTCATCTTGCGGGGCACCACTGTATTTGATTTCAAATGGGCCAAAATCACAGCAATCAATGGGAGCCAGCTACAGAGAGATTCCCATTTAGTCTCTGTAGATAATAAATTTGGCTAACTAGACTATTGCCGGGGTGGGTGGATTATAACTACTTTTTCTTAAGACAGATATGAGCAAATAAAAGAACAGCGTTGACTGTCTAAGGTTGCAATCCATTGCCAAGTTTCCTGGGACTGAATTCAATGGGACTTACTTCTGAGTAGACATTATAGGAGTGTGCTGCAAGATACTTGGGATGGGGGGAAGACTCCCAATAACTTGACTGAATCCACTCAGTCATGAGCAAGTGATTTTAGGGTTTCAGGGTTCACCAGAAGTTTAGTTCTACTTTCACAACAGGCCTTTATCTTCCCCTCCACTCCTTGTGTCCCCCAAAATCAGCTTGTAAGGATTCCTCAAATGCTTTGTAGCAGATTTTGAGGATGATTGTGGGGGATGCAAGTCAAAGGACAGGCGAGGGGAGCCCCATTTCACAAGTGGAAGTCTGCAAGATTTGATAGAACCCATTATCTAGCCTAGAATGCAATAATTATGCAGGTTATATATAGCTCTCCTTTTCAGGGGACTCTCCACACTTCTCTTCTATCCAAGTATCCCATTAGAATGATTTTGCACATGGTAGGGATTTTGAAAAATTCAAATAGTCTTCAACAGTCCTCTGGATTCCAGAGCCCAGACCCACCTCCTTATCAGACACGTTCTGATGGGAGCTCCCTGAATTTATTATCTAAAAGCTCCCGCCTGGGGTTGCATGCACCAACATGTCATCAGCATTCAGCACCACAAGAATCGAATAAAGGGAAAACAGTCAGCCACATAAAAAGGAGAGTTAAAAAGGGAACAGCAAGCAGAAAAGAAAATGCCCTAAGTCTGTGCTGCAGACTCTCCCTCCTCCCTGTCCCATTTATCGATCATCTCCCCCATCATTCTCAATCAAGCAATTGGCATCTAGAGAAATCTGTAGATAGACACAAATGGCACAGCAGCTTCAAATGCAGAGTCAAGTATGGAGAGGGAACACTGGGAGGAGTTAAACCCAGAAAAAGGCAATGCTGCGTGAAGTTGGGCCTGCACATTGAAGTCAACTCGGGCTGATTTCACCACTTGAAACGACATTCGTAGGATTCCTTCCATATCTTGAGAAAGGTTCCAAAACCAAAGCTAAGGTGAGTATGAAGAACTCCACTTGAAAGAAGTCTTGATCTTGGTTGGTCAACAATGCAGCCGTGTTTTGAGACTGCCAAAACAACAACACACCTGTGAATGGTCTGGAGCTGAGCAATTACTAGAATGCATAAAAATCAGAAGAGCCCTGGTTGCGGAGTCTATGGAAGTCTGCACCCAAATCCCAACCTAAAATGAGTGCATTTCATCCTAGGACCTAGAAAGCGAAGCAGGTCAGAAATCTCTACCTGTCCAGAGACTTTGTGATGGATGTGCACATATTACACCTGTGCTGAGGGAGCTGCACTGGCTCCCATTACCCACCAAGCTGCGTTCAAGGTCTTGTTAACATATAAAGCCTTGAATTCCAAGATGCATCAGGTGGCATCACTGTGTTGGCTTCTTCTATTCTCTGATAATGTAGATTCACTATCTAACAGGCCATCCCACCTCCTTTCCCACAGCCCAGAGAAACACCCAAGCATCTTCACTTCACTAAACAATAATGCTGGACGCAACCCTCTATTGATATTTGTAGTTCATCTTGGGGAGCTCAGAAACTGCTATATATCATGCCATATCATTAGACCTTCTAGCTCAGAGTTGTCCATATGGACTGGTTTTGTCCGGCACTCTTTTCCAGCACTAAAGGTAAAGATAAAAGACCCCTGGATGGTTAAGTTCAGTCAAAAGCGACTGACTATGGGGTTGCGGTGCTCATATCTCTTTCAGGCCGAGGGAGCTAGTGTTTGTCCACAGACAGCTTTCCAAGTCATGTGGCCAGCATGACTAAACCGCTTCTGGCGCAACAGAACACCATGACAGACACCAGAGTGCACGGAAACACCTTTTACCTTGCTGCAACAGCAGTACCTATTTATCTACTTGCACTGGCATGCTTTCAAACTGCTAGGTTGGCAGGAGCTGGGACAGAGCAACGGGAGCTCACTCCGTTGTTGGGATTTGAACCGCCGACCTTCCGATTGGCAAGCCCAAGGGGTTCAGTGGTTTAGACCACAGTGCCACCCGCATTTTCCAGCACTATCTAGAGATGACCCAGGGATGGAGCTCAGACCTACTGCCTGCAAAGTGTATATTCTGTCACTGAGCTACAGTTCTTCCCTTTTTTTAAAAGGCAACAATTCCATGGCATTGTATTAGAGTTCAAGGATTTATTTATTTCTGCTTCAAAACCACCCATTTTCTCTGTGGAGTCACAAAGGCTATAAACAGAAGATGGCTGGTAATTTTCGGAGACTTTATTTGAGACCATTAAAAAGAAGAAAGAAAAACATCATTCCCTTTCGAAAGCTCTCAGGAAAATAAGCAGATGAAAGCACTTGTTCTTGTTCTTCTGCTGAACAAATAACATATAATAAGATTCATTTGAAAGGTAGTTATTTTGCCCTTAGTACCTTAAAACAGTATCAACAGATGCACTGCAGATCAGCCATTCAAAGTTGCTTTCACGTTAATTTGCAGTGCTGGCCGAGTTACATTATGGAGAGAAAAGCTTGCTTCAGGATGCATTATCATACGAGATGATGGTCTCCTATCAAAAACCAAATTTTAGTCCGACGAAATTATGATTCTGTATGTGGCCCTCATGCTCTAGTATCAACATTGATGCAAAATTGATGAAACTTCCAAGTGAAATTGCATTGTTTGATCTTCACAGTCCTGGAATAACATAGCCTAAAGCTACAGTTTCTGTAAACTTACTTTGCACAAACGACTTAGCCAGGACTGATGTATTGACACAGTGTGGCCATGAATGACATTAGGGCTATTTAGAAAAGACACAAAAGAACAGCAAAAAAGAATGCGGCAATTGGTTCTGAAATTACCTTTTTCCAGTGAACCTCTCTGAAAAATTACCTTTCCCTGCTGAATCTCCCTCCAAAATTACCTTTCCCAACTGCGGCTTGCTCAAAGTGCCTTGATGTTAAGCAATATAGTTTTAAGTTGAAAATGTCAGGAGGCCGTGAAAAGAAATTGATAGAAAATTTCAGGGTTCCTTGTTGATATTTGAAGCAGCCTGTGGATTTTTGTTCTTTAACACAGATCTTCAGCGCTGCGCTAGCACTTTGATTCCTCTGTTGCCAAAACCAGCATGCCTCTAGACTTAATGGCTTCACGGACAAGAAGGTGAAGGTGATTTTAGTTATTGTGCTTTGCTGAGGTCTTGCTACTAGTGCAAAAATCGGTAAACAGACATCTCCCGAATCCGTCTCTATTCACTGGTGGACGGTCATTTGCTTTTCATGCTAAGCGGGACAGAAAATTAACTTCAAGTTTTGTCTCAGTTTTATTTCATCTAAATAGCAGCATCTAGAGTGTCTGGATAGCCCCTTATTCAACACTGTATCTGTTTGAATATTTGATAGGAATGCCCCAAGTGTCCCACGGAGTCCTTTCATATATTTTGTGCCTTTCCCTATTGCAAAATGTTCTGGTGGTGTTCTTACTCACTTGTTTGTTTGCTTATTTGTTTATTTAAGATACTTGTGACCTGAAGGTCACTGGGTGGGGAGCACATTTAGATTAAAACCATTCTAATAATATCTCAGCTAAGAGCAGAGTAAATTGATCGCCAATATCATTTCAATGAAAAATGCATGGCAGCAGGAAACAGCTAGCACACACCCACAGACACTGTTAGATTTCATCCTACCCAAAGAACTGGGACAAGAGGAACATTTATACCTGTCGGCACTCCATGAACCACACTTGGGGGCAGCACTGCAAATTCTTAATTCACAAACAGGCTGGTATGGGTGGAAATGCCTGCAGAAAGCCCCAGGTAGGGCTGAGGGTACGTCTGGGAGGGAACCTTGCCTGAAACCCTAGCAAGCCACAGTCAGTCAGTGTGGACCACACAGAAATAGATGGATCAACTGCAGTTTTCTATGTTTCTTCTTCAGGCATTCTCTCAGAGAATTGGGCCCAAGTCTTCTGGGGTTGCGATGCGACTTTGCTTTGCTTGGGTTATCTTTCTATGGAAGTATCTTTTGTATATGTAACTGTATAACCAATTTGGTGTATGCACCAATTTGGTGCATTGGAGTCTGATCTATGGAGCATTAGTTAGGGACTTGGGTATGGTCTGTAGGATGTTAGGGGCAATCACTAAGCCTAAGGGCCCATGAAGTTAGATAAGAAGCCTTTTGGTCATCATCAAACTATCCATTCATTCCAGAAATTCCAGTTGCAAATCAGGACTTGGAAACTGGGCGTTAGAATTTGGTCACAACCATTTACATAAAATCCAGTGATTTCAAGGTAGAGCAAGATCAGGAAAGTCAATCTAACTTGCTTCTTCTATAACCACCTTGTTGGGTTTTTCTCCTCTTGAAATTTGTGTCTCTCTTCTTAGAAAAAACCCTCAGAAGTGACCTTCAAAAGTAGCTTAGAAATGCAACAGCCACAGAAATCAGTGGCTTTTAAAGTACAATTCATAAGGGAGAATGGACTAGGAAAGGACAACACTGGGAAGTATATCACATCAGTCTGGAGATGCATGCAAGCCCCTGATATATTGTCAGTTTCAGCCGGCACGGCCAATAGTCCGGTATGATGGGAGTTGTGATTCAGCAACATGCAAAGGGTCACAGGTTCCCCACCTCTGATTTAGGGAACTGTGGGTTGCAAGACAATCACGCAAGGTTCTGGATTATGGGAGGTCCTAAATGCATTATTCAGCAACCTTCCCCATTGCAGGCAACCCCCCAACTTGTGGATAGTGTTGGGTTTTCAGAGGATGGAGTTAGTGCGAGAAGGGGACACCTGGAGCAGGCTTAAGTGGTATTTAAATAAGCCTAAATTATTAGTGTTTGTTGGCTCACACAGTCTTTAGTGATTCTGAGCAATTTCTTCATGCATTGTGCAGATTTCATCCCCTTAATTTGTGTGGACACTTACAGACCAAAGTCTTTCCCCGAAGTATCTGATTGTTAACATGGAGGAACAGATGGGGGTGGGTTGAAGCAGTAATTAATAAGGTGAGCCCATGTAATCTGGCATGTGAAGATTTCCTCTTAACACTCAACTTCATTTCATGCTGAAGCAAATCCTATTGCACTGAGTCTGTGATAACCTATGGCATCTCTCTCATTATTACCTAGTTAATGTGATAATGTAGCCATGAATGGTCTCATGGCTGTAATTACCTCAGATGTGTTGCTTTAAAGAAGTGAAAGGAATGTGGACATGATTAAAGATGACATTTTTTTCCTGAGCTTTGCTTTTTTAAAGAGAATGCTCTTTGCATTGGCTTCTAATTTGCCATGTAAACATATACTGCAGATTCCAGATTAGCTTTGAGATGCATCACAAATCTTGGCTAGCAGTGCATACCTCTCTACTTCGAAATCAGTCCCCATGAGTTCATCTGGAACTTACTCACAGGTAAGTGGCCATAGGATTGCAGCCGAAACATATTTGGGTGTTTTTACACACCGAGAAACAAAATTGCTGAAGTGGAAGTCTTTAATAGAACAAATTCCCACCAAAGAACAATTTTATTACTTGTTTATGTATTATTGCCTACAAAAACTAAGTGATTTACATAAAAAAGACAAAGACACTGAGCTGGATTAAATTAAGTTCTTGTGCTAGTGGAATCCAACACAAATCCCACTAACAAAATGGGATTTCCCCCCTTCTCCTCTATCGCATGCCCTCCATATGCTCCTCAGATCTGCTCAGGGGGGTCAGGTGAACCACCAGAACAGAATGGGGGGGGGGGAGGAGATTGTTCCATCTGGTGAGCAAAAATGCTTGCACCGACACAACAATCTCCCTAGCTCAATGTTCAATTTCACCTCCTCCTCTGTAGGGCTGGAAATCGGCAAAATGTGCCAGGAAACCCAGGTGTAGGGCAACCCATGTTGGAAGTGTATGTTTCTTGTCAAATTTCATAAAAAAATAGCTCAAAAACTTTGGTGGGGATTTTTTGGGAGATTTTGCAAGAAGAAGAAGAAGGAAAAGGAGAAGGAGAAGGAGAAGGAGAAGGAGAAGGAAAAGGAAAAGGAAAAGGAAAAGGAAAAGGAAAAGGAGAAGGTGAAGAAGAAGAAGAAGAAGAAGAAGAAGAAGAAGAAGAAGAAGAAGAAGAAGCTCAGCAACTGACTACAAATTATTTTGACCTACAAAGCTGTAAGCTGCTCAGGACCCCAATATCTCAAGGACCACCTCTCTCCTCATAAACCAACCCAGACCCTGCATTTGCCCCTGTCTTCACTTAGGACTGCCCCACACATCAGGATTTTCCCATACATTACCGAGATTTCAAAGGTGGAATTGATGTCTGCGGGGAATTTCTGAAAGGTGGCACTTTGGCCTGGATCTTAGGCAAAAAAAGAAAGAAAAAAAGCTCAACAACTTTTGGGGTGTCCTGGTTTTTACTTTTTTGAAATTTGGCAACCCTACTTCACACAAAAGAAAAGCAGTGGCCAACCTGGTGATAATAGAATATATAGAATATTTAATGCAAGGACAATAGAATATATAATGCTGCAGCTCACCATAGGGAAAATGTGGTAAGGGAACACCTAGCTACTAAATGAATTCATATCTCTGGGGCCTGATGAGCTGCATGCAAGGGTGCTAAAGGAGCTTGCGGATGTAATCACAGAGCCTCTGTCTTCAAGCTTCACCACGAATGGTGTCCCTTATCTGCCATCAAGTGATGCAGCATAGAATTCTAATACTTACGATATGATATGATATCATATGATAATCTTTAGTGTCATTGTCCCATGTAAAGGTAAAGGTAAAGGGACCCCTGACCATTAGGTCAAGTCGTGACCGACTCTGGGGTTGCGCCGCTCATCTCACTTTATTGGCCAAGAGAGCAATCATACAGCGTCTGGGTCATGTGGCCAGCATGACTAAGCCGCTTCTGGCGAACCAGAGCAGTGCACGGAAACGCCATTTACCTTCCCGCCGGAGCGGTACCTATTTATCTACTTGCACTTTGACGTGCTTTCAAACTGCTAGGTTGGCAGGAGCAGAGACCGAGCAATGGGAGCTCACTCTGTTGCGGGGATTCGAACCACCAACCTTCTGATCAGCAAGTCCTAGGCTCTGTGGTTTAACCCACACCGCCACCCGCGTCCCTCATTGAAATTTTTGTGTGTGTGTGTTAGATTAGCCCCAAATTAATTGTGGTTTTATTTTGTGAACATCCCAGAGACCTGTGGGTATAGGACAGTATACAAATTTAAAATAATAATAATAATAATAATAATAATAATAATAATAATAATAAACCCCACCCTGGTCAGGTTAGCCTCACCCCTGCTGTGTGTGTTCCTGGGTACATCACTGAGGACAGGTCTAGTGTCCACAATGCATTCTTACACATTCTTTCACCCCATGGGTGCTCATTGCCCGAACCCCTTCATGTTATTCTTTGGAACGTGTGGAACAGCTTGTACAACAAGACTTTTGGTGCTAGGGTTTCGCCGGAATGTGCAATGACTATTCCCCACGCCCCCCAAAAAGATCAAAGCAGCCATGAACCAAACCTCTGTCAGTGCTACTGACCACCAATTCACCACCAATTTAAATGGAAATGTTGGGATTTAAGCCAACGTACATGCAAGCAATTTGAACTTCAACGGATTGTGAATGAAAGTGCAGTTGGAAACTTCGCCACTAGATGTCCTGTGGAGTAAGCCAGAAAATCTGAATGAATACATTTGCATTTCAGTATGAGCCCAGAAATGTTTTCCAGCTACAGCATACAGACTCACACTTAGCAAGCACTGCTGCAAAACATTAGGATACATTCCATATTATCAAAGATAAAGGCACATGGTAATCATATCTGTATAGTATGATTAAACAGATATTTGAACATGCCTCCTAAATAGGCCGCCATACGTCCGTAAATAGTGTCTGGGGAAAGCGTCTCTCTTTTTTTAGTGATTTTTTTGTAAAAACTAGCTCAGAAACTTCATTTTGGGGGGAAGATGGGAGATTTATTTTTTAAAAAAAACTTTTGTGTCCAGATTTTTGAAATATGGCAACCCTCCTCCAAAGGAACTCTTTACATAAGCATGTACTGTAGCTGATAGTTCTTTAATTAAATATTTTTTTAAACAAGCATTTGTTAAATAGGACAACAAAAATGAAGCAATCTAAACTCCATCTCTCTTTCATGCATAAGGAAGAGCAGAAGCTTTGCTTCTTGGTCAGGGCAAAGTGTGTTTGCACGTGTGTGTCCATGTTCCGGTGCTGACCTTTGACAATTCTGACATGGATAGTAGTAGATAGAACCAAAATGTCTTCTCTAAAGGATACAAATAGTGGTTTTGTTGTGGGAGGCAATGCCAGGAATCTATCCTTTAGGGGCAGGCAGATCAGTCTACTGGCTATTTTGCATGCACTCATTCATAATAAGTGCATTCCATCCCATTTTTGCATTGACCCGTGCATTTTTTGGGAAAAAAATATATGGGAATTCAAATATAGAAATACATTTAAACAGTATGTTATTGAAAAATATGTGTATTGAAATGTACATTTTATATACAATGTATTTTAATCCCAACATATTTAAAAATGGAGCTGGATTCTTGTAAAATATGGAGAAATGTACAATCCAGAGGATAGTAATGTTTTGATTTGTTTATTAGTCAAGCAGCTTTGAATTAAATTTACGGTACCTGAAAATGTGGATTGAATAAAACTATCTTTCACCCCTACTAGGTGCTAGTGTCCTTTCCATTAGAGTAGGACAGAGAAAATTGGAATATGTCTGGGGGGGCACTTTATCCCGCCAGCCCCACCCAGATGAAATAAAAGAGTGACGTGGAAGGGAATATAGCCTACAAAGACTAAAGGCCTCTGCAATTTCTTAGTGGAACCCTACTGAAAATAGTTAAAATATACCTGCTGCCCCAAGCTTTGTGAGTACAATGACAAATCACAATTGACTTTTACTTAAGTGTCTCGAGCTGCAGAATCCAGCATGAATCCTGCACTTAAAAAATAAAAAGGTATGATGCTAGCAAGTGTCTTCTTGAAATTTTTGCCTTTCAGAAAAAAGCTGCACCTTGGGATTCCTGAATTCGTTTTTTGACGGCGATGTCCCTGAAGAGAAACAACAACTTAAATTTTGAGAGTGCTTCTTCCGCTGAAGTGTCTCCAAGCACTTTTCACAAAGTCAGAAGAAGAAAAAGGAACAAGGAGAAAACGCTTGACATCTGTTGATGCAAAAAGAAAGCATTCAGGTTTCGGTTTAGAATGAAAATAGAAGATGCTACGAGCGCTCTCGGTGGCCTTGAACCATTATCCCATGGAGGAGGGAGCTCTGACTGCTGGAACAATGGAAAATGGCAAGCCAAGGGCAGCTTTTTGGCTTACAAACGGAGCATTTGCTCCCATTTCTTGGGGTCCAGCAAGGAGGGCAGCCATGCAATATGTGCCTATCCTGTTTGTATGTAAAGGGAAGGTCACAAATAAGGCAGGTGTGCAGAACAAAAACACAATTTTCCAATTGCCTTGCCTTAGATCCAGGACAAAGCACCCCATTGCGGCAATCCCCCATGCCTTTGAAATCCCGTTAATATCCAGATACATATTCAGCCCTATTCAGCCCTGCTCTGCTACCAAAGTGAACTGGACAGGAGGAGGGAAATTGCTCTAACCAACAGAACACAGTAAAAAAATATGTGTGTGAGTTGGTGGGTGGGTGTTCCCAGTTTGTAGCTGCTCAGGTCTCCACATTTCACAATCAGTTTGTGATTTATTTATTTAAAGTCCGCATGAAAAATGCATTGTGTGAATGTTTTATATGTCATTATGTCTCTCCATTTTGATTTTGCATCGATTGAGAAAATTTGTGCGTCTCCCTAGCTGGGTTGCATCTTATTGTGTAGTGCGTACATATTATTATTATTATTATTATTATTATTATTATTATTATTATTATTATCATCACCACCACCACCACCACCAACATCATTATTATCATATCACCATCAGTGTAAATTTCTTCTAATAAACACAGTTTTGTTTGCAATTTTGCCTAATATACACGCAAGGGGCTGCCCATCACAACTAAGTTGCTTTTAATGCCACATTTAAAACTTCCTTTTGTCCTAAGGAATTCAAACACACTCATTTCCAAATGTACGGCGTAGCCATTTTAACAAATGATGAAAATGTCACACTAGTTATCCTCTCTTGAGATGCTTCAGAATTAACAAGGAAGGGGTTTTTTTTTTACAACAACAACAAAATCCTCCCTAGTGGCGTAGCAATAAAACTGCTAGCACATTTAAAAATCTAAGCTGGGTCGGGTTTGGTTTCAAATTGGATGGGAGACCATGTATTGAAATTCCTGCATTGCAGGAGATTGGACGAGATGACCCTGGAGATATCTCCAACTCTACAATTCTAAGATGAATGGTCTCTGAGTCAGCATGGATGAGCTAGTTAAAGTCATCCAGGACATAAATGCGTAGCTAGGGAGCCCTTTAAAAAAAAAAACAACACCCTTCTCTCTCTGCTGACCCTAAATTTGGGGTACAGAATTTCTTCCGACATTCAGCACAGATGTTACTGAAACCTAGGGCTGATCAGTTCTGCAACTTCTGCCTTGTGGGCTGCAGGAAAACAAATCAATTCATCTGATTCCAAAGAAAATTTTCCCTCCGTGAAAAAAAAGCTTGTGTGAACACAGCCGGTTGCTTATATTCCAAATAACAAAATAGTACATTGTACAGTAAGTGGAGATCACATACGCGCAAAAGGGGGGGGACCCTTCAACATGAGCAACTATGCTAAGACATCACAAATGCACCCCTTAAGTCCTTAAGCATAAAATAATCTCTTTCTACTCTTTGCGATAGCATGCTTCATATGTGATCAAATATTGTGGGAGGAGAGGGGAGAAATCACCCCCGTTAAAATAACCATTAGTTTATATGAGGCCAGGGATTAAGGATATCTCCAATGTCATTTGCCATCTTGGTTTGCTGAGTTAAGGCACCCTTGAATATCTCTGCAATAGCTACAGGCAGTGTCATATACCAAGAAGGGCAGAAATGATCAAGTGTAAGCTTTTCACATTGCTTCTAAACTTAACTGATAAGTATCTCAAGAAATGCTGCTTCTTTAGCAAAAGAATAACCCTCAGGCTGCCATGGGCACTTGTGGGCAATCTCCTACCATGATTCTTTAACCAGCAAAGCAGAAGAAAAGGCAATGGTGGCACCTGAAGAGTTAACTTTTTTTTTCCAAGAGGACTTTGCAGATCTACTGTTACTTTTAATCAGACTTGATGCTCTTCGCTTCCTCCTGTCCTCAAGGAGAGAAAAGTAGGGCTAAAAATTGGACATATTTAAAATGCTTCTACACTGCAAGAATAAAAGAGGGGGAAAGAAAAACTCAACCCAAACGTCTTAAGGATATGTCTTAAACTATGGGAAAATGCAACAGAGTGGAAGGGAGAAAGGCCCCAACTGTATTTGTATGATAAATTTCAGGACTGGGGTAAGTCTATTAAAGAATCATAGAACAATAGAGTTGGCAGGCACCTTGCAAGTCATCTAGTCGAACCCTCTGCCTATGCATAAAATTCAACCATTTAAATGCTTTTAGCCGAAGAATTGATGCTTTTGAATTATGGTGCTGGACGAGACTCTTGAGAGTCCCATGGACAGCAAGAAGATCAAACCTATCCATTCTTAAGGAAATCAGCCCTAAGTGCTCACTGGAAGGACAAATCCTGAAGCTGAGGCTCCAATACTTTGGCCACCTCATGAGAAGAGAAGACTCCCTGGAAAAGACCCTTTTACCTTCTCGACACAGCGCTACCTATTTGTCTACTTGTACTGGCATGCTTTCAAACTGCTAGGTTGGCAGGAGCTGGGACAGAGCAACGGGACCTCACCCCGTCACGCAGATTCGAACCGTCAACCTTCCGATCAGCAAGCCCAAGAGGCTCAGTGGTTTAGACCACAGCGCCACCCGTGATGACACCCCTGATTGCCCTTACATATGCTGGTGCTGCCCTTCAAGACTTCAACTGTAGTGGTTTATATTCATGCATGTATAATCCAATGGATCCACAGCTCTGCTGAAATGACTGCTCAGTTTGCCTGCATGTAGTAACATGCAGCAGTGGCTTCACTAATAATAATAATAATAATAATAATAATAATAATAATAATAATAATTTACACCCCTCCCATCTGGCTGGGTTTCCCCAGCCACTCTGGGCAGCTTCCAACAGAACACTAAAATACAATAACCTGAGAGCAGGTCTTCGTTTTTAACTCCAGGGACAGGACACAGTGCAGGTTGGTCTACACATGCAAAGCCCTTCATCTAGCTATAAATACCTCGGCCTTTCAGCCAGGGAGTAACTAGATGTTGTGGAAGCACAGAGTTCAGCCCCTTCTCCAAGTTATCTTCTGTTATGGTCCCCTTAGCTACTGTATTTAGAAGAATATGGACTGGGAGCATTATTTTGAGAGAGTCACAGGTGACACTCACGGAATTAATTAAGGGCCCCCTATATTTTCCAATATCAGTCCTGGAGCAGCAATATTTGTTGTTAGTCCCATTCAAGTATAAAACAGAAGAAGGGAGCCTAACATCTACAAGAAAATGTGTGTGTGGCTGAGGGGAGCTGAACCCATACACCACGGCAGCTCTAGCCCTTATTGTGTGCTGCCATTTTTCTCACAAGCCAGTCCTGAGACCAGAAGTGAGACAACCTGGGAGTAAAGTGACTAAACAACAGAACTTGTGAGGTAAATCCTCATTCGCATTTTGCTATAAAATGGAAGACCCTGGGCCGCTTGGTTTTCACTTGAATGTGGCAGATGTGAATAAACAAAAATAGCTGACTACCAGCATCGCCACAAATTTGATTTCCAGTTGTAGTGGTAACAACAACAACAACAGAAAGATAGTGATTCATCCAAGATCACCCAGTGAACTTTATCAGAGCAACCATTTGAAGAGAAGTTCTCCAGATCCATAGGTAACACTCTTTCTTTCCCCCATCTAGCTATACCTTGTGAATAGGTATCACATTCAATTTATCACTATGTGTACTGGTTGCTAACATGTACTAAGTCCGTATCAAATAAAACATCACATCCTCAAATGGCCCAGCTGGGCTGCTAGATTGCCAGCTTTCTTTCAATGAGTACCGACTGAACAATATTGTTAGTGCATATCGGGCTTGTTCACACAACAGATGTGAACTCTTTCTGGGCAAGTACTTGCAGGGCAAAAAGTATTGTGTGAATTGGCCAATCATAGATATGGCCAGGTGTGATTCTCAAAATTGGGATGTCAGTAAAAAGCAGCTCTGTGATGGCTAGAAATTGTTATCAGCCATATCTGCTGGTTATCACAATATGTTTTTCTACACTGATATGTGCCCAAGAATAGGTTAGGGTGGTTTGTGTGTTACATAACAACAATTGTGTGAACCAGCTCATTAAGTTCTGGAATTCTGAAACCTGTAATAGCTGAAACTAGATAATGATAAATTATATTTCGGGTCTAAGTGTTCTGTTGGACGAATGTAGAGCGGACTTTTTGAAATGAACTTGAATACCCTATGGAATGAGGTTGCTCATACCAGTTGTTCATTACTCCAATAACAACAGTTCAGTGACATTTCTTTCTTTTTCTTTTTAAAATATATTATTTATTTAAATTTTACATATTTCCGTTTAAAGATATCAATCACCTTTACATTTAGGATTCTCAGAACCCCTTGACTTCCCTCCACCCTTCTCTGGTTTCCAATGTCCATCCCTTTTTACTCAGCTTATCCTCCCCCCTCCCTGAATTCGTTATATCTATTATTTACTTTTCCATTATATTTTGTCTTTTACAAGTATTATTCAAATCCTGCCAAAGTTTGTAACTGTTTACAATGTTATCTTAAGTGAACTATAATTTTTTCCCATTTTCTCCTAAACTTCTTGTCCTCCTGGTCTCTGATTCTCCCGGTCAATTTCGCCATTTTGGCATAGTCCATCATTTTCATCAGCCATTCTTCTCTGGTTGGAACTTTGTCTTCTTTCTATTGCCGGGCCAGTAATATTCTTGCTGCTGTATTCACATATAAATAATCTTTTCTGCTCTTTTGTCATCTCTATACTTATAATGCCTAACGAAAAAGCTTCTGGTTTTTCCACAAATGTTATTTTAAACATTTTTTTCAGCTCATTATATATCATTTCCCAGAATGCTTTTGTTACCTTGCACGTCCACTACATGTGGTAGAATGTGCCTTCTTTTTCTTTACATTTCCAACATACATTAAAAGCAGTTCTATACATTGTTTCCAATTTTACTGGTGTTAAATACCATCTATACATCATTTTCATACAATTTTCTTTCAACGAACAGCACACTGTAAATTTTAGATCAGTGACATTTTTTTCAACAGAGATATTGGTAGAGAGGTACGCTCTCCACTTCACCAACTTCCTTCCCCTCCAATGATCTCATTTTCCTGGCATTCTGTGGTTCATATGTTGTGCATATAGAACATTTGCACAACATTTAAGAAGTAAAACATCCAGACAAACATTTCAGGAAAACAAGTCAGAATAGAAACTTAAATACTAGGGGCATTTTCCAGCTTTCCCCAAGAGATGCAAATGTGAGCTTTCTAAAATATCTCTAGATACACCAAGAGACAATAGAGTCAAGTTACTTTAGGACTACCATATTTTAAAGAGCAAAAAAGAGGACACATTTGCCAACTTCTACTTTTAACTATGGATCGCTATGACGACTCTACCCATGAAAAAGAGGACATGTCCTGGAAAAAGAGGACATATGGCAACCCTACTTTATGTCCCAAGCCGAACTGCAACTGCTCACCCAAGTCTGCAAGTTTTGGCAAATTCCCTTCAAAATTCTGGAAGAATTTGAGTTGTTTATATGTACAAGTTGATAGCAGCTGTTTTTGTACTTTAGAAGGTGTGGCAAATCCCATGTTGACACTCTTTTAAAAGACTTGGAGTAAGTTTTTTAGAAACCAGAAATTTACAACTGTGGTTTCATGGATATCTTACTGCCAATGTACTACATCTGCAAACTTATTTTCAGCACAGTGTCCACACTTGGTGAGACCACGAGTGCAATTCTGGGGGATTTCAGCTCAAGATTCCATCTTGTTCTCCCGTATTCTTTTATATGAAACCACCAGGAGGGGAGATCTGGGGATTTGCAGAAGACAGACCCAACTTGGTGTCTAGAGGTAGTGATTTGCCTGCCGATGTAAACCAAATCTTGACAAGAACAGAAAAATGAAGGTTGGTCTCCTAAAGGACATTAGAATGTAAGAACAGAAGACAAGCTCTGCTAGAACAGGACAAAGGCTTATCTAGTCTCAACCAGATGCCACCATCTTCTGAGGTATATTGGGTGGCAAATGAAGAGAGGGGTTTTCAGGTGGTAGTTTTCCATTTATGGAATCTGCTCCCCCATGAATGGAATTCCCTCCTTTTACAGAATTCCTGGTGCCAACATTGCAAAGGTTTTTGATGCCAGGAAAAGAACTTCCAAAGTTATTTTGGGTTTTAATTGTTTCACTTTGATGTTTGAGTTTACCATTTCCTTTATGTTTGATCTTGACTTGATTTACTGGTACAAATTGTTATTTTATCTTGTGAAATATCCTGGAAACTGTGGCATCTATATGCATATCTGTACCCATATATATATATATATATATATATATGCATGCTCAGAATCAGAATGACAAATTAACAAACAACAATGAAAAGAGAATCCATCAAGAAGACATCCTCTGTAAGCCCTATAGAAAATGAAACCAAGCTGCCACACCCATTGAATTAAGTGGTGCTTTTCTGGGGGGAAAA
Source organism: Podarcis cretensis (assembly GCF_951804945.1). Classification (NCBI taxonomy): domain Eukaryota; kingdom Metazoa; phylum Chordata; class Lepidosauria; order Squamata; family Lacertidae; genus Podarcis; species Podarcis cretensis. Next base: position 74,099,959 of record NC_137175.1, read on the forward strand.
TCTTGTTGCCTATGCCCTAGATTTCAGATTTGAGAATTTAAATTCAAATGGCATGAAATATTCAATTAATTAGCTGAAAATTAGACCAGAATGTGCATCTAACCTGCCACTGCTAAAGGGGAAATATTCTGAAGTGAATAGTGCTCAGTTATAAAACGGTGGTAGCCAATCTAGCAAAGTCTTCCTACAAAATAAAAACCTATCAGAAGTCTTTTCAAGGCACCTTCTTTAGAGAATGCAGGTATTTTATTTTATTTCTGCTTTTCTTTTCTTTCCTTCTGCTCCGTTTGGGGAAAGGAAACGCAAGCATTAAAAAAAAGCAAGTGTTGGTTAGAATGATGTGCGGCTCCCCATTATCTTTTGATACTTCCTTGATTTCTAATTGTGTTTTGCACATTTTTAGCAAAAGAAATACCAAAAAAATCAGATATATAACCTATATTATTATACTTTAATGCGATGTTCTACTTTTCTGTTTGTAGTTCTTGAAGTTTTTGTCTTACTTCATTAAACATTTAATAAATCACTGCCAGTTTTGTGACAGATTTTAACCATAACACAAACAGCAGGAGGTGTAAACTCAGTTCAGTTCGGAAAGGCATATAATATCCATGTCGACATCATCCTCCCCTCCAGGCATATTGGCAAAACGACCAATGGAAGCTAAGCTTTTTCCGACAAAGCTTCGAAAATAAAGTTTTCTTCTTTTATCTTACTACAAATCAATTGGAGCCCTTACAGCAAAATCCTATAAAATAACTTCAAACACCACTTCTTAGTCTAAAAATTTGTATTATGGCTAAAACTCTTTGAAGATTTTATGACTGAAGTTTGGAGAAAAATGATTTAAGTACTATCTGCTAGACATCAGAGTGTCAAAATTTCGCTCAGTTTTTCTTGACATATAAACTGCTACCTACTGTATGTTTTTAGGATTTTTTTTTTTTGTACTCGCTTTTAACCATCTAACCCAGTTTGCTTGATAAAAGTTACTTAACTGCAGTTTATCCCACTGAATTAATCCCCTTTAAAGGTTCAGCAGCCTATAACTGATTATTTTGCATGTTTGGGTTAAAAAAAAGCCACCTTCACAATCCAGAAAATTTAAAAAAAAATCTTCTTCTTTGTCATGTTGATTTTAAAGGTAGAGAACAAAGCCAGTAGAAGTACCAGTGTCTTCACAGAACTGCAGCAAAGCTAGTCCTGGGCTCCTAGGGCAAGGGAAAGAGTGGGGACATCATAGAAGATCTACAGTCCTAAGTGGATTCTTGAGGAAGGTGAGACACTCCTTGGGATATTTTTCTACAATGGGACTCTGAGGAAAAACAGAAGTGCTGGCAGGAAATTCAGGTCACTGGGGTTTCATAATGCTGATTTTGAAACAAGCAAATGAAATGTGTGTGTCTTATATACCTTTCAACATCTCAAATAAATACTGGAGAATGATCTGAGAGTCATCATGTTTTCTGTTGACAGTTGAGTAGCAGAGGCTATACTATATTTTGCCGTTATCTGTCACTATCTAGACTTCCCACAGTAGGACTCTTACAAGTTGAGAAGGCCACCTCCAGAAACCATGAAGGGTGCCTTGGTAGGGCTATGGATCATGTCTGGTGATTATTATACAGTGGTACCTCGGGTTAAGTACTTAATTTGTTCCGGAGGTCCGTTCTTAACCTGAAGCACCACTTTAGCTAATGGGGACTCCTGCTGCTGCCGTGCCTCCTGAGCCCGATTTCTGTTCTTATCCTGAAGCAAAGTTCTTAACCTGAAGCACTATTTCTGGGTTAGCGGAGTGTGTAACCTGAAGTGTATGTAACCTGAAGCGTATGTAACCCGAGGTACCACTGTATTGGGTTTAACTTCAGAAAACTGGAGGCATTGCTCTTCCCAGGATTCTACCTGATGCCCTAATCTTCATTTTAAAAGAGCTACAATAGCTTACGTTGTGAAGCGAAAAATGACCTGAGTTTTGGCCCCGGCATTGACAATTAAGAGTTGCCTCCATTATTATTGTCAAGTCTTTCATGGGAGCTCCTAGGTATAATGGGAGCTCCTAGGTATAATGACTTCAGAGCCTCATTGTGAGGCACACGTCACATTGACTGTCTCATTTTAGAGGTGTTTTCACTTTTCTGCACGGGTTCTGCCAAGTTCTGTCACTTGCTAACATGCAGGATTTAGAGAACAGCCGGGACACTTTCAGCTAGGCCATGTGGATCATAATGTAAAACTGGAAGTGCAACTGAAAACAAGAGTTTATAGCAAATTAATTGGACTCACGGAATATACCTGTGCATCAAATCTAACTCCTGTGTAGGGTTTCCATTAAAAACCACCAGCAAGACCCAGCGTGCGGTATGTGGGCTAGATTTCTCCATACAGATGAATAAGAAAACAGTTGTAAATAGGGAGGCTCCACAGCAAATGAATGGATGGTGTTATGAACCAGCATTGTCATGTTCATGTGTGTGGTCAGGGTGCATGGGAGCACAAACTTCTGCCAGGAAGTCTAGTGTGCTTCTACTTTGGACAGTGCACCAGAAGGACCAACCAGGCTAAACTTGATGGGTGGGTCTGGATGTCAAGGGGGCTTTTAAATCCAACACATTGCCTGTGTATGCTCTCAAGCAAATATTTGTGCAACTAAATGTTCAGGGGATGTATAGGGAACTCAGCAACATAATAATTTGGGAACCGCTGAAGACAGAGCAGGGCAAGTGAAACGAAAACTACAGTTCCCAAGAGGAAGTGCAATACTGAGTATGTTTGCAGTAGCATCAATGTTCTTGCATGGCATTGTGCCCGGAGAAAATGGTAAGAAAACTGAAGCTTCCCTTGAATTTTCTCTGAGAAAAGTCAAAAGCCAAGTGGTGTTTGCCAATCACTTACCTTTCAAGGGTGATTGTCCTTAAACATGTCAGGGGTGAAAGCTGGCTGCAATATCTGCAGTGATAGAGAGCAAGGAAGGAACATGCATCTAAAAGACTTCCTCGATAGTGCTCTCCAACTGTGATATTTTGGATTTGAAAGTATTCTCAGATGGAATGGTGTAATCAAAAAGTAACTGCTCTGGGAAGCATCTTGGATGTACTTGCTCTGCCTTCCTACCATCCTAAGCTCTGTCAGTTAAAAAAGCTTTTTTTTTTTTTTTGGTGGCAGTGATAGAGGGAATATAGTATCTTGTCCACCAGGAGCAATTTTCCCACAGAGTTTGGAATTTGTGGCATCTTTCCAAAGGACCCTCTTGCAATTTCACTCCACAAATCCAGCTGTGTATCCTCCCAACTTTACACCGCTCTTGGGGAAGATTTTGATAGCAAGCCAGTTTAAGGCAATATTGTCATTCTTTATGCTTCTAACCTCAGATAAGATTTCAAAGTTATCAACGGTATGACAAATAGATGGATTATGGGTAACATGCAACAGACCGCAGCAAGGCATTTTGTACTATGTACAGTCGTACCTGGGCTCCCAAACGCCCTGGGAGTCAAATGTTCCGGCTCCCAAACAATCGAAATCTAATGTTCTTTCAGAAGCCAAATGTTCGATGGGGCTTCCGTGGCTTCTGATTGGCTGCAGGAGCTTCCTGCAGTCAATCAGAAGCAGTGCTTTGGAAGTAGAACATTTTGAAGTTGAACGGATTTCCGGAACGGATTCTTATCAATTTCCGAGGTACAACTGTATTAGCCCAAAAGTACCTTTGTGGGAGGGACGCGGGTGGTGCTGTGGGTTAAACCACAGAGCCTAGGACTTGCTGATCAGAAGGTCGGCGGTTCGAATCCCCGCGATGGGGTGAGCTCCAGTTGTTCGGTCCCAGCTCCTGCCCACCTAGCAGTTTGAAAGCACGTCAAAGTGCAAGTAGATAAATAGGTATCGCTCCAGCGGGAAGGTAAACGGCATTTCCGTGCGCTGCTGTGGTTCGCCAGAAGAGGCTTAGTCATGCTGGCCACATGACCCGGAAGCTGTACGCCCGCTCCCTCGGCCAATAAAGCGAGATGAGCGCCGCAACCCCAGAATCGGTCACGGCTGGACCTAATGGCATAACTGTCAAGTGTCCCTTATTTGAAGGGACAGTCCCTTATTCCAGCGCCATGTCCCGCTGCTGTCCCTTATTGATGGATGTCCCTTAAATGTCCGTTAAATGATGTCCCTTAAATTTCAAAGGAAGCAGCTCCTCTCCCTCCCTCCCTGCTGGCCAGGGAGGAGGGAGGCTCCAACTGTGTTGCTTGGCTGTGTTGCTCACCCAATAAGAAGTCTAAGAACGACAGGGGGTGGAGCTTGCATGCCTTGTGTGTGGCTAGTTAATGCAAGCTGAGGGGTTTTTTGAATGCTGGATGCCATTTTGTTGTACGGGCTGCTGCAAACTTTGCAGTGCAAAGCCAGCCAGGGAGCCATCTTAAGTTGAGGCTGCATAGGCCTTGTGGTGCATGTGATTCAGATTCTATTCAGTTGAACCTCTGGTTACAAAGTTGGTTGGACAGTGTTCTCGAAGCTACCAGCATGAGTTTGGCCAGACTGCAGGAGGACAGGAAGACTGGAGTGCCTGGAACAGGTGAGGCTGCAGGTCCCTTATTTTGGCTGCTGGTCCCTTATTTTCAAATCTGTAAGTTGACAGCTATGCCTAATGGTCAGGGGTCCCTTTACCTCTACCTTTGTGGGAGTGCTGAACACCATCTTATCCATGTAATAGCCACTTGGTGACCTGATTACATGAAATGAAACACAAAGTTTGGAATGATAAAACTTACCTGACAATACAAATTAGTCTTCACACTGCCAGTTATGTATACCAACATTTTAGTTAATGTCAGAGGCTTCTGTTGCAAATGAGCTGCAACGCTGAGAAGTATTGCTGTTACGAGTCACACAGTTGCAAGAAAGGTAGAATGAATGCCAAGACACCTGTTCAGAAATTTCATATTACCTAGCTATTGTTCACTTATCTCTATTATTTTATTAATAATAACAGTAGCAATAACAATAACATCATTTATATACTGCTTATTGCCATAGTGGCTGCAAAGTGGTTTACAAGCAAAAAATAAATAAACTATAAAAATCATACGTAATTGCATTCACAATAAAACAATTCCATCAAAACAGTAAAAAAACCTCCCTCCCATATTTTAAAAATACAACAAAACAAGCCCATCAAAGAGTAACAATTAAAGTTAAAACTAATAATAAAGAACTTGGATAATAAAGAAGGCTTGGCTAAACAGGAGAAGGCTTGGCTAAACAGGTATGTCTTCAAGAGGCAACAGAATGCTGACCATCCCTACTAAAGTCAGAGTCAGAAGCTTGCAATTTTTTAAAAAAGCACCTGACCAGTGAGTAAGAGACAGTGTGGGTCAGTGGGAAGAGCCAGAGGTGGACTTCAAATTAATTGGTCAAGAAACAGAATCTAATGAGTTCGAGTGGCTCAGGAGGCAAAGCCTGATGGATTTTATCTAGTCAGCTGACGAAGCCAGGTGGATCTGGGTATGGGTCAAAGACAGGGGTGGGGGACTCCACCTAAAAATATTGGATTCATCAATAGCTTACGGCTAACACAAAGTTCTTTAAAAAGGAAAAACCATACTGGATGGACAAAAGAGTTAATACAAAACAACCAGATTGTGGAAGCAGCTTTGATTTCTCAAACTGAAGCTGACGAGCCTGGCCCATTTATCCTAAACGAACACCGTCTTTTGTTTTATTCTCTTAATAACCTTGTTGATTTTTTTCTTCCCTCTCTTAAAGATGCTCATCACAACACAACAAATTATTTGCCCAAGGAGATACGAAGCTGCACTTTTGAGAAGGTGGGGGTGGTGCTCCTACGATCCATTGTGAGAAAAGTTTGCGTGTGGTTTAATGCTGACTTGTTCACACCCCTTCCCATGTTGAACTCAATTCTTTATGATGCTAAGGGGAAGGAAATGCTACATAGATCACACCTACACTACAGTCCTAAGCAGATTTACATGGAACTAATTAAAAGCCCCTGGAATCAGTGGGGCCTATTATTATGGAGCGTGTTTAGAAACAGTGCACTAAAGATTTAACTGGCTTTAAAAATGTTTTCACGCCCATATTTTCCTGCAGTCTTTTTTAAAAAAACAACTTAAACCTGTTAATAATTATAAATCACAGCATATTTTTTAGTTCAGCTCACGTTACATTTCTTGCAAGAACTGCAATTTCTGAATCAATCAGATCAGTAATTCATTCTTGACTTAAGATGCAGGCCAAGATCAGGGCTGGATTTAGGTTTGATGAGGCCCTAAGCTACTGAAGGTAATGGGGCCCTTTCTATGTCCAGCTGTCCTTTGTCAACAACAAATTGTCGCTGTTTTTTGTGTTGAATATATGCCATATGGTAATTTATGGACCTTTAAATCAGTCCTGTTAGTGTTGTTAAATGTTTACAATGTTCTTTCAAATACATAATAAAATTACTCCAGTCTTTTTCAAACCGTTGGTCTCGCTGGTCTTGGATCTTCCCTGACATTTTTGCCAGTTCTACATATTCAATCATCTTGTTTTGCCAATCTTCTACTGTTGGAATTTCTTGCTGCTTCCATCTCTGAGCTAAAATAATCCTCACCACTGTTGTAGCATATAAAAATAAGGTATAGTCTTTCTTAGGAATCTCTTCTCCTAGAATACCTAGCAGGAAAGCTTCTGGTTTCTTATGAAAAGTTTTCTTAAACACTTTCTTAAGTTCATTATAAATCATATCCCAGTATGCTTTCACCTTGGGGCAAGTCCACCACATAGGATAGAAATTCCCTTCTATATAACAAGCATTATCACTGGGAATTGTAAACCCTCCCAGATCTACTACAAATCACACAGAGATCTATCAATAGAACCCAATCAACCACTGCTGTAAGAGAACCACTGAAGGTGCTCTGTGCCTGAATAATAATATTTATTTATTTATTTATTTATTTATTTATTTATTTATACATGCCCCGCCAATCTGGCTGGGTTTCCCATAGGTAGGTTCCATTGTTAATTCCCTAGCTCAGAGAAAGATTTCGAATAAGAGTCTACATAAACAGCCAAAGAAAATATTAGAGCTGTCACTGATTGTTAGCTTAAAACACCAGCGTGTCTTTTCATGGGATGCAGATGTTTTGCTCTTTTGAGCTCAAAGCGCCTCTTTTTGTGCTGAGCTTGCCCTTGCATTTGGCGCGCGGTCTCCCTTGGGGGAAACAAAGGGAAGCAGATCACCTTGTGCACCAGCAGAGACTCGTTGTAAACATTTTAAAAACCGGTAAAAGGACTGCAAGGATTAGGAATCATTCAGTGTCGGGAAAAAGCAAAACCTAAGAGACAGTTCAAGCTATTTCCTTGAAATTTGCTCTAAAATTTAGCTTACGAAATTTGCTGCAATGTGAAAAGCAAGATGAGGACATGCATTTTATTGGAGATGGATTCCCACTAGGGGTTGGGAGATAAATTCATTTCTGTTTCCCTTTCAATGATTTCCACTCTTTCGAAACATTATGCAGACTGAAACACAGCCATCCTTCAAGACGCTTCCATCTCTGAATTTTGTGGTGCTGCTCTCCATTCAAATAATGTGTAAATAAATACATATACTAGGCGGAAATATCAATAAAAATACATTTATTAGTGAATGTAACACAGAAAAGTTTCTTTTAGAGGAAATTGTCTTGTAATTGTCTGTTAGGTAACATTGCATGATGACATGTCTATTATGAAAGATTCACATTGAAATGCTGATGAGTTTTCATGACGGCATTTAAGAAGCAAATCTGCAAATTTCTGAAGGAACATGGAGAACTGAATTTAAAACTGGGGGGGGGGGATAGAAACTGAAAGTACTGAAATGGACAGATTCCCCCCACACAGGTTGTTGTTGTTGTTTAGTCATTTAGTCATGTCCGACTCTTCATGACCCCATGGACCCAAGCACGCCAGGCATTCCTGTCTTCCACTGCCTTCCGCAGTTTGGTCAAACTTATGCTGGTAGCTTTGAGAACACTGTCCAACCATGTTGTCCTCTGTTGTCCCCTCCTACTTGCGCCCTCCATCTTTCCCAGCATCAGGGTATTTTCCAGGGAGCCTTCTCTATAATAATAACCTCTATAATAATTTAGGTGTATCCAGGGGTATCTGCCTTTGAACTGTGTTCATCTGTGATCACAGAATATAACACAGCATGTGGCAGGTAAGGCCTCACAATTTAGAAGGATTACGACCTTTGGGCTGTAGACCCTGAAGTGTGCACAGCACATGCTTCTCCCTCAGTGATCATGCTCTAAACAGTGCTAAAGGAGCATTCTCAACCAGCATCTCAACCTCACAGGGTTGTTATAAAGATGAAAAGTGGGATGAAAAGAATCAGGTAAGCAGCCCTGATAAGGTAAAGGTAAAGGGACCCCTGACCATTAGGTCAAGTCATGACCGACTCTGGGGTTGCAGCGCTCATCTCGTTTTACTGGCCGAGGGAGCCGGCATACAGCTTCCGGGTCATGTGGCCAGCATGACTAAGCCGCTTCTGGAAAACCAGAGCAGCGCACGGAAATGCCGTTTACCTTCCCGCCGGAGCGGTACCTATTTATCTACATGCACCTTAACGTGCTTTCGAACTGCTATGTTGGCAGGAGCAGGGACCGAGCAACGGGAGCTCACCCCATCATGGGGATTCGAACTGCTGACCTTCTAATCGGCAAGTCCTAGGCTCTGTGGTTTAATCCACAGCGCCACCTGCATCCCTATATACATACTAAATAAAGCAAGTACATAATCTGAGGAGTGATTGGTCTTGTGCATGCTAGTTCCTCATTTTTCAACTCTAAAGTTTGCTCCATCCCATTTCCACATGTTTTAGAGGTTTTCAAAAATGAAGTCCTCATGAAAACTCATAAGTATTTTCACCTGCAGTTTTCCTAATAAATGAAATTTTTGTATGCAATTTTGTAAGCCTGGTAAATGCATTTTTGTAAGTTATTTTCCCTTAATAGAGTAGTTTTTTTATTGGTTATTTTCATGAATATACACATTTTAGTAAACACGTTTTGCCAACATGCATTTCTATAGGCTTTCTTTGGATGGAGAACTGCATTGCAAAATTCAGTGCAGTGTGAATTTTTAAGCAAAACTGAATTTCAGTTTATGCATTGGTTCAGGAAGTCCAAATTAGGTAAGGTCACATGAACATAGGGACAAAATGAATTTCTACTTCATCCATAATGCATGCAGTTTCTTCTGTTATTTCTTTATTTCTTTATCTATTGTTGCTTTTTATATTTCACCTTTCCTCCAAGGAGCTCAAGTTAGCATATGTGTTTCTTCCCCTTCCTTATTTAACCCCATAGCAACTCTGAGAGGTAGATTAGACTAACAGTTGATGAATGTCCCAAGGTTCATTGCTGAGTGGCAATTTGAACCCTAGTCTCTCCCAGGTGCATGCACAATCTGGGCCATCAAATTCCACTCTAGGGGTTGTATCCAACAAAAGTCTTCTCAGAGCAAACCCACTAACGGCCCCAAGTCAGTCATGTTCATTACTTTCAATAGGTCTACTTTGAGTAATCTATAACCTTAAGTAACTGGGGTATTTTCCTCAGCTGACAAGACACACCTCTATTGTGAAGTATATATATATTTAACTGTGAAGTATTAAAAACGGGATAGGTTGGCTCCTTACCATTGGCAGCTAGAAGCGAAATGCTTCTTTTTAGGACCAAAGTCATCCAATTAAATGTTTGAAGCACATCCAAGGAAACCATTTGCACTGTAAACGATCCATTTAACGCATTCCTTTCAAACACCAGCACCGTTACTGATGGCCATATCCAATTTCTGGTTTACTTTGAAGGGGCAGACAATGGCGAGTTTTGACTACCACTATCTTATTTTACAAGCATTAATGAACAATTAGCCAGCAGCAGCACCCTTTCCCTCCGTAATCCCATAGTAGGATCACTAATCTCCGCCACTAGCAGCTAATGATGAAGGTCTCTTAAGCTTCACTTCTTATCTCAGCCAGTTCTTAATACTTGCATAAGTCTGTCTCTCTGAAAAGGGGCACCCCCTACTGCTCTGTAACTTGAATACAAAAGACTGGTGAAATTTTTGAAGGGTTTGCTGTTCAATGACACTTCTATGCTTGTGTTTGCCTTCCTACTACAACAAACGCAAGTGATCAGCAGAAGACGACGGAGGTCACTAAGGGCCCCTTCGCTTCCATACGGGTCCCAATACTTATAGGAATGTATTCATGCTCTTTTCTGTGCAGTCCAGTCACAAGGGCTAAGCTACCTCCAGACACAGGGATGGAAGATGAGCAGAAGAAGCGGCATGAAACAACAACACTATTTTATAGCATGATATATCTGTACCGAACAAAGGGGAATCCGAAATAATAACTGCTGTTAAAAGCGTAGGGAGGTATTCGGAATTTTTTGACGCAGTTGATTTGCTTGGCATACCCCTCCTTTGCTTTGTAGCATTTCGACCTGCAAGCCCCCACTTTTGCAACTATGGCAAAACATCTGATTTGTGAAAAGTGAAATTTCTCGTGAATGTTCTGTATATCCCTAACATCCAAGAGAAGCTGTAAGAATTTTTCTTGGGGGGGGGGGACTTTCAACAGGGGTTTGCCCATCGTTAATACTCCACCCCTCCAAAAAAAAGAAATAAATTAGCAAATGTATGGTAACGTTTTAGCAAAAAGTTTCAGAGGGAGGAAGTGGACAGAATGGTTTCTTTTTTAAAAAGAAGCAGCTTTGACTAAGCTGGAATCTGCTCTTATGTCTGTATCAATTTTTTTTTATAAAAAAATAGTTTTTTAACATATTTTCAACAATTATTAAACATACTTTTATATCTTGTATAAAATTTTCAGATGCGCTTGATGGAAGTAAAATAAAATGTATATTTTATTTTACTTCCATCAAGCGCATCTGAAAATTTTCCAATCTTTTCTCTTAGTATACATTTCTTATTTTCACTATTACATTTAAATCTCATAACTATTAGCTCTCTTCTTTCTCTTCTTCGCAATATTTCATATATTTCTCCTTACAAAACTTCTTGTAATCCTACTAGCGTAATTTGTTGATTACAGTTGCTCTTCAAATAGTTCGTATATTTCTTCTGATCTTCTGTAAATCTCTGGTCCCGCAGGTTTCAAATCCTTCCTGTCATTTTATCCAATTCTGCGTAGTCCATCAATTTTGACGTCTGTATCAATGTTAGGGGTAGCTCTATAGCTTAGCTAAAACAACGTAAATCTGAGCTGTCTGAGGAAAAAATGGAAAATAGGATCCAGTTACGCAGGAAAGCAGCACTGGGTGAGGGATATATGAGAGAATCTAAAGTACAGTAGTGGTGTGCATCTAACCCCTGGCTTACCCACAAGATCACCTTACCCCATATGTGCCCACTTGATTACTTCAAATGGTGGAATTGGCATGGCTACTATAGCTGCCACATAATACCCATTCCGTATTTGTAAGAACTGTGTCGTTAGTGTGGTAGAGCTTATACAGTGGTGCCTCGGGTTAAGTACTTAATTCGTTCTGGAGGTCCGTTCTTAACCTGAAACTGTTCTTAACCTGAAGCACCACTTTAGCTAATGGGGCCTCCTGCTGCTGCCGCGCCGCCGGAGCACGATTTCTGTTCTCATCCTGAAGCAAAGTTCTTAACCCGAGGTACTATTTCTGGGTTAGCGGAGTCTGTAACCTGAAGCGTATGTAACCTGAAGCGTATGTAACCCGAGGTACCACTGTATTTTGGAACTCCTTGCCTTACTGCAGTCTTTTGGGCACCTGCTAAATATTCTTATTGGGCACCTGCTAAATAAATATTCTTATTTAGACAAGCCTACCCAGATGCTTAGAAAGTTGAGGTAGTTTTAATCTGTTTTAGTATTTTAACTTCTATATGTTTTTAAAGCAGGTTTGTGAATTTTTCTGGATTTTTCTGTTTTCTCTTTTGTAAACCACTTGGGTTGTTGTTGTTTTAATCAACCAAACAGTGTATAACCTTTGTGAAATAAGTAAGTAAGTAAATATCTGGCCTGCAGCATAAATTAAATCTACCAGGCCTTCCCATTTGGTCTGTGAGGCTGTTTCAGCCAACCCACCCCCACCTGCCCTGCGCCTGACATCATGGTGGAATCCACAAACATTTTTAAAATGCTATGAAAATGCTTTTTTTAAAAAAAACCGTGTGATAAATACATTGAATTTGTCATAGCTCACTGTCGCCACCTAGTGTCCCATTTGTATATTGCACTTTGCAGCACACTTAAAACGTTTTATTTGCAGCTGTATAGCTGAGTCCCATATATGACATCAACAGGTGTTGGTCAGGTCAAGAGGTAGCTGGGCCACAAAGAGGGCTGCAGGAACCAACAATGAAGTGAGCATTGGGGCTTGAAGCACTTTGTGTGCTAGGCTTCGTAAGCACTGTGAATCAACTGATTGCTGGTACTTGCAAAGTGCTGTGGCCTTGCCCATAAAGATTGATTTCAGCCTAAGGCTTTGAAGACACGCTGCCAGTCAGAGTTGGCGCTGTTGAACTATGTAGAAAAATGCCCTAACTCCTTATATCAGGTTGGGGAACTGTGGCTGTGTTTGGTGGTAAGTTCTGGTTGCATGGTTTTTACACTATGAGTTGAACGAATTCTTCTCAAGATTTACAGTATAACAAATGGTATTACTGATATTATTTTTGTTTGAGATGGAAAACAGCTGCAGTGGGTTGGATCCAGAAGGCATATGTCGTGCTTCTGTCCTATTACAACAAAGTAGTCGTAACTGATTTAAGTCTCATTGATTTTAATGGGAACTGTGTTGTTGTTGTTGCTGTTGTTGTTGTTGTTTGACATCTTTAAGCTAGGTGAAGAAGCCAGGTGGATATATTTAACTTTAAATCGATTTTACATTTCAAATAATATGCACTCATATATATTTATGTCTTCGTGTATCAGGGAAATATCAGTATTTCTGCCATGCTCCTTTCTGTTTACAACAGTGTACAAGAACAGATTTCATCATTAACATAAAAGGGCATTGTAGCATACTGTCCCAAGAAAAGACAAGGATATTTTAACACTGAAATGGTATTGTAGGGGACCTTATTATTGGAAGGGACTTCACAGATGGGACCATTAAAAAAAATGCAGCTGTCCTTATATTATGTATTAAAGAATGAAGTAAAAAAGAAAAGTTTCTGATTAGCATTGCAAGGAGGAAAAGAAACTGTGGGCAATAAGTAGATCCAGGGAATCAAAATTAAGCAGGGTGCACATATATATGGAAGAAAAATCATAATGCAAACTTTCCACTTCACAGATATCTAATCTGCTAAATAGTCTTTTCATTTTTGCTCTCTAAATCATATATTCATTATCCAAATTGCCTGTTCCCGAAGTGATAATATAGTGTGTTGTAACATGCCCTGACAGGACACAAATTGACTCTTTGAGCTGAGATTCTACCCAGGCAATGTAAAGGAAATATCTCACTCTATTATCTGTTGTCTGTATGAGCCAACAGATTATATGGTTCACTGAGTAGCTGAATAACTTTTAGACAGTTTGCTCATATCTATTTACACATTTCCCAGGAAAAAAATACATTAGCACCAGAGAAAATGTCTCCTTTTCTCTTCCCCTCCCTTTCACCCTCTCTCTCTCTCTGTATGTGTGTGTGTGTAATATATTCCAAACAAAGCATACATGAGAAAAAGCCAAAACCGTTTGCTTACCTTGCGGAATGGTGCTAGTAAGATAGTCAATGTAAGGGCCAAAGATCAGTGGAAGGACACCTTCAGGCAGGTCCTGGGTTCAATCCTCAGCATCTCTAGGTGGGACTGAAAAAAATTCTTGTCTGAAATTCTGAAAGCTGCTGTCAGTCCGTGGAGACAGTATTGAGTTAGATGGACAATGGCCTCATGTGATGTCAGGCAGCTTGCTATGTTCCTAGATGCAAACTAGGAAAGGGCTCTTGTATCTTTGATACATGTGTAGAAGACAGAACGGGGGCAGCTTGTCATACAGGGGGAAGGAATGCTGCCCTGGTGAAAGAAGGAGGGAGATAAAATAGCATCTTCTACCCAACACACTTAGGGGACTCGGGTGGCGCTGTGGGTTAAACCACAGAGCCTAGGACTTGCCGATCAGAAGGTCAGTGGTTCGAATCCCCGCGACGGGGTGAGCTCCCGTTGCTCAGTCCCTGCTCCTGCCAACCTAGCAGTTCGAAAGCACGTCAAAGTGCAAGTAGATCAATAGGTATCACTCCGGCGGGAAAGTAAACGGCGTTTCCGTGTGTTGCTCTGGTTCGCCAGAAGCGGCTTAGTCATGCTGGCCACATGACCTGGAAGCTGTACGCTCCCTCGGCCAATAAAGCAAGATGAGTGCCGCAACCCCAGAGTCGGGCACGACTGGACCTAATAGTCAGGGGTCCCTTTACCTTTACCTTACCCAACACACTTAGTAGAGGTACCAGAGTCCTCATTTGCTTATGGTAATGTTCCGGTGCTTCCAAACCGGGACTAATATTGTCAATGAATAGTTCAGATATCAAAAATGAGTCATTGGCAACAGGTTTTTAAAATTTTGTTTTATCAGATTTTCCCCAGAAGTGGAATATCTGGATGGGATGAAGGAAAATATGGAAATACAAGCCGGAATTTTGATGCATGGGGCCTCGGTCCAGTATATCTGAAGGAGCGTCTCCACCCCCATCGTTCAACCCGGACACTGAGGTCCAGCACCTGGCTGTTCCCTCACTGAGAGAAGTGAGGTTACAGGGAACCAGGCAGAGGGCCTTCTGGGTAGTGGCGCCTGGCCTGTGGAACACCCTCCCAGCAGATGTTAAGGCAACTGAAGGCAGTCCTGTTTATGGAAGTTTTTAATGCCTGATGCTGTATTGTTTTTATTATTCAGTTGGAAGCCACCCAGAGTGGCTGGGGAAACCCAGCAAGATGGGAGGGGTATAAATAATGTTGTTGTTGTTTAGTCGTTTAGTCGTGTCCGAATCTTAGTGACCCCATGGACCAGAGCACGCCAGGCACTCCTGTCTTCCACTGCCTCCCGCAGTTTGGTCAGGCTCATGTTTGTAGCTTTGCAAACACTATCCAGCCATCTCGTCCTCTGTCATCCCCTTCTCCTTGTGCCCTCCATCTTTCCCAACATCAGGGTCTTTTCCAGGGAGTCTTCTCTTCTCATGAGGTGGCCAAAGTATTGGAGCCTCAACTTCACGATCTGTCCTTCCAGTGAGCGGTATAAATAATAAATTATTATTATTACAGTTATAAATATGCATACATGAGAAGCAACCACCCTACAATCAACACCCGTCTGGAAGCGCCCTTGACAAGTGGTGATGGGAAAGCTCTCTCCCTTTTGCCTCATGATTAGTTTGGGTTTTCCACAAATTCTTTTTTTTTTTATAAGATATTTATTAAAGTTTTCAAAAATAATACATTGTAAAACAAAAAGAAAAGAAAAAACAAAAATACAAAAATACAAAAATACAAAAATAAAAGCAATTTAAAAACACATAGAGTTTCCACTTACTTATTTTCTTTTGACTTATTTTCCAGATTTTTCATAGCTCCCTTTCTTATATTCCAATTCAAATTGTTTGTTCAGCAAATCCTCACCACTAATTCTTTTAATTATTTCAGAACCTTATTTTCCGTATCTCTTAAACATTACAGCTGAAAACCGGTTTCCCACAAATTCTTGTCGTCTTTCTCACTTGCACATTTATCTTGCCTTTCTCTTGTTGTCTCGCTCCTTTTTTTCTTCTAATTGTTCTCAAATGCTCTCCGTAATGTCATCTCAAATCTGATTGGCTGTGTACCATGGTGATGCCATCCCACTCGCTAAGTGATCCCTAACTGGTTGGGATCACATGTGAGACTAATCTAGGAAGCAGCAACCAGGTGGAGGACAGTGCCTAAACAGTAGCTGACAGTGAAAACAATGATGTTGAAGAATATATACATATACACAGTGCTTTTCCCCCTCCTAAATAAATGTTTAGATTCACAAAATGTTTAGGGGTATGTGTACCCCTGTGTCCCCCCAGAAAAAAGCACTACATATACATATAAATATACATAAGTGTGTGTGTGTGTGTGTGTGTGTGTGTGTGTGATTTTCAGGAAATATTTTCCACACAAAAAACCCCACCCTCCCAAATTACTAGTTTGGTAACAAAAATTTAAACTGGGAAATGTTTGGAACATGCCTATCATCATCCATGGTCATTAATGTGTGTGAAGGTATAGTCATTACTGATCATTAAGGACAACCAAAAGTATTTATTCATTTGTGTTTTATATCCCACCTAGTAACACAAGTTCTCAGTGCAGTTTACAAGTTTGCAAGGGATGCGGGTGGCACTGTGGTCTAAGCCACCAAGGCTCTTGGGCTTGCCAATTGGAAGATCGGCAGTTCGAATCCCCGCAACAGGGTGAGCTCCCGTTGCTGTGTCCCAGCTCCTGCCACCTAGCAGTTTGAAAGCACACCAGTGCAAGTAGATAAATACCTACCGCTGCGGCGGGAAGGTAAACAGTGTATCCATGCGCTCTGGTTTCTGTCATGGTGTGCTGTTGCACCAGAAGTGGTTTAGTCATGCTGGCCACATGTCCTGGAAAGCTGCCTGTGGACAAATGCTGGCTCCCTCAGCCTGAAAAGCGAGATGAGTGCTGCACCCCAAAGTCCAGTTGATCACCCAGGGTCCTTTACTTTTACCTACAAGTAAAAATTAGAAACCATAAGATACAGTATGAAAATAAAATCAATCCTTATGATCAGTGCCTCCCCCCCCCTAAAAAACAATGTTCAGGGCTACTCTCATTATCCTACTCATATTGAAATACTGCCCCTCAATGAGGCCAAACTTAGATTCACAAAAGTTTAGGGGTTTGCGTACCCCTGCATCCCACCAGAAAAAAGCACTGATTATTATGATTTTTAAGGTTCACCCCAAGAACTAGGTCTGAGCAGAAGTAGAATATTCACTCTTCTCTATCACCCCTTGGTCTGTGACAGCGACTCCCTGTTTGGAACAAACTGCAGAGTTCATCAGTGACGGAGTGACTATTGTATTTATTTATCAGGATACATTGAAAATAGATCTTCAGGCTAGGAGAGTCCCCTATGTAAGCCTTGAATGCAATCTACCAGGTTTCACGGCAGTAGTACCTGGTTGATTGGTTCCCTTGCCTGCCTATTTGGGCAACAAATCTGGCTAATGCAATATGTTGTTCTGACAGCCTTTGGTGCACCATGATTGAAAATTCAGCTACATAACCCTCCTTGAACTGTTTTTCTTATGTACTTATTTAAATAACATTCAGACTGACAGGTCTCTCATGCCTTTGCTTTCTTTTCTACTCCTTAATGTATGCCTTATCAGCTGAGGCGCTGATACTACCAAACTTTGCATGTTTTTGATTTTGCACATAAACGGAAAGGAAGAACTGGAGCCCATGTCCTTAGCCATTCACTTGTTGTTTTTGTGAGCCCTTTGACTTCAAACCAGGCATACGCACGCAAATTCAACCCAAACACCGGCTCACTTCTGCATCTACAAATATGCAGGAAGACGCTGGGAATGTCAAGTTTGAACATAGCCAAGTCTAATTGAAGCCTTAACCACATTCGGAACAAGAGGCAGCCCAAACTAGCAAATCAGTTTTATTCAAGGGCAGGAAGGCTTTCAGGAACAGAGCTGTGTGCAAATTATTCATTGCGAATAAATTATCCAATTAATTGAGCCCCCTTTTCAGTTCATGAATCATTCAGAAACAGCTCGCGCCATCAGCGAGTGCAGTTCATTACTTGGAGAATATTTGTCAACGTATTTAGATGAGAAGGCTCCGCCTTGCTGGCTAGTTTGTCAACAGTTTGTTGTTGGCATTACGATGGGATTGCTTGTTGTATTTGGTACATAAAATACGTGCGTAGATATGTCCCTGCATGGCTAACTGTCCAACGTGAGTTCCATTTAAGAATGGATAACAAAGTTTGACCTCCTGAATTCATCACCCTTATTAGAAGAATAGAATCATAGAGTTGGAAGGGACCCTGAGGGTCATCTAGTCCAACCCCTGCAATGCAGGAATCTCATGTAGATCATACAAGACAGATGGCCATCCGTTCTCCACTTAAAAACCACCAAGGAAGGAGAGTCCACCACCTCTCATAGGAGTCTGTTACACAGTCAAACAGCTCTTATTGTCAGAAAGTTCTTCCTGAGGTTTAGTTAGAATCTCCTTTCTTGTAACTTGAATCCATTGGTTCAGGTCCTAGTCTCTGGAGCAGGAAAGAACAAGCTTGCTCCATCCTCCATGTGACAGCCCTTTAGATATTTGAAGAGGGATTTCATGCCTCCTCAGTCTCCTCTTTACCAGGCAAAACATACCCTATTCCCTCAGAAGGCGTGATTTCCAGAGCCTTTCTCATCTTGGATGCCTTCTGCACATTCCAGCTTGTCAATATCCTTCTTAAATTGTGGTGCCCAGAACTGGAAAGATGAATACTTGGTGGATCATATTTGTATTGATACTGGAAAGCCCATTCAAAACAGTTATGAACCCCATGTTAAATGAATAATGCATTTACTACTACTACTACTACTACTACTAGAAAGCCAGAGTTGACCACAAGCCACACATCTTTAGGGATATGGAGGATACACCTTATTAGAGCCACGAATATTACTTCCTAAACATAGACTGTCCAGAGCTAACCTAGATGCCCTAACCCCTAGAATTCTTTTCAAAGATCTTTTAGGACTTTCCAGTTCTGATACTGGCAGCTCCTGCCCACAATAGGATGTTAAGAGGGGGAAGGTTGGTATATGTAGCCTGAGTGTTGGAAAATTCTGACAAAAGAGCAGAGATGTTGGAGAATTCAGACAAAAACAGAAATTGCTGGTGTTTGCTTACTTGTCCCCTGTCGATAATGGGAATCAGTATGATCAGTACTGAATGTTGTTGTTCTCAATCTGCAAATGATATCTAATTGTTTACATCCCCGAAGCATCCGCATTGTGTTTAATTTGCACTGAAATGAATAGGGTGGGATAACATAATGACAGTGCAATTTACACAATTCACATAATTTGCATAACAAATTACATAAATTATGTAATTTCGCCACAACAGACAGCAAAATTAGCATCCTTTTGGGCAGAAGACAAACCGCAGCAGAACAGAAACAGGGCTGCATGCAACGAATACAGGGAGGAACAGACAAAGATGCCTTCTTGCATCCCTGGTGAAGAACATCTGATTACAGCCTAGTCCTTATGTCATCATGGTAATGTGATTAGATGAGTTTCCTTGACCCTGATCCACGTCACCGTCTACCTCTTGGCAAAGGGAAAGAAAAGTTTTTCAGTTTTGCTAGATCATGTCCCTAGTAAAGGTAAAGGGACCCCTGACCATTAGGTCCAATCGTGACTGACTCTGGGGTTGTGGTGCTCATCTCGCTTTATTGGCCAAGGGAGCCAGCGTACAGCTTCCGGGTCATGTGGCCAGCATGACTAAGCCACTTCTGGCGAACCAGAGCAGCACACGGAAACGCCGTTTACCTTCCCGCCAGAGCGGTACCTATTTATCTACTTGCACTTTGACATGCTTTCGAACTGCTAGATTGGCAGGAGCAGGGACTGAGCAATGGGAGCTCACCCCGTTGTGGGGATTCGAACCGCCAACCTTCTGATCGGCAAGTCCTAGGCTCTGTGGTTTAACCCACAGCGCCACCCGTGTCCCAGATCATGTCCCTAATTGTGCTTAAATGTTGTTTTGTATGGGGGTGGGTACACAACCAGAGTACTAACAAAACTGTATCTCGCTTCCTCCATATGAGATTCATCCTATATGGCAGGGGTAGCCATTCTGATGCCTTCCATCTTTTGTTTGATTGCAAGACCCGTCACCTTTGTCTTTTAGTACACTGGCTGAGTCCAATAGCATCTCAAAGGAACTACACTGGTTCCTCTGGAAGCATGACCTGAAAGCCACCATCTTGCTTTCAGGTCTAGTCCGTACCTAGCTGGGAGACTAGCTACAGATATTTCTGTCGTACTCTCCTTACCTTGCCCGACACGAATCTTTACTCCCTAATATCCTTTAGCGAGGTTTGACTGTTCATTATTCCTGACCCTTTAACTGCACCTTATTATGAGCTGCTTCTGAAGGGGGGAAAAAATAATTGTTTTTATTTAGTCAGGGTATAATGAGCTCTTTGGAGGCCCTCTTCCCGTTCCTCAGCAGGTCCAGCCATTTGTACCTCAGTTAACACTCTCTCGGATATAATCAAATATTGCAATAAATCTCCCACAATAAGGCATAATTAAATGTAACAATTCCATTCAATGGCTTAAACAATTATGTAAACCCAGCAGCATGCGGGCAGAGGGATGGCTTGCACAGAAGAATGCCTAAGCTGGATTTGACTTACCTGCGTAGCACTGACTCCATCCTCCATTAATACGAGCATAAATTACAGGCAGCTCGTGCTTGTCTCTGAAAGACACCATCAACCATAACGTGATTCGCAGAGAGCTGACATAACCCAACATGATAGCTAAAACACAATGGGGGAAACACATTTATTTTTGTATCCGATATCTGACAACAACTTAGATATAGTGAGGAGCTGATTCAATTTTTTCTGTCAGCTGGCAGTAGAGCAGAGGATAAGGTGTCCACAGTGCTTTAAAGTGGGCAAATGCTACAGACCACTGACTAGGCAAATTAATTTGAGGTAGCGCTGAACCTGTCCATTTACATTAGGTTGGGCCATCTTTTTGCAACCAGTACAAATGGCGTTGTTGTTTTTGTGCCTTCACGAGAGGCCCGATGGCAGTCTCTCTTTGCTCAGAAGAACGCTTCAAACATGAAACTGTCGTGTCACCAGGCAGAACCAGGGACCTTTGGCCAGGAATGTAAGAATGGAGACAGCCTGCAGGATTCAAAATATCCCCTCCAGAAATGAATTTTTAAAAATATGTCAACCCAACGGAGGCCTGGTTGTTGCTTTGAGGTTTATCAGTTGACGACTGTATGTTTCAGGACTGGAAACTAAGGACATATTCAGATAAATTATTGCACCCCTGCAAGGATTAGCACAATGGGATTTCCTCCCTTCCTATTCCCCCCATAAACACCCTGCACCATTCTCAGATCTGCTCTGCAGGATTGGGAAAAACTCTAGAATATATTTAGGGGACTTGGTTGGAGAGAGGAGGGGAACGTTCCATTGCACAAGAAGAAATACCTTTGCACACTCATATCTGGCCCAGAATTAGTGCATGGCATTCCTGGGCATCCACTACATTGGCAAGGCCCACTGCCACACCAACCTCTGCCCTCTCAAACCTGCAGCTAGGCCCTCTACCCTGGGTCCCCTGTGCAAGGCAGCTTGGAGCAACCAATTTAATGCCCCTGATATAGTGTCACAGCAGGGCATTGTGGGGGATTTAAATGGCGGTGCCCAGCCAGCTATCACTGATTGCAGCACTGCTGCTGCCTACCACAAATACTCTTCAATGTGTCACAGTCCAATAGCAGTAGGCCACAATCACAACCAGCATCCAAAATAATTTGCGGGGTAGTTGTCTCACTCTGCCATTGGTAGGGCTGGCTCTGTATTAAGCTGGATCAATACGTACATGAGAATGACATGAGACAGGAATGAGACAGTAAAGAAAATGGTGGACTTCAGACCCATCGCTGGTTCAAGACATTTTGCTGTCTGAGGTGAAGCACAAGATGACTCCACCATCCACCTTAATTCCTAATATGAAATCTTGCTAGACTAACAGTCAACGTCTGACAGAAGGGGGCGTTTTTCTCTCCCAGCTCACAAAAGAGGCAGTTGCTTTTCTGCCTATTTTGTAAAGAGTGGGAAGGGTGTCTGGAAATCATGGGAAAATCTCAGGGTTGCATGGCTTTGGTGTGGTGCTTACCACAATATTATGAGGTGGTTGAGGAGTGTGTATATTCTTCCTTTAATTTCAAAAAAGAGGGTCCTCTCATGAATCTATGCAACCTCACCACCTGTCTGGAAATCCTGGAATGTGTTTCCTGACAGAAAGACCTATGGACACCGTATTCCTCATTTTAGGTGGCCATTTCGATTCATCATTATCCCTGCAAATGGCAAAACAAGTTTCTGAAAGATCAGCATTGACAGACCTTCCATGTGTCCCTATTTCCCAGGGACAGTCCCAGAATTACAGAAGCTGTCCCAGTTTCTGATTTGATCCTGGAATGTCCCGCTTTTCTATAGCACGTCCCTATTTTCACTGGAGAAAAGATGGTGGGTATGGAGTTATGTGACCCCCCGAGTCAAGGAGACCCCCCGAGTCAAGGAGACAAGTAACTATACAACCTTTAGAAGACATCTAAAGCCAGCACTAACAATAATACCTTTATTGTCATTGTACAACCTGTGTACAATGAAATTAAATGAGCAATCATGCTCTACATAGCCCATGGGCTTAACACAAAATAATATAATGGTTTGCAGCAACACAAAACCAACAACATAGAAAGTGGAAAACCCTCCAAGTGTCCCTATTTTCCAGGGACAGTCCCAGATTTACAGGAGCCACCTGGTTTCTGTATCCCGGGATGTCCTGCTTTTCCTTAGGATGTCCCTATGAATGAAAATTGAAGATATGTTGGAGGGTATGGAGTTATCCAACCCCCTAGCCTTCTGAAGGCAATCCTGTATGGAGAAACATTTTATAATGTTTAATGTTTAATGATGTTTTTATATATGTTGGAAGCCGCCCAGAGTGGCTGAGGCAACACAGTTGGGTGGGGTATAAATAAATCATCATTACTGAATAGGTAAAGGTAAAGGTAAAGGTATTCATTATTGAATAGGTAAAGGTAAAGGGACCCCTGACCATTAGGTCCAGTCGTGGCCGACTCTGGGGTTG
Organism: Podarcis cretensis; assembly: GCF_951804945.1. Classification (NCBI taxonomy): domain Eukaryota; kingdom Metazoa; phylum Chordata; class Lepidosauria; order Squamata; family Lacertidae; genus Podarcis; species Podarcis cretensis. The sequence continues at coordinate 74,122,908 of NC_137175.1, forward strand.
CGGCGCTCATTTCGCTTTATTGGCTGAGGGAGCCAGTGTACAGCTTCTGGGTCATGTGGCCAGCATGACTAAGCCGCTTCTGGCGAACCAGAGCAGCACACGGAAATGCTGTTTACCTTCCCGCCGGAGCGATACCTATTTATTTACTTGCACTTTGACGTGCTTTCGAACTGCTAGGTTGGCAGGAGCAGGGACTGAGCTCAGCCCGTCGCAGGGATTCAAACCGCCGGCCTTCTGATCGGCAAGTCCTTGGCTCTGTGGTTTAACCCACAGTGCCACTGGTGTCCCCTTTTAAACTCCCTTGTAGTCAAGTCTTTATTTATTTATTTTGAGAGACTGGGTGCAGTGCCAGGCATGTTGCTTCAGACTAGAGTATGACAGCGAGCTGTGTAATTTTTACAGTGCCTTCCTGTAACAATAGTTCTGTTCTCCTTTGTGCAGTGTTTTGTAAATTATCATGTGATACTCTCCAAGGGTTTTCCTTTATAGCCCTTTAAAAAACAAAATGGTAGGAGGTCTCCAATCCTTTGCACCACGCCGCTATGCTCAAAGGTCTTTGCCTTAATACCAAACTATTCATCCCAACGCTTCAGCTGCCATCAATCGATTGACGATATTTTTCTTCATTTATAAAAGTGATAGGTTTCCCTATATGGCTTACAAGTTAAGAACAAACCAAAAATAATTACAATACAAGAAAATGCATCAGATAAAATGCAACTATAGACTCTTGAAGACCACTTTAAAAAAATCAAAAAACTTTAAATGATTTTAATGCCTTCCTTGAACTTGCCCTGTCTTCTATGAGCCAGCCAGAAGTGTGTTTTTTTAAAAAAATAAATCAGGAATAAGATTCAAAGAGTTGCCCTGCAGCAATCTCATCCTGTACTTCTTTGTCAGAATCCTAATGACGATTTATATATACATAAGAGACAATCTCCAGCTGTAAGACTGGAAAGCTTCTGGGGGTCTATACAGTTCCTTGACCCCAGACCTATTTTTATATTTTGATCTTGGGGAGGGCGCTGCCCAACTTTCAGTATCCTCCAGTTATCCCTGCGGTAACAAAGCGCTAGCTTAACCGGCAGTAGCAAGACTTAAAACAGGGCACTCAGGATCAAAGTGCCTAACAAAACAGAGCATTAGCCATTGTGTCAGCCCAGAGAGAGCCACATTAAACTGCACCAGGAATATAGCAGTGTTTGCCCACTTTTGAAAAACCGAAACAAAACACCAGATCTAAACATCCAGGTTCTTTGGGAGCAAGATAACTGAACATATAGGGCTTTCCCCCTCCTCCTCCCCTAGCTGGAAAAAGATGGCTTGTTTAAAATGTTAATAAAGGAGGCTGTTCTGAATTGATAAATACAGAACAGCTTCCAGCAAGGATGGGTGGGGGTTTCTCCCCCTCCCCCCTCGACCCCTTTGAGTTGTTCTACAGAGCTGCCTCCAGAGCTTTTACCCTTTTGACCCAGGGCCAATTGTCACTCTCTTTTCCCTCTGCGTGGGAGCAGCTTTTTCTCCATGCAGCCCTTCCTCGGGCTCACCGTTGCATACTTTTGTAATGCGGTCTGTCCAGATGTTAGAGACGTTTCTGTAGCCTGTCATTTCGCGACCGCTGCTTGCGATGGCAGAAGTTGCAAAAAGCAGCATCCATCAAGGACCTGGTCCAGGCTTCTGTTTCTCCATGGGTTGGTGCTGATGTGGCGACATCCATAAGAATGGTCAAGGCAGGAGTGGCCAATGTGGTGACCTCCAGATTCTGCTGAATCACAATGCCCAATCAGCTTCAGTCGGCATGGCCAATGGTGAGGAGTGATGGGCTACGTTGGCTCCCAGTACGTTTCCGAGCACAATTCAAAGTGTTAGTGCTTACCTTTAAAGCCCTAAATGGCCTTGGCCCAGTATACCTGAAGGAGTGTCTCCACCCCCATTGTCCAGCCCAGACACAGAGGTCCAGTGCCGAGGGCCTTCTGGTGGTTCCCTCCCTGAGAGAAGTGAGGTTGCAGAGAACCAGGCAGAGGGCCTTCTTGGTAGTGGTGCCCGCCCTGTGGAATGCCCTCCCATCATGTCAATGCAATAAACAATTATTTTACTTTTAAAAGACAACTGAAGGCTGCCCTGTTTAGGGAGGTTTTTGATGTCTGATGCTGTATTGTTTTTAATATTCAGTTGGAAGCCACCCAGAGTGGCTGGGGAAACCCAGCCAGATGGGCGGGGTATAAATAATAAATAATAAATTATTATTATTATTATATTATTATTATAAATAATTGTCTAACTTTTAGAAGACATCTGAAGTCAGCTCTGTTTAGGGAAGTTTTTAATGTTTGAAGTTTTATTCTGTTTTTAGTCCTCTGTTGGGAGCCGCTCAAAGTGGCTGGGGAAACCCAGCCAGATGGGCGGAGTATAAATATATTATTATTATTATTATTATTATTATTATTATTATTATTATACAGGGTTGACATGGTTAGGAACAAGGATCCATCTATCAAGCAACACAGCTGCTTACAGACTCATCACCCAGCCTTCCTGCTGGGGCCACTTTGTGGGAGTTTGCAAAGCTGTAACACCTGGCACAGGCTTTTCCAGTGTCTTCCAACTTTAGGGTCCTTGCTCTACCTTTCTTAAGGTTTCTCATCCTTAAACCAGATTTCAAGCAGGTAATAAAATCACAGAATTGTAGAGTTGGAAGGGACCATGGGGGTCATCTAGGCCAACCCTCTGCAATGCAGGCCTCTTTTGCCCAACGTGGGGCTCAAACCCACAACCCTGAGATTAAGGGTCTCATGCTCTACTGACTGAGCTATCACAATGGAAAGATGACTTCCAACAGAAAGTGACTTCCAAGAGAGGATGGTCCTCTGTAAGGCTGGGAACTTCTCCACCTCCCACTATTATCACTTCCAGGGCCAACACCAGCCTTGCCATTCACAGGACGTGTTTCTAAACATCTGGGTGGAAGAAAATGTACTTCCGTTTCCCAAACGACTGTGCAACAAGGTTGGAGATTGTAACTATCAAGCTGAGAACATGAGCAGCATATGAGTTGCATATCCTGTCTGTTAAAAATGCCCAAAGTAATAGAAAAATAAACTTTTCAACCCAACAAACTAAAAACCAGTCAAAACATTCAGCGCAACACAGTACCATCGAGCCCAGCAAATGCTAGAAGGGGCCTAGAGTTCTGTGATAGAACACTTTTGTTTTTTTCATGCAAAAGATCCCAGGTTCAAGCCTTGGCATCTCTAAACTCTGGAGAACCACTACCAGACACTGTAGATAATACTAAGCTACATGGACCAATGGTCTGACATAGCCTTGTTGGAAGTGCAGCAGCAGGGATATCACACTTTGTAACTTAAGGGTTATTTCTGTTAGTGTTAAAGCCAACGGCCATGAGGGGGGCGGCCGGAAGTGTTGTTTAGCAACCAGACATGCTGAGGTAGCACAGGCCCATATTGGCTATGTGGTTCTGATGGAGTTTTCCTCTGTGTATTTGGTTGAATGTCTGCCTGCTGTGTACAAGGCCTGAACTAAGAATGACAAAACCGCTCTGTCCCTTTCTCTAATTATGCACTGTTCCCCCACACACACACTTGACTTCAGTGAAGTGTTATTAGGATTTATTTTCTCTTAGAATTTTGTCCGCATTTTCTGAGTGCTTTTGCCATCAGGTATAATGATGTGGGTGGTGCTGTGGTCTAAACCACTGAGCCTCTTGGGCTTGCTGATCGGAATGTTGGCGGTTCAAATCCATGTGATGGTGTGAGCTCCCGTTGCTCTGTCCCAGCTGTTGCCAACCTAGCAGTACAAAAGCACGTCAGTGCAAGCAGATAAATAGGTACCACTGCGGCAGGAAGGTAAACGGTGTTTCCATGCACTCTGGTTTCTGTCCCGGTGTCCTCTTGCACCAGAAGCGGTTTAGTCATGCTGGCCACATGACCTGGAAAGCTGTCTGTGGACAAATGCCGGCTCCCTCGGCCTGAAAAGCGAAATGAGCGCTATACCCCATAGTTGCCTTTAACTAGACTTAACTGCCCAGGGGTCCTTTAAAGGTAAAGGTAAACGGACCCCTGACCGTTAGGTCCAGTCGTGACCGACTCTGGGGTTGGGCGCTCATCTCGCTCTATAGGCCGAGTGAGCTGGCGTTTGTCCGCAGACAGCTTCCAGGTCATGTGCCCAGCATAACTAAGCCGCTTCTGGCGAACCAGAGCAGCACACGGAAACGCCGTTTACCTTCCTGCCAGAGCGGTACCTATTTATCTACTTGCACTTTGACGTGCTTTCAAACTGCTAGGTTGGCAGGAGCAGGGACCAAGCAACGGGAGCTCACCCCATTGCGGGGATTCAAACCACCGACCTTCTGATTGGCAAGTCCTAGGCTCTGTGGTTTAACCCACAGCGCCACCCGTGTCCCCAGGGGTCCTTTACCTTTACCTATAAGGTGGCTTTCTATGGCTCTGCAAACTGAAAGTGAAAACCATATAGAGAAGGAACCACTCTGCTGAGGGGGTGGAGGAGTCCCAAAAAGTGGGTGCCAAGCAAGAGAAACTGGGCTTGGTGCCTTCAGTTCTTCTAGCCGGAGTAAAGGAGGAACACGGAACAAGGCCTCTCCACATAATCTCAGTGGCTGAGGAGATCCATATGATGGTGAGGACAAAACAATGTGCAAATTGTTTGGAGCAAAAGCCCACCATTTTTCACTTTCACATGTCCCAAATGTGTCGTACCGATTTGTACCGCATATTTAATTTACCACAAGGGAACGAAATTTATTTTGAGGTGGAAGAAGACTTCTGGAAATGAATTTCAAAGTTCACAAAACCTTGCTTCCCCCCCCCCCAAAGTGTCTTGTTCGATTCTTCCTTAGAAGAAATAATAGATGGGGATGAGAGAGACCTGATAAGTCTGGATTAAGACCCCCAAAAAGGGGCGGGAGGGGGGAGACTAAGATTCTGTCAATGAACTGACACTTCATTTTCCCTCCTTTGTTGGCAGCCTGAAAAGTAGCATACGAGCAACTGGGATGATCAGATGAAGGCGGGAAAACACAACAGTTCAGCTTCAAACAGGACAAAGTCTATTCTTACAATGCCGTTCCTTAAATCCAGATATTAGAGAAGAAGGCGGGTGGAGGGGGAGAAGGGGAAAGCAATGAGAAAAAAGCAGCTCACTCTTGGATAGCTTACTGGGGATCCTGCAAAAGATTATGCTAATCCCATCTTCATTGTCCACTGCAAAATGTTTTCATACCAGGTCTTTTATCTGTGGAAGAAGAGATGCACAACCTCTCAACTCCGTGACAGCGAGCACTTTCTGTGTGGTTTCTGAGTAATTAACACCAGCCCTGGACCTTTTCATTTTTGCTACTCAAGCTTATGGCCTTTTAAAGATACCCACAGGGGAGTGTCCCACACCCTTTGCAAGTGGCCTAAGTCATAGTCCCAGCTTATCCCTCGATATAGAGAACATCTGCCAATTGCCAAAAGGCATCAAAAAAGAGTTTGTTAAAATCGTACCCTTGCCGGGAATTTAACCGGTCAGCACCACACAGAGGCCCCGGGGATTTTCTAGAGCTTAATTCGGTTGCAGGGAACATATCGCAAACCACGAAAGGGGGACTATAATTTCAAAAACAGCTCTTCTACTTTAAGATACAGGTACATTGTTCTCCAATTTGTCCAAATTATACAGGCACATACAATCAGATTAAGGAACTGTCAGCCCAATTCTCAAACCATTCCATCAGCCCTGGCATCTATTTGCATTAGGATCGCAGCCTTTTCTGTTTTTTACTCTGTAACCTTTCCCTATGATCTGCGGAAAAAAACCAGTTTGACCCACATGTTAAGGCATGCCAAGTAGCAAAAAATGGAAAATCGTGACATTTCTGCTATTTTTAGAATTGATGTCAGACAACAGCACTTCTAAGAAGTAAGGTGAGAGCTTTAAAGAAAAGGAAAACCAATCATTTACTATGAGGACCTGATTATGACCAAGAATAGTATTCTGATTAAAGTTTAGCACATTGGCTGGGTCACACGTAACACTAAACCGTGGTTAAGGCTAACTTTAGTTCATAATGCACAGTTAAAGTTGAGGCATCTGACAGGACAATCACTCAAGCCTTGGTTTATGACATCACAGAATACTTAAAAGCACCAGCAACAGCAGCTGAGCCTTGAGGGTGGTTTGGATATTTTGCCACTCAGCTCTATAGCTTTTTCAAACAGGGTTTGCACATCATGCTAAGCTATGGTTAAGGTTGACAAGTTTTATAAACCAGCTACAAACCTTGGTTAACAAGCAATCTTCAAGTCAACAAACCACAGTTAAGATGCTGGCATGGGTAATGCTATAATGCTAAGGCAGGTTTTAATAAACCATAGTTTAATAAGCCATGGTTTAGTGTTATGTGCAAACCAGGTCAGTGAGATAAGCAACTGAAAATTTTGGTTCCATACCCTATCTCTTATTATTCAGTGTATGTGATATACATTTGGGCAAAAATTGCACCACCACCACTTACTTTAGGTCCTGCCAAGTTGGATAAACTTGCATATATGCAGCATAGCTACCCGTGTCAAATTTGCATTGCTTTCCAGATCAGCAACAGAGTTGTTTTAGCGCATGAGCCATGCTTCAAATCCAGTAGGAAAACCTCTTTAACATTCTCCAATATCGTAGCTTGTTACTCCTTCCAGTGCAAAGCAATGGTTGTAGACATTATACCACCTCTTCAAACTCCTTTCTCATATGGTTTTCAGATAGTCCATTTCACTGGAATGCCTAAAATTGGGGGTGTGGTGGGGTATGTCTGCAAGGGTAGTATGTAAATTTTCATCTTCTATTGTCAATCACAGCAGGGGCAATGGGCTGTCTTCAGATATTCAGTGTTCAAACAATACCCCATCCTGAGCATTTTATAGAAAGATGGGTTAGATATGTAACCAAATGGCTCTAACCATTCCATTCTCCTGGGGCAGTCATATCCTGAGCCACGTGGTATCACATGACTTCATGAAGCCCTGCATCCAAATGAGTCTTATTGCTCCCCGAACCAGCACAAATGAACTTCTATCTGTCCTTATCTTGGCACTTCATAGCACAACCAGGTCCTTTCAGGCTTTTACAAACCTGATCTTCATTCCTTGGGAGATCCCAAACCTAAGTCCTTCAGGATGATGGTAGCGGTGCTGGAAGACTGCCTGATGTGTAAAGTGTGAGACTCCCTTCCACACAAAGTTGGCCACCATGTCTCCATTCTTCATCTTCCAACCAGTTTCAAGCCAAGATTTAAACAATCAAAGGAGATAAAGGATAGATGAAAAGCAGTTGGGAAAAAAGAGGTCTAACCTGTTGCTCAGAAAGAATTAAAAGAAAGCAGTTACACTGGAATCTGAAGACTGGACCTCTTCTTTGGATTCCAACATCCTCTTAAGGCATAACAATTAGGGTAAGGTGAAAATGCAAGGAGGGAAGTGGGAATGAGTATATTAGCTCCACATTCCTTCCATCACCTTCCAAATCATGGGAGGCAAAGTTCTGACTCAGAGAGGAGGACTTAGGTCCCTGTGCTTGGGAACTTGGGGAGACAAGGATTCTTCACGGCTTGTAGTACCTGGCCCTCATTCTGCTTCCAAGTGGGAACAGAATCCCATTTCCTTTACTCAACCAAGCCTTGTGGTTCTCACACACCTGCAATTAAGTATGTGCAGGAGAGCAAATTAAAAGCTGTGTGGCCAAAATCTTTAGAAACACACAAAACCTATGATTTGCTGAGACAAATGTGTTGACACTGGCCTTAAGTTAGCAAACCTAATAGTAGAAAAGCTTGTACAGTAGTAAGATACTTCCCACACCTCCTGCTCTGTCTCAGGATGTGATTCAGTGAGTGCTTTGAATCTGTTTCCCTGGTTTGTTCATTTCTCCCTCTAGTCAGGAAAGACTCCAAAGCAGTTTCACCCTGCTTTGGGCATCATGAGTACCCAACTGCAAATATTTCTCTCTGGCAGAAAGAATGCATCAGATAAAGAGAATGACTAAGTCAATGCTGTGGAGCTTTTAAAGTCATGGAGCCTCTGTTTGCATTGTTTCTCCCTAGGAAGAAAGGAAGGCACACAGTTCCACAATTACACCTTCTTTAACCTGGAATCAATTTGTGTTTGTTATAAAGCCTAAACTGCAGTCCATTAAACTCCTTTGTAGATCAGCTGGTACTCTTACAAGTAAACATTCTTAATCAGTACTTCTTTTCTTTAAAAATGTTCAGGGGTACTCTCATTTTGACTCAAGAAAATCATCATTTTATAGTTCAAATTGGGGAAAATAAATGCAGTAAATGGACAAAAGTACAAAGAACATGCATTGCCTCATATTACACAGCTGACAGCTCACAGTAACTTCCACATTGGCATGAGGTTGTCTGAGACTCAGGAAATGAAGCCGCCATCAGAGGTGGTAACAACAAAACTGGCCAATCACCATGCTAGATTCCAACTCCTACTTCACACATTAAACGCTCGCTTCCATCTGAGACTCAGAAAACACCGTGACAGGAAATGAGGCCGCCATCGGGGGTAGCAACAGAACTGACGATTCACCATGCTAAAGAAATCATTTTTTTAAAAAAAGTTTCTTCTCCCGTTAGATTCACAAAATGTTTGGGGGTACGCTTGCCCCTGCATACCCCCAGAAAAAAAGCAGTGTCCTAAATGATTAAGTGTGTGATCAGAGATACACAGGAAAAGTTCCATTTGGACACGCATGTGCATCACATTCTACATGAAAATAGGGACATTGTCTTCTAAAGCAATAGAACGCCCCTGTTTCCATGAGGAATGTAGGCGGGAGTGTGGCCCAGTTGCGCATGGCTTTGATTGAGAGCTGAAACAAAACTTGAGATGTGCTTTTTTGATGTTTCTGAAGGCAGGCCTACATTTTCCATTTAGAATGGCGAGGAGGTTGAATCCAGTGAAGTCATTGCATATGCAGAACAGCTCCCACTCATGCAATGGAACTTCCCGTCCCTCTCCCATCGCCCCCCCTCCCCACTTTGTTGCACCTGCTTCACCACTCCAATTCTGCTCCAGAGGTTTGGAGGAATCCCCAGTACTGATGGGGGGATAGGTTGGGGCGCAGGTTGGGGCGTGGAGAAGGAGGGGGGGAGTTCTGCTGCACAAGGAGATGCTGTGCCGCTGTGCTGCTGTGCCAGGTCTTCATTGACTGTAGCCCTAACCAAGCCCTATTTATTTATTGATTGCCTAGGGAAAAGATTTAAAACCATGTTTTGGCTCTGATGCCATGTGTCATTCCTGCGAGGCCCAGAAGCCACCTGTTCTCCAAGTCAGCCGCACAGTTTTAAGGAATTGCATTATCCAAAAATATATGGCGATGCTACGGGACGGAGGACGGCGTAGCTAAAACACCACTTACTGACTGCCTAGAGTTTTACTTGCTATAAGCTGTTAAGGCCACATGAAACCTGCAATACACTGTTAGATCTTTACAAATATCATGAAATCTTTTTCGGATATCCAAAAAATCCTGAACTGCTTGAATCTTTTGTCTCCCAGCACTGGGGACTGACCCATAATCTCTTTCCCAGCCAGCCGCCCAATTCCGAAGCCAACCTTGTCGCTGGCTCCAACAGCTGCCTTAAATTCACCGGAGGGGATAGCAGCATTTCTACTTCTGAAAGAAGACCACAAGGCTTACGTTTGCAATGCCTTGAGGAGGCACTGAAAGGAATGTCAAAGGTGAAGAAAGAAATAAAGTGCCGTACAAGAAGATCAGCAAAGCTGAGTCTTCTTGATGAAAAAACTGGTGTCTGTTTCTTCATGATGCAAACAACATAACTTCATTTTTTTTAACAAAAAAAAGAAAACTTCAGGTCTCCCCCTCCTCCGTCTTCTCCTTCTTCATCTTCCCCCTTTTTTTTAGGTCAAGCCACTGTGCATCTAAAAGCCTTATTCAGTTGTACTTGTCACGAGTACTTTGTCTGACACTGGCTGTATTACTCTTGTAAACAGAGGCAGCATCAAAGTGAGAGCACATAGAGTCAGATCAGTGGATTAAGGCCTTCTGCATGATAAAGTAGCTACCTAGGGTGGGATAAACCTAATATGTGAAAGAATGTTATTGAGGAGGAAGAAAGTGCCAAAACTCTGTCATTCTCTCTGTAATGTCCTAATCTAATGCCTGACACCGAGGCCTTAGGCCAGTGTTAGTGTTAATCAATGAAATACCCATCTGTGTTCCCTGTCCTTATCGCTATTTAAAACTAGCCTAAACTCAATTATTTTCCCTTAGAGACCAAGATGGGATATTAAGTAGAGTGAAAAGGATTGCATCCCACAAAGAAATCCCAGTGCTCAGATGCAGAGGTGTCAACACTGCCGACTAAATTTCAGTTAAACAGAGATTAAACGCCAGTTCTTTGGACATGAAACGTTGTCAGAGAGAGAGAGAGATTAAATCTAGTTCAAAATCTTTCATTTTGAGAGAGATGCTTCTGAAATAAAAAACGAAAAGCTCACTCCTGAGCAGCGTAATCAACTTATCATGTAAATTTGGCTCCCTGCTATATGTTATTTCTTCTCTGCAATAAGCAGTGAACAATAAACATCAGACAAGCATGTTCAGCTCTAGCAGTAGGAAAGCACAGCCTCTGACTGTTCCCCAAAGCTACAATGAACAACACAGACATTTTCAGATACATAATGGTTAGCCAAGGACTGTGTAATTTATCCCATGAGTGAACGACACATCTCATAACTCAAAGGCTCCTTCAGACCAGAATGAATGATGAAGGTGTTTGTCACAAGTGGGCTAAATCCATCATCCCACAGATGCTCATTATTGTATTTTTGGTGCATACCCCATAGATCTAAAATATTAACTCCTTGTTTAATTTTATAACTCTTCTGATTTTTTTCTCCATAAAAGCTTCCTCTTTTAAAAGATATTTTTTAAAAAGATATAAAAAAACGAAGACAACTTTGTGAAGACAGGAGGTAACAACTTCTTGCCCCTTACACAGATGTAAAGAGACTGGGGGTATTCTAAATCGAAATTAGAACAGACTCATAAATTAGGGTTGTGTCTCCAAGGCAGTTTTCCCACTTGCAATGCAGTGCTTTGGCATCAGTCTGGAAGTTTTGAAAGAACAGCCTGAAACAGAGTATTAAAACGGCACAACACAATCCATTGCCAACGTTACACCTTAGATTGTGAAAGAAGCACTGCTGTTCCCATATTCTGCAGGTGAGCAAGTGGTCAGCAGAGGTGAAGAGGATCCCAGGTAATGAAAATCTCTTGATTGATCATCTCCTGTGCAACCATAGCAGAGGCATCAAACAACAGAAGCGTATAACAGCAGATATATATAGACGGTGGTGATTTTGATAAACTCTACCATGCTGATTGTCAACTGGTGGATCATGACCCGAACACAGGCATCTGAAGTAGCAGCTGATAAGGGGGGGGGGAGAGAGAGAGAGAGAGAAGGTGGGTTAAACAAGAGGGGAGGAGGAGAGAAAAAGAAAGGCAAAAGGAGAATAAAGAACATACCATTAAAAAATGATTGTGGTTCCCATTTCCAGATTAATCTTAGATTTGAAAAAAAAGTTGTTGATTTTATTGAAAATAAATACACACACACATATACAATGCTTTTGTATAAAAACAATGTTTAGGGGTCCTTTCATTTCGACTCAAAAAAAATACCATTTTATAGTTCAAAGCGGGGGGAATAAATACAGTAAATGGACAAAAGTACAAAGAACATGCACAACACCATTGTCCCATCTTTTGTTTTTACAGAGTCATTATTAACTTTATACTTCTTTGCTGGTTGAAAAATAGCAATTTTCCTACTCATATCGAAATACTACCTCAACGAGGCCAAACGGTCATCAGTAAAACACCACACATGTACATTCTACACTGCTTCACACGTTATACGCTCGCTTCCGTTTGAGACTCAGGCAACACTGGGAAAGGAAATGAAGCCACCATCAGGGGTGGAACTGATGATTCACCGTGCTAGAGAATAAACTAAAACAAATTAAAAATTTAGTTTCTTTTCCCATTTCCTAACCCTAACCCATTATGGGTTAAAGCCTCAGCCCCTAGGGCTTGCCGATCGAAAGGTCGGCGGTTCGAATCCCTGCGGCGGGGTGCGCTCCTGCTGCTCGGTCCCAGCGCTTGCCAACCTAGCAGTTCGAAAGCACCTCCGGGTGCAAGTAGATAAATAGGGACCGCTTACCAGCGGGAAGGTAAACGGCGTTTCCGTGTGCGGCTCTGGCTTGCCAGAGCAGCGATGTCACGCTGGCCACGTGACCCGGAAGTGTCTCCGGACAGCGCTGGCCCCTGGCCTCTTAAGTGAGATGGGCGCACAACCCCAGAGTCTGTCAAGACTGGCCCGTACGGGCAGGGGTACCTTTACCTTTACCTTTAACCCTAACCCATTGGTCCCAGGCCATGAAGTTCTCAGTAGAAGCAGTGGAGCTGCCACAAATCAGAATTCTAGATTGCCGCTGCCAGTCAGTGTAAATGGGACTGAGCTACATGGACCAATGATCTGACTCGGTGAGGATTAAATGCAGCATATGAGCAAATCTACAAAGAAAAGTTCACAACATATCCTTCACACAGGGGACCTAAGTCTGTTTTCATTTTGGTTTTTTGCTCTAGACTTCAGCATTAAGCCTATTATGAGCTTCCTGTTTGCTAACAAAGGGACGATCTTAACACTGTTTTTTATGTGGGACATAGTCTAGAGCCAAAGCAAATATATACTGAGGATTTTCTTTTTCCAGGAGGGCAGGATATAATATTATAAATCTGTGGGTTGCGGTGAGGTGTTCCGTATTTATTTTTCATGCTGGAGGAAACAAGCTCTTCCTGGGCCACTTAGCTCGGTCACAATTTCACAGGCAGGCAATGGGAAATGTTCCGAAAATTCACAAAGAACTAGTTATACCGAGGACTTCGGCCTCTATGCAATATGTGAAACCTAGGGGGGCATTTCAAAAATCTGGTCCTAAAATACCAACCTGGGATTGGAGTTTGCACTTCAGTAAGGAGTCTGTCCCTGCCTTACTTGGCAGAAATTCTTACTGATAAGTAATGAATTGGATAGTTGTCAGGAGAGTATCTCTTAAAAAATATGAGGCATTCCAGGCATATACTCCCCTCAAAGGTCCCGTGATTTCCTTACTCAGGTTGAATCAAATTGCTACTATCGGATTGTGTTACAAAAGGTGAGCCTTTCTGGCTTTGATGGTGTGATGGTGGGCCACAGGAAAAAAAGATATCTGCAGCAGGACCATATCCTATAATAAAGGAATATGGAGGAGAGCCAGCGGCAGAAAATAGGAGGAGGGAGGCACAGAAGGAGCAAAGTGCATCTCAGGGAGGGGATAGCATTGTCTCAGAAGTTAGATTTCTGAAAGAGAAATTGTATATACCGGGGGTTAGTTGCCTTTTGGGACCTGTGGGTGATTTTTGGACAGAGATGACAAGAAAAACAGGATGTAGGAGATTTAGGTCACCTCAAGGACCTCTTGCCATATGAACCGACCCACACCTTGTGATCATCATCTGAGGCCCGTCTTTGTGTGCCTCCTACATGAGAGGTCCGGAGGGTGGCAACACGAGAACGGGCCTTCTCTGCAGTGGCCCCCTGTCTGTGGAATGCTCTCCCCAGGGAAGTTCGCCTGGAACCTTCATTATACACCTTGAGGCACCAGGCAAAAATGTTCCTCTTCAACCAGGCCTCTGGTTGATTAACATATAGGGTTGCCATGTGTCCTCTTTTTCCAGGACAGACCCTCTTTTTCATGCGTATGTAAAATGAGAGTCATCATAGCAATCCATAGTTAGAAGTAGAAGTCGGCAAATGTGACCTCTTTTTTGCTCTTCAAAATATGGCAGCCCTATAATGTGGGAAGGGGGGTATTGGTTTCTTTTGTTCTTGTTTTTATTATGTATTGTTTTGTTTTGTATCGTTATGTCGGGAATTGTCCTGAGATCTGTGGGTGAAGGGCATTAGACAAATTTAATAAATAATAACAGCAGAACAGGGCCAGGGCTTGGAATGAACACCAGCGGCAGAACTTGAAGGAGATCTGGGACTCGGCTACATTAGTAAAAAAAAACCTGACATTTTGAATGCATTATAAACATGCAACACCAGATGGTCTTGAAGAGTAAGAAAAAAATTCTATGTGATTTTCCATAGCGGTTTTCTTCTTCTTTTGTTATAATGATTTAATTTCTGACTTATTTATAGCGCGTTTTCCCCCCTGTGTGTAGATCCACCTCTGGGCAGGATTGGGAATCAGGCAGACTGACCAGTGGTCAAAAGCAATTGGAGACCCAAGTTTGGGGAACACTGGTCCAAAGTCTCAATCATTCACATTAGGCTTGAAGTATGTAGATATCAGGCTTCAATGAATCGGCTCTCCCCCCCCCCCCCGCCCTGGTGGCAGTAGATAAGCAGAACAAAGGAAAGGGAGTCTTCTTACCAGTTAGAAACTTTAATAATCACAGTGAGAGAACAAAGAACCCATCTCCTAGAAATGGTGTAGCTCCCAACTAAGAATTCCACCCCCTTATGTCCTTATTAATCCACGTCACTTCTACGTCTTGTAACCTGAGCCTATCCCCTCTGTGCTTTGTGTGCTTTCTGTTCCACCACTTTCTCAGCTCTTCTTGACCTTGGGGAGAGTGGATGAATGCTTTCCAGAGACAGTGAATCTGTTAACTCTCTCTCTCCCAGTGTTTCTTCTCCTAGCTGTTCCCCATGCAGTATTTCCCAGCTTCTGCCTTCTGAACTATGTCCCTCAGTAAACCACTGTTCCAAATCTATACTGTTCTCCTGCTCCTGGGAAGATTCAGGATCCAGATCAGGAGCAAGGGGAGGGGGAGGCTCCCACCATTCCTCCTCAATGCAACCCACCTCTGCATGGTCCCTGACAGTAGATAAAGTAGTACGAGAATGTATGAATTCCTGCTACAGTGGTACCTCGGGTTAAGAACTTAATTCGTTCTGGAGGTACATTCTTAACCTGAAACTGTTCTTAACCTGAGGTACCACTTTAGCTAATGGGGCCTCCAGCTGCCGCTGCACCACTGCCGCACGATTTCTGTTCTCATCCTGAAGCAAAGTTCTTAACCTGAGGTACTATTTCTGGGTTAGCAGAGTCTGTAACCTGAAGCGTCTGTAACCTGAAGCATCTGTAACCCGAGGTACCACTGTACTATTGAAATACATGCTTATTAGCAAGATGTGAAGCTCCCAGGGCAGCTTATTCAGGAGCTGTTAGATAAGAAAGCTGGGGAGTACAGGTATCCAAGCGGAATCCCCTACCATGGAATTTGCTGCTTTGCTGTTTTCATGGGCGTGGAAGGACATTTTTCACAAGCTGTGCTCCTGTTCGTCACTGCCAGGAAATAGTGACTGTGACCAACATAACAGGCTACATGGCTGTATTCCTGGGAGTAGTCAGGTTGCTGTGCCTGGTGAAATGATCAGACTGCTGGACCAGCTTAGTAGACACCTACACAGCCAGTGTAAGATCACAGAAATCTCAGCTACGGCCTAAAGTGCCTAGTTTTGAGCCTGCCCCATTCACCACCACGTTCTGAGCATTCTGGCACAATTTACCATGGCATATAAGGAAGAGCCCATTGGGCAGGTGTTCAGCAATTCAGTCACGTTTGTCATTACTGTACTGCGCAAGGTGTTGCTTCCCATCATGAGAGGGGGATAGTTCCTAAGTCAAGTGGATCTGAAACTGTCTAGAAAGTGCCAGCTGAAATGAGGGCCGTTCTCACTTGGATGAAGTGGAGAGATGAAGTGTTCTTTCTCAATTAAGGAAATCATGGGTACAGACAATTAACCTGCCTGTTACCTTGGTAACCTCAGATTTAAATCATAAATGAAAAGGTGTACCCATAGATAAGGTGTGTTCTTTAAAAAAAAACCCAAAAAACTCTTAAGGTAGTAGAGTTCAACAAGCTGTTTGGGCGACAGAGCCACCAAGCTGAGTGGTTCTGGCATTTAGTCCTTTAATGAAACAACACTATTCATTATTAAGAGTCAGAGTTAGCTACTGTCACTGTATAAAGCTAGGTAAGCCATGTAGACTTCAAATGTGGATGCCAGGAACTTTGCATGCAGAATATTCCAGGTTTATTTGTTTTAAATAGGATCAGGTAGCAGATGATGTGGGTCAAGATCCTGGCAGACCTGCAGTGTCCCAAAATCCCATTGTTCTAGGTGCATTTTGCGACAGGAAATTTCATTAGTGCCAGCCATTTCTGAGCTCTAGGCACAATACTGAGCCTAAGATATCTGATTAAAACTGCAGAGTGGAAGGAAAGGAGGACCTTTTTCTGCCTCCCCACTTCCAGCCACTCTCTGAAGACTGGAGAAGAGACCCTCTAAGAATATTAGCGAGGTGGGCAGGGGAAGGACTGGACTCTGTGAAAATGAACATACCGTAATATTTTAGCTGCAGTTCATTCATTTCCAGCTTTGTATTCTTGTTATAAAAAAGTACGCCCAGGCATTCTGTTGTTGCACCCATAGCCTAGGTTTAAGGTGCCATTTAGCTCTTAGCTTCCATATCTCAGTTTCTAACACTGGAGACCTGCTGGTGGTCAGAGAAGATCGCATGGGCTCGGGTGAACAAATAGTCTGAACTGGGATTAAGCAGATCCCTATGGTAGGTAGGGTAAAGGTAAAGGACCCCTGGACAGTAAAGTCCAGTCAAAGGCGACTATGGGGTACAGCATTCATCTTGCTTCAGGCCGAGGGAGCTGGTGTTTGTCCGCAGACAGCTTTCCAGGTCATGTAGCCAGCATGACTAAACTGCTTCTGGCGCATAGGTAAAGAAAAAGTGGTGCTCTGGTTCTTCACATAAATTACACACGCTATTGAAACATAAACGGCAGTGTCTGCTGTGGGTAGCTAGCAATGGAAGGGAGGTGGAGAAGGAAAGGAGATTTGGCTTAATGCAGTGCTCCACTCCCATGGACCAACTGAAAGTTGCCAAGAGTCTTGGTGGACCACCTAATGACTTTTCTACCTCTAGCGACAATTATAATGCACTGTGCTGGATGCTATCTGGTTTTCAGTTGTATATTACTGATTTTAAAACTTATTTTTAGGTATCAGCTTCTTCTCTCTCTGTTTTTCATGCTCCTAATCTCTCCACTCATTTCAAATGCCTTCCCTGCCCACCCCTCTATCATTTATATTCCATCCTGCTCACCTGGCAGGTAGATTGCTGGGTTTTTAGAATGGAGTAGCTGCTCTGCCCATCATTCACAGTGACTGTTTCCACCATTTGTCACAGATATGATGTGGAGCACCTGAGTAAATCTCGTGCACCAATGGTGGACCACAGATCACAGTTTAGGAACTCCAGGCTATCTATCTCTATCTATCTATCTATCTATCTATCTATCTATCTATCTATCTATCATCTATCTATCTATCTATCTATCTATCTATCATCTATCTATCATCTATCTGTCTAGCTAGCTAGCCAGCTAGCTATCATCTATATCTCCTTGAGATATAGGTGTGTAGCTGCCATTGTCAGGTGTGGAGAGTCCTCCCCTCCCTTCGGTAACTTCACAGATAAGACTTAACGAGAAGTTGATAGATTTATAGTCCTTTTATTACAGCATCATGTTGCAAGCACAAATACACAGCTCTCCTAGTCTAATCCTCCTTCCGGCTTCCCCAACATTTTGGGTGCCAATGGGAAGTTCCTCCCTCCCTCTGACTCCTTTGTTCTCTGATACGTTCAGATCTCCGAGTCCAAGGGGAGGGGGGGGTCCTTCACGGTCTCCAGAGATGTCTCCACTACCTGCCCCCTCTCTTCTGGTTCTGTCGTCATTAACTCATAACTGGGTAACTCCCCCCTAAGCTGTTCAGCTTCTCTCTCTCTCTACTTCTGAACACACTGTGGACAAGGGGGACGAGTCTTCCCCATCCAGCTCTCCATCAGAGAGAAGCTGGTCTGCCATAGACTGCATTCCCCTGTCTTCATCTTCAGACCATTCCCTGACAGCCATCAAATGCCACTGAGGAAGGTAGCGATGGGGCTTCGCACTGCTGCCAGGAATTCATACGTTGTTTATTATATCACTTTGTTCCTGCCTCATGGAACATCCCATATCAGCATCTCATCTCTTTGGAGGCTACTTCTCAATTTCAGCCAATCTAGGATAGCATGGGAATGTTCCACATAGTGGGAGGTAATGGCATTGAGACCCTGCTATGCCAGTGTTCCCGTCCAGGTAACCAAACAATTTAACCCCTGTGTTGCAAACAATAGTAATATCCAAGGCAACACAATTATTGTAGTTTATTGTAGTTACCATGCATATGCAGGTCATTGTTTTAATATTCTATTATAGTTTATGAAGCATTTTTGTATCCTTCTGCTGTGCTGAAGGAGAATTCCACGAAACAGTGGGTATATCCGGAATCACTGTTCACAACGTCTGTTTGCGAACGACTTCGGCAGCGTTGGATGCCATAAACAAAGCTTTGCAGCCTATTTTCACCAGATAAGAATCTGATACATTGCTTCTTTCAGAGACTTGCATAGTCTTCAAAGATTTTCAAAGACTTATAAGACTTTGGTTTTATGTTTTCAAGAGAATCCATTAAGAGTGCATATTTTGTGACTTTCAGAGATTCATAAGTTTTCTGTTTATGTGATTTCATATATTTCATATTATATAAAGAGTGTATATTGATATCGTATCATTGTATTTGGTCATCGTGTTGCCTTGGATATTAGTGTTTCCCTCTATTCAGGCTGAATATTCACACACCTGCTTGCAGCACAAACAAAAACATAGGTGCCGACTCCCTGGGGCCCTGGGTGCCCAAGCACCCACAAAATTCCCCATGAAGGGGCTGGGCACCCACAAATTTCGGTGCCAGGGCCATGCACACTGCACGGCACCCACAGCCCTGGGCACCCATGGTTGTGGGGCCAAGTTGGCACTCCTGCACAAAAACGTAGGCTTTTTCTCAATCCAGAATTATTCATGCTCATCCTCAACATGCTGCTTTCAATCTAGATTGATTCTAGAACCTCCATCCACAAGGAGGGGGTGTGGTTAGCTAATATCCATTTGCCAACTCTCATCTTGATTAGGTTACCCATGTCTTTTCCTTCTTGCACATGAATGAAGAAGGAAGTGGTGGTTGTGGCCATTGGGCAGGTGTGGGCATTGGGCAAGTGTGGATAAACACACACACTGCCATTGCCGGAACCTTAGACATCTATTTTTATCTGTTTTCAAATTGCAGTGTAACGCAGAATCAACCCACAGTTAGCTTTTATTTTTGGAATGAAGCTAATTTCTCAATCAGCATTTTTCAGAGGCAAAAGATATGCAATCGATCTTGACTGTGTGTGAGCTATGTAGGAAAAACAACTGCTCATTCCCCATTGATTCTAGAATAGAATGTTGGGTGTACAAAGCCTAAGTATCTCACACTTTAAAGAAGGGGTGGGGAACCTGTGGCATTGCAAATGTTGTTGGACTACAACTCCCATCATTCCTGGCCATCTGTCATGCTGGCTGGAACTGAGGGGAGATGGGACATCAGCAACATCTGGATTACATCAACGCCGTACTGGGAATTGTAGCTCTTTGGGAGCTAAACAGTTCCCAGGATTCTTTGGGGGAAGCCCTGTGTTTTCAATGTATGGTGCGGATGTGACTTAGGGGTAACAACTTCCTTACTCCTGGTTTAAAGGATTTTTAAACACCTGTCCTAACTCAGCTTGTTCTGGTTTAATCAATACCAAGTTCTTCCTTTTTCACACTTTTTCTATTCCCTCCTGCTTGATGCATGACACACTTTCTGAAAGTGCCCAAGCTGGTTCTCATTCTCAACCACAAGACCTGATAATCAAGCCCAAAGTGGTTTTTAAAGAATGCTGATTTAGTGTGGGCATCCAGTGGAATGGCTTTTGTGAATACTGCTTCACCCCGTATTCAAGTTGATTGCTTCAAAATGTGCCCAATTCCTGGTCTAGAATTCATGATTTCCTTGTTACTGTGCTCCCGAGAGTGGTACATTAAAATGTCTGCCTGCAATGGAAGTTCAGGACTTTAGGAAACCAGTGGAACAAGGTGTACCCATGACATAATCATAATTCCTAATTAGCTAATTACTGAGGACCCCCTATTTTCAAGAAGCCAAGCCACGGACCCCACACTTTTGAAAATTTTGATAACTCTACAGTAGTTACCTCTGCAAAGCAATTTTTTGAACAAAATGTGGGTATACAAAAAAAAAAAAAAAAGACCATAAAATTTGTGATATTACCATGCAAAAATGACAAAAAAGTAGTTGGGGGGAGGCAAGGGTTGCGGCTGTGAACCTCGTGGGTGAGTTCCGTGGACCTCAGGGGTCCCCAGATCCCTAATTGAGAACCACTGCCATAATGGATCAATGATTCAGGAAGCAGCTGAGAAGCAACTGTAAGGGAACACATAGCAGGTAAAAGAGAAAAGAGAATATGGGATGAAGGGTTGGGTTTCTAAGTCATTTTAGTATATATGATGGCTGTGTTAAGAATTTTTTTCCCTCTCCCATGTCTAGAAGCCAATTCACACGTTTTTCATAGCATGAGCTGACCTTTAGCGGCATGGTAAAGTCTTTGATTTGCAAGTTGCCAACTCCTGGTTCTAACATGTGCTTAGACACATTCCACTGGTCAGCCCTCTTCACCAGATGGCATTGCCACATAAAAAGCAGTTTTACAAATAAATCCTCCTTTCTCTTAGGAGGCCTGCTAAGAAAGGGGGCTATATTGCTGCTGTCATATAACCAGGGCCCTTGGGTTTGATGTGTTATAAGCCAAAGCTCAGCCCCTGCATTATGCCAATTTGTTGCACCAAATATCCATGGGTGCTTTCTCTTTATGCTAATGAATAAGCCCATGTTGATCAGTGTTAAGTGCGTTTCACCAGGTAACCCATTTACAGAAAACGCCTAGAGCTAAATTCTCCCCTCAGTTAACACCTGTCCATTGGTATTGCCATCAATGGACTCAGAGAGATGTAGCTGAAGAAACAATCTGCCCCTAGATGCCTAAGGACTTCATTGAGCTGCATTCGCCACCACATCAGGACGTGTCATGAACCAGAGTAATTAATTTATATGTTGTCTTTGAAAATGAAACAGATTTATAGTTTATCTCCAAACACAGGTTGTTTAATGGAGAGGTGAATATAGAAGATTCCTGTGGGACACGTTCTAGTCACCTGTAGCAACAGTAACCATCCCTCACAAAAATATACTGGATTTATTTATTTTACGGTTATCAATTATTTGTGCATTTTCATGAGCTTTTTAAACTCAAGTTTCTACCTATTTCAGCATTCATCCTATGTCACTTTTCCGCAGCAAAGTCCTATGCTTGTTTAATCAGAAGTAAGTCCTACTGTGTCCAACAAGGCTTACTCCCAGGTAAGCGTGCACTGAATTGCAACCTACCTTTTTTCAAATGCAGAATAGCAAAATCAGCACCAGTTATCTTCCCATCAGGCATCAAACTAACTTTCAATTATTATGTTGGAACTGGGAGGCATTCTACTGCCCCATCTGCACTAAACATTTAAAGAAGTTATCATGCCAATTGAAGCAGGCTTCCACCCAGAAATCCTGTGAAATGTAGTTGTTAAGGGTGCTGAGAATTGCTGGGAATATATTTAGGGTTGCCATATTTCAAAAAGTGAAAATCCGGACACAAAAGTTTTAGAGCTATTTTAACGGAAGTTTGCCAAAATCTACACAATACATCCAGATTTTCCCAGACATTTCAGCAATTCCCACCCAAACACAGTTTCCGACAGCTGAAACCTGGCTATGTCAACCCTACTGTATTTCTTAGAGTGGTTTAACAGTCAATCCCTCTTCACAGTGAATTTGGGAACTGTCACTCTTTGAACAGAATAGGGGTCTCCTAACAAGTCCCAGGACCCTTAACAAACTACGCTTCCCAGCATTCTTTGGGAGAAGCCACAACTGTTTAAAGTGGTATGATACTGCTATAAGTATGAAGTGCAGAAGGGGTTTACATTCCAAATGGAACACTTTCATTGGGATGAATCCATATTGAACCCATTAACAGTTCTTTTAAAACAGTGGGGGTTTGTTTGCAGGGTAATTTACAGTGAAATCCTACACATGGCTACACAGACTCAAGTCCCATTGAGTTCAACGGGGATTACTTTCAGGTAAATGGGTACAGAATTATAGCTTGAAATATGACACCGTGGTATCATAGAGACAAGCTGCAAGGACCCCCTTGTCAATTGCTTGTTACGCCCACCAAAACAGAAGCGATCCACAGGTAAACTCTGTTGCCTTGGTACATCAGGCAATAGTCAAGGAGTTAAAAACACAAAGGGTGCACATGCCCCATTATTTTGTTTACATAAAATAAATCTGTGGTACAGCCTATACTGGGGACTTTCTTGAGAGTTTGGGATCCTTTTGCTTTACAGATATTTTGCAAACTCCAGATACATAATTATGATTATTTTACTGTGGAATATTTGTGCAACCTTCCAGGCATATGGCAACCCAACCAGCAATCCCTTATTAAGCTCTCGGTGTCATTTATAATACTACCAAACAGAACCAGCTGCTAACAAATGAGTCAGAGGCAGAAGAGCCCTTTGTCTCCTTGAAACCTGAAGCCTTTCCAACAAGATTATGGTGCCTGTTTCTTTGATCGCCGAAGCTTCTTTCTTTCCCAAGCAACCAAACATCGCTTAGAAGAGTGCAGTGCTCATCGGGGCATAAATAGAAAACAAACCTATTAGCATTAGTGTTAGTAATGATAACCTTCCACTGCACTGATGAAAAGTATTCCTCAGCAGGACAGAGAGGGAGGCAAACTTTTGTGATTCCTTTCCCCCTTATAATCCCTGTTCCCCTCAAACTTCCCCAGAGGGTCCCTCAACTCTTCAGAGCCAATTTTGAGGAGGTTCGAGGAGCTTCTGGGACAGAAAGAAGCACTAAAACTTGCCTCCCCTTTCAATTCTGCTAATTGGTGCCTTGTTAAATTTTATTTGTATCATGCCACTATTTATTGGGGGAAGGGATAATCCCCTATCCACAAATCTAAAATATGGTGGGGGAAACAGCCAAGATGGATAGTAAAGGATTAATGTAGACTGGACTTGAATGGGCTCTTCACTATAACGTTTCAGTATCATTCATAGCCATCGCTTGCTTCTAATATTTACTTTTTTCCTAAAATGTCAATTTTTCCAATTTTGTTCAAACACTGATAGCAAGGAAAGCTCCTTCATCCGCACTGCTGTTAAGAGTATCTTCCTAAAGGTCTTGATGTCAGCACAGACCCAGCTAACCAACCCAAGACTCATTTTGCAATAAAAGCATGCCTGTTTCTCTAAATATAGAGATTTCATACAAGGCCAGATTTAATGGACTTTGAGAGCTTGGTGCCTAATTAAATTTTAAAAGAACCAGAAGACCTCTCTCTTATCTGCTTTTCGGGTTTCTGCCGCTAGGCCCTTGCAAAATAATAATAATAATTCACCAGTCACCAAATTTTGACTGGGCCAAAATTTTTCAGAAAAGAATTTCCTGAATCTTTACCCAAATTCTTGTCCAGTTTTCCTCCGGACAGTTGAAGAATTACTCTCACACACAAACACGCAGTAGAATATTTAGTGAAACATGCCCCTCACCATCTGCTTATGAATAAAGTGCTGCTGTGAATCCAGCATTCACTATTGTGTCAATTAGTATAACTGTAAGTAAGTAAGTAATTTTTTTATTTATACCCCGCCCTCCCTGGCCCAGACCAGGTTCAGGGCGGCTAACATCAAATAGGAAATACATTAAAACACAAACCAACAATTGATTAAAATACAGCTTAAAAATTAGTATCAGGATAAAATTAAATGACTGCCCATGAATTACAACCATAGGGGTCGGGAACCTCAAGTATTCATCAGGGCCAGCTATCCATGTTGGTCCCACATGAGCCAATGAAAGGGCAAAAGAGGTAACTTACAGGTTCCCATAGAGGGGGGTCAAACTGGGCCCGGACCAAAGGCCACGCAGAATAGCTCCGTCTTGCAGGCCCTGCGGAAGGAAGTCAAGTCCCACTTATTGATAGAAGCAATGAGCTTCACCCCTACTCCTTCCAGCCTTACTCCTCTCTTAACCATCCACCAGTCACTTCCCTCCTCCTCCAGTATGAACTGGTTTCATTAAGTGAGCTGAAATTTATCAGAAGTTAATTATCTTAGTTTTTTTTTAAAAAAACAGGGAAGCTTGAGAATTTTCCACCCTGAAATTTCTGGTATACTCCATTACCCTTCCACTCATTCTCCTTCAACCAGACCCAAAATTCATAATCCACAAATATTATAGAGAAGTTTTGGGGTGACATTTTCATACTTTCCAACATTTCTCTGATGAAAATAGGGACATCCTAAGGGAAAGCGGAACATTCCGTGATAAAATCGGAAACTGGGACTTCTTCTGTAAATCCGGGACTGTCCCTGGAAAATAGGGACACTTGGATGGTTTGCCACTTTCTGTGTTGTTGGTTTTGTGTTGCTGCAAACCATTATATTATTTTGCGTTAAGCCCATGGGCTACGTAGAGCATGATTTCAAAGCTCCCAGGCATTGTCAAATGAGAAAGTGACATGAAAAGGCTTCCGTGTGGGTTCTTGCCCACACTGCATCCACATGGCGGCCTAATGATGTTCAAGGTCTACATGTGCAGTAGCTCACCTTATGGTCTGGCCAACTGCGAACAGCCATGACGGGGCAACTGGGCAGCAGTGGTGCTTGCTTGAACTTAAAAAAACAACTGGAGCAATTGAGAAGCGCATGATGAGATAGTGTCCCTGTCCCAGTTTCATGTTAGGCAAATGCCCTTCTGCTAATGGCTTGCTCCAGATGATTCCTCTGACTTCGTGCCACACTCAAGAGATTAGAAGCCAATGCATTATATATACCCTATTGCTCTAATAAATAAAGGATTAATTTATTTTACTACTTCTGTTGTTGTCTCCATTACCGCAAGGCTTCTACTGACAGTTTTTCACCAGAGAGACTGCAGCTAAGACACACAGCAGGATCCAACCATACAAAGCATGGTGTTTTCTCTCCCCTCCCCTCCCTCCGCCCCGTATTTGTTTGTTGTTTAATGAAAAATGTATCATTTCATCAACAGTCCATTTAGATAGCATGTCGTGGCTTATTTTTGCAGCTTTGAACAATGTAAGAATGCCTTTTCCATTATTTAAAAAAGAGGGAAGTGCTTGTTACTAGAGTCCCCTAATTACAATCCACTCCAAGGCCTATATCTAAAACTCCCAAAGTTTGTTCTCAATGGAATTCTCTCTCTCTCTCTCTCTCTCTCTCTCTCTTTCTCTCTCTCCCTCTCTCTCATTCACTGAATGCATCAACACTGAAACCAGGTTGAAGAAAGTTTGGGGGATTCCTTTTCTCAAATCCCATATGCCCCACAAGGTAACAGTTTTAGACAAGGTCAATGGGAAATTTCATTGGTCAAGTAACTTGTTGTGAAAATAGCTGGATAAATGGAAAATGGGAATCTTGTCAGAGCCTCACTTGTAGCCGGCTGGTGGCAATTGGCTGATTGGGTGTTGTTGATAGATTAGCATTATTTCTCATTCCTTGTGTGTGCATAGCACATCTGAACACAGGACGCTTTGAAACTGAGGTGGTTGGAAGGCACCTGCTACAACACATGTGGGCAGCTCATTGTTTTGTTCCATGGGGAAGCCCACCGCCTCCTTCACCCAAGCAAGGAGGAGGTCTATAGTCCCATGATTCCAGGCAGACAGGAAGGCAAGGCAGGATCAGCACCTTGGAGAGGGAGAATCAGCACCTTGATGGGAGGCTACTTAGGAATGCCATGGAGGTCGTCTTGAGCTCCCCCAAGAAAGGATGGTATATGAATGAAATGAATAAGTAAATAAATAATAAACCCTCTGATGATGACAGAAAGTAAGTCTTTTTTTCCCCTTCTGAGATTCTCTGTAACATTTGTAATTATTACTCTCATTTAATTGAACAAGAAGAGAATTTTAGCTACGGTCCTGTTGAGTGGTCAATATGTTTCATATAAAAAACCTTTACTTGGAAGTGAATCACATTTTCATTAATGGATGTACCCGGGTGGCGCTGTGGTCTAAACCACTGAGCCTCTTGGGCTTGCTGATCAGAAGGTCAGCGGTTCGAATCCCCACAACGGAGTGAGCTCCCATTGCTCTGTCTCAGCTCCTGCCAACCTAGCAGTTTGAAAGCACACCAGTGCAAGTAAATAAATAGCTACTGCTGTAGCAGCAAGGTAAACAGCATTTGCATGTGCTCTGGTTTCTGTCATGGTGTTCTGTTGCACCAGAAGTGGTTTAGTCACGCTGGCCACATGACCCAGAAAGCTGTCTGTGGACAAACGCCGGCTCCCTCGGCCTGAAAACAAGATGAGCGCCACAACCCCATAGTCGCCTTTGACTGGACTTAACCATCCAGGGGTCCTTTGCCTTTTTGCCTTTTTGCCTTTACTTTCAAGTATCTGTATTTAGGATCGCAGCCTCGGGGTTTGGCTCATTCTGCAGGATTTCTCCTTTTTAAAGAGAATGAAGCAGAAAAGAATTGTTAGAAATAAATACAAAAGTCGCAGAAAGGAAGATGAGAACCAGAGGGAAACAATTCTAAACAATCAAACCATATCAGAAAGAAAAAGTGGAGCAAGACTAGAGGGAAAAAATAAGTAATGTAGCCAGAGGCAAAGCAGAGAGGTGGGGGTATATGGTGACAGCCAAAAACAACTTGAGAATGTGAAAATGTGCTAAGAAATGTTATGGGCAGGAGGGGAAATGGCCTATTTCTCTTTAATAATGGTTAATTGTCATTTTGGAAATTGTGTGTGTGTGTGTGTGTGTGTGTGTGTGTGTGTGTGTTCTGTTAAGGGGCCTGTGATTTATTGCGGTGGCCCTCTCATCTAATGACATTAGTGATGACCACCAACTTGGTCAGCTTTTAAAAAAGGACTATATAAATTCATAGAATCATGCAATCATAGAATTGAAGAGTTGGAAGGGACCCTTGGGGTCATCTAGTCCAACTCCCTGCAATGCAGAAATATGCTGCTGTCCTATATGGGGATTGAACCTGTGACCTTGGCATTATTAGCGCCACTCTGTAACCAACTGAGTTATCCAGTGGGCTTGGGCCTCATGGATGGTAAAGCAATCAGTGGGGCTACTCACAGTGGTTGTGTTCTGGCTCCACTGTCTGGGGCAGTATGTGTCCGGATATCAGTTGTTGGGAATCCTACTTATGAGCCATGAACAGCTGGGTGTGTTGGAATGATGAAGTAGAATGAGAACATTATGTGTCACCACAACTTCATATATACCTTAAAGACCTACACTGCCTCCCTATATGTTTCCAAGCACAATTCAAAGTGTTGCTGTTGATCATTAAAGCCCTAAGCGGCCTCGGCCCAGTATACCTGAAGGAGCATCTCCACCCCCATCATTCAGCCCAGACACTGAGGTCCAGCACTGAGGGCCTTCTGGTGGTTCCCTCCCTGAGAGAAGTGAGGTTACAGGGAACCAGGCAGAGGGACTTATTGGTTGTGGTGCCCGCCCTGTAAAACGCCCCCCCCCCCAGATGTTGAGGAAATAAACAACTGACTTTTAGAAGACAACTGGAAGCAGCCCTGTTTAGGGAAGTTTTTACTGTTTTATATTTTATCGTGTTTTTAATATTCTGTTGGCAGCTGCCCAGAGTGACTGGGGAAACCCAGCCAGATGGGCGGAGTATAAATATATTATTATTATTATTATTATTATTATTATTATTATTATTATACAGGGTTGACATGGTTAGGAGCAAGGATCCATCTATCAAGCAACACAGCTGCTGACAGACTAATCACCCAGCCTTCCTGCTGGGGCCACTTTGTGAGAGTTTGCCAAGCTGTTACACCCTCCACCATGACACAGGCTTTTCCAGTGTCTTCCAACTGGCAACTGAGGTGTATGGCCCTAGCTCCCCAAGGTAAGTGCTGTTTAGAAGCACCACTTCCCAAGATGGCCCATTTGTTCTGGTCACTGCCTGAAGCTCCACTCCCTAGGAGCCATCACAAGCCGCCAGTTGGCTACCACAGCATGGCAGCGTCAGCCACTAGTGGGGCCAAATGCGCCCCTGGCTTTACACCACACAGTGCACACAAGTCAGCGCTGCTGCGTAATGAAGTAAAGCAGGACTTGTGGGCTCCACACAGCCATCTGGTTGGCCACTGTGAGAACAAGATGCTGGACTAGATGGGCCATTGGCTTGTTCCAGGAGGACTCTTAACCACTGACGTTTCTAAGCAGTCACGAAAGACTTGAAGGGACTTGAAAAAATGTGCGCACACAAAATTAGTCTCTATAATGTTGAACGACCATCATAAACAATAACCGGAAATTTTGTGTGTGTGTGTAATAAACAAAGGCAGTGGTATTATATAGTACAACCAAACAAAATCTGAAATGGAATTGGGAAGGAAGGAAGGAAAGAAGGAACCCAGCCATTTCCCATATGAACCTACTCAAACCCTGAGATCATCTTCTGAGGCCCTCCTCCGTGTGCCTCCTCCTCAAGAGCTCTGGAGGGTGGAAACATGAGAACGGGCCTTCTCTGCAGTGGCCCCCTGTCTGTGGAATGCTCTCCCCAGGGAAGTTCGCCTGGCATCTTCATTATACACCTTTAGGCACCAGGCAAAAACCTTTCTTTTTAACCAGGCTTTTGGTCGATCTGATTCACATCCTATGCCCTTTTAAAATGTGTTTTGTTGGGGGGGGGGCTATTGGGTTGTTGTTTTTATTTTTATTATGTATTTTGTGATTTTATATCTTGATTTTATTCTGTGAACCACCCTGAGACCTCTGGATATAGGGCGGTATATAATTTATTATTATTATTATTATTATTATTATTATTATTATTATGGCTTCAGATGTGGGAATTGCTTGGATGTTCTCTTTGCATCTGGCTAATATGTAGCAAGAAAGAGAGTTCTCGTTTCAAAAGGAAATGTTAAAAAGCAGCAATTTCTCTCTCTCTTCCCTCCCTCTCTCCTCTTATACTTTGGAGGGAGAAGCAGCCCAGCGGAGTCTCAGCAATTCCCAGCCAGCAATAGAAAAGGTTTTGAAGTAATGACATTGAGTACATCCACGGGATGCCACTGACTCAGCTTACTGAGTCCCCAGAAACCAAAATCTGGCTTTGCAGGTATTATACAAGGGGTTTACTGTTAACTAGGAAATACCCTAATAATTGAGAGCAGCTGCACTTTATCACATAGGGAAAGCACTTTGCCTGGGAATCTACAGAAAGAATGGAAAACTAACACAGAGTTCTGTCTACTGGGAACGCAAAGCCATCAAACTCATTTGAAGGAAATCTGTGCCTGATCCACTTATCACCATCATGCTTATAGAAAGGAAGAACTAGTTGACTGATGAGCTCTTCTTCTCTTTTCATTTTTATTATTAACAAAGTGCACATATATGTTTTCTCCTATTCCATGAACAGTCGTGTGCTCCTGTCCAAGTACAAATAAGAATTTGAGCAAGGTAACTGGGCAATGCTTTTTAAGTTACAAGGCTGGCTTTCTTAAACAAAAACAAATTGCAGAAATGTGGGAAAGCAAACTTAAAAGACTGGGAAAACAGGGAGGGACTGAAGTTGACATCTTCATCCATCTCATCGCCTCCAATGTACCTGACACACCATTTGAATTCTGTGACACCTTAACCTGCGTACATATTTGGTCTCACATATGCTGCTTTTATTTCTTTTTTGGTCTAGTCCTACATACCAAAACCCTCTTACTTTGAGAAAGGAGTTGGCTTGCCCATACTGCTGCTGCTTCCTAAGCTGATTTTGAAACCTTTTTTGGTTCATCCTGTGCGGATCTGTGCAGAGGCGACTGGTTTGTCTACACTGTGCACGTGGCCAAGAGGGCACTGCAACAATAACAGGAGCAAGGAGCAGCTCAGCTATAACTCACATGGCTTCAATGAAGTTAACTTTTCATTCAAAGAAACCAGGCAGCTCAGGAGGCCAAGCCTAGAGAGCACAGCAACTCTTCCTGGTGGAACTTGCCCCTATGAGGCAGTTGCCAGGACTGAAGGTCTTGTCTTCCACAGCTCCCTAAGGCTCCTCTTCCCCTGGTTGCTTCCCGAGCAATATGAGGCTCTTTTGTCTTTGCTCCACCCTCTTCATACCTCTTCTGGACCTGGGAGACCAGAGGGGAGAGGAGCTTGTTGCAGAAGGAGGGGGAGACCCTCTGGCTTCTTCAGCAGCCTGCCTCCACTCTGCCACTTGCCCCTCCCTCCTCAACAGCCTCTGCTTCTGCCTCTGATTCTGGTCTGCTCTCTGCCACAATCTCTTCCTGCTCACTAAACCCTGTTACCTCTTCAGCTTCCGACACCTCCTTCTCTCAGTCTACTCCCTTTTCTCCCTCTGATCACTATTATCGTCCTACCACCAATCCCCTGGATCTGAGACCTCTTCTCTTGGGGGTTCCTCTGCTGGTACCTCTCACCACTCCTCTGTATTCTGACAGTCTGTGACAAACCATGACGAACAGTAGGTGAGAGGAGGGTAGGGGCACCAAATTTTGGCATTGTACAGGGTGCCTCTGAAATGTTAAAGCCCAAAGTCCTCAACTGACCTGAGACTGCTTGGGTCTGGGAAGATTGCAAAGGACCAGGTAGGTCTCCACTTGGCATCGTAGCAGAATGCTTGACAGAGGATCCTCTACATGAAGAGGTTTTGTCCAATCCACTTCCAAGCTTTGTTTCATATGGAAGGTAGACATATTTTTATCCTTCATATGTTATACAAAACTACTCTGAAGGCAGCAACAGCTGCTCATGAGTCTTATTCTGAGGAAGGGCAAAGTGCTCAAGAGTACATTATTTCATTCACAGAGACACTAAGTATGCCAGCAGCTGTGAGCCAACTGTGGCATCAGGATCGTCACTTTCAAGGTTCAACATCATAAAACCTTCACAAAATGTGAAAAACCACACTCAGACTCCTTTCTCTGTCAAAGTCACTGATAGTAAGCGAGATTTAAGAGTGCGGTTGCAACCAAATTAGTCCAAGAGGCTTTCCTAAGGCGATACAAGCTTGCCCTGCGAACACAAATAATGCAAGATATGTACATTGCCGCCTCATTTATACATGAATGGTGGCGGGGGGTGGGGTGGGGGGGAGAGTAACTTCCAAAACACATGATAATTAGCGTTCCTATTGTGTTTTTACTTAGGATTATCTTGGAACCACCGAGGATTTGCTGCTCAAGGTAGAGGGAAATAATAGGACCTCCTAAATGAGTCTATTGTTGCATGCTCTTGGCTTCCCTAAGCCATAAACAGTTTCCTGGGGCAGCCCTACCCAGGTTAGGTTTCATTGAATGAGAACAGAAGTGGCTGATGTGGTGTAGTAGTGGGGCACCACTAGTCCCACTGACTTCCATATACCACGTCCCACTGGCACTTACCAGAGGAAGAAGGATGAGGCGTGGGGAGTTTGGCGCTGTCCAGATGCACAAAGGCGAGGGTGGCAGATTGACTCTACTGCAGCACACAGCACTCCCTCCCTTCCTCACTGCCTCCCTTCCCTGTAAGCATTGTACACCATGTGGGCACAACTGATTAAGAAAAGAACGGTTATATCAGTTAGTTGCAACCTGTATTGTGAGCATCTAGTATGGTCCTCAGCTCGCTCTCTCTCTCTCTCTCTCTCTCTCTCTCTCTGCCAAATTTTAGATTCTAAGCTCTCCAGGAGGGATATTACTTTATATGTCACTCTGCAAGGTGCCGTGGACTCTGGTGGCAATAAGCAAATGGTGGTGATAGCACCACCACCAATAATAAATAATAAGACATGGTAATAAGTAAGGTAGGTGACAACAACAAGGATGGCGATGATGATAAGAACAAGACTCATAAGAGATAGTAGTAAGAGGATGGTAGCAACAAAGGACAATGCACAAATTCTGCTCTTCCAGAGTATGTCCTTAGAGCAGCAACTTGCTTAGATTAGATTACATTTACTAATTTATCTTTTCAATAAATTCAGAATATTCACTATCGGCTTTTTCCTTTGATGAGAACATATGAAGAGCCCTGTCGGAGCAGACCAAAAGTCCAATAGTTTTCTATTGTTGTTGCTTCCTGTTTCCCCGTGCAGTTTACATTCAATGGGATATAGAACACAGATGCATCTTCCACTTAGACAGAATATTTTGAATCCCAATCTAGTCTTGCAGTCTGGATTGTCAGCAAAGCAGGCAGATCATCATGCGCTTGTGAAAAATTTGGTGCATGGTTTTATATATTTATTCTTAGTGGAGAGAAGTAGAGAGAAAAAGTGGCAGGGTTGCCATTGTTTCCTAGTGTGTCATCAAAATCTGCATAGTTTTGTGTGGGAAAGGGAGTCAATCTCCCTTGTTCCCTGAAAGAGGAGCTAACCATTTTGAAGCCAACAGTCATCATTTTCTGAATACTAGAAAGTATTTTGAACTGTTGAACTGGATTAGTGAACTCTGACTGGTCATGGTTTGCCAGGATCCTAACCCATGGATCGAGAACCTGTGTGGCCTTCCAGATGTTGCTGGATTCCAACTCCCATCAGCACCAGTCAATATGGCCAATGGCTAGGGATGATGGAGGTTGTAGTCCAACAATATTTGATGGGGACAACACATTCACCATCTCTGCCTTAGGGAGAGGTCTTTCAGAGCCCTGCTATCTGAGATCCTTCACCTAGAGATGTCATAGCTGAACCTATCCTTTCTACATCCAAAGCATCAGTGAACTGGGGAGTTTCCAAACGTGACCCATCTTGTACTGACCAATGCCACAAATTCACTCCATTGTATTATAGGTTAATTAAGTATGCACCGAGAGGGTGGAAAGATCCCCCTTTTCATCCTATGATTTTAAACAAACAAACAAACAAACAAACAAACCAAAAGGGGGTCAATGAATCCATGTAAAATGGGCTTTAGCAGGGCTTTTTTCCCAGCCAGAACTGAGTTCTGGCACCTCTCAGGTGGGTGCCATTGCCATTATAAGAGAAAACGGTGAATTCCATCACCTCTTTTTCTAGAAAAACAGCACTAGGCTTCAGTATGTACTGAAAATCAAAAGAACAGCTGAAAACTAGTGAACAGCAAGGGGGATGTCATTTTCTAAAAAGTTTAACAAATGAATCAATGTTTTCAAAACCAGACAAAGAATTCTTTTGGCATCTGGGGCTGGGGAGTTAATGAGCTCAAAGGTCAATATTCACATGAACGTTCTGAGTTACTGGTTAAGCTTGACAACTGTAGGGTAGAACAAATATAGGAACGGGGGGCCTTTTGCTACCCTGATGAATCAAATTCCTCTTCTTCGACTGGGCTGTGTCAAAGTTCTACAGAGACTTTTCCAGGTGGATTGTGACGTACACCAGCATCCAAACACCGATTAAAACAATTAGCATCTGTAATGCCAGGGCAGTGCCGTTCTGCAAGGCGTGAAGCTGAATGTTTTGCTGACTGTGGCTGGAACGGGAAACATACTTTACATATTATATCACCCATTTTGTTGTTGTTGTTGTATTTCACATGCAGTGTTTCCTCCCCCCCCCTTTTTGACTTTGAGGTGCGAGGGTGCAGGGAAGGCTCTAATCATATGGCCTCTCTGCAGATGTGCCATTTGCATTTCTATTAATCTGGAGCCTCCTGGAGATGCCTGAGCATAAGCACAGCATGCCTTGTGTTTCAACTTGTGAGAATCTATACCGCGGCTTAATAAGTTAATACATATGTATAGCCTCCTTCAGACAGCCCACTAGGAGGCAGAAGATGAGGAAAGTGCTGTTTGTGCCGAGGCGGTGGGACTCCGCATAAATGCATTCTGACATAAAGGAGCAGGTTGCAAAGGAAGAGAAACCAGCCTGTTGTTGTTAGGCCGGGCCAGGCCAGGTAAGTGGACCGTATCCCAAGAAGGGACAAAGTTTGTCAATGGTACTGTCAACTGACTGCTTATTATTCAACCATGGCCAACTACAGTGGTACCCCGGGTTAAGTACTTAATTCGTTCTGGAGGTCCGTTCTTAACCTGAAACTGTTCTTAACCTGAAGCACCACTTTAGCTAATGGGGCCTCCTGCTGCCGCCATGCCTCCGGAGCCCAATTTCTGTTCTTATCCTGAAGCAAAGTTCTTAACCTGAAACACTATTTCTGGGTTAGCAGAGTGTGTAACCTGAAGCGTATGTAACCTGAAGCGTATGTAACCCGAGGTACCACTGTATTTCATGAGGCAAAGGACAGCCTTGTGGAAGCTTCCTTTTCTTTTTAAATTGGAATATGGGGTCTTTGGATAGACACGACAGGAGCACGAACCCCCTTCTCCCCAGCCCTGCAAGACTCAGGGATCACACACCAGTGACCAACAGGGAAGGACAGTGCCATACTGCTCAACTGTCCAGATTTAAGTGGGATATCCTGGAATTACAGAAGCTGTTCCCGGCTTCTGATTGAATCCCAGAGTGCCCCTTCTTTGCTCAGGCGCTCTGGTGCAAGCCAATTGGCTCCCGTAAGAGCTCGGGACCAAAATAACAAGCTTTCCAATTTGGATCACTCAGATGTTGTAGGATATGCAGTGCCCGCTCAGTGCCAATGTTCCCATTGCCTCCCCATAACATTAAGCATCAGAGACTTCTTTGAGAGTTCAGGAAGTGATGAGACATTTTACTGGTTCTACTTCTTTTAGGCATTCCTTGAGGTGCTCACCTTGATAGCTGTGATGGACTCCTTGTGCTAGGACCTTGACCTGTCCATGAGAAGATTGATCGAGTAAAATAAGGCACTCAGTGGCTTTCTAGAGTAACTCTGCATGGCACTACCCCTCCCCACTGGCAGCTACTGGGGTCACACATGAATACACCCCTCATTTAGAAGCAGCCATGCCTTGCCCCATAAACTAGTGTCCTTTCCCCTCTAAATTTAGCATTCGTAGTAGTACAGTGGTACCTCGGGTTAAGAGCTTAATTCGTTCTGGAGGTCTGTTCTTAACCTGAAACTGTTCTTAACCTGAAGCACCACTTTAGCTAATGGGGCCTCCTGCTGCCGCCGCGCCGCCGCTGCAAAATTTCTGTTCTCATCCTGAAGCAAAGTTCTTAAGTTCTTAAGCAAAGTTCTTAAGTTCTGGGGTTGCGGCGCTCATCTCCCTTTATTGGCTGAAGGAGCCGGCTTACAGCTTCCGGGTCATGTGGCCAGCATGACTAAGCCACTTCTGGCGAACCAGAGCAGCACACGAAAACGCCGTTTACCTTCCTGCTGGAGTGGTACCTATTTATCTACTTGCACTTTGACGTGCTTTTGAACTGCTAGGTTGGCAGGAGCAGGGACTAAGCAACGGGATTTCACCCCGTCGTGGGGATTCGAACTGCCGACCTTCTGATCAGCAAGCCCTAGGCTCTATGGTTTAACCCACAGCGCCACCCTCTTACCAGTTAGAAACTTTAATAATCACAGTGAGAGAACAAAGGACCCATCTCCTAGAAATGGTGGTGTACCCAGTTAAGAATCCCACCCCCTTACAGTACGTCCCTATTACTCCATGTCAATGCTCTGTCTTGTAATATGAGCTTGTCCCCTCTGTGTTTTGGGTGCTTTCCGTTCTGCCACTTTCTCAGCTCTTCTTGACCTTGGGGAGAGCGGATGGACGCTTTCCAGAGACAGTGAATCTGTTAACTCTCTCTGTCCCAGTGCTTCTTCTCCTAGCTGTTCCCCATCCAGTATTTCCCAGCTTCTGCCTTCTGAACTATGTCCCTCAGTAAACCACTGTTCCAAATCTATACTGTCCTCCTGTTGCTGGGAAGATTCAGGATCTGGAGCAGGAGCAGGGGGGTGGGGAGGCTCCTCCTCAGTGCAGTCCTCCTCAGCACAATCCCTGACAACTGCATTTCCTCTGGGGAGAAAATGTCTCCATGTCCCCGGGCTTGGTGCTCCTTACAGTATCTGAAAGAATCTTTGGGATCCTCTGGAAGATGAGTTGTTGCAGAATCAGCATGCTGCATTAAGTTATATTGGCTATATTTGACCAAGTCTAGACTGATGTTTACCCTATGGTCTTGGTGACAATCTACATACCCTCCAACATTTTTCCGATGAAAACAGGGACATACTATCCCATAATAATAATTTTGCTATTTATACCCCACCCATCAGACAGGGTTGCCCCAGCAACTCTGGGCGGCTTCCAGTACATATAAAAACATAATAAAATCTTTAGAAAACTTCCCTATACAGGGCTGCCTTCAGATGGCTTGGAAGTTGCATAACTCCAACATTTCTCTGATGGGAATTTGTTGTTGTTAGTCGTGACCGACTCTTCGTGACCCCATGGACCAGAGCACGCCAGGCACTCCTGTCTTCCACTGCCTCCTGCAGTTTGGTCAAACTCATGTTCGTCGCTTCGAGAACACTGTCCAACCATCTCGTCCTCTGTCGTCCCCTTCTCCTTGTGCCCTCAATCTTTCCCAACAACAGGGTCTTTTCCAGGGAGTCTTCACTTCTCATGAGGTGGCCAAAGTATTGGAGCCTCAGCTTCACAATCTGTCCTTCCAGTGAGCACTCAGGGCTGATTTCCTTCAGAATGGAGAGGTTTGATCTTCTTGCAGTCCATGGGATTCTCAAGAGTCTCCTCCAGCACCATAATTCAAAAGCATCAATTCTTTAGCAATCAGCCTTCTTTATGGTCCAGCTCTCACTTCCATACATCACTATTGGGAAAACCATAGCTTTAACTATACGGACCTTTGTTGGCAAGGTGATGTCTCTGCTTTTTAAGATGCTGTCTAGGTTTGTCATTGCTTTCCTCCCAAGAAGCAGGTGTCTTTTAATTTATAGGGATGTCCTAAGGAAAAGTGGGACATTCCAATATCAAATCAGAAACTTCTGTGAATCCAGGACTGTCTCTGGAAAATAGGGACACTTAGAGGGTCTGAAAGTACACACCCCTTTTCTACACAAGAAAACGGCATATTTCACTGCCAGTTGTTGAATTTAGAGTTACTTACACCTGACTTCCTCTCCCACTTGCTACTAATAGCAGCAGCCAGTTTTATTAATTTACATTAAATTCATTTAACACCAATGAAATAGGCCAGAAATGTATAATGAGTATCATTTAACAACTTCCAGTGGCAGGACTAATCATGTTCCACTTAGCAGCATCTGTTTCGGTCTTCTAGAATGTGATGGTAGAGTAAATGCTACGTTCTTTCGTTACAATAGAAACGAATCCATTTTGCCAGGTAGCTTCCTAGCAACTAACAAAGAAATGAACAGACTTAATAATCTTCAATTTGGCTTTTTTCTTTTCCTCCTTCCCCTCGGCACATAATGATACATACACTACGAGATCTATGTCCAAAGTACATGAAGAAGCGCCCACAAGTACTGAAAATTTAATTAAAAGTCAGAAAGCCATTGCAATGAAGACTCAGCAGAAAGCCATTTATTTTTAAAATCTAATACATTCTTCATGACTAAAGGCTACAGCACACGCTGACTTACACATTTAGCTGTAACTGATTTAAGGTACTTCATGGGGGGTTTTTTGCACACAGGGTAGTGCTCAATTTGCAATGGAGTAAATTGGCAGAAATTTAATTTGGTGGGTTTTTTTAACTCTGCAAAAAAAAGAGGGAGAGAGAGAGAAGAAGAATCCTCATTAAAACCTCACGATGGGCTGCTCGCTTTTTTCATCATTAACAAGCCTAACTGCAGGTAAAAAGATACAATTATGGATTTATATAAATCCTATTGTCAATTTACAGCTCAAAGACTGGTGAGTTACCTCATTTTAAATAGGTTATTTTTTCCCCTTAACCTTTCTTTGTTTTAATGAGGATTCAGTTTGTCAGTGTCTCATATTCTGTTTGCCAGAAAGTTTCCCACAAATTGCCAGGGTTTGGTGGGACTAAGGACGAAAGAACATCTTATGTTAAATTTCATGCTCAAGTGATAAGGGTGAGCTGGAGATTCAGCGCTGGAATTGAACATTTCCATATCAGATGTTCTGCTTAGGAAGCTTTTGTGTTCCATGCGCCTAGCTTTGCGGTTCATTATAATGGTAGCTTTCATCCGATAGGGCTTTGCGTTGCTTTCGTTGCCTGGTGCCTCCCCGGACTCCGAGGAACCGTCAAGCTCTTTGCATTGCCCTTGCTCCCACTAGGATGAGCAATGTGGATTACTCAGAGCCACCATATAGGTGTCACGGGCAGAAAGCAGAAAATGGCCACATCTCATCAAGTGTGGCACATGTTGGATATCTATCTACAGCCCTGGGGACCGGGTCGTGGGAGTTATAAACTGTGGGCCACAATTTCAATCAGGGCTGTTCTGGGGTTGAGAAAGGGGGGGGGGAGGCAGAAAAATGAAGATATTAACCAAGCAACCCAAACTACTTCCTCCTCCTCGTCTCTTCTTCTTTTTCTTCTTCTTATTCTTCTTCTTCCCATCATCATCATCATCATCATCATCATCCAACCTTTACCTCAGATAAGGACTCAAGGGAGCTTACAAAGATTAAAACAACACAGATAAAATGCAAAAAGCTAGAAACACCTAAAAGATTGTTGTTGTTGTTGTTGTTGTTACTCTGCCTTTTTCTTTGACAGGGACCCAAGGCAGCTTACAGATATAATTGAAGCAGCTAAAAACATAGACGGGGAAACAATAATTAAAAAACAATTAAACACAGAATCTTTAAAAATTAGTTAAACTCTAATAGAATTGAAACAATATAAAATGACAAATCTGTTAAAATAATAGATTTTATTATCTGCATTAAAATACAGGCACAGCTCTCTTAAAACCCTTTTCCTCTTTTTTTTAAAGAAAAATAACAACGGTCAGTTCCCAAAGGTCTATCAGAATGAAACAGTTTTCAGCTATCGGCAGAAGGACGACAAGGAGGGAGCTAGTCTAGCTTCTCTAGGGAGGGAGTTCCAAAGTGTGGGAGCAGCCATCGAGAAGGCCCTCGCCTATGTCCCCACGTGGCCTGTGAGGATGGGGGAACTGAGAGAAGGACCTCCTCTGAAGATCTCAGAGCCTGGGCAGGTTTGTGGGGGAGACTCCGGTCCTGCAGATAGGCTGAGCTCGAGCTGTATTCCTACTGGAGTCCTTAGAAGAGAGGCAGAATTCAGTGAGGTAGTTCTGTTAGTGCAAGGATTTCAATCTGTGTCATGGAATTTCCCCTGCCTCTCTTCTCCCTGTGTCCCCATCCCACACCCTCCTCAGATTTGCTCCAAATAACTGTATGTTCAGTGTAGTATTAAGTGGAGGAGGGAAGGTTGTCACAACATGCATCACTTTTATTTAATTATCACCTCAACATAAAAAATAAATAAAAGTAAATTTTTGTTTTAGACAAAACTCAGAAGTACTTAGAGATATGTCCCCTACCCACTCTTCCACAAGATGAGTTCTCAAAGCTCCTTTTGTTTTCCTTGAAAACAAAACCCAGGCAGGAACGTCCACATTTGCCTTAAACCCTTGCTAGGTAAAAATCAATAGTAGCTCAAATTTCTTCCTAACTAGAAAGGCTACAGTGTGTGTGTGTGTGTGTGTGTGTGTGTGTGTGTGATTTTTATTAAATTTTCTGTTTTACAATTTAGAATACTCATTTAAACATCCTTAAAATATCAATGACTTCCCTTCTCTTTCCATGGTTCATTTTGCATATCATAAATCCCTGCATATTTTACATAAACTAAACCATTCAGTATTCCATTATTACATCCACCAAAACTTATTTACACTGTTGAATTTATCTTAATGCTGCCAATGTTTTCAAGTGTACACAATTTCCCCCCATATATACAATAAATATTTTCCAATCTTCTCTAAGCATGTGTTCTTCTCGTTCTCTTATTCTATATGTCAAGTCCGCAAGCTGCACTTAGTCCATCAGCTTATGTTGCTATTCTTCTTTAGTCGGGACCTCACTCGTTTTCCATTTTGGGGCTAACAAAAAACACAGGCCGCAGTAGTGGCATAAGTAAATAATCTTCTTAACCAGAACAGGCTACATTGTTTTAACCCAATTTGGCTGGAGTTTTGCTGAAAGGGGACAATATACATTTTCTTCTCCCTGCCTTCAAGTACATGGAACATATCAGCATGAAATCCCTGGTGGAAATTGATACGTTCAGTGATTCAGATTCTAGAGGGCTTCTGGAAGCATTCTTTCTCATGTGTGGTCTACCTCAGGGATGGAGAACCTGTGGGCCTTCAGATGTTGTTAGACTCCAACTGCCATCAGCTCCAAGCAGAGTAGAAGATGAGTTGGAGTCCAACAACTTCTGGAGGGCCCTATAACACTGTCATATAATCAGTAACACATTCAGGGCAGATAGTTTTCCATCTCTGATGCCCCACATCTCCTAGGGGCATATCTTCCTGAGAAGACTAATGTTTTTATGGTCA
Organism: Podarcis cretensis; assembly: GCF_951804945.1. Lineage (NCBI taxonomy): Eukaryota > Metazoa > Chordata > Lepidosauria > Squamata > Lacertidae > Podarcis > Podarcis cretensis. The sequence goes on from NC_137175.1 coordinate 74,163,544, forward strand.
TTTTTAAAAACATCGTTTGTCTCCACTTTCACCATGATTCTCCATTCCTTTTCAACTTGACGAAAAAAGTCTGAAGACATGAGGATATTAGTGCAGCAGAACCACTTTCCTTCCTCTGCTACTTTAAAATGTTCCCTGCTTCTTTGAACTCTAAAATCTGATGTGTGAATTAACTCATAAAGTTGTCTCTGTGCCGCTGGATGACGAGTTAATTACATGCCAAAATTAACCTTTGTTAAGCTCAGTAATAGGACTTCTTTTTATCTCCACAGCCAAGGTCTGTGTTAAAAATTCTTAATGATCTTGGATGAAAATCAATAATTTGTATGACTTCCATGTATGAACCAAGGAATGATATGTATCATTAAAATGTACTCTAATGATAACCTCAAGCTGAAATGGAAAGAAAGAGCGATTCCGCAGAGGTTTCAAGGACAAGTTTCTTACCAGCCAAGGGGCCATGGAGGCCTCTAATGGGATGCTGCTGTCGGGGACAGCTCATTTGCCCTAGAGCTCACAGAAAGATCAAGCTAGGAAGACGAACTCCAAGATCCAGACTTGGCACACGTCTTGCGACATTCTCCTTTGTTATATCCCTCTCAGATTGCAGGATCACCCTAGTGTTTAGCTTCAGAATTTTTAATTAAAATTGCACATTCTTAATACTGTGCAAACAAGTGGGACCCCTTCTGCAACAAAATGTTGCCATCTGGAGTGCTCCTCTTTCCTTCTCAGGGATACTCAATGCCAACAATGGATCACTATTGCTTAGAAGGAGGACTAGTGGAGAGGTCAGTATGGTACAAACTTACCGGCAGGAGCCCCAGATTGGCTCTGCTGCTGCCTTTGCACTGCATGGACCTCCCAGCTGACTCTCCCACATGTTAAGCGGCAGTGTCCCACCTAGTGGCAAGCTAGCATCACAGTTCCTCTGCACCTGGTGAGCCACTTCTGATTAGAACACAGAAAAATGCCTTATACCACGTCAGACCACTGATTCATGTAGCTTGGTACTGTCTACACTGACAGAGGAGCTGCTCTCCAAGGTTTCAAGCAGGGTTCTATCCCAGACCTACCTGGATATGTCACGCGGGTGGCGCTGTGGTCTAAACCACAGAGCCTAGGGCTTGCTGATCTGAAGGTCGGCGGTTCGAATCCCTGCGACAGGGTGAGCTCCCGTTGCTCGGTCCCTCAGTCCCTGCAGTGCTCCTGCCAACCTAGCAGTTCAAAAGTGCAAGTAGATAAATAGGTACTGCTCCGGTGGGAAGGTAAAAGGTGTTTCCGTGCACTGCTCTGGTTCGCCAGAAGTGGCTTAGTCATGCTGGCCTCATGACCCAGAAGCTCCCTCGGCCAGTAAAGCGAGATGAGCACCGCAACCCCAGAGTTGTCCATAACTGGACCTAACGGTCAGGGGTCCCTTTACCTTTACCTGAGCTACAATGTTTAGGCATGGGATTTTCCTCCCCCTTAACCGTCTAGTTGTTTTGTGTTCCAATGGGGCATGTTCAAGTACTTCCTGGTGAAATCCTATAATTTTTTTATATCACAAACTTTCTGGGTGGGCTGTGTGTGTGCTCCACTTTTGTTGTATCATTTTGTAAGTGTGCCACTTCCGGTGGCAATGAAGTTGGGAAAGCAATGCAGAACAACCAATAAAGGAGACCATTGTGTGGACGGGCCAGTATAAATCCACCATGAATGCACAACTATTGTGTCAATGTTGCAGAACACACACCAAAGAATTCCAGTCTGGAGTGGTCCTTAAGATTTTATGCCTTACCTACTTGTTCAATTGGAAGTCCCATTGAACTCTGTTGGGTTTACTTCTAAGTAGATGTGTGCACAATTGTACTTTGAGATCATACATGGCCATTTGAATGGCACACAAGAAAATCATCCCTCCCCTCCCCTTTCACACCTCCCTCCCTCCCCTAATTTCCCACAGAGTGCTTGCTTTTGATCTTAAGCTTTTGGCCAAAGTTATTAAAGGAAGATAGATGAGAGTTTCCTAACCTAGTTCACAAGAGGTTTGCTTAGATTCTCCTGTATCAGCTTCATATCAAATATTCTGAATGACAATCACTCCCCACCCTTTTGTAGGTGGGGAGCGAAGAGTTTGTGGGTTCTCGGATTAGTTAGAAGTTGGGATTTTAGACAGGGGGGAATTGTTTCTAAACAGTGTGGCAAACTGGATTGTTATTATTTTATCAGATTGGGCTGCAGTCTTGTATTTTCTTGCCTAGGAGTTATCAATGTTGTACTAAATGAGATTTAAGAAACACCGGTAGGAGAGCTGCAATATACCTGCAGGTGCATTGTGGGAAATGAGCCAACTCTGCTGAATCACAGAGAATTAACCAATTAACTGCATTCTTTAACAGAACACCCCCTGGTTTAGGTGAGGATAAGTGATCAAAAGAGAACAGAAAAATGGGACAACAATGCTTAGTGGAGTGTTAAGGAAGTCTGATAGAGCTCTGATTTTCCCCATGATGACTGCTTCAAAGCTTTATCTTTTCTTTTTTGAAACACCAAATGCCAAATTATTTTTAAAAGTTGTCATTTTTAAAATCTGTGCCCCTGCTTTGCTGGTGTCCTAAGCATGTGATTAGTTTGTCTATTGCAGACCCTCTAAGTATCCCTATTTTCCAGGGGCGTCCCTGATTTAGAAAAGCTGTCCCATTTTCTGATTTGATACTGAATTATCCCACTTTTCCTTAGGATGTCCCTATTTTCATTGGAGAAAATTTTGAGGGTATGCAGTCATCCAGCCCCCCAGCCATCTGAAGACAATCCTGTATAGGGAAGGGTTTTTTAAAAAATGTTTAATGTTTTATTATGTTTTTATATATTGGAAGCTGCCCAGAGTGCTGGAGCAATTCAGTAAGATGTGTGGTGTATAAATAGTAAAATTATCATTATGGAATAAAAGGTAAAGGGACCCTTGACCATTAGATCCAGTCATGACTGACTCTGGGGTTGCGGTGCTCATCTCGCTTTATTGGCCAAGGGAGCCGACGTACAGCTTCCGAGTCATGTGGCCACCATGACAAAGCCGCTTCTGGCGAACCACAGCAGTGCATGGAAACGCTGTTTACCTTTCCGCTGGAGCGGTACCTATTTATCTACTTGCACTTTGATATGCTTTCGAACTGCTAGGTTGGCAGGAGCAGGGACCGAGCAACAGGAGCTCACCCTGTCACGGGGATTCGAACTGCCCACCTTCTGATCGGCAAGTCCTAGGCTCTGTGGTTTAACCCACAGCGCCACCCGCATCCCAATTCAATAAGTTGTGTGGTGTATAAATAGTAAAATTATCATTATGGAATGGGACGTCTCTATTTTCATCAGAGAAATGTTGGAGGGTATGCTATTGGGTAATCCTCACAGGAACTATCAGGTTATAAAATCCAGCCTTGATTGTGTTCCAGAATTTACACAATTATGGCCAGCTTGAACAACTTTTAGGGAGATGGAGATGGTGAAAGGGCATAGAAATCTTCCAAATTCAGATCCCAAAACTCCTCAAAACAAGTCTGTCTCAGATACGTTCACCTGTGAAAACTTTGTTGCCTTTTCTCTTTCTCTTCTGCAACCATGTCATAACAGCTTCCACTGATGTAACCTCAAGGTATCTGCAGGCATGTTTGCCAGAGACGATAGGAGAGGGGAATTTGAAAGGGTTCGCCCTGTAGCTGCGCCTACATCATTAAACAGATGCAAAGATAGGACAAATGTGGGATGGGTTTGTAAGGAAACTGAAGTGAAAAGGAAATAGATTGTGTGTGACCTCATGTCACATGTCATTACTTTCCAAGGTAATATTTACTGCATTCTTCCTTCAGGCTTTTAAAAACTTTATTTTTCCACGTTGCAAAAAGTTAAAGTTTCACAGCTGTTTTCTGAATTGACTACTGCATTTCTAAGTATCCAATCATGTATATTTCTGCTAGTTTAAAGGCATACTCCTATGCTCAGGCCTTTGTAGGACTCTGAGTCTAGGTAGGCAGCTGTGAAATGATGCGTACTGCCATGATTGAACTGGATTTTTCAACGGAAATAAATTATTTTAATTCCTGAGGTTTACTGTTGCCCACTGTGGTCTAAACCACTGAGCCTAGGGCTTGCCGATCGGAAGGTCGGCGGTTTGAATCCCCACGACGGGGTGAGCTCCTGTTGCTCGATCCCAGCTCCTGCCAACCTAGCAGTTTGAAAGCACGTCAAAGTTCAAGTAGATAAATAGGTACCACTGTGGTTTCCATGCACTGCTCTGGTTTCGCCAGAAGCAGCTTAGTCATACTGGCCACATGACCCAGAAAAACTGTCTGTGGACAAACGTCAGCTCCCTCAGCCAGTAAAGCGAGATGAAGGCCACAACCCCAGAGTCATTCGTGACTGGACTTAACTGTCAGGGGTCCTTTACCTTTACCTTTACCTTTTTTTTACTCTGAGGTATTATGATTATTAATATGTTTGTCAAGGCAAGCATGTAATTAAAACAGCTAAAAATAGTTTTTAAAATAATAAAAAATAACTGAAGATAGATTTTTTTAAAAAAAAAACCTGTACAAAATGAACATCTTTGGCAAAGATCTTTCTATTGTTTATAGAAAGTGCATCAAGTGGGTGCCCATCATATCTCAGCAGAAATTCCTTTCTGCAGGAGAGGGGCTGTCACGCAGAAAGTTACTGTGATATTTTCAGGACTTGAAGAAGAGACCCTCCTGCAGAATGCATTGACCTACTGGGTTTACAAAGGATAAGGTATTTGATCCTGAGCAGGATAGAAATTGGATAAATAAATAAATGTATGCTACACTACTGTGTCAGAGCTTTCCGTAGCACCTGGTAAGGCTGTTCACTACATACCTTTCCACAATATATTTCATTCCTGGTGCTATGTGGTGTCTTCAACGTGAAGTTTCAGGTTCAATGTATTAAACAGGTGAGGACCACAATACCTCAAGGACTGCCTCTCTCCGTATGAACCTACTCAGACCCTGAAATCATCTTCTGAGGTACTTCTTCTTCTTGAGCCTCCTTTAGGAGAAGTCCAGACAGTGGCAACATGAGAATGGGCCTTTTCTGCAGTGGCTCTGTATTTGTGGAATACTTTCTCCAAGGAGGTTCAGTTGGTGCCTTCATTATACACCTTTAGGAGCTAGGCAAAAACGTTTTTCTTCAACCAGGCCTACGGGTTTTCTACAAGCACCTGGATGGCCGCAAAACAGGGTATTGGACTAGATGGGCCATTGGCCTAATCCTGCAGGCTCTCCTTATGTTCTGTTGACAGCTAGCAAGAAGGACTTTCTGCTTCAAGAGAAGAGAGAGAAATCACTGGTATCATGTTTAGACTCTAGCATTGGCCAAATTAAAATTATCATGTTTTCAAGCATCTTTTTTAAAAAAAATAAAAATCACCAAGCACAAAGAGATTGTTGGATGCTTGCTAAAGCGGCAGAATGGCAATGAGAGCAGTTCAGGATTTGTGGGGGGTTTTCTTTTACGGTTCCCTGTGCTTTTCTTTTACTGGAAGGTTGCTTGAAGGGAAACAAGTGAAGACATCACAAAGCAAAGCTTCTACATTTCAAAGCCACTGTTAATATTGTATTACACGTTGGTTGTTGTTCTAGCAGCACAGCACGCTATAATCCTTTTTTTTTAACAAAAAAAAATACATCCCTTATACATTAGCTAAAGATGGCAGCCAAATGGTGTAATATTCTGCATCATAATTATTTAATAACTGTAACATAATAGGTTGCTATAAATATGCATAGGCTCCTCAAACGTGCAGTTCATTCTGGGCTTTTGACAGTGCATTGGAAATGCAAGAGACATTGGGAAATTGCCCCAAATTACCTACCCCCTGCTTAAAACACAGAGCTGTTCTCAGCCATTATCCCAATACCTGAAAAGACTTTTTTCCTAGATAACATGGCACACAGGGACCTGATTAGCTCTAGTAACTGATTTTCCTGATTTTTTTTATTTTTTTATTTTATTTTATTGTAAAACTGTAGCCCATGACTACGTATCAATGAGCACATCTGCTTAGTGAAGGTCAACTAACCCAGATGTTGAGCTTGATATAAATCTGCCATTTGCGGAGTCTTGCTAGGGGCCAGAAGTATGGCTAAAAGAATGGTCTAGCATTTCAGAGGTGGGTAGAAGCTGTTTGTCACAGAGGGGTTGGGAAAGGGGAGTAGCAGCAGAAGTAGGGTTGCCACATGTCTGGGAATTCCTGGGCATGTCCTCTTTTGGGCTCTTACATGCCCATCCAGGGGGAATTTTACATTTTAAAGCAAATGTCCTGGATTTGGGGGTTTTTTTTTTTAAAAAAAAGTGCTGGCGGCTCTGGTTTAAACCCTGGCTCTGGCGCAGGTAACCTGCCATGGGCTCAGTGGCAATGGTGGGGCTAATGGGCGATTGCCCTTAAAAAGCTCAACAACTTTTTGTGTCCAGATTTTTACCTCTTGAAATATGGCAACCGTAAGCAGAAGCAATACAGAGAACTGATGAGCATGAAATGATTGCCTGTACATTGAGTGGAGGGATGCAAGTTTTTGCACAATCAGGTGAGTCTTAACCAAGTCAATGCATTTCAAGTATAGATTTCCTGTGCTGGAAAGGCAGGAGCAGACCCAACCAATTCCCATGCAAACTCAGAGGTTGGTGGTTTGGCTATGACTGAACTGAAGGAGCCTTAAGTTTTTGAGAAGGGAGAAATGGAAGCCTGTATTGCTGCTTTGGTGATCTGCTGGAAAGCAGGTATGGCAGCAAATCCTTACTTGGGGTTGTTGTTGTTGTTGTTTTATTTAAAAAAAGCAAAAAACAATGAATCCAATAGGATTTTCATGCAGAGAAATGAGGAGCTCCAGCTTTTGTTTTTTGTTTAAATATTTTTATTAAGCAATTTCAACAAAACAAATTATCAATCCAAATAATCAATTACATTATTTCCCCCCTTTTTATTCCCCCCACCCCTCCCTCCCCCCCCACATGAGACTTCCCTCAGCTCCCCTCTCTGATATGTTTGCACATATTATTGTCTGCATGTTAAAAATTGTACATATCATTGCCTTATCTATCATTTATTCTATTAATAAATTTGCGGGTGTTTATTCAAAACCTGGGGACGCAGGTGGCGCTGTGGGTTAAAGCCTCAGCGCCTAGGACTTGCCGATCGAAAGGTCGGCGGTTCGAATCCCTGCGGCGGGGTGCGCTCCCGCTGCTCGGTCCCAGCGCCTGCCAACCTAGCAGTTCGAAAGCACCTCCGGGTGCAAGTAGATAAATAGGGACCGCTTACCAGCGGGAAGGTAAACGGCGTTTCCGTGTGCGGCTCTGGCTTGCCAGAGCAGCAATGTCACGCTGGCCACGTGACCCGGAAGTGTCTCCGGACAGCGCTGGCCCCTGGCCTCTTAAGTGAGATGGGCGCACAACCCCAGAGTCTGTCAAGACTGGCCCGTACGGGCAGGGGTACCTTTACCTTTACCTTTTATTCAAAACCTGCCAAGGAGTCCAAATCATTTTGGGAGTTTTTTAAGTACCGTATTTTTCACCCTATAGGACGCACTTTTCCCCCTCCAAAAATGAAGGGGAAATCTGGGTGTGTCCTATGGGGCGAATGCAGGCTTTCGCTGAAGCCTGGGGAGCGAGAGGGGTCGGTGCGCACTGACCCCTCTCGCTCTCCAGGCTTCAGGAAGCTATCCGCAAGCCTTGGGAGCCCACGGGAGTTCCCGCGGGGCTCCCAAGGCTTGCGTACAGCAGCCTGCAGCCCAAAACCCAGGGAGCACACCCCAGGCTTTGGGCAGCTCTCCGCAAGCCGTGGGAGACCGGCGCGACTTCCCACCAGGCTCCCTAGGCTTGTGGATAGCAGCCTGTTCAGGGAGCTGGGGTCGGGGGAGGCGAAGGCTAATTTTTTCCCCTTTATTTCCCCCCCCCCCCCAAAGAAAAACCTAGGTGCGCCCTATGGGGCGAAAAATACGGTAATATGCAAAAAGTTCCCAATCTTCCTTGAAGTCACGATTGCCCTTCTCTCATAATTTATGTGTCAACTTTGCCAACTTTGCATAACTCATCAATTTTTCTTGCCACTGTTCTTTCATTGGGATTTTCTCCTTCTTCCATCCTTGTGCTAACAAGACTCTTGCCACTGTTGTCGCCTACATAAATAAATTCTTTGTTTTTCTTGGCAGGTCTTGTCCTAAAATCCCTAACAAAAATGCTTCTGGTTTCTTTACAAATGTCATTTTAAACAATTTTTTCAGTTCATTGTATATCATTTCCCCCCAAAAATTAACTTCTCTACATTCCCACCACATATGATACATAGTACCTTCCTTTTCTTTACATTTCCAACATGTGTTTGACCCGGTTTTATACATTTTTGCTATTTGTACTGGTGTGATATACCATCTGTACATCATTTTCATGTAATTTTCTTTCAGAAGAGAACAATCTGTAAATTTCAGATCCACTTTCCACATCCTTTCCCAATCCTCAAGTTGTATATTATGTCCTATATCTTGTGCCCATTTGATCATGACTGATTTGACCTCCTCATCTTTTGTTTCCCATTCTAGCAGTATACTATATGCTTTCTTCTTTTTTTTAATTTTTAATTTATAAAATTTTCAAATTTAACAATTTAAAAAAAACATTCCATTTGAATTATACATCCAATTCTAATCTTTCCACTTTCAGACTTCCTTCAGTCTATCTGGGAATTTTCATGTTTTCGCAGTTATTCACATTTCTTGCATCTATATTGTTTTGTTTTTTTTTTCCAACCAAATTAATCTTAACAATTATTATAAAACAATATTTCTTTCCATTATTATCACAGAGCTTCTTGAAAACCTACAAACGTTAATTAACCTTCACATATATTCTTAATATACTCTGTAAATTTATTCCAGTCCTTGGTAAATCTCTGGTCTCACCGACTATATGCTTTCTTCAGCAGCTTCACTTCTTCGAGGAGTGCCAGCTTTTGGAGACTACATCATGCATATAGTTTGAGACCATGTCATATGCACACTTTTAGTGTGCAAATTGTAAACATGGTGCTTGCAGGGGTCTTGCTAGATTTTGCTAGATATGAACTTTGCCTTCAGTCTTCAGCTGCTGGATAAGGTCAGTCCATATGTTGTCTTGTCAGCCTGCCAGATGTCCTGCCAGCTCACGGGAAGATAAGACTGCAAGAAGTTGCCATAAACCACCTAGAACAGCCAGTGTGGTGCAGTGGTTAAGAGCGGTAGATTCATAATCTGGGGAACCGGGTTCGCGTCTCCGCTCCTCCACATGCAGCTGCTGGGTGACTTTGGGCTAGTCACACTTCTTTGAAGTCTCTCAGCCCCACTCATCTCACAGAGTGTTTGTTGTGGGAGAGGAAGGGAAAGGAGAATGTTAGCCGCTTTGAGACTCCTTAGGGTAGTGATAAAGCGGGCTATCAAATCCAAACTCTTCTTCTTCTTCTTCTTTCCCAACCTAGGGTCCCTAAACGAGGTCGGACTACAACTCCCATCATCCTCGACCACTAGCCCTGCTCGCTAGGGATGATGGGACTTGTAGTCCAACAACATTTGGGGACCCGAGGTTCGGAAAGGCTTTTCTTGACCCTTTGTCCACTTAGAATGTCTATTCCAATTGACAGCAGTTCTCCAGGTTCACAGGGAGAAGTGTTGAATCACATCACCTTTCTACCTGTTGTTTTAAGCTGGACCCATCAGGAATCGATCAGGGGGACCTTTTCCATTCAAGACACGTGCTCTTCCTTTTACCACCCATTGCTGAAGCCACGGTGCTAACTGGCCAGTGGAAATACAAATAAATCAGCCTAACAATTTTGTACAATCAAACCACTGGGTGCAATGATGATGAGTAAGGCCCCTCTACTAGACCTTCATTTCCAGTTCTGAATTTCTTGATTTCGAGTCACATTTAGACAGATCTCAAACACCCGAAGAATACGCATGCACACCAAGCAGCTTCAAGGGGAAGAGAATCAGATGAATAGCTTCTGCAAAAGCTGCAACCTTTCCCAGCTATTCTAGTCGTCTGTTCTTTATAAGAACGGAGCTGGTCAGAAGGCGTGCACCTTCAATTACGCTTTGTTTCCAGAGACCAGAAACCCAGACTTAAATCTCCACAAACAATTTAAATTGAAATGAAGGAGGCTGTTGTAAATAAATAAAATAAAATAAAGGTACCAAAAGATTTAGCTGTGTGATCTATTTGAAAAAGCAGTTTTTTTAAAAGGAAAAAAATCTAAAAGACAAATTTGTAAAAAGAAATCTCTACAATAATTGTATGTTTTATTCTTGGGGGGGGGGGGAGTTTTATATTCATATAAAACAATTAACTGTGTTAATTGCTTTCTTTTACTCTAACACCTTACCAGCAATTACTGCATTCGGATTTAATGTTCTATTAGCAAAATTAACAGTAAACAGGAACTAAAACCAAAAGCAGAGGGTTTTTATTTTCAAAATGCATCCGAAGTGTTCACTTTCATTAACAAGAGGGTAATTGTGTCTATTTAGTAATTTGCTCTATGATATATTTTTTAAAAAGGAGTTAGTTAATAATTTATACTGTACTATTTAAAAAGAGGCTGTGAAAAGCCTACGGAAGGATTTGAATTAAACAGTCTTTCACCCTTTTAATATCTCACAAGAGATTTTTCTGCACTGATTCATTTAATTTAGTGGACACAGCAGTGTGGCCCATTGATTGTGGACAAAACTTCTGAAGGGCCTGGTGTGCACCCCTCTTAAAACGTGGGAAGAGAGTAAAGTTGGCCGTGAATTAATTTGATTCTGTACATAATTCTTTTTTCAATGGGATTCTGTGTCCCATTGCAGAGGCATGAAAAAAGGAGACACTGAGTTTGATTGCTTAATATTCATCTACATTTTCCTCTCTATGGGCACAATATGCTTGGCTTAATTAACTTTTCTCAAAGGTGAAGCAGTGCGCACCATCTGCTGTGAGACAATCACATTTGTATGCCTCTCAGAATAATCCCTTTACTACTGAAACTGCTATCATACAGGAGCCAAATCTGAAAAACTTTCAAATGGCATCGCTCTCCATTGAAACCCAATCACTACTTTTGCTCCATCGGTACAGTGCAGGCATGGTTCGGTCAAAGGAAGAGGTGGGCCAGTTGTTTTGTTTATCTGCTTGCTTGTTTTTCCAGGTTTGTAGAAATGGATCTTAACTTTGTTATAATCTGCCTCCTTCCTGGTTATTATGTTGAGCAGAAGCACTTCCCTCATCCCCACCAAATTAGAAATTCCACATGCTTCGTTTGAGACCCTGCTCAAGAGCCCAGCAGGCTCATCCTTCCATTCTCTTACCTCCTCATGTGCGAATATATATATATATATATATATATATATATCCCAAAACATGGCTATCTGCAAAGAACCGTCAAGTCACTCAAAATTCCGACGTGAAATATTGAGGCAAAGTTTAGCCATTTAATTTTTTAATCAAGTCTCAAGGACCACACAGTGCTATCAAGGGCCTACTGAACTTGCTCTAAAGCTGGGTCATTATTTGATCTTTGTGGCTGGTAATCTGATTATCTCATTGTGGAGGTAAACTTCAGACCCAATCTTGTTAGCAGCTGGCTAGGCTGCATTACTCCAGCTACTGAGCTGGAAAATGAACTGAGCAGTCCGCCTTTGGCCTTGTTCCCTTTGAGCTTCAGGTTGGCTACTTCAAGACGTCTACTTTTGTGTCTGAATCAGCACTTTATTCTTCAGTCTCCCTTGTGCAAGGCAAACATATTCTCTAATGGTAATGTCGAGGCAGGACTTTCAAACGCCCGGGGGGGGGGGGGGAACCTCCAGCATTTGGAAAACAGGTATTATCGGAGATTTGCCAAAACTGGACTAGGGCGGGGAGTTTGGGGGGAGTTATTTAATTAAAGCCATCTAATGAAGGAGGCCGTGTCCTTCTTTACTTTGAGATTCACACTGGCCTGAGTTGCTAAAATATGCAAATGTGCGCAGGATTTGTGTGGTCTCCCCTCCTTAAGACACTCGCAGTTTTGCTTGTGGTCTCCTCCCGGCTTTGACCGCTTTTACAGTGAATGCACAGCACTGTCAAAGCACAGAAAGTCTCGGAAAAATAGCCTGAAAGGGTTCAAAGGATCCAAAAGACAAAAAAGGACTAAGCTGGGATTTTTATGTACAACTGAAAAGAAGAATAAAATATAAGTTGCCTAATGCAGGCTGTTATGGCAATGTTACCCATATCAAAGCATTATGGTGCTGCGGAAGGGCGTCGAAAGTTTTCTAGCCCACCATATGCAAAAGAAAAAGAGGGAGAAATAGGAACAATTTAGGCTGGCGGTGATTTTGCTACATGAGCCATTGAATGCTCTTTTTTGACACACTATTGAGTGAACAAGGAATTCAAAGAGTTTGAACTCGAACAAGTTTTCTGCCTCAATAGGCCATAATCAGTCCCAAAGAACTGAGTATTACTCAGTGTAGTGGTCTGCTCTCAAGGCTAACCAGCGTGGGGGTTTTTTCTCGGCCCGCTATTATAATGCGCATCAAAGAAAGAGCTCTTATGTTGCCTGTCCTCTTATCAATCCCGCTAAAACCTAAATCTCTTTAGGACAGTTTTTGAAACCTTAAGGGAGCGGGGGGGGGGGGTTGAAGTTAGGTGCCATTCTCAAATGTATCGGCAGGGCACATTGCTAATGTTACCAAGTATACAGAAATAAAATATATAAGCACAAAGCAGACTGCCATTGCTAAAACTGGGAAAGCTAAGGCTGGATTTGTAAATGTGTGCAAAAGTGTTAACTTTAAAAAAAGAAGCTTTTGAAGATTGTCTTGACCATACTGCTGCTTAAATAATGCATTTCCAAATCAATTCTGAGTTCAGCATCCCTGTTTTATTATCAGATTTCGTTGTTAATGCTATGTCAAAATGTAGAACTACTACTACTACCATAAAAATAAAATGGGCACCTCCTTTGAAATAATGTTACATTAAAAGCACTCAGGCTAGACTTTGCACTTTCTGCTCTCATAATACTTATGATTATATTCGGATCCCAGTTTGTGCATGTTAATTGCAGTCTCTGCACATAATGGAAAATGACAACAATGAATTTCATCAATCAGGATGCAACTTCCTTAATCCTCGGAAAGTAGTAACCCATGACATTGTGACATTTTACAATTATTAGACTTTCTTTTAGCCTCCTATAATGAAAAAGAATTGTGATTCATAAGCTCATTGCTCTTGCATTTTTTCTGCTTTAAAGAATCAGGGATATTATTAATTATCATTAATATTATTATTTTTTCAAAAGTCATACATAGTTAATGTGACACACATGAAAAGGTAGGATGTCTTTGTGGCAACACTTTAAATTCCTTCACTTGACCTTTCTGACCATTTGTCTTATGCCTAAATCCATAGCCGTTTGGCTTTCAAGTTCCAGCTCACAATTTCCCAGTGCATCTAAGGACTTGCAGGTGCCTAACAAGTCTTTTTGTCCCTTGAACAACAACCTCTTTCACCCATCTACTCTTGCCATATTACTACTGTTGAAATTTGCTTTGATGCATCGTCTTCTCTTGATCCTGGGGTCGCAGTCCCCTTCTCCAAGGAATGAGGTCAAGGACACTGAGTCAGAAGGGAAACTTTACACAGGGTCAACCCCAGGAGCAGTTCTCTGGTTCGAAAGCTTCAGCTGGTGAAGAATTTGGCAGCCAGGTTGCTCGCTGGGACAAGGTGGTTTGAGCGTATTACACCGACCCTGGCCCGACTGTACTGGCCGCCAATTAGCTCCTGGGCCCAATTCAAAGTGCTGGTTTTGACCTATATAACCTTAGACAGCTTGGGACCGCAATATCTCAAGGACAGCCTTTCCCCATATAAACCATCCCAAGCTCTGCATTCATCATCTGAGGCCCTTCTTCAGGTGTCTCCACATAAGGTCCAGAGGATGGCACCATGAGAAAAAGGCCTTTGTAGTGGCTCCGTTTGTGGAATTTTTAGGTGCCAGGCAAAAACATTCCTCTTCAACAATTAAGATTCTACAGCCTTTTAAATGTGTCTGCGGGAAGGGGGTTTATTGTTTTGCTGTTTTGTTTTTGTTTGATTGTTTTTATTTGATTTTGTCCTGTATTTTAGGCTGTGAACTACCCTAAGATCCTATAATGAAGGGAGATTAAAAACAAAACAAAAAAAAATTATTTATACCCCGCCCTCCCCAGCCAAGAACAGGCTCAGGGTGGCTAACACCCAATATAAAAACAAATTAATTGAAATACAACTTAAAATCAATATTAAAATACAACCTTAACATATTAAAATACAGCCTCATTTCAATGGAAACTCAAATCAAAAACTTTTGGGGGGGTGAAAACATCCAGACTTCACCAAGGCTAACTTTCCAGACTGGTCCTACATGGGCCAGAAAAAAGCCAGGGAAGTCCCCAAGTAGGAGTCCCATCACAGGAGGGGAAAGGAAAAAAGAAGAGGGGGGAGGGAATCAGATTGATATAAATCCAAGAAGGAAGGAAGGAAGGAAGGAAGGGAGGGAGGGAGGGAGGGAGGGAGGGAGGGAGGAAGGAAGCTCTGCACAAGACAGCTTTCCTTTATTTGGCCTTATCCTTGCCCTGGACCTCATGGAGGTCAGCAATTGCTTCAGAAAACATCTAGCTTGCCATGTGATGATGGATGCTCCCTTCCTACAAAAGTAGGTCCAACATGCAGTTGGTGAGAGGATAATGTCAAGGTGGAGAATCCAGACCCATCTGGTCTATCTGACTCATTATTGTCCACACTGAGAGACAGCAACACTCAGGATTCTCTCCCAGCCCTATCTGGCTGTTCAATCTGTCAAAGATTGAACAGGTCTACCATGGCCCTTCCTCACTCTTTGCTCTACATATCTATGCCCTACAGGTAAATAACGGGTGACTAGGGTCTTCTCAGTGGCTCCACTTAGAATGCTTTGCTCTGTGAAGAAAGTTGACTCCCTCCCTTGCCATTTTCCATTGGGTACTAAAAGCTAATGCTCATTCTAGGCTGTATCAACAAAAGTACAGCGTCGAGATCAAGGGAAGTAATAGCACCACTCTAGTCTGCCTTAGTCAGACCACACCTGGAATACTGTGTCCAATTCTAGGCACCACTGTTTAAGAAGGATATTGACAATCTGTAATGTGTGCAGAGGAGGACCACCCAAGATGATCAAGGGTATGGAGGAACTGTTCCTTATGAGGAATGGTTGAGGGTGCTGGGTATATATAGCCTGGAGAAGAGGAGGCTGAGAGGAGATATGACAGCCATCTTCAAATATTTAATATCTTCCACATGGAAGCTGCAGCATGTTTGTTTTCTCCTGCTCTGGAGGCTAGGACCAAAACCAAGGTATTAAAATTACAAGAAAGGAGATTCTGACTAAACATCAGGAAGAACTTTCCGTCAGTAAGAACTGTTAATGTTTTTAGATTCTCCGAGTGGTCCTTTTGCACCAGATGGGTAGGACAGGAATGTTTAAATTAGCTAGGTTTGCATTAAAATTTGTACCAAACTTCTCTGCTGTCCCTATTTGCTATTGGGCCCAATTTAAAGTATTGACCTCAGCCTATAGCAGGGGTGGGAACCTTCAGACAGTGGGCCAAATTAGACCCATTAGATATCCCAGTTTGCCTCATGGGGCCATTTTCCCCAAGCCCTCCTCATCAAATCACAGTACCAATCCTGTTGTCATATGGGACGGACAGTGAGAGAGATCCCTTTGAAGTCCATATACAAGCAGTATCTAATGAACCTGCTTGGAAACAGTCTTCAAAGGCAATGTTGTCACGTGATGTCATAATTATGCCAGGTGATTGACAGGTGGGCAGTCCCACCCACCTGTGAAGCTTGGCCCCTCTGCAAAGCCCTGGGGCCAAAATTAAATATTCACCTCCAGGCCTCGGCATATCGCATTAACCCAGCAGTCCTTTCTAGGCAACAGGAGCACTCCTGTAAATCACATGTCATTTGAGTCGGCTGGTAGCCACTGATCAGCTCAATGTGAGTGTTCCATTTCATATCTTCAGTACATACCCTCCAACTGTCCTGATTTTCCAGGGACAGTTCTGGAATTACAGAAGCTGTCCCATTTTCTGGTTTGATCTCTGTTTTCCTTTTTTCTCCCCTCCATGTCTTGGAGAACAATTAAAACTGGTGTGTGGGTGTGTAGGTGCAAAAACAGAGTCCTGTTTATACTGAAAATATAATCCCTCCACCAAATGAAGGAAATAGTGAAGCTAGCATATGAAGCCCTTCCTGTAATTTTGAAGGAAAATGGAACCAATCTGCTTTAAATTCTCTCATTACAATGCTTCAGCAGCTAGCCATTTTTTAAGGAAACATGTGGAGTGTTTATTCCTTTATTATAAACTGACCCTTATACTGTCTCCTTAGAAGAAAGCCCCACCGTTTTCAATGAAACTCACTCCCAGGTAACTGGGTAAAGACTGGCCAGCCTTACGCTGCAATCCTAGGCATTTTTACTCAGAACTAAGTCCCAATGAGAGTTCAATAGGATTTGCTTTCTGGTATGTTCCTGATCGTTCTCACACTTTCTGTTGTTGTTGTTGTTGTTGTTGTTGTTGTTGTTGTTGTTGACGTCATCCACCTTTTACCCTGACATGGACTCTAGGCAGCTTACAGCTAAAATTTTATTACACAATCCCCTCCCTCGCACATTTTTTTCTTTACAACAGTCTTGTAGGTTTGGCAGAGAGGTTGTAATTGGCTCCAGGTAACAGATGTATATGTTCATATGATGTATATGTGTGCGGGAAATCAAACACAGGAGAAGCTTCCTGATGTAGAGAAGAATGTCCCTATTTTCATCGGAGAAATGTTGGAGGGTATGGCAGTAGCCACATGATTAAAAAAGGACAGATTTTTGGAGTGTGGCTTTTGTACCCTTCTGTGTGCTGTTAGCCAGTTTGTCTGCACAGGTACCAAAAACACATGGCATAAAAAAGGCCCTAAGGTAGCTTCATCCTACCCTGATTTTGAACATATAGTAGCACTTGAAGTAACTTGAAAATTAGGCAGAGTGGGGATCATTTCTAAACTCTTATTTAATTCTAGGTTCTGTCAACTTTGTGCATTGAAATTGCTTCTCACATGTCACACTAACTGCCAGAAAGTGTATCTCATGTGTCTGATTTTATTTTATATTATGGCTTCCAGATGGTAGACTACTTATGGAGTAATCCTCACTTTTTGATCTCCTTTGTTCGAAAAACTGAACCACGTACTGGTCGCAGCATAATAACCTAATCTTGCAAATTGATGCATCTTTTCTTTTTTTGCTTACAATAGCATGGATCATCTGCAACATTGCCTGAATAAATGTACCATTTGTCACTAGCTAAAAAAGCTGTCATCATTAACTTGATTAATCAAATGCTGCTGTTAAAGATGGATTGAAAGCACAAAATAGTCAGCCCAGTGCCACGTAATGAAGAGATTAATTTGAACAAGACAACCAATTTTGTATAACAACTCTCATGCTTTACTTAGAAAGCCATCAATTAGTTGTTGTTTTCTCCCCCTTGGCGTACTGTTTTGTCTTTTGGAACAACAAAAAGGCAATTTGCTCAAAAGTCAATCTGCTTTGTGTGTTGTTGTTGTTTTAAGAAATGGCGGAGTTAAGTACCTCTGCCCTCTTTAGTTCTGTAATCTGAAACCTTGACTTTGATAGCCAAAAGGAAATTAATAATAGAAGAGAAAATTTACAATGGAATTATTCCCCTCTCAGGATATCACTAATTTCCTTTTGTGTAATGTGATCATAATTCTGGTAGCAGGAGTTGCAACAAGGAAGGCCTACGAAGACCTTCATTCCTTTATTATCTTTGATGGAGATGAATGTATCCCATGCTCAGGGTGCCAACTTTAGTCATGAAGAAAGTTGCTAACCCACTTAATTAGCTGCTATTGTTTAGGCCAAAAGGGGGGATTGAAAAGGCATTTTAAAGAGGCAGTGCTCTGATCATTCATTTTTATGCGTACAATAGCCCTGCCCATGTTGTATTAAACAAGAACATATTCTATGCATTATGGGCCCATCACACCACTCTCATCATTATGCAGGGATGGGCAAACCTGTGTCTCTGGGGCTCTCTTTCTTCCAGTCAGTTTGCAACATGTTCATACCAGTTTACAGATCTTTAGTGGGCAATTATTCTAACACGTGCAATTTTGTATGCAATTCCCCCCTAGTAGCATGCAATTTTGTTTCTTGTTTTCAACAATGTACACATTTTTGTACACATGTTAGAGCTGGAAAAGGATGTCACAAATTTCAGAGAAGTGCAAATTTGAAAGGATAGCTGTCTGTTGGTTCACATATTGTTCTGGGAAGTGCAGATTAGGTAGATTTGCATTAAAATGTGATAGGAATGAAATGTGCCATGCTCTCCTGATGGCAGGTCATACCAGGATACAGGTGTGCAGGAAAGCCAAAGGTTCCTCTGTCAATCCCAAAGCAAAGTGTGTAGAATCTAGCAGAACTGTGCAAGTCCCCCCCCCACACACACACACACTTGTTTGGGACCCAGTTTCATTATTCTGATGAGGCTGGCCCAGCCCTAATGTTTAATCAGAGTTTTAAATCCACATTAAAAATGTGGTTGCCAGTAACGAGAGGGGAAGAAGAAAGAGATGATCCAAGCACCAGTCTCTGTCTATAGTGTCTCTTTTTCTACCTGTCCCACCATTCATTCATTCATTCATTTCATAACACATATATACCACTCAATAGGTTTTTTAAAACAAAAAACCCAGGGGTTTAAAAAACTTTAAAACTGTCACTAAGAAAAATTAGCAACAACAATTTAAGACTTTCAAAAAGTTAGAATACCCATGGACGAAAAACAGATTAAAATTCATATCAACTTTCTAAACATCTGGATAAGTTTGTCTAAACAAAAACAGGACTTAAACCCTAGCACCTTCTCTTTCATGATAGTCTGTTTTCAGAAGTGTATGGGAGGCACACACACACCCCAGCGCTCTCTCTCTCTCTCTCTCTCTCTCTCTCTCTCTCTCTCACACACACACACACACACACACTCACACACAAATTGCATTGCTGTATTAGTCCAAAGCTATCTAGTGTAAGGGAAATGGGAGGCGCTGTGGGTTAAACTACAGAGCCTAGGACTTGCCGATCAGAAGGTCGGCGGTTCGAATCCCCGCGATGGGGTGAGCTCCTGTTGCTCAGTCCCTGCTCCTGCCAACCTAACAGTTCAAAAGCACATCAAAGTGCAAGTAGATAAATAGGTACCGCTCAGGCAGGAAGGTAAGCGGCGTTTCTGTGCACTAAGGTAAAGGCACCCCTGACCATTAGGTCCAGTCATGGCCAACTCTGGGGTTGCGGTGCTCATCTCGCTTTATTGGCCGAGGGAGCTGGCGTACAGCTTCCGGGTCATGTGGCCAGCATGACTAAACCGCTTCTGGACAACCAGAGCAGTGCACAGAAATGTCGTTTACCTTCCCACCATAGTGGTACCTATTTATCTACTTACACTTTGACATGCTTTCGAACTGCTAGGTTGGCAGGAGCTGGGACTGAGCAACGGGAGTTCACCCCGTCACGGAGATTCAAACCGCCGATCTTCTGATCAGCAAGTCCAAGGCTCTGTGGTTTAACCTACAGCGCCACCCGTGTCCCCCTACCTAATGTAGCCTTCCATTTTTAACAGTAAATCCCAGATGCCTCTGGACATTTACAAACATGGCATAAGGTTGTGCCCAGTACCTGGTAACTGGTGATATCCTGCCTCAAAGCATGGCATTTCCATTTAGCTATTGTTGCAAACAGCCCCTGATAGAGATAAGAGAATTTTGCATTCCGGGAAGCACCTTCTTCCGTCCCTCCTAAACTATTGTAGAACAACATTATTGAGTTAACCATGAACCACTATGTTATCAGAGAAGGAGGAAGAGATCCCTATCTGTCCGCTTTGCTTACAATCTTACAGATATCTATTACAGGTATCTTCTTCTACCCCAACCCATTCCATATAAAAGCAACCACCATGTTCTCCACTTTTAAGAAATCTCTTTTTAAAAAATAATGCTTTATTATGCTTACGCACCAACAAAACACAAAAAACCCATACAATTATGTCATTTGTTACAAAGATACAAAGTTAACAAATAAACTCATATGTTTTGACAATGAATCTTTTTAAAGTAAATCTAACTTCCCGTCGTCTCTATATTTCATTTCATATTTACTAACTTGTTACCAAAAAAAATCCAATCGTTTTATAATAAAGTATTATTTCTCCTGAGTCCTTGTTTCTTACTTGGTACAGCTACAGCAGTTATTCAAAGGCAGCGACCAAGTTCATTCTGCCACAATTGTTCTTAAGATATGTTTTGAAAACTTCCCATTTTGCAATAAATATTTGTTTTGAATTATCTTTCATTTTTTTGGTTAATTTGGCTTTGTTGTTGTTCTTGTTTAGTCATTTAATCGTGACCGACTCTTCGTGACCCCATGGACCAGAGCATGCCAGGCACTCCTGTCTTCCACTGTCTCCCTCAGTTTGCTCAAACTCATGTTGGTAGCTTCAAGAACACTGTCCAACCATCTCGTCCTCTGTCGTCCCCTTCTCCTTGTGCCCTCAATCTTTCCCAACATCAGGGTCTTTTCCAGGGAGTCTTCTCTTCTCATGAGGTGGCCAAAGTATTGGAGCATCAGCTTCAGGATCTGTCCTTCCAGTGAGCACTCAGGGCTGATTTCCTTCAGAATGGATAGGTTTGATCTTCTTGCAGTCCATGGGACTCTCAAGAGTCTCCTCCAACACCATAATTCAAAAGCATCAATTCTTCAGCGAACAGCTTTCTTTATGGTCCAGCTCTCACTTCCATACATCACTACTGGGAAAACCATAGCTTTAACCATATGGACCTTTGTCGGCAAGGTGATGTCTCTGCTTTTTAAGATGCTGTCTAGGTTTGTCATTGCTTTTCTCCCAAGAAGCAGGGGTCTTTTAATTTTGTGACTGCTGTCACCATCTGCAGTGATCATGGAACCCAAGAAAGTAAAATCTCTCACTGTCTCCATTTCTTGGCTAGCTCTGCATATTCAACTAATTTCTGTAACTATTCTGACCTGGAAGAAATTTTATCCAGTTTCCAGTTATTCACTATTAAGATTCTCACAGCGACGGGCATATAAAAACATTTCTCTTACACTTTTAAGAAATCTCAGAGCAGCCCATCACAGGAAGCAGAGTAATTACACTTGTCACGTCAGGGCGCTCTCAGATTACTGGGTTCTGGCTGGATCCTTGATTTGACTGGAGCTCTACTCTGTGCCATACTTAACCTACTGGTTAATTCAGACCTGGTATTATGAAATTATCAAGAGAACCACTAATGCCATAAATCTAAATACTGTGACATTTCCAAATTATATACTACACTGATGGGGAGACACTAGATTGCGTAGTTAGACGATGACTCTTGAAAATGACCTTATAGAAACATTTATTTCACAACACTTTAGCCTCATTTTGATTAATTGGATCTAGACATTTTCCTCATTGGGGAACTGCAAAAGATGCCAATCAACTGAGATCACACACAGAATCCATGTAATTTGCCATCTGTCCCAGGTTAGGAAGCATAACAGGCTCTCCAAAGACATACAGGTAAACTCTCGTGCTAAATAAACTTTCTCTTTAAAAAAAAGAGAGAGAAAAAGAGTGCTTGCTTATCAAAAATACTCTAGAGGGGAAAAGAATCAGAATGAGTGTAACCTCCTCCTAATGAGGCAGTAATGCATAATTATCATAATACACACACTTCTCTCCATAGAGGAATATTTATAAACACGAGAACACTCTGGTTTGCGCGAGTATACAAATTGTTGTACCTCTTGTGGTTTTGTCTCATTGCCGCAATGTTAATGAATTTTGTTAAGTCTAAGCTCGGTCATTTGGAGAGCGAGAATAAAAATGGGAAATCTTATGTCTTCTTTTTTTAACTCTTGCTGTTGGCTACAGTGAGAATATGGCAGCAGAGCCCTGAACAAAATCAAGGCAGCACTGATCATTCAGGTAGAGCTGCCATACATCTTGGAATTGGACTGCAAAATTGTGTCTGGGGAAACCCAGGTGTATGGCAAGTAGGGCAATATTTTGACAACAACTTTCAGAAGAAGGGGAGAAAAGAGCTCAACAACTTTGTCCGGATTTTCACTTTTAGGAATATGGCAAGCCTAATTCAGGTACTTATTTGTCCTGTGTTTTTTACTTTATTTTTAGTTTCTCCTACTGTTTCATCAAGCTGTAATCATTAAAAAAAGCACTGAACCTGGTTTTTGTCAAAGCTAGGATGCACAATGAAACAACCTTCAGAATCAGCTTCCTGTTTCAAGACTGCTTGAATGAAAGTGTAGGCAAACAGTGAAATCTTTTATTTAGGGCTACAATGTTAGATAGATTGATCAATTAGACTAATTGATTTAACTGTGCAAGTCATGTAGTGATGGTGCCAGGAGAGCCTCTCTGGGGAGAACATTCCACAATTGGGAAGCCACCACAGAAAAGGCCCGTACTCTTGTTGCCACCCTCCAAATCTCTCTGGTGACACCCCATTTGCCCTAATAGAGCAAATACTGCCTCTTTTGAGAGTTCTTCAGTTTCACTGTATATTTTGAAATATTTGTGGGGTTTTTGTTCATTCCAGGGCCAGCAGTGGAGCTGTGAAACATGAGGATAATCAAGCTTACCTCTGTAAGACCGAAAAGAATGTTAAAAATCAGATATGTAGTGCTAGCAAGATGGCTTCAAAGTATTCCTCATTACCCCAGAACAAACTCTCCCACACTTCAAATACTCATCATGCCTTGAGTTAACCCCTCAGACTTAACCTTGGCCTGTGGTCAGCTTGCTTTATTTATTATTATGTTATTTATGGCATTTATATACCACCCACTTAGGAAATTTTAAAAAAAATCAATGAAATACAATCAACTGAGAACTGAACCAATCAATCTAAAAGCTGTGCTAGCACAAAATTTTCATAAAACTATGGTTGACATATTCCTAAAAAATCTGGACAAAGTTGTGTAGCAGCCCTACTTAAAACCATACACAGCAGAATGAGAACAATAAAAATATCACTGGAGGCTTCTTGTTTCTGCCTGTGCCAGGAATGGAGGTCTCCCTCGACATTGCAGGGAGAAACAGATGGAGATAAACAAAGAATGATGGGCGGAACTCATTCTTTGAATTCCTCTCTGGGTGGGAGAGGAACGGGTTCTCACTTGCTGATTGCCCTGTGGTCTGGCACTCGCTTCGCTACGGAATACGAGGGCAGGGAAAGGCACTGGGTACATAGCTGCCCTGAGCCTGGCTTCAGCTGGGGAGGGCGGGATATAAATAAAATGTATTATTATTATTATTATTATTATTATTATTATTATTATTACATGGAGCACTACGACTGCTGTGACCGCCCAATCCATTCCTGGAAGCAGAGGATATCCTGCTAATTGGGCTTTACTTGGAGTAAAGTACAGGTGCGTGCTAGAAGTGATGAGATGACAAACTGCAGAACACCTCGGCTACAAGGATTTAAAGGTTGGCATTGAGATAAGGTTTCATTCGGTGCCAGAGATGATGGGGAGAGGGGAGCCTACAGTTGATTTTTCAAAGTTTTCTTCTACATTTCTGATTCGGCAACCCTCCTCAGAATGCAAGGTTAAAATATAATATAAAAAGTGAGGTTGGATTAATAACATGAAATTTAACATTAAACTGGAACTGCATGTGTGAGAGGAATGGAATGGAATGGAATGGAGAGAGAGGGGGGGAGTTTCTTCCTTTAATGACCGCTCCCCACTTAAAACGGGGGGCGCCCTTTGCATGGACGCGTGCAGCCCTGGATCTGGAGTGGCCCCATCAGCATAGGCTTTGCCTTCCCTCAGGTGGGATACCTGGAGGTCCCCGCCTACCCCAGTGAGTTGTCCAATCCCACCTGGGGGAAGCGTTGCCAGGGAAACCAGGCCAGGTAGGGGGAGGGATTACCTGCCCACACAATAGAGGGTGGATCTTAATTGCTAATCCTCACTTGGCTCCAGAGCTTCTCCCACCCTACCCACCCTCAGTTAATGTCTTCTTTTGCAGGTTAACTTTTCTTCATAGGTTTTGCAGGTTAACCTGTCTTCACAGGTATGCGGGCGCTGCTACAATAAGGTCGCTGTTAAAGGGCCGGAAAGGAATTTCCCTGCATTGGCAGGTTTCGCCTTTCCCGTAGCAAAACGTCACAACTTTGGCGGTATCAGGCCTTGGGCGGAATCCTTTAGTCCATCTTCCTCTTTGCGGCGGCGATACCAGGGTTCCCCGTTAAAGGGGTTTTGAAGGGAGGCTTTGGCCGTACGCCGAAAGGTCGTCATTGCTCTCCCCTGCAGCGGCGTAACGGGGGCGGCTATCTCTGCTTGAACATATGTTCTCCAGAGCCAGCCCATCCCCCCCACACACAGTGGATAACCCTGATGCTCCCTAGGTCCCCGGCTGGGGACTAGGGAGGGAGAACGCCCAATGCCTGAGCCAAGGTCTACCCACATTTGAAATTTAATAAAGTTGTGGCCAATTTAATCCCATAGCACGTTGTCTAGAGTCGTTATTCCACATGACGGGGGGGGGACCACTCGGGATCTGGGGACTCCGCCTGTCCACGCAAAAGGACTGTGTTGGAATATAGAGCGAAACCACCCCACTCTTTTATTTTCAAAGGAATATGAAGGAGACTGAGACAATTTGGAATGTAATCTAGCTGGAAGAATAACCCTCTATATATTTTCAGCAGTAAGGAGGAAAGGAGCCTGCCAGCTGCAAGGTCAGAGGTTTTCTTATTAACCATTGGCAGTTTGGGATCAGACCGTTCTTCCTAGGTTGAAATAAAAATGGCGATGGCAGTTTATTTGTTGAAACAGAGAGGTCTCTAACAAGCTCCTGATTCACAGGACGAAGCAACCCAGAGGCTTTTGGAAAACTGTGAGACAATCGCTTCCCCCTAAGTCATGATGGGAAATATCAACAGTTGAAAGAATGAAGGACATAACACCAGCCTTGAAAAGTCCAACCTTTCGAGACAACCTTTCTAACATAGATCCCAGGTAGGATTGACCACTTAAGTCCATGTAGGCCTCATGATCCAAATGCCCTTATACCACTCTAAGTACACCATCTCAACACTTTTACTGCGCCCTACCAACTCTGCTCAAATTATTAAGAGCACGAGATACAAAAAATGCTAATGCAATGTTTCATTTTTAAGGTGCGTTTTTAGGAATGTGAAAATCTGAGGGCTTTGCTTGATGAGGTAAGATGGCTATAGCAAAGAAGGGTTAGTTGTGTGCACATTAAATATAGATAGACGGTAGCATATTACAGATAAAAAGAGGGAAATTTGCATTGTAATAAGCCCACTGTTAGCATCTTAACATTGCAGTGAAGTTTATTTACTGCAGTGGAAATCAAACTCATTTTACTGGGGCTGGGTTATGAACCACAGTAAACTAAGGAAGCCGGGTGGGGGTGGGGAACGTAACCAGTGAAGTGAAATTAGGGAAATAAAAAGCCCTTGTTGACAAAGGTACAACATTAAACCTCTCTGCATTCTTCTGTTGCCTAAGTGTACTTGAGGAAGGCGTCTCCATCACCTTGACAGCCCGCTTTATTTCTGCACTGCGAAGTTTATTTACCTGAATTATTAATGCTGCTTTTGTTTGTAGCGATATCTTAATTTTTCCCCCTTTTCATTCACCTGTCACAATTGTTTTTGATTCACATCTCAGAATGATGCGCAAATCTTTAGGAAGCGATTCAGTGTCACCCACATTTTTGCTCTCTTATCGCATGCTTCCCTCTTCATGGTAAAGCTGGGCTGTTCTGCGGGGGGTTTATCCCCCCCTCCATGAAGACTGTCAGTCACAGAAATTATGCTTTAAACTTAACCAAGTGGATACAAGATCGAATTTAAACAACGTCTCATATGTCAGCAGATAGTATATCATGTAGAACCAGCAGAGCCAACGCACACATATCTTCCTAAATGATGTAAACAGTTTCTGTAGCCTATAGTGTGATCCAGAAACTGTTAGCCAACAGGGCTCATAGTTAGCACAAATAGTTAAGAACATAGGAAGATCCCTGCTGGATGAGGTCAAGGACCCATCTAGTTATAGAATCACAGAGTTGTAGAGTTGGAAGGGACCCTGTGGATCATCTAGTCCAACTCCCTGCCATGCAGGAATATGCAGCTGTCCCATACAGGGATCGAACCTGCAACCTTGGCATTATTTCAGCACTATGCTCTAACCAACTGATCACCATCCTGTTCTCATAGCAGCTAGACAAATGCCCGTGGTAAGCCTGAAAGCAACACCCAAGTGCAACAGTATTGTAATAGATTTGGGAGGGAAACCCCACCACACCACCTAATCCCTATAAATTAATAAATGATTGGATTTTGATTATTTGGGGTGTTAAGGGAGAAATACAAACTGCCGAGGAATTCCTAGGCTAGCCTGTGCCAAGTGAGCTGGCCAACTGTTTCTTAACATGACAAGGCCATGGAGGGCTATTGGCAATGCAAGAGAATTGTGTTATGTACTGAAGTTCTCACTCAGGTCCACATATGCAAATAAGGGATTGAAAGTGACGTTCAGTGATTGGGGGGCCACTAGGGGGCGCATCGGAAGATGGCTGACAATAACATCTCTCCAACCCACACAAGGTAATTTGGAGGCTATGATGGGAGTAACTAGCCTCCCTACCCCCCCCCCCCCGGATGGTGGGGGGGACTGCCCTTGCCTGCTGTGCCCTATACCACCCCCGAATTTGTGGGGATGGGGGCACTAGGCACAAAGCCCTCCTGTGGGATTCCGGCGCTCCTGGACGCCGTCCCTGATCCGCGCCACTAGCTGCAAGAACTTCAAAAGAAACAATTTGGATGAAGGAATGCACATATTTCAAGGAAGGAGGGGGAGTAAAGACTGCTAACAGAAGAGATCTCTGATGAAACAAGACAAGAATAAAACATGAGAAGATACGCCAAGATACGGTATGGCAAATGACTGATGGGGGAGGGGGAAAAACTTTCCTTTCTTTTCTTATGTGATTAAACAAGAATCCCCTCCCCTCACGAGTCAGAAATGTCATTTTAAGGACTTAAGCTGTGGATTTAAGGCTGTGTGGAGATAAACTTTCGAACCAAAGCATGTTTTAAGAAGAGTGTGGAATGTATAAGAGCTTTGGAATGACGCAGTTAAAAATGCCGTCGCCATATTGGGAAGTTCTGTCGGAGGTCTTGAGTCTGGGAGGAGAAAGAGAGAAATAGAGCTGTTTATACATTGTGCGTGAAACTCCTCAGAGGGACTTAAGAGCGACAGTTTTGCATGATGGAAAGAGCGATGTTATCTTTGAGGGTGATGATATATGGAAACCATCCCGATTTGAGGATTGGAAGAACGGAAAAATTCACACAGGATTATTATTGGTGTTTATCGGCTTAAGGAGACTATCAGAAGAGATCATAAAGAAAAAAGAGAAAATATATGAACAAGATGTGATGTGGAAACAGCAAGACAAGACTGGATAGAATTATGAACTCTGTTTGGACTGATTTGGATTGATTTGGACATTAGCGCAGTAGCAAGAAGATGATCAGAATCCCCCTTCGGATCTTGAAATATGGGTCCCCCCCAACAAAATTTAAAATTCGGCTTTGTAATTCGGAATTTATGTGATGTGATGTGATTTGATTTGATTGGCCGGTTAATAAAAAATATTTTAAAAAAGAAAAGAAAGTGACGTTCAGTGATTGGATAGTTACAGAAAATGGTTACTGTTGCGTTCTAGTGGAGCTCTATATAAGCAGGCTGGCTGAACCCTTCAGTTCAGTTCTGTTCTGGCCTGTGAATAAACAAGAGCTGTTTGAAGAATCGCTGTGTCGTCTGATATGTTCACCCACAACTTAACAAATTGTCCTTTCCCCCCATTGCTCCAAGGTATGGACAGTGACAGGGGTTGGAAGGCTGCCAGCATAACTGGGTGTGAGGTGATAGGAAGAGAATCCTGAGCAAGGTTCGCTGGGAAGAAGAAGAGGAAAGACTGGGATCCATCTTTGGCAGGTGGGCTGCTGGCAGGCTGCAAGAGATGCCTTTGGCTCCATGGTTGCCCTGCTGTGGTGGATATGCCCCTCTTGAAATGACCATGCCGTAAGATCTGGACTCCCTCCTTGCAGACTGAAGGTGTAAATTGGTGAATAAACCATAGTTCTTAAGGCTATGACAGTCTCCGCCGTGTCTCAATGCTACAGAGGAACACAGACCCTGACTGAGTGCCAAGAACCCCATGGGTTCTTGCCACCACTAAGCAAAGAGAGGGGGAGCCACCTGACTTTTGTAACAGTATCATTCATACTCATGACATCCAGCAACTGTTACTTAGAAGCATACTGTCACCATCATGGCTAGTAGTCACTGAAAGCCTTATACTCCGTGGATTTGTCTAATCCACTTTTAAAGCCATCCAAGTTGGGGAACATCACTACAGCTTTGGGGAGTTGTCTAAAGAGCTCAGTGTTGCATTCCTGATGTGTGTTACTTCACAGCCCATATTTTTCATGGAGCATGAGGAGGCACCAGAGCTGTAACTCAGTGGTACACCACAACACACACATATCTGGCTGTAAACTAACATAACATTATATATAATAAAACTGTAATTGTCACATCAAAAAATTGCAAAGCACAGTTCCTGGTGGAAATAACATATCATATTACAATTAACCTTCTATATGCTTTTATTGTCGTAAAGTCCAAGGATAGTCAAGACCAGTTCTCAAGATACACCCTTGTTTCGCCCATTGGGCTTCTTCAGCGACAAGATTTCCAGGAGAAACAAGGTGTATCCTAAGAACTGGTCTATCATCAGCTGCCTTATTGTTACTAAGTAGTTCTGTTTGTTACACTCTCATAACATATAATGTTATGTTACTTTACAGCCAGTTACGTGTGTGTTGTGGTATTCTGAACATGATTTATGTAATGAGGCAATTGTGGCGTGTGTTAACTACATGGTACACCTCAGAATCAGTCAGTTCCCAGTTAAAAGTTAAGAGGTTCAAGTGCATGTTTTGCAGAAAACACAAGTTGCAATCCTGTTTCCTATTGAGCTATTCCACTTTCCCTCCTCAAAGAAGATTCTGAGAACTGCGGTTTGTTAACTGTATCTATGTGAATGCCCAGAATTCTTTTTTGGGGGGAGTGCGTCAAATGTCATTCAAAGGTACAGTGTGTACATAGGCCGAAATCGACTTTCATCATATTTAAGAAGCAAGACTGAAGCCAGCAGCTATGATCCAAGCCAGAGTTTTTAGCATGTTGAAGTCACAGTAATCAATGAATTAAGCACATATAATTTGTGGGCTGAACTGCAGCCAACTTCTTGGCAGCAAAGTTTTCTATGCATTCAAGAGCATTCTTTTAGAAAGCTTACTGTTTTAGAAAACTGGGCCTCCTTTGAATTTACACAGCACCTTTTCGTTTCAGACCCCTGGAAATACATTTCAAAATGATGCAGGTAGAAGAAAATGGAAAAAGGGACACTTTACTCATCTGCAAGTTACTTCAGGCTCATGTGTGCTTTTTGAACTCCTATCTCACACCCAGATATCACAAAGATTCTATTGAGAAAGTAATATTGGTAGAGACCATATGTTCAAACGCCATACCATTTCAAACAGACATGGCTTGTTGAAAGAAAAAAATGAAAACTTTCCCCCTTCCCCCTTTGATTTTTTTTTCCCCAGAAGGATGAAATGAAAGGGACAGTGATACATATTTTAAGCCCTGTGAATTCACAATGGGGCTTTAGAATAAAGAGGGTTTTTTAAAAAGAAAAGAAAAGAAAGGAACCTTTGAACTAAACAAAGGTCCGTCGCTGTGCACTTATTTTGCACAGCCACCTCGGAAAGGAAATGATGCTCAATGGAGGGACCAGCTGGCCTTTGCCATTGCACCTCTCCTGACACCAGACAGAAGCATCATCCCAGCCACTATCAATCCACTGTATGTCATGTCATTGACTCCTCTTGGTCCTGATCTCTTATCTCGTAGAGATTTCTTTTCTAGTCAAATGCCCTGTGAAAGTATCCACTCTGGGCCTTGCATCTGAGTGTCTCTTTGTACTCTCCTGTAGTCTAGCGAGCTGCATTAAGTTGATTAAAGTGGCTCTATAGACAGTTACTTAGGCTCTTACACTGCCCTTAGATTAAAGACAAGGCAGCGTCCTCCTTTCAAGAGTTGTTCTTCTTCTCCCCTCCCTCTTGCGAAACTGCAACTTTCAAAAGGGGTCAGTAAAAGACAAAGGCTCTTATGAACCCGAGTAGGAAAAAAGGCTTTTATGACAAATGATTTCTAATTTCCCCCTTTGTTCCAAAAAAGGCACCAGTTATGCTGCCAGAAATGTAACAAGCCATCCATGGGCCTTGATCAAAAGCACCTCTTGAAGGCTCCAGCATAAGAGATCCAGGCAAGTAGCCATCATTTCCCCCTAAATAATAAGAATAAGAATACTCCATCTGCTTTGAATCTGGGAAAAAGGGGGAGGGATGTCAATTCTAACTATGCAAACTCAACCTAGTGGAGAGGACAAGTGGGAATTGTTTTCATTTTGTGGGTGGTGGTGGTGGTTGGAAAGAAAGGGCTGAAGTGTTTGTGTGTGTGTGTTGCCAACATGTGTGAGATTGTTTTGGCATCAGCTAAGTTCTACTGAGAGTGGAGCTATTGATATTAATGCCACTAATTCAGGGGTGATCACACACTTTTAAACTATATTCCTGTGATGTGAGGTTTAACAGGTGGGCAGCAAAAGTTGATCTTGTGAACTCATAGCCTTGCTAGGAGAGTTATTTCAAGGTTGGAAGGACAAGCAGCCACCATCCATTCCTCGGGACTAAAGATTTCACAGCACTTTCTACATTTTAAAGGTAAAGGGTAAAGGGACCCCTGACTGTTAGGTCCAGTTGCGGACGACTCTGGGGTTGCGGCGTTCATCTTGCTTTATTGGCTGAGGGAGCCAGCGTACAGCTTCCGGGTCATGTGGCCAGCATGACTAAGCCGCTTCTGGCGAACCGGAGCAGCGCACGGAAACGGCATTTACCTTCCCGCTGGAGTGGTACCTATTTATCTACTTGCAATTTGACGTGCTTTTGAACTGCTAGGTCGGCAGGAGCTGAGACCGAACAACGGGAGCTCACCTTGTCGCGGGGATTCGAAATGCTGACCTTCTGATCGGCAAGCTCTAGGCTTTGTGGTTTAACCCACAGCGCCACCCACGACCCTACAGTTTAGCACATATCTAATAATTGTCAATGTCATTTGAAAACCTATTTGGACATGTGTATTATAGAATCAAATTAAAGAAGCTTTTATTGAGGGTGAAAGAGGAGAGCGCAAAATATGGTCTGAAGCTCAACATCAAAAAAACGAAGATCATGGCCACTGGTCCCATCACCTCCTGGCAAATAGAAGGAGAAGAAATGGAGGCAGTGAGAGATTTTACTTTCTTGGGCTCCATGATCACTGCAGATGGTGACAGCAGCCACGAAATTAAGAGACGCCTGCTTCTTGGGAGGAAAGCAATGACAAACCTAGACAGCATCTTAAAAAGTAGAGACATCACCTTGCCAACAAAGGTCCGTATAGTAAAAGCTATGGTTTTCCCAGTAGTGATGTATGGAAGCGAGAGCTGGACCATAAAGAAGGCAGATTGCCGAAGAATTGATTCCTTTGAATTATGGTGCTGGAGGAGACTCTTGAGAGTCCCATGGACTGCAAGAAGAACAAACCGATCCATTCTTAAGGAAATCAGCCCTGAGTGCTCACTGGAAGGACAGATCGTGAAGCTGAGGCTCCAATACTTTGGCGACCTCATGAGAAGAGAAGACTCCCTGGAAAAGACCCTGATGTTGGGAAAGATTGAGGGCACAAGGAGAAGGGGACGACAGAGGACGAGATGGTTGGATAGTGTCTTTGAAGCTACAAACATGAGTCTGACCAAACTGCGGGAGGCAGTGGAAGACAGGAGGGCCTGGCGTGCTCTGGTCCATGGGGTCACGAAGAGTCAGACACGACTAAACGACTAAACAACAACAACAACATTATAGAATCATAGAATCGCAGAATCTTAGAGTTGGAAGGGGCCCCAAGGGTCATCTAGTCTAGCCCCCTGCAATGCAGGACTCTCAGCTAAAGCATCTGTGACAGATGGCCATCCAACCTCTGCTTAATAACCTCAACTGAAGGAGAGCCCACCACCTCCTGAGGGAGACTGTTCCACTGTTCAACAGCTCTTACTGTCAAAAAGTTTTCCCATATGTTGAGTTGGAATCTCCTTCCTTGTAACTTGAAGCCATTGGTTCCAGTCCTACCGTCCAGAGCAGGAGAAAACAAGCTTGTTTCCTCTTCCATGTGACAGCCCTTATATTCAACTTAGGATCAGTGGGTTATTCTTACCTTTTTTTTAATGGACTGATGGATTATTCTTACCGTTAATTGGAACTCACGCTGGGTTTTATTTGAGGTATTTTTCTCTTTCCTCTTGTTATATTTAATTCTTTTTTTAAAAAAAAAAACTTAGCCAATATGTTTGTTTTTGCTTGTTTCATTTCCCAGAAACGCGTCTGAACCATCAACAGCATTTTACTCCTGTCCTGAGTTTGTAGCACTCAAGTATTCACCACACTTAAAATTAATCACATTAAAGTCCCATCTTTTCTCCAACTAGTCCAATGCAACATACATGGCACTGCCCCGTGTTACATCTTCACCACAGTCCAGTGAGGTGGGTTCGATTGAGAGCTAGTGACTGGCCCAACATCACTCACTGAGCATTTGAAGTTGGCACTGTCAGGCCCTAGGCTTACAATCTTATGCTATACCACCCTTTGTACCTAACCACAGGGAAAGATGGAAAGTTGTAGCATGTGGCCATATCGCAAGGAAATCTTTTGCCATCTCTTCTACAGCCAGTCTGAAATTAGAAAAAGATTTCTTTTCATTTTATTTATGCATTTTTACAACTTATATATGCATCATACAATAGTCACCATCTATCTCTTATCCTCAGACTTCCCAGTCCATCTCTCCATTGCATTTTAGGTAGTCTTTTGTTGACTGCATTTTCTATTATTCCACCCATTTTCATCTCAAATCTTCCTTTATCTGCTGCTCATATGTTCATTCCTGCTGAGTTAAAATTGACTGTTATACCCTCTTAGATACTCTTCAAAGCACTTCCACTCATCTCTTATCTGTGACTCATCCTTATTTCTTAATTTTGCAGTGATAGTTACTAATTATGTGTATTCTATCCGTTTATTCTGCCAAATTTTTTTCATGGGTATCTCTTTTTCTTTCCATTTTTTTGCATATACCACTCTAGCTGTGGTGGTCACGTATAAAGAGATCGAGTGCCTTTTTCGGGATATAATCACTTGCTATCCCTAATAGAAATGCCTCAGGTCTTTTGGGAAATGTTATCTTAAATATCGTTTTTAATTCTGTATGAATCATCTCCCAGTATTCTCTAGCATATTTACATGGCCACCACATATGCGTCAAGGTTCCCACTAACACATGGGACATCCAGCATAGATTTGACCCTTTTCTGTACATTTTCACCAGTTTGTTGGGTGTCAAGTACCACTGGTTTATCATCTTTGGAAAGTTTTCCTTGATAAGGTAACAAGCAAAGAAATTCATAGTTTCCCCCCATAATTTTCCCCACACAGTCATTTCTATATTTATAACGTATCTATAAAATTAGATATTAGACATTGGCAAAACAAGGAGGTGGATAATGGTTTTGTTATTACACTGTGGACATTTCAGACAAGCAGCTTTTCAGTTACGTGATCACTGCTGTAAAGAGGGCCGGCCCTACCCTTGATTTTGTTTTTCTACATCTGAGCCAGGTCACAGGCAAAATGGAAGCCTATTGGCAGCTTCTGTGAAGCAGGCCACCCTCAAGAGTTAAGACATCAAGGTGACATTCAGCACATTCTGTTTCCCATCCCTGCCGCATCAGGGCACAAGGACCAGGCATGTACGAGACACACCTCCGTACTTTACATTTCACACTTCCTTGCCTAAATCCCTTTCTGACCCTGCCTAACTGGTACATAAGCATTTTAGTGTCTCGGGTTCCTGGATTTTATTTTCGTCCGAGAAGGAAATGTGATGATACATACATGTGTGTAATGTAGCATAAAACTATGCTTACTGAGGCATACAATCAGGATGTGTCAGTTTTTTTTTAAAAAAAGAAAAACCACACACACACACCAAACCTGCTTCATTCATAAACAAATATTAGGCACACTACTTCACTCTTATTTACATCGTGGGACAACAACTCAATAATTTCATAAAGATGCAGAGTTTCACCTCATATATTCTAATACGTTCCAGTCTCCCCTAGGTTTCTTCCATACCATAATTATTCCATAATCTGTCATTAAGATACACAGATGCTTCTGTAGACATTTCAGCACTGGAGATACTGTCATCTCTGTGTCCTTATATATTGAAGCTTCATTTTATTTCATAATTCTTTTAAACGTCCATAATTATAAAGAAGAAATTGGCAGCGGTAAACCGCATAGGCCAGAATGATGTGTGATTAACACAGTTGTATAAATATGTTCCTTTTTTAAAAAAAAAAGAAGAAGAGGAAAACTAGAACAGCCTTCCATTTCTACCAGTGAAATGGCTACAAATGGGCTGCCATTAAGTTCTGTAACTTGTGTAGGTGCCTGCAAAGGGCCAGGTGGTGTTTATGCAGATGAACGAGCATGTTACAATGTGTTCTTCCTTTTGGATAAAACATTAGTGTATCAGATGTGACAAATCAGATGTTCATCTTCCGCACTCCTGCATTATTTTACATTGAGAATTAGATAATGTGCTGGCTTAGCTTTTCGTGGAGGCTTTTTTCTCCTCCTTCCTTTTTTCTGGAGGTTAAATTTATATACAATGCTCTTGCCACACTCCGCATAATCATTGCTGTGCAGTCTATGACAAGCTGGCTAGGTACTATAGTGAACCTCACGCCTACAGGTATCCTGTCTTTTGTATTCCAGTTCACACCTGGCATGGCAATTCAGAAACAGAAATACTATCATGATGTGATCGGCGGGGGGAAATGGAAAGCAGGATCTTTCCTTTCCTTTCCCCTTTTTCTTTTCTAAATTACCAGGCATTGGCGATGCTAATCCCTTTGACATATGAATGCATGAGCAACATTTCTCGGATTTGCTTTGCAATAACTTGGCAATAGCATTGCAGTTCCTTCCTAAGCCTTTGCACCACAGTTCCTGAGCATCTTTTCTTGCCAAAGGAAGGAGCTCTCCAACCCAACCTACATAAATACAATAATATGACACTGTGTAAAAATAACAAATGAGGCTCAGTTTTTTTTTTAGAACAATCGGAGGTTTAAATTATCTTTCTTATCTTTATTGTTTATTCTCACTCTTTTTCTCTTTTTTTAGTTGTATTTTTCTTTTTCTTGTGCGGTAATTGTAATATGGTAAATTGTTGTGTAAATTTGTGTTGAATGTTTAATAAAGATTTATTTTTGAAAAAAGAAAAAATATACTACATAAATACTCTCTCTGTAGTATCTGTTGAGGAGCAGCCTCGGTGTGCAACATGGTGTCTGCCATTGTGGCAGAGCATGATAAATATTTGTTTATGATTTATTAAGTGAATAAACGTTTATGGGGGAGAGCTTTCAGGTCTCCAACTTCGACTGTCCAAGGCAGTATGTTTCTAAATACCAGTTGCTGGAAGCCACAGGAGGGGAGAGTGCTGCTGTGCTCAGATCCTGATCGCTGGCTTTTCATAGACATCTGGTTGGCCACTGTGAGAACAGGATGCTGGACTGGATGGGCCACTGGCCTGATCCAGCAGGCTCTTATGTTCTTAGCGAAATAAATTAATATGAAAATAGCCAGAACTGTGTATGCAGTGTGCTGTGCTTAAGCAAATGAAAACTGAACATATGAAGTTGGCATATACTGTACAGGGGGGCGGGGGAGGAGAAATTCTATTCAGTACACTTTTAAAGCTGAATCAATCAAATTTTCACTTTACGAAACAATAAGTGAACCCAGTTATCCTTCAAAATCTGCACTTACCTTAATTTTGCAATGCAGTTCTCCAACCAAGCAATGTTTACAAAAACTCCCGAACACGTAAGGGCATTAAAATGAAGAGATTCATGAAAACAATATACAAAAATGCATCGCATTAGGGAGAATTTCTTGCAAAACTGTGTGCTTATAATGATGTGCTTAAAGGTAAAGGGACCCCTGACCGTTAGGTCCAGTCATGGACAACTCTGGGGTTGCGGCACTCGTCTCGCTCTATAGGCCAAGGCACCAGCGTTTGTCCGCAGACAGCTTCTGGGTCATGTGGCCAGCATGACTAAGCCGCTTCTGGCGAACCAGAGCAGCGCAAGGAAATGGCATTTACCTTCCCACCAGAGTGGTATCTATTTATCTACTTGCACTTTGATGTGCTTTCAAACTGCTAGGTTGACAGGAGCAGGGGCCAAGCAACGGGAGCTCACCCCGTTGCGGGGATTCGAACTGCCGACCTTCTGATCGGCAAGTCCTAGGCTCTGTGGTTTAGGGAGAATTGCTTGCAAAACTGTGTGCCTTAGTCAAAACTGCATATAAAGATGTGCTTATTAGCGAAAATTCACTCCAAAATGCTGGTGCATTTTCATAAGCTTTTTTTATGCTGCAAAATATAGATAACTGAATTTAATATTGGGAAAATGAGAAAATTAACAGAGTCATCCCTACTAGAAGAAACTCCTGGAGGTCCAGGACAGGTGTATTTCCCAGTTCTGATGTCTCAGGTTCTTTCTTTCTTTTAATGGAGATGCCAGGATGTGCCCGAGGCACGCATCTCTCCTGGGAGTGACGTGGTGGCTTGGGCGCACGCAGGCTCCTTGCTGCCCCAAATGGTCTGCCCACCACCTCCCCCTCAACCGTAGGGCAGCTGAGTGGGAGGCCCCATGGAGCGTTCTGCCCCGGCTCGCACCACCCCTGGGCGCAGGGCAAGCACACCCGATCGGCTTGATCCGCCACTACCCATAATACAGGCTGAGTCCATTAGCTGCCTCTCTCTTCTACATACTTGGTGCCCAGATAATAGCTTTCCTTTTCAGGTTCAGTGCTGTAGTTGCCAAGGTGGCCAATGTGGGGCCCTCCAGATGAGGTTGGGACTGCAAGTACCCGCTGGAGTTCACAGTCTACGTGCAGCTTGGCAAGTGAGCAATTAGTGTTTTGACTACAGGCTAGGGAGACAGAGCAGAGGAGGAATTTGCCTGGAGATAAGAGTAACAGCTTGGTGATTGGCTGAGGTCTCTCATACAGGCAGCATGACCTGTGAATTTTTTTTGCTAGTTAGGAGTATTCTGGAGTGCTTGAAGAGTGATGAAGTTCATATCTGTATATAGTAACTTGTATATAGCTTGTGAGTTTACTGCCATATAAAATAAACTACAAAATCAAGTTACTAGTCGTCAGCTTTGTTCCTGATCGTCGTCCTGACTGAACAGTCTCGATCGTTGCCTGGGAAAAACTGCACTACTCTGCTAAGTTGTGCATCATTGAAGAAGTTCAGAGGTGAAGAGACTGGTTCTAGTAGCATGCGAAAGGACTTCAAAAAGTGTTCACAGACTTTGGAGTTTTAGCACTGCCATCAGACTCAGTCTGCACAGCCAATGGCCAGGGATGGTGGCAGGTGTTGCCCAGCCGTGTTGGCTACCCCTGCTGTGGTGCATAACTTATAGTTCACAGGAAGTATTCTAGAGAAAGACACAGAGAGAGAGAGATAGCAATATCCCCTTCCTCTCCCATCTCATGTAATTGCTGTGCTTTTATTATATATTTTACTATTTCGGGTTGTTCACCATCCTGGCATCTGTTGACCCAAAGGTGGCATAGATAAAGAAATTCAAGACGTCCTGCACTGAGATCAGCCCTCCTTGCTGCAAATGGGGCCCTTGTGCATCCATAGAAACATTTGTTCTGAACTAACGGTTCAAAGGAGCATCTCCACCTGAAGGAGAGTCTCCACCCCCATCGTTCAGCTGAGATTCAGCTCTGAGGGTCTGCTGGTGGTTCCTTCATCACGAGAAGTGAGGTTACAGGGAACCAGGCAGAGGGCCTTCTCTGTAGTCACACCCTCCCATCAGATGTCAATGAAATAAACAACTACAGTGGTACCTCAGGTTACATACACTTCAGATTACATACGCTTCAGGTTACAGACTCCGCTAACCCAGAAATAGTGCTTCAGGTTAAGAACTTTGCTTCAGGATGAGAACAGAAATTGTGCTCCAGTGGTGCGGCAGCAGCGGGAGGCCCCATTAGATAAAGTGGTGCTTCAGGTTAAGAATGGACCTCTGGAACGAATTAAGTACTTAACCCGAGGTACCACTGTATCTGGCTTTTAGAAGACATTTGAAGGCAGCCCTGTATAGGGAAGTTTTTAATGCTTAACGTTTTACTGTGCTTGATGTTTTAATTTGCTGCAAGCCACCCAGCATGGCTTGGGCAAGCCAATCAGATGGGAGGCATATAAATAAGTTGTTGTTTCTTTGGCAATGAGATGCTTATTTTCAACCAGGCACAGAATCCTACATAAAAGTCAAGTCTGTTGTTTTTAATGGGATGCATGTGCTTTATTTACAACACCTTGAAAATCTCCATTCTTCCTTGATGCTAGGGTTTTTCAATTTACCTAAATCAAAAAATCTTGAGAGAGCACAAGGAGGGGAGGGGAGGGGAGGGTGAGAGGTAATGAAACAACCATCATCACATTATCTTCCTGTGACTGCAGGGAAAAAAGAAACTTACCCTGTGCATCCGTCCTTCAGTAAGACAGCCTTCGATTTGGCATCGCAAGGCAGGTCTCAGCATGTATAACTATGATTTCTGCTAACTGGTCACAGCCTTCTACTTTCGCACCTTTTTTGCACTAAATGATTAGAACCGATCGCTGTCGCTAGGACGTCATTATTTAAAATACTAATAAAGCCGGCGGCAACAGAAAGGAATAGCCAAACAATGTTCCCTCTCCCCAATCTTCCTTCCCCTCGCATCAACTGTGCCTCACCGAGCTCCTGCAAAATGCACCCCTTCGCTTTTATTTATTTACTTATTTATTTAAATGCAATTAAGGGTGCGTCAAATGTCTTAACAGCCAGGACAACATCCCAGCCAACAGCCTTGGTCACATGCTTCCGGACGGCAAGAGCCCTGTAACAATAATTACCTGGAAGGATGAGCAGGATTCCTTGCTGGCTGGCTAGCTCATTTTCTCTATCAAGTGGCATAGATTGCTCGCTCACACACACACACAGAGACACACACCCAAACTGGTAAAAAGCTGTTTGCAAAAGACGCCGTCGCAGAGCAAGCGAGACACCAAGCCTCGCTAATAAATTGTTCTCAGAAATATCAACTCTCAATTTACTACTTGTACACAATGGGCCAGTCGAAACTTGTAGGGTGATCCAATTTGCCGCCGCTCTTGTTTTCAGTCTTTGTGAAGCTGCCTAGTGGGCTCAGCAGGAGCTGCTTGCTTCTCTCCCCTGAGTCAATCAGTGGGGTTTTGTTTCCTGCTGGTCAAAAAAATACCAGGTGGCTTTGAGAGTCTAATTATCAATGAAAAATTAAATCCAGGACAAGGATCTGACCAGGAGTTGCCCCCACCACCACCTCTCCTCCAAGTAGGTGGTTGAGATGAGTCCCAAGTTATTTTGTTACCCCCAAAAAATGTATTTTCAAACCATGCATAAGGCGAGCGGATAGGGGGGATATATCTAAACCTGACGATCCAAAAGGATAATTGATTTTTACACCCTGCAAATTTCCTCCTCTGCTTTATTGGCAGACTGAGGTGCACTCTACTAATTACCAAGGACTATCTCAAAAATTAGCAAATGATCAGGGAGTTTCTAATTAAGAATTGTTAAGCCAAGCTTAGCTCAACATTGTTCTATAATTTGCCGGCCTTGGGGAGTCTTATCTCCCAACTTACAAGATTTCTTTTTTTATAAAAAAGAAGAAGAAAAGAATCAGACTTCTGACCTCAGTGCTTATGTAGTAAGGAAGTGAAAGAAGCTAAAATGTGTTCCACAATTAACTGATTTAAACACGGGGAAATGGAATGAAATTATTATTGAGCTCATTCTGGTTTTAGGTATAAAGATGAGTCTGAACTAAACGAGGCCAAATAATCACTCCCTCTAATAGCAAATTTGGGTGTTGAGTGCTGATTGCTAACTAGCCAAAAAGCAGGGCCACTGAGAAACTAGAGGGGGCTATCACTGGGGGAATCCCAATGTTTGTGAGGTACAAAACAAAAATGCATACTTTTAAAGAACCTGGTGGGATAATGCCCACCAAAATAAAACAGCCCAGTGTGGATTGAGCTTAATCGGTGATTAGCAAACAAACAGTTTTGGAAGTCAGTTGGAAAATAAAAATGAGGGGGGCTAGGGTAGAATGACCTGGAAAGGGCTAGCTGGCCACCTGAAAAGGTGTGACCCTATTAAGAGGTGAGGATCCACTACAGCATTTTGCTGCAGGTACCTCTTGAATCCTCTAAATTAGGGTTAGGGAACCAGCAGCCCTCCAGATGTTGTTGAACTCCAACTCTCCTCACTCCCAACCAACATGGCCAGTGGTAAGAGATGAAGGGCATTGTAAGCCCAGAAACACATGGAGAGACACAATTTCCCCCACCCTCGCAAACCTTCATGGGAAAGCAATGGGTGGAATCCAACACAGCGCTAAGTCTCTCATTCCATCAGCTCAAGGATTTCCGCTTCTGCAAAGGAACATTCTCCCTTTCTCCATTCCTCCCATCTGTTCTAGGGGTTTCCCCAACCCTCTGAAACTGATTTGGGGAGGGTGCAGAGTTCACACAAGGGAGAGGGGGCCGAAATCCTTGTGCCTGATGGGACACAGGACATAGGTGCTTACCACCCAACATTATGTGGCA
Organism: Podarcis cretensis; assembly: GCF_951804945.1. NCBI lineage: Eukaryota > Metazoa > Chordata > Lepidosauria > Squamata > Lacertidae > Podarcis > Podarcis cretensis. The sequence goes on from NC_137175.1 coordinate 74,204,723, forward strand.
TATACCTAAGAGTAGCAGAGCATCCATTTAAGAAATTGGTATCTGCGACTTCCGGGTTGGCGCCATCGCCGAATGGCGGACTCCCTCCGAGCTCCGGAGGGAGCCTGCTCAGCAGGGGCTGGGTTCTACCGCGTCGGCATCGCGGGGACCCTCAAAAACCATGGGCGCTGAAGCCCATGGGCATGGTGACTCGGCGGGCACCGTTTGCGCCCCCCCGACTCACGAAGGAGCCTTTTTAAAGGCTACGGAGTGGGTGCCGGGGGGGGGTGTGGTGCTATGAGTCCTCTGCTTCCCCTGCCGAGCGAAGCCACATGCCATTTGGCGGAGAGCGCTGACTTCTTCTATTGAAAATTCGGATTAAAAGAACAACCCATGAGTAATTGGAAATTGGACTTAAAAAGGGAAAAGATTTTAAATTTTAAATTCGGAGCGAGCGGGGGAGGTGCAAAAAGGAAGTCAGCCTCCCCCCTGTTGTAGAGGAGTTAAAGCAAAGGATTTAACAACTAAGATCGAGTGCTACCTAAGTTTGATAAAGTTATTAATTTCACGATGGAAAATTATAAGACTGGGCTGGAGGAGAAAAGTAGAACCTGAGCTAAAATGCAACCCCCCCCCCCCAGGAACCGGGAGCGGACCGTGAGAGTGCCGGGAGAGGAGAAACAGAGGCTTTGACAGCTGTCAAAGGAGCTGTCAAAGCTGAAGAATAAAAAAAAAGAGAACTTTGTTACGAGGACTTTGCCGGTTACATTTGTTACAAATTAGATATAAATTGTTTAAAACAAGGAATAACAAGCTATTTTGACTGTTGGGTGTGATCTGGAAGGAAACTGAGTTATTATAATCCCTCTAGAGGGGCTGTGGGACATTACAAGCATTGCTGGTATGGAATTTGAATTGGACTTTTTATCTCCTGGGAAACTGCAGAAATGGAACACTATTTTGTCTACAGAGGTCTCTACACTAAAGGAGACAATAGACTTATCTATTGAAGAATGGAAGGGACTTAACGTAAAGTTTTGTTCCTGAATAACAAAGCCTCTGTAGGGGATTTAGAAGCTTTTGGAATTGGAACATTTTTGCAGGAGAGCAGGAAAAGAAATTGGAGAAAAGTGAGGAGAGAGAATAATAAGAATAATATGAACAACAAGAATTGGATAAAGCTGGAAGTGGGAACATTTGGGACATCCAGATTTGAAAGGTCTAAAGAAACAAAATTGGAGTTTTTACTCTTAAATATAGAGATCTGGATGGAAGAAATGGTCCTTTTTGACATAATGTCTTTCCAAGATTGGACGTTCGAAACTAAAGATGATCTAAAAGACGGCAAAGACTATTAAAAAGACGGCAAAGTGGACTTGGCAAGGATCTCGGCCTAGATGTGGGATCTCCAGGACGACAACAGGCATTGATGGACATTGGGAAATGCAATTGAAAAAGGGGGGAGGGAAATTTGGAATCCAAAGGGTGTTAAATTATACTTTATTCTTTTTTCTATTTTCTTTTAATTTAATTTGTTCTGCATATTTAAAAGGGGAACTCGTGGAAGGGAGCGAGGTCGATTTTTAGGGGAGGGAAAAACATTTTTAACATTTGGTTAATTGTAATAAGTTTAAAATTTGGGGTAAGAACTTGTTGAATTTATTTGAAGGAATTGGAATACAAGAGGGGGTGGGGAGGGGAAGTCCTGGAAGGATGTTAATGAAAATAAGGATATAAAACTTCTTTCTTTTTCTTTCTTTTTTCTTTTTTTTTCATTTTTCTGTTATATTTGAAAATGTTCAATAAATATTATTTAAAAAAAGAAAAAGAAAAGAAATTGGTATCTGCCAGCCACTGCAAGCTGATCAGAATTTTGTTCTGATGCTGATTTGTATCCCAGTGGACAGTGCAATAGAGTATTGTTCTTCTAACGGAGAAGATTTCAGTGAAATTTCTGTGGGTGAGATGTGGAGTTTCGTAGTGCTTACCTTACTTTCAAGATGGCCAAGGGGTATTTGTTAAGTGTCCTTTATTTCAGTCTATGGGTCCTTTGTGGTCCATACTTTGCAGCCTTCTTGGGTACTCCCCTTTCCTGAAAACCCCAGGATATCCTCAACTGGGCTGTCCTGCCTGTTGTGCATCTGACAGCTGCCTGTTGTTATTTCTACAGAGGAATCTTGGTACTTTTTCAGGAAATCAGAGTGGAAAGGTTTCTTTCAGGTTTATTGCAGGGAGTTGCACTAGATGGGCCTTTGGGCCCCATCCAACTCTACAATTCACGCGGCAGCAGCGGGAGGCCCCATTAGCTTAAGTGGTACCTCAGGTTAAGAACAGTTTCAGGTTAAGAATGGACCTCTGGAACAAATTAAGTTCTTAACCCGAGGTACCACTGTAAGGAGTTTTCTCAGGATGGTGGAGGGCATGTGTGCTGTGTCCTGTCAGTGCAGTGATGGCGGCACTCGACCTTCTGGTGATAGGAAGGAGGGCCAGCTTGTGGGGAGAGAGAAATATCCCTATTTCCATCTGAGGAATGTTGGAGGGTATGCATTGAGCACTGGTCCTGATTTATATGCAGGGAAATTAGAAGACATTGGTTACTGAATGACCTTTCTTTATTGGTTTTGTTTAGAGCATTTGTACCCGACCCTTCAGCCAAAAAAGGCTCCTGAGGAACCTTAAAGGTAAAGGGACCCCTGACCATTAGGTCCAGTCATGACCGACTCTGGGGTTGCGGCACTCATCTCACTTTATTGGCCGAGGGGGCCAGCGTACAGCTTCCAGGTCATGTGGCCAGCATGACTAAGCCGCTTCTGGTGAACCAGAGCAGCGCACGGAAACACTGTTTACGTTCCCGCCAGAGCGGTACCTATTTATCTACTTGCACTTTGACGTGCTTTCGAACTGCTAGGTTGGCAGGAGCAGGGACCGAGCAATGGGAGCTCACCCCGTCACAGGGATTTGAACCGCCGAACTTCTGATCGGCAAGTCCTAGGCTCTGTGGTTTAACCCACAGCGTCACCCGCGTCCCTTTGAGGAGCCTTACATATAATCAAATAAAGGCACTCCCCACCCTCAGGCTTACAATCTAATTACATTAGGGTTGGTGGGGAAATGCTGTTGCGTTAAATCAAGGTTATCCCATGCTATCCAGTGCATTTCGCCATTGCTTTCGTTATCACAAAAAGTCTTATCTTCTGCAGGCTCCCCATGGGCATCTGGTTGGCCACTGTGACCACAGGATGCTGGACTAGATGGGCCATTGGCCTGATCCAGCAGGCTCTCCCTATGTTCTTATGTTCTTTTGCAAGACCTCCCCAACAGCTCCAGCTATGCAACCTGAATCTGCCACCCCAAAATGGTGGCAGTCTGGAAGTGCCTTCCTCCCAAGATAACACACACACATCCCCAGAAAAATGAACCAGTTGTTGGAAGGCAACTGGTTCATTATGAATCTGTTTTATGCTTCTTCCGATTGCCGACATCACAACTAGAGCACCCCAAGGTGGTTTTATATGCTATTTAGGGTTGCACTGCACGATTTATGTCATAAATTATTAAATGACTTAATGGACAATGCATTAGAAAGAAAACAGGCAAATTACAGAATAATTTAACTGTTGCAAAGAAGCAGAGCAACACGCAGGACGTAAAACACTCTCTTTTGACACAGAATGCCCGAAGCTAAAGCAATTAAGGCTGCAAAATATTGCCGGCTGACATGACGTGTATGTAGATTTGTCATTCATTGGCAAGGCTTGGTAACAATCTCAGGTTATGTGCACAATAAAGCAATCCGTGTGGTAGAGAAGGCTTTTTGCTGGGAGTGCCCTGAAGATGCGGCTTTATGTATCATTTAGGCACATCACCGTTTTTACAGATAGTGTTTGCTGACGACAAAAGAGACTTCATCAGGGCGAGCATCTCCAAGCTGGTCCCTTTAGACATGGCTTGTTGTTGTTTTGCACTCTCTAGATGGCGAAGTAAATATTCTGATCTTCCTAGCGGCTGCATTTAGAACTCTGGTGAGCAAACCCCATTTGGCTGGCTTAAAATGGAAGCTCCGAAATGCAGGCTGTGTTTCACCTATAAGAATTAGGCTGGGGGGGGGAGCAAATCTACAGAACAAAACTGGCCTACAAAGCAATTTTATTTAGGCACCAATGATTACCATCCAGGCTTGGCAGTTTCCCTCCCATAATAAATAGCAGTTGGCAGGGGGCATCGTTGGGACCACAGGCAGTGGGTGTTAGATAAACACTGGGGCCTAATTTGAATAATAGACTGCCTGTCATCTGGTGGGCAGGGCTTTTGTGTTGTGCTCCGGAATTGGCCCCTCCCTTCAGGTCTTCAGTTAAGTTCATTTGGAGAGACCAACTGTCATTCTTGCTTCTTGCCTCATTCTTGCCTCATGATGTTCTTTTAGTTTTTCTCAGACAGTATGTTATTTGTTTGATATATGCTTTGTTTGACATAGACATAAAGTTGCCATATTTCAAAAAGTAAAAACCAGGGCACCTTTTTTTTAAGGAAACCCCCTAAATTGTTGTCCTGGGTATATAGCAGCCATACATATATGTGAGCCACATACTTTGCTGGGGGGGATGGAGAAACTCTGCTAAAGAATGGTGGAATATCCTGAACTGGCACCCTGTGCAAGGCCAAAATTTGGTGCCCAGAAATGGATCTTCTCAATTTTGGATCTGCTCAATTTTGCGCCCCCTCAGCTCAGCGTCCTGGGTGCCCTTGCCACCCTCCATCTGGCACTGGTAGCCCCCTTCAGACATTCTCTCCCACACCACAGCCGGCATTACCATTAGGCAGAGGGAGGCTATTGCCTCAGGCATCAGATGCAGTGTCACGCCCCCAGGCATTACTCCTCATCTTTTTATTTTAAACTTAGATGTCAATAAGAATTGTTCTTGGTTAATCTTCTGCAAGCTTCCCGCATTCTTGGTCATTTGTTAACTTTGAAGTGGAAATATGACTGTTGCTGTTTCCGTACAATAAAGATACGGCAACTTAGTAGGACACCCCTGCTGATTCAGAACGTATAGTATCCCCTTTTACTACCAACCTATTTATCTCTAAAGCACCCGGAGGACACCTGAGGATGAGGTGCCCAAAATTCATGGAGGGAAGAAACTGGAACATGTCCACAGGAGGGCAACCAAAATGGTCAAAGGCCTGGAAACGATGCCTTATGAGGAACGGCTAAGGGAGCTGGGCATGTTTAGCCTGGAGAAGAGGAGGTTAAGGGGTGATATGATAGCCATGTTCAAATATATAAAAGGATGTCACATAGAGGAGGGAGAAAGGTTGTTTTCTGCTGCTCCAGAGAAGCGGACACGGAGCAATGGATCCAAACTACAAGAAAGAAGATTCCACCTAAACATTAGGAAGAACTTCCTGACAGTAAGAGCTGTTTGACAGTGGAATTTGCTGCCAAGGAGTGTGGTGGAGTCTCCTTCTTTGGAGGTCTTTAAGCAGAGGCTTGACAACCATATGTCAGGAGTGCTCTGATGGTGTTTCCTGCTTGGCAGGGGGTTGGACTCGATGGCCCTTGTGGTCTCTTCCAACTCTATGATTCTATGATTCTAAGAAACCTGGAGTGGAGGAAGCCTCCTTCCCAAAGCCCAGCACCTCGCTTACTGGGCTTTGAGATGGTACCCCCTTCAGCTCAGCATCTAGTGTGCATAAGGACGTGGGTAGTGCTGTGGTCTAAACCACAGAGCCTCTTGGGCTTGCTGATCGAAAGGTTGGCTCTTCAAATCCATGCGACAGGGTGAGCTCCCACTGCTCTGTCCCAGCTCCTTCCAACCTAGCAGTTCAAAAGCACACCAGTGCAAGTAGATAAATAAGTACCGCTGCGGCGGGAAGGTAAATGGTGTTTCCATGCACTCTGGCACTCTTTACAATTTCCTGTTGCACCAGAGGTGGTTTAGTCATGCTGGCCACATGACGCGGAAAGCTGTCTGTGGACAAACACCGGCTCCCTCGGCCTGAAAAGCTAGATGAGCGTCACAACCCCATGGTTGCCTTTGACTGGACTTAACAGTCCAGGGGTTCTTTACCTAGTGCACATGCAACACTCATACAGCCCTAAATCAACCCCTGGGTGGTGCCCCATTTATGAAATCTTCTGCCATAGGAGGTGTTTATGTAAGACACCCTAATAAATGTTAGGATATTCAAGTACCAAGAAATAACCATGGATACTGGAACAAACAAACAAAAAAGGATGCCTGTGGAAGGAATTTGGGAATACGCTATAAGCTTGGATTCACTCTTGTTTTTATTAACATGCAGAAAGGATGTAATAAAAAGAGAGTGCACAGGACAAGCATGCTATATGGCGATCACTATTAGGCTAGTACAAGCATGGGAAACCATATTGGGGGCAAGAGATTCATTGATCCATGATCAACCCTCTTCTCAAGTTTGCTGCTTACATATTGATCAGTTGGCAGAGCATGAGACTCTTGATCTTAGGGTCGTGGGTTTGAGCTCTACATCGGGCATCAGGGCCGGATTTAGAAAACAAGTCCTTGAGCCTGTACACTGAATGGTGACACCAGGGACACAGAAGATGCAGGGCTTGTCAGTCCAACCCCTGCACAGTCTCATCAGGGCTGACCTTAAGGCAACTGGAGCAACTGGGCCAAATTGGGCCCCATGGGCCGCTCCTAAGGGGCCCCCCACACCAGGGCAATCTAGATGGATTTTATTTATATCTATAAGATTTTGCAGACTTTGGCTGTGAACTGGGGCCCTACAAAAAAAAAAATCAAGTTGCGCCCCACTGCTTCGAATTGGGCCCCACCTGAGTCTCATACTTGCTGGGCCTGAGTTGCCCTGCCCTTGCATGAAGTCTTGGGAGAGGGGAGACTGCAGCACTGGGGAGAGGGCAGGCTGGGGAGGCACCCTAGATTTAGAGGCCTGAGTTGCCCTGCCCTTAGGTTTCAACTTTGGGGAGACTGCCCACTGGGGAGCGGGAGGGCTGGCAAGGCCCCCTAGATTTAGAGGCCCTAGGCTTCAGCCTACTTAGCCTATACAGTGGTACCTCGGGTTAAGTACCATACTTCATTTGTTCCAGAGGTCCTTAACCTGAAACTGTTCTTAACCTGAAGCACCACTTTAGCTAATGGGGCCTCCTGCTGCTGCCACACTACCGCCGCACAATTTCTGTTCTTATCCTGAAGCAAAGTTCTTAACCCGAGGTAATATTTCTGGATTAGCGGAGTCTGTAACCTGAAGCGTATGTAACCTGAAGTGTATGTAACCCGAGGTACCACTGTACATAAATCTGGCACTGTTGGGCAGAAAAGATGACTTCATTGCAAGGGGCTGGGCTAGGTGGCCCTGGTAGTCCCTTCCAACTCTATAATTCTATGCTTTAATATAAGAAAATTCACCTGTGATTTAGAATCTTTAAACTAGAAAGCTTGAAACCTTCCCTGATGTGGTTCTCAGGTTTGTGGCACTTCCTTTTATTGAATGGTTCAGCATAAATATTGCACGTATATCTGCTGCAGAAGATACATCAGTAATTAATAACAGTTAATAGTATTATTAGTAATTAGCTTAAAAATTAATTAATGTAGGATTGCCATATTTCAAAAAAGGGAAAACCTGGACACAACAGTTCTTGAGCTTTTATTAAATTGCGCCCATACAGTACACGATTTCCGACGGACAAATCCCAAATATGTCGGGACATATGCCAGCCTTAATTTATGGTTCGTTTCTGCATTGTTCTCTAGCCAAGAAAACAACAAAATCTTCTATTGGTGAGAAACTATAAAGGGCACAATCCACTGGGAACATCCGTATAAACTCCACTGTAACAAATGGGAATAGTGCACACCTCCTGTTCATTGCAATGGGTGCAGCACAAGATATTGTGCCCTATTTCTATTGCGCGGCTACCGTTTGTTTCAGATCTGTTTTGCACCGGAGAACCAGCTGGTGCCCTGTGTCTCGTACCCTTGCCATGGGGGTGGGGTTGAACTATAAACCAGGGACAGCGTACAAATGAGTGGCTGGTTGCAAGGTTGGAGCTTCGGACTGAGATCCTATGAATGCTTACCTGGGAGAGTAAGCCCCACTGAACTCATGGGGCTTCACTTCTCAATAGGCATGTATATGATCGCACTGCAAGCAGGTGTATTCATGGAGCTGCCATTCTTTTCTGAACGAGGTCTACCCCCGTGCCACATAAGCATAAATAAGATGTAAGGGGTCATTCAGTGGATCTTCTGTGGGATATTTGTGTATGTCATCCCTCAGCAGAAAGAGATTTCTTTAGCGCCTTTAAAGATTTTCTCCTGTAGCAGCTCTCCAATTAATTGGGTTTTAGAACACAGACAGGATTTGTATTTATGCAGGAAGAAAGCATGTTCTCATTATACTTTTATTCTCATGTTAGATTTATTACATCTCTCCATTATAATTTATTGTACTGCCTCAGTCTTATCTAATTCTTCATATTTATGCGTCTCATCTAACAAGAATAATAATACATAAATAATACCAGACAACGGTGTGTTTTGGGGGGTTTTTTTGCAGATCTCTTCTATTTGTATGCTTTAATTCTCCAAACATCGAAGAGTGGAAGCTTAGTGAACTACAAAGGAAAATCTCCACGTGATCTCTGCAACATGAAAAATTATCATTTGAGTTTCTCTCTGCCATCCTCATTCCAGATTTGCAGCACAATAAAAGACAAGAAGGAACAGGCTCCGCACCAAAGATGATTCCCTATGGTTGCTTGAAAAGCATTTTGTTCCGGGGCAATAGGATTGCAGTGTTTCAAAATGGTGCAAATCTCAAAGCTAGGGCTCTGGCACTTTAGCAATGCCTCTGTAGAGGTTTGCCAGCAGACAGAGCTCATACAGCTGCTGCCACTGCCTCATGTTTTCATCAGCTGCTCTTGGGCTCCACCAGCACTGGTGGCCAGAAGGAGGTACTGCAGGCAGGCAGCAGCTGGCATGCTCAAGTGACTTTCCCAGCGCTGGGGACTGGCTGGGGCCTGTAAAGAGACCTGCTATTCTGTAAAGAGACCCTGCTATGATAGGGGCACCTATTGGTAGCAGAGGGAGAGGTGAAATGAGCCACCACAGAGAGTCTTCTGTAATGTGAGAGCGGTATCCTGAAGATGTTTTTGCCCAATGGAGGGGGGAAGAGAAGTTTCTCGTCCTCTTCCCCAGCACCATCACGAGAGCCATGAGAGCCAGTGTTGTGTAGTGGTTAAGAGTGGTGGACTCGTAATCTGGTGAACCAGGTTCGATTCCCCGCTCCTCCACATGCAGCTTCTGGGTGACCTTGGGCCAGTCACACTTCTCTGAAGTCTCTCAGCTTCACTCACCTCACAGACTGTTTGTTGTGGGGGAGGAAGGGAAAGGAGAATGTTAGCCGCTTTGAAACTCCTTAGGGTAGTGATAAAGCGGGATATCAAATCCAAACTCTTCTTCTTCCTCTCTTCCTCATCATAGGAAGGGGAAAATACTACTGCTCCTGGCCACCTAGACCAGCATTCCTCTTGGGACCAACACAATTGTGCTGTTCTTCCCCTTTCCCCAGCCATGAAGGGCTAAGAGGAGAGCTTTCTCTTCTTCTGCCCCAGTGCTGCTATGTGGATGAGGGAGGAAGAACCAGTTCTTTTTCTGGTAGGCAGAAGAATAGGTGGGGTCTGCCTCTGTGTGTGGGGGGGGGCACTTCTGAAGTGTGTTCCTTGTCAGGCGGATGAACCAGCAATGTGGCTCTCGGGCTGCAACAGTTTAACCAGTCCTGCTTTAAAGAACGGAAAGACCATTTCTCATCTCTCTCTCATCCAGCCTAGAAGTATGTGCAGCGTTTCCTAAAGGCTGAAGCAATCTTACCATCTTCTCTCCCAGGAATGATGCCCAACCACCCTGAATCCCCGGATTTTACCCTAATGTAACCTTCCCTCTTCTCAGTCCTGCGACACAAATCTCGAGGTCATCGGCAATATTATGCCTAGGACGAGCCAATACGAGAGCAGAATAAGGTACCGTATTAGCAGGTGCGCGACCAGTCTTGGCTTTCACCCAAACATTCCTGCTGCTTTTTGTGTTTTTTTTTAAAAAAAAATGATTTCATGTTATATATCAGAACTAATTATTCCTGTTGGGCCAACCTCGGGAAATGTCAACAGTACATTGTAAGTGCTAATTGGGGTGTCCATGCTCTTCGGCAGATTTGGGATCCGGCGCTGCTCTGGATTGGTGAGGTTAGGCATGTTTTAGAAGACTGCAAGATAATGAGCTTAGTCTCCATGGAAGAAGCATAGATTTGCTGCTCACACTTTGCATTGCATTCGCACCAGCGCTTTTGCCAGATACAAAGGAAGCCTCCCAAGTAGGCCAACAGCCCAAGGCAAAAGGCAGGCAGGCAGGCGGGCTACAAGGAAATCCAAAGGCAGAACTCTAGGCTACTGTGAGTAGAGGCAAAACACAAAGATATTTGCATGGCTGTCTGTTTGTTTGCATGTCTTGAGTCAGGATAGTTTATGCAAATATTATCTTCTGAATTTCTAAGCACCTGTTGGGGGAGGAATCGTGCCATTTGTTTTGGAAAGGCGACTTTAGGAGAAAACCTGTTCTCTTACTGATGATAACAATAATAATAATAATAATAATAATAATAATAATAATAATAATAATAATAAATAACAATTTATTATTTATATGCCGCCCGTCTGACTGGCTTGCCCCAGCCACTCTGGGCGGCTTCCAACCAATTAAAACATTAAGCACAATAAAACATTACTATACAGGGCTGCCTTCAGATTTCTTCTAAAAGTCAGATAGTTGCTTATTTCCTTGACATCTGATGGGAGGGCTTTCCACAGGGCGGGTGCCACTACCAAGAAGGCCCTCTGCCTGGTTCCCTGTAGCCTCACTTCTTGTAATGAGTGAACTGCCAGAAGGCCCTTGGAGCTGGATCTCAGTGTCCAGGTTAAACGATGGGGGTGGAGACCCTCCTCCAGGTATGCAGGGCTGAAGATGTTTAGGGCTTTAAAGGTAAGCACTAACCAATTTTATTATTATTTTAGTTATATTTGAATTTCCCCTTCCCCCAAGGAACTCCGGATAATGTGTGTGAAATTGTCTCATTTTATCTTCACCACAACCCTGTGAGGTATGCGAGGCTGAGGGTGAGTTCTGGCCTAAAGTAATCCAGCAACAATTGTAATCTTGGGCTCTCCAAGTCCAGCTCATAGTTCGCTGTAAATCTTTAATAGTAACAGATTCCCCAGTAAAACAATAAATGCGAATCAAATGGGCAGACAGCTATCCTTCACCATGCAAAGATGTGAGATTTGTACTCAGAGTTGTTTAAATGAATGAATTGACGCAGTTGCCCACTGGATCCCCCAAGTCTGCATTATGGGTAAGATAATACCTATGCCCTTTTCCTCCATTGCTGCTCATGAAGAAGGATTATCTTGACCATGTAGATCAGTTCATCATCAGTTACCAAATACAGTGCTTTCGTTTCACATTAATGTATCTATCCTGCGATGGAAAGGAGACTATCAGTAGATAAGCTGATAAAAAGTCACCTCGGCCAATTGTTTGAATTGACCTTGGTGTTGATGGGTTGCAATTGCATAATGTCCAAATATTCCCAGTGGAGGCTCTATAGATAAATAATGACAGACTTATGGGGCTCATGTGTAGGTATTTATTATACAGAATACAGGAAGGTCTTCTTGAGCCCTGATCAAAATTAGTGGCTTTAACTGTCTAGTGGTTAGACCTCTGCATTGAGACCTGAGTAAATTGCAGCTTCTCTGTGATCACATTGTTAGGCCAATAATAATGCAAAAGCAATTGGGAATCAAATGTGATTCATCTTCTAATAATACTGTGCTCCTCTGCAGTCAATGGGATAAGCTCCTTCCATCTGGGTATGCACTAAAATGCTCAGAATTCCATCTCTGTCGAGTATCTCATCACCTTTCTTGTATATAGTGGGGGGGGGAGTATTTACATGTTAGTTTATCTGTCCCACCAAATGTATCGCCATATTTTGTGATTATTAACACCAAAAAGAGCCAGTCTTTCACATGTTTTTCTGCTACCAAAAAAGAAGAAGAAGAAAAAGTTGGGTTCTAAGAAGAAAGTGCTAAAGAAATACTCAGAAAATATACAATCAGGTCTAAGGTCTACCATGTAGACATTTCTCATTGTCCTGTGTAGAACAGCCGACCTACATCTCCTGGGCAGGGATCCACACAAGCAAATAATGTTTTGGAGAAGGACAGAGAAGGCATTCGGCAAGGTTCAATGGATGTACTCTTGTATATATTCAACCTTGCAAAAGTGTGATGCCCTTTTTTTTAGAGCAAAAGGATATGTGCCTCTGGCATGCATGCCTCATAGACAGGCCCATTTCCTTGTTTATAATTATGCTCCCACTCAGAGAGCACAATCCAGTCTGAGCCCTTTTGAGCCCTATAGAGTCAGTACAGAAAAAATGTACAGTTCAATTCTATACTTGACTACTGAGAAGTAAGCTATACTAGGCATAGGCCTCTCTTGCCCATGGAATTTAAGCAGACTGGAAAGTGCTTCACTTTAAGCCAGTTGGGCCCACAGTCCTTAAAATGACCATTGAGTTTGCAGCTGGGTGCTATATAATGCCATACACACACTTATATATCTATGAATAACAAGCATAGGTACCAACTTCCTGGGGCCCTGGGTGCCTGAGCACCCACAAAATTCCCCATGAATTGGCTGGGCACCCACAAATTTCAGTGCTAGGGCCATGCATGCTCGGGTGGTAAGGCCGAGTTGACACTCCTGATAACTAGAACTATTGTTATATCAGATTCTCTCTTCGTTTATACACACAGTGTTATTCTTCATTGAATCTTCCCATCCCAGAGTGTCCCCTCACCCTTCAGAGAAGATTTTGGGGTGGTACGAGACAGGTGTGAAGGGAAGGGGGGAATTGATCTACCTATGGGTGTTGCCATAGGTAAAATCCCAGTCAAATAGATTTTGGATCCAAGCCTGTGTACCATCTCACTCAAATTGGTTCGTGGTTGTGATTTCATGAAATAATTCAGGTGTCATGTGGGTGCTGAGATTTCCCCCTCCCCACTCCAAAAAAAATTAATTTGGATGTGTGTGGTTTCAGTCACTTAGGCACAGCGTCATCTATAATTTATTAAGCATATTATATGATATAAATAAGGGACATCCTCTCATGAAAGACTCTCTCAACTGCAGAGGCAGAAAATGAATTTGTCATGCAGTTCTGAGCGGTGGCATCCTGAGGCTGGTTGGCTGGGGACTCTCCTTGTCCATGATGGGATCCTGAGGGACTCATCCCGTTTCCTTTTCTGCCTTGCTGTGCATATTCATAAAAAATTAGGGTAGGTTATCTGATTGAATCGTAAACGGTGATAAGTAGTGCTTCAACATGCCCATGTGCAAAATAAGTGATAAATGTATGCTAAGCAGACAACCTGCCCCAGATTGCTCGCTCTCTTCCCCCCTCCCTCCCTCCTTCTCTCTGTGATGGATACAGAGATAGATATAAACACATAATGGCCTGGAGATATTCGGCAGATCAATGAACTCTTGCAGCTCTGTGGAATTCTATTACTATCCAAAATCTACATGCAAATAAATGCAATGAGTGAAAAGGTCCCCAATATTTAGCGAGACGTGTGCCATCGTTTTTGTGCAAATCAGCAGGTAGCGGAGCACATTCAATAACTTGTTCTTGGAGACACGGACAGAGCCTAAGTGCAATGAAAGATAGCCACAAGTGAGAGACTGGCAATTCCCAAATTGTAGCACTCAGGGTGCCATGAGAAAATGTTAAACTAAATAACCCAAGGCCTTTCGCAGAGAAGGGGGCCCCACTGCATTTCTGCGAGATTTAATGCTTTGGTTTTGCCGCCTTCCAGTTGCTCTCTGCTGGAGAACAAGCAGTTCTGACCCTCACAACCCCCAAAGTTTACCATTAGAAGTGTAAACAAGAGCAGTGCCTCCATTTTTAATATGGGGGAGGGAGTGTGTTGTCAGATATTTGCGTTGTCAGATATTATGCTTGGTTGGCGAGATTGATTGACAGACGTCTATATTCCGACTTGAGAAACGGTGGTAAGTTGGTAGTAAAAATTAAAGGCTAACTCAATATTTAATCTGGGGTTGCTTACCATTTAGTTTCAAAGCACTCCTACCATCAACTTACCTACCGCTCCTCTTCAACAGCAGCCAACTTCATTAAAGAACAAAAGTAAAGTAATAAGTCATTTCACACCCTGTCTGACCATTCTCCGGTAATAGCAAGATTTCATGGAAGGGTACAACATTACGCCCATCTGCAATCACAGTCTCTTTGCAAAAATCTTAATTCACACTTCACATGCCGCTAACCTTGTTACCATCCCTTCGTAAATCCATCAGTGTTGCAGCTGCGCATCTTCACAGCCCAACATCTTAAAATTCATCACTTTGGCACCTTAGCATCACTACAGGTCAGGCTAAGGAAGCCAACCACGAATAATTAAGGGTGCCCAGATGTTTAGGTTTACTCCTTTCAAACATTTCTTTGATTCGATGGGGGTGGCTGTCTCTTTCCCCTTCCTCACTTCACATTGGAAAGATATATGCAATTAGATTAAGAGGGGGGAGGCCAAAACCAAGTTTCAAACTCTTCCCCCCACCACCACCCTCCAAATCGTCTTCTCTTTTTCTCCCCCTTACAAGTATAGCTCTTTGTAGCTGGAATCTGAACAAGAAGCGCGATAATGAGTAGGTTGAGGGAAGGAAAGGTGTTATCTCATTAAGGTAATTACCAAGACATCCCTACCATTATATCGGTTTGAAAATGTGGCAATTAAAGAGCCCTACATGGGTTCATGGAGACAAGGGAACAAGACAATTCTCTTGGAACTCCTGTGTTGCGGTTAATGTGTGTCATGTAAATGAAAAGGCAGGAGATTGCTTGCAAAATGACTCTCTCTCTCCCTCTCTCTCTCCCTATCTCTCCAACTCTTCACATACATACACATATCAGAATTTCAGGCCTCCTTTCATTCATGCCATATACCTAAATAACAGGTGTCATCCATCTGCTTTCGTTGAAAGGCTCCCAAACAGTCAGGCTGTGGCCACAGAAGGTTGTTGGAAGGGTCCAGGACCACAGATCATTGTCATCAAGTTTCATGAACCAGACGTCGTTCCCAAAACTTAGAACTCAAATCCAGTCTTCTTCTTCTTCTTCTCCGTCCTCATCACGCAGCTTCTGCCTACCCAGGAAACATCAGAACAGCCAAGCCAATGGCAACTCCAGGAACCATGACTTCCAGATTTATGGAAGATCACTGTGATAATATCAGATCAGTCCTGTCCTGACTCCAGGTTTCGGGGAATCTGAAAAGAAGACCCAGCCACTGCACTGGCTCCTATGTAGCCACCTCTGCCACTCAACTGTATCGTGGGCTGGCTGTAGCACCAAACAGAGCTGCCAATCTGTGCTCACGTGCTGGCCAGCAACACTGTGTCAATACAGGTAGGCCAAGTAGGCCTGAAGCCCCACTATTCCAGATGCCAGTGCCAGACCAAGATTATATCCACAGCAAGCCCATGGGATTTGATTATGCTGATCCACAGGTGCCTGAGCATATGTCCCTCCAAACCATCAAGGGTGCTACAAAGCATTTTATTTAGGATACAGAGGCTACCTGAATTCTCTACTGGAGATTCAAATAAGCCCTGTGTGTGGAGGAGCGAGCAAGGCCATATGGTAGTACTCCATCCCCAATGCCCCATTCCATCACTGGCTCCACCCCACCCCACCCCCCAGATCTTTACACACACACACACCCAAGTGGAGAAGCTATGCACCTTTTGCTAATCACCCAAGCTCAAAGGCAGCACTCCCTGCCACATGGAGGTCATCTCCAAGACATCTTCCACAAGATGTGCATAGATTCTTAATTCAGACCTTCTGTCCAGTGGTCTGGAGGTGAAGCTGGCAGGAACTGGGATGGTTTCTTGGAATGAATGGAGGATAACTGCTGAATAGGGCTATAGAAATTTTCGTATGTTCTCACAGATAAGAACAGGACCAGTTTGCCGCTTCAAAACCTCTTAGAAAGGAAAGCACATGATTAGAGATGAAACTGTAGAAGAGTTGAGAGAATTCTCAAGGGGGGCGAAATCTTAACTTCAATTGCTTGCCCAAGAAATTTAAATCTGTATTCTAACTTATTTCTTTTTTTATCTTTTGAACTATGGCTATTTTTGGATTTAGAAGAAGGTATAAATATATTGAAACCAGCAAGTTGATATTTCAGAATCTTGTTTAGAAATCACAACATCTTGCTGTTCTAGCTTTTAACTGTGTCTTTCAAAACTGAACTTCCAAAGCAAATGTTGAAAATTCAAATACTTAATTTTAATTTTAACAATTTGAAAATTTTGAATAAATGCAACTTATCACAAAGAAATGGCTATGTGAACCAACCTGGCACTCCCAATGAATTTGATTTACAGTTGTCACACAGAACTACAACCAGAAAAGTGCAGCTCTAGTATAGAAACTTTCCACATGGTGTGGAAGAACTAACTGGCTAGTAGTCACATACATTAGAGCAGTGTGCGAGAACATTTCAAATGAGTTTCATGTGATAACATTTAGACAGCTCTAATGATCCCATGACCTGAGACAAAGCAAACTCTAAATCAGGCATAGGCAAACTCAGCCCTCCAGATGTTTTGGGACTACAACTCCCATCATCCCTAGCTAACAGGACCAGTGGTCAGGGATGATGGGACTTGTAATCCCAAAACATCTGGAGGGCTGAGTTTGCCTATGCCTGCTCTAAATCATGAATGCCACTATAACAGAATAAAGTGTTACATAGCCTCTTGACCTCCGTTAGCCAGAAGTAATCTTGAGTAGAACGAAGAGCCAACAGCTCAATGTATTAAACTTGAGTGTATTGTATGGATGGATTGATTGTAAATTCTTCAACAAAAATCTGGAAACAATCAAACACAGCCTCCAAACCATTCAGAGCAATGCTGTAGAGAACAGGGTGGCCTGGGGGTTTACGCCTTGTTGGCACTTTTTAGATGGTGAGCTGTTTCTTTTCTTTCTCTTACGCAGGCATCCCTAGTCTTCTTACTGAGTAATCTTGATGCAATATCTTGAATGCATTTTTGATGCAATTCATACAATCCAAGCATCCCTTCTAGCCATGCACAACCTAGGCCAGTGATTTAACTTTGAATGCACCATGTTTCTCTGTTCTCAGCTTGAGTCCTTGAAATGCTTCTTTGAATCTGTTCTCTCTTCTCAGTCTTATTCAAGGTACCCGAGGTATGTACACCACTGCTTATTATATATGTCATGCATTCCGTATGATACATAAATAATAATTATGAAAAATGAAAGAAAGCCACCTGGTATTCAGGAGTTAACAGATTTGTATTCCCCACCCCCAAAAAAAGAAGGCCTCTTTGCTTATAAAGAACCATCCCATGGACATATTTTCAAAAATTCCAAAATCTCAATGTCTCTTTTAGAGCCAGATCATTATATTTTAGAGATATCTATCCCATGAACCTTACTAAACAAAACAAAAACCTTGATCATGCTTATGAGCATGGATCTAGAATCTCTATTGATGTGATATTTTGAATTCATGTTAACAAATCAATTGTGATTTATTTTTTTTTAATCTGGAAAGCTGTGAACTAAGTCACCCTTTTCTAATATTTCCATTCTACTTTTTCATAACATTCTCCTGAATCTTGAAAGATAAAAACAGTTTCAGTTAAGTGTTGTATCAAAACCTATTGATCCAACTTTGGTATGTCTTAGGAATTGCCAAACAAACAATCAGAAGAGTCAATAACTGGTCAAAGGAACAAGGCCAAAGATTTGACTCCACTGCAATATCCACACATCTGGACACTTTTTTTCAGGGAGATGATATCTTCTACTAATGCCCCTATACTAACATAATTTCTTATACTAACATAATCCTTTTCTTATTGAGAGAGAGTACCCCCCGGTTAATATCCTGAGCTTTGTCTTAATTAGCTGTAGCCTACAATTCTGCCTTAAGATTTAATGTGCTTGTTTTAAAAATGTTTGGCAGTAAATGAAAGAATTGTGAAGGAGAAGCCGGGAGGGAGTGCAGAATGATTGCTTTTTGAACTCTGCAAATTGCTGCAAGTGTCCTAGCAACACCCTTCCAGAAATAGTTTGCACTTTTTGCATGTCCTTTCTTTGATAATCAAGAAATCCAGGCCCATCGGCTCCGTAAGCAAAGCAAAAGAAGGCAGACCTTCGCTTGGGATTGATTTTAGTTTAAACTCAGCAGCTGGTCACTAATAGGGTTGCTCATAATCATCACTGTAATGTTAGGGGATGCAATTAGTACCTAAGCCATTTCTGTGTGTCTCTTTGAAATCACTCCTAATTTGGGCAGGGGGAGGATGTGTTGGTAAGCTTCCATTAACAGGAGGGCTGGTGGGAAAATAGGGCATATTAATATGAAAATCAATGGCACTGGTATGCGATAAAAGTTGCCAGCTGGTAATTGGAGCCCTGTTAATGCCCCAGTCCAGACTTTAAAAAACCAATCAAACCTCAGGCTGTCTATCCAGTCAGGAAGTGTGATGCCTGGAATAAAAGTTCAGCGGGCATGGATCTGAAAAGAAACACCCAAGAATTCCTCCTTAATATGTAATCTTGCCGGATCATAGACTGATCCCTACCTCTCCACAAAGAGCCCCAGGTATGATGTGAATAAGACCTGAGGTTTAATCCCCTACATAAAAAGAGAGGAAAAACTTGAGGAGGACCCTTGAATGCTTCAGTCAGTACTTCTTCTCCCTTCTCAGAAATGAAAAATATGAAATATTGCCTGCCTAATGGAATAACACAATGGTATGGTTTGAGTAGCGGGCGTGTTGAAAGGAGGCGGAAGGAGAAGTGTCGTATTTAATTCTGATCAGCTTGTTTAAATACGAGTCGGAATCGGAAAACAAGTAAAGAAAGGTCTAGAAGCTCCCAGTACATTTCTGAGCATAAGTCAAAGGATTGGTGTTAGAAGACATCTGAAGGCAGTTCCTTTCAGGGAAGTTTTTATTGGATGATGTTTTACTGTGTTTTTAATATTGTGTTGGGAGCCGCCCAGAGTGGCTGGAGCAACCCAGTCAGATGGGGAGCATATAAATAATAATGATAATGATAATGATTATTAGGATGATTGAAAAGGCATCAGAACCTGCTAAAGGAGACTAAAGGTAAAAGTAAAGGGACCCCTGACCATTAGGTCCAGTCGTGACCGACTCTGGGGTTATGGCGCTCATCTCGCTCTATAGGCCGAGGGAGCTGGCGTTTGTCTGCAGACAGCTTCCGGGTCATGTGGCCAGCATCACTAAGCCGCTTCTGGCGAACCAGAGCAGCACACGGAAACGCCGTTTACCTTCCCACCGGAGCGGTCCCTATTTATCTACTTGCATTTTGACGTGCTTTCGAACTGCTAGGTTGGCAGGAGCAGGGACCGAGCAACGGGAGCTCACTCCGTCACAGGGATTCAAACCGCCGACCTTCTGATCAGCAAGTCCTAGGCTCTGTGTTTTAACCCACAGTGCCACCCGCGTCCTAGATGACCTAGATGAGACTAGGGTCCATTTAATTCAGGGAAGCCAGCTAGATAGATGCCTCTGGAAACACAGAAGCGGAGACTGCAGATGATGGCTTCTCCTTCTTCATTTCGTTCCAGCATCTAGTGTCCTGAGGTAGAGTATCTCTTCATTAAACTATTATGATTAACAATCTCTGAGGTACCATCTTCTGTAAATCTGTCTAATTTATTTCTAAGCCATCAAGCCAGAGGCGAGCACCATGAGGTTGTATTCAGCATAGTGCTAAGCAAAATGTTCCGTCAGCATAAGGATTTCTCCTGCACAACAGAATGTTCTCCACCTCTCCTCCCCACTATGCACCCCTAAATCTTTTTGGGGTTCCCCCAAACCTCTGCAGCAGATTTGGGGATAGTGCAGGGCATGTGCAAGGAAAGGAGAGGAAGGGGAAATCCTACTGTGCTGGCGCTATCCTTGCAGAAACACAACTATTTAATTGAATACTGCCCCATAGCTTGCAGTAGCGACTTCCAGGAATTCTTGATCTTTTGCTGGTATAATAGCTTGACGGTAACTTTTTGAAAAGGCCTTTTCACATACGACGCTAAGAAGCTTGTTTAAGCAACTTTCATACAAATGCAGCTGATGGCTGCTTGTCGGTAGTGTGGGACACATCTGTTCTCAAATAACTAGACAATCTATTGTGGGTGTACATTACAGAATGTGGAAAAGAGGAGGAAGAAGAAAAAGCTCTACAGTATCAGGTGTGGAAATGCCCCAAGCCTTTTCAGTTAGGCTAAAAGTACCTTTTGACCATCGGGGACACTCTTTGTGTCCATGTATGAATATTACTGATGTGAGTTGAAGAGGCAGGAAAGAGCCTTTTAAAAAATGAAATGTACATCCATCCATCACAAGCAAGTTTGGCGCTGTGTTTCAAGCATCGCTGAAAGTGCCTTTGAGCCACTGTCCTTCTCTTTCATATGAACTGTTGTCCATTCTGCATAAAACATATTCTAGCCAACATAGGTGTTATATTTGTTTAGCAGGCAAGGAAAATGAAAGAACCCCACTTTAACATGGGTGCCCTATTCGATTTAATGGGAGCTTTGGCACCAAAGATGGGATCTGTTGCTTTCTAGGAGTAAACCGTCATGAGGAATGGAGACTAGGATAGAAACAAAGTCTGATCATTTTTTAAAAAAACAGCTTATCTCAAGTTCCGCCTCTGCGGCAAAATAAACAAAACAAATGACTCCTCACTTCTTAGTTCGGAACATGGGTCAGCAACTAAACTTTCCTCAGATAAACTTGACCCCCTAGCAGATAAAACCCAATGGATTTTTTTTTTTCAGTTGGAACTCAGTTCTGGCACCTCTCACGTGTGCACAGTTGACATTCTAAAAGAACAAGGTGAGTTCTGGCAACCTCATTTTCTAGGAAAATAGCACTGCATATACCCCGCCTGTTGCACCAGTGGAAGAGGAGAGAATGACACGATATGGAAGGGTTTTACCAGCAGGTTGTTTGAGAGAGGTGCAGCTAAACACTTATTCCATATTATACATTCCCTTATACAACAGTCCACCTTAAAAAAAAATGCACACAACTAACTGCTGCTAACAAGGACCCAACTCTTACTGAGGTAGGAGACAGGTCTAGGCTGTACCACTTCAGGTGGTGAAGGAGGGTAGGTCACATGATTTAATGCAAAGCATCCCCTCTGCATAGAAAACTAGCTTGTCAGGGCAGAGGGAATCTAGCCTAGCTTCTGCCTTACATTCTAGCTTAATATGCACAGACATAGCTTTGCCATATCAGTCAGGCTGAGAATCTAATCTACAACATGCACCACCCCAGTAATTTCAGCCACCATGAGATTATATCAGATTTATGACATTTCTCTACCACCACCTCATACCAGCTTTTTTGGGGATGTAATTTCACAAAAAGTAGAATTTCCCCTATTACACCTTTAACATTGTGCGGGAGAAGGGGGCATTGGCTACTCCTATTATTGCAATGCTTTACAGTTTCTCCAGCCGTTCTTTCTGAACTCCAACGACCTTTTCAATCTTATGTGTTTCCCTAAAGATGTAACTTTGAAAAGCACCTAGTCCAGCTGCCCTTTCTGTTCAGAATCTGGATACTGTGGGGGAAAGGAGATGGGGAGACAAAGAGTTTGTCATTAAAAACAAAGACACAGAAATACACCAGAAATAAATATCTGCGTGAACCTCCATTTGTTAGCTAACATGAATCTGAGATCAAAGGAAGATGCCTTATACCAAACCCATCTAGTTCAGTGTTGACTACACTGGCAGTAGTTCTCCAGGGATTGAGACAGGAGTCATTCTCAGCCTTACCTGGATATGCCAGGCATTGATACGGTGACCTTCTGAGTGCAAAGTGTGTCTTCTTCTTCTTCCACCTCATTGTTTCCACCAACGGAACTGAATCTACCATTTCCTACTAATGCACAGCATATGTCCAGTGTCAACACACAAAGTTCCTCAGGTATTCAGCAGGCCCTTTGGGGGCAAATATACCACAGTCCTTCTGACGAGACATCCCAGATTAATTTTCCGGAAGCAAAATTGGACCAGTTTGAAGAACACACGGCTCCACTGGTGGCAGCAGAAATGTGGATCCACTGCATTAACCCTTCACTGGCAAGATCTTCTTTGAAAGGAGCATTAGTTACAGGAAGGGGAATTATGTGGGGGAATTATGCCCCCTTACAGAGGGCATACCTACACGTATGGAAAGAAAGAAGAAGAGAAGATACATATATGGGGGTGGTGTTTACCGCTTTGTGGTTTTCTACAATCAAGCAGTATATAAATGTGTTTTCTATATATAAAAAGCAAAAGCAAAACCAGCGTGTTTACTTTTTTTTCCAAGGCAAAAGGAGGAAGTTAAATGCAGGTGCCTACCGAAGAAGCAGCAGGCGTGATCTGAAATTTTGCTCTGCTCAAGCAACACTTCACACCCGCTCTCTTTTCCCCCTTAGACTCACTGGTGTCAATCCGCATCCCGGAGTGACTCCATTTAGTGAGGCTGCGGGTTGGTTTTGCGCTTTCCTAAAACAAAACAAAAAAACCCAAAAAGGTGCTCCTGCGTTTTTAAATTAAATAAAGAAATCCCTACTACCTTTCTTACCTGTTGTCTAAACTGCAAGAGGAGCGTGTGTCTCCAGTTTGTGGCAATAAAACATGTAACTTACCCCTCCTTAGCCTGATTAGGTAAGGTAAGGGCGTTTCAGGAGGTTTTTCTGCTTTAAAGGCCAAAATCTCCCTTGGGCCAAAAGGATACTTTTCACCATCTGTATTTCTTCGGAATAACAGCGCGCGGAGAACGGCGTCTCTTACAGGTAGAGTCTCGTGTGTGTGTGTGGTTTAAATTTGGGTTGGATAACGCGTTAAGAAACCTCCCGTTTGATCATGAAGAGGAAGGCGAATTAAAGCACTCATCGGAAATCTTTTCCTCTCTCTTTCAAACTGAGCCTCTGCCCGCCTTATCCTCATATCTTCATAATCGTTCGCCACTAAAGTCGCCGGGAAATCGTCTTTCGCCTTAAGAACATTAAACAGCGTCGGTTTAGCTTGATTTATGGTTGGGAACTCCTCGCTCTCAGGCTCTTGTCTCTTGGCTTTCCCTCCCCAGGACTATATTGATCCTGTTTGGGACTTAGCGACTAATCAGCAAGAGCTGTAAGAGAGCACTTTTGTTATGCACCTTCCGCGCCTACTTTCTTTCTCCTTTGCAGAGAGAAAGCGCCATGCAGGAAGAGACTGGGGAGGCTTCGGAACTGTCCAGGACCAACTTGCGTAAGGCGCCGCTTAGCGCGGCAGCCCTTGGAGCTGTCCGTGGTGCTGCAGGGATTCTTGCGCCTTCGCACGCTCCCGTCTCCCGCAAAACTCTGGGGACGGTCGTATTCCGTGTTAACTGATCAGGGGGAAGTGCCATCTCATGACTAATGCGGAGTAGACGCAATAGACTAAGATGGCTCCTAAAAGTGGATGTGTGTGTTGGATCCACGTGGCGGGAGAGGCGTTAGCCCACTCTTTGTCATAACTACACACTGTTTGTGAACACGACAGGGTGCCGACGGGTGAGTAATAGCCACACGTCGACCTTGGGTTACCTTTGAGTATGGGTCCCTTGGCAGACCGATTCCGAGCTTGACTGCTGGGAAGAAAGTTTTGTTAAGTGGGACTTCCTTCCAAGGAAGTGTACCCAGCGACGTGTGCAGTTAAGCCCCGATGGTCCCCCAAAATGGAGGGTTCCTTAGCAAAGAGTCCAGTGGCAACAGACCTACATCAGTAGAAAGAATTCCAGGTGTAGGTGCAAAAGGAACAACGAACAACGAGCTACTTCCCCACCTTCCCCACCCCAACTAGCCTGTGTTGATCGACAGCTGCAGAGATCTTGGACAAGCATCCGAGCCCCTTGCTCCTCTCTCCCTCCCTCTTCGGTAGATTTCTTTGGGGTGCGGGAGAAGGGTCCTACTTCTCCTAGTACGCTTCTGCGACAGTTCCTCTGCCTTGCCCTACTAATTGGGCGTCTATCTTCCGGGTTGACGTTAGCACAGATAATGGGGCAAGAGAGAGATCAAGATGTTTTTAAAAAGCATCGGGCTGGCACCGTCCGGAGGCCACAGGAAGTGCTGACCCCAGGCCTCAGGACAAAAAGGGGTCTGGCGCAGGAGCTGAGCCTCAGCAGGCTACTCCATCGCTCTCTCCAGGCCGCCTTCCCTGGCTAGCGGTGGCCTCTTCCACGCACTGGGTGTCTCTGACCGAAGGGAGTCATCCTAATAGGTGAACTGATAATCCTAGCACAGTAATAGTATTATTGAAAAGCAGTCATGGAGCTGTCCAGCCGGAGGGAGACCTCCTTGACTTCCTCCACCCGGGGAGTGTTAATGTGCTAAGGAAGAAAGCACGTCCCATATTAGCAAGCGAGTCCCCTTGAATTTCCACCGATGGCCATGAAAGGCAGCGGTGTATCCCCGGCGATCCCGGGGAGGAGCAGGGAATGGGAGGTTCTGAAATATCCAACTGCTGAGGCTGTGGAAAAGGCAGGAAGTTTTTAACTTGGGGGCTGAAGGGAAACGCTGTGATCAAGGGAAACCCGGCGGAGCAGCAAGGCTCGCTAGCAGAATCCAGCGCCTCGTGGCCCCACCAGAAGTGCAGAGATGGCATCGAAGGGGAGGGGGAGAGTGATTTGAACGTCTGTCCTGGGAGAATGGAAGGGGAAATCTCTCTCTCTTCTCTGAACTAGAGGAAGGGCGTGTTCGGGGAAGTCTGTTTAATGGCAAAGCAGCCTCGATTCCTTTCCTGGCTCTTTTGATTGTTACCCAGGAAGAAAGAAAGCAACTTGCAGGATCTGCGCGCGCGTGTTTGTTCCTTGAGTGCGTTTAAATGAGCGCGCATCTGTAGCTTTTTAAACCTCAAGCCCACCCCTTTCTTCCAAGGAAAGCCTCTTTTAATTAGCTTTCGAAACCAGCAAACGCGTCTAATGAAGTAGGTTTATTTAATCTTGTTCATGATTTAAGTGAGAAGCAATCAAAATTGTTTCTCAGCAAAAGTGAAGAGTTCAAATTGCACCGCAGGCAGGGAAAGAGCTAAAGACAGAGAGGATAGGAAAGCCCTGTTTTGGTTTTCCAAGAAAAATTCCTGCATTGTTAAAAGAGGCTGCTTTGAAAAGGAGAGAAGTGGGAAGGGGAGGTTGAAAAATAAATATTTGGGGAAATTTGATCGTTATTCTCAAGCTGCCGCCCCCTTCCCCCCACCTCCCGCCACCACTAAAAAAAAAAAGTTTGAGAAAAAATCCTTTTGGTATAAAAATATATCTTACCACCTAATTCTTCTTCATTTTAGCCTTCTTGCTGGTGTTAGGGAAAATGTTCTGGAGGAAAATACGAAAATTCTTCTTTTTAAAAAAGGAGGGTTAAATGGTGTGCGATTTCCAACACTATCTGAAGAAGCATAAAGGAAGAGATTGCAGCGTTATTCAGTGATATTGACCAGAATATCACCCGTTCTAAGATAACTTCCCCTTCTGTTCTATTTATTATTTGGGAGGGGGGGGAATAATATAGTCATAGATCCTGCTTCGGTGCCTCAAGGTGTTGATGAGGACCACGGTTTTAGAAAAGAGGATCCTTATTTTAGCAACTTTCCTCCTTCCTAATAATAATTATAATAATAATAACCAGGACTCATCTAAGAGCCAGATTTATAATAGGTTTTCAAAACAGAGCCAACGGAATTATTCTCGGCCCATGTGGCTCATCCCAAAAACATAACCCGAATAACTTGGCAACCATTTGAAAGCACTCTGAGACCTCTTTTTTCCCCCTACTACCCACCATTCATTTTATGACATTTAATACCAGAGAGTATTTTTTTAAAAAACATTTTTTTTAAAAAAAACTTTAATAAAAAAAAATATCGCTTTGCGCCCTACTCAGTCAGCACTGAACATTTTTCAGCCCGTTCGTTACAATGGAAAATGAGAATATATGCCTAGTTAGATCTCTGCCACGCAGATTTAAAAGTTGGGGGACTGGCTCGCTAGTCAATGTCTCTCCCTCGCTGGCTTGTCGATTTCCTTGGCCACAGGCGCATCTTAGCGCATACCCGCAGAAGGGCTTCTTTTTGGCTGGCTGTTGGGGGGCGGGACACGACTCCGCAGACCCAGAGCCATGTGGGTCATTAACAGTTTGATCCAGTGGGGGGTGTGGGTAGGTGGGTGGGTCCCCGGACTCGTTGTTATTATTTATTTCCAAGCCCTAATTAACACGGGAACCGGGGAATCGCAGGGCTGGCCAAAGGGTTGGGTAGGTTTGGCTGCGCTCTGTGTATAATTTCGTCGCCCGCAGCTCGGTGGCCGCGTAATTGTCCGCTGTGACATGAGCCGAAAATGAGGTGGGCGTTTCCGGGCCCTTTTGTGAGGACGCGGCCAAGGTCAAGATGGTTTTGAACGCGAATTTATTAGCAGGAGAGGTGAGGGAGAGAGGGAGGGAGAGAATCAGCAAACCATTCTCTAATTAGCAAAGCCCAAATAAAATGTGCCCGCAGGCTTTTCTAGCTGCTTCTCTCTTTCTCCTCCTCTCCCCGCTCCCCATCACCTCACACTCGCTTTCTCTCCCCCCCACCCCCCCGCACCCTCCCCTCCTTTAGAGAATCAAAAAGAAAAGCCACACAAGCAAAGAGAATCAACCACAAACCTCAGAGGAGGTGATAATATTGGACGGGCCTTATGAATGTTTTATAGGTAATTGCTGTATATCTTTCTAATTTTAAAGAGGAGGAGGGGAGGGAGAGATGCACGCTCGTTCTTCCAAGGTTGGGGCTTTCTGATGGCTTGGAGGGCTGATCTGGATTGGCAGAACGGACGGGGGGGAGAGGTAGGCAGCCCCCCCCCCCCCAAACTCAGGCCAAAGAGGCCAGAGGGAGGGAAGGAGCCGCTCCGCTCGCCTCTCCTTTTGCATCACTTTCAAGCGGTTATCCCCCCCCTCAGGTTCCGTCGCAAACCCAGCCACAGTTTCTCCTTTTCACACACACACCCCGTTTTGTTTTGTTTTTTATTTTTTGTTCCCCATTTCCCTCGCCTTCCCTCTTGCTCCTTCTCAACCCAGACCCCGCCAAGTCTTCCAGTCCGCGCGCGCACACACATACAACCCCACCACCGAATTGCCTGCCCCTTTTAAGAAGGGGAGGTTTAAGAAGAATTAAAAATAAAAAGCTGAGCAAAAAAGAATTGTAGAGGGAGAAAAGGAGAAGCGGGGTCTTTGGAGGGAAAGGGAGAAAAAAGACCCCTGAGGGTTGGGGAGAGATCAAAGATCTCCAGGTCTCTCGCCCGCCCCCCTTCCCGCCGCCCCCTCCACGCAAACATCCCCCTCGGCTGTGGACCGGGGGTGGTTTTCTCCTGCCTGGGGTCCACGCTCCTAATTGCCCCCCTCGAGCGTCTCCCGCTTCCTGTCTGTCCTCCGCGTTTTTCCCCAGCGCTTCTGCGGCCTCGGAACAGCTGCCAGGCCGGGAGACCACATTTTGGTTTCCCAGACATCCGGCCACCTTTAGCAAACCATTCAAGTCCTCTCTCTCTCGCTCGCTCGCTCGCTCGCTCTCTCGCTCTCCCCACCCCCCACTTTTAAATATTCAACAACGGGAGCCAAAAACAAGAGAGAGAGAGAGAGAATTGTACACAGCAGCGAAGGAGGAAAAGCAGTCCCAACATTCCCCGTTTATAACGGCCTATTCAGAACCAAATCCACCCTCCTCAAAAAAATTAAAACAAAAACAAAATTGCTTATTTGTCAATGGATCTTACACGGCACAAGCTTGAAGCAGCAAGCCCATCCCCTCTCCCCTCGCCCCCCAAAAACCACTTGATTCTCCCTTCCAATCTGTTGCTTCGAAAAGTCACAAACTCTTATCAACTTTTCAAAAACGGAACGCCAGCAGCACACGATTTAGTGGGGTGAATTTGAGCATCGCACACAGACACAGGCACGCTCTGCGCATTTCTTCGCAGAGTTCCCCGTTCCCCGTCCTTGCGGCCAAGCGCGTTTGGCTTAAGAAAATTAGCTAGTTTGGACCTACGCATTTGTTTAAAAAAAGATAAAAGTTTATTTCCTTTTTTCCCCTTCGTTTTGTCATTTTTCAGTCATCAAAAATCTATATAATTTTTGTCGTCGTCATCTAAGCATTTATTTTTCTTTTTTACTGAATTAAAAAAAAAAAGCATGGAAAAGGAGAGAGTAGAGGGGGAAGATTTTTGTTTTTGTTTTGCTTCGTTGTCGTTCCCCCACTACCACCACCACTAATGTATATGTGACTTTTCTTTTTTTCTTTTTCTTTTCTTTCTTTTTTTTTCTTTTCTTTTTTGGAACAACATATAATAAATATGATATATCACTTCGCACACCAGCCTGTTCAAAATGTACATTTTACATATCTCGTATATATCTATATATGGATATAGATATAGATATATAGATATATATATATAGCATACGGAGCATGCCACTTTTCGGTAAGAAAAAAAGGTCATGAGAAATTCAGTGCAAACTTCTCCGTCTCCCCAAGACCGCCGCCGTCTCCTCATCTTCTGGGATCAGTGTTGGGGGGGAGGGGCGTCCCCTCTCTCTCTCTCTCTCTTTCTCTCTCTCTGTGTCACTCAAGAGTCTTTGCTGCGACTGCCTGGATCTCAGTCTCTTTCTTGCACCCCCTCCCCAACTCTCTCCTAGAGACGATCGCAAGCAAACCCCCCTCCCCCCGCAGTTCTCTTCCCCCCTCCTCCTCCGGCCAAGGGACGGACTGACGCAGGCCTGGCTGGATGTGAAGATTCACTTACGGGTTCCAGAGTCCCCGCTCTCGCTCGGAGCCGGTCGCCTCTCTCGCTGCTTGGAGAACCTCTCGCATCCAACGCCCCCCCCCCCTTTCCTCCTCCTCCTCCTCCTCACTCGGCTGGGCTCCATCCTTGGCTGATTAGCAGTTGTCTTAAGTGAGGGGGAGTGAAGCGGGGGAGTCTGTTAGCGGAATGCGCGGGGGCGGGGAGCTGGGGTTGGGCGAAGCTCCCCTCCCCTCCCCCCCAGGGGGAGCGCTTTCACCGCGGGTGGGGGGTCCCCGGGAGAGGGTTGGACAAAGGGTTGAGGGCCGGCTGCCCTCCGGGTCCAAGGCCGTGGATCAGCACCCGGGGGACCAGAGGCCTCTGCAGCTGGGGGTGAGGCGCCGGAGGAGTCCGGTACATGCTACTGTACATAGCTGCGGCCGCCGCGGCCGCCGTGGTACTGTCCATGCTGCCTAGCAGGCTCGGGTGGTAGAAGTAGGGCGACGGGAACATCCGCTGCAGAGCCGAGTAATTCCCCGCTTCGGCCAGGAGCTCCAAGCCCACGGCCGTCTGCCGCTTCCACTTGGTCCTGCGGGAGAAGGGGAGAAAGAGACGCCGCTAGGCCGGGCCCACAAATTGCAGGGGGGGGCGGGGGGGGGCAGGAGGATCGGATCGGAAGGACAACTCCTCACCCTCTTTTTAAAAAGCAAAACAAGAGGGAAGCCCTTCTTGTAGGAGCAGAATCAAGGCCGCCACTTGGGTAGATCTCTGATTTATTTCCCTCCTTTGAATGATTGCAATGATCCTTTCTTCCTTAAAGGTGATAGCGACTCTAAAATTATTGCAACCACCGTCCTGATTGCATAGGCGTAAAGGGCACTGGTTAATGAGGAATAATTGCTTCAAAATAATAGAACATACGAAGCAGTGCGTTACGCACGGATAGAACCAGAGGAAGGAAGAAATGGAGGATGGATGGCTCTAACTGGTCCTATCTCTGAAACTGAAGGCAGGTGACTTGAAAACTACCCACCTGAAAGTCTGCTAAAAGGCACATTTCCAAGCATACAACAAAACTTGAAACCTCTTTTTCTTTTCATTATCAGCTCCTCAAACCAAACAGTCACTCTCTTTCTCCCGCCAGCCTCCCCTCTGTTAATTTTCTGCGCTTTAAAACAGGGAAGGCACAGCTCAGTCCGACTTACTAAAACACCCATATAAAAGGGACAACTAAAATACCCCTAACATTTCGATTCCTGAGGCAATTACTTTGGGGGGGGGGCAGAGGGTAAACGCCTCCTCCCTTATATATAAAAAAAGAGAACCGACACAGAAGCTCCAACTTCTACCGACAATTCAGATCGAGATAATTTGATTCTGCAAATAATCTCACCCAATACCAAAAAGACGACAAAAACGCTTTGCGTCTTTATTTTGACCGTTTTGGAAGACTTATTGGGATGGGAAGTGTCAGCCTTGGTCATTGGGTCTTCCTGCCACTGAAGTTGATTTTAAACTACTGTAAATGGGTTTTAGACTAAATTCTGAGAGGATAATTTAGAACGAAGAACTGAGAATTCTGTTCTTCCAAAATCCTAGTCGTCTGTGTGTGTGTGTGTGTGTGTGTGTAATTCACAGCAAGCATCACCCAACCGAAAGAAAATTAAGCCATTTGTTCGAATATTTCAACATACACACATCCAACTCCTGCCAGCCGGCTTAAAGGAACACTGATAAATAATCAGAGTATATAGCGAGTCAATTATTCCAGAACCATAGTGCAGTTTCCTTGTGTGTATGTGTGTTACACACACACACACACACTTCCCCATTCTGAGTCTCCATGCATCTCTCTCGGCCCCAGTAAGCTGCTGGAGCTGGTGCATCCTGCACACATTCGCTCTCCTCCTCTCTCTCACACACACACAAAATCACGACCCAGCAATTGCAGCCAAATTAATAAACATGGCGCTGCTGTTTAGATTGGCGATAAATGACACTAATGTTTTCCGACAGAATTAGGGTGGCTGCGACCGTATGTAATGAGACAGAAAATTATGGCAAAGACGACAACTGGACGCGCTTTTCCAACGCAGCCGTCATCGACGAGAAGCTAGAAATCCCCGCTTTCTGCTCTTGCAGCGCCTTTGTTGTTGTTGATTTCTTGAGGGGAGGGGTGGGGAGACATACTCATTTAAGACTTGGTTTCTTCATCCAGCCCCCCACCCCAGTTTCTTATCCACAGGCGCCAAGAGCGAGGAAACGCTTGGAAAAAAGGCAGCGCTTTCCAACTGGGTTGGAGAGGCGCGCCAAGAACCGAATTTTTAAAGGGGGAAAGAAACATGGGGCGAAGGAAGTGGGGGGGAGGGGAAGAGAGAAACTGGGAGAGCGACCAAGAGGAGGCTGGGGCCTTAGGGAAAGGGGGCAGACCCTAGCCTGGAACTCTAAGGTCACCCGTCGAGGCAGGATCCCTCCACGTCGAGACTCCTGCCATGTTAATTAGCTTTCCCAAGAAGCCACGCCACTGATTGACACGTTAACTCTCCACCACTTTCCATCCTTTGTTTTGCTGTGGGGGAGAGGGGGTTGATTCCTGTCTTTTACTTACTACCACGGTACACGTGTAGGAAAGGAGAGGGGCAAACTGGCGGGGGGTTGCGGGGCCCACAGATAGTGAAGGCAACCGTCCCCAGCTCGATTTGGCGTCGTGGTTGGAGAAACCCAAACACAGAGCACGCGTTCCTTATCTGCGCTCTCTTGGTAAAGAACCTTGGATTGGGGCGGTGGAGTGAAGCGGTTTGGAAACTGCAGACTTTATTTGTCTTTCCCGCTCCCCAAAAAGCAGACTTACGCGCAGGAAAGTCCTTTTTAGGGTGGCAGCCAAATGTGCAGACTTTCCTGGGAGTAAAACCAAGGGAAATGGAAGCAGGACAGCAACTCCCCAGTCTGCGGGTTGCTTTCCTGTTGCGTTCCCCCTTCCTAAATTACAGTTTAATTCAAACATAAGGGAGTCGGTGTATTGGGAAAACTGGGGAGGGAATGCCAAAGAGAACGAGGGGAAAGGCCTTCGCCCCCTCCACGTGCTTCTGCCTGCCCTACCTTCGGTTTTGATACCAGGTTTTGACCTGCGTGTCGGTCAGGTTGAGGGCGGCCGCCAAATCCATGCGGTCTTGGACGCTGAGATACTTTTGCCTCTCGAAGCTCCTCTCCAGCTGGTTGAGCTGATGATCCGAGAAGGCCGTCCGCGCCTTGCGGGGCTTCTTGGCTCTCACAGGAGGGCTGTCTCGGCTGCTGGAGATCTCACGGTCGCCTTCTTCCTTTGTCCCTACGAAAGAACAAGACGCAGAGGTCGGGTTTTAGTGCCGGAGGAAAGCGCGGAGACAGTGCACTGGGGCAGCGCAAACCCAAACACAACATCTCCCCAACCTTCCTTGTTTTGGATCTTGGTTGGATTCAACCGATTTGCTCAGTAGAATTAATTATGGTTTATTTATTTTTTGCTGGGGAGCGGTTGTATTTTTTTGCCGCAGTCCACAACAGCTCAATTTAGTTGGCCGCAGTAGGGTCCCATGGATTAAGAACTGAATCTCAGGGAGGAGGTTGTGACTCAAAAAAAGGATTTCCCAGGAGTGGTGATTCCTCCTGTCGCGCACAAATAACACCCTTCTTTCTGGAGGGGCTTGATTTCCCTCTCCGTCCGACAAATCCCTATTTCTTTTCCCCGCTTTCGAAGTGCACTTGGGGAAAACGGTTATTATAAAACCAAGCCGTGGACTGCTACGTCACGGGGGAAAGAAGCAAAGTTGGACTTCGCCTGCCCAGGTGACGACGGCGCAAGGGTTGCCGGGTTCTCTTTGGCAACTAGGAGTTCTGTTCTGGGTTGGGTTTTCTGGTGCTGATATGTTAGGAAATCGATATGTCAATCCATCTGTGTTCGTACTGGGGTGTTTCTCTCCCTCCCCCCTTCTCTCTCTCTCTCTCTCTCTCTTTCTCTGCGCTCCTTGATCTTCCCTGCAGGAAGAACAATAATCTCTCTAATTGACCCACTGGGGAGGTTGGTGCACCAACTAACCAACAAAAAAAAATTGCTAGACGAGGCTGTACATCTGTTTTTGGACACTCTTATGCTAATGCTAAAATGGCAAAATGAATAGCATACTGGAGCGCCCATCTATTAGCCACTGCAAAATATCTGAAGGCTGTAAAATTAGCAAAATGTGTCTGCTCTTACCTCCGCGTTTCAAAGGCTCCTGCCCTGATAAGTGGGATTCCCTTGGCAGCAGCTTTTTATTATTATTGTTTCCCCCAGCGATTGGCAGAATGTTACAGGGTTGCACACACGCGCCCTTATATATTTGAATTTAAGAAGATGCACATTTCTTGCACACTCCTTAAGATAACCCACGGAACCAGCAATACAGTATAAAATCAGCTGGCGAGGCTGCTTCACGAGAGTTATAAAATAAAAATGAAAAGGGGGATCCAATCTG
Source organism: Podarcis cretensis (assembly GCF_951804945.1). Lineage (NCBI taxonomy): Eukaryota > Metazoa > Chordata > Lepidosauria > Squamata > Lacertidae > Podarcis > Podarcis cretensis. Next base: position 74,238,183 of record NC_137175.1, read on the forward strand.
ATCAACCATCTTTAAAAAACTTTTTTAAAAAGATCACTTTCTTTGAACGCTCTCGGAAATGAGTCTTATTAATTAATAGTTCCTAAACTTTTGCCAGCTGTGTTTTTAAAATAATGTAAACAGGAGTAATAATAATAATAATACATATATGCATTTTAAAATATCTAATCACACCCAGCTATTTATTATATTAGTCTTGTTGAAGAGCACACTTTCAGAACACAAATTTCTTGCACCACTACCAACTTTTTAATGGGAGGTAAAGGAAAAGATGCCCAACCTTACGGACAGAGAATAAATATTCCCAGCTATATATATATTCTTTAAATATTTAATTCTTTAAAATGCAAGTTTGATATTCTGTTTATCTATTTCTTTTCCAAAAAAAACCCCAAATAAACTGAAAGTGCTTTTCAATGCCCTAACCGGGCTTGGCTTTATTTTCCCGGTGCTTTTTTCTAAAACGTCTCAGTTCTTCGCTTATGGCCGAATCATCTCAACGTTCCAAGTCGACGTCCAAAGTTCCGAGAGGAATTTCGTGCAACAGAAACATTCGAGGACGGCTTGATTGGACGCGAAACTCGAGGGGAGCGCCGCGAGAACGTACCGAACGTTTGAAACATAAACAATGGAACGCCGGGAACGTTCGAAGCCTCCTCGCGCGTAAAAAGGAGGAAAAAAAGGAAGGCGAAGGAAGAAGGACGGAAAAGGCGCACGCTGCCTTTTACTCACCGTGACATTTCAGCTCGTTCTGGGAGTCGTCCCGTTTGTCCAGTTTGGTTTTGCTGTCGTCCTGCTCCAGCTTTGGCCGGAAGCTCTCGCTGGCCGCGTTGCTCTCTTGTTTGGGGGTGTGATGCGGGGACGAGACGCTGGTGCTGTAAGGTGCACAAGCCGCCAGCGGTTTGCTGTCTCCCAAAATGTCTTTGATGAGAAACGAAGAAGTGGAAGTCCTGGGGGCACAGCTGCCCGAACCCAGTTGCTGCTGCTGCTGCTGCTGGGGAGATGGCTGCAAACTTTGTTGTTGCTGCTGCTGCTGCGGGTGATGGAGGTGAAGATGCTGCGCAGGGAGCCCGTCTTGCGCCAAATGCTGCGGCTGCTGCTGCTGCTCCGGGTGCTCCGCCGTGACCGAGATGGGCGACGAGGGAGCCGTCCCCACAGTGTCTATTTCCGAGCAGGGGGAAGGGGTGGCTTGGCTGCGAAAATCCGCCGCGCGGGCCTCGCCGTGGGCCGCTCGGAAGTCCCCGTTCATCATGCCCGGGCTGCCGGACCTGGGATTAGACAAAATCGTGTCTATTCCAAAACTGGAGCCGCTAGACCCTTCCATGGTCGCCGTTCCAAGAAGCGCCTTCGATCATCCCCCAGACCTCCCCCAACGCAGCTCTTTCTCTCTCTCTCTCTCTCTCTCTCTCTCTCTCTCTCGCACGAACAGGTTTTTTTCTTTTTGTTTTTTTGCACCGAGTGGAATCTGGAAGATCGACCGACCCACGGATTTCAAAACAAAACAATCGACGCCGATCAATCCTGGACGACTCGGGAGCTCGCCAAGCACGGCTGTCTAAGGCCGAAATTCACACGGGGGAAGGAGAGGGCTTGGGGAGGCAGAGCACCGAGGGGGGGCGACGAGATGCGGACATGAACAACACACAAAAGACGGAGAGAGACTCTGGAGGGGGGGGGATAACGATGGAGCAAGGGGAGCGTGAAGGAATAGAGGGAAATTGGGGGAGAAATCGGAGGGAAGGCGCGAGATCGGCACCCTCTGGAAGAGCTGGCCCCCCACACTCGCCCCCCACCACACACACACACGCCCCCCACCACCCCCAGCCTGACACACGTGTTTGGCGTCTTGTTCAGGCAGCGCTAAGAGAGAGCAGCCGCGCTCGCCCCGGTGGAATGGACGGCATCGCCTGGGCGCTGTGGAAGGGGGACGCGCGATGCAGAGGAAGAAGGTGGCTTGAGGAAGAAGAGGAGGAGGAGGAGGAGGAAGAAGAAGAAGAGGCGCGATGATGCTGATGGCGAAGGCAGAGGCGCAGCGGGGCGGGCGAGCCGGCGGGGCTGCCTGGTGCGGCACCTCGGTCTCCCAGCGCCAGCCTCTCGGCTCTTCAGCTCGCGCGCTCTCTCTCTCGCCTGCGCCCAGGAGTTATTGAACTTTCTTGGAAAGTTGAGGCGTGGTGGAAAAGCAGGAGGAGGAGGAGGAGGAGGAGGAGGAGGAGGCGACGCCGAGCCTCGGCCACTGCCTGCCTCTTCCTCGCGCCAGCCGCCTTCTCTCCTGCCACTCCGCCCGTGACGTCACAGCCATTGCCATCCGCCTGCGCGCACTTTATTCTAAACCATCCATGAGGGTTTAGGTTTGTTTGGGGTGGGTTTCCTCCCCCCCCACACACACACTTTGTGTGTGGGGGGGGAGGTTGTTTCTTTTCGGTTTTGGTCCGCCGTAGAATAGGAGCCCCCCCCCCATTGGCAGCCACGATGGTCGAACCTGACGCTCAGCAGTTGGCAGCCAATAAGCGTGAAGGAAAGCTGGAGAAGGGGCGGGGGCGGGGGGAGATGGGGGAGGACAAGGGACCTTGTCAGTTTCAGAACTGGGACTGTTCTTTTTTAGAATCTGCAGCCTTCCACCCTCCCTCCTTCCCTCCCCAATTTTATATCTGGATGTAAATGGTTAGCTATTATCCACACTAGACGCCAATAAAAATCATTAAGAAATGCAGGATTTGTTTTAAAGGACAGAAAGAGAGAGAAAGATATTTAAGGGGTGAGACAGAACAGTTACAGTTCTTATATATATATACATATATATATAATGTTTGCCAGCTGTTTGGAGGTGTGAGATCTCACGTGCCCTAGATATTTAAATCAAGGCGATGCATTACAAAAGCGAAACAAGCATCCGCACAGATCCTCCAAAGAGGAAGAGGAGAGGGGGGGTCAGTTCAGCTTTCTAGGGATTCCTTACTGCTCTCCCCTATTCCCATATTTTCTTTGTCTGGGAGACAGGTGAGTATGGTGTCTATTTTGTTTTGCTTTTTTTAAAATAATAATAATAATGCAACATTCCTGGATGGTGGAAGCTAGGGATGAGAAGGGGGAACAGGGAAACAGGGATGAGGGATGGACCAAATGAGATCTCGGTCGGGAGCCAAGTGGGGAAACGGCTCGCTTCGATTTCTCCAAGAGGCCAGCGAAGAGAAGGGAGCAGCCGCCCCTGGTGAAAAGATGGGGATCGGGCAAAGAGATGCCCATTCTCCGCCTGCATGCCTGGTCCTTTGGAGAGGCAGCTCACCGGCGCAGCGAGGCCCAGGGCCAGATGCGAAGTGTAGGGCTCGGGTGCCGCCCGCCAACTCCTCTCTGCCAGATTCCAGGGGTCTCTAGTGCTTTCCCCACTTTTCTTTTCCTTCCTTCCTTCCTTCCTTCCTTCCTTCCTTCTCACACTTCACTCTGGTTTCTCCCCTTGTACTAAGCTCCCATGGCTTTAAACCGGAATAGTTCCTACTTATCCGCATGAGACTCCGGGAGAGAGAGAGTGCATATACGTGTGTGTGTGTGTGTGTGTGTGTGTGTGTGACATTTTCCACCGATTCTTTGGAGATCCTCAACTTGCGTCACTTTCTCCAGGACGCCACGACTCCGACCTGTCTCTTGTTGAATGTCAGAGTAATGCGAACTGCCAGTGACAAGGCGACGTATTACTCCCGATTAAGTGCCGTGTCAGCCTAATTAGCAGAGTAATTATAAGGTGCTAATGAATGATTCAAAGTTCGGCGAGATACAGTTCACTCCGCATTGCGCCCTCCTGAAGGACTCGGGGAATCGAAGGTAAACGGGCCAGGAGTCTCCCCCTCCCTCCCCCCCCTCTCTGCGTCTCTCTCTCTCACACACACACACACGACAAAATCCAAAGGGGGGGGGCTTCTCTCAGCCATTATTTGTAGTGAAAGCGAAAGGACATTAAAGTAGAAACATAGAAAAGGAGGGAGGGATGTGGTGACACACACCTCCTTTTTTTAAAAAAAAAGAGAGAGAGCGATGGATGTAATTTACAGTGGAGTGAGGAGGTGGGGAGACGCAGCGGTGCACCATTGACTTTCCCCTGCGTGCGCCCCTGTTGCAGCGATGGTTCGCTTTTCAGAAAGGAAGAAGCAGATTTAGCTCCCGGCTAAAATATTGGAGAGGGAAGGGGCCGATTAGCTTGCAAGGGACGCGGGCCGGTTTAAAACACCCCCTTGTCCAAAAGAAGAAGAAAAAACTATAGAGAAACTCACCATAAGAGGGTGGGGAAAGCAAGAAATTCGGAGAAGGAAACCAAATACCTGAGTTAGGTCTCGTCCCCTGCGTCTGGGCAGGTGTCTGCGAAGAACCCAGTGCCAAGCGGCTTGGGACTACGTTGAACAGCTAGATCCGAGAGAGGGGAGATGCTTCCGTCTTGCATAATCTCTCTCTCCCACCCCACCCGCTCACATACACTGCTCTCCCCTTTCCCTGTCCTCCCCCACCGACGATCTCCCATCGCAGGTCTAGCTGGGAATCGCTTGTAGTTATTAGTGGGTTGCTAGCGGCGGGGGGGGGGGGGGGCAGAAAGCAGCTTGGAAAGTCGCCATTGTGCTGCGTTCTGTGAGCTTTGGTGTGTTTTTTTAAAGATACCCCGGAGAAGTGCGTGCGTAAAAGTAAGGAGATCGGCCTTAAAATGGGCAAATGAAGGTGGAGGGGAGAGGGGGAGAGAGAGAGTTTTAATTCTGCAGTAACATTGCAAATCTAGTGTCATTTCAACCGCAGGAACGAATGCCCCTAAAATGACACTCATTGCCTTGGCGTTGTGCACCTTACGTACCCGTTTGTTTGTATGTTTGCATACGTTGCAATCTTCCCAAAACACCCACCGAGAAAGTCTCCTTTATTTCCACGCGAACCCTATTTAAAAAAAAAAATAGATTTAGGACCGCTGCATTCTTGAGAACTCAAGTTCAAATGAGTGGCGCACGTTTTCCAAGAATTGGTTTGCTCGGGCGTCAAAGTTGATGGCCAAATAGTTTTGTTTTGGTTTTTCTCTGTAAGGGATACTCTCTAAAATATCAGGCAGCCTTTCTCTTCCCCCAAACTCCTCTCTAAAAACAATTCAGTTCCGATGATCTGGGTTTATTTGAGAAGGAATGGAGAGGGTAGCTGCGCGGTTAGGAATATATTGGACCAACGACCTTCCTTTCCTTTGGCAAAGATGGAAGAAATTTCTCCCGCAAGACGAGATAATGTAACAGGCAGGAGAGCGCTCTTGCCAAGAGACAGGTGCGTGGCCCACGCGCCAGAGCGGCCCACTTTCAGGCCACGTCTGGAGGGCGTCATAATTAGCCGCTTAATCTTTATTAATGATATTTGATTTGGGCGGAATCAGAAACGGTTCCCAGGCGGAGCAGGACCTCCGAAGAGCACGACGAGGCGCTCAGACTGATGAAATGAGAACAAGGAAGAGAAGCCGGAAAGATAGAAGGAGAGAGAAAAGGAGGGTCCGATCGAGGTTCTCTAACATTCGCGTAACCTACAAATGGGATTCGCCTGCTTCTGCCTTATTTAAGCGCTGCCGTGAACAAAACCCACGTCGTTGTTTTTCCTTGATGGGCTACATTTTAAAGTCAGGAGTTTGGAAGGGTTGTTGTTGTTTTTTAATTCGGCTTGCTATTCCCCCCCCCCGCCCCAAATTCTGAACTTAAACTGCAGAATGACCTGGGAGGGGGCCCTGGGTGAGTGATGATTATTTGGGAATGTTTATTCTGTGCGGGGGGGGGGGGACTTTCAGAATTGCCATCCAAACCGACTTTTTCTCAAAAGCTTCAGTTAACAGTGTCTGACTGTGTGTCTGTCCCATAAGTTTCACACACATGCACACAATTTTCGTACAGGGCTTGAGGGGAGGGCAGAAATCAAGGAAGTGAGGGGTGGAGGCGAAATAAAAAAGCCTATTTAATGCGAATCAATTTGCAGATACGGGTGTGTTGTTCTTGTTCATTTGGTTCAAAGCTGGGCTTTCTGTTGAGTTATATTTCTGTATCTCTATATTAGTACAGTTCTCTCTCTCTCTCTCTCTCTCTCTCTCTCTTTCTTCCTCTTTCTCTTTAGGGGAAATTCTGGACAAAATGGACAGCACCCTGGTACGCGCAGAAAAAGTTTCACAACTACAGGGTAAACTCGAGCTTCCAACTCCACCAATATCTGCGGCTAGAAATCCATTCGTCTTTCTCCGCTCTCCTCCCAAAATCGAGGTTTACATTAAGTTAAAGCAATTTATAAAATGTGAAGAAGGAGAGACCGCTATAGTTCCTTCCTTTCACATGTGTGTTTTTTAAAGGAGATTTTGAATGGATAACTCTTCTCAGACTATATGAGCGTGCGCGTGTTGTTTAAACCTTGAGGTGTGGTAGGTTGAAACCCATTTTTGAGAAAGCTCACGTTCTCTGTTTCCACAGTGGGTTTCGGATTGGCTTAGTGCCATGGAATTACTAGAAAGGGTCAGGTGATCAACAGTCCAAGCCCCTCATCCCTTTGCCTACTCTCTCTTAAATTTAAATCTCTCCCACCCCACCGCCACCAAAAAAACAAAAACAAAAACCCCACTCTGTGATTTCCACATAGCTCGTTTGCATTTCTTGTTAGCAAGAGAAATCGCTTAAAACGCGGAAAAGGGAGATAGTTTGACGTCGGCTATGAAATTTCCAGAACCTAGGGTTGGGTGACTGTTTTAGGGTTCGGTTACCCGGGTTTTAAAACAAAGTTTCAGCAGCCGCTGTCAAAATTGCTCCTGCACTGGCTTATTTGCCCACTAGGCGGCGACAATAGAGGCTTCTATTGTCTCCACAAATCTCTTGGTCTGGTTCTATTACATTTAAGGAGAAGAGCTGTAGAAAAGAGAGGTACTTTTGATGCTCTTTTGCTAATAGCTGGCGATGGGATTGCAAGGAGGCAGCAACTTGATATTGTTTTAATCAGAGTTTCACAATCCCTGCGGCTTTAAATAGGAAACTTTCACAAGGCAGCAGGGAAAACAGACCGGGAACAACGCCTAGTAAATAACCCCAAAAGGCAGTCCAGAATTCTCCGGAGCAAGCCAAAAGTAGGCTCTAGTGCCGCCCGCTTGTTCTGCTCGCATTCGTTTCAGTGGAGCTTGCGGCGGAGAACTTCCAGGTGGCTTCTGGAAGTTGTGACGGATCCCAGTGCAATTCTTATCCGCATTGCAACTATCCCGGTCCTAATTAGTTTTGGTTTCAAAGACGGAGCACCCAGCTCTGTGGAACTTGCTCCTTCCTCTAGTCAAGGTTTAAATATATAAACTCTATTGGACGTCCATCCAGCAGCAGGACCTGGAGTTTGAAGTCTTTTTGATCATTATGATGGCCGTATTTTTACACCAGGGAGGAATTTGTTTCCGAAATAGACAGGGAGAGGCGGATGGGTGGCCGGCCCTCTTTTGTCCAGATGGGTTGCTGGATTCACTCTTTTGAGGAGCTGTGTGCTCTTTGTGACACACGGTGTCCTGGAATGGGTAGGCTAGGTGGGAAGCGGAATGAGATTTGGTGGTCCTGTAGCGAAGCAGAGAACGACTAGATGGCCTTTGGAGTTCCTCCTCCATTTACTGATCCTACAGTCATCGGTTCCCTACTCCATGGGCCACTAACTGCATAGAGAAGGAACAAAAGGAATCCCCCGCCCTTTCGTATCAGAGTTGTTCAACTCTCTGAAGTTTCCTAGTTACCCTCCTCTCTCTCTCTCTGATTGTTAATAATGAAAAATAATAAATAAATAATAAAAAGCGGGGTTTTTTTGGGGGGGTCCCCTTTGAAATAGCAAGCCAGCTTAAACTGAAACCTCTTCTCTATTGCTTCGCGGGGAAATAACCAGATTCTAGATCCAGATTCTGGATTTCGAATGCAGGGCATGAACTTGGGGTGCTAATCGCGGGGATACGGTGTACAAACTTCTCTAACGGTTTCTCTTTGTTCCTCTGTGGCAGATTTAGCAATAAAAGGAAACTCCCCTGCTCTCTTTTCTCTCTCCCCCCCCCTCCCCACTGCTCTCTTCGCGTCGCTTTTAACGCTCCCTGCTCGGTTCCTCGCCGACTTTAGGCGAATTACGGTAGGTATCCTACTGCCGACTGCGCATAGGATTCCCCTGGGCGCCTGATATTAACAGTGTTTGATTTGTGTTTAGCTCCCCCTCCCTTTCTTTTTCTTCTTCTTCTTTCTTTTCAAGAGCCAAGCTCCACCTCCGCGGCCCCAAAGGAGCTGCCTCCTACCAGCTTCCCTGCCTCATTTTTTTTTTGGTGTCTCCACCCAGAAGAAGCTGCTGCTGTGTTTTAATTTTTTAGTTTGTTTGTTCCAACTTCTCTCTTGGAAATAAAGGGGTCCCCTGCGCGGGTGAAAGACCTAAGCGCGCGACTGCTTCCAGGCGAACAGCGAACGCGCCCAAATGAAGGTTCCCTTCCATGAAGGCGGATCTGTCAATTTCATTGCGCCTCCCGCTCGCACGAAGTTGCAGCGGACCCCAGGTACGGCAGAGTGAAATCGACACATAGTCACCTCTTTCTGCATCTGGCAAGCAAATGACTTAGACTGTGCTGGGGAAGGTTAACCAGGGGCGACGTAGCCCCTCGCTCTGCCATTATGAAAGTCCACCTTGGGCAGAAGTTCTCATTGGGTCTCGAACTCCCGTCCGAAGGGAACGATGTGCAGAGTGTGGATGAATTCTCCTTGCATCCCGGATACTCCACAATATGTTTCTGGCTCTCAGTACATCCCTGTTAAATGCCTTGTTTTATAGGATAGGTTATTGGCTTGTGAGGGCGGGGAGAAAGAGAGAAGATGGGAGTCAAAACCATCTGTAGAGGTGCCACCCTCTCTCTCTCTTACACACACACACACACACACAAAAGCGAGAGAGAAAAGAGGAGGGGGAACCCTTTCTCCAATGTTAATTAACAAGCAGCTAATTAAAACGGCACTTTGAGCGCTAATCAATCGCTTTATTAAGCCGGGAGTAGTAACTGGAACAAATTGAATGCTACCAGTTAGAGTATCATGCTATTGAGCTGCTAAGGGTCGATGAAGGAGCGAGGGATTGGAGGGTTGAGCAAATCGATCCTCACCCGATTGGTGTTGACCGAGGTCAGGCAGAGACATAGAGGCGGGCAGGATCTCTCCCCACTCACCCCGCCCATCGCGTCCGGTCTTCTCCAGCCCGCCATCCTGCGTAACCAAACGAAGAGGTCTGCGCAAGCAAGGAGCCGGTTTCCTGAGCTAAAGCCTCCTGAGTCCTCGTCTCCCCAGTGCGAAGGACCAAACTCGTGGGCTGATGAGGAATGAGAAAAAGCTCGATGGCCCTTGATTTCGACGCGATCAGAAAGACAGACAAACGCCACCGTAAACAGGAGAGGATATTGCGGAGCGACCGACCTCCATTAGAGTTTTTGACACTGGTTTTAAATAGGGTCGCGACGAAGAACCATCCCGATCCTTGGTTGGCTCAAGCAAGAAGCCCAACAGTTGCAGAAATTCTCTTTTTAAATGCACAGAATGTGTTTTACTGTAACCTGAAGGCGCCGTCATGCGCGCGCGCCCTCCCCAAAGGCCAGGCCATTGCGCAGGAGGAGATTATCAGGAAAGTTTGTAGAAGGGGTGTTGAGATTGAGGCAATAATACAGTAATAAAAATAGTAATAAAAATACTAGGGATAGATCAGTGTGAGGAGGAAAGCACCAAACGCGGGAGCTACAAATGAGGGTCACACAATTAGTAAGCCGATTCAGGTACCATTCAAGGAAGTCCCTGGAGTGTTCCAGTTCTAGAGGAATCACATTCTCAGATCCTGAAGAATGGGCTCCCTTTTCACTCCTCCTGGAGGAACACTAGGAGCCAGCCAAGATAAGACAAGCCATAAGAGATTGGTCTGCAAGTGCTAGGCCTGTCCATGCCAAGTGAAAGAAACTGTCCTAAAGCAGCGGCACGGAAGCGTCAAACGCGCTCCTGCCCTTTTACTAGGCTCCGCCGTACCTGCCCTCGATGCTATGCCACCTTCCACGTTGACCTCGCTTTCCAAGGTCGGCTTGGCAAGGAGATCCTGCCCGATTTTCACCACCACCAGCTTTCGAAGAGCCAACGACCTGGCAGGCAGGCGCTTTCTGGTAAACAAGGTCCGGACATTTTCAGACAGAAGACACCGTCGGTCTCCGTTTTGCAGGAGAGAAACAAACCCTCGCCAGTGTGAACGCACAGACGTCTGTCAATGGCAGGCAGATCCCAGAATGGTGGGGTGAAGCAAGGTGGGATGTGATGAACATGAGGAGGGATAGGGAACCCGGTAGATTTTAATTGTAACTGTGTTTAGAAGGTTTCAACTGTCTTATAAGAGGGGGGCGTTTAGATTGTGGGTATCTTTGATGCTCTGGGCTACTTAGAATCATAGAGTTGGAGGGGACCAGGAGGGTCATCCAGTCCAGGGGTCAGCAAACTTTTTCAGCCTTGGGCCGGTCCACTGTCCCTCAGACCTTGTGGGGGGCTTGACTATATTTTTTTGGGCAGTGAACAAATTCCTATGCCCCACAAACAACCCAGAGATGCATTTTAAATAAAAGCACACAATCTACTCATGTAAAAAGACGCTGATTCCTGGACCGTCGGCGGGCCGGATTTAGAAGGCGATTGGGCCGCATCCGGCCCGGGCCTTAGTTTGCCTACCCATGATATAGTCCAACCCCCTGGCCTTCCAACCTATGCTTAAAAATCTCCAAAGAAGGAGAGTCCTTGGAGTTCAGGAGGAAGGGTGGATATAAATGATGGAGGTGGTGGTGATGATGATGTGATGATGATGATGATGATGGACTCCAACTCCAACGATCCCTGACCATTTGGCCATGTGTGCTGGTGCTGATGGGAGTTGAGGCCGCAGGTTCCTCATCCCTGGACTAGAGGTCGCTGGAATAGCTAAGCGGGCAGAGCGATCCAGTGAGTTTGGAGCAGTATATGCAGCGTATAGGCATCCGAAGCTAAAATCGCTCTGAGGAAAAGGCTTACCTTTAGACGCAACCACATTCAGCCTATTAGTATGGAAAATTTAAAAAAGCTAAATTCATTATAGGAAATATCTGTTGGGTAGTAATGAGTTCCTGCTTCTAAACTGGAGGTGCAAAGGAGCCGTGCTTATTCTTTCATGTCAGCAGGAGAGAGAGAGAAAGACAGACAGACAGACAGACAGACAGACAGACAGATGGGAGATGTCTCCTCTATCAAGGTGGGACTGGGAAGAGGAAGTTAGGTCAGCAACCTTAGCATCAGTCTAGGACAGGTATAGGCAAACTCGGCCCTCCAGATGTTTTGGGACTACAACTCCCATCATCCCTGGCCACTAGTCCTGTTAGCTAGGGATGATGGGAGTTGTAGTCCCAGAACATCTGGAGGGCTGAGTTTGCCTGTGCTGGTCTAGGAGTTGAGGAAAAGGTCCTCACTGGTTTGGTCAGGCAGACAGTCTAGGAAGCTTGGGGAGTTCCTACCTCTGCCTACTACCGCCTTCGTAGCTCAATCTGTAGAGCCTGAGACTCTTAATCTAAGGGTCGTGTGTTCAAACCCCATTGTGGGCAAAAGATTCCTGCATTGGACTAGATGATCCTTGTAGTTTCCTTCCAAGTCTATGATTCCCCATGCAAGCCTAACCAGCCTTCAATACAAGTATCCCAATCACTGTAACAGTTTTTGTCTGCGCGCGCACAGAAAAGCTACATCTTCCGGATTCCTACTGCAGGCGAATTTCTCTTCTGATCGTGGTGGGATCAGTATGAGCATTAATTAGGCAGCATCTCCACCTTTCCCTGTCTCCTCCCGGATCCCTTTCATTGGGGTAGTATAACTAACTCAACGATGTACACCTGACCTGGTCTGTGGTTGTGGCGCGCGTGTACAAACCAACCGTCTCAAACACACAGCGTCAGGTGCGTCCGTTCAGCCAGTGTTTCTGAATGGAGTCAGACGCCATCACTCTTTGCACGCCGCCTTTGCTTTGGGCAGGCGGAAAGGCGGTCAGCAGAAATGTCCACAAAAGCATACAAACAGAAAGACACGGTGCCCTCAAGAGATGAGTAAACCGTCGTTTCTTGAGAGGTCACAAATCACGCTTTTTTAGGACTGGCCCTCAGGACAATATGTCAAAGGGTCCCATTTTTTCTTCAAAGGAACCATGTGGCGTTTGTGAGGTCGTGAGGATACCCAGGACCAAAGGGATGACGAACCTGCAAACGTTTTTGGCCTACATCTCCCATCACCCCTAACCACTGGTCGTGCTAGCTGGGGCTGATGGGAGTCTGAGCCCCACAACACGTGAAGGGGCCACGGGATCCCCACACTTGCTCTGTGCGGACGACTCCGCCCTCAACACGATTCTCTTACTCCTTTGTAGACACACTCTCAAGAAAAGTGAGGGATTTCCCCCAGTTGTTTTTTAAGCACGTTTATCCTAATCTGGATTAGCGCTCGCAAAAACAAACTAAAATCAGGAAGTGCTAATTATTTCACGTCCCTTAATCCGGATCAAACGCTTCTTTATTGCACCGAGGGTTTTACAGCCCGGGTCTCCAGCGCTAAACGCAGAAGGGGGCGCGTTTCTTCCGGGTTCATTATATCTCAGTGCGCGGAAACTGACGTTAAATCGGATCCTCGAACTTCAGGACAGTTTCATTCCTGTTATAAATCCCTCTGCCCGGGGCGCCTCGATGGCACTCCGGAGTGACTGGAGGGTCTCGCAGGTGGCGACCCAGACCTGGACAGACGTCTCTCCTCTTTCCCCTCTCCTCCTTCCCTGCTGCTGTCGCGGTCACGTTCTTCCAAGGAGTTGTGGCTATTGGAGTGGGGGGGGGGTGTGACCTGGGGGAAAGGAGGCGAGGCGGGAGGGAGGGAGGGAGGGAGGGAGGGAGGAGGGTCGGGCGGGTGTGGATGGGTGGGGGAAACAGCGCTTTGGCGTGCCGTGAAATGTAACAGTCTGAATGAACATCCGCTTTATTAAAAGCTGCTGCTTGACATTTACACTGTGCCAACAGCCTCTTTCTGGTAATCCAGCCGAAAATAGACGGTACCTCCGAGTAATTGCTGCATTTCCAAGGGAAGATACAGAAATGTTTCTATGAGCTGAAACAAACGACGAAGAAGAGAGCAGCGGGCGGGCAATGGGTAGGGGGGCGGGAGTGGGTGGGCAGGAGCTGGAAGTGGGTAGGGGGTGGAGGGGTGGGGGACGGGGATTTGAAAACCAGGCAGATCCAGAATCTGCCCTTGTTTATTTATTTATTTATTACTGATTTACTTTTACATACTTATTACTTATTGACTTAGTGATTGATTGACGGATTTAAAAAATATGTATTCTGTCTCTCTGCTCTCCCCCCCCACCCCCCCAAAAAAAGAGTTACAGCAGGATCCAGGCGAAGTTACAGCGGAATCCTGCGCAAACTTTAGCTGGGCGGGTGAGGATGAGGAGTCCAGTAGGACTAGAGTAGGTGCAGAGTGCAGCCTTCAGTATTTTTAAAGGGAGGGTTTAACTCTAGGTTCTCGCCCAATAAAAGCGGAGGTAACCCCAAAGCCTTTCACTCCGGATTCCCTAAAACCTTTGAACTCCCTCTCTCCCCTATGTAAAAGAATTTAAATGCACCACCGACGGTAGCTTTGCATTACCTTATCCTCTTTCCTCTGCCTCTCCCCCCCCCCCCCCGAACGTTAACTCGGGTTTAATTGAGCAGAGAAAGGTAGGAGGAAAAGTTAGTGGCTCCTGTTTTCTTTTCTTTTTTTAAGCATTATATATATATATATATATATATATATATAATGGGCGTAGCCAGGGGGGTGCAGCTGCCCCCCTAAATCAAGTAAATAAATAAAATTATTTAACAATCTGAAAAAAGGTGTCGCAGATAACTCGGTTCTGCCCCCCCCCCCATATAAAACCAGCCCCCTAACAAAAATAAATCCTGGCTATGCCCATGAAAAATATCCTCCTTTTTTGCCTGCCTGTTGTTGTTTAAATCGTGTAGTTATTATTAGTTGTTTTTATTATTATTATTATTATTATTATTATTATTAATAACAACAGCAATAACAGCAACAATCACAATCTCTATCTATCTCCCTTCTCTGTTGCTCAATGTAAGTCCGGAATACATGATCAGAAATGCTCAGGGAGCAGAAAGCACATTGATTCCAGCTTGTTCCGTCCGCAGACAGGCCCTGACAAGGTTGTTAGAACAGTTGGAGAGGTCTATACAATCACTTAATTACCAAAACTGTCAGTCAGGCGGGCCGCTGCTGGCCGCCTCCATGGCTGCGAGGAACATTCCACTACTGCCTTCTCCTCCTTGATTGATCTGTGCTGATGGCATTGCAAAATAATTAGAGTGAATTTTCTGATGTGTGATTTTATCCCAAGTTCATGCTTCAGAAAGGTAATCGGGAGGATGAGAGGGGTCAGTGCCATTTCAGATTACCTGGAGACCAAGCGAAAGGGTAAAAAAAAGAAGAAGGGGGGGAGAGAGAAAGAGAAAGTATATACATTTTTATATATAAGGAAGGATAAGTGTAGAAAGGAGGGAGAGAAAGGGTGGAGGAGGGAGGGAGGGAGGAAGCAAATGGGCCGAGGAAGACGGGAGATGCGATTAAGGATCGCTGAAGGGTACTGCGAGCCCTTCGTCAAACTCCGCAAGTGATTTCCTTCCGAGCCAACAAATGGCAGATTGATTTTGTCCAATGCGGCTTTAGCCACATTTCAAATGATCCAGCGGTTATTACAGCGATTGGCTTCGGAGCTGACAGGCGAAAGGAGAAGGAGATCCGGTTTTACAGCGGAAAGGAAGCCGCGTTCTTAAGCGCTGTCAGCTACAGTTAAGTAAATATCATTAGCAGGAGGAGGAAAAGACCGGCGGTCGAGACGCGCAGAGGCGCACACACTCTCGGTCCAAAGAAGACCCCCTCCGTCTCTCTCTCTCTCTCTCTCTCTCTCTCTCTCTCTCTCTCTCTCTCTCTCTCTCTCTCTCCTTGGGCTCACAATCCTGCCTCTCTCCAGACTCTCCTGTCTCCTGTTCTTTGGGACGGAAGATGGAACGTTCGAACACTTTCACTCGTCTTGGAAGGACTTTCCCTTCCTTCCTTCCTTCCTTCCTTCCTTCCTTCCTGGGATGCTGATTGAAGCGTGGAGCTGTCCGGGGAAGTGCGGGGTTTTGATTTCCCACCTGCTGCTTTCCAGGGACCCTTCCAGCGTTCGCCCTAAGCGCGTTCCTAACTCAGGAATCAGAAGTCGCCCCCCCCCCATGAGGTCAGACTCACCAGGACAGCCTCGCTTTGAAGCGAGATAACCCTTTCTCACCCACCCCCACCCGGTAATCAGTGAGACTGGAAGAAGCTTTCCCCAGCCCAAGAACTTCGCTGAGAGGCAGTCAGTGGGTGTTCAAAAAATTAATAATCATAATAACGATCAATCCTGCGGCAGTCAGTTCCAAAGATCGCTTTAGGATTGCGATGTAAACTTCATGATCCAGATCCCTGGAGACGTCCTGAAGGGCTCTTTTGGGGCTGAAGTCCCCAAATTAGCTGAAAGCCAAGTCTTTAGACCCCACGTCCCCCCTTGCCTGTTATCCTGGCTCTCTGCTCATCCCCTCACCTTCCCTGAACACGGGTTGTATTTAGCCAGAAAGAGCCCTCTCTGGTTCCAAAGGTCATCTTTCCACGCGCTTCCCCCTGATGGTTGAAATCGGGTTAAATCACCCCAGATCCCCCTTTCACTTCTCAACTGTACTGCACAAGCAAGCAGTGAAAGCGTGATAGACGCGGCGTTAGGTGTCACACCACGAGGCTTCTCAGCGTATGTTTTCGGGCAGTGGGGACTCTAGCCTGAGGTTAGTGATCATGATTCGAAGCAGATTCCTTATTATGGAGCAGAGGAAAGACGCCAGGGCCTATGCGACCTTTTGGGAAGGAAAAGCCTTTTCCTCTTCTCCGGTGCGAGGAGGTCAGGAGGAAGAGGAGCAAGGTCGGTTTCACAACTCTTGGGGTTTTTTTTGCTGTGGTTGACCAAGACGCACAAAAACTCATTGCGGTTGCGCAAGGCCAATTCCCATTATCTCCCTCCGAGATTTCCAGCCTGAAATCGTGGACAGCCTCTCCCAGTCAGTGAAGCCAGTACAGTACTGACCTAGACGCATCCATGGTCTGACTCGGTATAAGGAAGCTCCCTCTGTTCCTGTGCTTAAGTTTTACTGCCGCTTGGTAGTCTGAGTTGACGCTCCCGTGCTTTGAAACAAGTATCCCCGCGCTGCGTGGGGCTTGCTCCCCTGTTACGAATATTAGTAGTATTTCTAGCGCCTTCAGAGCACTCTGCAGTACTCATTGCAGCAACCCTGTATGAGAGATAACAGCAGTTGTTGCCTACTTCAATAATCCGGGCCTTGAACTTGTTTATTTGGGAGCAAGCGCAACCGAGTTCCCTAAAATCCAGTCCCCAATAAAGGGTCGCCTTAAACGGAGATTCTCCTGATTTCATTCTTCCTGGATTTAATGGTGCTGGGAGGGGAGGTGTAGAAGGCGCAGGAGAAGCGGGGCCACGTGTGTGCTCGTCCTGAGGATCAGATTTAAGGCGAAGCGGCCACCGCACGTGGCAATCTGGGCTTCAGGGGGATCAGCAGGTCGGTGGCTTTTCATTCGAAAAGAAATCGCCTTGGTTTCAGTGTAACGTCGAGGTTAGGCCGGGGTCAACCGGTTTCTGTTTCGGTTTCGCTTCTGGTGTGCTAGGGTTGTCGGTCGAGTTGCAGACGCTTTGCAGACGAGTAAGGTTTATGTTTAGGATTCGGGATCCGAGCGCCTAGGAGCCAAGAATTGGGAGCCAAGAAAAACGCGACCAATCCATCCTGCGTTATTTCTCTTCCTGTCGTCCTTCAATATAGCAAAGGCAAGGCCGTCTCGTAGGTTGGAAAGCACAACCGAACCGCCTCTTCGTTTGACTCAGCGAGGACCCCAGTTTTTGTGCGGGTCTCGAGAAAGGGGTTTTCGGTTGGGGAAAGAAGATTCAAATTGTTTTGCTGTGGGACACACGCTGGGAATCAGGCGCTTGTGGTGTTGCGATCTCAGCCCCTTCCCAAACACCATCTGTTTTTAGAGGACTGTGGGGGAAGAGGCTGGAGTCGAGGGAAAGAGGAGAGGGTCCCAAGAGATTCAGACTAGATGGTCCAGGAGTTTGGGGTACGGTAGTGGAGGTCCCTCAGAATAGCGATGGAATCCTAGAGTTGGAAGTGACGCCTAAGTCAGTGCTATCTGGTCCAAACCCCTGCAATGCAGGAATCTCAGCTACCCGCGACAGATTACCATCCAAACTCTCCAAAGAAGGAAGGTCCACCACCCTCAGAGGGAGTTTGTTCCACTATTGAACAGGTCTTACCGTCACAAAGTTCTTCTGCTGTTTAGTTGGAACCTCCTTTCATGTAATTTGAAGCCAATGGTTCGAGTCCTAGCCTCCGAAGAAGAAAACAAACTTGTTCCCTCTTCCATGTGACACCCCTTTATATACTATCACATCGCCTCTCAGTCTCCTCTTTTCCATGCTAAACATACCCAGCTTCTTCAACCGTTCCTCATAAGGCTTGGTTTCCAGACCCTTGGTCATCTTGTTCCACTCCGCAGCACATGTTCCACCTTGTCGATATCCCTCTTCAATTGTGGTGCCCGGAACTGAACACAGTGTTCCTGGTGTGGACACCATAGAGCAAGGATCATTACTGCCCTTGATTGGGACACTATATTTCTGTTGAGGCACCCTATGACACTCCTGGCCTTCAAGATGTTGCTGAATTACCACTCCCATCATCTGACCACTGGCCATTCTGGCTGGGGCAGATGTGATCTGGACTCCAACTGCATATGGAGGACCTCAAGTTCCCCATCTCTGCAACAAAGGATTTCTCCAATTAGACCTGGAGACTCTGAGATTCTGAGGCAGCAACAGACCTATAGTATCTGTTGTGGGGACACCAGCTCGTCTCCCCACAAAATAGCACATCTGAAAAAGGAAGATTGGCTGTAGTCAATCCTCCACCTAATTTATAATATAATATAATATAATATAATATAATATAATATAATATAATATAATAATACCCCGCCCATCTGACTGGGTTGTTCCAGCCACTCTAGGCAGCTTCCAATAAATATAAAAGCATAATAAAACATCAGTAGGCAGAATATAGTCATTGTGGCTAATAATAGCCATTAATAGTCTTCCATAGAACTGCCACTTCCTAATTAGACTAGACTGAATTAGATTTCATTAAACTAGGGGGTCCTCTTGGTTCCGGGATAAATGTCTTCACCTGGACCCACCTGCAGCTCTCCAGCTCCGATTTTTAATCCGGTGTAATCTCCTTCAAATTAAAGGGCCTGTTTCGGCCTTCTGACAGAGTATTTCGATCCCTCTTGATCAAATCCCGCTCGTGGATCGGATTGTCGATTGCTTCAAATCCGACTCCTTCCCTCTCACTGGTCTGCGAAGTCGGGGTGTCTCTTTGTGGGAGGAGTCCTTTCTTCAATGGGAGGGGGCGCCTGTCAACGAGGGCAGCCCATTGGGGCCTTACTCCAAAAAGTCCAATAAAGCAAACCAATCCATTTCTACCGCATGATTAGCTCTAGATCCGGGAAAATCTGCTTTCAAACGGCTTTCATCCGTCTTGGGAGTAAGGGGGCACAAATAGAGGGGGTCTGAAGTGCGGCATTTAATTTATTTTGTCAACGCCCCCCCCCCCCAAGATATTAGAGAGCCGAAATCCTACTGATTTCATCGGGTTCCTCTTACCAGGACTCAGCTAGGAATCCTGTGCTGCGTAAACCAGAAAAACGAGGGCTTCAGAGCATATGCAAAGTGCACTCTCGCCACTACAAGAGGGTGATCCTATCACACACATTTAGGATTAATGGAAGAATTTCTAGATAGACCCAGATATTGCCTCTCAGTAACCCCCCCCCCCAATTTATTTATTTTTTACACCAACAACCAAAAGAGCCACGGTCTAACCTCCTTTGGCCGTAGATATAGGGAAGCTGTTGAAGGAGTGGCCATGGGAAGCTGATTCGATTTGGTTTCCTGTGGCTCCCATCTGCCAAGGAAATCCAGCACACGCAGAGAGAGTGTGTTCCCCACACCAGCCACCGGCGTGCTTCTCGAGCATAGGATGAAAATCTACAAGGTCTTGCATTTATTTTATTTTATTTTATTGCTTTTGGAATGCAAAAAGAGAGAGGGGGGGGGAAGGGGTGGGGAAAGACCCCCTCGTTGCTTTTCAAAGCGCGGCTGCATTTTTAAAGTCAAATAAGTACAATGTATGTGGCGAATCAAGTAGGTAAACAACTTACATCTGGTTGCTGCACTTGAAGGAACCATCCGTTCCCGTGCACAGCAAATTGAAGAAACAATGGCACTAATGAGCCTTGCAAAATGCAACTGTGAATCATGAAAGACAACACTGCATTTTGCAAGCGCCGGAATAAAAGGTGAAATAATCAGCTAGCAAAGAGGAAAAGAAAGCGAGCAATGATTAAATGATCAAAAGCTGGCAGAGTGAATTCAATGTCACTGCCAGACGCAGCCATCTCCCCCACAAGTGAAAGTTAGGTTTCAAGCACAGTGTAATTATAGCCGAGGTTGTCAGTTTGACATTAATGCAGCCAGCAGAAATTTCCTAATTGGCCTCAGAGGAGAAAGTGAACCAGAAAATATATTAACATTTTAAAAAAGCATATTTTGCCTAATCCTTTCACTTTCCAACAATATTTGAAGACCAAAATGCCCCAGGCAGGAGAATTTAAATGAGCAATTTTGTTTTTGAAGGAAACGGCCAATGAGACAGAAAATAGACTAAAGGGAAATCATTAGTGGATGAGAGATACTGACAGCCCTGCCTTGCTGACTGGCTGGCCTGTCACTTACAGTCTGTGTTCTTTAGTTCCACGCTATGAGCTAAGTTGATAACATGAAAAGACCCATAAACGTGCAGCCAGAAGTCAAAGCCTATTATCTGGAAATTCAAATGCAAAGAGGGAGAAGGAGAGGCGATGTGGGGTTGGGGTTGGGGGGGGGGGAGGTATGCGGAGAGAGAGAGAGAGAGAGAGAGAGAGAGGAGGATTTGGTAGGTGGGGGGGCGGAGGAGGAGGAGGCGACAGAGAAGAGTTTCCTTCCTTCCTTCTAAAAGTAGCCATATCAAGGAGAACAATAATAGGCCATTATCTGACATCAATGTGCGAGGGCCTGCCAAAATGTATATATATACATTCTCTCTCTCTCTCTCTCTCTCTCTCTCTCTCTCTCTCTCTCTCTCTCTCTCTCTCCCCAAGCCCCCCCCCCCGCCTTCTGCACCGCAAATTCCCCACCCCCCACCCCCACTCATCGCCAATCGGCAATGTGGCTTCCCAAGCTCTGCAGATAGCAACAAAATGCTTAAAGTTACGGCTGTAATGTCACATGCGGCCCGCTTGATGTGATATGACCATCTCAGGGAAACAAAGCTAAGTGCAGTCAGGAGCCGTTAGCCCAGTGGCTTTGATGAAGCAGCTGAGGCCAGCATCGCCCGTGGCAGCAACTGCGGGGCAAAACGCTCACGACCAAGACTTTTGCCCTTTTGAAATGAAAGAGGAAAGGGGGGAAAGGGCCGCGGAGAGAGAGAGAGAAGGAAGGAAGGAAGGAGGGGTCAGCTACAGTACAGGGTCCATCAGAAGGATGAACCTTAGCAAGGTGATCTGGGAAAAAGGCAAGCCAGGTCGCTAATGTCTGCACCTCCTGTGATGCCATTGAGTGGGGAAGTTCTTCTTCTTCTTCTTCTTCTTCTTCTTCTTCTTCTTCTTCTTCTTCTTCTTCTTCTTCTCCTCCTCCTCCTCCTCCTCCTCCTCCTCCTCCTCCTCCTCCTCCTCCTTCTTCTTCTTCTTCTTCTTCTTCTTCTTCAATAATGATAATGATAATAATAGTATTTTATCCTAAGCACGGGTATGGGCATAGCCAGAATTTATGTTGGGGGGGGGCAGGATCAATGGGATACCTGCGACGCGGTTGGTCAGTTAGTTAAGTATTTTTATTTATTTACGTGATTTAGGGGGAGCAGCTGCCCCCCTGCCTTTGGCTACGCTCATGAACACGGGATGAGCTGATAGACGGATAAATAGATAGAAAGGTTTGATTTATATATGCCACCCTTCATCATAGGAACTCAGGGAGGTTCACAGAGTAAAATACAGGATAAAAAACGTGTTGCTCTTATTAGGTAGCTCTTTACTACTGCCATGAACAAAGAATCCCATTTTTAAAAAATCACCTTTCATTTAATTAAGATAATAATCAGCTATACATTTAGTTAACAGAATGAAGACTGTTTATAACTCCTTCTTTGAGAAGAATCAGTTAATGGAACTCTTGTGGAAATACACAAGTCAGGGTCAGATGGAGGTGGGAACACCATCCGTAATCCTTCTCTCCTTGCGAAGATCTCACGGTTGCTCTGCCCTTCTTGCTCATTCACAACACCCCTGTGAGGTAGTTTGGGGGGTGACTTGACTTCAGGGAACACGGTAGGATTTCTAAGCTTTAATGGGGCGGCGGTGATCTCAGCCCTGCAGCCGCCCTGACAATGGCTGGCTCTTGATTCCATTCTGGGGTTTCTACTCTGGGTGGCAACGAGGCGATTTTGGGAAGACGTATCCGAGGTTGTCACGACCGGTGAGGTGGAGCTCTGCTCGCAGGAGCGAGGTGAGGCTCCAGCTCAAACAGAAGCTCTTGCAAATACAGAGAATTTCCATTTGGGCACATTTTTGAGCTCCGCGAAACTGACCAGGGTTTTTAAACGGCGCAATTCTGGCCATGTCTACCCAGAAGTAATTCGATTGGGGGAATGAGGCACCCACAGCCTTCAGAAGTTCAGTTCCACGATCTTGACGCTTAAGAGACCCGGGATCCTCTTGGCGAACTCATTGGAAGCCCGAAGTCTTGTCTCAGAACTAGGGTTGAAAGCAAAGACCCCCTAGAGAAAGGACTTTTTGATAGCTTATAGGGCAGCTGGGTCACCCTTCTCCAGCCATTTAACCCAGAAGGGTCTCAGTTGCGCTCCCATGAAAACCAAACGGGCTAAATCAGAAAGGCTAAGCTTTTAACATGGAGATCCGAAATCGGATCTGAAGCTTAAGTTCCGATGCCTTTTCAGCAAAAGATCAATTCCTTTTTTTTTGAAGCGGCTACGATCCTTAAAATCCTCGCACCGGAAAAGCTGCATTAAAATCAATTAGATTACAAAGTGAGCGATCCTACACACTTTGGTGGAACGTGTCATTACTAGACAGTCAAGTACAACATCTTCCTGTTGCCTAGAATGGACACACAGGGGAATGTGGCTACAGACAGGGAGGACTTCCTGTCTGGAGCTTCCTCCCCCTGTGTGTGACCAGGTAGATGGTTGTGACCCTACCGATCAGATAAAAGGGCCGGCTACGCAAGCATCTCTCTATTAGACTCTTGGACTCTCCTGGCTGTTAGCCAGCACATGGCTCAACCTTCACATAGGATGGAGCCCACGTGCAGAAAGTCTCAGATGTAGCTTGGACTTCTTTTCACTGTAACCACAAGATAAAGCCTGCCTTCAGATTACTGCTGTGAACTGAATGTGAGTAAAGGTTTAGTCTTACTTTTAAAGAAGAATGTGTTGTGTTATTATTATTTTGAGAGGGAAAGAAAGGGGAAACTTACCAAGAACAATCCAGACTGAACAAGCCAGACTGGACTCCTTAATTAAAGGATTCCAACAAATCATCAGTTTGCTTCCAATAAGTTGCAAAGGGAACGTGCTCTGCTGCTTATTCACTAGCATGAGTGAGGAGGGATAATATCAAAACAATATATCCTCCCCTACCTTCTTTAACATTCCCACAACTTCTACCCAGTTCAATCAATGGCGCCTATATCCAGAAAATGGGTATCAACCCCAAAGGACCATATGGACCAAATGGGTTTCAGGAGAACTGTGGCCTAATTCATCTTGAACCACTTACCTACTTCTAAGGAATCCTCCCTCAAATCAGAATTGCCTCTCTGAAGACTTTGGAACTATTGTGAAGTCAAGACGATTTAGCAAGGGAAGGCCAGACAGTGAAGAAACCCAGATCACTTCCTTGGAGAAGTTTCACTGAGCTTTCAGGCATCAACACCCCTCTGGGTGAAGTGGAGTAATGCGGATCGCAGGCTTGAACAGCAACTCAAAGTAGCTTAGGTCGAAATGATGCACCCCTTGCCTCACTTGGGACACCACTGCCCTTCTCTTGAAATCCTCTGTGACCACCGTGGGGTGTATTTATTTTATTTTTAAAAATCTGTTACTCTGGATTAATTACTCCAGAGTTAATGCAGGGTAACGTAGTGTAGACCAGGGCAGGCAGAGTTCTCCAGGGGAAATAATAGCTTTGTCTGTTTCCCTTGCCAGCCTCCACTAATAAGTTTTAATGGCTTCCTCCTCCACCTCTAATCTCTCTCTCTTCTCTCTCTCTCTCTTGGTCAGATCCAGCGCAACTCCTGATCAAGAAAGAAGAGAAAAACTGCCTTGTTTTGATTCCTATGGCAGGTTGGGGAAGGGAGGGAGGGCTTGGCTGCTTCTCCTGCTGCAATAAGACTCGGCTCGTAGATAATATTGATGAGAACCATGCCTGAGTCTGACATCAAATTAGTGGCCTTCATGTACAAAATCTGAGAAGAGGTGTCTAACACGCTTAAAGCTGGTGGGAAGCGAGGGGGTGGCAGAGGGAGAGAGTTGGGAGGGGGGGAGAGAGGGAGAGACTTAAGGCAGCGATTTAAGACTGGAAGGAGAAGGAGAAGGGGAAAGGGAAGAGAAAGAAGAAGGCAAGAGGAAGAGGGAGAGAGAGAGAATCAGGCAAAATCCAGGCGTCGAGCTCTCTCATTACGACTTCTCTCCTACCTAACGGGGACACGGAAATCCTCCTGTACTTCTTCTCATCAATACAGCGCAGCTCTTTGTCAGTAATTTGCAATAAGTGTCTGCAGCGGTTTCTGTGGGGGACCCAGGAATCATTATGGGCTGCAGATCCGCTCGCCCTCTAATTGGAAGCGTTGGGCCTTATCAGCGGAGGATTTTCTAGGACCTTTGACAGATACCAATACGAAAATCATTGTTCACTTGTCAATTTAAAAGACCATTAAAGCGGCCCTCTGTTTTTTTTGGTTTGGTTTTTTGGTTTGTTTGTTTCTGGGGCGGAGGGGTGTATGGGGGGGAGGGTTAATTGGAACCACCCACCTGATTGAACACACTTAAGGGGGGGGGAAGCTTTTGGGACAGGAGGGGACCAAAGAATGAAACATTCAAGAATAAATATTATATACGGTAGGTCAAAGGGAGAAGGGCTGGAACCTTTTTTTAAAAAAAAACATTGGAAAAATGGCAACAGGGGAAAAGTGTATATTGAAGGATGAGTTTAGTTCGTGCACACTTGTAAGCATGTAAAGGTAGGCACCATTCAGATAGGACTTTAATAATAATAATAATAATAATAATAATACAGTGGTACCTCGGGTTAAGTACTTAATTCGTTCCGGAGGTCCGTACTTAACCTGAAACTGTTCTTAACCTGAAGCACTACTTTAGTTAATGAGGCCTCCTGCTGCCGCCGTGCCACCGGAGCATGATTTCTGTTCTCATCCTGAAGCAAAGTTCTTAACCTGAAGCACTATTTCTGGGTTAGCGGAGTCTGTATCCTGAAGCGTATGTAACCTGAAGCGTATGTAACCCGAGGTACCACTGTAATAGTATACCACCCTCGGAGAAAAAGTCTAGGGCCCCAACTCAGCAAGAATGAACAGAGCCCACCCCCACCCCCCCACCCCCCACCCCCCGCGATGCAGCAGCGCTGGCTTATCACATTTTGAAATAAATATACCCGCACCCAAGCGTGCCAACTTGAATAAAACATTGGGATACCCCAGGTATAATCAATCATAAGACGTGGCGTGCGCACACCATTTGAATGGCAATGCCCATCCACTTTGGGGTGGGGGCTTCAAATATTTTATAGGGGGGAACTTGGCCCCTAGGATTTGGCTTCTATGCCAGCATCTGAAGAAAGGAGGCTCTCAAAATCTTAAAGTCCATAGAGTCTTAACACTCGGGGTTGGACTAGATGATCCTTGGGTCCCCTTCCTACTCTACAATTCCATGATTCGATGATCTAACATGGAAGCTCCGCTAAATTCCATGGGGCTTACTCCCATGGAATTATGCTGACAACTGCATCTGTACTGCCATATCATCTACCTGGAAGTAAGCGCCATTAGTTGACTTTGCAAGAAAGTAGACTTTCTTGGAAGGGAGGAGAGTGTGAATAGAAGGAAAGTAATCTCCTATTTACGCTATCTTTCCAACCACGGCTGAAAATAATTTCTGGCCAGTAAAGGCTGGTTTTGTCACTTTGCTATGCCTGTTTAGCATTGTTCCCTCCATTGCTGTCCTTGCCCCTGCTTCACAATTGAGCTCAAATGCAGCTTCCTCAAACTATATAGTGATGTGTTGTACACATAAGGTTTTTAAACTCCAATGCAGGGAGAAAATTGTCCCATCTGTGCCTTGACTGGGTTGCAAAGCAAATAGCACCTCTACATTGGGCAAGCAAAGAAAATGGTACCCTTGTAATTATGGGTGTGGTCAGGATTTTTTTTGGGGGGGCAGGCTTTTGTTGGGGGGGCAGAACCTCAGATATGTATTGATTTTGATTGATCTGGGGGCAGCTGCCCCCTTGCGCCCCCTCTTGACTACGTCCATGCTTGTATGACTTAGTAGTTTGGGCAAGGTGTGGAAGCGTTTTCTTCCCTGGAATGGAGTTTAAATCAGGCACGTACCATGCAGTTGCTTCTTCCCAGGTGGGAGGGCAAAGGCCAGTGTGGGGATGACAGCCTGATAGATGGAGGAAGCAGCTGCCAAGAACACAAGACAAGGGAGCTCAAAGGAGCTCAGAACAGAAGATTGATCCTTGCCAAGAGGAAGATGAAAAATGGTGCTTCCGTAACCACACTTGGCCAACCAGTCAGCGATATGCTGCAAGGTCAACAATGAAAACCACCGCCATTCAACTTCCAAAGCATATATCACTTGCGGTGGTCCTTCCTTACTGCCATTAAACTCTATCTGGGTCACTTACTCACCTGCTGCTTTAACTATAACACTCTGAGGACCCGGCACACTCCCAAGTTTGGTTACTTTACATAGGGGGATGTGGGTGGTGCTGTGGTCTAAACCACTGAGCCTCTTGGGCTTGCCGATCAGAAGGTCGGCAGTTCGAATCCACACGACGGGGTAAGCTCCCGTTGCTCTGTCCCAGCTCCTGCCAACCTAGCAGTTCAGAAGCACACCAGTGCAAGTAAATAAATAGGTACCGCTGCAGCGGGAAGGTAAGCATCATTTCTGTGTGCTCTGGTTTCCGTCAAGGTGTCCCATTGCACCAGAAGCGGTTTAGTCATGCTGTCCCCATGACCCGGAAAGCTTTGGACAAACTCTGGCTCCCTTGGCCCAAAAATGAGATGAGCTCCACAACCCCATAGTCACCTTTGACTGGACTTTACTGTCCAGGGGTCCTTAACCTTTTTTGCCCCACCCCCTTTTTTTTAGATAGGCACAATCTGTGTTTGAAGTTACATACAGTGGTACCTCGGGTTACATACACTTCAGGTTACTTATGCTTCAGGTTACAGACTCTGCTAACCCAGAAATAGTGCTTCAGGTTAAGAACTTTGCTTCAGGATAAGAACAGAAATTGTGCTCCGGCAGTGCGGTGGCAGCGGGAGGCCCCATTAACTAAAGTGGTATTTCAAGTTAAGAACAGTTTCAGGTTAAGAACGGACCTCCGGAATGAATTAAGTACTTAACCTGAGGTACCACTGTATATGCAAAAGTGACCATGGGTTCCACCTCCTTTTAAATCCCGCCACTTTCATTGAGAGAGATTTAAAGTTAGTGCTCTCACTGAATTCAGTGGTTCAGGATCCATTTATTTGAAGGACTGCATACACATACGAAACCTACCAAGACCCCCTGATCTTCAACCCACCACTAAAATTGGTTGCGTCGGTAGGTAACAGAGACAGGGCCTTTTGGGTGCGGGCCCCCACACTTACGGAATTCCCTCCTACAAGAACTTTGTTTTGCCCCCTCCCTTGCTGCCATTCCTCATTCTTTCATTGCTTTTTTATCTGATGGCATTAAAAAAAAAAAAATTCACTATTTACCACATTGGATTGCTTAAACTTCTTTATTCCCAACTGCTTAATGGAAGCTTGTCCTAAACACAAGGTAGAAGAAGGAAAGCTTCTGAAACAAATAAAGAAATGCACATACCAAAACACTTAGCTTAAGTTGGATGTTGCCTTTCTACCGCAGTTATGGATGACTCTGGATCTGGGTTAGAAAACATACCTCGGCCATCGACAAGTCACTGTTGGTTTCAGCGATTTAGAAGTGGGGTGTAAGAGTCTGAAATCAATCCTTGACAGTAAACAAAGTTGTACTGCTGAAATCTTCTAAAGGCTTGTCATCCCTGAAGTGCACTTGAAAATAAAAGGTCATTGAGGTTTGAACCACAAGTTGGAAAGGTGCCTGAGTTTTGTGACTGGGCAAAGGAAAGGGATACAAGCATAATGGTGGTTGTCAGTTTCACCTGAGATCGGCAGAGCAACCCTATATGTGCTTTATTCTGAATTTATTTTATGTTCAGTGGGACTTACTCCCTAGGAAGTATGTTTAGGATTGCAGTCCTAGGAAACAGTGTACACAGAAACCCCACACACCTTCTCCATTCCCCATCTTCATTAAAAAGAAAGGAAATGAAAAGCATTTTTAAAAGGACCATCATTATCATTATTTGCAGCCTAATATATCTCCAGTAGCTCTTTCCTATCTTGCTAATGTTGGCACAAGCAGTAGCTAAACTAATATGTGTAAACGCTTTCAAACACTAATCTGCTTCCAGCGACACTTTCCTCTTACAGTAGCATGGGTGGCGCTTGGGGGAAGAATGGGAATGTAGAAATTTTAAGGGTGACATTTGGAAGCCTAGGAAAACAGAATTGATTTGACGCTGTCGTTGATAAACAAATGAAGTTGCTAATGTGTTAGGAAGATAATTATGTGGACACGCGGACACACACATCTTGCCAAAAGCTAAATAGTGAGATAAATAATAATGATGTTACCCCTAAACATAAAACTATAGTGTGATCCTTTACATGTCTACTCAGAAGTAAACGCCATTGAGTTCAATGGGACTTGTTTCCAGTTGGTGCAGCCTCAAAGTTAGAGCCTCCTAGACATAGGTGCCAATTGCCTGTGGCCCTGGGTGCCCAAGCACACACAAAATTCCCCATCAAGGAGCCGGACACCCACAAATTTTGGTGCCAGGGCCATGGCACCCACGGCCCCGGGCACCCACAGTTGTGGGACCAAGCTGGCACCCCTGCTCCTAGACTTTCTCCCAAACTAAGATTGAAGTGATTGGATTTTATGCAGGGCTTTTTCCCCCAGCCAGAACTCACCAGAACTCAGTTCTGGCACCTCACCATTGTCATTATAAGAGAACAAGGGAGGCGTTCACGGTGAGTTCCAGCACTTCTTTTTCTAGAAAAATAGCACTGGCTTTAAGCCTTCTCCTAAATGGAGAGGGACACACCCTCTGCTTTCTCAGCACTCAAGGACCAGCAGATGAATGTGTGGACTGCATCTACTGAATGTTATTGTGCTCAAGGTAATATGAAAGCCCTTTATCTATGGTGTTAAAAGCGGTGGTAGCTCTTTCACACATGCAGAAGCCACCACCTAATGCTGCTGTTTGCAGTTATCCAGTGATGGGCATGAACAAGGGATCCAGGCCTTAGGGTGGCGAACACCCATAGCAGTCCACCGTAGGACTTGTTGCAGAGCCAGGAATATCTGGTAGAGAAGGGGACCTGGGCTCACTTATTGTTTTGACTTGTAAGTGGCACTCGGCCTCTTTGTGTTCCATGAGGATCGCATGCTAATTGCTCATATTTCAAATGAAAATGGCCATGCAAAGCTATTTGCTTAGCCGCTCTCCCAGTCAGAATACATGTGGGTTTTCATTTCCTCCTCTCTTAACAAAAATCACACTGTTCTGATTTTTTTCAATTTTTTTATAAAAAACACACCATTCTGGCCAATTTTAAGTAGCTGATGTTTTGTTTGGCTGCTGTTTTATTTGCTGTCAAAAAGGATTTGATGCAGAAACCATTTAAGCATGTATACAACCCATGGAGGGATTCATTTGACCTCATTAGACTGCAATAAAGAAGAAATCCAGTTTGTTAAATATCACCAAACTGCATGCATTTCACATCAGATCATAGGAGAGATGCTTCAAAAGACTCTTCCAGGTTTTTTGTGTTGTGGGTATTCTTTGTAAAAAAAAAATAAAAAAAAATAAAAAAGGGAATTTTTAAAAGAAGATGGAATGGGTTAACTCAGCTTGCCAGAAGGTGTTCTGACAAACACAGGAAAAAGCGAGGGAGATGCAGCCTCCTTTAAGAGCAGAGCCACTGAAGAAAAAAGAGATTTATGCTTTTAATTAATGGCAATTAAACCATGCCTGTTGGCTTGGCCTATGGCAATTGTTCCCTGCAAAAAGGAGGCCGAGCCGGTGACAAGCATTTGAATCCGCTAAGTTCTGTCAAGGGAGCTGACTCTGCAGGCATCAAAACCAAACTAAATCAATAAAAGAATTAAACTTTTATAAATTGCATTTTGACAAGTATCAGATACCGTTAAGCTTTGATATTATGAATTCCTTGGAGGTGATGCAAACAAGATGGGCCGCAGTTAGAGATCCAAACAATCAAAGAGGCTTGTTAACATGCGCTGTCAAATGCATCAGTGCTATTAATTACTACAAA
Organism: Podarcis cretensis; assembly: GCF_951804945.1. Taxonomy (NCBI): domain Eukaryota; kingdom Metazoa; phylum Chordata; class Lepidosauria; order Squamata; family Lacertidae; genus Podarcis; species Podarcis cretensis. The sequence continues at coordinate 74,268,159 of NC_137175.1, forward strand.
TTAATGTGACTCTCTCTCTTCCTCTGGTGATTGGAATAATAATCAGCTGGATTCATGGAATGAGCACAGGGAACATATGCAGCCCTGCCAAAAATAATAAGGGAAGAAACCAGCAGACATTTTGCAATCTTTCAGCTCACGAGCTTGGTAATTTGTCGGGTAAGAGTGTGGCCCACTTTAGCCAGTCACACTGATTACTGGAGAGGCTGCCACCCCAATGGACAGGAGAAGAAATCCACCTCTCCAGTATACACTGGTATACCTGTATCATGATGTATGTTGAGAGGCTGTATCTCTCTGAATAGCAGATACAGAGGAACGTCAACGTTGAGAGAGCTGTAGTCTTCGTGCCTTTGGGCCTCCCAGAGGTATTTGACTGACCACTGTCAGAAGCAGGATTAAATGAACCGTGGGTCTGATTCAGTGGGGCATGTTCTTGGGGGGAATCACTTCCCCAGGCTACCAGAACGGAGGAGAATTTCCTCTTCTTCCCCGGCAAAGGGCAGTTGGAGCCATAGGCTTGAGCCACACAAGGAACAATATGGCCGCTCAGCTCGCTGAGGAAATTAACCAAAGTCCCTCATTCGGAGTGCAGCAGAGCTGTGTCTGAACACAATTCTTGAGAATTAAGGCCGGTCCTATCGTTAGGTATGGCATGGCAACCACCTTAAGCAACTGGTTTGGGATGTCGCAAAGGGCAGCGAATGGTCGGCTATTTAATTTGTTGTTAAACTCCAGGGAGGTAGAGGAGTGTTTACTGGATTTTGTATTCACAGAGATGGGGAAACATGGATTTGATTTTCACTGCGTCATATATACAGTACATATATACAGTGTGTGCACGAATGCATGTGTGTCATGTTCCACTTAGGCTAGCTTCTAAGTAAAGCCTTCTTCAGCTCCTCAGGAAACCATCTAACTTAACATGTGAACGGCATATTGTGTTCTCCCATCTCCATTACCCTCCAATGTAGGTTCCTCATGTGAGATGGAGCCTGATTTTCCAAGATTCTAAATCATGTAGGGGGCCTAACTGAGCAGAAACAGGTTCCCAGCTTCAGTCTGTCCCCTTCTAACTCACAGAAGGCTATAGGGATGGCAGGTCAAGGTAGTGTGCTTGGCTATGCACACACACACACACACACACACACACACACGGGGGGGGGGGCTTGTTAGACCAGGTTAGACCAGGTGTGGGGAACCTTTGGCCCTCCAGATGTTGTAGAACTTCAAAATCCATCAGATCCAGCCAGCATGGCCAATGAGCAGGGATGATGGGAACTGTAGTTCAACAATATCTGGAGGGCCAAAGTTCTCCCACACTCAGGATAGGTAGCATAAACCCACAAACAATGGCATAGTCACATTTCAAAGACCTGGGAAAGTAATTTGTTCAGTTTGTTTAATTAACAGCTCTTTAGCCCAGATTTATACAGGATGCTGTATATCAGCGCACTACAATATTAACATTCTAAAATTTTGAAATAGCAATAAACCACAAGGAACTACATAAAATATAACAGCAGGTAAAGCCAGTTAACTGAACACAGCAATCATAAATTCACCCAAATGCACACTGGAACAACAACAACAACAGGCTTTAAGGCCTTCTTAAAGGCCAAAAAAGCGGAGATCAATTTTATTTCCTTGGGAAGAATATTCTAGAGATATGGAGCAGGCAAACTCAGCCCTAGCTGTTTTGGGACTACAACTCCCATCATCCCTAGCTAACAGGACCAGTGGTCAGGGATGATGGGAGTTGTAGTCCCAAAACATCTGGAGGGCTGAGTTTGCCTATGCCTGATATGGAGCCTTACCAGAAATGGCTCTGTCCATGGAACTTACTAATCTAACACTTTCACCAATGGAATCTTTAGGATCTTGATCCAAAACTTTAGGCGGACCTTCAGATAACCTGGTCCCAAATTGTTTAAGGCTCATATCAGCATCTATAGGTCCTGGAAGCAAATGGACAGCCAATGTAACTGGTGCCAAAGAGGAGTAACATGGTCTGATTGCCTAGCTTCTGCAAATATACCTGCTATTGTGTTATGAACCAATTGAAGCTCCTTGGCCATCGTTAAGAGCAGCCCCATGGAATCAGTTCAATGCTTCTTCAGAACCAAGCTTGTGAGTGCATTGGATTTGTGCTACTGGCTAAGACGGTGCAGATTACCTTGGCAGTTCCTTAAGAATGTAACACACATCAGACAATGATATTTTGTTGGACCACAGCCCTGGTCCAACAGCTCCAGGATGTGCATTGTGCTCGTAGTCTTTGCTGCAGAAGTCTATGTGTGTAGCAAACTTGCCCTCTTTAGCACCAAGACTTTGGACAACACTCCATGCTCCCAGAGAATTCCGCACCATTAAAGAGAACATGGTAATTGATGACTGATTGATTGACTCGATAAAAGGAGCAGCTGCTACCTACAGGAACCATCATGTGCTCATTAGAGTTTCTACAGAATTTCAGGTGGTTGCCACCATCAACAATAGGCATCACCTTTTCAAGGTACCCCCAACCACCTCCTCGTTTCCCAAGGAAATGAGCACTTAAGTGACTGGTCCAAGACATTTACTCTCATGACCCAATGAATACATGAAGTTCTCCTGCTTCTGCAGGAACAAAGCAAGCTGAGTCAGGCAATCTGGTCCACCAAGCTCAGCACGGTCCTCACTGACTAGCAGAAGCCACCACCTAATGCTAATCCCAGATTTTTGTAGACTCACAGACTCATAGAATTGTAGAGTTGGAAGAGATCCCAAGGGTCATCTAGTCCAATCACCTGTAATGCAGGAATCTCGACTCAAGCATCCATGACACATGGCTATCCAACCTCTGTTGAAAAACCTCCGAGGAATGATGGTCCATAACCTCCTGAGGGAGACCATTCCACTGTCAAACAGCTCTTACTGTCAGAAAGTTCTTCCTGATGTTTAGTCAGAATCTCCTTTCTTATAATTTGAAGCTATTGGTTCGAATCCCACCCTCCAGACAGGAGAAAACAAGCATGCTCCCTCTTCCATGCGACACCCCTTGAGATATTTGAAGATGGCTATCATATCTTCTCTCAGTCTTCTCCTTTGCAGGCTAAACATACCCAGCTCCTTCAACCGTTCCTCATCAGGCTTGGTTTTCAGACCCTTGATCATCTTGGTTGGCCTGCTCTGTGCCAACTTGAATAAAATATTGGGGGGCCCGGGTAAGTCTCATCCTGCATAATCAATCACACAATACAGTGCATGCACACCATTTGAATGGCAATGCCCATCGACTTTGGGCTCAAATATTTTATGGGTGGGCAAAGACCCCTCGGCCCCTAGAATTTGGTTCCTATGTCTGTCAACATCCTTGTTAAATTTTAGGCAGGGGTGTCTCCCAGCTCTGCCTGAAGATGCAATAGACTGAAGCAGGGACCTTGTGCATGATGATGATGATGATGAAGAGTTTGGATCTGATATCCCACTTTATCACTACCCTAAGGAGTGGCGCTGTGGGTTAAAACACTGAGCCTAGGAATTGCCGATCAGAAGGGCGGCGGTTCGAATCCCCGCGACGGGGTGAGCTCCCATTGCTCGGTCCCTGCTCCTGCCAACCTAGCAGTTCGAAAGCACGTCAAAGTGCAAGTAGATAAATAGGTACCGCTCCAGCGGGAAGGCAAACGCGTTTCCGTGTGCTGCTCTGGTTCGCCAGAAGTGGCTTAGTCATGCTGGCCACATGACCCGGAAGCTGTACGCCAGCTCCCTCAGCCAATAAAGCGAGATGAGCTCCATAACCCCAGAGTCGGCCACGACTGGACCTAATGGTCAGGGGTCCCTTTACTTTTAAGGAGTCTCAAAGTGGCTAACAATCTCCTTTTCCCTTCCTCCCCACAACAAACACTCTGTGAGGTGAGTGAGGCTGAGAGACTTCAGAGAAGTGTGACTAGCCCACGGTCACCCAGCAGCTGCATGTGGAGGAGCGGGGACGCGAACCGGGTTCACCAGATTACGAGTCCACTGCTCTTAACCACTACACCACACTGGCTCTCTGTCTACCACGAAGCCACAACCCTTGTTGAAGGAAATACCCTGCTTAAACATATACACGCTCCACCCAAGCTGTGCTTGAGCATGAGCTTGAAGACGCAAAAGAGGGAAGAAAGGCAGCCTGTCACCTTTCTTTATGTCCTTATGGGAAATGCAAAAGAGATTCATTGTTTTTAAAAGCCATGCTGTCCCCCCTCCCGTTCAATTACTTGGCGATGCCGAAAAGGCACTATATCCTCCTGTCTTCCTGTTTTATTGCAGGCGGGCTCCCATCCCTTCTCATGCCTTTATGGATGTAGAAAGACGGCTTAGGATTTGTCACTTATTTTTAACAATATAATTTTCTTTGGAAGGCACGAGCTTGCTAAACTTGACATGTGATATTTAATCACATATTGACCACTCAGGATTGTTTTAATGCTTCCTGTCAGCTCGAGTGCAGCTGGCAGAGTTCAAACAACACTTTCGCCCGGAGTTCAGTATCCATTTAAATCAAATTTGTCAGCTTTCAATTTATTTGTTTTTTAAAAAAAAACACACGCACACATACCAAAGAAAAAAAAAACACCACATACGTTGTTTTCATTTTTTAATAAAATGCAAGTTAATAATGCCTTGTCAGGCCAAGGGCATGTTTTAATGTGAACAACTTAGATGTTAAATGAAACTGGAGTCTGAATGCCTCTCTGAATATACTCACAAACTTGACTGGGTGCCAGAATCTTAATATAAACAATCACTTAGTGCTACATTATTGTTATTTTTTACTGGGGAAACCTATCAGCTATGCAAGGCAGAAATTTCAAGGAAACATGCATTGCCTTGTGTATGGCTGTAATCCGTAGAATAGTTTCCACAAATATTTGGCCACCAGATATATTTATAAATGATTACACGTTTGCAAGCCATACAGTTGTTTTTGCAGATACAGTGGTACCTTGGGTTAAGAACTTAATTCATTCTGGAGGACCTTTCTTAACCTGAAACTGTTCTTAACCTGAGGTACCACTTTAGCTAATGGGGCCTCCCGCTGCTACCACCCCACTAGAGCACGATTTCTGTTCTCATCCTGAAACAAAGTTCTTAACCCGAGGTACTATTTCTGGGTTAGCGGAGTCTGTAACCTGAAGCGGATTTAACCTGAAGCGCCTGTAACCCGAGGTACCACTGTGCTAGTCCACCCCAGTGATTTGTGGGTCCAGGATTCAGGCTGTAATCCAAAACCCAGCTTCTTTGGAATAAGTCTCATTGTCTTCATTGGGCCTTACTTCTGAGTAGACGAGCACATGAGAGCCAACACACAGTTATGGACTGGTTGGATGCAGAGGATTGGTTCAAGGAACCAGCTGGGGAACCCCAAAGGAAAGAGGGCTCAGAGCCTCAGGATTGGTGCTGGGGCAGGTGAGGTAAAGGGTAAAGGATCCCTGGACAGTTAAGTCCAGGCGAAATTGACTATGAGGTGTGGTGCTCTTCTCCACTTTCAGGCTGAGGGAGCTGGCGTTTGTCTGCAGACAGCTTTTCTGGGTCATGTGGCCAGCATGACTAAACCGCTTCTGGTGCATGGAAATACTGTTTACCTTCCTGCCGCAGCGGTACCTATTTATCTACCCGTGCTGGTATGCTTTTGAACTGCTAGGTTGGCAGGAGCTGAGACAAAGCAATGGGAGCCCCATTCAGTTTTTACAGAATTTTACAGCCATTTCTGTATAAGGATACAAACTAGGTAGAGCGAGATAATTGATTAGGGAAAAAATAACAATTACAATGGAAAACGTGCTGAAAAAGACTGCAGACTTGGCCTAAATACTGTTTGTCATGAATATGTCAAACATCTTCTTCATCCAGCCACAAGTGTCTAGTATTCAAAATGAATTTCCAACAGTGTTCCTGATATAAAGCACCCTTTGTACATGCTTTCTGTAGTAGCATGATGAAGTGTGTCTGACTTTACCTGTATATGTATGTATGCATGCATGTACACACATACATAAGTACACAGCTGTCCATGCATTCATACACCTGTCATATATCTGGACACATGAAGTCCCCATATATTTTGTAACAGTTATCTTAACACTGGGTGTAAAATATTACCTTGTGCCTGCAGGTTTTTATGAAGATAAATGGCAGAGAAGTGATCGGCCATTGTGCTTTCTTGAAAAGACAGATAGGTACCAGCTCCAGCCACATTTTTACAGCGCTGTTTTACAAGCTAACGCCACTAACAGTGATGAAGCCCTGAATCTTTTTACAGAGGCAGTAACTAACTAACACAAAATTCTCAAATTCAAGTTGGACCGACGGAATACATATTGCTATGAAGGTGGCAGCTTGTGGAGCAAGTTGTCTCTTGCTTCTTAAATTAGCGCCTCATAATAAGAAGGGTCAGTAGTGACAAGAACCAAAAATTAGGAAATGACCGAAGGCTAGTTGGTGGAGTTTTGAAAGACCTGGGTTGAAACACTTAGTCAGACATGAAAGTGATGAGTGAGCTGTGACGATTTAGTTCTCTCTCATCAGATACACATCTGATCGTCTCCTTCCTTCCTTCCTTCCTTCCTTCCTTCCTTCCTTCCCTCCCTCCCTTCCTCCCTCCCATCTTTTAGAGCCCCAAATGACTAATGTGAATATGTATGTGTGAACAGATGGGATGATAACACTACTACTATTATTATTATTATTATTATTATTATTATTATTATTACTTTTCGGAGCCCATTTCCAGGAAAGTTCTAAAAAACTTGTTTCGTAGGGAAGGTTAGGAGAAACTTGCCTGGAAAATGTGTATGAAACATTCACGGGGCTTTGTTATTTCGAAACACAGATGAGGAAATGGGGCAAACTGATCTTAAGACTGTAAAAAGGAGAAACAGAGAGAAAGCGAAACTGACAGACGATTCCATTCCATTCCACACACACAGCCATATGGAGCAAATGCTTGGACGGCCCTGAGTAGGCTTATGAATGGAGCTAGTCGGAGGCAGGAGGGAACCAGAGTCTTCTCTTCCCCGGGTTGCATTCTGTTGTGTACAGACTCCCGCTTGCCAGATGTCAGGCTGCAGCAAGAGTTCTCTCACCCATAAGCAAAGGTGTGACCAAATTACAGCCTTGCGCCAAGCTCTGTTCAGCTTTCTCGGATATGTCAAGAGCCAGTTGGAACTTGCCTCCCTTAGACTTGGTTTGCACAGAATATTGCAAGGAGCAGCGGAGCGGGTCGTCATTTTCATAGCATTCAGTTTTGTTTTCAGACACCTGTTTGCAGTGCATGTGCAGCATAGCTGAGAAGAACCAGCTTTAGATTCTAGCTTAGTCGTTAAAGCTGCAAGCCTAACCAGAGTCAGCCCCGTTGAATTCAAGGGGACTTTACTTTTGAGCAGACGCAGTTAGGATCGCACTGTAACTCACTAGGTGGCCATAGGCAGGCCATGACTGCTTAAGTCCCTCTTCTGAAACCTGGGGGTAACAGTAATATTGATTTAACTCATAGGATTGTGTAAGGCTGACAGTCCTGGGCACACATAATCAGGTCCGGGATTCTAATGACGTTATTAGTGTCTGGGAGGAATTTCTGAAAATTGTCAAAATGTCCAGAATTTTTGAAATTTCCCCCCAAAAAGCTCAGCAGCATCCCCCAAAAGTTCAACAACTTTCTTTGGGTGATTCCCCCCCCCAGAAGCTAAACAACCCCCCCCCAAAAAAGGTCAACTTTTTGTGTCTGAGCTTCTTGAAATATGGCAACCCTAGTTATATCCAGATTAAGTGCGTACAGGATTGCAAGCTGAGATAATGTATGGGCAGTGGCATAAAATAGGTTGCCAGGGTCCAGGGCCACACGGAGGGAGGGAAACTGATGGAGTACACATGCACATCCACATCACCCAGGAGATCACAACTGCAGAGATAAGAAAAGAAGAGTTGTTCCATTGTCTGGACTCAAGGTCACTTGCTGGTTCACATGCAAAAGCCATTTTCAACGGAGCCCACCTACAGAAGCATGCAGCTGTCTTGAGGCAGCACCAGGTGTTGAAATTTTTAGCCCCTGACAATTTTGCGCCTGGGGAAACTGCCCCTGTGGAGTGCGACCCCCCCCCATGCTACACCACTATGTATGGGAAGGCCTTTGAACACTTGAAATCCCCTAGACTTTCTGTGGCTGCACCTAAACTCTGGAATTCTCCATCTGGAGACATCTGCCTCCTTTCTTCTCCAATGGCCTCCTGCCACAGCATAATGACTTTCCTCTTTATGAATAATGTTTGACTGTTTTGCCCCAGTGAGCAACTTAGTCGCCGAATTCTGCACCAGCCGAAGTTTCCAAACTGTCTTCAGAGGCAGTCCTCCCTATAACGCATTGCAGAATTAAGTTTGGCTTTTAAATGCAAAGTGAATGGAATTTCCACCCCACCCCTAATTGAGTCTGAGCAGATGTTGACCCAACCATTTCTCGGGATAGGAGACCCAAGTCAGACACTTGGGAGAAAGAAGGAACCTAACAACAACTTTTCTTTCTTTCTTTCTCTCTCTCTCTCTCTCTCTCTCTCTCTCTCTCTCTCTCTCTCTCCCCTCAGGTGAGACTGGAGAAGATCCATAATGGAATTTCCCTTCATTTATGTTTAATTCAGTTATCACCACACCCACCCACCCTTGGATTGGGACCATGGCAATGGGGAATGGGGTTAATTTCTCTTCCTGTACCATATTCTCCCCACCACCACCAATCCCTCAAAGCTGCTCTTCATCTCATCAGGGGAAACTCACAGGTACCAAAGTGACTGCAATGAAAGACTACATTAATTATACTAGTGTAAAGACTGCTAAAGGAAATGAGGTTAGGGAGCCAGAGGTTTGCATCCAGCCACTGCTCTGTTCTCTGCAGCTGTCCAGGTAGAATTGGAATCCTGCCTCTGTTTATAAAAAAGCTTAAAAGCAGACAACGAAAGCGATGCATATGAATTATAATTGTGCAGTTCAAATACCGACTAGTTTACATAAGGGTAATTAGAATCACAATTGACCTTTATATAAACGTAGGGTTACACTTAATTTTAGCCAGGAGCTTTCAAAACATGGATTTAAATATTACTCATACTTTCTGGCTTCTAATGATTTCTCTCTCTCTCTCTGTCTCCCTCTCTCTCCCTCTCTCTTAGAAATATTTTTTACAGTGAGCTGAAAAGAATATGTACTCTACCGCAACCATCACCATGAGTGAAACATACCCTGAAAGACAGGAAGAAGAAGAAGGAAAAAACAGAGGGGGGGGGGAGTGGGATAGTGTGCAGCCTGAGTAGAGGAACAGGAAGCAAGGCAGAGATGAGGAAGAGAAAGCCCTCTAGATCAGTGTTTCCCAACCTTGTGCCTCCAGCTGTTTTTGGACTACAATTCCCATCATCCCTTGCCACTGGTCTTGCTAGTCAGGGATGATGGGAGTTGTAGTTCAAAAACAGCTGGAGGCACAAGGTTGGGAAACACTGCTCTAGATGTTGCTGGACTCCAACTCCCATCAGCCCCTGACAGCATGGCCAGTGTTCAGAGATGATGGGAGCTGTAGACCAACAAGATCTAGAGACTGACAGGTTCCCCGTTCCTGAAGTAAGGACACATTTACCAGCTCAGTCGGTGGAGCACAAGACTCTTAATCTCAGCATTGTGGGTTCAAGCCCCACGTTGGGCGAAAGATTCCAGCATTGCAAAGGGTTGGACTAGATGAGTCTTGTGGTTCCTTCCAGCACTACAGTTCTATGATCCTATGACACAGATCTGCTGGTACAGTTGGGGCATTTTCAGAGGCATGGAAGCATTTGTGCCCTACTGTTAGGTATAGTATATCACAGCATAAGCGCTTATCTGTTTTTCCGTCGCACTTCCAGCACTGGAAAATGCAATGAAGGATCCCTTCTCCGATTTTTCTAGTGGCTCAGGAGTTACTGAAGATAAAGATATTAGGCAAATTCATGGAGGAGCAGGCTTTCAATGCCTACTAGCTATGATGGCCAGGCTCTGAACTCCACAGTTGGAGGCAGCAATGCCAGTTGCTGGAGACCACAAGAGGGGAGAGGGCTTGTGTTCAAATCCTGCTTGCTGGTTTCCTACAGACATCTGGCTGGTCATTATGAGAACAGGACACTGGACTAGATGGGCCATTGACCTCATCCAGTTCTTATCTTGTTGTTGTTGTTGTTGTTGTTGTTGTTGTTGTTGTTGTTGTTGTTATTTCTTTTAAAATCTGTGATACAAATCCGAGACAATTTCAAACAGCATCTTTTGTTGTTGTTGTTTAGTCGTATAATGAGAAGAACATCCTTCTTTGGTGTCACTTCTATAAGGTCTTGTAAGTCTTCATAGAATTGGTCAATTTCAGTTTCTTCAGCACCAGTAGTTGGTGCATAAGCTTGGATTACTGTGATGTTAAAAGGTCTGCCTTGGATTCATATTGAGATCATTCTATCATTTTTGAGATTGCATCCCAGTACAGTTTTTGCCACTCTTTGGTTAACTATGAGGGCCACTCCATTTCTTTTACGGGTTTCTTGCCCACAGTAGTAGATATGATGGTCATCCGAACTGAATTCGCCCATTCCCATCCATTTTAGTTCACTGATGCCCAGGATGTCAATATTTATTCTTGCCATCTCATTTTTGACCACATCCAACTTACCCAGGTTCGTGGTTCTTACATTCCAGGTTCCTATGCAATATTTTTATTTACAGCATTGGACTTTCCTTTCGCTTCCAGGCATATCCGCAACTGAGCATCCTTTCGGCTTTGGCCCAGCTGCTTCATCAGCTCTGAATCTACTTGTACTTGTCCTCCGCTCTTCCTCAGTAGCATGTTGGACGCCTTCCGACCTGAGGGGCTCATCTTCCAGCGTCATAACTTTTATTTGCCTGTTGTCTTTGTCCATGGAGTTTTCTTGGCAGGGATACTGGAGTGGCTTGCCGGTTCCTCTCCAGGTGGATCACGTTTAGTCTAAACTCTCCACTATGACCTGTCCATCTTGGGTGGCCCTGCACGGCATAGCTCATAGCTTTTCTGAGTTATTCAAGCCCCTTCACCACGGCAAGGCAGTGATCCATGAAGGGGAACAGCATCTTTAGAGGAGGCTCAAAGATTGCATGCCATATGTCTGATCCTGGTCCAAACTAAAGTCTGCAGCCACAGGAGGAACAGCATCTTCCTAGCCCCTGATAGAAACAGTAGGAGGTTAGTTTGAGCTTTGATTCCCAAGGGCATCACAGGAGCGTTTGAACACTGCTGGAATATATTATGGTCCAGGAGCTGTCACAGAAAGTACTGGCGTGGGGGGGGGGGAGAGGGAAATTGCCCTATACAGGAGCCTAGCCATGGGCTTTCTCTCCCTGTCTGACTCTCTTCTTACCTGTAGGTGTCCCTGGGAAACCGAATTAAGTGCTGAGAAAAGAGAGCAGGAACATGAGAGGAAATAAATGATCAAACGCAAAAAGCTTTCGGCCCAAAGCTCAGCTGTCCTGCAACTTGTGTAGGCATTTAAAAGCTCTACAATGTAGGGGTTACCGATGATTTAAAAAACACCTGTGTTGGAGAGGCTTCCTTTGACTACCACTCTTGCTTCCAGAAAGAAATCAAACCTATGCAATTAGCAGTGCTTTGCTCACTGCGACATTCCTAAAAGTATTTCTTTAACATACAAAAGGAATAGCACAGCAGAAGCAATTCTGTTTAGTGACCGGAATTCTGTGAATGTCCAGAAATAGTTGAGCATAGTTTCCATGGCTTCTGGAAGAGCAAGACTCGGGAGCAAAGGCACAAAAAGGGCAGATTTGTCAATAACTGGTAGCCTGGTCACCTGTGGCGAGTAAGAACTGTCTTCAGGTGACCAGACAGAGAAGCTTTGCTAAAGTTGATTCTTTTTTTCGGTCTCGAATACTGATGTAAATGTGTGTGTATAGCTGATAACTTCTGCAGGCAAAGCTGTACACATGTCAGAACCACTTTGAGGTATATAAATTTTATGAAATAAAAAATAAATAAAAAGAAGGCCTGACTGCTACTTGGGGTTCTTCGCAATGGCAAAAAAGGCATTGTGTGAGATGGAAGGACTAATGTAAGCATCGAAACCTGAAAGAGCTTGTTGCTGGTGGTGCTGGCTTAGTGTTGTTGCTTGAGCTTGGAAATCATACGAAGGAGTGGTGTGGAGTGGTGTAGGACAAAGGTCAAGTTTTGTGCGTAAATAAAAACCTTACTTTCTCAGAAGAGGAGTCAAGGGTAGCAGCCTGTTCCCTTGGTTGCATCTTTACCTGAGACAATCACAAAATGAGTAATTCGAATCACAGAATTGGAAGGGACCACAAAGGCCAGCTACTCCGGTCCCTTGCAATGCAGGAATCCATTTGCCCAGTGTGGGGCTCAAACCAACGACTGTGAGATTAAGAGTCTCATGGTGCGTGTCATAAAAGGATCATGATATGCATTTGGGCAAAAGGGTATATATTTGGTATATTTGATATGGAACCCCAACCAACTTTTTAGTCCTCATATTCAACCAAACTGAAACCAACCAGAGATAGGCAATAGTTTTGAGAGAGTTGCAGGTATGATAAAGCCATCACTGGCATATGCAACACGCTATTTATTTGGTCCCCTTGTCATCTCGGATCGGGAGCATTCCAGAGGTGATCCTTGGATGAGACCACGATGAACATTGTCCGTTGCCAACTTGGGGTTTTTAAAATCTCACACTCCAACCTGTGTGGTAGGTTAGACTGAGAGAAGGGAAGTTTTTAATGCCTGATGTTTTATTGTGTTTTTAATATTCTGTTGGGAGCCAACCAGAGGAGCTGGGGAAACCCAGCCAGATGGGCAGGGTATAAATAATAAATTATTTTAACATTATTATTATTATTATTATTATTATTATTATTATTATTATTATGACCAGAGCACCCCTGAACTTCGGCTCAGTGAAGCTTGGGTCCTGGCGCTTTCTGGTCCTTGTCCAACGATGTTTGCTCACTGCAAACAATGCTAGCTCCTATCTCTCTTCTGTGTTGTTCTGTTGACCAAACAAAAGCACAATTTCCCCTTCATCACTCATCATTTCAATATGAAATAAAGCACAGCGCATCAGTGAATAAGACCTGGAAATCCTATATAACCTTTAGGGGGGAAATGTGTCCCAGAAAATGCGTTTTCTCCCAGCAGTTGTTGTTCTTTTTCCTGTTCTTTTTTTAAAAAAAGACAATAAAAAACCCCCACCCTGTGGAAAGCCCTCCCATCAGATGGCAAGGAAATACACAACTATCTGACTTTCAGAAGACATCTGAAGGCAGCCCTGAATAGGGAAGTTTGTAATGTTTTCTGTTTTACTGTGCTTCATGTGTTTAATTTGTTGGAAGCTGCCCAGAGTTGCTGGGGCAACCCAGTCAGATAGGCAGCATATCTATTATTATTATTATTATTATTATTATTATTATTATTATTACTACTACTACTACTACTACTACCACTACTATTACTACTACTACTACTACTACAATCACTGAGCAAGTCTATCCCTGATGCTGGGTTCAGTCACGCCACTCAGAAAAAGAAGTCTGTTCTACTGACAAATGGAATAAACATCTTTGCAGGCACAGCATCAATTAATATAACCACTGCCGCTTTTATAAGTGAATGGTGCCATTTCGTTTTATAAACAGAGGTGAGGATCCAGAGATCTACTGCAGGCACAGTTAAGGATTTGGGCATGTTCAGTGGCTTCTTCTCTCCCTCCCTCCCTTTGAACATGAGAAACCCCTCTGACCCCTGCCATATCACAACATGCTTTTGAAAGTCCCTTCAGTTTCAAAAGCAGCTTGCTATGCAACACAGTGAGGGGTTGGGAGCTCCCGTTGGAGAAATGCAGGCACAAAGACCCCCTTGGGGGCTGCAGCACTAGTTGTGCTGTTCTTTGGATCCCAGCCAGAAACTTCACAGATGCTCTGTCGGATATTTCATTGCCAAGTATTTTGAGTTTTCAACATGAAAATATGTCCCCTAATGCGAGCTGCCTTATTTGTTTCTTACAGAGGGTATTAACATTTCAGTAGTTTAGCAAGCATGCATATACAACTGAGGAAAGCAAACATGATTACTTCTTTCAAAATGCCATCGCGCTTGCCTAGCACAGAGAGATGCAGCAAAGGCCTATTCCACCATATCCTCTTTAGGAACATAATTCCAGTGGCAGTGGATACAGAGTTCAAATGAAAAAATGAACAAACACAAATTCTAGCGCTCAGCTATGAATTATGAAACTCAGGGATGCAAAGGCTTGCAAAAGTCCTGCCAGCAGTTATCAGCGGTACCCAACATGGTGCCCTCCAGTTGTCATTGCACTTTCAACTGCCCTCAGCTCCATCCAGCACTGCCAATGTTCAGGGGTGATGGGAGATGTAGTCAAACAACATCTGGAAGGTGTCACACTAGATAAAGCCACTTCCGCCCTACAGAGGAGGTGGGTTGTGGGCTTCACGGCCCCAGCCCCACGCAATTGGGGGATTCTGGGCCGCGTCACACCCTGGCCAGCCAATCAGCTGGCTCTGGGGGGGTGGCCTGCCCTATTTAAGGCAGGACGCAGCTGGGGATCTCCCTCTTTCCCTGCCTGCCAGCATTGGTATTGTTCTGTAGATGGAAGAGGGGAGGTAGCGCCATCACCTGACCCACATATTGAAGGGTAGTCCCATAAAGGATTCCAAGGGGAGTGACCCTGTCCGAAGCCTGGGGAGGTGAGGGCCTAAGGCACGCCCCCAAGCGGTGACCCCGGGGGAGTTCCTAGTTGATGTGCATCAGCAGGACTCCCCCTACTGGTGGTTACCCCTTCCCGGACGGGCTGAAGTCAGATATAGTTGGTTAGGACCAATGCCTAAGCCAATACCGCTCATCACCTGTAACCAATAAATTTGTGGCCTTATTTAGCCCATTAACCTTAATAATTGTGCCATACGTCTTTATTTCCACGGGGGGGGGGGGACGGGACTCGCCACGCAACCTCGCACTAAGGAATAGTGTCATACACAAGATGCTAAAAATTGCATTTGAGCTCCCCAAACCTATCTGTTCCCACCTATTTAGTTTGCTATGTAGGAATTGTAGGAATGGATTTAGACACTAGGAGAGGCTATACTGTTAAGTTATGATCAGGGCTTTTTGTCAGCCAGAGGACCAGAACTCAGTTCCGGAACCTCTCAGGTGAGCGCCATTGTCATTCTAAGAGAACAAAGGAGGTGTTCATGGTGAGTTCTGGCACCTCTTTTTCTAGAAAAATAGCACTGGTTATGATCCTTTTTTATCAGCAGAGTACCATCCTTTGCAGCTTAAACTTAGAAGGTAAGACAAGGTTGCTTTAACCTTCTAGAAACAACAACCCAGGATGCTTTAAGGCAGACTGGATTTTTCCATGTTATTATTATTATTATTATTATTAAATGCACTAGAACATGTGGAATAGCACTTCCTTGGAAGCAATGCTGTCTAATCACCCTGCAGACAAATCAGAATTAAGTGTTCGATAAACAGGTTGCCTGGAAGTGTCCTCAGCTGAAACGTTATCAGTTCTCTGCAGGTATCATAGCATCAGTCAGCCTTCCGTAGGCCTTTGTCTTCCTTCTGTCAGGCAGCAGACGAACCAACCTCCACCGCAGGTTGCCAGGAATGGACAAGACAAGGGAAAGTCCTTTTTCAATATTCACAGAGAGAGGTTTGGGAATGTGGCCTCTTGGAATACTGGCGTTGCCCTGAGTGAGTCTCCACCCCCTCCCTCTCTCCTCTTCATGCATCATCACTATGGGTGCTGCTATGTGCCCTCTGCCTTTGAGCTCTTTGCTCTCCTACTTTCAATGCTCGCCGGGTTCTGGGAGATGGGGGTCTGGAATACTTTCTAAAGACACTGTGTCCGTCAGCTGTCCTTCCCTCTGGTGCTTCTTCCTCCTCCTCCTCCTCTCCCATTATTTCCCAGCTTTCCCCCTCATCTGTCTCTGAGCTGTGACCTCCCTCAAACCCCTGTTGTAATTCTGAACTGTCTTCTTCTCCTCTGGAAGGGTCAGGCTGGGGAGGTGGTCTCCACCATTCATCCTCTGTCCAGTCCCTGACACCCACCTAAAGAAGAGCCCGCATACCGACTCAATGTTTCAGTAGCTTCCACATCTACAATGTGGTCAATGATCCAGTATTCCATTCTGGACAGCTGCCTTTTCAGTTGGATGTTTAGCCTAACCCCAAGGCATGAAAAAGTTACTTCATGTGTATAGCACTTCAAGTTATAGGAGAGATAAGCACACTGAATCACACATTCTCAGCAAACATTTTATTTGTTTGTTTGTTTTTATTAAAAATTTATTAAAATTTTCCAGAATAAAAAGGAAAGATAGAAAGAAAGGACAAATATAGTTTACACTTAATTTCAGTAACATCTTTCCCGGACTTCCCCCTCCCCTCCCCCTCTTGTATTCCATTCCCTTAAATTGATTCCACAAATTCTTACCCCAAATTTTAAAGCCTTATTGTAATTTTAACTAACCCATTTATTCCAAATTAATTTATCTTATTTATCTTAATTAACCATTTCTCCTTATATTTTATATAATTCCCTAAGATCGACCCCATTTCCCTTCCACGAATTCCCCTATTTTCAAACAACAGACAAGAAAAAAAAAAAAGAAAAAAAGAAAAAAAATGTAATTTTACAGCCTTTGGGTTCCAGATCTCCCCCCCCCCCCATTCCCCGGTTCCGATCCCCAAAATTCATCCATTGTCTACTGCCAGCCTGGTGCATCCACGTCTATATCTCAGCTCCACTTTGCCGTCTTTTGATAGCTTTTAATTTCAAAAAGTCCAATCTCGGAGAAACTCTCAAAAAAGATCATTCTTCTTCCATCCAGACCTCTGTGTTTAAAAGTCTAACTCAAATTCTGTTTCTTGATCCTTTTAAAGTCTGGATGTTCCAAATGCCCCAACTTCGAATTTAGTCCAGCTCTTTGCTTTTTCCTGTTCTGCCGCAGAAACCTTCTAATTCAGAAACTTCTTGTTCTCCACAGAGGCTTTTGTTATTCAGGAACATAAACTTGCGTCCAGTCCCTTCCTTTCTTCAATAGATAAATCCATTGTCTCCTTTAGTATAGAAACCTCGGTAGACAAAATAATGCTTCGTTTTTGCAGCTTTCCCACGAGATAACAAATCCTGCTCAAATCCATAGTATTTTTCCACTTGCTGTTACTGTTGCAATGTCCCAACCTCCCTCTAGAGGGAATATGGTAACTTAATTTCTTTCCAGATCAGACCCAAAAGTCAGATAACTTGTTGCCTTTATTTCCAGTAATTTATGTCCAAATTGTAACAATTCTAACCAGCAAAGCCATCGTAACAAAGTTCTCTTTTATTTTCCTGCTTTGACAGCTCCTTTGACAGCTGTCAAAGTTTCTGTGTCTCTTCACCAGTCTCTCATAGCGGATCGTTCCCGGTTCCTGGGGGGGTTGCCCTTTAGTTCCCGCAAACCAATCTTCTCCTCCAGCACAATTATTGTAATTTCCCTTCGTGAAGTTAATTTTTTTTTTTCCGAATAAGCAAGTTCATCTCTCGATCTTAGTTGTCAAATCCTTGCGTTAAGCCATCTACAACAGGGGGGGGGGGCAGACTTCCTTTTTGCACCCCCCCCCCCCGCTTGCTCCAAATTCGTAGATCAAATTTCCCTTTTAAGTCCAATAAATTTACTCACAGGTTGTTCTTTTTAGTCCAAATCCGAAATTTCCAAGGAAGAAGTCGTTGCTCTCCGCCGAATGGCATGCGGCTTCGCTAGGCAGGGGAAGCAGTGGACTCATAGCACCACACACCCCCGTCACCCGCTCCGCAGCCTTTAAAAAGGCTCCTTCGCGGGTCGGGGAGGCACAAACGGTGCCCGCCGAGTCACCAAGTCCATGGGCATCTCCGCCCATGGTTTTTGAGGGTCCCCGCGTCGCCGGCGAGGCAGGACCCGACCCCTACCCAGCAGACTCCCTCCGGAGCTCGGAGGGAGTCCGCCATTCGGCGATGGCGCCGACCCGGAAGTCCGCAAACATTTTATTTGTTATCGAGCTTCTGTCTGTGGCCATGTGTCCTAGTTTACAGGGGGCAGTCCTCTGTCAGAGGGACCTCTCTGGTCCAATTCCGATTTGAAGAGAAGGAACCAGAAGAAAGGAAAATTACAGCCTTGATGTTTATTTATTTATGTATTTTATTTATTTAAAATATTTTATAAATCGCTTGGTGTGTGTTTTTTAATTAAAAAAATTATCTAAGTGGAGTACAACACAAAAGCAATATCATTGCAACAAAAATAGAACAAAAAGCCATTTAAAGAGAATAATCAGAAGCATATAAAAACAGGAATTCAAGGAGTTCAAACAAATAAAGACAGGGTCCAGTCTTACAAGTCGGTGAAAGTCTGGGTAAAAAGGTATTATGTTTTTGCAAGTTGGTGGAAGCAAGTGATAGTTGCTGTTTTATGTATGGCAGAGGGAAGTTCATTCCATAATGTTACTACCGTATATGAGGGTTTATGCCTGCAGAGAAAAAGGACAAGAAAGGGTTGGGTTAGGTGTGCTGGTTAATTTTGGGTGTGCTTGTCCTGCACCTGCAACTAGTTAAGCATATGAGCATGTGAGAGCGACTCAGCACAGTCTAAAGTGTAAATAGACTTGTGTTTGAAGCGAGTTTGCTCTTGTCCCCTGCCCTTGCCCAGAGCCTCGTTTGTGTTGGAACACTGCAAGGAGACGTTATGCTGCTCAAAGGACTATATACTGCAGTTGTATGTAACTGCTAAGCTGTTAGTAAAGGAATCGACCCTACCCAAACTGTCTGGTGTTTTCCTGTTCCATTGGGTGTTGAGCAGGCACTCTGCACACATAATACAGGGGCAACGCCAGAAAATGCCCATTTTCACATCACCCCCCTGTGATATACTGTAGGTGGTAGTACCACAAGTAGAATTTCCCCACATTGCTTCCCAAACTTGGGTCTCCTGCTGTTTTTGGACTACAACTCCCATCATCCTTAGTTAGCAAGACCAGTGGTCAGGGATGATGGGAGTTGTAGTCCCCAAAAACAGCTGGAACCCCAAGTTTGGGAAACCCTGATCTAAGTGACCTTATAGGTCTGTACATGGGCAGGCTGTCTTTCAGGCCACCTTGTCCCAAGTTACTCATCAACAGCACCTGAAATAGTAGATAGAGCTGGCACACAGGTTCTCTAGTCCTAATCTTCCCCACTAAGGTGAGAGGTATTGCATTTCTCTCTAAACTACAGGATTTGTTTTCTGGTTTTGCAATGTATACCTATTAGTTAGCGAGTGCAAATGCTATGCAAATCGGTGCTTTTTCTATTGGCGATGCACAAGCGGTGGCATTCAGGCCTAGCTTAGAAGATTAATATCAGGCTCTGAACAGCTTGGCTCAGGGTTTCTTCATTCATATTCTACCCTTTA
Organism: Podarcis cretensis; assembly: GCF_951804945.1. Lineage (NCBI taxonomy): Eukaryota > Metazoa > Chordata > Lepidosauria > Squamata > Lacertidae > Podarcis > Podarcis cretensis. The sequence goes on from NC_137175.1 coordinate 74,287,665, forward strand.
CGTGTCTTGCCTTTGGGAAGAGGAAGAACAGCACCCTTTACATCATCGGGGCCAAAGATATGGACATCTGGACAAGGATTTCATGCATTATTATTATTATTACAGCAGAGACTGCCGATATCTGCAAGTCGAATAATATTTTGCATCTGTAATAGAGTTTGGCATCAAGAAAATTTCATAAGTACTGATACCATAAATCTGCTTGTTTGTTTAAACTGTCTCCAAGTCTGCTTCCTTAGTTGTCCCTATAGCACGAATCCTGGCAAATAATACAAGATGGTTGCATAGTGACTGATTAGCTGCAATTCAGTGGAAATCTATCCTGCTAGGTTTCAGACACCTGGTGAAAACTGTTTTGTTCCTTTGAATGCTGCTCTAATGTTTTGATCCCCTGGCATGGACCAGACCCAGGAGGAAAATGGTTTTTCAGATCTATTTCAATTGGACTTTAGGCCCAGTTTTGGCACAGAAACTGCTTTGGTTGCCCTGTATGATGACCTCTGTCAGGAGAGAGGCAGGGGAAATGTGTCCCTTTCAATTCTCCTCGACCTCTCAGCAGCTTTCAATACCATCAACCATGGTATCCGTCTGGAGCAGTTGTCCGTGTTAGGGGTGAGTGGCACTGCTTTGCAGTAGGTCTGGCCCTGAGTAGTTGTTTCCAGAAGGTGATGCTTAGGGAGTGCTTTTTGGCCCTGTAGAGCCTTCAACGTGGGGTTCCTCTGTGTTCACTTTTATCCCCTATGCTGTTTAACATCTGCATGAAACTGCTGAGTGGGGTTATCTGGAGGTTTAGAGTACATCGTCAGCAATATGCTGATGACACGCAGCTCTACTACTCCTTTACATCTGCAGGTGAGGCAGTGGAAGTGCTGGACCAGTGTCTTGCCTCGGCAGTGGACTGGACAAGAGCCAACAAACTGAAGCTCAACCCAAATAAGACAGAAGCACTGTTAGTAGGTAGTTCCCTAGACCAGGTGGATGGGTGGTGGCCTGCTCTTAAGGTGGTTACACTCGCTCTGAAGGAGCAAGTACATAACTTGCAGGTACAGTGGTACCTCGGGTTACATATGCTTCAGGTTAAAGACTCCACTAACCCAGAAATATTACCTCGGGTTAAGAACTTTGCTTCAGGATGAGAACAGAAATCTCACAGTGGCAGCGGGGCGGCAGCAGGAGGCCCCATTAGCTAAAGTGGTGCTTCAGGTTAAGAACAGTTTCAGGTTAAGTACGGACCTCCAGAATGAATTAAGTACCGTATTTTTTGCTCTATAAGATGCACCAGACCATAAGACGCACCTAGTTTTTGGAGGAGGAAAACAAGAAAAAAAATATTCTGAATCTCAGAAGCCAGAACAACAAGAGGGGTCGCTGCGCAGCGAAAGCAGCGATCCCTCTTGCTGTTCTGGCTTCTGGGATAGCTACGCAGCCTGAATTCGCTCCATAAGATGCACACACATTTCCCCTTACTTTTTAGGAGGGAAAAAGTGAGTCTTATAGAGCAAAAAAAATACCGTACTTAACCCGAGGTACCACTGTACTTCTGAGGACTTTGCTTTCACTTGAGGCTCAGGGGGCCTTAGTGGTGTGGAGTGCCGTACATTAGCATTGGTTGTACAGGGATAGCCTTACTCAGGGGTCCCCAAACTAAGGTCCATGGGCCGGATAAGGCCTGAGGGACTTGTTTATCTGGCCCGCGGTGACTCATGCCGCCCGCTGCCACCGCCCACTCTTACCAGCGCTGCACTGTGCGGCTGCCCACTTCCAGGTCGGAGGAGCACCAGAAATAGCTTGTGCGCATGTGCAAGCATCGTGCACATGCACATAAGCTATTTCCGGTGCTCCTCCGACCCGGAAGTGCGCCGAAAATAGCATGTGCGCACGTGTGTGGGCACGCGTTCCCCCACCCTCCGGCCCGCCGCGTGATCAGCGCTGGAGACAGCGGCCCAAGGCGCGGTAAGTTTACTGACCCCTGGCCTAACTAGTGTTGTTTAAGCTCTGGTAACTTATGGGACAGATTTCTGCAACGTGTTATACGTAGGGTCGCCTCTGAAGACAGTTCGGAAACTTTAGCTAGTCCAAAATTTGGTGGCCAGGTTTCTCACCAGGACAAGTTAGTTTTAGCTTATTACACCATTCTTGGTCCTGTCGCACTGGCTGAGACCCTTCTTAGTGAGTCTCCTCCATGAGAGGTCCAGAGGGTGGCAACACGAGAATGGGTCTTTTCTGCCGTGGCCCCTTGTTTGTGGAATGCTCTCCCAGGGAGGCCCGCCTGGTGCCTTCGTTTCATATCTTTAGGTGCCAGGAAAATATGTTTCTCTTCAGCCAGATCTTTGGCT